>NW_022990224.1:1506322-2932874 GCF_902827175.1 Gymnodraco acuticeps | reverse complement strand
TTAGTTCAGTCCTTTTGTCTTTTGCCTTGTCTTGTGATTGCCTGTTTTATTTTGTAGTAACCTTTCCCTCTCGTTTCAGAGCATTCCTGCCCTTGCGTGTTTTTCCCTCCAGTGTGATTGTCAGCCCCTCCCTTAATTGTTGCCACCTGTGTCCCCTTACCTAGTGTGTGTGTGTATATATAGTCTGCGTCTCCCTTTGTCCTGTGCCAGTTCGTCTTGTCTCGTCAAGCCTGCCAGTCATCCCTTGATCGTGTGAAGTATATTTTTGATAGTCCATGTAGATGTTTTTTGGTTTAGAGTTTTTGATCCTCCAAGTGAGCGTTTTGTGTTTTGACCTTAATTAAAAGACCTTGTTAATTCTGATCTGTTTCTGGTGTTGTGCGTTTGGGTCCTGAGCCTTGTGACATTCTTAACAGTACGAACTGGCCAAAGAATGGACCCAGCCGACCCAGACAGGTTCAGAGCAGCTCTGCGCTCACAAGGCACGCTTTTGTCTCAGCATGACGATCAGCTGAAATCAATTGACCAGGGAGTGAGAGACTTGAGTGGTTGTCAAGAAAGCTTCCAAACATCTGTGAACAGCCAAGTAAACCACCTGGCAGATCAGCTTGTCCGTGTCCTTGCCCACCTGGAAGCTGGATCTCAAACTGTTTCCGCTGCTGCACCCCTGCCTGAGGCTGTGAATCCTGTGATCCAAGGACCTACTCCTTCTTCATGCTCTCGTCTCGCATCTCGAAATTCTCCGGTGACTCAGGTGACTGTCGTTCTTTTTTTAGTCCAATGCGACCTGCATTATCAACATCAGCCTTCTGCTTTTCCAACAGACCAGTCTAGGATAGCTTTCATGATAACACACTTGACTGGTAGAGCAGCAGCGTGGGCTACAGCAGAATGGGCTAGAGACTCTCCCCTTTGCAGATCACTCAGACTGTTTACTGATTCCCTGAAAAATATTTTTGATCGTACAGCACCAGGGAGAGAAGCGGCTAAAGCTCTAGTTCAACTCAAGCAAAGAAATCAAAGAGTGTCTGATTATGCCATAGAGTTTAGGACAATAGCTGGAATGATCTGGCCTTGCTGGACGCCTTTGCAAATGGACTTTCAGGCCTTGTCAAAGATCACTTAGCCCCATTAGATCTTCCAGAAGATTTAGACTCTGTGATTGCTCTGGCTATACGAATAGATAATGAGCTCTGGGATAGACAAAAAGAAAGAGAACATCCTGCAGTTCGTTCACCAAGCTCCAGGGGGCCTCCTCGTGGCATCCGGATGGGGGAGGATTCTTTTCCAGGGGTCTGGATCAAGCCTCCTTTGACAACGCCATCCACCACATCAGATGAACCCATGCAACTTGGCCGAGCAAGACTGTCACTGGAGGAGCGTGAACGGCGCCTCCGCCAGGGCCTGTGTTTCTACTGCGGGCATCGTGGACACCTGATGGCCGCTTGCTCACTAAAAGACGGGGCTCCCCAGGCAAGAGGAGGGCGCTGGTGAGCCGACTAACTTCTGACTACTCTCCTCGTACGCTGACTCCTATCCAAGTAAAATTAGGTAAGCAGACCTTAACACAGAATGTTCTCATTGATTCAGGAGCAGACGAAAGTTTTATGGACTGGAATTTTGCCAAAAGCTTGAACATTGTCACCATGCCCTTAGCTCAACCTTTAAATGCCAGCGCCCTTGATGGAAGGTTATTGTTTCAAGTCACTCACCACACAGAACCCGTCCAGGTGATCATAAATCACAACCACACAGAATTCATGACATTTCATTTATTCGACTCTGCACAACACCCTATGATTTTAGGCTTCCCATGGTTGAAAAGACATAATCCTCACATTGACTGGCGTTCTGTTAGGGTGAAGGGTTGGGGAAGAGAATGTAATCATACATGTTTGGTTTCACCAGAAGAAGTTGAAGGGCTGTCTGTAGAAAGGGTTACTTCAGGTAGTGAGGTGGAGACTAAGGAAGTAACTCATGACCATGCCTCTGACTTACCAGACCTGCCCAATGTTCCCTCCTGTTACCACAACCTGAGGGAGGTTTTCAGTAAGACTCGGGCCTCTACGTTGCCTCCTCATCGACCTTATGACTGTGCAATTGACTTAATACCGGGTGCCCCCATTACCAAGGGACGTCTATACTCAATTTCTGGCCCTGAAAGACAATCCATGACGGATTACATTGACTCATCTCTGAAGGTGGGCCTCATTCGTCCATCGTCATCTCCTGCTGGCGCCGGATTCTTCTTCGTGGGTAAAAAAGACGGATCCCTCCGACCCTGCAAGACTACTCTCCCCTGAATGATATAACGGTAAAGAACAGATACCCTCTCCCCCTCATTTCCACTGCTTTTGAACTGTTAAAAGGAGCTAAGATCTTCACTAAACTTGACTTGAGGAATGCCTATCACTTGGTCAGGATAAGGGAGGGGGACGAATGGAAGACTGGATTCAATACCCTCAGTGGCCACTATGAATACTTAGTAATGCCATTTGGGCTAACTAATGCTCCTGCTGTATTTCAGGCTCTTGTGAATGACGTGCTCAGACAATATTTGAATCATTTTGTGTTTGTCTACCTGGATGATATATTGATATTCTCTCCTGATGAAGAGTCCCATGTTCAGCATGTCCGCCAGGTTCTCCAATGCCTTCTGGAAAACCAACTATTCGTGAAGGCTGAGAAATGTGATTTTCACAAGACCTCTGTCTCATTCCTGGGCTTCATCATTGCTCCGGACCAGGTCAAGATGGATCCAAGCAAGGTCAGTACTGTCGCAAATTGGCCCACACAGGAAGAAGGTACAGCAATTTCTCGGTTTTGCTAACTTCCACAGACGCTTCATAAGACATTTTAGCTCCATAGCTGCACCTCTCCACTCACTCACCTCAACCCATGTTCAGTTTATGTGGACTCTACAGGCCGACAAAGCTTTCCAGGAATTGAAAAGACTGTTTACCTCTGCTCCTGTTCTCATCACTCCTGATCCCATCTAGCTTCATAGTGGACCAGAACCTGATAAAGGATTTTTACAAGAGCCATCCTGAGCTCTCTGAGCCGTCCGTAAAGGAGGGGGTACTGTGGTGTCTAGACATTTGTGTTAAGTTAGTTTATTTAGTTCAGTCCTTTTGTCTTTTGCCTTGTCTTGTGATTTCCTGTTTTATTTTGTAGTAACCTTTCCCTCTCGTTTCAGAGCATTCCTGCCCTTGTGTGTTTTTCCCTCCAGTGTGATTGTCAGCCCCTCCCTTAATTGTTGCCACCTGTGTCCCCTTACTAGTGTGTGTGTATATATAGTCTGCGTCTCCCTTTGTCCTGTGCCAGTTCGTCTTGTCTCGTCAAGCCTGCCAGTCATCCCTTGATCGTGTGAAATATATTTTTGATAGTCCATGTAGATGTTTTTTGGTTTAGAGTTTTTGATCCTCCAAGTGAGCGTTTTGTGTTTTGACCTTAATTAAAAGACCTTGTTAATTCTGATCTGTTTCTGGTGTTGTTCGTTTGGGTCCTAAGCCTTGTGACATTCTTAACAGGCCTCTTACTGGTGCATACTGTACATGCCAATCGATGCAAATGGTCCACTAGTTTTGACCCGACGAGATTTCATAGTGACCCCGGTACCCTTTGTTGTGTGGTCAGGAGATGGAGGAGAGGAAACTGTGAAAAGTATTGTGCATTAGTGCCTGTGCGTTGGAAGGGAGATCGGGTCCAGCAGCCTCATTACACTGACAGCAGATTAGTGCTCCGCGGCGCCAGAGCAGACGGTGAAAGATTAACTTTCATGTGCGATTCCACACAGAGCAGCCGCTGGATATCAGCTCCCTCCACCAACTGGCCCCTTTCCTCTGAGTTTGCAGCGTGTGCATTCATGACTTACAGTATCTAAAAATCAGCTTTTTTAACGACAGAGAACAGTCACAAGATTTTGGGCCCCAGTGAGTTTTTTGCTCTTGGCAATATTACACTTACTGTCAAGAAACATTTACATGTTACGTTTAAATGTGCCAGATGTAGCCATTTTGCTGATTATGTTCAGTATCTATTCATCTATAGAGTGCTTTTTAAACATTTATTTGAAAGAGCACCAGCTTTACACATGAAGATTAGTTTTCTCATTATAAGGAGGACTTAATTTGTAACAAGACGTATAATATCTTCGGTGGCTCTGGAGAAGGTTTGTTAAGTACAGAAATAACCCCTGATGCTGGTTTCATCAGTGTTATCTGTGCTCTGAGCCTTAATGATTAACATAGTCTGAGTTACAAACTATTGGAATTTGAAAGAAGTAATGAACGTCACTTGACAATTATTTCTTTAATGTATCTCACATAACCAAACTTTATGGAAATGCAATTAAATATGACACAAGTGTCCCTTTAATTGGTCATCTGTTTAAACTATTATAATTGAATGTCATAAAATAATTGAAAATGCTTATCACCACACCTGAAATCTGATGTCTTGACCAACAGTTAAAAACTAAAAGGTTATTAATCGCCAATTATAAAAGACAAAGTAAAGCAGTACTTCCTCACATTTAAGAAGATGGAACCTGTGAATTCTTTATCTAAAATATTGAGCAAACTCCATTCACTGATAATGAACCTTATATTCAGATTGTTTAAGCTAATTACTGTTCCAAGTCAAGAATGAACTTCACTGATTGATTGAATATCATTCTGCAGTCTCTGTGAAGGTCAATGTTTCTATAAAAGAAAAAGACTTGAGGCAAACAAATAAAGTAGAAATAGGCCAAATAAAGCCCTGGAATTTGGAGGAGAGGAGAAGTCTTAGGATATTACATGTTTGGGGGGGGGATCAATTTTCCTCATGCTCAACACCAGAAAACTTCTTGATTCTGTTTGAGTTGCAACTTTAAAATGTCTGTATCAGCTTTTTTACACCGAACAGCTGCAGCCCCACATCTTCAGGTTTGCTTTCCTGTACTACATGCCAAACTACACTCTAGTGCAGGATAGTTAATGCCTCAGATGGGACGCTGTTAGTAGATACAGAATCTAATAGCAAAAAAAAACGTGTCATGCCAGTGAAAGAAGCTTTTTATATTCCTGAGAGTGTCTTTGAAACAAACATGAAGGTACACATTCCAGCCATTTAAAAAAACAGCTGCAAGTTCAAAGAAACACTTCAAAAATCTCACAGTGAGGCTGAAGGGAATAGCGGCGGTTGGGATGAGACAGAGGGGGTGGCGAAGCGTAAAAATGTACTGAGCGCTCTCTCAGAGAGTGTGGACAGCAGCCAGGACGGCGACAGCAGCGAGGCCAGATAACAGCGAGTAGCAGGAACCAGCGAGAACCTGTGGGGAAGTATTGGGAAGAGCTGCATCTCCTCTAACAGCTGCTGACTGGCCCCCGGGGCAGAGCATGGAGCTGCTGTGCTCGCTGACGCCACCATCTCCCCACCTGCACCACATACTACTTCCTGCGCATGGGGACATCATTACTTTTTCCATCTCACTCCACGAGACTTCTCCTGTCAAATAAAAAAATGACACGAAAAAATAATAACTCAGCGCCATGGGCTGAACAACAACAACAACGCCACTAAAAGGTCATTTTGCAGATGAAAATTGGCCTTGCATCCACACAATCTATCAGTCATCAACGTGTTTATAGCTACATTTACTTTCACAGCAGTGGGGGGGCTGAGTTAAACCGACCCCGGGCCAGTGGGAGAATGTATGTGTACTTAATGACACAACTCCCATCATTTATAACTTGTGCGTCTTGGTCACGGCAGAGGACAGGCTCCTGATGAATAATGATGTTAACACTGCGCTTTTGCACCACAGCAGACAACACATTCGAATGTGCCGTTAACAATCGTGACTGAATGAAGGTTATTCATTTTAATCACACTACAGCACGCCCTCCCTCCCTCCCACTATCCCAGGGGGTTGCTATATTTAAGCACTTTTTCATTTCTTCTCCTTTTTTTTTTGGTCTTGGCTGATGGCAAGGCAATTGCTTTGTGGGACGTCTGCCCTTGAAGAATCAGAAGGAGATATTTTTACATACTGTAGATGTGGAGTAGGAGCAAGCTGTATCAAATGTAACGCTTTGACTGTGTAGTGTTAAGGAATCAAATGACAGACGCTTGCTTTCTAGCTTTTATTTATCTTTTTCGTATGTTTCCCCGCCAAAACACGAGTGATATTGTTTTTTTTACCTGTACTCTAAGATTAGCAATCTGTCCTGGGGGAGAGAAGAAGAGTTGGAACGTGTTCCTCCCATCACTCCCATTCACTCGCCCGCTTTCTAATTGGAATACTCCATCTGTTGAGGCCTACAAATTGTCTTCTGGGGCTGCTACAGCTAAAACATCCTATCAAACACACAAATACTTTAGGGACGGTCTTCTTGGAGTGCTTCCATACCAGGCACTGAAAGAGTAGTCGGTCCATGTGTGTGTGTGTGTGTGTGTGTGTGTGTGTGTGTGTGTGTGTGTGTGTGTGTGTGTGTGTGTGTGTGTGTGTGTGTGTGTGTGTGTGTGTGTGTGTGTGTGTGTGTGTGTGTGTGTGTGTGTGTGTGTGTGTGTGTGTGTGTGTGTGTGTGTGTGTGTGTGTGTGTGTGTGTGTGTGTGTATGTGTGTGTATGTGTGTGTGTGTGTTTACACAGTCACGTGTGGGTACTGGCTTCCCAGGCAGTGACCACCAACTGGCAGCCCACGGGCCACATCCGGCCCGCCAGACATTCTCATCCGGCCCGCACGACGGGGGTGACTGCGGCGTGGTTACTGCACTGTGTGCAGTACCCAGTGGTGTAGTGGGCGTTGGACGCGGGGGTACGCCGTACCCCCACTTATTTGGAGCACAATCTTTTTTTGAATAGTCTAATAAATATAAAATCATTGCCAGTGTTATCAAGTGTGTATTTGTTGTAATAATGACAAAAACATAATAGATTTCACAGTAATTATAATACAAAATAAAAACGATTTCCTTAAAGAATTATGATTCATCATCACGCTCATGACCCCGCGGCGAGCTGGGGGTGTGTCACTGACACACCCACGGCGAGCCAGCTCACTGCCCGTGTTCCGGATTAACTGGTTCCCCGATCAACTGGTTGACAGATGTGGAGGCGTGGCCTTCTACTGAAATACACATTTCGATCGCTTCTTCTGTCGTTTACATAAATCTTTTGGTATATTAGGCTTCGATAGGAACACTTTGATGCACATTCAGTACCAGTGTGTGAGGTTGTGGTTACGATGGCGATATCCGGACGCGAACAGCGAGGACTACACAAATAAAAACGAGTTGACATGGGGATGTCTGTTCAAAACATTGCAAGCTCCAATAAATCATTTAAACCAGCTATTGTTGCCAGACTAATTACTGAATATCGTTCTTAATGTGATACCAAGTCCATCTGAGACCTGTGTACACCTTCAGACAGCCTCCAAGTGAAGCACACGTTGTTTACTCACAGTTTGAAAGCAGCGTGGAGAAGTCTTCAGCTGTGTTAAGTTGTGATCCGCTCGAATACATCATTAAAACCAGCTATTGTTGCCCGACTTATCACTGAATATCGTTCCTAATGTGATACCAAGTCCATCTGAAACATGTGTACACCTTCAGACAGCCTCCCAGTGAAGCGTACGTTGTTTACTCAGAGTTTGAAAGCAGCGTGGAGAAGTTTTCAGCTGTGATAAACTGTGATCCTCTCAGGTAAACTGTGATTCGCTCAGGGTCAACTGGGATCCACCCATGGGAAAATGGGATCCGCCCAGGTTAAACTGTTACGACTTATGTCGCTGTGACCAGCGATCATGTTTAATATGAAAGACACACACATCTACATGCCTTATAAAAACGGCATTCTGCAGCACTCATCCAGATAACATGCTGTTAACTCGTTTTGCAAAGATAGCAGCAGAAATGTCATTGCTGCATGTGCAGGGATATTAGACTTTAAAATGCTGATGGGTCATTAATGTTGGTCTCGGCAAACAATATTAGGAATCCTTTATTCAAACTACATAATATTCAGTGTCCATCGACATAAAAATAACAAAAAAGTTCATGCTGGACTCAAACCCGAGTCCCAACAGCAAAAGTCACTCCAGCCCTGCGCGTTATGAGTGCGCCACAGATCAACACGAGGTATCGAACAACCACACTATAATATTTTAGATTAACCTTGTTAAAAAGTTCCAGAAAAATGCAACCCGACCATCATTTATAATGTGAGCGAATGTACACTTTAAGCCATATAATATACATATTATAATATAGTATAGCCTACTGACTGAGGTCTGTATCAAGCCTCATTAAGACCCACCGAGATCAGATATCCTAGTTTATCAGCCTGCGAGCCCACATTATGTTGTGATAAGTGTTAGTTTTACATATAAGTGTGTTAAGGTTAATCTAAAATATTATAGTGTGGTGGTTCGATACCTCGTGTTGATCTGTGGCGCACTCATAACGCGCAGGGCTGGAGTGACTTTTGCTGTTGGAACTCGGGTTTGAGTCCAGCATGAACTTTTTTGTTATTTTCATGTCGATGGACACTGAATATTATGTGGTTTGAATAGAGGATTCCTAATATTGTTTGCCGAGACCAACATTAATGACCCATCAGCATTTTAAAGTCTAATATCCCTGCACATGCAGCAATGACATTTCTGCTGCTATCTTTGCAAAACGAGTTAACAGTCACATGTTATCTGGATGAGTGCTGCAGAATGCCGTTTTTATAAGGCATGTAGATGTGTGTGTCTTTCATATTAAACATGATCGCTGGTAGATAGCCACAGAAGTCGTAACACAGTTTAATCTGGGCGGATCCCATTTTCCCATGGGCGAATCACAGTTTACCTGAGAGGAACAGTTTAACACAGCTGAAGACTTCTCCACGCTGCTTTCAAACTGTGAGTAAAGAACATGTGCTTCACTTGGAGGCTGTCTGAAGGTGTACACAGGTCTCAGATGGACTTGGTATCACATTAGGAACGATATTCAGTGATAAATCGGGCAACAATAGCTGCTTTTAAGGATTTATTCGAGCGATCACAGCTTAACACAGCTGAAGACTTCTCCACGCTGCTTTCAAACTGTGAGTAAAGAACATGTGCTTCACTTGGAGGCTGTCTGAAGGTGTACACAGGTCTCAGATGGACTTGGTATCACATTAAGAACGATATTCAGAAATAAGTCTGGCAACAATAGCTGGTTTAAATGATTTATTGGAGCTCGCAATGTTTTGAACAGACATCCCCGATCAACTCGTTTTTCTTTTTGTAGTCCTCGCTGTTCGCGTCCGGATATTGCCATCGTAAGCACAACCTCACACACTGGTACTGAATGTGCATCAAAGTGTTCCTATCCAGCCAAATATACCAAAATATGTATGTAAACGACAGAAGAAGCGATCGAAATGTGTATTTCAGTCGAGGCCACGCCTCCACATCTGTCAACCAGTTGATCGGGGAACCAGTCAATCCGGAACACCCGCCGATTTTGCGGTAGCTCTTTCCCTCAAGAATGCTAACGAAAAAGCTCTATAATGGCAGGCAAACATTTTTTACTTGACTTCTTTTCTAAAAAGAATATAATTCACAAGAAGAAAGAGGCTAGCAGCACCGAAGCTACAAGTGAAGTTGCTAGTACTACATCACCAGAAGAGCCGCCTAAAGACGTGGATAATGCTAGCACTAACGTCAACGTTAGCTACGCTAGCAACGTTCCCCTGGCTAGCTCAAGCTCACCTTTCCCAGAGGTATGGACGGAGGAGATGTGGCGGAGGAAACAAGAGGAATACCCGTGGAGACTGCAAAGCTGGAAACTGGGCTGCAAAGTTTGTTCATCCATTTCGGATTTATCAGTCTTCAAAACGCAAGGTGTGTGTGTGTGTGTGTGTGTGTGTGTGTGTGTGTGTGTGTGTGTGTGTGTGTGTGTGTGTGTGTGTGTGTGTGTGTGTGTGTGTGTGTGTGTGTGTGTGTGTGTGTGTGTGTGTGTGTGTGTGTGTGTGTGTGTGTGTGTGTGTGTGTGAGAAATGCAGCGCTGTCTGCTTATTTGCAATGTAGGCTAGGCCTAATCAGAATAATTTCAAGTCCAGATCATCGTCTGCTTAGTTGCAATACTGTAGTTTATGCAATTTAGGCCTATACATTGTTTATGTAATTTATATGCCAGTGTGTCCATGGTTTTGAGTCTGTGTGTGTGTTGAGCACAGCGCTGTCTACTTTTTGCAGTACAGCAACTATAGGACTAAGCATGCCGGTGTCAGTACCAGATATGTTCGGGCTACCAGATATGTTCGGGTGTATTTCCGTCATATTCGTCATATTTTACGGCAACTCAAGAGGGCCATCACGGTCAAATTCCGAACATTTAAACATAGCCGACACTTCATTCTTTACTTTGTCCGTTATTATATGTAGAAGATTATACTTTTTCTCCGTCATGTTGTTTCCTTAGCATCAACTTCAAACAGGCATAGCCTACACTTCATTCTTTACTTTGTCCGTTATTATATGTAGAAGATATTATTTTTTCTCCGTCATGTTGTTTCCATAGCAACAACTTCAAACAATAACAACTAACCGCTAGCCGCAAAGCTAGCTTCACAGCCACTGCTCCGTTTTCGGAGACTTTGCACACGTTTTTCACAAACATTTTCACACGCTAGGAGTACTTCCACTAGCTTCGTCTTGATCTGTAGATGTGATTTGATGTGTCGTGTGTCCCCCAACTCCTCTCCAAAGTTCAGATATATAATAAAATACTCAGGGGAGTTTCCTGAATTGCCATGCCCAAAGCCAAGCACTAAGCCCTGGGTAAATTAAGAGGCTGATCTCGGGCACTTTTGTCCACTTTCCCTGGTGGTCGAAACTCAAGCCAGACATCCCTGGAATCGTCTCAGAGAGTAGATGATCAGTGGGGCCTTGTTTTTACTGAATGGTGTGTTTTTTTATGATGAATTCAAATATGGGCTTATTTTTAGGATTTTCGGAGACTTTGCACACGTTTTCACAAACATTTTCACGCTAGGAGTATGGGAGTACTTCCAGTCGCTTCGCCTTGATCTGTAGATGTGATTTGATGTGTCGTGTGTCTCCCAACTCCTCTCCAAAGTTCAGATACTATATAAAAATACTAAAAGGTAAATAAAACATTAAACATAATGACAAAATAACAACCTGAAATATATGTATTCTATCTACACATTTCGTAATTATCTAATCTAGTGGCCTGATAAAAGTGTTGGCTAAAGTAACGCAGAATATATATTTATTTTAATTGTAAATAATTAGAAACATTATTTATCTGCACAAGTACATGGGACCACACCATAGCACCCCACACATAACAAGCTGTCCCGAGTTCCTCCGGCTGCAGTTCCGCAGACGGCCGGTGTGTGGCAGCAGAGCGCTGGGAGCAGAGGGAGGTGAGTATATGACGGATATGACGGATGACGGATGCGACGGAAATACACCCGAACATATCTGGTAGCCCGAACATATCTGGTACTGACACCGGTAGTTTCTTTGGGCCTGTCTTCCCGTGTTGTGAGTGCACTTCGCGCGTGCGCACTTGTGTGGCATTGTTTGGGATTACCTAATTAAAATAGCGTCCCCCCAGTAAAAAAATCCCCACTACACCACTGGCAGTACCGGAGTCCAACAGAGAGGCAGCAGCTGCGGGACAGTAGACTGCGTACTGCAAAACCTTCCCTGCCTTGAAGAAGAATTGATCCTTCGTTGTGAAGAGTCTGGTTAATGCGCTCCGCACCACCGCAGCAGCCCTGCTGCGACAGAGTCCAACAGAGAGGCAGGAGCTGCGGGACAGTAGCCTAGAAGCAGGGTTGGGTTGTAACGGAATACATGTAACGGCGTTACGTAATCAGAATACAAAAATCAAGTAGGCTAACTGTATTCAGCTGGCGTTACATTTGAAAAACGAGTAATCTGATTACAGTTACTTTCGTAAACCTGAAGTGAATACATTTTGGAATACTTATTGGAATTATTGGTGGAAAAGTTTCCTCACAAAATGTAATATTCATTACCGGCAGAGCTGTGTTCACACTGCACGGCGCTGCAGCATGTCTGTGAGCGAGAGAGAGATGCAGTGTCTGTGAGGCCCCGCCCCCGCACGCAGATGAGAGAGAGATCTCTTTTAAAATATATTGAAAGTTAGAAACGGAGATGGTTCGATAAAATGTGCAAAATAACGTTTATGTAGCGTTTCTTTATTGTCGAAATGATGACATTTATAACGGGATGAAATCAAAGTGAATGGCCTGCTGCTGCTGAATGCATGGGGCAAGTGACTGGAAAAAGTTTTAAAAGTTATAACATTGTTTCAGATAATAAATAATAATGATAATTCATTCTATTTAGGGGCGCCTTTCAAAGCACCCAAGGACACCTTACAATTCAGAACATATTCCAAGGAAAGGTTTTAAGACAGTACAAAGAATGCAGTCCGGGTAATGTTTTTTATGTGGGGTGCAGATGAGAGAGCTGTCCAGAATGACACCAAGATGTTGTGTTTGAGTTCTTGATAAGCCATGAAAACAGTAAAATACGTGTCTCCTGTTCACCAAAACATACCCATCTGTTATGGAAAAAGAAAGTATTCCAAAAGTATTCTGAATACGTTAAAGTAGACCCGATTCCAACGTTTAAGACACGTAACTGTATTCTGATTACTTTCAGAGCCATGTATTCAGTATTTAGTAACTGATTACAGAACACTCAATACCTACAACTTCAAAATTCTGGACTATATAAAAATCGCTGGCCCGCGATAGTGTCTATTGGATACATTTTGGCCCTTGGACAAATGTAGTTGGTGATCCCTGCCTTATGGGGACAAAATGGAGGTCCCCATAAGGGGAATCATTCATTTGAGGGTGGAGACTTGGTAAGGGTTAGGGTTAGGCATGTGTTGGTTATGGTTAAGGTTAGGATAAGTCTCCAGGACATGCATGTAAGTCAATGTAATGTCCCCTGAAGTGATGTATACAGTGTGTGTGTGTGTGTGTGTGTGTGTGTGTGTGTGTGTGTGTGTGTGTGTGTGTGTGTGTGTGTGTGTGTGTGTGTGTGTGTGTGTGTGTGTGTGTGTGTGTGTGTGTGTGTGTGTGTGTGTGTGTGTGTGTGTGTGTGTGTGTGTGTGTGTGTGTGTGTGTGTGTGTGTGTGCGCCTTGCCTGTGTAATGTATAATCAGACGTCCAGCAGCATACACCCTGGAGATAAGTAGATAATACACTATATGCTGAAATCCTGATATAAAGCCGGGAGGATTGGCTGCTTCAGAAAATAATCTACCAAAGCAGATAGGTCGGGACTGAGTGACATACTTTAATAAGAATTATTTAACAAGATCAAAATGTTGATACGTTCCCGAAATATAGCGTCAGTAGTCACATGCCCATCTGATAAGGGTTTCTTCTTCGCACTCTCAGAAGATTTTTCATCTTTTAGGATTCTCTACCAAATCCTACTTGTAGTCGTTAATGATATGGGAAATTGTGTTCCTCACGCTTGTCACTCTTTACATCCCATTGACTGGGAATTGAATACTCGGGAGCGAGCAGTGGGACGTGTGACAGTGTATTTGTGGTGATGATTACAGCCCATTAACTTTGATGGATGCCATTTCACAGAAAAGAAGATGGGAGTTGGAACAGCGACGACGCAGCTTGTTTTTGTGTCTCCAACATATGTACACAGAAGCATCTAGAAGAGCCTGGAGGAGTAAACCTGAGCAATCTGCATGGAGAATTGATTCAGAATCACAATGAGACCATTTCACCTTTCGGAGGTAATTGAATGTCACATTGGAGAGGCTGATGCTGGATCAGTCTCCCAGGACGCTCATGCATGATTCACCTTTGACCTCCAGAGGACAGCAAGGACCCGAGGATCACCTACGCTAAGCATTTACATCAGGAGTGTACACAGTATGTTTTTCCATGCAGGTGAGAGTGTAGCACCATATGCAAGTAAAATACACTAAGCTGGACCTGAAATTGCTTTACAATTTCTGGCTTTACTTTTATTTATGCTTCCTGTCTGAGGTGTTTTCCTCTCTGCTCAACTCGCTGGCTGTGTGGTTAGTCAAAAATGACACAAGCTCCATTTGTCTGTGGTCGTTATGTAAAAATAAGGTATTGCATGCCAGCAATCTGACTCTTAAGCTCCTCCACAGGGATTACGGACAATTGGCTAAGGGGAAAAATACAAATAATAATCAACTGTTTACGGTTTTCCTCTAATACCTTGAAAAAGAAATGAAAATCCCCACATAGAAATGCAATCCTTAAGCAGTTGAGGTACTCCTGTGTAGGATGCCTGCAGAGAGATACACAGGCACAAAATCCTTTGGTGGGAGAAAAACCCACTTCAATAATATCTAAGCAAACATATCAATATACAGTTACTGGCGTCTAAATAAAGCTATTAAATTGTGCAATTTTTAAGTCAATGAAATCCAACCATTACTAAAAGGCATTGAAAGAGTACGATGAGAATTTGCCATTTTAATGCTTTAATATGTTTACCTGGAGTGACCTTGTGAGTTGGAAGCTTCATTTAATCCCTGGAGTGTGTATACACTTCTTTCATGTGTTGGAAATGTTATATTTAGTGAAATAATTACTCTGGTCCTAACTGATTAGTAATTATAAAAGAATTATTGAGCAACATTTATTTTACGATATCAATATAAGTATTAATAATCTTGAATGGCCCCCTTTCAGATTCTTATTATCATGATTGACACTTTCATGTCTAAGGAGCATTTTAACTTTTATTTGTGAGCCCACATCTTACTGATGTATCAGATATTATTTAACCAAGGGGTTATGTATGACACTTCATCTCTAACTACTGCTGTCAAATAGTGGAGTAAACAGTCAAATATCCTTAACTAATGTAGTGCTGTGGAAGCACAAAAAAGAAATACTTAGAGTGCCAAATATTTCACCACCAAAAGCTCCTGCTCTGTGACAAAATGGTCAAACACCAAATGAGCACTGAGCACTAATTCACTGACAGGATAACTTTGAGCCGCGATGTAAGAATTAGCTGTGATAGCACTATGACATGTTAAAAGTAATCCAGTAGGAAAGAGCAAGAAGTAGCAGGTCTTATATGTGTTAGCCTTGTCACCAAGTTACCTTGACAGACTGTTACTACTGACAAAAATGTAAAGTAGCAGCTCTGCGAGTCTGTGCTTAGCCATAGGCTGTGCTTCGAGATAAACGGTATGTCACAATTCCCAAAGGGCCACAATGACTATAGCCTGCTCACTTAAGCACAATGTAGACTACCGTATATTCGTCGCCTTAGTGTGGTGTGGTATCATGAAACGGCTGCTATTTGGAGCTAAAAACAAACTACAGCGAAGGCAGACGTCATTAGTATTGAAGGTCTGATGATGACACTGCTGTGAAAAAACTGAAATGTTAACTTTCATTAAATGTATTATGTCAACAGACTTCACATAACTGCATTAAGTTAGTTGAAAGCAATAATATTACGTTTAACCTAATGTTTTTATTTAAACTTATAATAGTATTGCTTTCAACCAACCTACTACATGTAAGTGAAATCTGTTGACACATTACATTTAATTAAAGTCAACATTTCAGTTTTTTCAGATTTGATAAGATCAACAAACCAACACAAATATTACTACTAATCCCGAGGGTAACTCAAAAATGTCTATTAACTTTTAAGCAAAATCATCTAAACTCTTGCTGAGACGTCTCAATCAATGTCATCGTAATGGTGGCGCTAGAGGGAAAGCCGTGGATCACTAATATCAAAACCAGTGTTCCTTATCCTCTGGGCACAATAAATATCTGTACAAAATGTCATGGAAATCCATCGTATCGTCTCAAACATAGGGCTGGCTCAACCAGCTGACATCGATTTCCATTCATGGAACCACACTGCTGTTGCTGCAAACAAAAAACCTGCTGTCTGTTTAAGTGGAACAATGTGATGGTTTATCACTGTGGGATAGTAAATTACATTGAAATACACACAAAAGACAGACACTGATATGTGATGCCTTCAACCTGCCATGTGACTGCTCTGAATTTACAGGTGGCGGGCACAATAAAAGCATCATCACTATTTCCCCTTTGTGAAGATTTAATGCTTCTTCCCTATTGAGGCTGTGGCAGTAAAGTGCTGATTTAACACGGTGCTAGTTCTTTAAGACCATAGTAATTCAATTGCATCTTATTGTTGTGTGTGATTGATTTTATTGCGTAGCCTATGATGGAAACTGTATCAATTTATACAGAAATATTTCTCCTTTACAAATTCAATTGCTCTTGCATTAGGTGCATTTAAGTGATCAGTTGTTTTCACATCATAGCATATATGACTGGTGCTTAATATAACATCCATCTGAGTGTGCATGGGGACAGTTTAAAAAAAGGGAAAATGTCCAGACACTGGTACACCTGCTCATGAGAAATGTGTTTGCGGTGAAAGAGGAAAATATAGCCCTGGAGCACCTGCCCTGTTTAGTTTCTGTTTGACCAAATGGCCTACATTAGGTGATATATTTAGCTATTTATAGAAGCTGGGGCAGGCAGGAAACAGCTGCCATGCGTCAGGGTGACAGGCTGACATCCCTCATCTCAGCAGGACCTCCCTGCGAGGCAGACGGGAGGAAGCTCTCAATACCTAAACTGAAATGGGACATCGCCTCTTATCATTCATTCTGCATACGGAAACTAATAATCTATGGAGCCTGTGGCAAAGACTCGACAATAAAAAACTGGGTTAACAGTGGCAAGTATGGGCCGCTCGATTCAAAGCCACACTTGTGCGCTTTGCAGAGATCTGTTTTCTGCCTTTACAGCAAACTGAGGATTGTATTCAAGTGGGATCACTATTGATCAGGAGGAGCTTTTATCGTGGTATCCTGGAGCTGTAAACTGGCACAAGATGCCTCAGCTCCGACAAAAATGAGACGGTTCATCAACAGCGCTTTAAGCTGGCAAACAAGCTGAATCAATATTCATGACTTTGCTGTGAAGCCGCTCGCGTTCAGGTATTATGAATGGGCTGTAAACCAAATTTCAATTAATGTGTTTGCATCAAAGTGTCCCCGCTCTCTCAGAAACTGATGACAAGCCATGCCTTCTGTTTGTCTTCGGTACATGAAAGTCTGCATTGATGTCACACTCTCATAGGATACAAGACAGTAATTTTATTTCTATAGCGCTTTTCTTGAACCCAAAGACGCTTTACATTTGGGAGGGAGGGTAGACACAATTGCACACACTTCTTTTCAATAAAAGTGTGAAATAAATAGATTCTACACTGCATTTAAGTGCAGATACTTAAAAACTGGGGAAACTGTCAAGTTTATACATTACTTTCATTTCATCCAGCTCATGTTTTGCTGAGAGGCTTTAAAAAGCATAACTTCCTTTTTGAAGCCTTATTTAGTGATATCCTATCACTCTTCAGATGAGCACAAGTTACATCACTTTGAATTCTTTTCGTACACACAGCAGACTGATGATTGCTGTTAGCTATAATCTCTGAATCTCTGCTGATCGCAGATGTTGGCTTGTTTGGCTGAGGGGCGTTTTTGATAAAGAGACAAATGTCAGGGGGAGGGATACTCACAGTCTGGCATTAGAGGAGATGGCACCGTTTCAAGATATTGTGTTTGCTATGCTGTCCCATGTGCCAGAGAGAAAGAAATCGGTGCAAAGTGCAATTCAACCCGCCCACACTTTTCACATTGACGGGTGGGACTATCATCACCTTCCTTATAACTTTTTTGTCCCTACATCTGTCATAGATGGATTTCGAGGTCAGAAAGGGGGCAAGGGCTGGATTAGTTGTGGTAAATGCAGCATAATGAATTCTAGTGCAATGTTTACCATAGAGACAGTGGCATCTAAAAATAAAGGAACAACTGTTTCTCCCCCGACCAGCACTCATTACATTATACTGTGAGGGAGCGGTTCAGACAGGCATAGTGAACATTAAAAACGTTTCAGCTCTCTGTTCCTTGTATGCAGATTAGCTAAAGTGTTACGCTGAAGTAACAAATGAAGGTCCGGTGAGTTGCATTTGTTTAACTCTACAATTTATTACAGTGATTTTTTTTTCCCCCACACAATGCTAATGTGACTTGTGGGAATGATTCAGCCCAATTCATTCTTCTGTTGTTTAAACGCCATGTTGAGTCGATAATTGGTTTGCTGACCTTACAGTGCAACCCCAAGCATGAACATTTAAACTACTGAGTCGTAGTAGCTACATTATGTCTCTCCAAGGGAACTTTTAGTAGCTGGACTTACATTTAGAAAAGTGTTCCTGCAGTGAAAATGTTTTGTTGGAAGAGAGGCTCGACCATAATGAAAGGACACGAGTGATAAAATAGAATATATTAAAATAACCTTTAAAATATTATTACAATCGTTTCAGATTAAAAGGAAGATAACTCAGGGAGCTTCAGTTTAAGTTACTTGGTTAACATTTTAGGAATTGTGTTAATTTGCTTTATTAATAAGAGTTCATCCAACTCTTATTAATAAAGAAAATTAACATAATTCCTACAAAACAAAACAAGTCCCCCAGATTAAAAGGCAAGATACGATGCATGTCCCTGCGCTTCAGAACAACATATTAAAGCATTTTCCAATTATTTGTTGTGTCTGTGCCTTCAAAAGCTGTTAAATAACTAATGACAAGTAAATCAGTTTTATAATTTGACGCTCTCATTAAGGTTTGTTTTGTTTTAGGCACAAGTCCGCACAACAAAGACTTGGTAAGGAGAAGGGAAACGTTGCTGTTTGGGTTAAAGCCATGTTCTTAAGGTTGTAAAAATATGTTTGTTATGTTTAAAGAAATAGTTTAGCATAAAGACTGAAAACAAAGAAACCAGCCTGGCTCTGTTCAAAGGTAACAAGCACCTCTAAAACGTACTAATTAACTTAAATGAACTAATGTCATATTGTGGTTTTTATGTGTACAAAAACCAGATGCAGTGACAACAGGACTCCAGGAAGCAAAGCACAAGCGAAGGGAAACAAATAATTCTTCACCATATTGACAAGACGTTGGTGGCATACAAAATAATTAAATATATAAAAGGCTGCAATAACATGCACTGCAAAGGAAAAAAACAAAAGCAAAGACACTAGGACTACCAAGATACTTTAAAATAGCTATCTATTAAAGGTGAACACTCAGCATAGTTTCTCCAATGGGATTGGAACAATCACATCACTAAATAAACATTGCTAGCTCATTCGTGTTTCTCAGTTTCTTCTGCTATTTCTGTTAAACTCTCCTCTGTTGTTTTTTTTGCATTTGTGAATAACTGGTTTATATACATCTACTAGTGTTTTGTGAAGATTCAATGTTCTGTAGGGATGGATAAATCTATACCTAAAGGATTGAGGCGACCAGCACTTAGTCTTGTTTGCGTATTGATTCTTGCATCAATAAGATTGATACAAAACCAAATCAACGAATGAACACTCTTATAAATGCATGTGCTCTTTGCAGTTGCTCCACTCATAGAGTGAAAACATAATAAAGATATATATAAAATGTTGTTATTTAACATTACAAATGTATGGAAATGCAGCATGATCATGAGATAATAATATTCACCTCATAAATCATGACACAAGGGACTCCCTACATGTTATTATTACATTTACTGACTTTAATAATGAATGCTCTCAGATGGATATCAATGATGTTGGCCGTGGTGTTATTTAGGCATGGGATTGAAAATGGAAAATCGGTTGTATCTGTCACCCCTTTCTCTCTTGACCCCAATGGCCCCCGTGAACGATTACAATGGTATGCACCTTTTTCAATAGAGATAAAGCAATGTACTATATTAATAGTAGCAACATTTGTATACATTCATTGCGACCCTGACATGATAATTGCGTGGATCTAATGCTAAGCACAGGGTTATCCACATAGTATACTGTTGTACATCTCAACAAAGTGATGAGGAGGCATTATGCGTGTCTGCATACCAATATCCATGACCAGACCAGCCATTTCCATGTATGTAAATGCTAGGTATGTAAATAAGCCACGTCGCACCAGAGTAGGAGATGGGCTTGGGTTTATCATTTGAACACCATTTGATCCACAGATCTCATGGCGTACATCCGTTATCTTTTCCAACATATCAAATTCCACGATAGGACACATACTGTAATAGGCAATATTTTCCCATTTCAGTCATTCTCTCAACCGGGGTCAGGGTCCCTGGACTGTTAGATTGGAGGGAAGTGGAGCCAGGCAGAACAAACACTTTCTAACAACAATGAAATCGAGGTGATGTGTTTTCTCACATACAGTGTATCTCCTTATTTCCTAATGCACTGATGCTGCATTCATTCAGAGTAACTTTCATCTTGTTCTAGGAAAATCCATTAATCTTTGACGATGAAAATGCTGAGCGGTGGGAAAAACACTGATGCCATATTTTATGTCCTCACACTACGTTACCCAGGCCCCGAGTGCAGAACATGCTAGTCTATTTCCCCGCTTAATGCAGCACATTCAAAGTGAATTAATGAAAAACCCCGCACGCAACGAGTGTTATTGGTGCTGCCTGGAAGATGGGTTGTCAAAGAAATCGAATCAAATGGAGGGACAGCCATTTTGTCCTTGCCATATAGATTATTTATCAATCTGACCATCTGCAGTGACGCATGCCTGCTTTTAGAGTCAGTTCACATAGACAGTATCCTCACATCAACCTACCAGCTGGACATAATCAGTTTTCAGTTCAGGGTTGACCGACCACAAATGCATTTTCTTTTTGCCAAAGTATTATTATACAGTATATACTATCATTAAAATATAATGTAAGCTGCAGAGTCTTGAAGTTTCTACCTATTAGAGTACATAAATATGATGTAATAAATATGTAATTTATGAATCCCTATCAAATGTTAATAAATCATTCAACCCACACCTCCATAACACCCTTTTAAATCTCTAGCTGCCAGTGAGAAGCTGCCTCAGTGTGATGAAAACAAAGAGAATAAAAGGAATGCAGTGGCTTGCGTATTTTCAATTTAGCAGAAAAAAGAGCATCTTTGTTTTGTTTTTCACAGATTCTGTCTTTCACAATGATCCTAATCTGCTCTGAAGAAGACTGCCTGTTCCCGCCCCTCGCTCTCACTCCTCCATTTCAAAGTCATTTGCATGGGCAGAAAGGAGCCAGCACATAACATATTTCAGTGCCAGGTTTTCCTCATTAAGTCACCTGTCACTTCAGCACCATTATACCAGGCTCATATTAGCATCACCTCTCTTTCCCAATAAAGCACCTGGAGAGGCACTATAGGCCTACAGGCTAATGGCAGCCTACATATCCCACATCAGCCACTTAATTCATCACATAATGGATTGCTGATTTTCATAATGTGCACAACATACACAATGCCAAGTGGTGTAATGTATTCCGCTGAACACAAAAATGACACCCTTTGCAGTACATCATCATCATCAGTACACCAAATGTTCTCGCTGACTGTCGTGCTCAGTTGAAAAAAAAAACTGAGTGAAAATCCTCTGCATTGGCTGCGAGGGGGATTGTAACTTATCAAACCACATGCCTACTACTGTATATCATCAAAAATGCATTTGTTATCTCAACGATACAGATGCAGTAAAGGCCCTGCAGATTGTCCCTGTACATTTCAATTACATTTGACATGTGGTAAAGGCCTTCAAAAAGCTTTGTTCTGCACCACATCGAAGCATTACGCTAATGATTTGCATTGTAGGCTTTGATTGCAATGGGGTTGAGGTGTCAACACTGGCAGCATGATAATGGTTACACTTGCTGTGGTTTATGGGCCCAACACTGACCCCCAAGTCTGTTAACCTTGCCTCCTCTGTCTTGTAAATCCTACCTTGAGAGGTTTATAGGGCTCAGCTGTCAAGCCTTTTCAGTCGTATTTGGTGGGTGGAGCTGTAGCACAGACAAACGACACGGTGATACATTTTGCATCTGTTGAGTGTCAACAATGTACATGTGTTTGTTGCAGCAGCGAACAAAGCACATAGTAAACACCACAACAAATGCGTAATTTAAAATTGTTTTTCTTAGCATTATTCAGAAGCAGCATATGAAAATATTGATATGAGGATTGGGAGAAAAGCGTGTGTTTGTTGTGGAGGCTCATTCTGATTGTCAGAGGTAATGTCAGTTTGTGTCCAGAGTAACGTGAGTGTGGCACACTAAACCCTGTCCTCCCCACTCCCCTTCCCTTGTGGGTTGCGCTTGACTTCCACCGTTTTCACAGCTGCTCTCAGCAGTGCACTCCATTACACCTTAAATCACTTAAAAGATCTGAAGCACCAAAAAGTCCCTCTACAACTAATTCACCCTGACGGTGTGGATCATCTAGAAAAAACAAGAGCAAGAAAAAACTGCAGTCTGATTCCAGCCTGATAAAGTTGAATGCTCTCTTTATAATGGAATATATTGCTGCCTTAACTGGACAATAGTACATCAAGTTACAAAATCATACACTCAGACCTGAGAGCAGTTTACAAGATTTTTGCACAACACAGATAACAATCGCATATTTTTCACAGCTAGGACCTTGGCAGGAGCGTTCTGACAGAGGCAGATTCCTCTTTGTCAGGTATTCGAAAGCAGCCACCGAGATTAGACTCAATAAATAAGGAGGGATAAGTGGGTCTTGTCCTGTGTTTGGTGGCACAGAGCTGTAGACACGCAGAGGCGTGACACGCAGCTGCACAGTGCTATTGATTCTCCGCTAGTCTCAAGGCACCCTTCCTTTTCATTCAGGCTGCCTGCCAAGTGCCTCTGAACAGGAGCCCCTGCTTTCCCAATGTCTGCACGTCTGCTTAAGCACAATCAATGGGCCATCAGCGGGAAACAGAATGCACGCCACTGTCTTTACTTCCTCAGGGTGGGAGTCAGGGAAATTGAAAATATATGTAGTGGAAAGGCATCATGATACCATGCAGGCATAAGGCATCATTGACTATCAGAATGAAATCAAAAGCCCCAGATGGATACAGCCAGCAGCACCCCCTCTAGAGCTTATTTGCAACCGAATTACACGACTATACCCCATCCATATCTTGCAGAAATAACTATTTGCTAGACCTGGATCAATTTTTTCTGCATTCTGAGATCTGAAACAAACTATCAGAGTACCTCATTTACCCTGACCAGATAAGCATTTGAAGGTTACTGGAGGAGAGTACAACAATAGATATTTCCCTCACTTCAGTGTCTTCAGCAGACAATGACAACCACAAATCAGCTCGACTGTAGGATTGTATGTGTTTTTTAAAAAGCACACCTCAAGACAATGATAGATCATGAGAAGGAGCCGACTTTGTCTTTCAGTGATAGGTATTCAGCCTCTCCACCGGTGGTCCACTATGCAGCATTCTGCACCACTGCAAGGCTTCAGTTGAGGTTGCAAATCTGTCAGAGAGGCTGTCATGGTTTACAATAGAGTGACAGAAACGTCCCCATTACCAAGGACATTTCAGTTTTGCTCTCGCACGGCAGAGCATCTTTTTCAAATCCATCTTAAGCAACACAAAGGGGATCCTGGGCTGAATGCAGCAATATCTTTGTTGCTTCCCAAAGATAAATAATGTACCCTCTTACACAACTCATCTCTCATCTGTGCTTTGAATGTGAATGGAAAGCATAGCCAATGCAGCATTACGTTTGAGGCGCTTCAATCACCAGATCGTGCGTATCACTAATTATGCACTCATTGGTCATTTCGAGGGTGAGTGGTAGTTCGACTGGTATTGAGTGAGTGCAGGGAGAAGCTTTGTATGCCATTAAGGTGACAGAGAATCCACTAACTCAGTGTCATCCGCTGCAGATAGCGAGAGGATGACGTTGTGATAATAAGTAATAATAATCAAAATTATAATAAGATCTGTTGCCTGCAGAGCTGAAGTGTACCAGGTGCCGAGTGTCTGCATCAATGCAGATAGAAGATCAAGAAGGATCCGTATCAAACACATGAAAAGTCAAGCAGGCAATTAGTTCTGTTTGTATAAGCGTGAACAATCCTGCATCAGTTAAACCAAAAGTAATTCAGAAAAAGTGCACATGTTATGTATACTTTAAATATGAACAGACACATCCTCAAGCACACACTTATGCACACACTTATACACACACTTAACACACAGCCAGTGGCAGTTTGTTTTGCAATGTTTGATCTGTGATGTTATGACTTTGAAATTAAAAGACAACATTATTTCAACAGGATCTAATGTCTGTGTCATCAGTGAGTAGCTGCGCCTGAGGACTAACATTGGCTGAGTGGCTGTACAACCTCATACGTGCAGCAGCGAGTAAATAAGCAACCAGGATATTTTTACACACAAATTAGAAACGGGACGATTATTATTTCCCACTGTATGACTTAATAATCGTGACTTCAGGCACTCAAATGCCATTCACTTTATTCATCTGAACGGATAAAAACCAATAGCAGCCAGTCGCTCTTTGACAACAACTTTTCAGCACCTTGAAAAGCATACCGCCCCAGAATGTTGAGTAAATAAATAAATAATAGCTCGAATAATATAATAACCCATGCCAGCATCCGAGCGGTTGAGTGCCCTCATCAATACACATTCATTTGATGTTACCGTTTTAACCGCTTTTAATTATTTCAGCACATTGTACAGCTGATGTTGTTCATGAGCACGACATTAGCATTCAAATGTTTACTGCAACTCTTTAAAAGAAGAAAGAGAAGAGGGAGAGAATGAACGAATGAGATGCAGGGGAAGCAGTGTGTGTGTGTGTGTGTGTGTGTGTGTGTGTGTGTGTGTGTGTGTGTGTGTGTGTGTGTGTGTGTGTGTGTGTGTGTGTGTGTGTGTGTGTGTGTGTGTGTGTGTGTGTGTGTGTGTGTGTGTGTGTGTGTGTGTGTGTGTGTGTGTGTGTGTGTGTGTGTGTGTGTGTGTCATCTATACATTTTTTAAACTACTTTGCCTTTAATTTAATCACTGCCTTGGCCAGAAAATGCAGTATGCAGGATCTTGATCAGTTAGGAGTCTTTTTTTCTTTGGCCCAAAGGTTTTTCCTCTCACACGGAATAAAAAAAACAGAAGAAAACTGAAAAATACAACAAAACAAATCCTCCACTGTCTTTTTTACTGGCCACACTGTATGTGTTTGCTGCGGCAACCTTTTCAAAAGAGCCCATCCAATAAAAGCCATTAAAAAACAGGCAGGGACGAGGCCTAACCTTCGGATAAGGGCTGCCTGTGAGGTGCAGCCTCATTGATAGGCAGTGAATGGTGCACGGAAGCCTCTATAAAGCCGACTGTTGGCTGAGCAGCACTTGAGGCTGTTAATATGCCCACTAAATGCACACCTGTGGCTGCACACAATTAGTTTAAACAATGGTCCCAAAATTAGGCTCTGTACGCTAATTCAACAGCTTCTCAAAAATTAGAAAAATAAAAAAATAGTTGATGAATTCATAGGATTACTGTAATTAAATAATCGGGGACTTGTTTCGTAGCGTGTTTGGCTATTACAATGAATGTTTCATGGAGGCAGTAAGCTGTGAGCCGGTGATTTATGGACAGTTGAAACAGCTTAAAGGGTTTTATGGACTTGTATGCAGCCACCTACCCCAGTGTTGTCATGGTGACAATGGTGTACCAAAACGCTGCAGGGATACTGGTGAACTTGCTGGCTGTGGAGCCTTTTTCTGCATAAAACATGACCGTTGCAAAGATAATGATGGCCATGGTGAGGGAGAATAGTAGGAAGCCCAGCTCGGAGGCGCAGCTCTTCAAGGTGTAGCCCAGGATGCGAAGCCCCGCAGAGTGCCGGGAGAACTTGAAAATCCGAAAGACCCGGAAGACTCTCAGCGTGACGAAAGCACCGCTCACCTGGTCATTATCCGTCATGACCAGGCCGATGTAGTAAGGCATGATGGCGACCACATCGATGACGCTCATCACACTTTTCATGAACTTGTACCTGCTGGGAGCTGCTATCAATCGAAGAAGATACTCAACTGTGAATATCATGACGCAGGCAGTGTCCAAACAAAAGAAAGCCAGGGAGTAACGGTCTCCACAAGACATCTCTTTTGCTCTGTTGGGCATCGCCCCACATGGAACTGTCTCAACCACATTGGCCATCACTGATATGGCAATGAAGAAGCCTGTGACATAGTAGAAGACCAGCGCCATGGTGCTGGTGTGAGGGTTTTCAAAAGCCCGCCACAGGAACTCCCGATGCGTGAGGTTCACCGGCGTGACGTCATTGCTCTGGTCCATTTCCTCGTCGTCTTGGAGCCTCTCTGCGTTTTCGCGCCGCCGGTCCTTGTACTCCTCATAACAGCAGTCCCCAATGATTTCGGCGATAATACCAAAGAAAGCCAGCTCCTCGTCGTACGCGGCTATGCATTCTTGGCGCGGATAGTGTAGTTTCCCCGTGCGGTAAAAATTGAGGATGTGTCTAAAGATGTCAGGGTCACGGTCGAAAAAGTACTCGTTTGTTTCGTCGTGGAAAAAAAAGTCTCTCTCAGTGCTCCCCAGCAAAGTGTCCGGGTACCTTTCTAAAGTGGTTCTCCACGTCTGAAACTTGGTCCCACTCACGTTGAGGATGATGAGTCCGTCCTTGCCCTTTTTCTTCTCTTGCGGGGGGATAGGCATAGGGGTGCTCGCCACGGGCATCCATCCTATGGCCGCCGCTCGGGCGAACGGGAGCCACGCCGCTACACCTGCTGCCATGCTGGCCTACAGTGTTTAATATAACCCTGCTCCGGTTATCACAGTGCTATGGTTCAGAGACGAATTGCATCTGCAGGAAGAACAGCAGATAGAAACTGGTGGTTAGGCGTTTGGAGCACCTAGGCTTAACAGAATGTGATAAGAAAACCCCCAAACCCATTTACTTAATCTGGCAATGCGCATAGCACTGATGAGTATCACTCTCAAAGCCTGTAACTGTTCATGTTATGGAAGCTCATACTTTGCGGCAGAATATGAATTGGCTTTGGAAAACGTCACCCATCAATAAGCAGGAATGAAAGTAAAAGAAAACCACCCACCTTAGGGAAGGCTGTTCTTTAAACTGCATCCACGGCGAGTTTAATACAAAATAGCGATCCTCGGAAGAGAACACTGCAGCCAGACGATAGAGGAAAAACAGAAGAATATCGTCGCATCAACAAGTTAAACAAACGGAGCAGCAGTTTCTCAGCAGAGAGTGGTCAGCCGTCCAAGCGCGATCTTTTTCTCTCTCCCTCTCTCTCTTCTTTTCATCCGCAAGGCAACGGTGCTCAGTTGCATGCGTTTTTCTCCCGTTGCAGCTACTCCTCAATAAACTCCTATTCCTCTCGTCGACTGCAAGACCACCCTCCCCCCTCCTCACCACCAAGCTCCGACTGTGGAGAGAGGAGAGAAAATCATATTCAGAGAGAGGAGTGGTCCTATCTGCACCCAGAAATTCCTCGGCCGCTCCTCTGGGGAGACTAATCAATGCGTAAAGGAGGCGGCATCTCCAGAAGCTCAAGTTATTGCTTATTTGTTTTCTCCCGCTGTACACCGTGAACCCTCACGATTTGACTTCTAAAATCTAAAATACAGTACATGAAACAAACCATAGATTGTTTTAAATAAGATGGGTTATTTTGTGTGGGTTTCTCGGCACATTAACCAAGTCCTTTGAAGATGTCCTTCGTTTTTCTCTTTAAAAATAAAAAGTCTAAAACGACTCGGTTTGAAGAGTTACGATGGATATATAAGACTCTCAGGGTGCAAAGCTTGTGGTTTATTGGTGACAATTATTGATCTTAATATTGGGGCTTATTGGTTGTTGTTTTTCATAACAGAAATATATTACAGGCTTCAGATCTGCAGCACATCGTGATCAATATTGTTTCTTGAATTGCATTGTTCTGTGATGCTACTGCATGGAGTTACACAGCTTAAAAGGTCAACATCGTTGGGCTACATTGCTCTGACATTTTCAGAAATAACCATAATCAATGAAATGCCTCTTGTGTGCCACAACACAGACCTGCCATCTCCGTGGGGATTTTATAAAACTGCATGGAGCATTTGTTGCGTATTCTGTGACTTCAGTTCTCCATGAGCCCACTGCCACTGAACCTTTAGAAGATTTCAGTCCAGTTTCAACCATTTTAGTTTTTCAGCTCCACGGAGAGCTCTAAAGCTTTCAACATCTTTCTCGTTTCCCGGTATGCTGCAGGTTACAGTTTCCAGAAATGTTTTACAGTGGATTCACTCAGCTGTACCACTTCTCCAGATCCGCTCAGCACAGAGGGGTTCAGAGTCATGGTTAACTACACACAGCTGCTGAGCTTAAACAAAATAGACTATGGTCTCTTCGATAATTGACCCAGACCTCCAGCCCCAAACCAAATGGGGGTTAAGATTAATTATCTTAAACATGTTTTAAAAAACACCAGCTGTTGCTCTTATAAAAGGCAATTTGCAACAAAATAAAAAGAAGTGGTGGTGTGTTTTGCTCAAGGACGATTTGACAGTATAAGTGGTCGCTGATGGACACATAAGAAGTTGCACTTGTCAGACCTGTGGCCTTTTGTTCTCAGATCTTCAGCCAGTTAACTCCATTCACGCCCAGCCTCTGGTCCCCTCTGGCTCCACGGTGAGTTTTTGTAGGATGAATGCACAGGACTGTCAGAAGTTCCATTAGTGTATGCGGATCACACTCAGTGTTCGGTTTGAGCAGTCAGGCCCAGGGGCTATGTATTCATCAGGGCATTTAAATATTCCAGCGGTTGCCAAATGGCACCAAACACAGGTGTCCCAGCAGAGCGTGATGCCAGACATAGCTGCAAGCTTGTCAAGGCACAGATAGCCACAGTGATTTCATTTAGGAGGTATTCAAAGTGGTTATTTAGTAAATGGTTATTTAGCATTTACATATCCTGTAATTTAAGCAAATTCTCAAAAACGTTCAGATTTTCGAACAGAACACGATGATATTTGCCTCAGAATTATGAGTGTATAAAAAAGCATGGCAGTTTTTTAATTTCTCATTCCTCATATTTTCATTTGCCTTTGGTTTGTAAATCTTCTAAATGATTTTCCTATAAATGTGAATCCACAGTTTCAGCCTATATCTTTTCACAGTATATTGACAGATACATTATGTATGACAAGTCATATTATATGGTGGTGCTCTGAGGTGTAGTGGGATGGTCAGAATGACGCCCTCAAGGTGCTGACATGCTTCATGAACACGGTCCATTCCAAGAAGTTCCAAGGTCATTTCAGATGATTGGTGTTGACACAGAGCTGTGCAGATGATTTAATTACACCGTCTGTGTGTTTATGGATTTACTCTTTGGATCAAGTAATTAGCATGTGTCCTCAACAAGGTTGAACAACTCATCCGGCATTTTTGTGGTGTTTTGCGTTGACATCAGTTAAAAGATAGAAACCGCTCATGTGGATGTATGATAAATGCATTAATGTCAACAAAAATATAGACATGGTTTACTGTATAAAGGCTTCCAGAAATAATAGTTATATATCATCAGGCTATTTTTCTGTCCAGCCAGATAAGGCCTACTCACATTTTAAACTTTTACCACGGAAGTAATGCTGAGGGCTCTGGGATTAAGTTGTGTAACAGGATACATTTTGTAAACAGGTCCGTGTGCTTAGTGTTGTAACTCGAATGCACGCACCCAAAACAAACACACAAAAACTGTCTGATAAACCCTCAGCAGACTTTCATGGAGGCTCAGACACACACACACACAAACACAAACACGCTTGCACACACCGAAAGTCATCCTTTTCTAATTTGACAGTCATTGACAGTAACAGTCCGTCCACTGTACACTGGTGCAGCCATCAGTGCTGCATGTTTTCTGTATTCTCTATGTAGTCAGGTCCAGTTCAGTGATTGAGATGATTAAACAGATGAGTCCCTTTCACTAGATACGTGCCATGGCTTGTTAAGTAAGAAGTTAAAGGGCAGCCCCCATTTGATTCGGGTCATCAATGAAGAATCTCGAAACATTTGAAATAATTGAAGCAAGCTTGTAAGTTTAAGCCAGATATACCAAGTGAGCAGAACGAATCATCTACAGTACAAATACATGCTTCAATGCCTACAACGCCTTTAAAGACAATCATACAGGCTCTGTACTGTACTTTACTGGGATAGAAGTTTAACCCCATAATAAACTTCATTTTTATGGAGCATTTCAACGAGATGCAAAGCTCATGACAAGCGATAAAAGAGTCATAAATAAAAAGCCAATAGGATGAGCAATAAAAAATCCCAGAAAGGCAGAAAAAGGTTAGAGAGGAATAAAACAGGCAAATTACACAAGGTACCCTATTTCAGACGTGGGTACCACCCTGGCATGTTTTATGACATGCTGTTAATGAAGTCTGAATCGTCCTCATGACCTCTGGACACAATGACATGCAGATATCCTCAGGTGAGCAGCCCTCCCACACCACGTCACCTCACTCAGCCTCCTCTGCCTCACCTCGGCTCTAATGAGTTATTGACCCCCCGCGGATGTGTAAAATAGAGTTGGTCTTCTTGGTTCTCTATTGCACATGGCAGCTGGTGTGTTTGTGTGTCTGCATCTCCCTTTCCGTGTTTGTGTGTACACATCCATGAATTCATGTGTTAAGCCATTTATTTGTGAGTTCATGTGTGTGTACTAAATGCAGAGATGCCGGGAGTGGGAGGCTGATGTTTGCGCTTGAGGACAGTATGACTAGTTTTATCCCTGTCAGGATTGCTGGGATAATCTGTAATTTAACAACTGCTTCTTGTCAAAAAGCTACAAATGCGCTAAATGTGTATGTGTGGTTGCTACTGTACCTGTGGGTTTATTTCAGCATTAAAAAAGGTGCTGGGAAATATATAAATATTACATCTGTTTCATCTTAGATTATGGATATTGTAATGTTGCATGACATCCCTAGTTTTAAGAGATGTACTGGTATTACAGTAAAGTGATGTTATTTCCTGAAGTTACCAGACTTTTCTAGCTGTTCTATGATTTAGCTTTACCCATTAAGTCATTATATCCACATTAATGTTGATTATTTATTCAATATAATTATGGATATTTTGGAAAAGCACCAACAGTCAACGCTGCAATATCTCTGCATTATTTCCCAGCCAGACATCAAAAGCATATTGTAACTTATAGACCAAATCTGTTAAAACCTATGTTACGATTACAGTCTGGCAAAAACACAAAAATACTGTTTGAATATGGTCTCACTCATTAAATCAGTCCATCATTTATATACAGCCCATCCTGGATAGGAAACAATGAAATCCACCCACTAGCGCCTTTTTAATTGTTTTTCACCTGGCTCCTTCTCACTGTGTCTATAGGGAAAGTAGCTCTTGTCATCTGGTGAAGAGGTGTAGAAGGGATTAAAACAGAAAGGGAGGTGTCTGTCAGCGTGAGTGCTTGTGCCTATAGCTAAAGCACACACTGCCGCATGTGTCTGGGGCTTTGAGAACTCCTTGAGTACAGTACATCACTGCAGGATCAGCCGTAAGTCCCTTAACTGCCACTGCACCCGGGCACATCTGCTGAAAAATGTAACGTGCGGCCATGAAACTAAGCTAAACCATACTTTTACTTACCTTGTCTTGTCAGCTCAGCCTTGTAGTATTCCTTTTAGCCTTGTTGCATTGCAGAAAAATACAGATGTTCGTTTATCTCATGGTGTATAATTAAAAACTAAAGACAGCACAGTGCCCAGCCTTCAAAGCCTCATTGAAATTATTTTCCAAGGACTTCGTTTTTTGTATACCCGTCTCATCTGTTGAATACAACCCCCACTGCAGAGGTGTTGAGCAGATGCTATGTGAACTTTTGAACACAGAGCTTTTAACAGGTTCACACTGTCTGTGCAGCCGCAGCCCCAAATTGAAAAGGAAGCTTCTCCTTTTTCTTTTTTAAGTGTGACAAGTGGTGAAACCTTTATGTTGCAGCTGCTTCACTGCACTGAGAGGACAGCTAAGAAGAGACGGATATTAGCTGGAAAGTTCAGCTCAGGACTAGAACAGACATTACACATTCAGAGTTCATTGCCCATCATTGCTGTGCATATATTTGTATGAATGTTGGAGCACACTGGATAGCATCCAAGATGGAACAATTTTGATCTAATCTGCCTCTTGAAATCATATTTGTTTGGCAGATGTGAGGTCCTGTTTCATTGGATCATATTCAGAATTGAATTGCCATTTCAGCAGATTGATACTTAAATGTCACTGGCTTTAATACGGTTGGCTCAGATTCAATCCATTGTTTTGGATTTGCTTGCCGTTTTTTTATTGTGTAAATGTGCTGACAATCAAAGGCCGTCAAGTTCAGGCCATAAACTTCTCTCTAATCCCTAAAGATGTACTTGTTTAAATAAGGACACATAGTATGCAACTTTTCATCTTTTGTATTTCGGGTTCAAACTAGAACATGAATAGATGCTGTAATGTTCAAAAAACCCTTTATTCTTCTAATAGTGTCTGCCTGAATATAGCTGTATTCACGTTCTGTCTGAAAGCTTTGGTTCAGCGCCTGTGTCTTTAAGCCCCTCTCCCAAAAAGACCCAGTTTGCTTTGATTGGTTGCTGGGTCTGCGCTGTCAAACAATGGCCTTTTCACAGCAGCATCACTGCGGTCAGAGAGACTTGCTGTGTCTACCTCCCACTTCTAGGGTGAACAATAACTGAAGTAAACGCTTATTAAATAAAAAACTTTACGCACCACATTTTCCATCAGGAATCAGATCTCAAATCAGGGATAAATTAACAACAAAGATTACAGGTTGTCTCCAGTATATAATACTATTTATATCTCCATGTCACATTTGCTCAGTACGTTTGAATGAACTCTGATACCATAAACATTGTAATTTCATCTTTGTGAAATAAATCTAACGTGTGATCTAATGTTACAAGATCATTCATTCTGAATTTAAAAAAAATATCCTCTGAACTAAAAATCACTTTATTCATATACAATAACATTGAAATATAAATTGGGTTTACCTGAACTGAAGGGGTGTCAGCTGGCTATCCTGACAATGATGATGCCTCTTCTCTGATGGCCTGTGGGAGAAGAGTCCAGAAATCATTTAACCCAACAGGTGCTACAGGACCGACCACCAGGTTACTCAGATCACCTGCAAAACAGTAGATTTACTGTAACATTATTGTGATGATTCTGTTTAGTTTTGGTTTTGTTGTGTGCTTTTTGTGTGTTTTCTTCTGTCTCCCCCCTCCCTTCTCTATTTTCCTCTGCAGGGCTGGTGTGTGACAGGGAGTTGGCTGGCTCCTCCCAGCAGCAGACGAGGCACACCTGTTTCCACTCACCTCTTCACCTGTTGACATAAAAGCCCGGTCCTCTTGCCACTTCCCTGCCAGATAATTCCTTTGTGTTTCGACCCGCCGGTGTGTCTTGCTGCTCTCCTCGTCCCTGTGATCTCTTCGCCTGGATTTTTGCCTCCTGTCCCTGACGTCTCCGTGCCAGCCAGCTTCCTGCCTCCACTGCCGTTTTCTGTGCCTCTGCTTAAAATAAACGTTTTGTTTTTGACCATCTCTCTCTAAGTCTTTGCCGTAACAATTATACTGTCATGTAATCATATCAAGGTGTTTGACAGGAAGACCAGTTCAAGTTCATCAACACATCTTACATTTGTAGTTATGGCAAAAGCTGCAAACAGTGTAAAACAATAACAAATAATTGTTTGTATCGTTGTATAGAATAATTAATGAATTTAAATTTGACTTTGAGTGTAACTTGTGCTTTTAAAAATATAAAGTACAATTAATGACCAATTGAGCCTCAATGAGATCCCGACTGGAGGAACCTGGGGCTGCTGACAGTTTTTCATTGATGTGTTCATATGTTATATGTTACACTGAAAGTCGAGCTTCCAGTATAACACCAGCCAAAGCAATTAGCAACAGGTTGCTAATGTTAACCAAAGCTACACAACTTGCTAAGAACATTTTTAAATTCCGTACAATTTGACCATTTGTTTTTCACATGTGTACATTGAGAGCAGTTTGTAAAGTATATCAATGATACAATACTGCTGCATAGTATGTAGCCTAATCAGACAGTGGAATGGAGCAGATGGGGCCTTCTTGTAAACAGTGCCAGCTGAGCTAACGTTTCACGAAAGGCAACATGAAAACACAGCAACTCACTTTCAACCTACAACTGTCATCATTTAATTGAATTCAAATGAGGCTTAGCACTCACACAGTCTAACAATCTGCATCAAATATTGCATTTCTCCGGTCCGTGGGTCGAAAAGCAAGGCTACTGCTGGTGGATGCATTAGCGTAACATGCTAACATTAATCTTACAGGCAAACTGTAAAGCAGCATAAAAAAGGCAAAAGATAACGTTTCCAATTTTTAAGTACAGCTGATACAGATTCATCCTGACTTCAGCTTCAGTTTTTGAAGATTCAAAGATTCAAAGGATTTATTGTCATATGAATAGTAGCTACATTGTGGAAATGGCAATGAAAAGTCCCAAGCTCCTCCAACATTGCAACATAGTTATTGTTAGGGAAATAATTGTCCTAGATTCCTAGATATGACGTACATGACCAACCCTGACGTCTGTTATCTCCTTTAAGGAGATAGGCTGCTTCAGCCATAATGTTATTGTTCCCATTCTATGACCGGGCAACACTAGGTCACAGAAGGTCTATTGTTGTGGGTGCACTGGGACACTTCCTTCTTTGTTGTTTGTGGACTCCAAGGTATGAAATCTTCGAGGCCATAAGTGACGGATGCAAGTAACTCAGTGTGCCCAACTGTCTAAGCTATCTTATCAAAATATGTTGATTACTCTCTGTGAAACCAGTTAAATGGGCTAACGAGAGAGAGGCGCTCCAGAATTGACGTGGCAACTCTCCCGTGCAGTCTCACCGTGGCTGCTGTGACTTGCAATGTGAATCCTCCGGCCGAAACTCCAAATAAACCATCAGTGTTTGACATCAAAGCTCCTGCTCTTCCCGTGTCTCTTTCCTGAGTCGGTGACTCCCACTGCATTGCTGCTACACAGAAGTTTCCCTTACAGTTATATAGAGTTTATAAAAAATAAATAGTGCCATGAGCAACAGTACAATAGATTAAAATAGAATAGTGCAGATTATATTGCAAGACCAATGTGCAAGTAATGCAGAGGAAGTAAACGTTATACATGTCAACAACAACAAAAATACAATAAGCTCAATAATGCAGAGAATGTTGTGACCAAGTTAATGCAGGAGGCTATATACATGCAAATATAATAAGATATACAAGAACAGAATGTAAAATTAAATACTGTACAGTCGAATCAAATTAAATACTGACGTGAATGTTGTTGCAGTGTACTGCTTCTTGTTGAGAAAGAGTTGTTTCTGTTGTTGTGTGGACATTCCAGCCATAAATTCTCAACCTCAGATGATTGATGGGACAACATAAAGGTTTTTCTGTTGGTTATTGCAGCAAACAACAGAACAAGTGACTTTGTTCGTTCGGGCTGTGTTAGCAGGTCCATGATAGTGAGGAACAACAATGGCGGACAGGAGAGATTCAGCAGCTACTTTTTAGGGGGAACATCACCTTGCTGGAGGTGGTTCTACTGATCCCAGGAACCTGAATATGGGATATGAATACCTATTTGACATTAGGAGGGGAGACAAATCTGATTCATTCAGCATAAGATGGATGGAGCAGGAGAAAAAGAGAGAGGACTTATTATTCTGAAACTTTCAGGGTTGCCTAGACGCCCCAAGGACCCATATTTATGTTTAGAAGCCAGGAAAAAGTACACTTTTGAATAATATGTGACCTTTAATGACATCAGCTCTTTTCCCAAGGTACTGTCACTGAATGCTGAATAGGAGAAGCTTTAATTCATAGATCCTCAGCGCCATCATTACCAGTAACTAACACTGTGACAAAGGGTCAGGAGGGGACCAGAATTGATGGCAGGGTTGTTTGTTTGGGCAGTGACAGTGTGGGCTTCTCTTGACGTCATTTATCGGGACTTGGCACAAGCTGGTCTGACCAGTGACATTTGCTTTCCCACCATGTGGCCCCTGTACTTTGAGGCCAGATGGCAGATGATGCCTCCAAAGCAGACGACACACAAACCCTCATGCAAGCGTTCTCACACACACACACACACACACACACACACACACACACACACACACACACACACACACACACACACACACACACACACACACACAACACACACACACACAACACACACACACACACACACACACACACACACACACACACACACACACACACACACACACACAACACACCACACACACACACACACACACACACACACACACACACACACACACACACACACACACACACACACACACACACAGCTCCCAATCAAGTTCCCCTTCACTCAGCAGAGAGAGGGGGCAAAGCAACAGATCGATTTGTCACCTAAAATAATTTATTAAGTCCTGATAGAATGCCAGAAAGTAAACTTAGGGAAAAGTGGATGTATTATGATTGGAGTCGGGTAGATCGATGCTTTCCTCTCTCTGTGAGGCTCAGCTTGTTTGTTCAGGGTGAAATATCATCATGAAGGCACAGCACATAGCACTTCCACCTCCCCCTTATCTTGACTGCAAAATCTGTTTCTCTTCTGCTCTCTGTCTCATGTCCCCGTCTTTTTCTTCTTCTGTTTCTTAGTGCCAAATGAAGGAACTGTCAGTCATCTGTGAATGGTATTCAGTGGAACAACCAGCGAACTGAGATTTTGTATTGAACCAAATATCTTGTGATGTTTTTTAGAGACCTTGGGAGACAAGGGTTGAAAAGTGAACTGAACACTCAGTAGGTGTATAAGTGTGACCTATTAATCCTGAGGGAAGGAGGCAAATCAATTTACTCCTTTGAAAGTTTTATCAATCATGAGCATCACAGCTTGGGGGGAGGCTCAATGATGGAGGGCTTCCTCCTAATACATCATATTAGTAAACGGCGATAAGCATCAGCACTTCAATCTAAAGCTTATTTGAACTGCTTGTGCTGTTTCTGCTTTACTAGAAAGCACACAGACCACAGAGTCACAGGAAATGATATGGACAGAAAGGCGATGACAGGAGTGCACATGGTAATCAATCCATAAGAAAGCCTTGTGCGAGCTGCTTCTCTTTGCATATTTCATTATTTCCACATTCACTTCCCACAGCTTTTGTTGTGCAACCCACCAGACTATAAATGAACAATTATTTTGAGAGGGGAACTGTGCCCAAGCAATCCCAAATTTCACCAAATGAGTGCACAGCATCACACAGGGGGTTGACGTTGCCACCGGTGACAGTTAAAGGAATAGTTTTACATATTTGGAAATATGCTTTCTTGCAGGGAATTAATGGAGTAGATCGATGCCACTTACATATCCGTCCGTTTCATAATAGGCTAAAAACCAGCAGTCGTTTAGCATATCTTAGCATAAAGACTGGACAAAGAGGAAAACTAGCCTAAAGTCTGACTTCTAAAGCTGCCTTACAGGACCTATAAAGCGTGTTCAATAACACATTATATATATATATATATATAAGTTGATCAATAATTAACTGATGTGTTAAACAAAGATCATGAAGCAAACTATTCCTTGGCAGGGAGCAGCAACTTCCTGTAGTCAACGCTGGTTGCCTGGCAACTGCTAAGAGGCAATACATATTTCGACATGTAATCCCCTGTGAAACAATGTCTGTTGTAAAAAAAGTCAGGGATTTAATCAATTAAGTTTCTAATACATTTTAGGGAAATGATTTAGTAATGCAATTTTAAATAAAAATAGTGTAGTTTAATTAATAAATAGTCTACATGTATTTGTAAACCAATCAATCATTTAATTAGTAACAACGTAATATGCAAATTGTTTGATAAGTAATCTAATTAACCGTTTTAAGCAATGTTGAAGGAATTGAAATAAAAAATACACAGATTGTGCCTTTAATTTCAGATATTTAGTTTGATTGGTTCCTGTACGTTTCAATTGGTGCCACCTGTTGTAATTGGTCGAAGGTACGAAAGACGGCGGGAGATACAAACAAAAAACGTTATGCAGGAGAGAAACGAAAACAGAGCGTGAGACGCTGCGAAAATGTAGGATACTGTAGGTTTACTGTACATGAAAATGTAGGATAGTGTAGCTGGGTGAATGTCCGAGTAATCCGAAGAATAATGTAGTGGTAGAACAATACAATGCGCACATTTGTTGCTAAGTCTCGTTTGATTATTGTGCGAGTGTGTATGTGCTAACTGCTAAGCTAACATCGTTGTGTCGCATACCTTTGCTACCCGGAAATGACGGTGAAAGTGTTGCATGTCCATGGTGTAGGTTTTTTGGACGAGGACTTCATCTCCGCTGCCTGCTGGTTTCATCTGTAGGACCCCACACTGTTCATCCAGGAATGACACTCCACGTCGAGGTAAACTTTTCTGTGATTTTGCTATCCTGAGGAGCCCATTCCCATGCGTGTGTAATGCGTGAGTGTGTTGTTCCACTGTGAGTTTGAGTGACTTTGTGTATTTGAACCTTTATATATACAATCTATGATTTGAACCGAACTGAGAGTTGGCTATAAGCAGAATTAATGAATGAAAACTTTATTACAGACTCAGGGTCCAGATAAAAGACAATACATTACATATAATAAATTACATACACATCATAAAAAGAATTCATAGTTTAAGAATAATTTTAAATCAGTGTCCTACAAAGAGACAACTATACCAATGTCTCCACAGCTGCGATTGGTAGCGTGTAGTACTAAACCCAAGAGGATTTCATTATCACAGTCATTAAGCCGGCAAATACATTTATACATAAGATTTGTAGAGCTTGTAGAGTATTGACTCCTGCAGCCACAAACATTTCACTTGCAATAGACCATCGAGGTCTCTTCAGCAATATTCTCATGGCATCATGATAAGCTACTTGAAGTTTCCGTAAACTTGCTTTTCTGTAGTTTGACCACAAATGTGCCGTATATAGCGGTGTGCAATATGCTCTGAACAGAGACATCTTCACTCCATCTGTACATGCACCAAACTTACGTAAGAGAATGTTTGCTTGTGCATACATCATGCGGCATTGCCTATAAATATCTTCATCATCTGTCATTTGTTCTGTAATAAAGTGTCCAAGATATTTTAATTTATTACAGACACTAAGATTAATATCAGACAATTTAAAATCAGGAAATTTCAGACATTTATCCTCTTTGGTTCTAAAGATCATCACAGCACTCTTACTGGCGTTGTATTTGATGTCATGTTCCACACCATACACAGAACAAACAGCAAGAAGCTGCTGAAGACCAGCGCTAGATGGACTCAGCACAACAAGATCATCTGCATACATAATATGGTTCACTAGAGTACTACCAATGATGCATACAGGCTTTCAGTCGCTTGGACAGATCATCAATATAAAGGTTAAAAAGAACTAGGGACATAATTCCACCTTGTCTGACACCATTGCTAACCCCAAATGGGGCTGAGACCCTATTGCCCCATTTGACTTGCATAGTCTGGTGGCCATACCAGTAGACCAGAATTCTCACAATGTATTTGGGCACCCCTCTTTGACTCAGTTTAACAAATAACTTCCTATGATTAACACGATCAAAGGCTTTAGAAGCATCAATGAAACACATAAGAACTGATGAGTTATTACCTCTATATTTGTTGACAATTTCCTTTAAGGCGTATATTAGTGCTGTAGCGACGCGTCGACTTCAAAATATCGTCGACGACATATTTCCGCGTCGACGCGTCGCTACACACACGTGGGTCACCCAAAGCAACAAGCAGTTCGCAATCGCACTTCAAACACAATGGAGACTGAAACGGCTACCACCTCCTCCTCACAGGATTGCGCACGAAGCCCCCAAACGAAAACATCTCGCCCTAGGTCTTCAAAAGCATGGGAATATTTTAAAGTTAGTCCAAAACGCAAAGATATTTATATATTTATATCTCACTGAGACTGCTGCATAGCCTAGCAGAAGCAGCAGCTAGCTGTGGTGGCTACCATTAGCAGCAAAGCATTTGCTCTCCGATTTTTACATAAAATGGAATTATGGATTATAAATTCAATCATTTTTTTATACATAGACGTTAAAAACCTATGGATTAACCGATTCAGCCGCGCTTTTTCTCATTTTAATGCCATTGAACACGTCTTTTGATCAGATTGACAGCTACGGCGGTGAGACGATCTCCTTAGAAGCTCTGTGAAGGTACGTGTTGTGATGACTGTATTTGCTTCCCCTGTCGCGAGTCCGGATCACTCAGTGATGATACTATATACCTACATAATCTGTGGAGTCTCAGCTTTAATCGGATATATTGTATGTGCAGCTACGATAAGTAATAAGGGTACTTTTATCTTGAGTTCTGTGCCAATGTCCGTTAGCATTTTTCGCTCAGGGGTCATTTAGATGCTTCTTATGAGACTTGTGTTTTGTTTTGGTAAACATGGTTTGTATCGTCAGTTAGCTGAGATTATTACCGTTAATCTGGTATAACACATTAATAGGTTCTTAAATATTAAGATCCCCTGAGACACAGTATCGTGAAAAAAAATTGTTTTACATTACGTTTTTTATGAATTGAACAACAGAAAAATTATCGTTAGATTAGTCGACTAATCGATCAAATAATCGCCCGATTAATCGTTTTCAAAATAATCGTTTCCCCCCAGCACTAGCGTATATACACAAGTCAGTGCCATGTTTAGCCTTAAAGCCAAACTGGTTATCTGTTGAGTTAATAAAGTCATCTAATCTGTCCAGCAGAATTCTTTCTAGGACTTTTGACAGTATGCTGGCTAATGCTATGGGCCTATAGTTATCTAGGCTTCCCACTTTACCGGCTTTGTCCTTAATAACTGGCACCAACAGAACAGACAACATTGAGTCTGGTAACAAGCCATGACTCATAAAGGCAGTAAAGCAGATAGAAAGAAGAGGAGCTATCTTTACACTGGCATATTTAAGATGTTCAGCAGAAATATGATCTACACCACTGGCTTTGTTGTCCGACAGCTTGTTTATAGCTTGGCACACCTCATGTGGCATTATCACCATTGACTCATTGTTATCAATATCATCTACCCTATACAGTTCACTTTGGACACAGTTGAATAAGGTACTATAATGCTGTCGCCATAACTCCACAATGTTGTCTGTTCCGGATGTTCCGTCAACAGTACATGGTAGAGATATTTTGCATTTATTAATAGCCCTCACTTCTTTCCAAAAATCCATAACATTGTTACTTAGCAGCTTCTTAGCCATGGAATCGGCCCTCATGGCTTGCTCATTTTTACAGATGAGGCGAATAGCATACTTGTATCTTGCATTAGTAAGCTTCTTGTACTCAAATACAGACCCTTGTCTGGGTCTGCCTGCCATAGCCCATGATTTGGTGACTTCACAGGCTTCAGCATGATACTCAGCTACATACCTATTCCAGCCAGGCCTGATGTTATGTGTCTTATTGTTACTTTTGTAGTAAGGCTTACTACCTTCATACAGAGCACTTACTATATCATTGTACATGGAGCAGATATCACTCCTATGCTTTGCATCCTTACAGTTAACATCACTACACATAATTGCATCTCTAGGTAGATGAATATTAGTTAAGGATGTATCTGTCTGAGCATAATAGGATGTAATGTCTTCCTTTGTGAGGGTTGACCAGTCTAGTTTTTCTGTTTGAGCACTATTTACATTTCTGGTTAGCCCAGGTAGATGTTCGACATTTATTGACATAGCAACAGGTATATGATCAGTCGTTGCTGTCTCATACAGAATGCTCATACACTCAAGTGAAGCATGCGCATCAGCTGTACTAATACAATGATCAAGCCATGACGTAGTATGCCAGGCCTCGCTAATGTAGGTATAACTATCTGCAGGCAAAAGCACCTTGCTTGACAATATAAAATTGTTATCTTGACAGAAGAGGAACCAGTACCCAGATCTTATATCTAAGTAAAAGTAGAGTTACCTGAGTGCAGTGGCGACTGGTCATTAGGCACAGCCCCACCTAGTGTCCGCAGAAAGTATTACAAATAATGATTACCAAAAAAATAAAAATTTTAAGATCATGTTTAATCATCTGACTCGTCTGTACATTGCTGTTTTAGTCTGTGTTCTTCTAATTAGTGTACAGTATTAGTGTAGGAATACACCGTTACAAGTAAAATTATTGCAATCAAACTGTTACTTAAGTAAAAGTACACAAACCATCATGATACTGAGCCTGTTTTTTCAGAAAATGACATGCCCAGAACAAATGACTATATCTTCCCTTCTAAAAGGGGTAAATGAATAATTTTTTTTCTCAAAGAATTTATAAACCTGTGAGTTGGATGTAGAAAAGTCAGAACCAATATAGATTTTTTTAAATTATAAAGTAAATTCAGATTAAACATAGTAATAACATGTAAATTATAGTGTCCGTCCAAAAAAGAAAATTACTTATAGTGAAAACCACCCTTGAATGGTGGGATACTAGACTAAAAGCTTTAGGAATCAAAACTATAACATTTAATAAGTACCCTGTATCAATATTGATGCAAAACAAGTTAAATGTGACCTTTTTAGAGAGATTTAGAAGAAAAAAAAAACACTTCTGGGGTCATTTGGCATTTTCCATATCTCTGGCCCCCCTCGTTCGATTTTGATGATTGACACCTCTTTTTAACCGTTAGAGCCAATAGAATCGAGGGAAAGTTCCTCAAATCCATCTAAACATTACCCATTGGTGAATGAGTGCTGCGCAGCCAGAATGCCCCGGAACCGGAAGCTGCGATACACTCTGGTGGCTATCATTAGCAGCTAATATGAAATCTCAGTTTTTGACATACAAATGGAATGATGGATTATCAGTAATCATTTCAAAGTGACAGACACATTGGATTAACCTTCAGCAGCGTTTTTATCGTTTTAATGCCATTGAACACGACTTTTGATCAGAATAACAGCTAAGGTGAGACGATCTCCCGTGAATGCTCCGTAATGCTACGTGTTGTGATGTCTGTGTTTGCTTCCTCTGTTGCGTGTTCTGATCGCTCAGTGATGATACTAATACCTATAGAATCTGTGGAATCTCAGCTTTAATTTGATATCCTGTATGTGCATATACGATCAGTAATAAGGGTATTTTACCGTGAGTTCTGTGCTAAGTGCGCTAGCATTTTTTCCGCTCAGGGCTCATTTAGACGCTTCTTGTGAGACTTGTGCTTTGTTTCGGTAAAAATTGTTCGTATCTTCAGTTATCTGAGTTTCTTACCATTAAGTGAGTATGACACATTAATAGATTTTTAAATATTAAGATGCCCTGAGACACAGTTTTGCGAAAAAAAACACCCCGCAGCCCCCTGGGGGCTCTCGGGCTTAACAGGTTAAGTACAGTACTTGAGAAAATATACTTAGTTACTTTACACCAGCATAAAGTAATAGTTAAAAGCCAAGGGTTAAAAATATAGATTTTGCCAAAAGAAATCTGAGAGGATTTAAGTTGTTTGGTTTAATATTTAGATAAAAGCCAATTATATTTGTACATTGTCTTCGTTCTTTGATAATCGTATTTAAGTAAAGTTGATTTAGTTTTATATTATTTTAACCGGCACTCTTCTTAATTTTGAAGGGGTTCGTTATTTGTGTCTTCTGTTTTCTTTTTAACTTAAAGGTGGGGTAGGTACGTTTCAGAAACCGGCTCGAGATACACTTTTTGTTATATTCCATGGAATGCTCTTAACATCCCGATAGCAATGAATATCTTAAGTGCTTTGACAAAAAATCCATAATAAAATGTCATCTGTGGAAGCCGTAATACTGTAAAAAGTACAACCAATCCGTTTAGCCGGGCCGCCCTGTCGGTCAGCCTTCCATCTCGTGCACGCACAAATGTATCTCGTGCCCTCATTGGGCGTGCCGTCATTGGGCGTGCATTGCAGCAGTACTTCAATGACTCGCCAGCAACAGGCGGCCACTTTCACCAGTCTGCTGACGTCATGTGCGCGTTCATGTGTGTTGGAGGAGGTGCTCTGTAAGGAAGTCTGAAGGAAGGGGCGGATTCTTTTCGGCTTTGTACTTTCAAATTTTAGTGCACTCGAGCCGGTTTCTGAAACGTACCTACCCCACCTTTAAGGATATATTGTAGTGCCGAGAGATAGGGAGTCAGAGGCGGTGCAAGGAAGGTGCAAAAGGGTACTTTATTGGAGAGTAGAAAAGGACATGTTGTCCGGTTGCAGTCCGGGAAGAAGAGAGAGAAGACAGGAGGGCACACAACATAGACAACACATAAAATGTCCATGTGGAAACAAAACCCCAACTGTAGTTCCATGTGTGAATTATGAACCAGTGTATTCATAGGTGGTCACCACACAAGCCCCCCCAGAATTCAAACATGGCAAAAATAAATCCTCGCGTCCGTGGAGGAAGCACCACAGGGGCCGAGGAGGGTGGGGTCGCAGGCGAGGGCCGGGCCATGGAACGGGCCGACGAAAAGAGGCCGCACGAGAGGGTAGGGGCCCTAATGAGGGCGAGCGCAGCGCACCCCCACCGGGGGCGGGCTGGAACGGGCCGCCGTAAGGGGGCCGCAGTAGGTGTCGTGGAAAACCCAGCAGGAAAGAGCGCTGCCCGGCCGGCGCTGCCCGGCCGGCGGTCATGAAATCTCCGGAAGGACGGAGTGGTATCCCAGGGAGGGAGGAGCAGTCACCCCGGGAGGAAGGAGCAACCCGGCCGCAGGCAGACGCACAACGGCGGCGGGCACAAAGTCCTCGGCAGGCGTCGAGGTATCCCCGGAAGAGAGGAGCAGTCCCCCCGGGAGGAAGGAGCGCAACCCGGCCGCAGGCAGACGCGCAGCGGCGGCGGGCACGAAGTCCTCAGCAGGCGTTGAGGTATCCCCGGGAAGCAGGAGAGCAACCCGGCCGCAGGCAAAGGCACAGCGGCGGCGGGCACAAAATCCTCGGCAAGCCTTGAGGTATCCATTACATTACATTACATTGCATTTAGCTGACGCTTTTATCCAAAGCGACTTACAATAAGTGCGTTCGACCAACAAAATACAAACCTGAAGAAAACAGAATCATATAAGTACATCAGGTTTCATAGAGCAAAAACATTTCAAGTGCTACTCAACTGGCTTTAGTTAAGCCAGTCCTTTATTAGTATATAAGTGCTTTGTTAATAGTTATATAGCTCGAAGTGGAGTCGAAAGAGATGAGTTTTCAGTCTGCGCCGGAAGGTGTGTAAGCTATCTGCTGTCCTGATGTCAATGGGGAGCTCATTCCACCATTTTGGAGCCAGGATAGCAAACCCACGTGTTTTTGCTGATGGGAACTTGGGTCCCCTTCGCAGCGAGGGTGCAGCGAGCTGTTTGGTTGATGCAGAGCGGAGTGCACGTGCCGGGGTGTACGGTTTAACCATGTCCTGGATGCAGGAAGGGCCAGATCCATTCGCAGCATGGTAGGCAAGTACCATTGTCTTGAAGTGGATTCTAGCAGTTACCGGAAGCCAGTGGAGGGAGCGGAGGAGCGGCGTGGTGTGGGAGAATTTAGGAAGGTTGAAGACCAGACGAGCCGCTGCATTCTAGATGAGCTGCAGAGATCGGATGGCACATGCAGGTAGACCAGCCAGGAGGGAGTTGCAGTAGTCTAGGCGTGAGATGACGAGTGTCTGGACCAGAACCTGCGTCGCTTTCTGGGTCAGCTGGGGACGTATGCTCCTGATGTTGTAAAGCGTGTATCTGCAGCAGCGGGTTGTAGCTGCTATGTTTGCAGTGAAGGACAGGTTGTTATCTAGGATCACACCCAGATTCCTTGCAGTCTGAGTCGGGGAAACAACAGAGGTGCCGATGTTGATTGTTAGGTCAAGAGTGGGACAATCTTTTCCCGGAAGGAAAAGCAGTTCAGTCTTGTCAAGGTTGAGCTTGAGGTGGTGAGCAGACATCCACTGAGAGATGTCAGCTAGACAAGCAGAGATGCGTGCAACGACCTGGGTCTCTGAGCGGTAGTGCTGTAGCAAAATATCGTCGACGACATATTTCCCCGTCGACGCGTCGCTACACACACGTGGGTCACCCAAAGCAACAAGCAGTTCGCAATCGCACTTCAAACACAATGGAGACTGAAACGGCTACCACCTCCTCCTCACAGGATTGCGCACGAAGCCCCCAAACGAAAACATCTCGCCCTAGGTCTTCAAAAGCATGGGAATATTTTAAAGTTAGTCCAAAACGCAAAGATATTTATATATTTATATCTCACTGAGACTGCTGCATAGCCTAGCAGAAGCAGCAGCTAGCTGTGGTGGCTACCATTAGCAGCTAGCATTTGCTCTCCGATTTTTACATACAAATGGAATTATGGATTATAAATTCAATCATTTTTTTATACATATACGTTAAAAACCTATGGATTAACCGATTCAGCCGCGTTTTTTCTCATTTTAATGCCATTGAACACGTCTTTTGATCAGATTGACAGCTACGGTGAGATGATCTCCCTAGAAGCTCTGTGAAGGTACGTGTTGTGATGACTGTATTTGCTTCCCCTGTCGCGAGTCCGGATCACTCAGTGATGATACTATATACCTACATAATCTGTGGAGTCTCAGCTTTAATCAGATATATTGTATGTGCCGCTACGATAAGTAATAAGGGTACTTTTATCTTGAGTTCTGTGCCAATGTCCGTTAGCATTTTTCGCTCGGGGGTCATTTAGATGCTTCTTATGAGACTTGTGTTTTGTTTTGGTAAACATGGTTTGTATCGTCAGTTAGCTGAGATTATTTCCGTTAATCTGGTATAACACATTAATAGGTTCTTAAATATTAAGATCCCCTGAGACACAGTATCGTGAAAAAAATATTTTTTACATTACGTTTTTTTTACATTACGTTTTTTATGAATTTAACAACAGAAAAATAATCGTTAGATTAGTCGACTAATCGATCAAATAATCACCCGATTAATCGTTTTCAAAATAATCGTTTCCCCCCAGCACTACTGAGCGGGGAAAGAACAGAATTAATTGGGTGTCGTCAGCGTAGCAGCGGTATAAAAAAACTATGCGGGCTAATGACAGATCCGAGCGAGTTTGTGTACAAGGAGAAGAGGAGGGGACCAAGAACAGAGTTCTGAGGGACCCCTGTAGTTAATTGACAAGGGTCGGCCTCCGACCCTCTCCAAGTAACCCTGTACGTGCGGTCTTTGAGGTATGAGGTGATGAGGGAAAGTGCAGAGTCTGAAACTCCAAGTTCTTGGAGAGTGCGAAGGAGGATCTGATGATTCACCGTGTCGAATGCAGCAGACAGGTCCAAAAGGATGATGACAGAGGAGAGGGAGGCTGCTTTAGCCGTGTGCAGTTCCTCAGTGACAGCAAGGAGGGCAGTTTCTGTGGAGTGACCTGCCTTGAGGGCCAGTCACTCCACGGGAGGCAGGAGCAGTCTCCCCGGGAGGACGGAGCCGTGGACAGATGAGAGGCCAGACAGGGTCCCGGAGCGCGCCACCCATGGGCCGATGGAGCATGGGCGACGTCCTGAACTGTCGAGGCGAGACGGGGTCCAGGAGTGTGCCACTCAGGCGCCGATGAAAACGTGAGTGGCATCTGGAACCGCCACCGAGGTGGTGAAAAAGGTGAGATTGTCCACACGAGGTCAACCGGCTGGTCGAACCTCCTCTCCGGCACCGGAAACATTTTTAACAGTTAGATGTCAACAGAAATATGTCGACAGCCGTTAGCAGCTAGCTGCTAGCTGGCAGCCATGGGTAGCTGCTAGCCGTCGTTAGCCCCTCGTGGTTAGCCGCTAGTCATCATCAGCTAGCGCAGCCGGGACGTGCAGCCGCATGCCTGTTCTCATTTCTCGCCTGCAATATTTTGTGGGAATCAGTGGTACTGCTCTAGACTGGTTTAAGTCGTATCTGTCTGAAAGAAGTTTTAATGTAAATCTTAATGAATTTACTTGCTCCTCTCCCATACGGGGTACCCCAAGGCTCCATTCTTGGGCCGATTTTATTTTCCCTGTACCTGCTCCCCCTGGGCGCTATCATTAAGAAATATGGTGACTCATTTCATTTTTATGCAGATGACTCTCAAATCTAAATGCCCCTGAAAATAAATGACCCAAACCCTCAGCAACGTCTGTCTGACTGTCTGCAGGACATCAGAGCCTGGATGGCCTTGAACTTTTTAAAATTCAATGAAAAAAAGACAGAGGTCATAATATTTGGACCCAGTGGTGGCCCCAACCTGTGCTGGATTCTCTTGTCCCATATGTGAAACCCATTATCACAAACCTGGGTGTACGGATTGATCGTGATTTTAAACTAGACAAACAGATTAACTCTGTGGTAAAATCCAGCTTCTTTCAGCTAAGACTTTTAGCAAATGTCAAGCCTTTCCTTTCTTTTAATGACTTTGAGAAAGTAATACATTGTTTTATATCCACTAAACTGGATTACTGCAATGCTCTTTATATTGGAGTGACTAAGGCTTCCCTGTCACGCCTACAGCTGGTCCAGAATGCTGCTGCACGCCTCCTTACAAGGACAGGCAGGCGTGAACATATTACGCCTGTACTCGCCTCTTTACACTGGCTACCAGTCCATTTTAGAATACAATTTAAAATGTTACTGTTCGCATACAAGGCCCTAAACGGTTTAGCCCCACCGTACCTGGCAGATCTTTTAAAACCATACACACCCACACGGTCACTGAGGTCTGCTGACAGACTCCTTCTGGAAGTCCCAAAATCGAGGCTAAAGCAGCGGGGAGACAGAGCCTTTGCTGTTGCAGCTCCAAAGTTATGGAACGAATTACCCCTCCAGGTTAGACTTGCTCCAACTCTGCCTGTGTTTAAATCTCGTTTAAAAACCCACTTATTTTCCCTGGCTTTTACTGTACAGACCAGGTGACACTTGTGCTGTTAAATGTTTGTTTTTTTTTACCTTACTAGTGTTTTGTATTGTTTTTACGTCATATAGGAGAGTTTTTCAGTCGGTGGCTTCTGATCTGGTTTCATTGTCTCGTGTATTACATTTGTTTCATGTCCTGTCTGTTTTTATGTATTTATGCTATATTTTTATACAGTTGTTGATGTACAGCACTTTGTTCAACTCTGTTGTTTTTAAATGTGCTATATAAATAAAATGGATTGGATGCCCCGAAGAAACAAACCCACGAGGTAGCCATCTAGCTGGCTAGCTGGTCGACCCAGCAGGTCGTGCATCGTCCCCCTGTTGGATGGAAGGCTGATGCGGGAATGGCGAGCAACGTCCCCAGCTCCTCTGCGGGGTGCGCACCGAGCCTCAGTCCGCGTGCCGGTGGCAGCCACGGACAATTCCAAAAAATCCCCGGCATTTCGAGAAAGAAACTTGAGTTCCTTTTGCCGTGTTCGGTCCGTCCCGGAAACTTCTCGAGACTTGTCAGGGTCACCAGTGTAGTGTCGAGAGATAGGGAGTCAGAGTAGAGTCCTGCACGGGTCTGATTTTCAAGACCCGCTCCCGCGACATGCAATACCGAACCCGCTCCGCTACCCGCACATATTGCCAATTAGTTCCCCGACCCGACCCGCCGGCACAAGATCCGCAACCCGACCCGAACCCGCATAGCCTATATATGAGCATTGAAAACGTGCAATTATTAACACACGCAGTTGCATATTTGTCTCAAAAACCGTGGGATGTTAGTTATTTTCTCCATCTAGGATGACACCAAAAGCCTCCCAGACGTTGGATTTCGCTCTTGAGGAAGTGTTATTGAAAATGCTGTATTCTCCGCTAGAGAGCTTCACCTCAGCCATTTCGAATGTGGCGCGCTCAGCAGCAGATTGATGCGCTGCAGAGGTTATGATTATGCGCGGTCCCGCAGGGGAGAGGTCTGAGGATTTTAAACATTAAACTAAATTATTATTATTTTAATATATTTATTATGCAATACCCGCGACCCGACCCGCATCATCTTTGTTTTACCCAGAACCGAACCCGGAAAAAAGCGTTTGAAAAAATACCACCCGCGAATCACCTTTTTTGCGGGTCACCCGTCGGGTACCCGATGCAGGACTCTGAGTCAGAGGCGGTGCAAGAAAGGTGCAAAATGGTACTTTTATTGGAGAGTAGAAAAGGACATGTTGTCCGGTTGCAGTCCGGGAAGAAGAGAGAGAAGACAGGAGGGCACACAACATATATAGACAACACATCAAATGTCCGTGTGGAAACAAAACTCCAACTGTAGTTCCATGTGTGAATTATGAACCAGTGTATTAATAGGTGGTCACCACAATATATTATTTGTACACAAAAAAAGTAAGTTTTCTGTGTACAAATAATATCTTATTTGTTGTCTTTTTCATTCCATAATGTTCTGCTATTTATAGTTAACTCAAATGGATCTAATATTGATAGTTTTAAAAGATTTTGTGTTTTATATTAGATTTCTTGTTTTTTATATTTTATGTATGCACCATGACATCAAGTCAAATTCCTAGTATGTGCGAACCTACCTGGCAATAAAACTGTTTCTGATTCTGATGGAGGGGCAAAGGAGTCTGATGGGATTATTTTCGGAGTATTGAAAATCGTTTCCCCAACATTGGCGGTGCCTGCTACAGGACAACAGGGAATGTGCGCGATTTGGACGCGATGAGCGGTGCCAGTGGAGCACGAGCGTGAGCTGCGAGCACCAGAGCCTCGCAGCAGCGAAACTGAGGCTCCGTGGTAAACTGTGGTAACATGAAGAGCCGTTTGGGAGCCGAAACAGCCGGCGCTTTAAGAGAGCGTAAAAAGACAGTATCTATAAGGAGCAGCTCAACTCAAAATTGAGTGGTGGCCGCTCTCTTAGCCCTGATCTGGCGGAAACACTGGTAAGCACCATCCTTAGTGACGAGAGTGTGCGGTGACAATTCCAGTGAGGTTATACTCTATAAACCCAATTGAAATTCCCTTCAGCACACAATTGTCTTACCCTTTAAAAAAAATCTTTACATGGAACAGCTTGATACAAAGATAATGATGTATTTCAGTCTTGCAGAACGAGCAATATAGCATGAACGTGTGAGCTGCAACGAATAAGGAGATAACCTGCCTATTAAGATAAAGGGGAGGTGTTGAGGTCATCAGCTCGAGAGCAGCTGCCATTGCATGGCAGTTCAATTTAAGAGGGGGTGGACCGTCCTTTGAGAGTTTTGTAATTAATCAAAGTCCCCCTTTAAACTCAACTATTTCACGTTGAATTTTATCAGCTCGTCTCCCACGTGCAAAGCCCTTGTGTGATTTGAGCTCATATCTTAATTACTCTCAGATCACTGATACCCCCCCACACACACTCCCGGTATCTCTTGAGGAGACAGAAAATCATTTTACAGCTGAGCAGATAAGTCCCCGTGCTCCCTTTTAACAGCCCTCCTAGCCAAAGCACATCTGACAGTGTTGTAATGACAGACAGCCAGCAAAGGGCCATGTTCCGATAATTCCTCGGCTACGTACTTGTAATGAGCCCCCCACACCCGTGATGGATTTCAAATTGAGCCCCTGCAAAAATATTATAATTTTAAAGCAGGCATACATCTTTAATATGTTATTAATGGCAATGGCTGCTGGAACTGGCCTGCTGCTGCAGAAGTTTTTCAAGCTGAGTGAAGGATCATTATCGAACGTATATGTTTGGGCATGGATATGTGCGTTTGTGAGCGTTTACTGGAGATGTGTCCTGCTTTATATCTGACCTCTACTAAGGCCACTAATCACTGAGCCTAATTTGAAGTCATGTTCTACTTAATGCAACGTTTGATGGTATTTGGTTTCCTGCAATAGAGAACAGTAGAGTCACACTCTGTGGTTCACTCCATCTACAGGGCAGATCAGTCATCCCAGGCATTCAAGATTAAATGTGGCTGATTTTTCCTCTTGCTCTTTCATTCTTGCGCTTTATACTGGTCGTTTGGTTCTGCAGCTCTCTTTAAAATGATCAGATGACCACTGGTAAAACGTACTGTTTGGTTCATGGGGATTTATAGAATTGTGCACACGTAGAATGTTGGCTGTAAAAACTGATTTCAAAGGCATGTTTTGATGGAAAAAATGTGGACAGGTAATATTATTAAAACACTGGCAACTGGACTCTTTCTCAGAAAACATGGTGAAGAGCCTGCAGCAGCTGGTCAGATATTAATGGTGAGTACTAGCACATACAAGCTTTAGAATGACACAATACAGCATATCTTTTGATACTAAAATAATTATAAATCCTTCATTCTATAAATAAACCTGCCACATTAAAGTGCAATATTTTGATATGCTAAGCCAGGGGTTCTTTATTTGCAAAGGGAACAAATACCAGATGGCAATACTGGGGCTTTGATCGTGCTCAGGGGCTACACTGACATCATAAGCTTGTGGTTAAATCAAACAAAAGACTGAAATAAACACAAGGTGAGCAACCCAATCTGAACTGCTGATATTAAATAGATTTTGACTTTCTGAACTGCCTTTCTCAGAACACACAGCTGCTTAAAAACACTTCCTTTTTATTGTGCCTTTGTGCCTTCTGTCTAAATTATAGTAGTAGACCAAATTGTATTTCAATGTGAGACTGTCATTATGGTTGGGCTTACCCAGCATGAGTATAAACATCGTTAGAGCAACTATTACGACATAAAGCAACACAAATATTCACCTGCAGTGGTTTTAGGGTGCTCCCACTGGAGGATGAATCAGCATGCAGTTGTCTAATCACCTCCTTTCACTCTTTTAGCTTGTTACTGGCTAATCATGCTCATTTAAATGGCTCACATGTGTAATTACTGCCGTCAAGCAGTCCCAGGCCTAACAGGTCAGCTTACTTAGAGGACCGAGCCCATTATGGAAATGTTAAGTTATGATCACAGCTGTAGGCCAGCTGTAGTAATTCAACCCAGGGGAACTGATGCCAGCCCTTCTCATTGTGAAAATAATGTGTTTGAATAACATAGAACGAGGTGTGTATAGTGCATAAGCATACATGACCATAACTCATGTGGTTCATTAGTGGCTACTGTTTTCCAATCAGACCATTTTAGTGTAACTCAGCTACCCCGATGAAAACTCTGACTTTGTGCTTCTTCATAAAACGTGTAATTGTGTGGATGAATGCTAATGATGGTCACGATAAACCAAAGCTCCTGCAGTTGATTGTTAGTGTTTTTTGTTGTTCCAAGGCTGAGCAACGGAAATGAGGGGGCAGGCATAGTCACGTCTTGGGAAGTGTCTGTACTTACCTTACAAAAAGGTTCTTATTTAGGATGCAGGGAGGGAAGTGACACTCAGAGGATTAGCCGCAGCGTTTCCCATAAAGCAAAAGCGCTCTGAGGACACCTTCAAGTCTTTCTCACTTTCCCCTTAACTCCCTGATTCTTCCTCTCACTTTTCTTTTACTCCATTGCCACACTCCCAGGAGGTGAAAGAAATAAGCCCTGAACTGTTGGAAGAGAGGAAGAGGAGGAAGTGCGAACAGGGTGAACATAAATTCACTAGGTGTTTCACGAATAGGTGTGTGTGCTTGCTGCATGGATTTGGGAATACACACACAGACATCTGAGGATGCCATGGTTCCTGCAGGCTAGAAACTAACATTAAAAAAGCAGTGCAGATCCGCAGCTGGATTGAACCAGTGTTATGGCTGCTTTATGGACTGTGCCCATCCAATCAGAGCTCTAATTAAGCAAGCACAGTGTGGGAATGGCAAACGCAAAGCATCTAATAGCTCTCAACATTATTATGTTGTTTACTAGAGCCAAAAGACTTCGCTCTGTGTGACTGCTACAGCGCCATGTTGACACAGCTGTTTTATTATGAGCAAATACAGTTTTTTTCCCCTGCGCCTTCTCTGCTTAAAAGAGTCTCTGTAAGGAGGACCCAGGAGGCTGCACACTCTATTTCATTTCCATTTGAAAAACAGTGCAGTGGAAATGACAAATGTGTGAGGCCTATTGAGGAGCCTTCAGGGCAGTAATGTAAATAAGAGAAATTAATCATCTTCTCCAAAGAGGGGGAAACACGCCTCACAGTCACAACAAAGGTCACAAATCCGGCCTGCGCCTTCACATCTTCCAAACAAGAAATGACAGACTTCTGAATGGCCACTAATGTCTGTGTGTGTGGTCTTGTGTGTTTTGCCCAGTGTGTATTTACTGAGTGTGTGTGTGTTCACATTTGTGTATGAGCATGTGCAAGCATCTCTGTAAGTGCTTTCTGAATCTGCCTTTGAATTTATTCGCTTTATTTGTGTTGCAGGGTTTTGCGAGTGCATCTGGATCCACGGTGCATATGTTCATGGATGCTTTTATTGTCTGTTTGAGTGTGTGGTCGCAGATTCACAGAATACCTTTTTCTCTAAGGCTGAACCATCTACTTTTAGCTGACAGCAAATAGTTGAGCAGAACCAATTTAATCTTGTTTTTCTGCCCAGGATGACATACGGAGAATAAAGCAGTGAAGCTTGTCCTAACTCTCCTGGTGGAGGCAGTCACTACGGGCAGACGTACACTGAAGAATAGATGGTAATTACAATGTGGTGATTTGAACTTTATAGGCATCATGGGAAGACTGTGGTATTACCATACGCACTGCAACCTTCTCATACCTAGTCCAACAGCTTCCAATGAAACTAATTTGCAGCTCGGGAAAATAGTACCTGACGGATCGATTCACCAGTTGTACGCACAATTAATGGACAATTCAGGAAAATAAGCATCCTCTGGCTGGCTTTGGCTCAGGAGAACGTGAGCACAAATGTTGCTCTTGCACATCTCATAAATGTCACAATTAAAACCAACCACAAGCTCTGTGTACATTACAATGCCTCTCGAGGGACAGCTTGACATTTGGACAATCATGTCGTGTTTCTCATCAGGGTAGAAGTTGGATTTGATGTACCCTGAAGAGGTTGCGCATTGCAGCATTATTAGACTCATTTGGAGAGAAGGGGGTAATTGCGTTGGAAATAAAGCAGGCAGAATGTTGCACATATATTCATAGCAGCAAGAGCCACTAAAATAAGCTTTTTCAATGACGGGGATCTATACATAGAGCTGGTCTGAGCTGAAGTGTTGCTGGTGTGCAGCACACACCAGCTGTCAGTGTGAGGAAAGAAGAAAATAGCTTTCATCACGGAGGAAAGAGGACTGTTGGGCCACAGGGAGGCAGAGACTGAATCAGTCATACATTTTCAAAAAAATCCACATGGGTAAACTAGAATTTAACTGCAGGAATCCGGAGTGGTACGTAATGTAACCAAACTGCTATCCTCCCCAGAGAACATGCAGATGAGAAAAGCTACAAACAAGAAATCCTTTCACTTCTCACTATTCTGCAGAGCCCAAACCAGATTAGCAGCAGCTTTGCACCAAGTAGTCGATGAAAATGTAAAGGAAGGACATCCCAATTGTTTTACGTAACATCAGGTTGGATGTAAATGAACTAGATAGCTTAATCGCTGCCCTGTTGCTTATGTTTTTGTTGATGGACAAAATTATGGGATTTGACTAAGAGGATTAAAATGACAGCAGTTAATGAGACACAGCTGGGACTGGATCACAACAGACAAAATTGTATCCCCTGTTGGAGTTACAAATCCATAAACACATAAACAGACAACACATGGGCATTCACATCAGCACACGCGAATGTTCCCTGTCTCTCTCTTTTTACACACCTAGAAGCCAAGAAAAGGGCTGCCACTCATTTGTATACTGCATATAATGCCTATTACACCGAGTTTATTATCCTTTTCAAATTAACAAGATTACGTTTTTTTGTTTTTCTGCTTGATTTGAAATATTTAGTCTAACAGGACAGCAGTGGGGGAAATGTATCCCCTCCTCCTTTTAAATGTTGGTTAGGGGCCGGGCCAATATATGCACATGACAATGAGGCTTCAGGTGTAAATGAAATTCAAAGCTGGTTCACATCACATTACCACCTTGATCCCTGTTATAATGCCTTATAAGGTCAGCTGCTCTGACAGGATAAACAGGAGGAGTTGGCATCTGCAAGAAAAAAAACCTGACAACATCCCTTTATTCTGACATGGAGTTAAAACTGATAACTTAGAAAAGCCTTTGACACTTGGGGGCAGCAAAACATTTAGTATTCACAACCCTGAAATAGTTGTACCTTATTAAGATAATGTATTAGCAAATTGTTGTCTATTTATAATACACCATTTGCGTACATTGAAGTTATTTGTCTGGTCATCCGAATGTTATTCTAATAGTCACTCTCCTTGTAGTCCTGATTTGGTCTCCACCAGCGTCTTATAATAAATAACCTGCTTTTTGCCACGACTTAAGAAGTTTTTATAAATCGGGTTCACGAACAAGATCAGGCTTCTCTTCCTCACTAACTCAATCACATCACCTGCGCAGTAGGTGTCTCTGACCCTCTATTCATCCGTTGTCTCAGTTCTTCTGACCTTCCCCCCAAACTCAGTTCTTCTCCTCTAGCCCCTCTGAGCTGGGAGACATGGTGTTGTTGTTGGCACCATCCCTCACAACAACAAAATAATAGATTTTTACCTGGAGGGGTGAAAGAGCAGGAAACTCATCAAGGTGAGACCAAACCACACCGCTGTTTGGCCAACACAAGCCCCCCTTACCCAATCTTTTCTACATCATTTAGCCGTTCTAAATAAAATGACTTATGTACAGTACGAATGTTGTTGTTGGTCTCGGTTACTGATCATCGCCAGCTAGTGAACTCGGCCTGTAGGCTGTTTAGTGCTAAGCAGTGACAAAGTGATAGCAGAAAGGTCGTTAAAGCAATAAGACAAAGAGTGCTAAACCTTGTCCAAAGTAATAATCACTTCTAAACAAATATTTAATTTTTCCATAATTTGGTTAAAATGATCAATTCCACATGTGAAAATCCCTGTATTTTATATATATTTAAAATCTACTGACTGGGACTTTAATGATTCTTAGAGGCACAATATAGGCTCATATCTTCTATGTAAATGTGACCATGTGATATTTGATGCAGTAATTATAGGATCCTCTTTATGGAACAGAGCCCACTTTCATTACATGTTCATGGATTGATTTCTTATATGATCATAAGCCATGATCATTTCTGTCATAACATTTGTCCTTCAGTCTTTCCTACGAGTCAAACTAAACATCCTTCTACCTTTATCTTTCCACTCTTGAGTAATGACATGTCTATTGTATGCATGTGGCGTTCGATGTCTGACGTACATCAAATGTTAATGACATTCCTGGACCTCACGTCTTCTTGAGTAGCCTGCAGCAAACCCACACACACTAAAGACAACATGCTTAATTAAGCTCATGGGGCCCGAGATGAGCCGACATGACTTTAATGTGGCCTGAACCTATATGATAATGTAATAGGCATGATTACAAAGAGCGATCTAGTTTAAAGATTTTAAATAATGTAAGAAACACATTATTAATCACTAGCTGAGAGCATGGATTCTAGAAGACAGAGTGCCTGGAACGCATGCATTTAGAAGGATTCCTTGTGAAATAACATGTGTGTGTGTCCATCTGTGTGGGCGTTTTAATCTATGTACACCTTTTGACTTGCACACAGCAACGATGCATTATATTATATTTCCTCATGCAGCAGCAGCAGTCTAAATGACATTCCAAGCATCAATTTGCTGCAGCACATGTATTGTGATTCCTCTCATCTTCCAATCTCACAGCATACACTGTGTTAGGTTGTTACATATAAAAGGGCGGTGACTGTATTATAATCAAACTTTGATAAAACAACTAGCTGTGGCTCTCTCACTGATGCATGCATTACAGTGAGTCAGTCAGAGACAAAGGACAAACTGCAGAGAAGGAATGTAAATCAGAGGGAGATCACAGCACCAGGCCGTTGCTTTGAATTTCACCATTACACGGTGTGCTGCTGTGGAGGAGAAGATATAAAGATCTGAAGGATAACCTGTCAGTCCACAGCCTTTCCTATGGCCAAAGCAGCATGACGGACACTACTTCTCCCCCTGCGGCGCTGTCTGCTTGAAAAAAGATTCAGAAATTAAGACCAGCACTTGTTTAGGCTGTAAACGGTTAATCTGTTTTAATATTTGGAAACACGTTGCCCTTTCGATGCTCAAGGGCCACCGCATTGTTTAGCTTGTCCTGATGGTGTGATGAATTAGTGAATTTCTGTGTGCCTTGAATGCCATTATGTTAATGTTAGCAGACTGCCTCATCGGCAAGTAGCATCTAATAAGATGTATTTCTGTTCAAGCAAGCTGTTTCTATCCAAGTTAACAGATTTAACCACCTGTGCACATATTCTAATTCAAGATTTGTATGGAAAGCACTCCGGCCGTGACTGGAGAAATACTCTTAAATGGGAATTGACATGCTCACTGAAATGTAAAAAGAAGCGCATGTTTTGTTCAGTGACCCACAGGCTGCTATCATCTCCGGGTTAACAGCTGATGAGGACCAATGACTTTGACTCTTACAGTAAGAGGGAACAAAAAGTGATGCCTCCATTTTAAATCAGCCTGAGTTTCAATCCACACAGACGACATGCTTCAGTGATCTGAGAAATTACAGGATACCACCCCTTCCAATTTCACCACCACTGGACCAGACTGTTGCAGGCATTTTAAACAATTACCCCAAGGGGACCGGAGTAACCTTGTTTATAGCTCATTGAGCATCCACAGTTCCAATTTTGCACAGGTAATTACAACGTTATCTTCCCCTAAATCTTCTCCAGAGGTGTTATCACGCAAAGCTACCTTCAGCTCAGCTGTTTGCCTTTTGGACATTGATCCAAACACAGCATCAGTATACCCAGACATTTCTTGGACGGGCTTATGTTCCTTCTCCAGGTGTCGGTGACCCAGCAGAGCCCGCTCACCCAGAACACATCAGTCACACTAACACACATCTGTCGCACAGGGCTACCCACTCCATCACAGCCATGGCTGGTCTCTCTCCTTGAATGTCCCGTCCCGCTTAGAGAGGACAAACAAATCTTCTGATTTGCCTCTAATCTGCAGTCTACCCTCAGCGTGGGCCACCCTCAACCTAGCAAATCAAGGACAAGCACTCCATGGGGGGGAGGTACACCATAGTGTGATAGGGACAGGACAGAGGGATACGCTCCAATTAGAGATGGAGACATGGGGACTTTGCCCCTGACACGTCCCTGCTGCTCCACAAAAGAAGTGTGAGTATACCTTTCTCATACGAAAGGAAGGCTATCCTTTCCAATCGTGTCCCCTGCCTGGGGCTGTTGCTGTTCACTCACCTCATGAAGCCAAAACATTTCGTATCATGCCGTTTTCTTTTCATGTGTGTCGTGCAGCCTTGGTGTGTGTGTGTGAAAGTATGAATGGCAGGTCAGCTTATGTGTGGGTGCATGTCTATGAAATAAATTGTGTGTGCTTGCTCTCTGGCACGAGGGTGAAAGTGCTATCTTGGGGGCGGTCTTTGGCATGCGTCTCTGGTCTGAGGCTGAAATCCATCCCTCTATATAGTGCAGTATATCAGCTTGCCTGTATTGGCTTGGGGTATGTTGGACCGGCTTCATGCTTCATACATTTGCATGCTGCATGAACACAATCTGCTCACGCCCAGTGGGACCTCCCCCCGTCCATTTGCATTGTTTTTACGCTCCTACGCGAAGTGAAGCAATTTGTGGTCATAGTCCGTCTGATTTCTAATCAGGATTTGTGTACATGAGAGGTTAGAGACACAGAAGAAAGCATAGCAACAACACTCTGCTATGAATATTTCATCTTTGTTCTATATGAATAAAACACAACATGTTCCTGATTCAATCACAGAACAGCACCTTTCACTGGTCCCGTGTGGAGCGATGAGCACTCAGATATGAACTTTTCCATTACATGGCGCCTCTCATTGAATCCAAACTTCACCAATGGCCTGCGCATGCGCATGCAGCCCTCTGCACAATACAGACAAAATATAGTGTATTTGGTTGATTATGCAGTGTATCAACTATGCATGAAGCAATTAAGTACCAGGGCCTTGGGGCTCAGAAGAAAACCGAATGGATACATTCCTCCAACGATCTCTCCCTTCACTTTCTCTACATGTCCATTTATTAATCCAGCGAGGCGGCCATTTGTTTGTGCAAACATTCGTTTAGCTGTTTGTTTGTCTGCTCGCTCAGCCATAGCAGTTTTCCTTTTTTTCACCTGCTTCAAGGAATGTCAGTGTCTTTTTCCATCTGAGTTGAAGAGACTGGCCTCATTGATAAATAAAGGTCAAAGGTAGCAGAAGCAGGCTCTGGGGAACGAGGCTTGTGGTGACAGAAGAAGTGAGACGAGAAATAAACCACTGGATCTGCAGAGGCTTAGATTGATTGGAATTTAGAGAGGGAGGAAAAATTAAATTGGAGGGAGGGGGGGCTGGATCAGAGTAGTTGGAAGGAGAGCAGGAGTCAGCATGATAGGGGGCAAGCCAGAGGATGAGATGTTTTGCCCTGAAAGCACCAACTTCAAAAGCTTTTGGGGGCATGCCTTTACACAATTGTACTCTTAACATAATCCAGATATCTGAGAGAGAGTGCATCTCCGTGGCAACCCAACCCCCCCCCCCTCTCTTGATCCTCCTTAGAACAAATTTAATAAATTATCACCCATTTCACTAAATCCAACATTTATGATTGCTCTGAGGTTAAGCTATCAACTGCATTACCATGTTTAAATGAATTTGGTGCACTGTGTTTTTAGGTTGTCTCAATTGTACTGTGCTTTGTGTTTGTTTCTGTGTTTGTGTGTGTGTCTGCATGCCTGTCTGTCTCTCATTCTTCCATCTGGATTCTTTTAATCCCATTCTCGTCCTCTAATCCATCTTTCTCCCTCTCTTCCTCCCACACTCTGTTTGCCCTCTCCTCCCTCTTTCCCCCCCGACATCACTATCAACCACCCACCCTCCCTCCCTCTCGCTGCTTGCTTGATCGCATGCTGTCTCCATAGCGAGGAGCTGTATCTTCCACACGGTCGTGATTCACTTGGCAGCCACTTGAGATAAACATGTTGTGGTGGACAGACGCCTGGGTCCCGGTCCGGAGGAGCAGGTTGACGTGGGAGGGCCCTTCCCAGGTCCCATCGTCAGCATGGACAGCAGTGGCAGCCACTTGGCCAGATGGTCCGGACTCCGGAGTCAAGCTCTCGCCACTGTTCATCAAATGAACCAGCTCACTCTGTCTTGCCTCGCCATGGCCCCCAGCATCATGTCACAGTGCAACCAGACAAAATTAGCACCTAATTATAGGCCCCTCTCTGTGAAGACTCTTACTGGTGCTGGTGGTGTGTGTCACTGTCAGCGTGTGGAGGCTGGCTGGTTGACTCACTGTGGACATCAGAACACATGCACAGGGCATGGAGGACACAAGTCATGACACACACATATGCACAGGGACACACACAGTCATAAGGCTGAAACTCCCTTCTTTCTGGTTGATTTGAGCCACAGCAGGATCTGCACCCCCACCCTACTAGGCTGCCACAACAGAAACCACTTGTGTTCCATCTCTGATCCAACAGGATTAATTACACACACAATGGAGGCTGATGCCTCTGGTTTCTATGCTCCGCAGGCTCCCTTGTGTTGAGGATGGAGTAGTTAATCTTCACTGGGAACAATGGAGATTTCGTTCTGGTGTATTTTGTTGAGCCGTAGATTTATAAGAGAGCTTGACTATGCTGCCATCTTGTGATTGCATCTGCACAAGTACAGGATGTAAATGAGAGGACTGAATGTCCTGGATTGCTTCATCACTCTAATACTAAGCAGTAATGTTGAAATGATATGAAATGTATCATGGCACACTCAGAATATTAAACGCCTTGGAAGCCATCTTTTAGAATACCGGTCAGATACTCATTTGAGCAACTCTTTGATCAGGGGAAAATATCCTGGGGGCTGCTCAGAAGGCAGAGCCAGCAGTGGTCAGAAAATAGCTGCATGATGAAACTGTAAAAATCTGAAGAGTGAGAAATGCCTTCTGCTGAATTGGCAAAGGCTCTGCCAGCGCTGTGAGGAATCAAATAAATGCAATCAATGTTGTCTGGAAAGTTAGCAATTAAATCTTTATTAGGTCTGCAAAGACTTACCAAAAATAGGTTAATATAACAAAAAAATCAATATCTCATTCTTAAACCATACAAAACCATATTGCATCACACTTTAAAACTGTTGATTACTCCAACATCTCTGAACAGTCATGTATGATGACATTCGTTTACAACACAACAAAACAGAGAGAGGAAATGTTATGGACCGAGCAAAACATCACTCAAAGACTCATAAACTACGCAGTCTGCCTTTACACCACTGAATGTGGATGCTTGTAAATGTCATGGAGTTAATGCAAAACTTTGGCACAATAGATATTCTGACATCAAAAAACTGTAAGCAAAAGTCCTCGCAGGTTTTAGTGCATGTTGAGCAAATTGTAATCTGCTGAAGAGCAGGAGAAGCACCGGAAAGGAAGAACCGGATCGATGCGTGCACAGGACGAGAGAAAGGTTGTGGGTCAGTGGAGGGGACGGGACGTGGCACTGGGGCAGTTCTTTTTTAGGGTACAACCACCTTGTAAGGGCTGCCGGGGATGTTGTCGTCGCCCCATTTGACAATGACGGTGTAGCTCCCCTTGTCCTTGACGGTGTAGGTGACGTTATATTGCTTGTTGCCCATGTGCTTGACATACACCTCCTCACAAGGGGCTTGGGGTCCATGCACCCCGACCATCAGCATGTTGGAACCTGGATGAGAAGTAATAGAGGGTTTAATGATTTTATGATTGACAAATGGGTTATTTTTATCTTCAATGCAAGCAATGGATGAGATGATTAAGTATAATGCAAGAGGTGTTGCTCATAGTGATAAAACCATCTCCTTAAGCGCTTTGAGCACCAGGAAAAGCGCTTTATAAATGTAATGTATTATTATTATTATTCTGTTCACCAAAGCTCTGCATTTTAGTGTCTTGTAGCTCTTTGTTTTGGATGAAACCCTGCAACTGTAAGGCTTCGTTTACCAATACTCATCCACCCTGTGTTTAGTCAAGACAAAATGTATGCTACCTGCCCAGCACCAAACACCAACAATGACAAAGCAGGCAACTCATTTCTGAATAGTGGCGCATTAAGCCGCTGAAGAGCAAGATGTATCGCTCTGGAGATGGAAAGAGAATTGAAAGTCTCTGGTTGCCAAAAACACGACTCAAACTAATGAGTCGTGTGAATATTAATTGTTTTTGTGTCTGCTCGATGTTCATCCAGATATTTGACTTAGGTTGGTAATGTATGAATATAAAGTATTTTGTCTTTTAAGTGGCAGATCATCTTACCTGCTTTGCTGCAGTCAACTGTGAAATTGTTTTTCTGTCCAACCACAGCCTTGGAGAGCCCTGCTCCACGACACACCACCACGCTGGCATCAGATGTCAACTTCGTTGAGGTGGTGGAAGAGGAGGAGCTGGAGCTGTAAGCACCGCCCACTTTGGAGGTCTTGGTGACAGTTTCGACCAACACAGAGGAGGTCTCATGGAGGCTGTGTCCCCCTGAGAGCCGGGCTCCTGTAGCAGAAACGGAGAGAGGTTATCTAATGTCATCAAGACTCAGTCTGTGATACTAGAGAACAAAATGAAAAATATTTCACACCACTTTCCAATAAAGTGAATTTCCTAGACTCATGGGAGTTTTTCTTACTCTTGAAAGTATTTTATGTCGCATTAATAAATGAAAAGGGAATTTGCTAGCAGTGACAGGAGTATTTCATTGCAGTGCCAGGGAAAGACAGTTTTTATGTAAAATGTACACTGAGCTGAGGAACAAAGATGACATAACATTTTCCGGATTTCCTCGCTTTTATCAGAGGAACATTTGTTTCATAATCGAGACACTTGTCATGTGAGATCCACAGATCAGATGGGAGAGTGACTGTCAAACAGACCTGTGATTTTGGCTTTGAAAGGGCTGCCGACTATGTGCTGTGGCCCTCCGTATTTAATGGTGATGAGATAGTTGCCGGGTGCCATGGGTGTGTAGGTGATCTTGTAGCCTTCAGGACACTCCCGGCAGTCCATCTTGACCTTAGATGGCCCGTCGATGTTGACCGATAGAGTGGCAGAGCCTGCGTTACAGGTGTTGACCACAAACTCTGAGGGTGCACCTACAATGCAGAAAAAGATGAGAAGATTTCTTAGTTATTGCACAACATTACAGTGAAGCCATGCTTTATTATCAGCTACATTTTTAACATAATTGAAGTCGTGGTGGTGGTGATTCCTACCAGTGGTCCCTCCCAGCAGCCCAGGGCCGTGTGCTGTCACCATGCCAGGGTCTCCAACCAGCCCCGGGTCTCCCACTCGCACGTTAAAGGGGCTTCCAGGAATGTGGCATCCGTTGAACTTGACATCTATGGCGTGAACTCCGTTCTCCCGTGGAATGAAGCGGATTGCATTCTTGTCTGAACACAACAAACAACACAACTGGGTAAAGTACTCTTAAATGACAGATCTAAAAAATAAAAACTGAATATAATGAAGTCTACTTTTCACTACAGGGAGGTTGGTGCGTACCGCTGTCAAGCTCAGTGACATAGCATTCTTCAGAAGAGCCGGAGGGGGTGTGAACTTTAGCGTCAACCACACCTCGAGCCCCATTGCGCTGCACCACGAAGGATGCCTCTTGATTTACCTTCAAGTCCTTCTCCTGCAAAAAATAGGGAAGAATATGATGTGTGTGTGTGTGTGTGTGTGTGCACCTCCAGGGAAAAACAAAGTGTGTGACTCATCACGCCTGAACTAGAATAGATTTAACGGTTGGGTGTAAGAGGCAGAAAAGGTCATAGTTTACAGCGAGGCGTTTAGTGTTTTTGCCCTACAGGCGTACGAGCTGTCCTGCCTGACATAAGAGGCAGTGTGACATTGTAAACGTTGGTCTGATATTGCACTTCATCCGGCTTCAAGTGGTAGAAAAGTACTCTGAAGAGACATTTCAGTCAGGTAAAAATATATGTTTGGAGCATTGTTGGCAATTGTAATGGAAACTGAAAGCAAATAAAACACGCATCTGTAATGCAGAGAGCAATATTGTGAGCTGTCACAGGTATCTATAAAGAAGTCGTTATCTTGCACCCACTGTTTTCTCGCCGTTTTCCTCTCAGTCAGAGACACAATTGAAAACACAGACACAGAATCACTAAGACTCGCTGCCCGCCCACACATAGCACAGCTTGTGATGCCCAACATTAGCAAGGGACAGTTAATCCAGCCCTTCATCACTGGCCAGCATCACAGTATTATCGCTCCAACTCTGGCGTTAAATTACACTTCAAGGGCGAACTGCTATTAGACAGAAATATCTACAGCTACTCTAACAATGTTAAATGCAATCTGTTTTTCAAACCTGATATTTTGTGACTGCATGTGCTTTTGTTTTTATGTTGATGATTTGGTTTTCTTTGTGCATGTGTGTAATTTTACCTGAACGCTAGTAACAGTGAACCTGCGGGCCTCGTCTGACAGTGTAGCAATTGGAACGATGAATGGACTGTCAGGGATGTGCTCGTTGTTGAACTTGATTGACACCTCGTAGTCACCTGGGGAAGCAGACAGATTATTAACTTTCACCAACAAATGAACTGTTAGGAAGTATGAAATAAATACTGAAAAGGTTGGCAGCTTAGAGACAAAAAACACTTTGAAAATGTAAAATTGGGGTCTTTCTACTCTTTGGGGCAACAAATGTTTTACCTGGTTCCTTGACTATGTAGGAGACGCCGCAGGATCCATCCTTCCTGTCCTCAAAGGAGATTTCAGCCTTGCTCGGACCCTCCACAGCGATGGACAGACCGCCAGCACCTGCCTCTCTGGTCCAGATACTAAATTCAGCTAGAGAGGGGGAAACAATGTTGGTATTAACATTTTAATAAATATTTGAATCATGTGGTGAATTAAATCAAGCTTACTATTTTCTTAATCAAGCTCTACTTTCTTGATTTATATTGTATTACTTATTATTATGTGTTTTATTATATTATATGTTGTTTAGTGTTCTTTTTGTCTTTCCCTATTTCAGTAACACGTGTCTGTCCTATTGTGTTGTGATGTTATGGCAAATTGAAGGAATTATAAAAAACAAGTCGTAATCAGTATTTGTAGAAATCTCTTTCTCCATAAACTCACAAGGTGCTGCAGCCACGCCTCTCTCCAGACCGGGTCCTCCGGCACGGACCTTGTGTGATCCTCCCTCCCCCATGGGCCCCACAGTAAACTGGAAGGGGCTCCCGGGGACGTGCTGGCCTCTGTACTTGACGTTGACAGTGTGGGGTCCCATTTCCTGGGGGATGAAGCGCACGCTGTAGGTGCTGCTCCCGCCATCAACTAGGTCAGCATCCACTGTTTTCCCACTGGGGCTGGTCACCTGAGCCGTCATGGCCTGAGAGCCACTCTCAACTACTATGAGAAAGGAATAACCGCAGAGACAACACTTTAGGATAGACATTTGCAGAAAATATATAACAGATATCTTTGAGAAAATAGTACAATTTAAGCCAAACTATTTTCAAGCTCAAAAATAGGGTTTAAATGTGGACTCTCACCTTCAGGTCTGGCAGTGATTCCAGCAAAGCTGCTGAGGCTTTCTCTGCCCAGAAAGTCTCCAAAAACATCTCTGAAGGGGCTTCCCCCTCCGCCCATCTGGGTGCTCTCCTCCACTCGGACCTCCCTCTTGGTCTCTCCACCCCGGGTTTTGCTGATCTCCGTGCGTTCAGTGCGGGAGTATGTGTGGCTGCTGCGGGTGAAAGTCCTGGTCAGCCTCTCCTGAGCTGAAACCATCTGGAACCAGTTTCCTGAAGCGTGAAAAAAGCAGTGAGGATACAAATGGGAGTACATTTATTTGATGCCTTGTAACCGTTTCTGACTGAACTCATGTACCCACCTGGGATCTTGAGGTTAAGGCCACATGTGCTGCCCACTGAGGCGATAGTAGACGCCTGTCTCTTTCTAGTAATACTCTCCTTCATCCTTCCTTCTCCGGTCACCTTCACTGTGAAAGGACTTCCTGGAGGGCAGAGAACAACATATATACCGATTTATTTTATGCTAACATGTCAAAAGATTTTGCATTTGTACATTTTCCAGTAATAGATTCTAACCTGGGATGTGTTTTTCAGCAAACTTGATGTTAACAATGTAACTTCCAGGTTCTGTTGGACAGTAGGTGACCCTGCACGTCCCGTCCTCCACATCTTCACAGTTGATATCCACTTTGCTCGGACCCTCAACCGACAATGCTAGACCTCCATAACCTGAAGGATTAAGAGAAGTACAGAGAGTAGTTAAAAAAACGTATGTGTTGCCTTTGTACTTGTTCTGACCTCGCTTGCTGTAAAGGTGAAATATTCCGTCTCTGAATCGTACCTGCATTCCTTGTATCCACAAAGAATTCAGCCATTTCTAAAGTGTGTGCCTCCGTCAGGCCTTTGCCGAAAGCCTTCACTCTGCTGGCCTCGCCAATCTCTGACTGGCCAACCATGATTTTGAAAGGACTGTTGGCAACGTGCACACCATTCTTCCTCACGCTCACTTCATGCTCGCCAACCTCCTTAGGGGTGAAAGAAATACCTGCAAGAGAGAGAGGAACAAATCAAGAGAAAGAACCAGCGAAATAAAATCGAAATGCATACAATGAATCAAACACTGCTTATCTATGTTCCACTCTTCCTGTGATTTTGTTTATCTGGAAAGAGAATATCTCACCGAGGTGTCTGTTGGGCAGCTTCTTGAGCAGGCAGGGCTCCTCATTGCCTGATGGCGCTCTGATACTGGCAGTCAGAGAGCTCAGATCAGTCTCTGTGATCTTCAGGGACACGTCAGCCGCTGTGCCGACATTCAGCTGAGATGTCCTGGTGATGGCATCATCACCTTAACATAGAAAAGGTGGTTTAGATGTTTGTCAACCCCGTAAACCTGATTTATTATAAACACATCCACTATCATAATCAACAGTAAAAAAATAAGTCGGTGATTTATTTTCTCACCAGTGATCTTGGCAGTAAAAGGACTGCCTGAAATGTGCTTGTTGTCAAACTTGACAATGATGTTGTAGTCTCCAGGAGCGGTAGGCAGGTATGACACAGTGCAGGTGCCATCTTTGTTGTCCTTGCAGGTGATCTCGGCCTTAGACGGACCCTCCACTGCCAGGGACAGACCACCTGAGAGGGGAGGAAGAATAACACGTTTTGACTTTTCTGCTGAGTAAGGTAAGGGTTAACTGTATTACCACAAATCCACTGGGAAATAAGAAATAGCTGTCAGGAAATGAAGTATAGTACCTTCTCCTGCATTCTTGGTGACCACAGTGAAAGTGGCAGCCTTGTTGACCATGCCGTAACTCAGACCTGGACCATAAGCTGTCACCACTCCGCTGTTCACAGCATCCACAAAGAACTGCAAAGGACTTCCTATAAGGGATACAAAAATGTATACAAACATTTTATTTAAGAAGGCAAGAGAACAAAATATATTCATCATATTTAGAGTTGGAAACGGCTTTCCATCCTCCTAAAATGCTGTGATTCTGACCTGGAATGTGGTTTCCTTCATATTTAATGTCCATCTCGTGCAGACCTCTCTCTGTGGGCTGGTACTTTATTGTGATGGTGCCATCCTTATTGTCAGTGATATGAGGGCGGGCAGTCTTGCCTGAAGGCATCCGCACCTCACCTGGAAATGACAGCAGTGTAGGGAAATGTTAGTGACCTAAAAATATGGTTGCGACATTGTGTGGGTGTGTTTGTGTGCAGGATTTTCTTTCAGTTAGAGTGGTTTGTGTCACACCTGTGATTTCTCCTTGCTGTGGCGTGAAGGGGACGAGGAAGTTAACGGGACGGAAGAGAGGGTCCACGGTATCACGGGGAGCAACTGGCTCATTTGTGGCCTGTCAATACAGAGAAAAGAAAAACAGTTGGTTCCATACAAGTAAATGTCAGAACAAAAGTGCACCCAGCAAACAACTGTAGCATCTTCTATAAACTCTTTTACCCACCATCACATGGAAGGGGCTCTTCGGGATGTTCTGTCCCCCAAAGCGGATTGTAATAACATATTTCCCAGGTTCGGGGGCTGTGTAGTAAATGTCAAAGGTCCCATCGCGATTTTCCATCACGTCCATGTCCAGCTCTATCCCTTGTGGGGTCTGAACCTTACAGGTCACCTTGCCCTTCCCAGCAGCCTTTGCATCCACGGTGATAACTGTATCCTCAGAGGTCTGCAGCTTCTGAAGATTTGCTGTTGAGGAAAGAGATAATAAAGATAAAGAGTTAGTGCTAAATAAATGCTTTTGATGTGCATGTGATGATTTTTCGAGCAATCGGTCACATAAAAAAAAACGAAGTCACTGTTACTCACACACGCCATGACCTCCGATGGAAACTGGAAAGAAAAAAATGGCAATTTTGAATATAAATAATTAAATGTTTATTTATTAGACCACTTAAAGATCACAGTGGTTTTCTCACCTGTGAGGAAACATTTGCTGGCATCTCCTGTGGGCAGGGACTGGATGCGGTAAGGGGAGTAAGGAATCTCGTCTCCTCCATATTTAATGGTGATGGTGTAGGGGCCAGTGGAGTCAGGAACATAGGAGACGGTGTAGGTGCCGTCCCTGTTGTCCTGGATGGTGGCATTCTTTGGCTTTCCCTCAGGGTCCTGTCAATACATTAAATTAAGTTGCTTTAAATGGTGACTTATTGTTAGAAAAATGATGATTGATGTAAGGTAGCTGAACCCACCAGAATCTGCACAGTGAGCAGTCCCTCTCCAGCATCACGAGCATCGATGGTGAACTCAACTGGCAGACTTGCAGACACACCTTTTGTGTCTAGACCGGGGCCGCTGGCGCGCACCTTACTGGCGTCATGCCCAGGCTGAGACATCACCTTGAATGGACTTTAGAAGAAAGAGAGGGGAGAATATCAAGTTTAATTACTAAAGGGAAAAGAACATTTGCTGAACTTCTTTTTCAAATCCTGCCAGACAGATTGGAACTTTAATTAAGACATATATCTGCACCTTCCTGGCTTAGTGGGGGGATTTTTAAAATTATACCGTACCTGTGTGGGACTTCCTGATCTGCATATTTTACAGCTACAGTGTAAGGGCCATCCTGGGCTGGGGTGTAGTGAACAGTGTGGGTGCCATCGCCGTTGTTTTTCACACCAACTGGCTCCACAGTACCTGGAATTACGACATTTTAGTATCAATCATATAATGTAAAGTTGAAATGCTGTTATTTGTCAGCTTAGAGAAGACATGGATTTTTAAATATCAAACGCATGATCTCACCTGTTGGACCATAGAGTTTGACATCCAGTGGGGCCTGTCCAGCCTTGGTGCAGTCTGCGGTGAAGGTCTGAGGAACATGAGCTCTCACTCCGGTGCCCAGACCAGGACCGGAGCACTTCACCTTGGTGGGATCCACGGGGTCCTTCACTGGAACCCGGAACGGACTGCCAGGGATCGGATGACCTCCGTAGTTGATGTTGACATCGTAATCTCCGGTTGTGAAGGGGATATATTCCACACTGCAGCTGCCATCTTTATTATCCTTGCAGGATATTTTTGCTTCTGATGCTCCCTCGATGGTCAGGCCCAGGCCTCCTGTACCAGCACCCCTGAGAGAGAAGCCGACGCTTGTAAATTAATTGCACAAATGTCTCTTTTAATGCTCATCATGCCAACGCATTACCATACAAGGATTACCGGCTAATATAAGTCACAACCATCAAAGAAACATTTAAATGTATTTTCCACTCAAAAATGAATAATTATGTAATTAATGCCATCACAAAAAGGATCATTATTTTTGGAAAGTTACAGTTCATTTGCATATTGTGTAAAACAAGCGTCTGCTGCCGTCTGGCAGGCGTTACCGCAGCATCCGGACTAAAACCACCAGATTCAGAGACAGTTTCATACCATAGGCAATAAGACTGCTAAACAACTGAACTGCTGAAACAACATCTGTTAAACACCTGAACTGTTGAAACAACATCCATAACATTCATCTGTTACTTAGTAATTATTTATCTATTTCTCAAATATATCATTCCAATAACTTGCATAGGCTATAGACTCTTATTGCACTATTTCACTTTTTTAAACTATTTTTCTTTTTGTATTTACTATTTACTTGCACTATATTTTTCTGTTCATCTGTGTTATTGTGTTGCACTGTTGGAGGAGCCTGTGACCTAAAATTTTCATCGGCATAACTACACTAGCTATGTTCGTATGACAAAATAAAGAACCTTCTAACAGAAAAGCTCCCCTCCATGATAGTGTGTAATACTTTAAATCAGGACCTTTGGCAAACATATACCTGATAAAAATTACGTGTATATTAAAACTGCATAGGTCGAACTGCATAGATCGCAATGAGACAAAGTGAAAGTGGAGGATGTGATTCAACAGTACCTGGTCTCCACAGTGAAGCAGTTGGGCTGGTTGGTAATCCCTCCTTCCAGTCCCGGTCCATAGGCACGGACCCGTGTCGGATCACATCCCTCCACCACCGCCACTCTGAAGGGGCTCTTGGGCACCGGCGCGTCGTCATACTGCACCTCGATCAGATGCATTCCTGCGCACAAACAGATACACCAGTTCAATGTCTGCTGCCATACCTCTCTGCCTGAATGTTCTCAAAGCAAACAAATGGTTTTCTGTTATTGCCACTTGCTTTTAATTATGAGCCAGACAAATTCCCTTTTAGGGACACAAACATCTGTTTATTTAAAAAAAGATCTAGAGCGCAGACGCTTTGGTGAACGTACAAGGCGTTACATCTGTTCCCTATTCATCATTCTGTAGCAAAAAAAGATTCTGACAGAGCCCTCTCAGTAGGCCTATATGCCAGATTCCCAGCAGCACTGCAATGATATTAGAGCCTGTCTGGTGGTGGAGAAGTGCTCTGTGATCTCTTTGCTTTGTGTTATAGGTCTCTAATAATATCACCTGTCATTCCCCTGCTATATAGCTGTGCTCAGGCAGCCTTCAGCACACATACCTGGCTGGTTAAGAGCTTCTGTTCAAGAGCAGACTATTTATAAAAACAGAGCCTCTCTGCTCTCTGCCCCTCACATCATTGCTCTACTGCATCATTCTGTATTTATACCCCTCTCTTTCTCGTTCTTTCTATTCCACCCTGCTGCCTTATTCCCAAAGGGCGCCTGTAAACAAACGGCTGTTAGAGATTGTCTGTTTTCTCTCTCAGACAGCTGCCTATAACTAAAATCCTCTTTCTATTTGCAGTAGTTTAGGTTTTTGATGTTGTACTTTTGACATACTGTACATCTTCAATTGTTGTTTGATGCCTATGTCACTGTGTGATATTTTAACCGTGTGAATTAACATTGTTACATCAGATAAAATAATATTGTTCTCCTACCATCCTCGAATGCTGTGTACTCCACTCTGTAGGTGCCGTCTCCCTTGTCAGTGATGAAGGTTTCTGTGTTGGTGTTGGAAGGGCTGATAATTTGAACCTTCACATGATTTCCTCCCACCTTGTTGAGGGTGCGAGCATCGACGATGAAGTGTGTTGTCACTTCTCTGAGGACCCCTTGAAACAGAAAAGCCCTTCAGGTGATTTGTTGCCCAAGACAAACTAGACCAAGAGGCTTCAGTCATACTAAAGACTTGACATTATAAATCCTTGTAAAGAGCTTTTTTCTTAACTACTTAAAGTGCACACTGGCTGCAGCTAACAATGCAATGGTTTCTTTATGGCTTCATCTGTTTACTATTGTTTGTTTAGTCTAAACAAGGTGACATCTCCTACGTTTTCAGAACCACATTTCAAAAGCTGTATCTGAATAATAATAATGTAAGTTTGAAAAAAAGCTACCGGCAAGTGTGGCATTTTGCTTGATAAGTGACTTCAGCTGCTTTCATAACAATTGAGTAATGACTTAAATAAATCTTTCTTTAGTACATACCCTAGGTGTATTAAAACCTGGCACGAATGCCAACACATTGTTATGTTTAGGTTCTTAATTACCTCTAGGCTCTACTCCTGGCCCATAGACATGCACCCCGCTGGTGTCCACTGAGGGCTCCACCTGCAGCACCTTGGGAAACTGGGGAATCATCTGGCCACCATACTTGATTGTGATGGTGTGTGTGCCATGGAAGGGTGGGGTGTATGTGACAGAGAAGGTCCCCTCAGCAGTTTTCTGGATGTGAACTTCAGCCTTCGTCCCGGTCTCTGACACAATCTCAATGGTGAGCTCAGCGTCGCCCGCCCGGGTGCAGTCCACAGTAAAGGTCGCTGGCTCTCCGGCCTTGGCCTTCTCCAGGCCCGGCCCGCTAGCCGTCACCTTTCCGGGGTCCAGGGCTGCGCGCACTGCAACTTTGAAGGGAGAGCCGGGGATGTGCTGCTCCGCAAACAGGATGTTGATAGAATACTCCCCAGCCTCGGTGGGCAGGTAAAACACTGAGCATGTGCCGTCCCCGTTGTCCTGGCACTCAATCTTTGCCTCGCAGGGACCCTCCACAGTCAGACCCAGCCCACCTGCACCAGCTCCCTTTGTGTCAATAGTGAATGGAGCTGGTTTACCCACAATGCCTCCCTTCAGGCCTGGGCCGAAAGCTCTCACCTGTGATGCAACAGTCAGGTCAGTTTTTGAGATATGGTGTATAAAACATCAAATATTTGTAGGTTTCATGAGCCTCGAGTATTCACACAGTGCAGAACTACATGAAGCTTTTATGAACTTTTACCTTGGAAGGATCGGCAGGCATCACAGCTTCAACCCCAAAGGGGCTTCCCATCACCGGGTTGCCATCATAGCTGACTTCAACCTTGTACTGCCCCTCCTCTGGGGGAATATACTTCACACTGTGAGTGCCTTTGGCTTTGTCTGACTCCAGCTTGCATGGGATTGGTCGGCCTGAGGGCGAGGTCATCTTCACCCCCACATTCCCCTGCCCACCAGCGCCCTTTGTGTTTATTGTGAACTCCTGATCCTTTCCAACCTCCACTTCTGCAAGAAGATGAAATGCTTTAACTGCTGCATTTAACTTTCTACATAGTAAATGCAAACATTTTGTTTAGTGTAACTTACTCGTGTCTAATCCCTCCACTTTCACCTTTCCAATATCCAGTGGTGGTGACACCGTGATGATGAAGGGGCTCTTGGGAATAGGATCTCCTCCATGAGTGACTGAAATGGTCATGTTACCCTGAAGGCACAAATGGAAGAATGAAAATTAATGGATTTGAGTGATTCATATGAATAATCTCTGTAATGGGCTTCAAACTGAAGCCTACTATACCTGTAGTAGAGCCGTGTACTTGACAGTGTAGGAGTAATCGTGGTTATCGATGATCTCAAAGTCACGAACCGCCTCTCCTGAGACTGATGCTGTGAAATGCACCTCAGGCTTGGCCTTGCCAGCTCCCTTTGTGTAGATGGTGAAGTGGGTTGGAGTGCCCACCTCCACTCCTGAAAAACACCCGTGTTTTGTCAGTGCTATCAATTCTAATCCAATCATCAATCATTTCTATTACTTCATAGAAATGTAGAATGTGGTTTCTGGTAATTCTAAATAAACTATTTTATGGAGTGGATCTCACCTGTCTTGTTGATTCCGGGGCCCTCTGCTCTCACTTTACCAGCATCATGGGAAGGATCCACCTTGACTTTGAATGGACTGATGGGAATTTCCTGAAAGAGTCAATCATAAAATAGTCATAAGAAAGGACTGAAGACCAAGTAATATGAAATAGAAAATTCTACCTCACTCATCAGTCTGTCTTTCACTGGGAACTGTATTCCTACCTGGTCAGCAAACAGCACCATGATGGTATATCGGCCTGCACCGGGGGGAGTGTACTTGACAGTGAAGGTGTCATTGTCATTCTTGATGATGTCAAAGTCGATGTCAGCCTCGGCAGTGCCCACCACCCCTGGGGCACACTTGATTCCGATGCTGATGTCCCCTAATGGTGCATAGCAATGAGCATAGTTCAAGAAGGTCATTCAAAAATAGATGATCTGAATAAATAGACACAGTCGCTCCATTGCCTACAGCTTTAATTCAAGTACATTTCAAATAACTTGTCAGCTAAACTGCACAGCATTGCTTATTCTGTTCATGTGTTCCTTTTATATTGTTCAACATCCCACATGGTGTAGCACTTATTATAATTAAGAGTGAACTAAACTCAGAAGTGTTTTTGTAACTCCCACACCATCTCCTTGTAAATGCTCACCTTGACCGGCTTCCCCACAGTCCACGGTGAAGTATGTTGGCTCGTTAGCCTTGAGCCCCGTTTTCTCCACTCCGGGCCCATAGACTTTGACTTTATCGGGATGACAACCCTCTCCAACGAGCACCTAATGAATTCACATCGTACTTGAAGCAAACGCAGTTGGTTCAAGTAGAACTGCTGCAGTACTCTTACTTCATCCATAATTGCTCGAGTATCATTATATTTAATTGACTGAATTTCAAATGGAGCAATATTATATATATATATATATATATATATATGTGTGTGTGTGCGTGCTAGTATATTGTCATTTGTCTTACCCTGAAGGGGCTGTTGGGCACGTTGACATCCCCCCAGGTGATGATGATGGTGTGTTTAATGGACTTGACAGGGGTGTACACACAAATATATGTGCCGTCTCCCTTGTCAGTTATCTTGATGTTCATGGTGCTGCCTTCAGCGTCCTTTGTGGGTACAAAAGCATGTCAGATCTGCTCTTTACATGCAACATCAATGATGTGTTCCCATAAATAATCAATGAAAATTTCACAAACTGGCTCTCTACCCGTACCTGTGCGTATATCTTGAGGTGACCTTTCCCAGCCATGGTGGCATCAATGGTGAATTCAGTCGGTTTGTTCACAATGACGCCAGTTGGCTTCAGGCCTGGACCAAATGCTTTCACCTGCAACATGTTGTTGTTTTAATGTATTTGTTGAGAATATGGAAAACTGCTTTTATATGATGTATATTTCAGTGAGTGGGAATTACCTTCTCAGGGAAGACGTCATTGGCAGCAGGAAGGATGTGGGCCATGAAGGGGCTGTCCTTGATGTCCTCGTCATCACAAATGACGTGGACAGCATAGTCACCGGCCTCAGTGGGCCAATAGCGCACATCACAGGAGCCATCCGCCTTATCATCACACTCAATCTTAGCCTGTGATGGGCCTTCGATGGAGAAGCCTAAACATCAAGAATAAAAGTTTCACAGTGAGAATTTCTTTTTTGGATCCACTTTTCTTCTGAAAGAGCTGATACTATTAGCTAATATCTCACCTAGAGTTCCAACTTCAGTGCCGATAGCCTCTACAACAAAGTCTGCCGATTTTCCAACCATGCCAGTCTTCAGACCAGGACCCCAGGCCCTCACCTTCTGAAAACCTGCCTCCTGACCAACCTCCACTTCGAAGGGGCTGCAGTACACAAGAGTACACAATATAACCAACTACAAATGTGAATGCGAATTGTTAAGGAATAGCTTAAGGCATCTTTTGGAACTTACCTGCGTGGGATGGGCTGGCCTCCCCAGGCAATGCTCACTGTGTATTTACCAGGCTTAAGTGGGAGATATTCACATTCATACACACCATTTCCTGCATCTCGCACTTTCACTTGCTCCTCTGCTCCAGCTGAGGAGGAAGAATAAAGTGAACATGGATTCTTATCAAGGCATAGAGACATTTTATGCTTTTAGTTTATCATGAGAATGTTACCCTTCAGATAAAAACCCAAACAAAGTGAATAGTCGTAAAGATGTATGAGCACGAGTGATGCTAAGAGGAGAAAGCTGCCTGACTCACTTGGTCCTTTGACTGAGACGCTCAGTGATCCACTGCCAGCTCCCTTGGTGAAAACTTTGAAGTCTGCAACCTCCTTTACCCTCACGCCTTTGGGCTGAAGGCCTCTGCCTGTAGCTCGGCATGCATTTGGGTTTATTGCTGAAAGGAATAACAAAAAGTGTTAGAGAAATGTTCAGCAAAGCAACCGATAATATCAAGCATTTTACAGCTATGTTAGTAGCAAAGAAATTAAAATATCCAATGCAGTTAGGATTCCTTAAAGTTTGACAGAATCAGAAAGTGTGTTGCAGCACATAAAATGCAGAATGCTCAATAGCATATTGACACATTTGAAAGCATTGTGGGAGCGTCTGACAACATTTCAGTCAGTCACTCCAAAATGTTGACTGCAGGCTTAAATCGAATGCTGGTTGATGCAAACGTAGATGTGATAAACAAACATGTCAACAGAAAAGCAAAGACATTTAACAAAGAAGAACGTGGACAGAAATGCAAGATGGGAAAATCTGTTCCACATTGCATTCCCTCTCTCTCGGAACATAACAAAATCATCAAGCTATAGGACGCAGGAAGTTGGAGCAGGCAACCAAGCACGGCGTTGATCCGCGGCACTCTATTCTTACAGAAAGCACAATCTGCAGGGCGCGGCAAAGAGAAAATGTTTGGGCGGTTCTGGCTTAGCAACTGGCACAAGCTCCTCCCAGGAAACCATACTAACTTGGGCGGCCGGGTTTATGGGGGGGTACCCCCTTTCCACCCTTCGCTCCAGGGGGTGTGTGCATTGACTGAGGGGCTATCTGCAGAGGAGCAACTGGAGGAGCTAAAAATGACAGATAGGAATGGTTACGGTCTATACTGAGAGTGTTCCCAGGGGAAATAAAAATGACTAGATGGTGATTGATAGATCACCCTGACATTAACAGCATGATAAGAAATCTGGTTTGTCTGACACTAATTGACGACACAGACAGATGGCTCACCCTCTGCGATATTGACAGTGAAAGGGCTCTTGGGGATCTCTTGGCCTGCAAACAGTACGTGGATGGTGTGAAGCCCTTCAAGCATGGGACGATAGGTGCAACGGAAAACACTTTCGCCCTTATTCTCCAGGATGAGCTCCACGGTGTCCTTTTTGCCCTGAGGATCGATGATTACCACACTTACATCGCCATTACCAGCACCTGAGTGTGACAGGAGAACAATGAGTTATCACAGATTGAAGGATGATTTAACTTCAGTTCCCTAAGAATATTTGACAGTTTATTTTGACTTTGTTTGAAAATACTGCAAGCCTCTCATCAGATCACATGCTTGTTATGGTCATGTACTAACCAGCTGTGTAGATGTCAAAGTAGGTGGGTTTGTTGGCCACGTTGCCTGTAGCATCCAGACCTGGTCCCCTGGCATGTACTTTGCTGGGGTCGCCCAAATCCTTCGCTACATTCACTGTGTATGGACTCTTGTCAATGTCCTGACCAGCAAACAGCACTTTCACCTAAAGAGACAAAAGCAAGACAAAGTTAAGACACTTTTATTTAAAGTTATTTGACCGTGTTGTGCTGAGTGATGTGTGGACCTGCTCTTACCTTGTGAACACCTTCAACTTTGGGAAGATAGGTGACAGTGTATGATCTACTCTTGTCCTTGTTGGGTTTAACCTTAGCCTGGAGAATAAGAAGACAAAGTAAGAGAGGGTTAAATTAAAGATTAGATGCTAGACCGATTTCGGCCTGGTGTGTCAGGGCCTTTACTTTGAAAAACTCTGCAACTTAGCAAGATTGTGTGAGTTGACTTGCAGGCTTTTTGTATAACTTGCCTCCTCTTTGTGTCCCTCAGGATCCTCCACATAGACCAGGACCTCCCCACTGCCAGCTTCCAGAGTTTCCACAGTGAACACAGCCGGTTGCATTACCTTGTTGCCATGGGGCTCAATACCTGTAATGTAAATACAGAGACACAGGATCTGGTAATATATTCTGCAACACAGTGGCACACCAACTAAAAAGCTTTCTAACTTTTATTATCCCCTAGGTATACTATCCATGCCCTGGTTTTCAGGACTGAGTAGTTATACATTATTCCATATACATTTATACTGTTAATATGAACTTTTTAAAACTATGCAGGTGTTCGTGGCTACCCACCAGGTCCATAGGCTTTGGCCTTGTTTGGGAAAAGCTGTTTAGGCCTGAGATCAGCGCCGGGCTTCAGTTTGGCCTTGGGGAACTGAGACAGGTAGGTCATCACAGAGTGCTCATCCACATCTGGGTCCACAATCTCCTCAGGGGCAATCACCTGCAGCACAAAACGGCAACCAGCATATCAGAGGTTAATAATGTGTATTGTGTTTTGATTGAAAAGTACAGTCAACATATAAGGTCAAGCTCAGTTTTCATGTAACATCCTACCCATTTTATGTTTAAGTTAAGAGTATTTTGAACTGTAAGAAGGGTATGGTTTACTCTTTATAAAGCGTTCCCTTATTAAGCATAGTGCAATAGGATTTAACAAGGATTACATTTATTTATTCCCCCCACTACTGACTCCTCGCTCCCTTCAAGCACTTGTTTGCCTGTCTATCACAACGTGGCACAAAGCCATGCACGGCGCTGGTTATATTTAACCCCAGGACAGCAGGGTTAAGGATTGTTGCCCTCAATAAGCCAGCCAGGGGGATTTATCCTGAGCCAGAATCTTCCCACATCTCCTTAACACCACACTGCACTCCAGCCCCCAGGCCTGCATACACGACATACACCCCCTCCCCCCACCCAGCTATTTTACCAATTCTAAGCCTCATGGAGAACAGCTAACCCCGTGCCTTAGACCAACAAGTAAACAACCTACATCGAGCACATTACAATACGGAGACTCGGAATCTTACAAATGGGAGTGGAAATATTGCACCCCCGCTCTGTTCACATTGGTATTCTGATGAGCGCACACCTCTGTTTCAGCGGCTGGCTCGGGAGGTGTTCAGAAAGCTCATACCCCCACAAATTCACGAACTACTCAATAAAGCTACAAACTCGCATACTGAGAGCTACAATAAAGTGAATGGAAATATTGGAAGTGTGAAGGGTAATAAATATTTCATGACACCCTCCAGCATGATCTGCCTGGAAAACACTGGGCTCCATTTCATACACAGTACTGCCTTTTTTCAGTTCAGTGTTGCCGCACCAGTGTGTGTACATGTGGTGAGTTTTCATTTGCAAATGTTTTTTGGTGCTCCATTGTAATTGCATGGTAATGACTTGTGCTTGCTGAATGTATTTCCATTGAGTATGGACTATGTTGCCACCTGAAGGTAGAAACGAGACATGCTTATCTTGTTGTATTGTCCTGTGAGATCAACTACACCCAGATGAACTAAAGCAAACTAAAAAGCACTTTGTCAGCAACATCCATCATGAATCTTACCTGAGGCACACCCAGCCAGTCGTCAGCCTGTTGCATGGCTTCTCTAGCATTCTCCACAGGATGGTTGGGGTCCCATTCTGCCCAGTCAGGACACAAACCTAACGGAAAGCAAACGGGAAGATTAGACAATCCTGCACAATGCAGTCAGTGTTACACCACTGTTGCTATAATAAGGGCACTTGGGCTGTCACTACTATCTTTCTAACACCTTCAACTACAACATGCATGACCTTACCCACACTGCTCTGCTCCTATGAAGTGTGACAATAAAGGTCTTACGCTGTGCTATCGCTCAAGAAGCACTAGCACTTTCACTAGGGCTGTAGCTAGCCTCCTCCATGCTGCTAATGCCTAAATTGGATTAGTGTTGCTGATGGAGTGGCTACACACTCAATAGGCCTGTAAAGGCACACCATAAAATACTATCATCCAATTATTATTGACACGGGCACACAGTATTAACAGGGTTGAGTTAACATGCATCTGCAAGGGAGTCACTTGGGAGGCACCAGGGGGGGCCTTTTAACATGTTGCCATGACAAATCTGTGCTTTTCAAAGTGATGTCAGCTCTGGAGTTAACCCAGAGCCCCAAAGTTCATAATGCAACATCACTGCAATACCCCAAGAAGCAGGACGTATGCCATAGATTGTATGTAAGAACCGAAACTGTCAGATAAAACATTTATGTATTCCTGGTCTGGCCAATTAACTTGTTTTTTTGTGTATCTGCATTGAAAGCAGAGCTTGTGTGTTTTTCAGAACGGAGTGAGTTTCGTCAGTAACCCTGCTGTTTGGTAACAGCTGATGAAAGAACAGAACCTTGTATGGTCAGTGCTGCTGCACAGTGTTTGAAAGATGCATCTCCACAGATCAATGGCTCATATAAACACAGTGAAAGTCGGAGCTTTGCACTCCTCTTGTTACTCCTCCACCTTCACTCTGTGATGCACAGCACGGATAGGACTCTGATGTTCAATGTTTGAAGCAGAAGCCTGAACTGGCTATGGCTCAAACTGTGGCCTTGTGGCCCTTGGATCTGTGGCTTAGGCACCTCCCTGTGACAGATAACTGCATTTCGATGCGGAGCCAAGCATCCCCCCTGACAGAGGAGGAGGAATGGTGCCCAAATTTGGGGGTGTTGTGTAGCAGCAAGGCTATAAACACTAAAGCAGGGCTTGGGCCTCAGGGCCCGAAACAGTAAGAGGGAATACTTCAGTCATTGTGGGACAGCTGGCAGGGACGTCCCCCGGCCATCAGCAACCCCTCTACAACCTACTGACACTAGCTGCTCTCCAGAGACAGCTAACACACTGACATCTGAATCTGTGTGTGTGTGTTTGTGCCGTGAAGTGTGTGGGAGAAATACAGTCCTCGTTTCTATATGAGGAGCAAAGGAGAAGGTGATACTGTTTCTGACACTCTGACTGACACATGCCTGACCTCAACCTCCATAGCAACCAAGGAAAACCACTATACAACAAGCCCTCAACAGGCCAGGCACGTCGTCTGACTCAGCACTTACTCCACCCAGCCTGTAGGCTCAGCTGGTGACACCAAACACTTCTTACCAGGGGCGCAGTTGTCGACCAGAGCTCCCAGGGCTTTGCCGTCCCGCCAGTCACGGTTGAAGTTGCGGATGGGCAGCTGGGGCACCTTGTTCTGAATCCAGCCCAACAGGCGCTGTTTGGGGGTCTGCTTCTTACTCTCCTCTTCATCCTCGTCGTCCCACATGGGCATGGAGATAGAGTAGTGGAGGATAAGAGTCCAGATAAGACCCAGGATCAGCTTTAGATTCCCATCCACAATGGCTTTGCTATCTGTAGTTGGACAGTAGAGACAAACATGAGGTTTAAAACTTCCAAAATGTTCACACCATGCACCATGTCATACATTTCTTTATTATATACTAGTTAACTGCATTTCATTGGTGAGGGCACTACACTCTAATAGTAAATGGTTTCACATAGGCAAGTCCTAAGATCTAAACCTAAATGTATTTTTATCAGACTAGTCTTCCCATGCTGTTCTACAGAGTGGATCAGAAATATAAACAATGATGATTGACTGCTGAGGAGACAAGAATTTAATGCTTCTCTCTGCTTCCCCCGAGCCCCTTTCTCTCAGACAGCTGTCTGGCTGAGGACCCCTGACAATCTGTCATCCAGTCACAATGGCACTCTGAAGACAGTGACAGCTGAGGATGTGTGGAAGTGGATCCCTCTCTGCATAAAACTCCACTTGGATTTCAATTACGTCCAAAACTTGTAGCGCAACAGTGTGATCAATCAAATAGTTTGTAGATTAGATTCATTGACAGCGAGCACGCAGCTCATTTCCTGAAGGGCTCTGAGGAAAAGTTTGTCCAATAGGCTATTTCACATCCACCTTCATTTAGGTGTTCAGCCATTTAAACAAGAAAACCTCTAAGGAGCGTTTGACTTTAATATCTACTAATCGAATAATCTTATGTGATACACTCCACTTAATTCAGTAAGACTTTAATAACAAAGGGACTTTGATGCCAGTTGTTTATTGAGAGGTTGTTTTTTACGACTACGTGTCTCTTCATAGATGAGGGAAGTGTTTGGTGTGTCACTGTTTGACTGGTGCAGGCAGGTGGCACGACGTGGCACAGTGTGTTGGTTTTGATCCTCCCGTGTCCTGATTTAGGGGCAACTGTGTGCTCAAAGAGACATCCATCAGATGGTATCTAGTTTCATAGTGTGACACATGTGTGACTAAGCCTGAGGTGATTTTTTTTTTAAGTGTCTCCAGGTCACTGTAATGAGACAGCCATTATCTTAAGAGGGCCACACTAATGCCGCATGGAGGGAGAGGTTTCTGGGAAATAAAATGCCAGGACTTCTGTTATCACAACCTGTTTCATTTGGACCTGTTGTGTTTGTCAGTACAGCGGGGGAAATACTGCCAGTAACATATTTAGTCCAAGAGGCACTATCATAGACACACTGCACACTTTGAGATGAACTGTGATGGTGACCTTTACCCTCCTTTAACCAGGACCCTGAGATTTGAACTTCCTATTGAAAACTGAAACAAATATTAGATTATTCTGATTAAACTGTTTGTCAAACACAAAATTAATCACAGACTATTTTTGTATTGGATTTAACAGAATGAAAAATTCAGAGATTCTTAAATATGTTATGGTTTCTTTACTCCGCTTTGAGAGTAATAAGATTATCTCTAAGTTTTTAGGAAAAAGGACAGCCAGGACGTCACTTAAGAAACACTGAGAACTAATCATTTGAAGAACAAAATACGAAACTAATAATTGAGTTAACAATAAAAAAATACTGGTTGACGCCCTCATGTCACACACCAATCAAATATAACTCTCAGTGTATGGCGGTGGACACACTGTGGCCTTCACAGTCCGCCGGCCAAAGCCTCAGCCATGCCGGGAATTTCTCTCCAGTGTGTGGCAGAGATCATCAGTCACCAAAACAGAAAAATACTCTGTCAAAGTTGTAATAACCTTTCTCCTTTATGGCTTTTCATATAAGGCTATAGTTTCTCGCCAGTTGTAAAATATTTCTAAGAGGTGGCATTCTGTTCGCTCTTGTGGGGTGAAGTCTATTTCTGACTTTTGTGTGTGACACATCTATCCACAACAATTTACTGTAACTTCAGCTATCCGTAGCACAGTCTGATCCCCAAATCCATCCAGAGTTAATCCTCACTTCACACGAGTTGCTGATGGCTCAGGACAGCAATATGCTGTCAGTGCGGAGCCTCATTGAGTCGTGGTGACCCATGACCTCACAGAGATGACTGTGTGTGTGTGTGTGTGTGTGTGTGTGTGTGTGTGTGACTGCCATCCACAGGTATAAATCGTATCATTTTCAATAGCACAGGCCTAGCAAATTTCCAGCTCATAGTTTACCACATTGCTGCAGCAGGATAATGCTTATGATAATATTATAGAGCTTTCAGTCCTTGGTCCTGACTCAAGTTAATGACCTCAGTGGCACCTCTGCAGTAACTTTCCAATAAACTGATGACCCCAGCTGCATGCAGCTTTCCAGGGGCCTGCGAAACCCATGTCTCACTGCTGACTGACACATGGGCTGATAGCATGCAAAGAGAGCAGCCGCACAATGTGGGTGGGTGATACATTTAAAAATATCCAAAGATATGTGGTCATGGTTCAGCTTTTAAATATTGAACCACAATATCTTATTAAGGATATTATCAATAACTGTAATACATGTTTACAACTGATTCCTATCTAGCTTGGTAACTATTGATATATTGCCCTTTAGGTAATTTAACAGTGTGTTTTCTTCACAAGCCAAAAATTCAACTTACCAATGGAAACCAGTTTGATATGCTCCCTTTCCAGAAACTCCAGTGCCACAGACACATTTTCCAGTTTCATCTGGCGGAAGTTGGGTCTGATGTGGTGCTTTCTGTACATTTTCTTCTGGCTCAAAACCTCCAGGAGTGAAATTAGCTTCAGCCCATCAGTAAATTCCCTCTGGAGATCGGTGATGGTCTTGTTGACGCACTTGAGGTGCTCGTTGCACCACCTGGTGAAGGTGTTCTGCTGAATCTTCTTCCAGGGCGCGTCCTCGGCCAGGTCCTTCTCCCCGGCTGGCATCTCGTCGTCCTCCTCTTCCCCAAAGTCTGTGGCCTGGTAGTACTGTGGAGGCGGCTGGTCGTCGCTGTAGTTATTGCTCATCATGGTGGCGTTTTCCGTGTCCACTTTTATACCTCGGTGACACTTAAGTGTTTAATTGTGCGCAGAAAACTTTAGCAGGAGGACGGCAAGCGCGCTCTCGCGGAGGAAAGTTCACCCTTTGGAGAGTTCAAAAAGCAGCCTAGAGATTTTTCGGATGTACTTGCGAAGAAACCACTTATGTCAAGACAGTGATGGATTAAAACATCCGATGGACAATGTGCAAGGCAGCAGGTCGTCCGCTTTTTTTTAATTGGCACCCTCTTGTGAAGTCGTTCCTCTCTTATAGCTCCGAGGAGGATGTCGGTTTTAGAAAAAAGTCTCGTGGCAGGTGAGCTTGAGCTGCACTGTTAAAGTTGACTCGAGCGTGTTTAACTTGACTGCTGAGCGAGGAAAGAGTTGGGTATATAAAGGACCCAGGGCCGCGTCACTCAGCCTCTGTGATCATACTCTATAATCCTGGAGAATAAGGGGAGTGGGGCTCGGTTTACGGGGGAGAGGGGGCCGTGATTGGTCAGACCCCAGACAGCGCAACAGTTGCGGCATGCTGATTATTTTTAGGCGCTCCTATTTGGGCTGCTGGGGGCCGGCCGGGGACTTGTTGCGAATGTGTGTCATGCTCAGGATCCAAGTGTCTGAACAATTGAGCTAAGAAAAGAAAGTGAGAGATGAGGTGGTCCCTCTGTCCCCCCAACAAAAACGTTTTTACAGAGGATACAAGTAAAAGAAAAGTGGAATTGTAAACTCTGAGGCCTTGGAGGGTAACATTTTAAAGGATTGAGGTCACCCTGATAAAGATGAGTGCATTACGTGTGTTTGACAGCTATCTGCCAACCCTGAGTGAAATGCATCTCAGTGTAAGCAAAGGTCACTACAAACTCAGGGAAGGTTATGGAAAGATACTTGATATTGAAGAAAAACTGTTTATTTATGTTTTATATGAATGTTAATGCACCATCAAGCAAAACCGTGGTAGTTAAATATATTGTTCATTTCACAACAACAACAACAACTGTGGGTTATTGCCTTTTAACTCACTACATTCAGAATGTATTGCTCAATTTTCACATTAAAATGCCTGTCAGGCTACAAGATCATCTTTTTTTTTTACCTATCAAGAAAGGACAAACTGACTTCGTAAATTGACTGAAAGCAAATTAGTGTCACCTCCAACTGTGTCAACATGACAGGGTGCATTGATCGAAGATGAGACTGTGTACAGAAATACTCTGAGACAGTTGACAGCCTGTGCGCATAGTAAAATTGATCATCTGTAAACAAAATGAGTCATTTCCAATAGATGTTGTGTTGCTGCAGGTTCAGGGGCTGACAGGCTGCTGTGACTCAGCAGTCGGTGACACCAGATGCCAGCAGCGACCTCGATGGTGGGAGATAAGAGTCTGTGACACATGCTGGAGGCATTCTCAGGACGCTCCGTCTGCGCACTGCCAGGGGTCCCCGTGTTTATCTCCCACTGTGTGATGAAGTACTTTGAGGATTTTCAACCTTTTTTTTTCAATTTTATGCTTATCAGAATATTTCCCCCCAAAATATATTTTTTTAGTATATGGAAATAAACTTTAATACTGGTATTTCAAAAATGTTTTCATCTTTTAGGGTTGTAAGACATAGATGGCAATAATTCTGTATTTCAAATTAACAAGCCATCAAGTCCTTTTGATTCTTGTCAGTGTCACTTTGTCATATTTATGTATCCCTGTGTGTGCATTATTTTCTGTTGTAGATATGTAGTAAGTACGTGGAGCATCTTACCGTATATTACTGGGTAGGTTTATCTAGAACAGCATTATATTTTCTTGGATGATCATACATTCTGTTACAATTAAACTAAGTTAAATTGTTTTGTACAGTAGAATTCTATTTGCCATTAAAATGCAGCAAAGATTTTAATTTTAACAGAACCTTTGGCATTTTATGCCTGTATTTGACAGGAACAGAGTTGGGGTTTTCAAAGTACCATAACATCACATTTCTCAAGTAAAGCAGAAGAACTTAAAAATGTATTTGATTATTCAGTATTCGAGAAAACGCTTCTGTGTGTAAATGATTGCAAAAAAAGTTGAAAGAATTTCAATTCAAACAACTACGTAGAAAACAGGCACATTTGACTAAATTAACTCAAGTCTCTTCTTTTTACGTGATTTTGATAGCTTTGATTTATCTTTTCATTGATACATACAACATAATCCTAACTTGATAAATCAAATCAAGTTTTATTTATATAGCACATTTGAAAGCAATTTTGGTCGAGCCAAAGTGCTGTACATTACTACAATCACAATAAAAGACAATCATTTACAACAGAAATATAATAAACAAAAACACAGGGAATAGTCAGGTGTCATACTCCGCTCTGACTAGAAGGCCAGAGAGAAAAAGTGTGTTTTTAGTGAGGATTTAAAAAACCCTAGTGTCTGGGCCGACCTCACATGGAGGGGCAGAGTGTTCCAGAGCCTGGAGCCAGCTGCTGCGAAGGCTCGTTGCCCTCTGGTTTTGAGCCTGGTCTTGGGCACTATCAGCAGCAGCTGGTCAGCAGACCTTAAAGCTCTGGCTGGGGTGTAGCGCTGGAGGAGTTCAGCTATATAGGCCGGAGCCAGTCCATTTAGTGCTTTAAAAACAAATAAAAGGAGTTTAAAATCAATTCGGAACCGAATTGGAAGCCAGTGTAGTGAGGCCAGAATTGGAGTGATGTGGGCACTGGGCACGCTTTTTGTGGCCAGTCAGAAGACGTGCAGCTGCGTTTTGGACTAGCTGCTGGCGTTCAATTGAGGCCTGGTCCATACCCACATACAGAGCGTTGCAATAGTCCAGTCTTGAGGTATATTTTTCATTGAGAGAGCCCAGAATATCAACCGGAGAGGCTGGAGGTTGGGGTCCAAAAAAGATGACCTCAGTCTTGCTCTCGTTGAGGTTAAGGACGTTTTTGCTCAGCCAGGATTTTATCTCTATCAAGCAGTCCATCAACTGCTGTAGTGAGTGTTTGACATTTGCTTTGAGAGGCAGATAGATCTGTACTTCGTCGGCGTAGCAGTGGAAGGGAATATTGTGTTTAGTGAGAATTGAACCTAGGGGCAGTATGTACAGTAAAAAGAGGATGGGGCCCAGGATAGAGCCTTGGGGAACCCCACAGATAAGAGGGGCTTTAGCAGAGGAGAAGGCACCTAGCTGCACTGAGAAGCTACGGTCTGTCAGGTAGGACCTGAACCATGCAAGGGCAGAGCCTGTGATGCCTGCGGACTGTTCAAGCCGTGACAACAGGATGCTATGGTCCACACACAGTGTCAAAGGCAGCTGTCAGGTCTAACAGCACCAAGACAGCTGGGCTACCTGAGTCGGCGGCTAGGAGCAGATCATTAAAAACTCTTAAAAGGGCTGTTTCAGTACTGTGTTTGAAGCCAGACTGAAACTTTTCATGGATGCCATGCGTGGTTAAGAACGACTGCAGCTGGACATAAGACAGAAAGTATAAAGTATGTGTAAACTAAATTAAAAAACCAAAGCACAGATTTACATAGACCTTGTCACTGTATGCTTGGCATTTAATCCCCAGCCTATGGCTTCTCACACTCAGCCTTCCACGTTTTCTAATTAGCTTTTTCCTTGTTAGTCTATCAGGTGAATCTATTAAATATGTAAGAAGGGATTTGGGGTGAATTTGCTGAACAGATATTCCTGAGGCCAAGGCCCACTTAATTAGGTTTCCCTGGTGATCTGGCTCTGACATTAAGACTGTAAAGACTGTTGTATTTATTTAGCCATAACTCAGAATGACACAGAGATCTGATTCAGAATCTGTTGGGAATAATTTACTTTAATATTTAATTTAAAGTGACAGACTGTTGTTCAATGAGGGTTAAGTAACTGTACCCCATGACTACGTCGGCACATCCATGCTACTTTTAGTTAATTAGACACACTTGAACTTAGTGACCCATGAGTCGTGGCAATGGAGTAATGAGTGTAGTTTAGGGGGCCCATCGACAACGTTGACACGACAGTTCCTGCCATCTGTAAGGAGACCATGTCTGTGAGCTTATGTCACGTCTCTGCAGTGAAGGTTATTAATATCCATACAACCCGTGAAATGTAATCCCAGCTGAGAGACGGTTGTCACTCAGGTTGACTGGTAGTGACTTCATGAATGAGAACCAGAAATATCCTTAACTCTAAAACTGACTGACGGTGAGGACACCATGCTAGAAAAGAAAAGACTCAGACATCACGTGGGGGGGGGGGTTATATTTATTTTCTTAAGTCATAACAGTACAAAATAGACCTCGATGTAACAAAATAGCCACAAACTATATTGAAAACCACAATATGTAAAGCAACAAGCTGAGAAACACAGTGCAATATAGAAGCTTGTGAAACTTTGATAAAGATAATATTCAGGAAATCATGAAAATAATTATAACATTCATATGTACCATTGCAGTCAATGGGAATTTAATTTATATTGCTGATATATTTTTTAATAGACAGTGGAGCATTTGCAGTCCAGTGGCTCATCTTTACCTTTGTTCGTTTTCCTAAATAGAAACACAATTGCTCAGGCATTGCTTATCAGGAGTTTGTTTAATGACAAATGTGTCAAAGACTTTTAATTAATTTCTGAATTAAATTGGTCTTTCAAGCAACTAAGGTCAAATGCAATTGAAATGCATGCAATGACTACACAACCTTTCAACAAAGAGGTACTGAAAAAGATTAGCAATGAAAGCAGTTCTGAATAACGTCACCATAAATAAACATTTACACAGCATATAATATGGCTATCAAATATACGAAGCTCTTTCAAAATAGAATTAACTTTCTACAAAGCGAGTAAAAATGGATTTAAGAAATATCTCTCCCAAAGTACTTTAGGTCATAACTATTTACATAGAATACAAAGTAACTTAAATTATATATTGTACTTCTAGATGTTTTCGAGCATGCTTTTTTTTAAACCTTAATTATTTTCACCAAAAAAATACGTTTCACAAATATAAACAATAATCAGAGTCCTTCCACATATACATATTTATGTTTTGTATTGACTGCCTTAACAAACATGTCCTGACAACTTCCTATTTAAATATTTTGTAACCATATTAATTGCTAAAATGCCCTCACAACCAACACCAATCGTCACCTCAGTCACAACAGTAGATCAATTTAAGTGTAGCCGAATGTCCACTGGTGTTTATCTGTTCTGCAGTTTGTTACATAAAGTATGTCGTCAGTAAACAAGGAGATGCTGGCGGACATCATTTTACACCGAGTACCTGAAACAACCTGCGATCACCATAAATCTAAATAACAATTCATTAGCCATTTCCTGCTGGAGAGGAACAAAAGCTTATTTCTCCATATTGAAAAGATCAAAAATATAACAATATTATAGCTTGATCCTCCTAAGATTCGCTCCCAAAGTTGCTGGGATATCTTTAATAGCACATAGAAAAACTACAGCGAACATTTGTAAGTGTAACAATGTAGCTGTGGGCGTAAGATAACTGAAATTAAAATCAAGCTGTGGGCAGGTGAGATGAATCAGAAACTGTTGCAGACTTTCTGGCGTCTCGGTTAAATTGATAATTAAATAGGAAAGTGGAAGTCAGACACAAGACAGGAAGTGACCGAGCCTGGAGAAATAAGAATAACAATAATGTGAAGAAGAGCTCGCTGCTCTGGGCTTGGATTGACAGTTGTTTACAATATTTCTCATTGTAACTGCATACAATTTGTGTTGGCATTCGAAAGACATCAATTTGATGTTCCAAAGTTAAGTTTGGCAGAATAATGGTGGCAGAATAGTTGGTAATGTTGGCATGTTGTTAAATCATGCAGATTTTGCAACATTCAAACCAGATGCAGAATTTATTCAAAGGAAGGCAACCATTTTAAGTCAAATCGTTCACATAAACTGCTCTTTGTATTAACATTTAAAGGGCATATGTACATTTCAGGGATTTCAGTGCATCAAATGCCTATACTCCATGTTCTTCATTATTATCAGAGACATCTATGAACAATATCCAAACAAACAAATAAATAAATAATGGATAAATAAACCCAAAACCACTTGGTGCACGGTAAAAATCAAAACCTTAATTTGTATCACATTGTTAGCTAAAAGGAGAGAAACATAATATCCACAGACACAGAGGAGGAGAGACACAGCACAACATTTAGTGGAGTGAGATCAGTCCTCTGTTGGCTCTCTGCAGGTCAACTCTTCATCGTCCTCAACCTCAAATGAGACTGAGTGCATCGTTCTCAGTGCATGTACCTTCCTATTAGCGACAACCTTTTCTACTACACGGCTGTCAGCTCACTTTTGGAGAATTCCAGTTCAGTGTACAGACGCGGCAGGAGAGAGCTGGACTGAAGCAGACGTCTGTCCCTGTGCAGATGTTGCCCATCCAATCAACATCGGACGAGAGCTCTCAACAAGCGAGTCATCATCAGCAGCACTGCTGTGGCCGCAGTGATAGTCAAAATGGAGTTCCAACCTACCTCACTCCCCTGAAGGAAGACAGGAAAATAGTGGTGTTAAGAATCAGCAGAGGCTATTCCTCAGGCACAGATAACATACATGTATTAGGCTAAGGATTAGTTTAATATTTTTGGGAAATATGCTGATTCAATTTGTACAGAGTTAGATGATAAAAGTGTTACCATTCTCTGGAACTGGGGACAGGAGGGGATTAGCGTAGTTTAGCATACAAATTGAGGCAAGGGGAAACAGCTAGCTTAGCTCTCTCTGAAATTCAAAAATAAATGTCCTCCTACAAGCATCTCGTAAACTCCATATAAAAGTATGCATCCTGTTTGTTGAATCTATACACAAATCGTTTTTAAACTACTTTAAATATGAATTTGTGGTTAAATAAATAACCAAGTTTACCCGTCCTCCCAAATGCTGTCTTCATTGATTGTGGTGATACCAAACACCAGAGTTACAGCGGCCGGCCCACAATTTACGGCTCTTGGCGCCCCCAAATACCACAAATTGTTGTTATTGTATTATTTGTGTGTACAGATTAAACCAACAACATACAATGTGTTAATTACTGAGCTGTGCTAGTAAGTATATATTTTTATTTTGGACATCGGTTTACGCCTGTTTCAAGCCTTTATGCTAACTAAATTAATCCAAAACTTTACTTGGAATCCATTCAAAACCACAAAATCTACATTCACATTTTTATTTTGAAGGTGTTTGTTTACCTTTCTATTTAATATAAAAAATGTGATCAAATATGTAACAATGTTTTGGAGATCTTCAAACCACCAAAACAGAAAAAATTGCTAGTATTGTTTTTATGCAGATTTTAGGGCCTTGTTGCGTGAAATATGCATTTAAAAAAAGGGTCATAATCGACCTGAACATTGAAGGGGTTTTCTTATCTAATTATTGGCAAAACAGCACATTTACAAAAAATGTCAAACAATTCCTGTAAATGAGTTATTCAGTACCATTCAAAGAAAGTCATATTTTATTCTAATTAGCCAAACTGCCCACCCGTCCCACGTCCACCTTCCATTAATGTTTAATGTTATACTTGTATTCACTTCAGGCACATTTGGCTTTAGACCCTCCTATACCAACCACCACTCCAAATGAATCTTGAAAATGTTTTTATATTAAATGGTCAGTCCATCTAAATAACACAAAAACATATGTTCTTACTTACGTCTGGCAGTATCGAGCCATGCAGATGCCATGCTCAGGTTTTGAGACATTTTTCCTTCAACCCAAATGAAAGTGATATATAAAAATCCAATTACACGTCTTAACGTAAAAACAGTATCCTTAATATTCTGGATTATTCACAGAATACACTTTCTCTCTACAGTATAGTACCTATAAAAACTGTTTCTGTAACTGATGGTTTCTGTGAATAATCCAGAGTAAACAGGAACAACATGTTTTGCACTTATTGTTTTGGGGTAAGACTCAAAAACTGATATCTCAACACCTGAGCAAATAGAAGCAAAACTATCTGCATAGCAAGATAAGGCCTGGCAGACACTGTGTTTTTATGTTATCAGTGTGTAAGAGACTTACTTAGCATAATACATCAGATAGAGATAAGCTCCTCCCATACCTTGCCCTCTGGGACGCCAGCTCCGACAACCAGCACCAGACCACAGCCAATATTACAATCATTCCTATGAAGGGGATGGAGAGAACAGGGTGCTCAGACGGATGGATGAATCTCTGAGGAGGGAATAAAAACAAACACAATACAATGGGAATGAAGGGAATGAATGAATGGATGATTGAAGTATCCAAATAATATATAAACACAGATAAAAAGGCGTGACAACAAAACAAATGGACCACCACAACACATCTCTAAATCAAAAGTGTGACATGGTCTATGACTGTGATATAAAAGGGAGCGGTTTTGATGGAGCGATTCACATTTGCTGTTAAATAAACAAAGCATAACTTTAAGGTGACATACACATATTCAACTCAGTGTGATAATGTGCGAGCAGTTCTGTGTGGCATTTGTTGGCAGCGCGTGATGTAATGGTGACAAAGAAAGAAAGACAGACATACAGCATGAATGTTGTGACTAGTGTATGGTGGTGTTTTTGTCTCTCTATCCTCATCTCGTAGTTTGTTTTGCTGATTTGTGATCGTACAGGCTGAGAGGTCATGGACATTCAGAGGACAAGGACAGTATCAGAGACAGGCACGGGTAGACAGTTTGACGCACACATCTCATTAGGCTGATGAAGACAAAACACAGAGTGTAAGTACTGTTTGTTTCTCATAAAACATAAGGGACCATATTACAGTAAAGTATTTAACATTTCTTCAACCACTGGTTTTGTTCTTTGGTTTGTTTTTTAAATTATTTTTTTGGAAAATTTCCTTTTAAAACTGTATGAAAATCAACTTGCAGAAAGTCTGTCTTGGCTTGAAATGCAGTTAAATCCCCAGATTGTCCTCGGGTCTGTAAATGCAACAGTCACACTGTGCTGCGGTTGCAAAAAAAGTCAAACCCAGAGGACAAACAAAAGGCATAAGATGGTTAAGATAATGTGGTTCAAACGGTTCAAATTAACAGTTTTGTTTTTCCCGTGAGCATTTGAAAACACATAAAAACTATCCATGCTTTCAAACCCTGTTTCAAACACTTATTATGCAACACATGATAGTGTGACTCTGTGACTAGAGAAAAATAAAAGGAGTGTTATTGTAAGAACAACTTATTTGATTTTTACTGCAAGTTAACTTTCACACAGCACCTTATTAAAATGAACAAAACAGGTCTTAATAAAGTAAAAAGGCAATCTCAACGGTCCTTTCATTACTTTTTCTCAATTAAAAAATATAAAACACCTACAAAGGATTTAGTTATTGAAAATAGGGCATTCTCTGCTTGACGCCTGAATGCCTTTTTTGCAGGTTTTGTATTTTTGTCTGATAAAAGTATTAAAGCATAGCTTTCACACAGAAGTTAGAACACAGACACAGCAGGGGGGATGTTCCCCAGCCCAATGCCCACAGTAAATACTGATATGGGCTGACAGGCCAGGTCAGTTCACATCAAAACAGATTTTTACAGTATGAGACACATATAAAGGTTTCAACAGACAGTAGGTGTGATGTGGCGTGTTGGTTGACAGTGTGAGTGCAAAGAAAAAGCTTTTTTTTTTAATTGTGTAGTCATCATACTGTAGCTGTGAATCTCCAAACTATTTCTAGAATATTTTCACATTCATTTAAAATATATTAATTTAAAGTAGTGCTGTCAAAATTATCGCGTTAACGGCGGTAATTCATTTTTTGAATTAATTGCGTTAAAATATTTAACGCATTTAACGCATGTGCAGAATGGCCCGCCCCATACGTGCCACCAGTGGCAGCGCCAGGGTATGGCTGGGGTAGGCTACACCCATACCAAGAAATGGCTTAGCCCCACCATGAAAAATGATGTTAAAGTAAGCTAAATAAAGTCTGCCAACTCGCGCGGAGTAAATTGCACAGACAGCAGTTAGTAAGATTGATTTCAGTAGCCACGGTTTTGAAAACCTTTGTCACGTAGTGATCGTCTTCTCAATAGAACATCTTTGATAACGGCGTGGTATTGTTGCAGGAAGTCCCGACGGAGAATACTTTTGCTGTAGTACAGGGGTGCACATAACTGGTACGCAGGTTATGTGCGTACTCTGAAATGCGTACCGTCACTTGTGTCACAAAGCGCATTTGCGTACCGACGTACTTGTGAAGCTTTTCCAGAAGGCGGTTAGATCACCGGACGACAGAGTCGGTCTCCGTGTGCACAGACAGGGCTGCTGTTAACGTCGGTCTGTACAACGGAATTGTGCCAAAACTACGCCAACCGGCTGCGGGGGGAGACTCCCCCCCTTCACTGGAGAACTGCGCTAAAACAGCTGATCACAACGTTCACACTCTGTGGTCAAGAAGTACTCCACGAGCCGCCGCCCCCCCCTCTGTCGACTTTCCTGAAGTACTCCCCCGTTGATAGAAATCAACACGTAATGAATTAAGACCCCACGGTTTGATGATTAATAGGTGTGTGGGTTGTCTTTCATTTTGACACGCAGAAAATGTTATAATAAACATAGATACTGTATGTTAAATGGATATATCCGCCTTCTTTCCATTCCCACAACAATATACATAAATAAATGGCATATTTTGGAAAATAGTTCGAATGGTGATTAATCATGATTAATTAATTTTTAAGCGGTGATTAATCTGATTAAAATTTGTAATCGTTTGACAGCCCTAATTTAAAGACAAAAACACCTGCACTGCAAATCTAACTACAAAACGGACATTAATCACATACTGTATATATAGCGTTTACATCAGTTTGCCTACTTCTGATACCAACTGTATGTTATTGTATTATTCATGTCTGCCCCTCACCTGAGCCCCCCCTAGCTTCTGCAGCTCAGCCTTGCAGCGCTGCAGCTCCTCCTCCAGCTCGGCGCGCTCCCTCTGACTGTTGTCGTACATAACCTGCAGCTCCTGGAGCTCCGTCTTCAGCCCGTCACACTGAGGACACACAGGACACACACAGGTCACACAGGACACACTGAGGACACACAGAGGTCACACTGAGGTCACACTCTCAGGCGCTTCCCTACAGCAGGGGACTGACTGCATGTATTAAGGAGAGACGCTACAGGTACAAATATAACTTATAGATAGAATCGGAGGGATAAAACGCTCTTTAATTGTCACACATGCAGAGCACACAGCACACACAGTGAAATGTGTGCTCTGCTTTTAACCCATCCTAGTACCAGGAGCAGTGGGCAGCTATTGTACAGCGCCCGGAAGGGTTGGGGGGGTGTCTTGCCTTGCTCAAGGGCACCACTGCAGGGCCCAGGAGGCGAACTGGGACCCCTCCAAGTAGCAGTCCACACCCCATATTTAGGTCTGTTCGGGAACTTGAACCGGTGACCCTACAGCCCCCAGTCCAAGCCCCTATTGATTGAGCCACTGTTGGACTAGTTACCACCATGGAAGTTCCCCAGTTGAATAATAACATTAAGACTATTTTCTTTTGTATTAGCAGTGTTTTGAAATGTTAATTATAAAAAATAAATATTCAAATTTGGCATTGTCTTGAAACATTATTTAGTAAATATGTGCTGATTTCATACATTTCCAAAACATAAATCTGAACATTGGATCCAGTCAGGTTAAATATTCTTGTTTCAATTTGTTGTCAGTATAAGAGTACATTTTTTAAAGAGAATGTTTTAGATAACATTCCATAAATCAATACTGCCCTTAGTCATTAAAAAAACATCTATTTTTGCTAGGTTTTCAGAAATAAAATGTTATATAAATCGGGGAATGAATGATTTATGACTATACCCCTCTGTAAAATCCCTCAGAAGATAGATGGGAATAAAACTTGAAAGTCTGGTGTATTTATAAGCGCTGCTGCAGTGGAGATTTTTGGCTCAGAGCAAGAGCAGAAAACAAAAACAATGTTTTTTTCTGTAATGTCTCACCTTGCAGCAGTGTAATAAGGGTTGGACAGCAGGGTTTTTGATTGAAATCAATTTTCCTATAATGGCTGACCTACATCATCCCATGTTCTATTCATATTGTGAACTCCCAGGGCACCATACCTCTCTCTGGACCTGTGAGGCCTTCTCCTCCGCCTGTTTGAGCTGCTCCCTCAGGGAGAAGATCTCCCCGATGCCCCCGTTCCAGCTGCTCTGTGTTGCGGGCTTCCCATCAAAAGAAATGTTCTTCTGGATGGAGGCGTCCACCAGGCGACAGTTCCCAGACTGGGCCATGGTCATGTAGCTCTCCGTCATGACCTCATCGCAGCCGGTCTGCATATCCTTCCCCTCTGAGCCCTCCTCTCCGTCTTCCTCCTTCAGAGACAGGTAGACGCTGGAGCTGGAGGAAAAGGAATAATGGTGAAAAACTCAAGAAACGTTTGATTTAAGCTGCAAAGGCCTTAAGCTCATAAATTGACTCCAAATAGGCCGATCATTTCCCAGATGAAAGGCTAAATGTGTTTTTTCCAGCAATTATTTAGTGAGAGCTTGTTAGTGTTTGTGTTGTCACATTTCATATGCAGAGATTTCCTCATGGCGTACACAACATTTGATAACTGATTGAGACATTATGTATCTAGCCAGCCTTGTAATAGGGCTTCAACTAAAGATTATTGTAATTTTAGATTAATCAAATGATTGCTTCCTTTGTTATCAGTTAATTGTGTGGTCTGTTAAATGTCACAAAAGGACCATCACAAAATAATTGCTTATTTTGCCTGACCGACAGTCCGAAACCAAAACATATTTATTTAATTAAATTCAAAAATATGCAAAACAGAGCAAAGCAGTGCTGGAACTAGAGCATGTTTGGCATTATTGATTTGTGAATTTAAATAGAATAATCATCATATTAATTGGTATGTTCTCGACGTAGTGCTTACTGCAAATTAATCCATAGTATAACTTATTTGGTGGGTTATACTGTATCTCTGTGTTGTATATATTGTGTTTCTCCCAACTCATCCTTTCCCTTTCTATTCCTGTAAAGCACTAAGTAACGTCGGTTTCAATAGCGCTATAAATAAAGTTAGAAATTGCTTTTGATTTATCAGGACGTCTCCATCAGCAGATGCCCAGTTTCCCATCTGCTGAGGGAAATCGTGTGATGCGCTAAAAAAAAAAAATCAGCAGTTGCTACATAGATCGTGTGAGGAAATCGTTTTTAAGGTCAAGAATTAACTTTCAATTTCAAAATTGTTGTCCATTATCTTTCCATTAATCTACTTATCATCTAATAAATGTGTGTGTAATCCCTCGTATGATGTTACAGTTGTACTGCAGCGATTAAACAGGTGGCCGGGCCTTTCTAAATGAGACATGGCGTGAATGACGAGGGTAATATTCCAGAGGGATCCCCTTCCAGCTGATGCAGGAAGCACAGCTGATGAGAGAGCAGCCATCGACCTCTCACCATGTCCTCTGTCTCTGCAGCAGCTGCAGCCTCTCTGTGAGACGCCTGTTGTCCTCCTTCAGGGTCTCACACTCCTCCCTCAGCGTGCGGCACTCCTCCTTCAGCAGGTCCACGTCACCTGGCAGGACAGAGAGGTCAGACAGAAAATTGTTAAATGGATTGTGTTTATATATCGCTTTTTCCTTTTTTTGTCACCATTCACACCCATTCATACAAGGTGCCACCTGCTCAGGGAGACTAACATTCACACATCGTTGGCCCTGCCATCGGGAGAAACTCGGGGTTAAGTGTCTTGCTGAACGACACATCGATGTGTTCACTGCAGGGTCTGGGGATCGAACCACCGACCGTAAGATTGATAGATGACAACACTTCTGAGCCAAGAAGAGGTTAAGAGAAGGAAGATAAGGTGAGCTCATCTTTAATGTTACTGATTGAGACTTTGATATAGTCACAACATCTTAAGAGTATACTTAAGGAACTCTTTATAATAACCATCATTGAGTGGTTCAGTTGATTCAACTTAAGTTAGTCATTTAGATTGATGTTGACAAATTAGTTATCTAGTAATGCAATAGTTACACTTTTAAAAAAATGTTATCCCAGATATACAATTTTACTGATTTGAAAAACATTGTGAAGGGTTAGAAATGGCTTTATAGTAAACTGACTAAATGCATTATTTGGATGGCTACTACTTTCTAAATGCTCTTGTCCATCATTGTTTCTGATGCATCAAGAACTACTTAATATATTATTGTGATCTTCTCTTTTAGCTATGAAGGTATTATCTAATCCAATGAAACAATATAAATGGTCGCATTACTTAAGCATTCATTAGTTAAAACATTATTATCATTTATTTGTATGTAAACCGTTATTGATAACTATTAACTAAAGCTTAATTATCTATCAACAAACCATTTTCAAATAAGGTTATTACAAAGTCTTAGCACTAATATGACTATGTTTAGAGTTAGATGAGTAGCTTGATGTCAACCCAATGCCAATTTGTTAAACATGAAGCTAGCACCAGTTGCTAGTTAGCTTATTGATAACAGGGGAAACAGCTAGTACGGCTCAGTCCAACAGTAACTAAATCTGCCTACTAGCACTTGTATCGCTCAATATTAAAATATCATATCTTGTTTGTTTAATCCAAACAAAAGTCTAAGTGTTAAAAGACATGTTGATGTTTTCTAGAGGGATGTTAGCTGGATTGTGGCTTGACTGTTGCTCGGTTGCCAGGCAAAGAGGAGAATCCAGGAAGTTACTGGTTCTTCTCACCACATCGTGTCAAGAAAGCAAATAAGCGTGTGTGGTCAAATGTCAAAAACTATTCCTGTAAAAGTATTGCCCACTGTGAGTTAGATTTCACTTCAATATTAATGCCATTCTGTGTGATGTTTACATGAAACAGCCCAGTATGAAATATCATGAGCTCCCCTCTGAGACTGCAGAGCCCAGCGATGATATCATGTGTTACAAGAGTGTGTCCCTCCCGCTCATGACTTCATGTCCCTGGTATTTTAAATGCACACACACACACTCACACGTACACACTCAGACACCACTCCCCTTGCAGCACTCAGCATCACATTTGTAATATTTATTAAACCCCACAAATGATTAATGTTCTTGACTGTGAGGTGCTAAGCTGATATGAGGGTTGGAAGAAGAACATCTATAACATCATGTTCCGTTTCCATAATATCAGGCACAAAGACTGATCGTGGACTATTTGTACATTAATGTGAGTTTGATAAATGTCTCCCACTAATGGCTTTATACATGTGGTGTGAAGATGAAGTGTCAATACGGGACTTGATTCATCTTATCTATTATGTACTGTAAGTAAAACAATTATGGAAAGGAGGAGAAGGTATGTGTGAAAACTACCAAAACCACCTCGGCATTCTGTTCCACCTTCCTCTCTTACATCCATCCCTTTTATATTCTATTTTATTTTATTTACTTGCACTATTGTATCCATTGTATTGTTGTTGCACTGTTGGAGGAGCCTGTGACCTAAGATTTTCATTGTCATAACTACACTGTAGCTATGCACAAAATGACAATAAAAGCCTTGAATCTTGAATCTTGAACCTATCTTTTTTGTGTTTTCTTTATTATTTCTACACCTCCTCTCCTCCCCCCTCACCCTCTCTCCTCTCGGCCACCCTGCGCTGGCTCTTCATGCTGATCTCGGCCCTCAGCGTGGTGATCTCCAGCTCGTACTCCTGCGTCTCCTCGCTGAGGCGCTGCAGCTCGGCCCGCCGGCGGCACAGCTCCTCCTGCAGCGAGGCGATGTCGAACTCCCTCTCTGCCGCAGCCTCCTCCGCCGTCTGCTGCAGCAGGATCACCTCCTCCTGAGCGACTCGCAGCTCCTCCTGGGCCTCAGCCAGCTCGCTCTCCTTCTCCTCCTCCAGGCTGTCCATCTCCTCCTGCACAGAGCGCAGCTGGGCTGTGGGGAGAGGAGGAGGAGAGTGTGGCTTTATGGGGGATGTGTAGGTGGGACTGCAGCATTACTATAGATTTATATATTTGTGAGTGCGTGTGTGTCTCACCTGAGCTTTTGCAACAGTGGGCTTGTATGTTTTTGTGAGTGGGTGGAGTGCTCGTGTGTGGGTGTGTGTGTGTGTGTTGTGTGTTGTGTGTGTGTGTGTGTGTGTGTGTGTGTGTGTGTGTGTGTGTGTGTGTGTGTGTGTGTGTGTGTGTGTGTGTGTGTGTGTGTTGTGTGTGTGTGTGTGTGTGTGTGTTGTCTGCGTGTGTGGGTGCTATATGAAAGTGGAGCTGATGTAACTGATGGTAACAGACCTTTTCTCAGGGTGTTGTCCAGACTATATGTTTACTTCTCACAAAGACAATATTAACACAAAAATAACGCCGATAAAACCTTTGATAACTCAATTAAACACTTAAGACCTGATTGTTGTACGCAATGCATGCAAATGCATTAATAAATAGTTTGGCATTCATCCAACTGACTGAAAAAGAAGTGGCAGCTTAAAAACAACACTTTATAAATGTTCTTTGTTTATTTCTGTAAACAGATTGAGTTTGGAGTTTCTTTCTATCTTTTTTCTTTTGCTTCATTTGTTTTCAAATGATGTACTTGGGTTACGTGGGTTGGGGGTGTGTGAGTTGTACTGTTTGTTCTTAGGTGTATTTTGTTGACCCCTTATGATTAAACACAAACAGCTTTTTGAAGAATAATTGTGTGTCTCTATGTGAATGATTTATTTATTTCAAATGGAATTTTAAAAATGGTCACAAATAAGAAAATGCCCAAAAATATACAAGCTTTTAACGTGTTCTTGTCAATCATACTTATTTAACACTTTCTGTCTGAGACTATTCAGTAGAGAACTAGTAGGATAATAGAAATCCCTTACAGTGATATACAAGATGTTGATTAACGCTCACAAATTGTTCCACACAGGCAGCAGACAGTAAATCCGCATGACCTTGACTATTGAAAAACATGAGAAATATAATATGCAATATCTGTATTCGATTCTGTTTGGATGAACAGTCAGTTATTTCCTGGGTTTATTCAGGGCATAGAGCTTTATTGCTGACGTTTTATTTGTGTTGTTGATACCTTGCAGATTCTGGATCTGGCGGGTGAAGGCTTCAGCCTGATGGGCGCTGGTCAGACGCTCGTCCTCCAACAGATCTGTTGGAGAGGTGAAGTGAGCGGAGGAGTAGAGGGGAGGATTTGGAGAGAGATAAGAAGAAAATGTCAGTTCAGCAGCCAAAGAGAAAGATCACATCTTGATAAGCTCTTCAACCTTGAGGCATGTGGGAATGACACAAGCAGATCTGTGTATGTCAGTGTGTTAATACATGTGGGCCTGACCAGCATATTGTATAAGATGAGTTAGGGTATTCAAATGTATGAGTATATTTTCACCTATTTTTCAAATCAAGTCAACAAAAGAAATAAAGCAGATTCATTTGGCTGTGCTTTTAATTTTCTCTCCTATTTTTCTCTCTCCGTTTCATTTGGTCTCTGTTATGCCAAGTCCTTTCTCTAGCATGCTTTGGGCAGATCTAAATATAGTTTTAATACAATAACAGCTTCTAGATGAATACAGAGGACCTTCAATTGAGTCTGTATATTCTTAAAGGATAAATTACTACAACGTACCAAATACAACCTAACCTTACCTTTAGTGGTATCCAACCATATACTGTATATATATTTAGAAATGCATTTTCTTTTTTTTCAATAAATATGAGGGATAAGTCGGTACACAAATGTTATCAAGACTAAAATGTGGTGAACAGTAAACCAACCTCACATCAACAAGATAGCATAGTCATTGTGATCTTGTTGGCGTTCAATGTAAATACTGCTATATTTTACTATATTTTTTAATGCTATTATAGTTTTTTTGAAATAGTTCTCTATCTGTGTTTTTAATTGTTGTTTTACTTTTATGTATGCACAAAGACACCAAGTTAAATTCCTTGTACGTGTCAACCTACCTGGTAATAAACCTGTTTCTGATTCTGATATGTGATCATGTTAGCACTCTGATGATAGCATTAAGCCGCGGTACTTCTTCACAGGGCTGCACGTTAGTTACGTTTTGTTTGTGTCACTCATTGTTTTTTTAGTGTTTCCTGTTTTATTTCTCCTCTTGTTACTGATCACTTCCTGCCTTGGGTTTTCTCCCTCCAGATTTGGTCTGTTTGGCCCTAATTAGATTCTCCTTTCCCTCGTTAGCCCTGCAGTCACCAGACCTCCTGCTCATCTGTTCCCATTTCCCCATTACTCTTTCACAATTTATACTAGCCTAGCTCCTTTGTTCTTTGTCAGTTTCTGTATTGGGTTTTGTTTACCTGTTACCTTCCTGCAATTGGACTCTTATCTGTTAGCGATAAATCATTTAACTGCTGCAGGCAGCCTGCTTTTTGTCTGTGTTTGGGTCCTTCCTGACAGTTGTGCTCTAAAAAATGGGAAAGACTAATAGGGAAGTGGGAGCAGGAGAGCAGGAGGCTGGTGACTGCAGGGCTAAAGAGCGGCAGGTGAAACTAATCAGGACAGAAAAGAAAACTGGAGGGAGAACACACGAGGCAGGAAAGGTTCTGAAACACAAGCAGAGGTGAGTCAAATAATATACTAATGAGACAAAACAAAACAAGTCCAGGGCAGATTATTAAACTATCAACAATTGTCATGAGCGTTTTTATATTGAGACAATGTTTCTAGCAAGAAATCTCAAAGAAAAACTACACTTTCTGTAAGGCTATACACCATACCACCAGAGGTAAATAATTGAATATACACTGAACAAAAATATAAATGCAACACTTTTGTTTTTGCTCCTATTTTTCATGAGATGAACTCAAAGATCTAAAACATTTTCTATACACACAAAATAACCATTTCTCTCAAATATTGTTCACAAATCTGAAAAAAATCTGTGATAGTGAGCACTTCTCCTTTGCCGAGATAATCCATCCCACCTCACAGGTGTGGCATATCAAGATGCTGATTAGACAGCATGATTATTGCACAGGTGTGCCTTAGGCTGGCCACAATAAAAGGCCACTCTAAAATGTTCAGTTTTATCACACAGCACAATGCCACAGATGTCGCAAGTTTTGAGGGAGCGTGCAATTGGCATGCTGACAGCATGAATGTCCTCCAGAGCTGTTGCCCGTGAATTGAATGTTCATTTCTCTACCATAAGCCGTCTCCAAAGGCGTTTCAGAGAATTTGGCAGTACATCCAACCGGCCTCACAACCGCAGACCACGTGTAACCACACCAGCCCAGGACCTCCACATCCAGCATGTTCACCTCCAAGATCGTCTGAGACCAGCCACTCGGACAGCTGCTGCAACAATCGGTTTGCATAACCAAAGAATTTCTGCACAAACTGTCAGAAACCGTCTCAGGGAAGCTCATCTGCATGCTCGTCGTCCTCATCGGGGTCCCGACCTGACTCCGGTTCGTCGTCGTAACCGACTTGAGTGGGCAAATGCTCACATTTGATGGCGTCTGGCACGTTGGAGAGGTGTTCTCTTCACGGATGAATCCCGGTTTTCACTGTTCAGGGCAGATGGCAGACAACGTGTGTGGCGTCGTGTGGGTGAGCGGTTTTCTGATGTCAATGTTGTGAATCTAGTGGCCCATGGTGGTGGTGGGGTTATGGTATGGGCAGGCGTATGTTATGGACGACGAACACAGGTGCATTTTATTGATGGCATTGTGAATGCACAGAGATACCGTGACGAGATCCTGAGGCCCATTGTTGTGCCATTCATCCACGACCATCACCTCATGTTGCAGCATGATAATGCACGGCCCCATGTTGCAAGGATCTGTACACAATTCCTGGAGGCTGAAAACATCCCAGTTCTTGCATGGCCAGCATACTCACCGGACATGTCACCCATTGAGCATGTTTGGGATGCTCTGGATCGGCGTATACGACAGCGTGTTCCAGTTCCTGCCAATATCCAGCAACTTCGCACAGCCATTGAACAGGAGTGGACCAACATTCCACAGGCCACAATCAACAACCTGTTCAATTCTATGCGAAGGAGATGTGTTGCACTGCGTGAGGCAAATGGTGGTCACACCAGATCAGAGGTTGCGCTAGACCTTTTCACTGCCCGTCATTTTGACGGACAGGATCGTAAAATTTCCGTCAAAATTCAGTATTACCCGTCGGGGGGGGGGGGGGGAAGCACGGTCGTGAACTGTCAACGGGGGTGTGGGGGGGAGAGCACAGTCGTGAACTGTCAACAGGGGACGGGGCGCACGGTCGTGAACCGTTAGCGCCGTGTTATGCATGCCCACTGCACCTCGCGGGAGTGCGCACAGCGTAAAGCCAAAACTCACAGACATTTCAATGATTTGTACGGCAAAGTTGGGTTTGGAAACGGTATCATTTCCTTTTTGGCAGGCATGCTTAACACCGGAGCCTCGCTGCGGGGAAACTTTAGCGCTGTTCGGAGTTTGTTCTTATCCGTCAAAATGACGGACTGCTTTCAGATTTTTTTTTCAAATATTCGGTTAACGCGACCTCTGCACCAGATACTGACTGGTTTTCGGACCCCCCCAGACCCCCCCCAATAAAGCAGAACTGCACGTTTCAGAGTGGCCTTTTATTGTGGCCAGCCTAAGGCACACCTGTGCAATAATCATGCTGTCTAATCAGCATCTTGATATGCCACACCTGTGAGGTGGGATGGATTATCTCGGCAAAGGAGAAGTGCTCACTATCACAGATTTTTTCAGATTTGTGAACAATATTTGAGAGAAATGGTTATTTTGTGTATATAGAAAATGTTTTAGATCTTTGGGAGCAAAAACAAAAGTGTTGCATTATATTTTTGTTCAGTGTAGTTTGAAAATATAGCAGGGAGTCTAGTTTGCTGTACTTTCCCTGAGGTAACCGAAAATTCAGCAAAACTATTCTGCTTTACATTTTTCTACTGGTGGATATAATGTCATTCCCACCCCCATTCTCATTTCCTGTCCTGTCTCCTGGTGAGTGTAGCATGATTTGCAGCTTGTATTAATAATCCTCTATAGACCCTTGATTTTCTTTTTTTCCTTCACCTCACCTTACATCATTCTCTGACCATGTCACTCACAGGACCCCCACCCCTACCACCTCCACAGCCCCCACCCCCACCCCCACCCCAACAGCTGCCAGCATGGGGACAGCTGACTGTCCTCAGAGGGAGTTTAACAAATGTGTTTTCTCAATGCGATTTAGGACACCCAGTCTGGAAGCCTCCCTCAGCATGAACACAGTTGTCTGAGGAATGCCTCTACCGCTGTCAAACAAACAACTGAGCTCACTGTGTCTTTTAGTGTGACACAGTCATATACACACACTCATAAATATGCACAAACACACACACTGAGCTCACTAGCCCATACCCAAGGCCTTACTCACTGCTTGTGTCCCTGAACATTAAGCTCATCATTTCTAAGCTATGATGTGATGCTCCATTTAGCGCCTGTGAGGAACTGACCGTGTCAGTGGCCGCGTATAAACATTACGCTTCTACAAGTTCAACTAGATTGTGATGAACCGGAGACGTCGGGATGAGTAAAGCTGTCCAGGTAGAGGAAGGAGTTTTCTTCTGTGGTGTGAAAACTGATCAAATGTAAACTATCACTGAGATGGAAAAGTGCAATGTTTGCTTTTTTACTGCAATATTGATTAAATATGGAATCCATGATCATGACATCTTACGACATAAATGAAGCTGATTTATAGCAGGAAGACTCCAGATGGCAGAAGGCCCATAAATGTAAATGTTTAATCGCTCATTAAGTTTGAAGCTTTTCTTGTTTATTGACAACACACTTGAGATGAAGGGAACTGAATGTGGATCTTAGTCTCTGTGTTGTCCACTTTGTTTTATGGTTTAACATTTCACGCATGACCTCAATTGTAGAGATCCAGGAAACGCAAAAGCGAAAATGATAGTGATCAGTGAAATGAGGCGATTAGTCACTGCAAACACTCTGTGTCACAAAATATTGTTGAATGCAAACGGCAGATAAAGACAGTGGTCGAGCTTTTAAATACATCATGAATGGTCACTATTAAAAGGAAATTACTTTATAGCCCGAATTGGTTAAAATTGGCCCCTTTTTTAAAGCATCGCGAATCAACTTGTTGTTCAACCTGCCACTGACTTAGCCGCCATATAAATGCACACACACCATTAAGCTGTTGCTTGCTCTCCATTCAGCCTGTGTTTATGCTAGGATCCCACTGTGCAGATGGCATTGAATTGCCACCATATAATTAAAGGTTAAAGGGGACTCCAGTTGTGGATAATTGTGACATAAACATCTGCCATGCAGTTACAGATGCTACAGGAACTTCTAGCTTATTCAAAGATTGTTTATATTACATTGTTTTAACATGTATTTCTTTAAAGATTTAGCATCTCTCTAGCATTGAAAGATAGATTTAAATGTTTGGGCTGAAATGACAGTATTTAGGTTATGTGGAAGATGTTTGCATGTGGCTTAAGAGCTCTTGATTTCAGGTCAGATGGCTGTAATTAAATGTTGGATAAAAGATTGTGTTACAAGACGATTAATGATTCAAGGCACTAAATAATGAATATATAGTGTAAAGGTAGAGCATTGACCTTGCAGCTCGTGGAAGCTCTCCTGGTGTTGGTTGGACGTTTCTCTGGCGTCGTCCAGCTCCAGCAGCAGCTGCAGCACCTGGGCCCTCAGTTCCTCCAGCTCCTGCTCCTCCGTCAGCGGCTCCTGCTGCTTCTTCATCTTCTCCTCCCCTTCGCCTTCCTCCTCCTTCAGCTTCTTCTCTTCCTCTTCCTGGTCCATCTCCTCCTTCTCGTTGTTCTCCTGCAGGATGCCTCTCTCCTTCACTGTTATCTGGTTGTCCATGGTGGGGCTGCACTCTGCTTTCAGATCGCACGGGTCATCTGAGGAAAAGATGAGTGTGAAATTAGAAATGGGATTCATGATATTAAAAAGAGAGGGTGACAGGAAGAGAGATGACTAGGTGAAAAACCTTTTTGTCATCAACCTAAATTGATTTGAATACAGCACACGGTTTTCTTTTGGATCAACAGCACCATCTTGTGATCTTATCTTGCATTGAGTCTATTGTACACCAAACTCTATTGCACTCATATACCCCAACTACACATAACGGTTTTAATATAGAAAAAATACTGACAACACTTCTTATTATAATAGAGCTTAGTTGTTTATAGAAAGGGATAAAAAGAAAATCACGTTAGGAAGAATGCATCAAAAATATAAGCCTAAACTGTCTTGGCTCAAAACGTTTTGATACGTTGTTATAAATTGAGACATTATCAATACATAATACCTGTTGATGACCACTGGTTACAGTTTTAAGACACATCTGTTTTACATTGGTTTATCCGCTCATTGACTTAACATTTCTGACCAGTAGGTGGAGTGCGTAAGCCGACACAATGCGGAGAGAGAGGGGGGGGGGCGCCTTGTATGCTGAAGCAATCACTATGACTCACCACTCAGCAATGTACCTCCAAGTCCATAATAACACAAGCTAGTACGAGAGATGTGACAAAAACACGTTTCTCTCTTGTATTACACCGTGTCAAATTTCATGGCTGTCTGCAGTTTTCTATTGTTTTGTTTTGTGTTGATTTTCCTCGTCCGCATCAACGTCCTGAAGAGAGTCTACAAAGCCCAATGAAACATTATGATGTATACTCAATTTGACATGATTAGAGCTTTTGGTTTCCAAGGCTGCAGAGATGAATGCAGAGCAGGTCAGAAAACGAGAAGGGAGGGCATAATTTGCAGCACAACAGCATGAGGGTAAATTCTCATTAGACGAGGCAGAAGAGTCTTTTCCCATTAGTTAGATGAGATTTGCTGCCAGGCGGGAAACGGCCAGAGCTAAATGCACATTATATTCACAGTGTCGGTTTGCTCTCAGGTGCAGTTAAAGGTTAAAAGATCATTTGTGTAACTGTTTCATCCCAGGACATTTAGCTTACATCTCACACTGGCCTGAGACCATTTCTCTCTTATTTCTCAATAACATGCCCTCCGGGGTCAAGTCATAAATTGATGTGCAGCATCTTTCATTTTCAAGTGGTCTCTGAACATTTATGTCTGTACTGTAAGCAGTGTGTGGAAGGGAGAGGGGAATATTGTTTGCCGAGATGGGAATAGAGAGATGGGACAGGAAAAAAGTGCAGCAGGGGACTCAGCAAAGCATTAACTAAAGATCTATCTAATTAGAAGTGATGCTCACCGGGGTAATCCTGGCTCAAGGGATGCTTCCATCTCTTGTGGTAATTATTTCTCTGCCTTGTTGTTCCCCTCACGAGATGTAACTATTTCCACCACAACCAAGTATGTATTTTTCTAATCATATCTATAGCAATAGCAGCAGGATGCATCCTTCCTGTCTCATAATAGTCCTCATTTAAACAATGCAGCCCCCCTAAGAGGCATGTGAGAGGTTTCATGAGCACTGGGCTATTTTGTCATTAAACTTTGATGCTGGTGTAATGAGTTAGTCATAAAGAAAGGGAGCAGGAGAGAGGGGCCGGAGCTGCTTGTACAGCCAGCGGCGGCTAAAAGGCCATCAAGAGACAAAAAGCTCCCCACTGAATATCACTCGCATCTGAATCTTTCCGGAAGTAATAATTCAGAAAGCTGGCTCTAACAATTTGTCCTTTGTTTTACATTTTGAATATGTAGCATTTAGACTGCCCTACAATGAGCACAAACGATAGCTGATTAAAAATAAAATGAAATACAGGTTATAGTGCAAGGCTAGTTTAGTTTAGTGCACACTTTTTACCCGCTTCCTGTAGCTGCTGCTGAATGGTCTTGGACATCTGTTAATATGACAGGCCACAAATCCCATCTCTACTTTCTTTAACTTCCTCTGATGCAAATGTATAAGCTTCTGCCTCTCACCATATAATTCTGTGCCAATCATTAACTCTCTAAAACCTTCCTAGAGAGCCATCCCTATACGTCCAGTGTTTCTTCTTGGCAACTCCCATCTGTGTGTTTATCACTTCAGTCCTTAAGGAAGCTTTATCGCCTCACCTTGTGAGTGAATGTCAAACACATTGTGCAGCAGAATTGTCTGCAATGACACCTGTGATCACTCCACAGCATACTTGGCTCAGTGCTGGTGTTTAGTCACGCAGGGATTGCATTAGACATGGACGCTTCTTGCATACAAGAGCGAGGGAGGCATCTCAGGAGCAGAGTTACAGCTCCAGGCAGACGATGGCTTTATCTGGCCTGCACATTCCTCCGTAATCACGTTGCAGCCAAACACTTTGAGTATGTCACTGCGAACATTGTGCCACTTTATAAAACAGACAACAAGCAGGGCTGTGTTGGCCATCAGCATTTCAGAAAAGATGTCTGAGATTACATTTGAATAGTCATTTGGCAACACAAGCCTGTTGTTTTGCTTCTGATTTGGTTTTCGGAGATGAAGTGTAATTATAATTGCACTTTGCCTAATTGAAGAGGAGTGAGGACTTCTCCATAAAACACTTAGTGTGATTTTGCAGTCAGACTTTCAGTTCTGTGTATTAAAGGGGCCCTAATATGCTTATTTAGAGGTTCATAATTGTATTTTGTGCCTCAACTGTGACATTTTTACATGCTATAATCTTCAAAACGTGCTTTAATTGTCTCATACTCCCTATGCTGCAGCACCTCTTTTCACCCTCTGTCTGAAACCAGAGCCCAGACTGCTCTGATTGGTTAGCTGGCCGGCTCTGTTGTGATTAGTCAACGGCTTAGAGATGTCCCGCCCCTTAGCCTATTACTTACAATGTGTTGGAGCAATTTTAGTCTTTGCAGTCCATTAACATGCACAAAAGCCTATAACACACTACAGGTAAAGGAAACCCAGAAGGCATAATAGAGCCTATTTCAATATGCAGCAAAAACGGAAATCCACTAAAACATTTCCTTATAACACTATAATAATAAAGAGTAGATGGCAGTATATCAAACCAGATATTTCTGAAAAAGAAAGATACAAATGTGTTATACTTTATGCTTTATTTAATCAGGTGCAATGTCATTTCAAACGTGATATATTGCAAGAAAGCTTCTCTATGTAACAAGTGGCTCTCTTCCCCTGACTGCTGGTTATATTTCTCATTTCATTGTGGTGAGAGGAACATCTGGAGTCAAATCAGCTGTAAAAAGAAATGATGGCTCACTGAGACAGGAGCTGGAGGCTGTGAGCAGGTGTAATGTGATGGAGCCTCGTGCTGAACCAAGCTTGAACATGTTAATGAGGAGAAATGTGGTGCTGGCACTGTAAGAGTGTGTGTGCAGCTTTTTGTGATTCTGTGTAGGGCTGCAGAATAACTTGAAATTCTATTCTCGCATTTTGGACTAATAGAATATCCTAATCGTAGTAAGCGCAATATTTTTTAAGGACAACATTTGCAAAAGTTATCTGAATAAAGTATTGTGGAGCCAACCTAAAAATTATTCTACACATTTATTGAAAAAATCACATTATAATTTTGCGTAATTTTCAATGATAATGTGAATATTGTTTAATTCCCTCTTACTTCGCACATCATATCGCAATTTAAAAAAATTCATATAAACACAAATAGTTATTTCTTTGAACCGTGCAGCCCTAACTCTGTGTATAAAATGTATGCATAAGTGTGTAATTGTACTTAAACCTGTGTGTGTATGCAAAATGGTGATATGCAGGCTTGTGTTTCATGTGTTGTATTATCTCTTAGGCCCACTTGTGATGAGTCTATACTCATATATGATCACACGTGTTTAAGCTGCAGTCTGTGCATGTATGCCATGGAGCTCTGTGTAGGAGGCCATGCATAATGCACACCGCCCCAGCTTTGAAACCAGCCCAGCACTATGATGCTAGCTTGTTCCCTGCACTGGCACACTTCCTCAGCAACACATCATTTGGGGAAGGGAAGTAGGAGTCTGCAAATCACGGAGAGACTTTGCAAGTGCAAAGTAGGAGCATAGGAGGAGAAAACAATAAGAGAGATGCAAGGAAGGAGGAGTTATGTAATGGCCTTTGAGATGCTCACTTCCTCATGAAACTAAAAGGAGTCACGACACTAGTTTATCTCTATGGTGACCTCTGCACACCAACAACACAGGGATACACCATCTGGAAAGTCACCTTGGCGATAAAGCTGTTTTGTGCACACTTTTGCTTGGCATTTGTCTACTAGTGCTTTTCCCCACAGAGAAGCCCAGGTGATCTTATCACGTGTCCCTCCATAAAGCTCACTTCATAGGGAAGCCGGCATCATGTGAGATTTTATGACTCCAAACTGTGAGACTCAGCAGCTTCAGACGAGGAGCGAGCCACAGGGATGGAGGTCTTTAATGAGGTCAATGCGAGTTTATCTCTTTCCCTCTGTCTCTGTAGTTTGAGCCTGAAAACTCCAGGGAAAGTGAGGAACAACTGCAGCTCGTGACGTCAAGAAAAGAAACGGGATCATAAGCACCAAAGAGTAGGACTGACTTAATGAGCCACTCTGTTAAATGGAAAATTCATGTTTGCATTTTCAAAGGGAATAATAGAAAGTGGGTCAACAGAATAAAGACATTGTAGAAAGAGATACTGTATAAATCAGCCTCATTACATGAACATGCACAAAGCGTGTCAGTGTGTAATTATTACTGCAGGTGACAGATTCAGGGAAGAGGTTTCTTCATGGGCGTACGTGATGGTGCCCTGTTTGTGTCTACATCTGCTTATTTTGCATTAAGGGATATGAAAGAGAACAAAACATGAAAACAAATGATGTATTAACAAGCAATTGTTGCCTCCCACCTTAAATCTATCTCTGTGAAAGATTTGTAATCACTTAAATTGGCCCTGTTTCAGGTTCATATTTGTATTTTGTTTCTCTTCTGTTACATGTTTCCATGCTTTAATGTTCAAAAAGCTCTTTATTTGTTCATACTGCCTGTGCTGCAGCAGCTCTTTTCACCCTCTGTCTGAAAACCAGAGCCCAGTCTGCTCTGATTGGTTAGCTCTGTTGTGATAGGTCAAACGCTAATAGCTGTCTTGCCCCTTAACCTATCACGTACAATGTGTTTGAGGGCTAGCCAATGGAAGTGCGAGTGTTGCATAGTGATGTCAATATGTCACAGAAGTAAACACAAGAGTCCAAAGGAGGCGTATCAGGCAGGGGGGGTAGTGTGTGGGGAAGAAACTCCCTCTGGACAGAACATTGGGATTCTAGCCTTTGCAAACCATTTACATGCACAAAAACCTACAGTATAGGACAGACTACAGGAAAGGGAAAACCCAAAAAAGCAGGATAGGGCTCCTTTAAAACGAGGGGGAAAGACGGGGCACCACAGCTTGTCAGGTAGCGAATCCAAAAAGCATAAAGACTAATGGGGAGAGAGAGTGCACTAATGATAGGTTGTCAGTGCCAAGCCTTTTTGCAAGGGGGGAATAAAAGTATTTTAAATCAATAGCATAAGCTGCAGGAAGGAGTTATGAGTTCATGAACCTTCTTTTTCCCCCTGAAAGTTTGAGGATTTTGTTCCATTATTCAACTTAGTGAGAATTAAAAAACATGTGGCACACTCAATTATTTCAGGTACCTGCAGAGTGCATTGAAAGCTTGTTTTAAAAGGCTCTAAAGTATGATGGGATAGGATGGTTTAGGCAGGGGAGAGGAAATGGGATGCCTGAGGGTAGAAAAACATGCAAGATTTGTTTTCATTTGATTTGCAATATTAAACAGTGATGTGAGAATCTCACATTGTTGTTTTTCTCACAGGTCTTTGCAGCTCCCAGATCTACAAAGTTTGTTTACAGCAGCAACTTTGCTATGTATTAGATTTAAAGAGCTGAGATAAACCCTGTTTGGCCACCCTTTGGGAATATTGCTGATGATGTGCATTTCACAAGGTGAGAGTACAACACTGGAGAGGAGTGGAGGGAAAAGTCGGAGAGGACAGGAGAGAAACTATGTGTGGGTTGAGGCACTGGCAGGTGCAAAGGTTTGTGTCTCTATGCCTGTGTGTGCACGTGAGTGTGTTGGAGGGTGTGTGGGCGCTGAAGAGAGCAGAGGACTGCGATGGAAAGAGGGGGAAGAGATATTGTGTAGGACAGGCAGCAGAGGAGAGAGAAGGATGGAGGGAGATATGCTCGGTGACTGGTGCAAGTGGGAGGAACAATATGGTGGCCGACGGCTGAGATCAGCTGCTAATGGTGTTTTATTGATCAGTGGGAGCGTGTGTTTGTGTAAAAGCATCTGTATTCCCTGTTGGTATAGAAGCATTAATTCCAGGGTAGTATGGAACAACGTCCCAACAGGGCTGAAAATGCATTTCAAATAAAAGTGTCAGATTGATAATTGACCTGATCCAGGACAAAATGAATGCACTTAGATCCATTAAAATCCCAGGGTGTATGAAATTCAAAAAGACATGAGTTTATACCTTCCATCACCCAAATTCACTTTGTCTTTGCTGTTTGTCTATCGTTATTATAATTAGGATTCACACTCCATTAAACCACACACTTGCTAGATGCTGATTTTCTGAAAAGCATGCCTCAGGCTGTGATGAAAGGAAAGTGGTCTCCAGAGTTTAGACGGCAGGAACAAGCTTGTTAGGAAAGAAGCTTTTCTCCTGAGACAGCATCAAATGCTATGAGGGTCAATATGCAGGCATCAGCATAATGTAAAAAAAAAAGAAATTACACGCAAACAACAAAGCAGTGTACTAAGTTTACAGCTGACTCTGAAGAGCAGGGGGGCTTTGAGAGATAATTCTTCCCATAGTTGTTGTTGAAATTTCAGTTTTAGGACAGTAGGCTACTACGCAGGAAAAGGAAGCAACATGGCCGCCAGTCAGAGGGCTGTGACCTGTGGTTCTCTCTGAGCCCCTCCACACTGACAAACATCCTCCCAACAGGAGGGTCCCACACAGAGCTGCTCTGTCTTCACGCCCATACAAAACATGAAGAAAACACACTCCTTGTTGTCGGACACACATGAAAACATTCCACACGTTCTTAACTGATTCTGTGAAAATGCACTGTGCCCAATGCCACACATTCATAAAGTTACCAAACAAGCTCAACAGCAGCTGTCAAACCCAACCATTATATGTAAAGTGAGTCCACCACAAGCATACATGGTGAGCTGAAAACAACCTTAGCATAAAAAGAAGCTTAAAAACATCCAGACTCCATCCATTGTCATCATCATCAAGTTTTTAAAAAAAAATCAAATACAATCATAAGACATAATGGAGACATGTGAAATGGGACGCCCAATAAGCTGTAGGAAGCTTGAGAACAGGGCAAACAACAAATATAATGTATTTACATTATATATCAATGATACATATAGAATTGAGAGAGTTTGTGTATTATTCACAACATTACAACCCCAAAAACATACCCCATACTAACCCAACACCCTATAAAAAGGAAACTACTGAAACCCTAACTACTAAATGGTCTAATATTTAATTCATCAGTCTCAGAATAACACATGCAGCCCCTCTAACACAGCCTTGACTAACATGTCTCTGGGTGCCAGCCCTCTATATTTACCTGGCAGCACGTTGCCTCCATCAAAGGTCCACAGCTGACAGAAATGCAGTGTATCAGCTTGGCACAGATCCTAATAAAGACAGTCTCCTTCTAATATCCCCACTTCCTACCAGCTGACCAGCTTTCTGCAGCTCCTCAGCTCACACTATCCCTCGCTTTGAGAGTAAACACTCTTTCTCAGCAGAGATAAACATCGACCCCTCTACCTTTTCCTGCCTATCTGTAGTACGGGGGCTAAAAATAGCCACATCATCGCGATTAAACACATACATACACACACACACACTGACAAACAGCTGAACAGACCTGTAGAGTCCAGAGCCTCCTCGATGAGTGGAGGTAAACGCAGTCCATCCATAGCCCCCTGTAGCTGCAGCGGAGAGGGGGAGACTCGGGAGAGAGTGGGCGAGAGAGGGTCAAGAGGCTCCACACGCCCACCTCAGCTGCAGGGAGAGAGAGAGAGGCAGAAACACACGGAAAGTACTGAGCACTAGTACTCGCCACTCACACACACATGCAGGCTACGATGCACATATACACACACACACACACACACACACACACACACACACACACACACACAAAGAGGCTGAACCTCGGGAGAGTTTGGGAGGGTCCGGGGAGCTGAAGGCTGAGCACTCCGCAGCGTAGGAGAGATGCCGAGAGGGAAGAGGGGAGGAGCAGGGAGGAGGGGGATGCTGTTTTCCAGACGGCAAGCTCTCCCTCTCTCCCCCTCCCTCCCTCAATTTATTCCCTCTTTTACCCCAGCTATTTTAAATACACAGTGGTGGAAATGTGACGAAGTACATTTACACAAGTATTGCTTAAGTATCAATTTGAGGTACTTGTAGGCTACTTTTCTTGAGTATTTCCATTTTCTGCCAATTTATACTTTTACTCCATCACAGAGGGAAATACTGTACTTGTTTACCCTTCATTTATTTGCCATTTCTAGTTAGTAGTTACTTTTTAAGTAACAATATGATGTGTCTATATGATGTATAATCTATAATCAACTCGGTAGAACACAAAGTATCCAAAATGTACTTTACATTGACAAATTACAAGATTATGTATTTATTTTTTAGTGATACTGAAAATAATTGTATAACATTTTATAATAATACAACACTTTTAAAAATGCTATTCTGCGCAACAGTATATTTGCATAGATGCACAACAAAAATGTGTTAGATTTCATCTGAGTACTTTCTTTTTGATATCGTTTCTGAATCTTTTCCAAAAATCGAAATGGTGGTTTATCCTGGACTTTCCCTTTGATACATTAGACCTTGTTGAATAATTGCAAGATCAATCCACCGGTGTGAAATAGTTGGCAAGAATAGCTGATCTCCAGCGAATGGCAATGCATTCAGCTGGCAAATGCTGAACCCATACATATTTCATAATGCAAATTCAAACTGGCTTGTCTAGTTCCAATAAGCTAAGTTGACATTTTGAAAATACCCTAACAAACAGCTTTCAAGAAGAGCTGAGCACCAAAACATTTCAAAACTCTGTCTTTGCTTCGTAGCATTCATTCATGTGCTTTCTTGCACATACACACACATTAACACACACATGCTTCCTCTTAACCTCATGTACAGCCTTGGCCCCTAAGCCTGATGAATTTACCTATAATGAAGTCCAGACAGGCTGTTGCTGTGGAGGCTGACAGCTACCACAGCAGATTACTGATCATTTCCCCTCCATTGTTCATTTCCTCCCCTTGCTGACTCTCTTTCTCTTTCTGTTGACTGCTTATAAACAGTTGCTCTTCCTCTATAAACAGCATCTCAAACACACATACCTCTATTTTCATCACTTCCCTTCACACATACATTTCTTTCTCTCTCTGACTGTCTCTCACCTCCAATCACATCTGGCAACTTCTGTGCAGAACGTAAGGAGCCAGAAATGTGAGGTGTGCCATGAAACAGTCTGAAAACTGTCAGCTTAGAGAGAGGAAAGGAGGGTCAGGCTTTACCGTTCGCTGGCCCAGTAGGAGGATATTCCTATCACAGCACTGTCAAAGAGCAGGAAGTGCACACAGACGCACAAACAACACAGTCAAACACATATGGAACCTGCCGACATCTGAAAGAGGAAATGTAAGAAAAAAACAGAAGTAAGTGCAACGGAAATAGAAAGACGGTCTACATGTGGGTGTGAACAAGAATAGATGATAAAGGGGAACCAGACTGAAAAGATAAATGTCCGCTCATAGACACTTCCTCTACTTCCGGGTGGTTCTGCACAGCTTTCCTCAGGCAGCCATGACAAGAAGATAACGCATGCGAGCATCTTTCAAAGTTGTCCCACAAAAAGTCTCTCTGACACACAAAGGAAGGGAGAGCTGTTTGCTGACAAGGTGTTGATAAGGAGTTGACAATGTCTGGCTTCAGTCCACCGTGTCACAGACTGTGGCAGGAGCCTGGTGGCAGAGCAGAACGAGCACAGCAGGAATGCAGATACAAGATTAAACCCTGGTCCAACACTACAATTATTCTCACTGCTTGTTCTAAACTGCTTGCTGAACCAGATGGGTGGGATGGAAGTCTATCTGCCAAAACACACTGAGATGATTGTTGAATGGCTGGACTGGAAGCTACACTATGAGACAATCAGTCAGCAACCTCACCCAAAGTTTTAATTTTGCAAAAGTACAGTATATCCAAGTGCCATACATACGCCAAATGTCTGTGAGTGTTTGCTCTGTGACAGAGCTCTGTCCCGCCGAGTGTGAGGTCATGCACAGGGAATCCATCCGCTCATACTGTCTTCTTTGTTTTCTCCACATTTAACAAGTCATACGCGAGACGCCCTCAGAAATGGAGCCTGTAATTGAAAATAAACACAAATGGACGCACACAGATGCAAAAACACACAAAGGGGCAACAGTTTCTTATCTGCAATTGTAACGTTTTACATTCTACATGCTGCACTCATGTCATTTTGAGTGGAATGATGGTTTCAATGGGAGTGTTTAAAACGGATTTGCACAAACATGTGCATCATGAATGCGTGCAATTCTTGTGTCTGAGCCGTCACTCCAGGGATGGTGAGGTCAGTTTGTGGGTTGGTCTTTAACTTTGGCCTAGATTGAAATAACTCAACTATTGGATCTATTGCTATGCAATGTTGTAATGACATTCAGGAGGATGAATCTTCCTAACTTTTGTGATCTTTGACACTTTTAGTGTAATCCTGTGAATTTTGTTGACAGATATTAAGGGTGCCCTAAGAGCTTTGACTTTAAATCTCCCACCATCATCAGGTAAAAGTGTCCAATACTTGGATATAAGCAAAGCTCTGCCAAACTAATCAGAATCAGAATACCTTTATTAATCCCACACAGAGGAAATGTACGTTGTTACAGCAGAAAAAGAGCCACAGTAATGTTATATATGTTATGTTACATGCATTAAAAAGTACTAAGTTAAAAAAAAAAAGTTATAATAAAAAATATAATAAAAAGTTAAACAATTTACAAAATACACATCATGTAACAGTTTTTAGGATTGAATTACATTGCCATCAGCTTCAACTGTTTTGTCTTCAGCGTTTAGCATGGCTGCAGACTCTTTAAAATCTGAAAAATCAGACTGACTATTTTCCTCTTGAGTAGGTGTTTGGATTAGAGGAAAAACCATTAAGACAACATTCGGACAAACATCATATCAACATCAGAGCACATATGTACATTCAAAGTGTATCTCCCAACTAAGATGGCAACTACCTGAAGACTCCTAATGCCCATGTTTGGTTTGTTTGTGTTTACATGGAGCTTAGTCCTATCGGAAAGCTAGGTCGTTAGTAAACCTGGAACAGGTTGTACTTGTTGTTAACTCAGTCTCCAGCTGCAGTGTGCTCCTAATAGGAGCAGAGGGAGCAGGAGGAAGGGGAAATGGGCCAAAAAGCTAATTTTTTTATCAGGGCCCCAGAGTGTTAATCAAGTAGACACTAACCATATGGCATTCAGACTTTAATTAGACTTCATGGACATTGATGGACAGAGCAGAATGAAACTATTATTTCCCAAACAAGCAAATGTTTAATTCTAAGGGGGAAAGTGCCAGATGTTGTTATTTTACCTTTACGAACTGATTATGATGTTCGTCCAGTGCAGTGGTGAGCCGCCAGGGCCCTGAGGGCCTAAGATATTCTAAAAAATTATATTTGAAAACAATGGTTTTTTTTCAATATTTCTTTAGTAATATTTTTCATTAATTGTATTTAAAATAACATTTCCAAATAAATAAATCGAATGGGAAGGGTTAAATGAAAGAAGCTCGTCTCTGCGAGTTATGTGAAGACAGGAGCTGATTGGTGGTCCTGCTGTAAGTAACTCCACCCGCTATAGTAACTCCACGAGAGAGTAATGTCAAGTGACAGTACAATTGACCAATCATATCTTCCCTCTAAATGGTGTTGGAGATTTAAAGGGATAGCTGATCCGCTTTTCAAATCTCCCCGCGTTCCTATGAAGCTGTTTATAATACAGGAAGGAATCCATATCTACAAAGTAACCGTTAACAATATTCTACTTTAATGGCAATATGACAATGCAATACAATCATTACAATACAACATGATATATTACAGTTATATTGTAATGCTTAAAGAGTAATGCCGGCTTACTCCTGCACTGGTTCGCATACTGCAGAGCTACTTTCACCCGAGGGCAGCATGTGAAGAAGAGAGCGAACGCCAGGGATCCACCGGATATATACCAGAGTAAGAAGGAGGGGTTTGGTGTTAGGTCAGCTGGTCATCTTTTCAGGTCATCTCATTGGGAGACGCAACGCTGGCCGGCAGGAAACCAACAGGCTCACCTTACAACCAAAAGGTCTCAAGGCCTGCATACCTACACCTCCCCCACAGAGCAATAAAACCCTGTTTACTCCAACCAGCCCAGAATGTTTATAGCCATTTGTAGTCCTTACATTTATGAAAGGATATAAAACAGAGAAATCAATATAAAAAACACAAACACAGGTATTGTTTGAACAGTATTCACTTAACTGCTACTATTGATCACCACCAGAGAAACCCAAGGGACCTCTCTTAATATCACAAACACTGTAGCTAGATCTAAGTTGAATGCAAATCAGGACATGCTCTCACCTTTCCCCATCTTCCTTTGTCCTCAAAAACACATGTCAACAGGCCCCAAATCCAGCTCACAGTTTTACCCAAATTATTCCCATTTTAAGCTTATCCATAGTTTGCTAACATGAATAAATACAAATATAACTCTACAATGGGTGGGCTTTATTTTCGCGGACTATAGGAATGGGGCGGAGGAGGGGTCGGACGTCCGACCCCGCCCCATTCCGCAGCCAGGGCATATAGGACTTTATGACAAGTTCTGCCCGCTGTGAAGTTTATGCAAGTGGTGCAGTGACGCGTCCTAAAACCCGGAAGTAAGCTGCGCTTGGGTTCCCTCGACCAAAAAAGCAATGGGATTTCTCCATAGGATTTTGGAAAAAAGCTCGAAATAAGGTCTGTGGAAAACGAACCTGTTAGATAAATGCACGTTTTGTTCAGCCGGATAATATCCACATGTCTACCCTACTTTTATAATTTACTAATCGTAAATCTAATCGATAGATTTATGATTAGCATAAATTCGTTCATGATGGCTCATGTCAGTGATAGTGATGACATCGTTGCGAAATTATTAACCGAGTCATTTTCAAGATTGAGTTACAATGATAAATTGGAGTGGCAAAGGATCAGCTGCATGACCCTGCCATTAAGACAGAGGGCCTAGGTATAAAAGTCACGGCTCGCCACTGGTCCAGTGTCAGTGGTCACACAGCACAAGCTGCACTACAGCCATTAGGCCAACATACACTGAACAAAAATATAAATGTAACACTTTTGTTTTTGATAAACTCAAAGAGTTAAAACATTTTCTATATACACAAAATAACCATTTCTCTCAAATATTGTTCACAAATCTGAAAAGATCTGTGATAGTGAGCACTTCTCCTTTGCCGAGATAATCCATCCCACCTCACAGGTGTGGCTGAAAAAACATCCCAGCATGGCCAGCATGGCCAGCATACTCACCGGACATGTCACCCATTGAGCATGTTTGGGATGCTCTGGATCGGCGTATACGACAGCGTGTTTCCTGCCAATATCCAGCAACTTCGCACAGCCATTGAAGAGGAGTGGACCAACATTCCACAGGCCACAATCAACAACCTGATCAACTCTATGCGAAGGAGATGTGTTGCACTGCGTGAGGCAAATGGTGGTCACACCAGATACTGACTGGTTTTCGGACCCCCCCCAATAAAGCAAAACTGCACGTTTCAGAGTGGCCTTTTATTGTGGCCAGCCTAAGGCACACCTGTGCAATAATCATGCTGTCTAATCAGCATCTTGATATGCCACACCTGTGAGGTGGGATGGATTATCTCGGCAAAGGAGAAGTGCTCACTATCACAGATTTTTTCAGATTTGTGAACAATATTTGAGAGAAATGGTTATTTTGTGTATATAGAAAATGTTTTAGATCTTTGAATTTATCTCATGAAAAATGGGAGCAAAAACAAAAGTGTTGCATTTATATTTTTGTTCAGTGTAATTAGCTGGTGGATGCACCTGAGGGATGAGCAGGGTGTCTAATTACTCTCTAATGACGGTGTATCATTGTCACTGTCAGCTATGTAACCTCGGAGCTGTAAAAGACAGTGATTCACCCCCACAGTCGTCTCTACACCACCGGGCTACCAGCCTTTAACTCCCAGCATCACTGTGGCACTCTACGGTTGCCTAGCAACTAAAATAAACTGAAGGTGCCTTTGATTTAGGGCATTTTTAGAGGTGATTTATACAAAGACCTTGATGATAAATGTTGCCATGAATCAGGAATTTTCCACTGGCTGATTCTCAGTATTCATCACTGCAGTCTCTGGTCACAGCTGCAGATCTCACAGAGGAATGAGACTGTGGCTGTTTGCTCGATGCAGGGCACATTTTTATGTTATAGTGCAAAAGCAGAGCAAGGGAATATGGCCTGTTTCCATGACACCATCAACAGGAAATGGGATGGGCCCCGTGCTGCCAGAGGAGGTTAAATCAGCGTGGAAGAGAGGTCACAACTTTCCCATAATATCAAATCATGCGGGACTAAAACCTGTGCTGTAATGTATTGAAGGAAGTTTACTCAAGTATATTACCAAAGTACAATTATGGGTATACCTTACTGAGTATTATTTTCTCGTGCTACTTTATTCTTATGCTCCACTACCATTTAAAAGCCAATATTGTGCTTTTTATTCCACTACATTTATTTAACAAAATGAGTTACTGGTTACTTTACAGATTCAGATAATTAGCTAATGCAAAATATAAAATAAATAAACTATGAAATATAGGTAAAGACACCCAGCAGTAGCATTTAAAGTAATTAAAAGCAGCTCCACATTTACCCGCTTTTAAGAACACATTAATATATCAAAGATATTAACCCAGTAATTTAATATACATGATTTTGAATTGAGCTATTGTGCACAATAAGTACTTTTACTTTTGGTACTTTAAGTACATTTTGTTGCCAGCACTTTTGTGCTTTTACTTAATTAAGATTTGAAATGCAGGACTTTGACATGTAGATGAGTATTTTCACACTGTAGTTCCTCTTTTAGTACGATATCTGTGTTCTTCTTCCACCCCTGAGTAAAACACACTCACATTATGTATTCATTTATAAACACACACTTACAACTAAAATGTTCACCATCCATGCTTAAAGCTAAATTATATCCGCACACTTCCCACTCTCTCGCTTGGCTTAAGGGGAGAATAAAATTAAATGTGTCCCTCTCACTCCCCCTCAGTAAAGGAGATTGGGAGTGAAGCTGTGGCGGTGCTTTTGGTGGCCTCCTGGTCCCATCCCCTACGGTCACCATGCCAACCTGTGTGAGGAGGAGGCTTAGCTGCGGAGCCCAAAGAGACTTGATGAGGTCCTGGGATAATTAGCAGCTCATTATGGAGCCAGTGAATAGGCCATGAGCACCAGGAGCCACAAGAGAGCTCAATGGAAAACATAGGACACATCAAAGGAAGCGCTCACTTTTCAGATCACATAATACAGAGAAGAGAGAGAGATTGGGAAAGAAAATATTGCTTTCCGTTCACACCTACAAATATAGCTCATAATCCCCGTTTTTAAGCCTCTGTATGTGTGTGTGGGTGGCTGTGTGCATGTGTGCATTAGTCAGAATCTCTGCGTCACACCAATCTGAATATTTCTTTTCCCCCTTAGCTGCTTCACAAATGCACTAAAACACAATCCGTCCTACACACAGATAAATGTGCACAAAACTCCCAATTCCACTCCAAAACTTAAGCTCTCATAAAGTACGGGAACATTGTGTGAGTGCCTGAGATCCTCAGTTAAGCTATCTGTCCATCATCCTGATTTTCTGTGTGTCTCACCGTGTGTCTGTGCCTCTAGATGGCATGCTGGCAGGCACTAGTCACGCACACTAAACCGTGCACACCACTCTGCCAGGTGACCCATATGGCACTGCGGCTGAATTTAACCATGCATGAGCTTCATTTTCTCTGGATGTGTGTGTTTGTGTGCCCATACTGCTCCCTGACAGTGATACCCAGTAGTGATGTCGAAGCTGTTTGTATTGATAAGAACGTGGGATATGTTTTATGGTATTTTAAGGTGATATTTCACAACATATGGCTGCGTGATGTTGTTGGAGCGACGTATGCTGTAACAGCTCGGCTAGGTCATCATAAAAGGAACTTTAACAGTTTGTATCATATGCATCCTGGGTAACAACATCCACCCTGATGGGAACCACATCAGACACAGTTACAGTTTGCAGAAAGCATTCCTGTTCAAAGCATGGAGTACAATATGACCCAGATTTAATGTTGATGAAAGTATGCAGAAATATTCTATGATGGAGCGTAAATGGTGTGCACTTTGGAAAATTGTAGAAAAATGTTGTTAACGTATGTTAATTTGGTACAACAGCAGAGGGTGCCACTCTTCCACTTTGCTAGTGATATCCCTGCCAAAGGAAAGTGTTGTCTCTGTCTAAATGTGTGAAGTTGTGCCATTTACTTAGATTGGAATTTAAATGTCCCCTATCATACTGTTTTCCATCAATATATTACAGGTCTCAGATATATACAGAACATGTCTCCGAAGTGTTTAGCTCCAAATACCAAACAGATCATTGCAGCATCCCATAATCTCCTCTGCTTCAGCCCTGCTTCAAAAGTGCTGATTCTCTGTCTGTTACTTTAGATGAAAAGAAGGAGCCACTCCCCACGCCCCTCTGAGAGATATTTGGTTAAAAAGAACACAATGGTGCTCTAGGAGGAGATTCAGGTGATAAGGGGGGGGGGGGGGGGGGCCACAATCTGATCAGCTCATTTTCAGACAGGTTTTTATATAAATGGATCAGGAGAAAAAGAGTGCAAATCTTTTTTCCTGAAACTTTCAGAATCTCTTTCCACATGTTTATATAAAATACATGAAAAAGTGGATTTTGCACAATAGGTGACCTTTAAATGAATAATTTAGATATAAATCATGCAGGAAATCTGGTTTCTGCTATTAGGCTGAGTGAGATGCTCCAGCCTTCCTATATGTTTTCTCCATCTCTGTGTTGTGTCAACAGTGCAGCACCATCACCCTCTAGTGGTGTTGAAGGAGATTTGTTGTGTACAAATTTACTTTAGAAACTGTATTCATATTACATTTTGATATGTTCGTACCTCATGGGCAAACGTCTGAGAGGAAAATAAAGAAAACAGCAGTTTTATTTAGAAAGAGTGTTCCCAGTTTCAGAGTTATAGTGAGTAAACAACCTGTCTTCTTTTCTTTTTACAGTTTTCCTCATTCGCATTGATTCAATTCTCGGATGATAAATATTTGTTTAAAAACTGTTTATTACAAATCTATTAACAATTCGTTTTTTTGTGCACTACAGATTGCACATGGCTTTGTGCCATCATCTTTTTTAGCCATCACATGCAAAATACTTTGTTCAATTATTGAAATATATTATTTGTCTGCTTGATTTCCAGGTTAGCTGCTGGGTGACAGTAATGAACTACTTATCACAATATACTATATTATATTTAACATGAAAGGTTAACATACATTTTCCCTGTTTGAATTAGACTTTGCTGTGTACACACACACACACACACACACACACGCATATCCTTCTTCTGTGAATAACAGCATTGTACAGTATTGACTTTTCCCAGGAAATGTTTACCTACTCAACTACTTGACATATGAATCTAAAAAGCTCAGTGCTATGCACACACACATTATCATCCAGCTAGACAAAAATAAACAACAACTCCGTCACAAGATGATTAAAAAGGCTTTTTAATTTAACAGAGTGTAAGACAAAGGCACGTAATGCATGAAATACAACTGATTGATAACGTAGTGCATCAGAGAGGAATAGAGAATATAAACCAGATATGTATTCATCAGTAAAACGTCCTCAAATATGTCCTAAACAGGAAGAGAGAAATATAATACAGTAGGTAGAAGACAAGTATTAACACAAACATGTTATTATGGCAAACGAACATTAAAAAGTGGTCCTTAGCTTCATATGAGATCATCATAGGCAATGTTAGTAAGACAAAAACAATACATTAATCAGTCAAAAATTGGCTCGTAGATCATCACTCAGAGCCTGTACTGAAGGCTGTAAGAACAAAACAAATTGCAATTTTCCTCAGAAAAAGGCCTTGTATCACAGTATAATCCATCGCCTCTCACTCACATTATTAATAAAATACAAACATCAGACCCATAAGACATAAAGATAGGTGTGTGCGTGCGTGCGTGCGTGCGCGCGTGTGTGTGTGGTAACAGTGAGAGAGACAGCTGGTCTTATCAGATCCCAGCAGAGGCTTCAGTGGTTATGGATCTCTTATGCCAACATTAATGACACTTCCCCCACCCCACAGCACCCTATCACTGTAAAACATTGACGTAAATGCTCACTCCTAAAATACCATTTTAAAAACAGTGCTCTTAGAAATTAAACATATTGCACTGTAAACATCGGTAAACAGAACAAACTTTAAGAGACGACTGACCGCACAGGGCAGACAAATATACGGAAAAGAAAACACCTAAAAACAGGATGTCTATTGCCTCTGTGCTTGAGACTGTAAATTCTTAATTTCAAGCAATAGAAAAACATTCGGGGAAATATGCTTATTGATTTTTTTGCAGAGTATAAGATAAGTGGATTTATACCACTCTGCGGTCTGTATGCTAAATATGCAGCTACAGAGCACCTAGTTAGTCGAGTGTTTACAACACATAACAGCCAGATAACAACATGTCCCGGGTTTGAAATAATCTACAATCAGTAGCCAATTATCTTATCTTAACATTAAGACTGTAAACATGGCGAAATAGCTAGCATGTCCCTGTGCAAAGGTAATGGTGGCAACAAAATCTGCCTCGGAGCATCTAAAAACAAACTGTGTAAGAGTGTCAAAAGTACATGTAATAGGTTATGTGCCCGAAGTAGTTCCTGGAATAATTACCCAGAAAATGTCACTTTAACACTTTTTTGTAAAGATTAAACATGACGTGTTCATTTGTCAGCTTTTCAGTAGATTTTGTTCCCATTTAAAGAGTCAGGCTAGCTGTTTCCCTCTTTCGATTGTTTATGCTAAGCTAACCGTAGCATCATATTGATATGGAATCTAACGTAAAAGAGATAAACGCATTTCCCCAAATGTCCAACTATTCTTATAAAGGTGACAATAGCATTTCGTAACGTTAGCCAACAGCATAACAAGCTTGAGGTTTTGTTTGTGTGTGCATGATTTCTAACAGATGGAGAGATGTTCAAGTCAAGCAGAAGCAACATGAGAAACATTTATCCATGGCCTAATTTGACCTCTTCAAATAATATTTCCCCCAAAATCTGTGGGGTAAGTCTCATATGCAACTCTTTCCACCCTTCTTGATCCTTGTCTATTTTCTTGTGATGAATTCATATCAAACCTTAGAGAAGTAACACAATTTATTAATTCATTTAACTGTTATAAATATTATTTTAAAGGTTAATGAAAAATGTTAGCAACACATTCAAGTTCTACACAAGAGAAAAATTACCTACATTTAATTGCAGTTTGACTTTAAAAAACAATGACTTCTGTAAATGCGTGGCGATCGTGTCTACTGACGATTGTACAACCAATCCTCTGAGACAGTCCTATCCTGACACCAGACAGCGTCCATGTTTCTGAAGTGTTATTGTCAGTGTGCGCTCTTCACTCTCAGACAGGCACTAACAACCTGTCGATAGCGTACTGTAAACGCTCCCAGTTCTTCCAGAAAATGGTCAAAAAACAGACTCCCAGTACGGTAACTACCACATGGTGCCGGCTCCTCATCAGTGGAGCGGCAAACTTGGCAGCAGTGGAGACGCACACGAGGATGACGGTGATGATGGCCAGCATGATGTTGATGCTTTTTCCCAGAAGCACTCTGGCGTCACGGCTCTCGATCTGCACCGTCTGCTGCTGCTGCTGCTGGAGCTCCAGCTTGGAGACTCGCGTCTGACACGACTCCAGAGCCTCCTAAAAAGAGAGAGAAGAACCATGAGAGTCTGAATGTTTCCAAAATGGCTAAAGGGCTTTTTGCTGACCCTTAATTAATCAAACTTCAATTAGAGATTCATTATGCATGAGCAGAGAGACAGAGAAGATAAATGTCAAATGACAAAACAGACTTTGTACCCTTCAGAGTGTTATCTCATGAAGGGAACGATTGTACGTAGGCCACTAATGCATTCGCCTCTATATGGTAATGTCCTTAGCTTGATTACAGTAGACTCATTATGGGATGTAGAGAAGCTTGGTGGAGATGTTAAGATTTTAAATAATTCCAAAACTATACATTTTAATATGCTTCTATCTTAAAGTGGCCCTATTTTTGCTTTTCTGGGCGTTTCCTTTGCTGTAGTGTGTTATATAGGTTTTAGTGCATTTAAACGCTCTGCAAAGGCTAAACTTTGCAGAGCGTTTACTGTTACGTGATTCTCTGTTACATGCCTGTATGTCTCTGGCCCTCTCTTGAGCCTGGTACGCGATCCTCTCCTCGATGCTGGCCAGCTCCTGCTTTAGATCACTCATCTCATGTTGGTGAAGCTCTGTCAGGTCGTTCAGCTGATCTTCTAAGCGCTCGTACCTGGTACAGGATGCAGAAATGTCCGATTTGAATACTGTGTATGAAATACTTCACTACAAATGCCATGTGTGTTTACATTTTTAGAGAATAGACGTAACATTAGAAAGGATGTATTTTTGAATGAAGTAATAATCAAGAATATTATCATTGGAATACATTTCTATTTATTTCTTGGCATAGGACATTTCAATTGATAGTTGTGAATATAGCTAGTCTCTCTATAAGTCAGAAATCAGATAAGTAAGTCTCAAACATGCGTGGAAATCAAAAAGGTTGCTCACTGGGGGCACACAATGGTAATTGAGGCTCTGGCCCACTGAGGAAAGCCCATTCATTTCCAGTATTACAAACTGGGTGTCTGTGGCAACATTCCAAGGGGAAATTACATGCAAGCTTAGTTAGTTATGCATTGTCCTATTGGAGGATTCTGCAGAGAGAGTGGGCAGATCTAACACAACAGACTCACTCTTCAACTCACTCAAACCACAAATGCCTCTGCTAGCATTTCAGGCAAACGGACACTAGGATTTAAAAATATGATAAAGAATTATACCAATGCCCGGGTGCTAACCGGCTGACATCAGAAAGATCCAACAACCCATCTCTAATTAATGCCCTCACCATACTTGCACAATAGAGAACCAATATTGTATCCAAATTATATAATTAAGTAATAAAAACATACCTGTATCGCTCCTCCTGCAGTGATTGGCTGATGATGCCATACTCCCTTTTGAACTGAGCCTTGATCTCCTCCATATCCTCCTCCAGCTGGCTCTGGGCCTCTTTGATCTCCCTCACCTCCTCCAGGCTCAGAGCTAGTCTGCCCTGGCTGTCGTCCTTGGCCTGCTGGCCCGGAGTCAGCCCCGCTGGGTTCCCGTTACTATCTGCTGAAATGGAGGCGCTCCCCGAGGAGCATTCATCATCACTGGGGTACTTGGGCTTGCCCACCATGGAGGTGCTGCTACTCAGTCCCTTGCTGGCAGTGTCAGTGGGCAGCGTAGGGGAAGCATCCAGAGAGTTCTTGAGGTGGGCGATGTTGTCAGCGCTGCCAAACTTGTTTCGGATGAGGTTGGCAAACTCTCTAGGCTTGCTGAAGAAGAAAGGAGGGGAGAGGGAAACACCTGGGCCAATGGTCTTGATCTTGTCCATGGTTGGGTGTCGGCCACTGCCCGTCATGTCCTTCAGCAGCTGTCTGGGTGACTCCCTGGGCATGGTGCTGTGTTTGACAGGCAACGGGTGAGGGGATGGGCTGTAGTGGGTTTCACTGTCTTTCATCTTTCGATGGTACTGTTCCAGCTTTTTCTGCATCTGGGCGATGTTTTGAGCGGACTTCTGGTTCTTCTTCTCAAACACCTGCTTGATGCGCCCGACCTGCAGCTTGTCGGCGCTGTTCACCAGCTTCAGGTACTCTGCCACGTTTTCATCCCGGGCCGTCTGCTCAATCTTCAGCTGCTCCGTGACTTTGAGCATCTTCTGCTGGAGGCTGTCCAAGCAAGACCGGCTACGCACGACCTCAGAGCCCAGACCAGGACTTCCATCGGTCAGATCCAGGTCCAGGTTGGTCTCTGAAGAGCCCCGCCGCATTGACCCGGAGATGCTCGCAAAACTGCCCTCAGAACTCCGGTCCTACGAGTAGAAGAAACAACAATCAGATAAACATACTTTATTAGATAGGGAGCAATTTCAGAAATGATCTTGGAGCTACTTTAGAACAGCAACTACATTTCCCATTGTATGCATTAATACATGAAACCCCAAAAGAGCATTTCATTCACTTTCAAATTGGACCTCATTTCCTAGTTTATACTATAATTCCTCTTATTTACTATAATTATACTTATAATACATGTTATTTCATCTCACATAATCTCCATACTCTTTTAAGAGACACATTACAAAACTATAGTGTGTATGGAAAACTACAAGTGGTGGCTTCTGATAAGGAGCTCTCTAGTCCAATGGACAGTTGTATCAAATGTATTATTTTCACTCTCATTTATCAGGAAGTTTGGATAATTTGGTAAAACTTGAGGGTGTTTCCAGAATTTGATCTGAAGGAGTTGTTATGCCCCATGGGTGCCTTTTTATGTCTCTGGAAAGCGATTATTTGTGACCATTTCACAATGTGTGTTATGTGCAGTTTGCACCGTCTGAAGCATTACATTGGCATTCATGTCGGCCATTTAATAGAATAAAAACATCAAGATGGGTGGCTGGTGAGTGAGATGTTACGAACAATGGCTGAAAAAACAAGAGCTGGGTAATGAAACATTATTGCCGTTTTTGACGTGTGCTCCTCTTCTCTACAGTAATACAGAGCAAGGCCTCTGATCTATTTCGATTCCTGCTATTGCCACAGTGAGACCATCTGGGTGGGAATGTAATGCTCTTATTTGGAGCATCCGTTATGTTTTAGAAGCCAGAATTTAATCCTGTTGTATTTACATTATAGCACACTTGACACATTCAGATACCAACTATTAATGTGTGTAAAATAAAAGTGGAGCGTGGATCAAATGTAGGTCAGTGATCATCTCAAATAAGGCCATGATGCACAGGAGATCCCTTTTCAAGACATTTCCCCCTGTTTTGACAGTAAATGACCATTCTCCTAACAAAGGTTCAACATTACACTATTGACTGACATGTCAATAGTTCACTGTTGAGAGGCCGGCTATAAACTTCAGGAAGTGAAACTAAATAAATGTGGCTTAAGTAAGCAAGTTCAACTATGAAAGGAAACCTAACAACTTCACATAAAAGGGGAAACAGACGAAAGCTGTGAAGACATACAGTATGTTCTTCTTTTTTTTCTTCGGAGCAGCATTTTTAGAACATGAGTTGCACCTCAAGTGTAATAGCACAACACCAGTGTATGGACAGGATGTGTAAACTGATAGAGCCTAATGCGAAGTGTTGAACAACAAGCACTATGGGCTGTACAAAGCTGTAATAATCCATAACAAATGTAACACCACTAGTTTCAAGCAAATAAACTGATCACAGCTAACTCAGGCAGGCTTAGGGCTGAATCCAGCTTAGCATTCCCACAACACCACATAATGCTTACATATTGCAAGCTAAGTACCTTTACAATTGACAAATGCCTCGCGTTCACCACACATTGACACTCCTCGACATGTGACTGTCAGGTGTACCTAAAGACAGGGTTAACCAATAATACAGTGATTAAGTATGAGTACACTGCTGCACACAAACAGAGGATGACATAAGAAATACATTCTCAGTCTTTATTCCTCTTTCAAACCAGTTGGATTTAAGTTATCCAGTTACACATTCCCGTTTACTTGCTGTTGCCATGACCTCACACTTAATCAACCAGTCAAACCAGTTTTCGTGGGTGATACCAGTGAGCAAGAATTTGATTTATCATCGCCGACTTCTCCATTGTGTACTAGAATGTAGTTTCACTACAAAGTAACACAGAAAATGTACTTGTTTTTGGCTTAATGGTTGGAAACCTTGTGTTTGTCTGTACGTCTGTCAACTGTCTGTAGGTGTTTCGGTTTGTCTGTCTATCTCTCGGTTCAATCATTTGGTACAGACTAAACTATCCCAATAAAAACGGGTTGACTTTTTCCCAATGGATTCATGTTTCACAGAAAATAAATCCTAAGAACTTCTGTGACTTTCCCTGTAACACCATCATGTGACCAAGTTTAGCCAATTAGCTAATGTTAGCATGCTAACCAATTACACTAAGATATAAATGCTGCTAAACATAAGCAGGTTATGATGCTAGCACTAGTATTTGAATCAAAGTAAGTACAGCTGAACCAACTGCTAGCATGGCTGTAGTAATAACTACTAGTAGTACATGAACACATTTACAAATAGTAGTTGTAATATTATAGTGCCTATAATTATACTGTACATACTACATAGGCTACTTTATGCATAGTGTGTAACCAGAGAATGCACTGCCTGGGGTAATACAGCCTCTGTCCTCATCCCCCCCTCTCTGGCATCTGTCCTTCTTGAACACAGGACGCTTTGTCTTCGGAGAAAAAAAGCGCACTTTGTCATGTCCTACCTCTGCTCTGTCCAGGACTCTGATGAGCGAGCTACTGCATATGGATTCACTGGCCTGACGTATAGCCTGAGGAGCCCCGCGTCCAATCACAATCCTGCTCCCTCCAGAGCGCAAACAATAACTCTTCAAAACAATCAGGTTCACACATAAGTCCTGCTTTTTGTCAAACCTGTTTGTCAAAGAAAGAGAAGCTTAATATCCTCCTCCTTCAAGCGGAAGTATAGGGCAGGTTGCTCATATTACCCAATTGTTTTAGTTTTCAAACAACAAACACAAAGAGCTGCCTGTTCCACCAGACAGCTTAGACTGCATGCTATTTATCCAGGACTGGAACTAAGCTGGCTCCTCAGGCACTCTCCTACCACAGCCTTAACTTTGAAATGTTCAATACTCTCACTTGGTACAGCAGGGGTCAGAGAAAACAGGGGTGTGTTTCTATTGCTTCAAGGTGCTGGTATCACATACTCCGGATGAGCGTAGAATGGATCAAATTGTGACCTGGCTGGCAGCCATTGATGAATCACTGCTGAAGCCAGATGGAAAAGACCTGTAGTACCGACTGTCAAGCCGAAAGAGTTTCACACAGCTGGAAGGATGGGCCTACGATTGTTCTTATAAAAAAAAAACAAGAATGCTTTTGGCAGAATGAGGCCTGATTCACGAGAGCAGCTCATATAACACTCATAACTCAACCCAGATGTTACACACTCAAACCCAAAAACGTGTGTGACATACGACATTTTTTATAAGAAATGTAATAGGCTAATTTCCATTAAAGCTACTCAAGGTTTTCTGGCTAAACGCTGGAGAAATGTGAGGGTCTCTCTGTGTGAGTGGCTCTGCTAAATGAAATAGACTCATGCTGATGAAAAATGTCCTCCGAAATATGCTGAGGAGCTGCCCTACTTTTTACTCCGTTACTCCCAGGGAGTTATGCAGGCATTCTCCAGAGGTAGAGGGCTGGAACAGGGAGAGGATTAAAGGACTTCTGGGGCTGGCAGGAGGGGGGAAAGCCCAGGAACTAGGGGAAAAGCCGCCACAAAAAGGCAGATGGCAACAGTAAAATCTGACAGTTATGTGGACAGCCCTTTACAGATTCAACACTAGTTAGAGTTTGATATTATGGTGTTACCATCTCCATCCTAATACCCGTATGGCTGTCTTCAAGCTAAAGGATGACCTCCTACTTGTGCTCATTTATGATGATTCATTCAGATTACAAAGTGAAAATTTGATTTACCCATCTGACTGATCATATGCCTAAAATCTGGTTTATCACTACCAATGTGAGAAAAATGTTGTCTTTGAAATGAATAAGCCACGACTGTTTGACTAACCCATTGATATTAGTTTGATAGGAGATTAGAAGCAGAGGGACAGACCGAAAGTGAGAGACAAAATGTAGACAACCAAAACAGATACGATGAAAGGAATAGAACAAAAGGAGGGCACAGCAGCACACATCACCCCGATCATCATCTCCTCCAACAGGATCTACAGGATGCCCCCGGGGTGCCTCTCTTACACCTCAGCCCTGTTTGAGCCCCCTGTCCCCCATGCTGCCCTACATAGCAAACAGCGTCTGTCCAACACCATGACCCATTTAAAATGCTATGACCTGGCTAGACAGCATAACATAAAGATCCAACTGCATTAGCCTCAATCTGAGCCCAACAGAGAGCGTGTGTTGTTCTGCTGGAAAAATCCGTCCAAATCTCAGTAACATTTGGGGGCAAAGGCAGGAGAGTTGATAGAAACTGCAGATGCGGCTTATCTTGCACTGCAGTGAGCTCTCTCTTGGATCAATGATCAAGTGAGTGATTTCATTTTTCATGAAAAAACAGATATTTTTACCGCAGCAGAGGAAGAAAGGTGCAAAGCATTAAAGCACTAAAGTCCTGAACTGGAGTGTGGTGAAAGCACATAGATTATTCAGAATGGGTGCAGTAAAAGTACTGAGATAAATATTGGTTCTTCAGATAAGCAGGATTTACAGAAAGTGAGTCCGTTTAATGCTAAACTCACTGTCCGTGCCTGTTAAAGGCGTCTCTGAAAAACACAGTTTTTCTTATGCAAACAGGAAGGCATTGTCCCCATTACGAGGAAGTAAAGTTTGCAAAAGCTCACATATTTAATCTTGTGAGATCATCAGTTCACACTGTAAGGTCAGGTCTTGCAGCACAGGCACAGGTGTTTGCGGTAATTAGAGGGAATTAGATACAAATGGTGAGACTGTGGTGAGTGGGTGCATAGGGGGGAACTTATTCTCACTGTCAAAACCTTGAACACACACACACACACACACACACCATGTATACATCACTTCCGGGGACATTACATTGACTTACCTGCATTTACTGGAGACTTATCCTAACCTTAACCATAACCAACACATGCCTAACCCTTACCCTAACCCAGTCTTCACCCTAAAATTAATGATTCCCCTCATGGGGACCTCCATTTTGTCCCCATAAGGGAGGCGAGTGACTGTGTAAACAGATTTAGGTCCCCACAAGTATAGTAATGCTAGGACACACACACACACAAGGCGAAAGAGCTGGCAGACTTATTTAGATGGAACAAAAGCGTCCCTTGAAGAGAGAACAGAGCCACAGAGGGGAAGAAGCCTGCAGTGCTTATTGGTATTCCCTCCAGCTGATCCTCATGGATACAGACACTCTCACAGCTCACAGAGGGAGAGGGGAAGAAAAGCAGAGAGGGAGAGCGACAGGGAGCACCTCTTTGATTGCAGAGAGCTGACCCAGCATCTCCTCCCCCTCCTCTCATCTGCATCCCACAGCTGCACCACAGTTTGATTGCAAAACTTTTTCTTCAGAGGCCAAGAAGTATGCCTCATCAGAACAACAGAGGAAATAAAACTAGCAACAGAGTTTGAGGTCATGAGTTCCCTGAATGAGTAATCCCCATGAGGTCAGCGGAGTGAATTGCTTAAGACATATTCATTATTATCTCATAAAAAAGCTGGTCCTGGACTAAATCAAAGGCCCAGCATCTGCCTGCCCCCATGGACTGAGAAAGTATTTATGGGATTCAATTAAGATAAAATGCAGCTAAATTCAATGCACTGATTCAAAGTTGGAGAGTGAATAGAGCCAATGGCGTAGCAGGATTAGTGATTAGGCTCTTGAGACATTGAACATGAATTTATAAAAGGGGAAAAAAGGGACAATAGTTGCTAGTTAATGATTTACAACATAAAGAAGGTAACTATTAAAAGGTTGCTTATTATACTGATGTATTGTTAAGCGAAAATGCGCGAAAAATAAATAAATAAAAGTTTTAACAACATGTTTATTTATTGACTTTTCATTCCTGTATAATCATTTTGCGCAAAGATGGCACTGTTTGTCAGAGCACTTCATCCTTCTGGGATTTCATGAAGAACAGCTCCAACGCCTGTGTGTATGGGAACGCCTCTGGTGCTGGTCCATTAACTAATATATACAATATAATGTATTATATTACATTATTGCCTCTGAATTGGATTATTATCGGATAGGGTAATAACTTAGTAAGTAACTACGTCTGAAAGCAGAAGTCCAGGGCAAGAATTCTCTCTTCAGTGCGCATGTCACAGTGCACGATGCATTGTGGGACATGTCGTCTGTAAAGTGGCATGTAACTGTATAATAACGTATTATATTCTTTGCAAGCTCTTGCGGGCCACATCAAATGAAGTCTCGGGCCGGATTTGGCCCCTGGGCCTTGAGTTTGACATCCCTGATCTAGAGATAGGGTTAAAGACTCAGAATGAGGCGTTGCATCATCTTTGGCCTGTAAGCCACTATATCTGCTGGACAATGGCTTTTTTTTTTGAGGAACCAAACAGGAATGTAATAAACCAGCCAAATCCTAAGATATGTTGTTCCATTATATTGTGATGGCAATCAAACCACAACCGAATACTTGTTTACTTGAGCTGGCTCAAAATATGTGTTTGAGTATCTTTCAAGCTCTACTCCAGGGGAAATGTTATTGATTTCATTCCTTTATCACCAATCAGATTTACTGTAATCCGAATGTATGTGCAATTGTTCAAATGGCAGTTTTAATAGGAGCTAAACCGGTTAAAGAAAAGCTGCCAGCGCTCTCTCTCTCTCTCTCTGGGATGCAGGATGCCTTTGAAGAGTATGGCTGACAGGAGTGGCAGCACTGGAGGCTCATACATAAACTGGGAAGACAAACAACCTGCTGCACGACACCTGACTTGTTTCTTGTGATATTAAAAGACGCTTTGGAGGTTGTAATCTTTCTTATCTGACTCAATGGTTAACAATAGAGGGAGTTGTTTGTTGGACATATTTGAAAGCACTTTCAGACAAATTGGTGATTTGGGTTTCATTAATGAATATACTGATTTGTCTACATTTCTGTTTAAAGATATAAATAAGATACCATTTGATAATTATCTGGACATTTCTCTATGTGAGTTCAATCCCCTCTTTGTGTCAGGCGTTGAATTAAATCTCAACGACACCAACACTTCACTCATTCGAGAGTTCACATACTTATCTGACACAATGGTTAAGAATAGAGGGAGTTGTTTGTTGGACATATTATAAAGCACTTTCAGACCAATTAGTGATTTGAGTTTAATTCATTAATTTACTGATTTGTCTACATTTCTCTGTAAAGATATAAATAAGATACACTTTGATAGTTATCTGGACATTTCTCTATGTGACTTCAATCCCCTCTTTGTGATAGGCGTTGAATAATTCAATCTCAACGAAACCAACAATTCACTCATTACAGAGTTCACATACATAGATAACATGAGTCCTGAGTGCATGACAATCAAGATGAGGTCAGATTTACTCTTGAAAAACTAGGTTAGATAAAAATGCTTGTTGCGTCTTTTTTGGCTAGAGGATAACACATAGAAACACACTGCAATTCCATAGAACATCCAAACTACAGAATGGAATTGACATATGGATGAAACAACACCCTTCAAAATTACTATAGCCCTTGCCTATACATTTTAATTAGAGCTGCAACATTAGGTTATTAAAATAGTATAACAAATATATTTTCATAATAAATCATATGATATCGTTTGTTTAACTCAAATTCAATGGATCCAGCTTCACCCATGGGGACTTTACATATGTTTTTTAAAATTTATTATTTTAAACTGTCGAACAAATCAGGCAATGTAAAGACATCAATTCATGCTCTGGGATGTAGGGGGCCTTTTTCTATAATTTATACCATTTAATAGCCCAGAGAATGAATCTAAAAAACGATATAATGATCACCACAGTAATCGATATGTGAAACACTCGTTAGTTTCAGGCGTAATTTGGATGTGAGGCACCACAGAAAGATTATCATCCCGTTTGGATGTCTTCAAATGTGTGGACACCCGCATTATGAGCCGAACAGGATTTTGTACCCGGAGTTCACAGTGACACTTGAAGACATCCAACCAGTGGAACCAGACATGCTCTTTCTCTGCGTAATCCCCCTGCCTGTACCCCGGGTTGGAGGCTCTTTGTTGGGGGAATGTGCCGCTTCAGAGGCGCAGCTGTCGGTTTCTCATGACGTGGAGATGATCCGATAACAATGTGCGCTGGTACAGTAAGGGACCTGCCTGGCACAACAATGCTGCGGAACACACTCTCACATGACATTACTCACCATCCGGCTGCTGAGGTATTTCTCCACTTCGGATAAACTTCGCACGGACACGTTGGCGCTGGGCATAATAATCCCGGGTTGGTGGGTCAGTCCGGAGAGGCCGGGGCTTCAATTCTAGACTAGTTTACAACTCAGACCTAATCTCGTGTCCATGTTGAGCCCCTTTTCTCTCCCCCTCTCTCTCCCTCTCACACACTCTGATGGCCCTCTTCAACAAAAACATAGCTCCGCCTCTCCTGGTCCAAAAGGAGGGGTTAACTCCTTCAGCGCCTCTCACTGGTGGAGGAAAAACAGTTTATAGCCTAAATGTATTTATTTGAGTTTGTGATCAAGAGAATTGTTTTAATAATGATATTCCCACAATATGCTTATGATGGTTTTGAAGTGGGGTTTAACTTAATGGCGTCTTATGATGAATGGCTTTCAAATGAAGTGTCGCATTTATGAGAGTGGAGATCTAGGCTACCTCAACAAAGCAAAGAGTCAGTCTTTTGCAATATTGATTACATAAATGATATTGATTTATTAATCATGCAATGTTACACATGTTAACTCAAAGCCAATAAGGTCATTAGCGGTTGTTAAGCTAGTTAAATTGAAGTTGTAATTCAATTAAAAGAAAATTAAAGTTGCTTGACATTTCTTTTTTCAAATGTTTAAAGTCATCAGCACTTTAAACTAGTAAACTAAGATATACTGCTGCCTGCTGGTAGTTTAATCTGCATGATCATTTTGTTGTCGACATGTGCTGCATGTAAACTAGAAATGAGTTCCTAGCTGTCAAACAACTGTATGGTGGAGTAGAAATATAAAATAGATTAAATGGAAATGCACAAGTGAAAGTACCTCAAAAGTGTACAGTTCCTGAGTAAAATTCTCTTATGCAACAGCTATTGTTTAAAAATATGGGGAATTGCATAGACTGTATAAAAAAGAGAAATACATACAAATCAAAAACATATCCAATTTCCATTAGTCAAAGCTGTACAGTATATTAGCTGTAAACAAAACTTTGTATCAAGACCCAAACCAACAAACACGCTGTTATTATTTTGTGATAGACTCTAGACTTGTGATATTTGGTAGAGTTTAAAACATTACAAATGACTTCTAAAGTAAAAAATGCTTTAAACAAGAGAAAACCAATATTACTAAAGAGGAATGTGTAAATGAAAAAAACAAAACTGTGAACTCTTATCAGTTTTTTGGGCGGTAATTACTCATTTGACTTATGTTACTTAATCTTTACTTTACTATATGTGTGATGATCACCTCGGCTGGTATCACTGGACACTGCTGAGATGTCTTTAGCTGGTACTTTTATATTTTATCTTTAGAATTGATTATGCTATATCTATATTACTATATTAAAGTTAATATAAGAGACCCCTTGTTTTGTAGCAATCTCCTCACTTGCCCTTAAGCATTACAACTAAAAGCCCCAAGAGGCCATGGGAACAGTCCAGCGGGGCCTTTCTCTCACATTCATTCAGCCTGCTAATCCACCTGGCTGTGAACACAAAAACCCATGGTGCATCACAAATTGCTAAACCTTTACAATTACACATAATATCTTTGTGTTTCAGGAGTTTCAGATTATCTGTGCTGTCCTCTTTTGTTTGAACAGCAAGTGTAACATGGCATGCAGGGAGAGTAGAGAGATTTGGAGATATGGCCTTGGGGAATCAAATTAAAGAGCTACAGGATGTACTGGACTTCTAAGAACAGCATCAGAATTAATCTGGGCATTAAGATTTAATGGTCGTATCAGTGGCTTTAATTAGCTGGACTCAGTCTCTAGGTAACTACAGCAGATGAACGCTTACAGGTGCTGTCCTCTGTTCCTGCAGAGCACTGATGAAAAATGTATTTGCTAATAACACACTGAAAGTCTATCGTCCTCTGCACAGCAGCCTGATACACGTTACACAAAACGCCTCAGTAAGTTTCTGGGTGAAGATACAGATTTTGCATTATTTATTCAGAAGGACCATGTAAACAACCTGCTGAAGTTATTCAGACAGGGGCGTGAAGTTCCATGAAGCATGTGTAGCCTACTGAGTTTTTCACGTTTGTTTAAACACAGAAAACAAAGAGTTATGCCGGGTTTTAAATTGTCCAGATAACGGAGACAACTTTTTTGAAGGAAGCCCCTAAATCAAAATGTGGATAAATCTATGGGATTAATGCAAAACAACAAAAGGGGAGAAGACAACATGTTTATACTCTAGTGTTCACCCCAAAATCTTTGTGTGTATGTGGTCATATTTATTTGAAGTTTACTTAAAAACGGATTAACAAATTGAGACAGACATTAATTAATCTCTTTGATTGACAATGGTCAAAGTTTGATTAGCTTGATGAACTTGTGAAAATGTTAATGTTAATCGCTTTTAATAATTTGATTACTCGGTACCACTTTACAATAAGACTACCCTTATAAAGGGTTTATGAATAGTTTGTAATTCATTTATTAATTAGGTTGTGAACACTTTTTAAATCATTAATAAGCTTTTATAAGACATGAGATAAACAGGGCAACTGTGACCGGTTGCTTGCCAAATAGTGAGCCCACATTTATCTGTACTGCTAAGTCTTATATTGGCTACTTAGCTTACTTCGTGTTCTTCATCAGCCAGCATCCTTGGTGTCTGTTGTTCACTGAGCAGGGGCGGATCTACCGGGGTGGCATGGGGTGGCAACTGCCACCCTAAACAATAGCCTTGCCACCCCAGCTGCCACCCCAGTTGGCATCTTTGTTTTGAAAGAAAAGTTGTGGCTCATCGGACATTTATGAGAGAAAATCTCTAATGTCCGAGTGCAAATGAATGCAGCACAAGACGCGAGTCTTGTAACCCCTCCCCCGGCCCTGGCGCGAGAGTGGAAATATGATTGGTGACGAATTCACTTGAACGGGGGGACGGCGCAAAACGAGAAGCCTTTCGGACTCAAGTAGATGGAAGGAATGAGGTAGTTGCGGTCTACAATGACAGAGAAGAGAATGTCAAGTTTGGCTGTACTCAGCATTGAATCAAAACGCACTACAGCTGTTGATCTTAATAAGTTTGTGAGGCGTTTTGCTGAACAAAATAGTAATCGCCGCATTCAGCTGTAATAGGCATGCCAACTTGATGCTCTGCTCACGGATGACTCGATGAGCATAAAAAACTGTTAAGATGATGACCTTGTATGCGTGTATATATATTTTTTCTTTGTGGGGTTCTGCCCCCAAAAAACTGTTTTAAGTCCTGAGAAAGTAAAATAAGACGGTGTGTAAAACTACACTGCCCAGCCAACAGAAAGTAACCACTTTGATTTAACTAGGCCAGTAGGTAAGGACCTTCCACTGGATAATAACTGCAGCGATGTTTTAGCTGAATACACGTTTTTTAACCCTAACTGATGCAGTTAGTCACTTCTTTAATGTTTGTTCTTTCTGATGTAAAGTCAAGGTTGTAACTGTATATCAATAATGATATAATTACTTGTTTTTCAAATTTGAAGGAGGGTGAGCAAGCATCTTGATGAAAATTCATCATTAACTCCTCCAAAAAATATAGTTTATTCAATACTAAATGAATATGTGAATCATAACAGTTCTTCACTATATCTGTAAAGCGTCTTTGAGCACCTGTAAAAGCGCTAACAAATTAAATCTATTATTATTATTATTATTTATTAACAGTGATTGACAGCTGATAGGAATAATATGATTGTTAATATTATCATATTCATACAGACAAACATCGATGAGACAGTTAATTAATGTACTTATTGCAGCAGTCTTCATAGATTTGGTACCCCTGCTGGTCTAAGAGTGAAACAAACTCTTTCAGTTATTTTTCAGTTAAAATTCATTAAATTACGTCTGCCACCTTATATATGTATATGTAAGGCTTTACTGATGTGCCACAATAATATCACCTATGTCATTGAGTTAAAATATTAATATTGTGGCTTTCCAAGTTAACATTGATTGTAGGGGTGTAACGGTTCACAAACATTTCGGTTCGGTACGTACCTCGTTTTTAGGTCACGGTTCGGTTCGGTACGTTTTCGGTACAGCAGAAAAAATTATCACAAAACATTAAATATATATATATTTTTTAATTATTATTAAACTGTGAATAATGTATTCAAATAAATACAAAATATAATAAAATAAACATTAAGGTGCAGCATTTCGATGAACTGAAATAATCTGTATTTGAAATGTACTGTACTAGTACTCACAAAACATAAACTATTAGTTTTGGGTTTTTAATTATTATTAAACTGTGAATATTCACTCAAATACATACAAAATATAATAAAATAAACATTAAGGTGCAGCATTTCGATGAACTGAAATAATCTGTATTTGTACTAGTACCTAAGCAGCCAGTTTGACATTAGGACTTGCTTGTCATTGTATTTTCATGTTTTTTTAAAGAAAGATGAACTTGTCCACATTGCTTGCTGAAAGGGCAGATCTGCTGGCACTAACAATGTCTCCTGCTGTGGAGAACACCCTCTCGCTAGGGACAGAGGTAGCAGATACAGCCAGATAGCGCTTTGCTAACACGGCAACATAAGGATATTTGGCGTTTGTAATAGCTTTGGTTCGTTCTGAACTTTTGCGAGTGGTGGAGGCTTAAATGCTAGCGGGAGTTAGGTTTGCACTTCAGTCTTTTTTCTTTTGGTACCGGTGATATTCACGTTCGGGTGATGCCTTTTCAAGAGTGTGCAAGTTTGATGTATTGCCAGCCGCGTAACCAATTTTAGTTGAACAATGCCGACAAACAGCTTTGGTTCGGTCCACCTGTCTTTGCCCGTCATCCTTGTACGTAACTGCGAAACCAAAATGTTCCCAAACCGGAGACTTCAATGATGCTGGAGGATTTTCGAGCTCAACTTTATCTGCGTTCGCCATTTCTACAGTTCCTCAAATGACTGACTACATTTGACCGCATCCCTCTGACCAGCTCTCATAGTATGCCTCTCGTCCAATGAAATGACTTGCTCGCTCTATGATATATACCTGAGATTACTCCCAGAAAGTTGTTCATGTTCTCAATTGTTTACGTTTAACGCTATATTCGTTCGGTACACACGTGTACCGAACAGTGCTTGAATTGGAATGAAAAAGGTGCCAGTACTCTAAAATCAGCAACTTTTTCAAGTCAATTTTATATATACAGCCCACAAACAAGAATTTGGCTACTATAATGCTGGTGGGTTTGTCTCTTTACTACTGTATATTTTAGAAAGGTTCACTGTACTTAACATTTTTTATGATAGGCAGCGGATATGGCTAAAGCTCAGTAAGGTCAATATTAACTGAAAATATAGCAATCAAAGTCTAGATCTTCTGCTGAAGACACATGAAGCAGAGACCTTTCAGGTGAGAGCCCCTCTGGTGGTGTTCAACATTAATGACAAGGAAACAAAGCTCTGGTCAGAAGCATTTTTTATAAAAAGCTTTAACAAAATTAAGTATTTCTGTACATTTTGAATGCAATCTAACTTTCCAACTCAGAAAACGAAAAACGAAAAAGTGCCAAAAGTCTTCTCACATGGCTGAGCTGCTTTGCAATATACTTCACCACTGAAGAATACAAATATGTATAAAGTAAACTATGATGCAATCTAACTTTCCAACTCAGAAAAATGATAAAGAGCATGAACAAAGAACATGTAAAAACAAATGCAAAATTTGCACAATCTAAAATGAGAAACAAAGTCTGAGCCATGGTAAAGAGTTACATTGAACACCAAGCTGATCAGATAACTCCCTGGTTGGTCTGAAGTCCTTCTATCTCCAGGATCTGTACAAATCGGCACATTATGCCAAAAGTCTTCTCACTGGGTGAGCTGCTTTGCAATATACTTCACATTGTTAGAAAAGGCTCCAGAAGGCCTTGGGGACATCAGTATCAGGGGCTGGAGCTGGACAGGCTCTTTCATCAGCACTTCTCCTTCCCTTTGCCAGCCAGGACCTCACATACTGTTCCGGATTGAACTGTCCTAGTGATGGTCCATTACATTTAATGAAAACCAGGCTGGACAGTCGGCTGACAGAGAGAGCATTCCTTTTTGCAGTAAGGATATCGTTCATGCAGCTGAATGCCCGCTCACACTCACTAGTGGAGACAGCGATGGTTCGGACTGCTTTCAGTAGAGGCTCCATGGCAGCAGGTGTACGGGATGCCCTGGTTTCCTTGTATTCGCGAAAGCCCTGAACAGTCTCTCTTCTGTCCACTTTCAGCACTTCGCACAAACGTAGCACCTCTACGTCCCCATACTGTACGTCTAACTCCTCTTCAGGCCAACTTCCAGGATGGATAACTTTCATGTCCTGGATTAGCTGATTGTCCCGGGCCTCCCGGCCATGTAATGGGATTTCTCTTGTGCTGACATGAGAGGAGGTTGTGGAAGTCATTCTGTGTCTCAGATTCTCTACCATACTGCGGAAAAACTGACCTGCATGAATCTGTACAAGCCTGCCATTCTCACGCAGGGCAACACCCTTGAATGACTTCTCAGCTAGAGCTGTATGAACTGTAGTCATGTGTGGGCCAGGCATGGTGACCATGGATTCAAAAACTCGTATTTCTCGAGTTAAGAGCCTATCTGCTGTAGGCAGTGTCATCTCTCTTTTTTGGAGTTGCCGAGAGAGGTCGCTTAGCTCTGTGAGCGCATCGTACATCAGTCCCAGATTGCTGACAAACGTTGCAGATGTGAGCACATCATCCAGGCCCTTGTACTTTGCTATGTCTCTGGAATCCCTGCTCGTGTCGTTTGCAGCATTTGTGAAGTGATCATGAAGCACTCGGTAGTTTTCCCAGACTGCTCTGACGCTCCTTTCACTTGAAGCCACCCAGCGGATGGACAAAACACGCCCTATCACCAGGAGACGCTGTCCGACTGCTTGCGCACACTGCGCTAACTGCCTCTGATTTTTGGGGGAGGCATGGAACAAGGAATAGAGTTTGTCAAAAAAGATCTGGAAATCATTGAGCCCTGAGACCTCCTTGACCACATCCCCAACTGCCAGCTCTAGACGATGATTGGAGCAGTGCCACACAAACAGGCTTGGGAATTTACTACACAACTGGGTAGCAACGCCTGTTCTCTTCCCTAGCATGACTGAAGCCCCATCACATGCAAAAGAAACGAAACACTGACCTAAAAAGTCCTCGTTAAAATCTCTTCCAAGACACTTCATTAACGCCTTTGTGATGTCATCAGCCGTTGTTCCATCCAACTCGATCAGCTCCCAAAAAAACGTTTCGGGCTCAGCATCAGCTAATGCTGAGCGTAGACACACAACAAGCACCGTTTTACCACTAATAGTGGTAGATTCATCGACCAAAACACAGAGTTTTCTTTGGTTTTCTGTAATGTCTTTTGCCATTTTTTTCTTCAGCTCATGAGCTATGTGGTCGATGATTTCGCCACAGGTTTTATTGGAGTGCAAAACCCTGCCCACGTTCAGCCCATTCAGTTTCTGTACATTCAAATCAATTGGCATGTCTGTGAATGGCCGGCTATGTTTGCCAATTTTATATGCCGTTCGAAAAACTCTGATAGTGGTGTCTAATTCAGATTTATGCATAGACTGCACTTGATGTTGAATAGTTTCACGTGAAGCAGATGTAAGGATGTCAGCAGCTTTTACATGGGCTTGTGATTCTTTATGTTCTTTGATTTTTTTTCTCAGGCTAGCTTGTTGTTTGCCCTTGTCAACACCGAAATGAGACACTGCACACTCACCCCATTCAGTTGACAGTTTCAGTCCTTGTCCAGTGTGTATTCCCAAAGATTTGACATCTCTGCATATCCGACATCCTAGCTTCTTATCTTTAAGAAGGAGCCATGCATTGGTCTTGCAAAAATATTGCACCTGGTCCGTTGTCCAGCAGTCAGGTGCATCGCTTTGCCCGGTGTTGGTGGTGGCAGTTGCGCCAGCAGCAGCTAACGTTAGAGGCTCTGGAGGAGGCGGCGGAGCTAGTACTAATGCTAATGCACTAGAACTTGGAGCAGGAGGATCAACCAAAGAAAGCTCCCCATCAGACACAATTTCCAACACAGGCACAGCATTCTCTGTATTTGAAGTTTCTTCCGGCGACAACCGCTGTCTTTTTGCACTTTTATTAATCCACGCTAACATTTTAGAAATGCTAATTTGTGACGTGACTTGCTTTCCTTCTCTCGGGGGCGTGCCTGCTCTGTTCTATCACTCTACATAGCCACCCACTGGGTGGGAGTTGCACTGCATAAACACAACACACGTGCATCTAGGTATGTAAATCGTAAAGCATTAAAACGTGGTTTTACTAACAGTTTTCAGTATGTTGTTACTTCGGCATTATTATTATTATTATTATTATTATTTTGAAACGTGTATTACTATTAAATCACGGTCAAATAGGTTAATTTTGACATAGTCGTTTCCACCACAGTATTTACATGGAGAAGATAAGCCCCGCCCCCTCTCCAGCACGTTCTGTTTGAATGACAGGAGTAAACAGCTGACAGCCGCTGTGAAACTCCAGCGGTTAGAGCGATGAGAATGTCCGTTCGGCACCTCATGACGCATCTACTGAGTACCGGGCGGCTGTATATATATATATGGATGTTTAATAAGAACGGCGGGAGAGTGTTGAATACTGGCACGGTGCATGAGTACCGGAGTACCGCCAGCATGCCGGTACTGAGCAAGAAGTGCCGGTACTCCATGGGTCATAACCAGAAGTGCCGGTACTGCGTACCGGTGAGTACCGGCCCAATTCCAGCACTGCCGAACCAAAGGGCCCGTACCGAATAATTTCAGTATGGGTACGTGTACCGTCACACCCCTAATTGATTGATATGATTGCGATTTAAATCAGCATATACTTCTGCCAGGGGATGCCACCCCTCAAAATCTCCTGCCACCCCATGAATATTTGTCTAGATCCGCCCCTGTCACTGAGTTGATTCTCGCTAAGTAGCCAATATAGGGCTGTCATCTTGCCAAATAGTGAGCCTGTGTTGATGAATGAAAACCATGTTAGAACTGGTTTATAAATGGTTCTTAATGATTAATAAAGTGTTTACAACCTAATTCATAACCTAATTAAACCCTTTATAAGGGTAGTCTTATTGTAAAGTGGTACCGATTACTCTGTTGACGTCTGTCTGAATTTGAACAGACTGATAAACTGGCACATTTGTGGAAGCCTGTTTTTGTATTTAGAGGATTTTTGCAGCAATGACAGGCATAACAAAAACATAAACAGAAAATACGTGTCCTGTCCTCATCCACAAAGAAAGCTGATTATAACTCAAGCTGTGGACCCACCATTTTATCCAAACAAGACTGAGCATGGGTCCAAAATAATTGTATCTTTGGCTGTTTGGGAGTAAACATCTACTTATGTTTAAAAAAGAATTCTCACACAAATACAAAATTGTGTTTAAAAGCAAAGAACCTGAAAAGCTACTCTTGTTTCTTGCAGTCGGTATGTAAACAATGCATACAGTAAATCATCTGGAGACAAGGAACGGGGTCAGATCTATGTCATTTATACTCTTTACTAATATTCATTCCAAATAAAAACTCACTTGTGTAAATAATAAAGAAACATGGTGGAAATGTGTTTTTATTTTTTTAATGACTTTTTCTGTCCACATTATTTTGTCCAAAAGATGGGATTGATGAGATACCAAGTGTTGCCCATTCTAGCCTTCTTGGTGCGAGCTATATACAAATCTATATACACAATACGTTCATGGTGTCAGGTATTTAACAAGTGATGCGGCCTGATCCTTTGGATTGCCAAACAAATAAGAAATAAAGGTTATAACCTTTTTGCAATAACAACATCTCACATTATGAGTCTTTTTTTTCTCTGCATAATTATAGGAAAATAAAAAAGCATGACCACATAGGAAAGAAGTGAAAATCAAACCATCCTCATTTCTAAAAGTAGAAACAAGATCTGCAGAAAAAAGGAGTGGCTTGCACGCGATGAAGCATAAAATACTATGTACAATAAAAAGCGCAATCTACGATGCAGGTTTCCAGGTTCGAGGTTGGCAGGCGCTGATTTCATTCGTCTTCTTTGTGAGTTCTACTGACCGGTGACTCAGGAGTCAGAAGCCGGAGCAAGGTAAGAGTGAAAACTGATTTCCCATTGGATGCTGAGTCATAAATACAGTATGTTGGGACCACTTTGTGATCGCTCTGTGGAGCTCTCTGATTGGCCTGCTGTCCAGTTCAGTTATTAATGGCACAAGCTGGTGTCAGACCCCAGAGGCCGCCTGGCTGTTGTAGTCGGTGGACTCCATCTTCAGGATGTACGGGATGATGCTGTCGATCTGCACGTTGCCGATGAGACCGGCGAAAAACAGCTCCTCAGTAACAGCAGCACTGATCAGCCGGAGGGCGGGAAGACGCAGCAACAGCTTGGATAACCTGCGAGCAATGAGGGGGAAATTAGAGACAAGTAGCAAGTACATTCGTTATATTATCACAAATCGGTCTTGCAAAATCGTATGGCTGCTTATTTTCATCATAAATTATTCTTGTTCTATCAAATGTCAGAAGAAAGTGAAAGATGTCTATCCCAGTTTCTAAAGTTCACAGGAATGTTTTTTAATGTATTGTATGTGCTGCAGGTCTCCCTTGAAAAAGAGATCGTTTAACTCAATGGGATTTTACCTGGTTGAATAAAGGCTACAAACAATTGCTTTGATAGTTCAGCCCCAGTTTAATGTTATATAAAACGGAGAAAAGCAGGAAATCTGCACATTTGAGAGCAGAAGACCGCTTTTTCTGACATTTAAAGGTTCATTGATAATCAAATGATTATATTCCTGAAGACTGATTCAGTGTTGCACCTCTACTAGAAATATAACAATTCTGTATCAGTACATCATAACCTTTCTGAAATTAGCTGTCATGTAGCACAGAGGTAAAGCCTACTGACCGATAGGAGTCTTCTGGGTAAGTGGTGGTCACGTAGTCCTGCAGCTCCATGTAGGCTTTCTCCTGAAAGCGCTCTATCTGTGGAGTATTATCTATGCCTGGGTGATCTGGCACAAAAACAACAAATGCAAACAGTCAGACAAGAGCCCATGCTCATTTAGCCCTATGTAAATCTTTTTTAAAGGATTGTTTCCCAACAGGAGGATAAGAACTGGGAAATGTCGTTTTTATTGTGTGAACTGGTGAGTTGTGAACGCACCAGGACTGAAAAGAATGATGGCTTTGAGATAGGCATATTCATAGGAGTCTGGGGACAGCTTGATCATGCTGTTGCAGAACTCCTGCATTCTCCAGATGTGCTCCATTACTAGTTTCACTCGATCTGGTGACAGCTTATCTGTAGGAAATAAAAGAAAACATGAGTTAAGGATGCAAGGGGAAAGACATTGATATAGATTTCTATGCAAAGTAAATACGAATAGAGCTTGTATTACATTGTTTTCCCCTTTGGATCACATTGGAAAGCAATTGTATTCAAATGCTAAGGTCTGGTCACAGCAAGAGCGATAAATGCAAATATATAATGTGAGCATCCACACTGATAGACGATAAGGTTCTGTAAACGGTGGCACCGAGCCCCCGCTGCAGCTGAGTCCAAGCCCTAAAGTGGATTCTGATGGCCTGTTACTGCTGAGCGTTGTGCAGTGAAAGACATTAAGATAAGGATATGAATAATAAGCATAGGAAAACAGTCCAAGAGTTGCAGCTGCTGTGCCTTTCAGCACCATGGAGATGAGAAGAGAGAGATGCTGTTTATTTAAATGTGTACACTTCAGAAAATATGGCCAAAACTCATTTTACTATTTCACCCTAATGTGTGAGACAAATGCACTGTTGAATTCAGATGGATTTTAAATTCCTGTGAGCTTTTTAGTCGGTCATTAAATCAATCCAAGTGATCCTAATGATATTGTTCACTTCTGTAGTCGTGCAGTAGACACAGTAGTTGTCAAGTGGATTTGCTCGCTCACGCTTTTTAGCTATAATTCTAGCTGTGGACGCCCTTTGACCTAGCAGGCAAACAAACAGCAGAGCCTCCTACCTTCCTGTAAGCTGGTCTGCAGATGGTTGATAATGGCACTTAGGATGGTACCAACATTCATGACGTTGGAGCACTGAGCCAGACCCAGGGCGAACAGCTCATTCCAGCAGGCTTTCATTAAGTTAATGTCATTATCTTGACCGCTGTAAAAAAAAAGAAAGGAATTAATTTAACTGTATGGCCACATTAGGGAAAGCGCACATTTAACTGTCATTTTATAACTGACAGATAATGAATGAAGGTGTTATCAGACAATGAAAGAAAATATGACGAAGGCTTACCCGAGGGTTTGAAAGGCAGGGATGGAGCGAGCCCAGTGCATAGAGAGAAAAAGTAGCCGGGAAGCTGACTCACAGATGTAGTTGACATTGAGGTACTCTGGCACAGGCAAAGGCATCATAAGCTGTAGAAACACATTAGAGAATAAAGAGGGAAAACATCACTGTGGTGTTAGCCAGAGTTTGATTTTAAAATGTGCACTCAGTCGAACATAAGCAGGGGTTTTTAGTCTCAGTTGGATTTCACCCTGAAGCTAGAGGTCAGTGTCCGCTATAGTTTTACCTTGAAAGGGATATGGCTGTCAGAGAGTATCGGCCCCTCCAGCTCCACCACAGGACCCGACTGGTCCCCTGACATCAGCTGCATGGTGGCCTCCAGGGACTCTCCTGCCGAGCCGTCAGTAGGGTGCAGGACTTTGGCCAGAGTGTCAAAAGCTCTAATAAAGTGAAGAAAAGAAAGTAAACACAAAAACATTTAGACATCAATTCTATTTGAGCTTACATGGAAACAAAAACAAAGGATAGAACTCAAAGCAGCACTTGATATGTTGTTTATTTTTAAATAACTGTGGGTGAATCTAATTAAGTCCTAAAGAGCGGAGTCAGAAACCACATGGCCCTGCAGGAAATTCTATTAAAGCTTTGTAACAAACAGAGAACAACAGCCCCGGGTTTCTTTCTAGTGCTCACGTCTTACAACTTATTCAGAAACAACAACTGGTCAGTATCAGAGCCTCTTGATTCTGTATGACATCTCCCTCACCGAGTAATATCACTTGCAGTTTGCTCATCTGCCTGGAGGTCTGTCATGGAGCTGTCCCCGTTGCTAAGCGTATCATCTCCCATCATGTCGTTGCAGCTGTCATTCGCTTCCCTGGCCTTGTTGAGGTGGGCGAGGGACGTCACTACATTTGCCAGCGTGCCGAGGTCACCATGAGACGGGTCATCCTGCAAAAAGGAAAATATTTGTAGTTAATAAAACATTGGTGGTTATCACTCAACTACTTCAAGAAAGAATGACCTAAACAAAACTGGTTTACATCATACAGAAGTTTAGACACATGCAGCTTCAATGAGGAAGCAAATACTCATTTCTTAAATATAAGTAAAAATCGTCTGTATCATCTATACCAGGGGTGGGGACCCTTTTTCCTCTCAAGGGCCAGTTACATTTTTTCAATATCCTCAGAGGGCCGTATAAATGGTTGACCTCTGCTTAAAAATACTAAATTCACAGCCCATTCATTCGGCCTTTCTTTCATGCTGTGCAAAGAAAAAGCAACCTCTTAATCCAGATATCTTACCATGACTCGCGCATGCATTTACGTGCACGGTTGTGGCATGACCACCAAAACAGAAAGATATGGACACAAGATGTGTGCAAATGTGTTTAGTTTCCTATCCATGTGAACATGATCTGAAAGCATCAATCTGTTGCACTTTGAGAGCAACATTAAGAGATCTATGGATACATCTCAACACCCATATGAAACAGAACTGGAAGCAGATTTCTTTTTCTTTCTGGATATTTTATAAATCACTCTCCTTTCAAACTGTATTCTTGTTTATTAATAACAACTTTTTTACTGTCATATAGTATTTTATACCTGTTTACTTTATTCTCTTATTTTTGTATAACTATAATGATCATATAAAGATGTGCCTTTACCTCACTGGTTGTAGAAAAAGCTTCTTATATTCGTTAGCAGAGCTAGCTAACCAGATGCTAATAACAACAAAGTTATTGACTTTATGATCAGTATGAGAGATGAACAGATCTCCACTGGGCTTTCAACTAAAGACACAGCCACGCAAAAACTGCAGCATGTGTACGGCTCCTTATGGGTACTGCATGTGTGAGCTCCCGCCCAGGAGCGGCGTTCTGGTGCTCTCCGTCAGAACTGCACCCCTGTCAGACGAGACATATACCACGTGATGACACTTTAGGCTCGTGTTGTGTTCAAGGACCCTAACCTTGGCCAGGAAAAACAGGCACTCGCTTATTTAATTATTTTGCGGTCTAGATTTCTTAATTTTTTTTCTTTTTTGCGTGAGTTACCTCGAGGGCCGTATCAAATTGTCTCGCGGGCCGGAGGTTCCCCACCCCTGATCTATACTAATATTTAGGAATTGTTAGGTAGGAATGACATGTTGGACTGTGTTACCTTGTCGGGGGATGCTGGAATCAAGATTGTGTTTTCCATCTTGCAGAACGGTTGCTGGATGTTGAGCAACATGCTTGATTCAAGCAAACTTGTAGACCTGAAGTTGGAAAAGACACATTTCACATTGCATTATTTAATATATAACCATGCAATATGAGTAAGTTATAACTCAAACTCTCATCAGTTGATTAGTTACATGTGTACAGTCTCATTCAATCCAATCCAATGTAACAACATCCTATCTTTACAAATCCTATGTCAGATAAAGACAATAAGATAGAAAGATGCCAAGTCAACCTTACAGACATTTTTGAGACTGTGGTTAGTAATGGGATTGTATTGAACTACAATATATTGAGAGTTTTTTATTTTATTCTGCCAATGGATATACCAAAATAGAGCAAGTGAAATTGAGTAAAGCTGTGCCAGATCATGCAGTGGAAATGCGGCACAATTAACAACAAAAATAATGCGTCATGTTTTGTGAAGTGTGTGTACCTGGAGTCATGTTTTATGAAGTGTGTGTACCTGGCGGTCTCCTTGTCGGACATGAAGGTAGTCGTGGCAGCCAGAGGGCTGCACAGGTTTTTGCGGATGTAGATTTTCTCAGTGGAGGCTGCACAGTTGACAGATTTCTCTCTGGTGTTCACTTCAACAGGTTTCCTCTCACACTGCACAGCTAGAGACAAAACAAAGTAATCAGAGTCAAACATCATATAAGTGAGAACTTAATAGGTGCTTTCACACCGGAGTACTTTTCCCCCCGAACTAGGCCGATAGGGGGGGAGATTTGATTTCACACCAAAAAGGATCTGGAACTTGTCCCTAGTTCGCGCGAACCTTTTCACCCCCCCGATAGTCCCTGCTAGCGAGGTAGTACTTTCCTGAGGAGGAAATGGTTCGTGGGTGTGTCAGCCACACTAATCATTTCTGATTGGCTGGGCGAATTGCAAACCACGCCACGTAAAACTCTGAAAAAGTTTTGCGAACCCAAAGCAGAAGAAGAAGAAGTGACGTCAGCGGCTTCATTTGCCTAATCCTCCCTCAGGGACTTATTCCGGTGATAACGTGATCTACTAGGACAGTTCGAAGGACTAAAGAGTTCGGGGGGAACAAGTACCGGCTAAGTACTTGGTGTGAAAGCGGCTAAAGTGTTAACTTAAACTGTAAATAGAGTATTTTACTCTTACAGTCCTGTTTCATGCCCAGCGATATGCAGCGCTGCAGGCGACAGTACTGGCAGCGGTTTCGGTGGAGCTTGTTGATGGCACACTCTCCGGAGCCTCTGCACGTATACACCAGGTTCTTTCTAATGCTGCGTTTGAAGAAACCCTTACAGCCCTCACAGCTGACAGCCCCGTAATGGCGCCCTGAGAGAGGAGAGACAAAACAGGGTCAAGTTGGAAAATCTTTGCTCACTACTGAAAACAATTGTAATGTTAAAGAAGGTTAAACTTAATTCCTACCAGAGGCCTTGTCCCCACAGACAACGCAGTACTCCACAACCGGTTTCCCAAGAGACTGGTCTGACCCTTCAGTCACAAACTGAAAAACAAATGTAAACAAAGTTACATACAGCACATATTACATTAGGTTTGGAAATATTACACATCTGTTCTTTAGTGATCAGACCTTTCAGTAACTTGTTTCTTACAATTGGAATAAAACTAATATTTCCTGGATATACCTGAATCTGCTGCCCAGCCAGATCAGGGGAGGCGAACAACAGGTGGTTGATCCCAGAGCCGTCGTGAGAGGAGAGGATGACTTTGTTGGCAGAGCCCTCCTGCTTGGCAAGGATCACTTTCCCTGCAGAGTGGTAGTCAGTGTTTGCTAAAATATACTGCTGTTTTCCAGGGGAAGACGGCTCAAGTGCTGTGACGATCTGGATCTTCTGACCAGTCTGCTGATCAGTTACAATCTGTAAGAGAAAAAAAAAAGGAAAACATGAGTGATTGTTGACTTTATGCAGAAAGAGAAGTTAAGCTAATTATATGATAAAGAATAGGATTTGTATTTATGCAAACAGAATGCATGTCATTGGGGGACTAAGGTTATTTTGCAAATTTGAAACAGTGTTATGTTTTTCTGTCAGCTGTTTGACGGGATCTTTGAAAGAAAAGAAGATAATCATTCTTCACCTGTATTCTGTGTCCTAATGCCATGTTGCTGTCTGCCGACACAAGTTGAATCCTTTGAGTCTGCCCATCCATTCTGATACTGCGTACACCTTCTACTGTTCTTCACATCAGTGCCACATGAGGCATTCACACCTGTCGAGAGAACATATGCTTTACTTTCTTTAAAGTAATTCCTTCAAGAATAAGGCTGAGTTTATTCTCTTTCTTTGGAAAGTGGTTGTTAACAAACAGTCCCATTTGTAACATTTCAAGAGTCCTTACATGTGTTTTTAGGAACAGATTTTTAACACAGCTGTCCTAGCTAGTATTTTCTACAGTTGGACAGTATATGTGGGATTGTTGCAACATAATATATAGTGGCCATGTTCAAAGTAATGCAGGAACATCCAGTACAACTGTGGAGCTCTATATTTGCAATGGTTCTGGGTAACAGAAAACTAACTGTGGAGGAATAAGCTCTATCAGGGAACACTGACAATACTAATTAATAACATCATCAATGAACTGTCGGTGTTGGTCTTTCATATAAATGTGTTACTATAAGAAAAATATGGAAAAACATCAATTTTGTTGAGTAGATCTTTGAGTTCTGTGTGTAAACATGATACCCGTAGGACATCTCATAAAACTTTTACCACATGTGCAAATATCATGTCTTATATACCAATGTGTATTGGAGCCCCACGGAACTCAATCTCAATAGTTTGAATTACATAAACTGTATCATATCTCAGATATGTTATTAAAAGCGAGTAACGTTAAGTCTTACAAAAACGTAACTATAATGCTACTACCCTTTACGTTCCTGCTTTAGTTCCCCGTTACCTCTCCCTTTAGCTTTTATATATGTCTGGACTAAACGTGATTGATACTTCTTAACGATGTTAACGTGGCTTGCAATCCTCCGTAATGAACGATAATATGAAATAATATCATCTGATTTATGGTATTGCGTGCTACTAACTAATGTTAGTTCGTGGCCTATGCTAACCGCTAGCTCGAAACTGTACTATTGATGGCCTGACAAAATATGGCATAATATGAATGTTAAGTGACAACGAATGAGCGGTAAAGGTGCAGTAGTAACACAAACAAGCTCCTGACAGCCAGCTATGTAAAATCGATACGGAAGATAAAGGTATTTCTTTTCCTGTGGGTGAAAGGTCAAAATTGAAGGGTTAAAGCATGATAGGGTTCAAGGCCCATGATGCTCAATCGCAGAGTCAGCGGAGGGACCTCGCGTTTTACAAATGGGCAATAACCGCACAAATTCTTGCACTGGATATCCACATCTATCATCAATTTAACAAGATAACTCATGGGTTAACACTATGATGAGCTGTTCTCACACTCAGACTTTCTTTTAACGATGTGGCTGCTTGGTTTGCGGATGCTAGTTAGCATTGCTAGCGCAGCAGCTAACATGAGCTAACGGTAACACAGCTAGCTGACGGGGCTAAGCTTGTTAGCTTGTTGGCTAACTAGCCTGTTTGTTTGCAACATTACTGCTTCGGATTAGCTACACACTAACATATAACGTTACCTACATACATACTAATGCAGACGCGTACAAATATCAACACTATTACATACCTGCCTATTTTAGTTTCGAAGCTCTGTGCTCCGGACGACAGTGCTAACGAGCTAGGATAGCTGTTTGCTAACCGGTAATGGTTGCTTCCCTGCTGCAGACCTACTGAACACTCCCTCCCTTCCTGTGTTACTGGTCACTCGTGTCTGGTTCTTGAACATCGCATGCATCCACATTAGTAAACATGTCTTACCTGCCAATTAGCTGTCAGATTATGTATAAGTCCTCAATATATTAATATTTTAACTGTTTGTTGCAGTTAGTGGGAGGGTCAGAGTTCGTGACCTTTTTCCATCAATAAACGATTCACGCACATGCGCAGTTGGGTGGCAGAGGCTCATAGCCCATGTGTGTATGTCTATATATATACTGTCTTTGGTGTGTATGTGAGAGCCTACAGTATATGGTGTCAACCTGTCAAAAATATTGTTGTTTTAAATCACAGGAGTAACGGCATGTCTATCACAGTGTATGAATACCTTTTGTGTGTTATGTTCAAATATAACTTATGGTTCCACAAACTCTTACTTGGCAGTTGTTGAAGCTTACTCAGAATAATGTGTATTTTGTTTTGATAATTGGCAATATAATAGGATATAATAGTATGAAAACAGTTGTCAAGAAGACAGGCTTTGTTTAAAGTTGTAAAATTGTTATTACCATAACAAAATGCACAAACAAACATGCATTACAGTGACATCATTAAAATAATAACAGTGAGATTCAGGGGACATTTGATTACGTTTAATTTACAATCCACTATATTTACAGAAAAATGCTTTTAGGGATTGAATACATGTAGCCTACAGCCATTTGAATTACTTAGTGCAATAAACATGGTACAGTTATGCCCATACAGACAACAACCCCCTGATACACCAGTAAGAATGTAGGTTGTAGAGAGGGTTAATAATGAGTGCACACTGTGTGTTCAACAGTCAGACACATGCTGGTGTGAAATAAAGTAATTATTACATCTACACATACTGCAGGGTTTGTTTTGAGCTCTAAAATTCATTACAAATCTATTTACAATGGGCTTTATGAACAGATATCTGCTGGAGATCCAAGCAGGTTACTAAAAGAATTATACAAAATGGGTAAAAAGTCTAAAAAAAGCTTCACATAGAGCGACTTATGATTCCTAATTTTTATCCAAAACTACATAAATCCTGGTGGTAAAGATTTAAATTAAAATATAAAACTAACATGGCTATGTCCTACTCTATGGTTAATAAAAGCAATAAAATAATGTATTTAGGTTGCATTTCAGTGCAACTAATATGGTGTCTCTATAGTCGGAGAGCACTGAGGTAAACACTGTCAACCAATGTTAGAGCACCGTAGCTTCTTTAAATGTGTCGATCCATCTGTTAAAGAAAAAGAAAAAAAGTTATTAGTGTTATTAATTTCATACCCATGTGCTACAATAAGTGGCACGACTATTTATACTGTACCTCTGTGCCGTTTGGAGGTCGTCAGCTTTAAAAATGTAGTAAAGTGTGTTTTTGTGGTAAAGCTTAAAATGTAATATCTGTGATGACTCCTCTTTCAACACAAACCCTAACAGGGGCTGACTCTCTAATGCTGCAACGTCCTGCATGAAGACACAATAAAAGAGTGTCAGATAAAGATTCAATCAATTCGCATTACTTTAATTATAACATGACACTGGGATCTTACCTCACTTGCAGCGTATGTGTACAGGACCTTGTCTTTGATAACGAACCACAGCCTCTTCCCCTGCTTTTTGTTCACCTTTGACCTCTGCAGGTACCCACTCATGGAAGAGTTGTCTGTGCTTGCTGTCACCTGAAACAAAACACATCTGATTATATATCAGGTCATTATCACCATCAGTGCATTATGATCATAACAAAGCATCAATCACCTCTTTGAGAGCTGCAGGGATCTTCTTCTGCTTCCTGTTGAAAGCAAAGGTGGCTTTGCTTCCAGGGGATACAGCTGCTGATTGGGCTTGTTGACCTGATCAAGGTGAAAAATGCAGTGATTTAATAGAAAGAAAAGACACACAATACCTGTGTTGGTTTAACTGTGTCTAATCAACACTGATACCTCTGTTATAAGGATTAAGAAGAGCCTGGTACACAGCATCATTACATCTCCTTATTTATGATCCAGCTACCATCCTATCAGGCCCTGTGATATGACTTTTTAAAAATCATTTTGTATTGGATCATATCGCATATAATGTCAGAAGAAAGCAAGACTTACTTTTCTGCTGCAGGAGAACATCGATACACTGGTCACACACTCGGGCTAAATGATTCTTTAGGTATTCAAGACAGTATTTGTTGGACGAGCAAGACTGGCACACCACCTGAGGGGATGATTAAGCATAAAATATGTTATTTTTTGCTTGACAGGAATACTTTCCAATCCAATTAAATATCTGCCAGACATAAGGATAATGTCTTTGGTCGTGTGTTTGTTTGCCTATTTCTTTCGGTGTATCAGCAGTTAATCTTACATACTACAGGTCCATGAGCACAACCCTTTTGTGGTCATTTATAACTATGCTCAGGGATCTTCTCGTGGTTGAGGTCATTCAAAATTGCCAGTAGAGTACTTACTTTTCTTAACTAGCAAAAGGTATTTTTGTTCGATATTTATAGGACATTATCAGATTTAATTTGAACCAGAGCATCTGCATATTCATTTTATACCCGGTAGGTTATGATCCACTAAAGTAAGGCACAATACAACTTTAATAAATCCCTGTTTTTGTTATCTTCACCACTTGACTATAAGCGAACCAGGAGGGACAATTGAGTGAGATTAAACTCTTAACAAGGGAGAGGGAAACTCTACTCAGTGAACTTATTAGTTGCATATGATATATATACCAGCTACTCTGTTTTTATGAACAGTTTTATAACTGTTAATTGCAGCTCTCATTTATTATAAACATTATTTTAGAAACTGCGTTTGATTTTGAAGGGAGACTTTTGTGACCTTACCTTCCCACATGCGCGGCAGTGGTGTCTCCTCCATGTCAGCGTGAACTCACAGGTGCAGATCATACACATGGTGGTCCGCGGGTCAGGGATCCAGATAGGGGCTTTGGATCCCAAAGGAGCACCATCCCCATAATCCCTCAGCTCTAACTGAGTATAAACAAACAAAGACATTAACTCTCATCACTCTTACATAAGCTATAAAGTACTTTGATTTAGATCTCATCAGTATGATAAAGTATTCACTGCAAACAGGAAATGTGTTTTCTTACTTCTTCTTCAGGCTTGCCCGATATAAAACTGATCTTCTTCCTGGTGTAGTCACCGATCGCTGTGGAAATAGCCTCGAGCCATTCATCTCGCTCTGTGGCTGAACTGCAGAGAGAAAACAGAGTGTGAATACACGCCTACACAGTACTCACAGACCTTTGCACCCAAATAAAGAACACAGAAAGCCTGTTATGAAACAGCACGTTCTTAAATTACCGAGAGATGTTTCTTTTGTTTCTGATCATTACCTGGCTGAGAGAATGAAGGAGCGCTCCACGCTCTCAATGTTCAGCTCGTTCTGATAGGCCTCTTGGCTTGGTTTGCTAACCTGTAATTCATTTCATTGTGAGCAATGATGGCAGCGTATAACATATAGTGGGATAATAACATATATATGTGAATAGATGACGAGTGCAAAGAAATAAGGAGTGAAGTTCTCACCTTCATCCCAGCCAGAGACAACATGTTGTTGAACTTGAACTGGCCGGACTGAGCAGGAGTTGTGTACAGCAGTGTGTCGCTAAACTATAAAGAACATGACAAAGAAACATTACTTACTTTCTGTCATATCGTCTTTGCTAATACACAGAAGAGCTTAGAGTAAGATTTAGAACATTGCGATGATATTATTGTATAAAAAACATACAAGAGAAAGAAGATATAATGTGTTACTGTACCAGGAAGAACACTCTAGGCTGCATGACCTTTCTCGACAGTTTCTTCAGGGTGCCCTCTCTTAGGAAGATCTACAGCACAAAAACGCCAGAAGGTAAAGCATTTTTTAATAACTCACAATGACTTGTTAATTATTTATACTTTCCTTTCAAACTAATCTGCCCGACAAAACTGTACAGCTTCTGTAATAGTGCAGTTGCTCTCCTATTGTTATTTCCTGTTCCTTAAAGTAAAAATATTATCTCCCTGGATTTCATTTTGTATTATCCTATTTATTTAGAAAAATACGATTTTATTTATGGTAAAGGGTTTTAAGGTGTAATGTCAATGAAGTGAGGTTCAGACAAATAAATCAAATATGTGTTGATTTAACAGTTAACATTTAATAGAGCAATACACAATAATTAATACAAAATATAAATCCAAGCTTTATGGTCTTACCCGCCCAGGCTGGACTATTTCATGGTGGCCGTTCAGTCTACACTGCACCTGGATCAGCTTCTGGAAGTTATCCTGAGAGGGAAAAAGAACATTACAAAAATGCACAAGGACATAATGGAGCTTTTTATCAACATGTTAATAGAATATTTTTATTTTCCTCACCCCTTGTTTCATGATGTCGTTGGCATGATTGGCCACTTCTTTCACTATGACAAGGGCCGCTGGGTGGATAGAAATGTAAAAAGATGTGCATCAAACACATAACAGACGTTTTTATGTGTTTCTGTTCCTGAAACTATCAGGTGAGTTACAGTACAGATTTAAAAAGGAACTTTGTTTACCTTGTGTGTCCTTGTAATCATCAGAGTCCTCAGACAGGTTTTTCAGATAGTCTGAAACACAAATAGAAGTTAGGTCCAACTCTAACAATAGAGTTAGGTCCAACATTGAAAAATACGTTGTATGGGTTATAAGTGCTCAGTCTTGTGTTACATTCCTGGATTATACTCTAACATTGAAAACGGTCTATAGGTGCTCACGTAACAGAATAATACAGGAGTGAAGTACAAACATTTTTCACATTTTGGTCCCTAGGGATCAACTCTGATCCATTAGACTCATGAAACACTAAGCTCACTCATGTTAAAGCTTGTGTTATGTCACCAAATCTGATTTGGGCTGCACTTCAAAAAATCTTATTATATGAGGATTGGAGGAGCATCAAAGAAATTCCAAAGCATTTGTATTTTTCTGGACACCAGAGGGCAGCAAGATGCCAAAAATGAGAAACATCACAGGTTTTTCGAACTATGTTTAGGGGCCCATAACTACAAGGAAGTTAGTTCCAAAGGGATTAATTAGGATTTGCAAGTTATGTGTCCAGAAAGTAAACTGAATATGAGCCTGATGCATAATGAGAATGACTCTTCTGCTGATGTACCTGTGAGCAACATCTGATACTGAGGAATCCTCTGAACAGGCTTCAGGAGGTAATGCTTCAGAGCCAAGTTGGCACACCGTGGACTGGCCTTGGACAGAAAAAATTACAATTTAGATTTTAGATAAAAAGGGACAAACTCTCACTTGCATAAACAATGAAAGCTCAGTTATGCAACAGTCACTCCCCCTCTGAAGGAGGAAACCGGTTAGCCTCGTTACCTCAAATTCCCGCACCACAGCGCCGAATGCAGGGTTCTTCTTACGCTGCTCTTCCAGTAGAGCCACATTCTTGTCAAACTCCCGGATGTATGTGGAGTACATCTTGAGATACGGCCCTTTCTTCAGGAAAATATCTGCTAGCTTAGCATTTTCATCCCTGTAAAATAAGGTAAAATTAGTAATATTTCAACATTATATTTTCAAATGTTCACAATTAAGGTTTATTATTATTTCTGCAATAGTTATTGTACAGAAAAATGTATACAGAGTTGTTGGGGGAAGTACAAGGACTACTTGTCTAAGCAAAAATAACTAGTATCGCATTTAAAGAATACTCTGTTACAAGTAAAGGTCCTGCATTTTGGTAAAAGTATGCAAGCATCATCAGGAAAATGTACTCAATACAGAAAAATGTCCTCGGTTACTGTTCTGCTATTTCATATTATATCTATATTGTTACTCCCACATTAGTGGCAGCAGGATTTTATGGCAGTAGTCGGTAGAAGTATCTGGAATAGAATAAATTGCTGATTATATTCTCCACTATCAATAGATTTTTTGGGTAAAATTTCAGAAAATTGTGAAAGATATCTTAATATGTAAAGCTGTCTCTAGTGAACATGCTTGACTAAATATAAATACTCACATTCCCTGCGTAAACATTAAGTTATATCTTTAGTTGAACTACAGCGTCAGAACTATTAAAAAAAAATACCAACATTAAACACAAATATGGGGTCATGGGTTTAAATATATTTTTGTATAAATAGTGTATGTGCATACACTTTAAGCCAGTAAACGTGATGAATATGCACAAACATTCAAATATATTATATACCATTTGGCCACTCTGTGCTTCAGCTCTCTGAGCAGATCCTGGTTCAGTTCATAGAGCTGAGGGAGGTAGTACAGGATCTGGTTGAGAAGACGCTCCTCAATCACAGACTTCCCACTCTGACGAGACGTCGTGGACACCGCATCACGGAAGTCCTGCACGTCAGATAATCAAATAAACAGACAGATAAAGAGTCAGCAGGACATATTCAGGAACTCATCCAGGCAGGAAGAGGAAAACCAGAAGTAAATCTACATGAAGTACTGAAGAAGAACTAAAAACAATAGAGGTTTTAAATCGGTCTGCTCTGCAAATCACATATATCAGTTACCAGAACAACACTACAAAAAGATAAGCTCCAGAACCATTAAGTATAAAAGATACAGAATATATACGATTGACTCATGACCGGCACACACATTAAGAATGTGTTAAGATCAACGGTCCAGTGAATCAGGAAGAAAGAAAAAGGAGAGCAAGAGACCTTGAGCGTGCCCCCTCCGCTTCTTTTTCTGATGATGTGGAGGCTTTTTTGTGGTTAATTGGGACACATGGCATATAAAACTGCCAGACTGCGCACTCAGTAGAGCGCTCCTGTGGTTAACATGTGTGATCTGAGGGCGAAGGAGGCGCGTCACGTGAAGTAGGATTTGGCAGGGAATTAGAAAAAACCGGGTGATTCATAAGATAAGAAAAGATTACAATGCAGCCGTGACTGAATCAGCAGTAAGTGAATATTTCTGAATGGGAACAACAACAGGGTGGACAAAAGGCTATTGTTCAGTTTGGTTTGATGTTCTTGTCTTCACTTTAGATAAAAGGTTATATATGGCTTAAAAGCATTATTTTAACTTAGTTTATGAAGCGCTTATCAGATGGACCATACCACATATTTACATCGGGCTATAAATCAAAGCCTTTCTTATCTTCGTGTTATACTGGAAAGATGACCTTTTACAGACCATAAGGTTTTCACCTGACAGCAACATTACACACTGCATGGCTGAAAAATACGTCTCTACTGATAACTCAGATAAAAGCTCACAACAAATGTCATGTTGTGCTCTCATTAATCAGTTTGTGAAAAGCTGGCTGAGTGCCTGGTGGGGATGGAGAACAGAAACTAAGTCACCTCTACATTCTTCTGAACTTGGTATGACTGATCCTCATTACTGGACTCTATTCCTCCACAGTCAGCAGAGCACTTCCTGTCTGCGCTCTGCTGCGAGGAGTTCATGACTCAGTCCCATTACAATCCTGTTTGGAGATCTGTGTCTCATAAAACAAACATCTCATACCTTCCTGTATCTATGTTTTGAATATGTTTAATCCCTGCTCACATAATTAGAGTAACCAATCAAACCTAAAAATGAGCATAATGTCCTCTATAAATGTGGTAGTGGATCTCCATCACTGGGTGAATACACACATTATTTTTTTACTTATGAAAAACACAATCATATTGATTTTTGTCTGAAGGATACAAGTTTATAGTGTACGTATACTGATCTGACAAACAAGCGCAGCAAAGAAACAAGAGCTTCATATTGGAGTTCTGGTTCCGTTATGGATTACATTTCTTAATCAACAAGCAACAAACAAGTGTAGCGTTACGGTCAGATATCACAGCAGAGGAAAACCATGAGGAGACAGTGTGTTGGAGACAGTGTTATCCTGCATGGGGTGTGACCCGGTGGCTAATAATCAGACACATATGTAGAATGTGGGCTCACAGTAAACCAGTGCTAGATAAAAACATATAGAGAGCCTTTTAAATCTTTCTCTACACCATGTCCTGTTCCATTTTTCAAAAGATAAGAATATTTATGTTTTTCAGCCGACTTCAACAAACAACATTTGTCATGTGGCCCATTCCTGGACTCCTAATAACACTTTTAATGTTGACTGCAAAAATATATGAAACAAATCTTTCAATATGGATTGCTATCTCTCACTGTGTTTTAATCAAAACAAATTGTACAATATCTTTGGATGTATTTTATATAAGTCTAGATGGAATTCTGTTCCCGCTTTGGAATTTTAAAACATTTTATTAATGCAAGCATATAACTTTGTGAAGCAAAAAACACAAATGGATAATGTCTCAGGATACTTACAACATGAAGCAGCTTCAGGACGTCGACAAACCTGAGAAAATAGGGAAATTAAGAAAAGTTATAAAAGGATGAGTATTGTTATAGAGAAAAGAGTCTCTTTCCCAAAAAGAAATACATTCTGGCAAATCTAGTGGTGTCTAGCTATGCTGCTTAATTGTGTTTATTTGCCAGGGTTTTGAAATGTCCGTCTCCATTCAATACAATTGAGGTGAATACAATTCTGTCAAAGCACAAATAATGTACTAATAAAACAATTCAAGATGTCCTTCAGAGCCAAAACCTCACCCTCTTTGACACCCACACAAGCCTGGCACACAACAGGTGGAATAAATACCTTACACCACACCCATGTGATAAGTGCCGTAAGTGACCAATTACAACAGTGTTTGGTGTGAACACATAATGACAGTAAAAGAGGCGACAGCAAAATAAGCATTTTGGCTCCAACATCTAGTAATGATTTTATTTTATACCAGAGAAATTAAAATGAAACCTATCGATAGCTAAGTATGTTTGGTAACATCCAATTACCCCCTTGATGAAATTGATATAATATTGTTTTTTTCATATTTGGTTTAACCTTAAAAGAAAAAAATGAAGACTCTTACACACTCTCAGAGCTCATGATTTCTGTGGCGATGTGGTGAATCTTGTTCTTCTTTTGCCCACTCTGCCCCTGACAGAAAGATTTTACAAAACACAGACTTAGAATTTCAATGCACTGTAAATAAACCTTGTGTAGTTCATGGCTAAATCACACACAGATCAATCTGAAACCTTGCAAAGGGCAAACCCTGTGTGATGATTCCCAAAAACATTTGTGAGCACTTCTAGAGAGTGAAGTCATAAATCTAACTGTGTGCCTCTCACCGTGCTCTCCTCTGCCGGCTCAGCTTCTCCTTTACTGGAGATGGAGCTGCTATCGTCCTCTTCCTCTGAGGTGTTGGCCAAGATTTCATCATCCGAAGGGCCGTCGTCCAAGGGCGTCACCTCCTCATCCACAGAGCTTCTGTCAAAGAGGGACAGGATGTTAGGGTCAGGGTAGAATAGAGGCAGATGCCAGAGCATGAACACATCACTGTATTGGTGATTAAGACACAACGCAGCAGCTGCATGCAGTTATTAAAAACACTGAATCCAGCTGACTGTCATTCCCATGCTACATGATTAGTTTAAGAAGTACAGAAAGAGTGGATGCCGTTTATTAAAAAAGGGGGAAAGAGGTGAGGTTTGGAATACAAGCACATTAATCAAAGAGGAGTGCTTTGGATACAAACATTACATTACATGACATGTTACTTGTTATACGCTTTTATCCAAAGCGACTTACATACTCAATACTGTGGGCCCAGGGACACAACGACATGCTGACTGCAGTGGTGGTGCAAACAAAGGTCAGTCCAGCAGTATTTGAACAATTCCTGCTCTGATCAAGAGGGAGCCATACAAAGAAAGAAAGGGAGAACCTGACACAACCAGGAAGAAACATTAAATAATAAACTATCAACACGGGCACAGGATTCTAGTCTTGTTGATGGGAAACAAAAGGACAGCAAACCACTAACACCCCATATCATACAAAAGCACTGCTTTTAAATGACCACATGACAGCTAAACGGGGAACAGCACCAAAAAGAAACTGATATCTCAAATGCCATAAATCCCAGAGGGAGCTCTACATGTGAAACAACGGCCCCTCCCTGAACAAAAGCTGCAGAAAAAGAAATAGGCCGAGGCCGAGCAGCAAACCCAATAAGCCGGACTCTGTAAGTCTTATACAGTGTGGTATGTGTACAATGTTACGCTGTTAGTGGTCTCCGTTTGTGAGCTGATCAACGTCCTTAAACATGTGATCGCTGCACAGTTTGAGCTAAAGATTGGTGACACACTAAGCTGTACACCCCCGAGTGTACAGTTACACAAACTGTAATCCTATTTTTCTGACTGTTCACTGCTCATTCACAATTCAACAAATGAGGATAATTAGAAGCATTTCTAACTATAATTTAATCATGCTAAGTTTAATTGAGCTAATTAAGCATCAATGGGGTTGTTCGAGACTAGTCGTCTAACTTTATCAGGATCAGTTAAATCAAAAATATATGTTCCCAGCTTCCCGAGAGCTGCTGTATATCTGAAGTGTTGAACATTTGAAACAGAAAAGCTCTTTCATCAGAAGCCTTACTCTTCTTTAGTTGACCTATTCCTCTTATTTAAAATAGGACTTTAAATGAAACCGTTGACAGAAGGATTTGTGGCTTATGCTAAGAAACATAAATATGCTTTCCAGAAGGACACACTCCTTTTAGGAAATACTTAGTAAAGCATCAAAAATCGTATTTATGTGTGGTCAAAAATCTCAGCGACAGATCCTTAAAAACGAAAAAAAGAACTGTCTGCGCGGCTATAGCATTGAAAATGTTAGCATGAAGTGTATTTTTCGAAAATGAAACAGGCATCTAAATGATTAGGTTGTCTATCTACAATCCATCAACACCTGAAACGCTGAGCACGTGTGCCACTATACCAGTCAAACTACCCTGACAGGTATCTGCAACAAAGGCACAAATGTGACGAGCTTCTCCGTAAACTTCCTGGTAAACAAATTATTCACAGTCCCTTTGTCTCATTAACAAGATCTTTTTCTCAGCTGATTGTTTCAAAGAGGCCAGAGGTGTATACCAGAAACAATGGAAATCACTCAACATATTCAGAGATAGGATGTGAAGCACTGAGAGAAACAAGACAGATAAAAGCCATGATAATATACCTCTCAAGGTCTGTTGGCATCTGATACTGCTCAGTGTTTTTCTCAAAGGACATATAAGGCTCCTGCTCCTCATAGATGCCCTCATCATTATACTGCCAGGCTGTAGGCTGTGCAATGGACCCCCGAGGGGATGTGACTTCCGTTCCTACATGCAGATTAATGTAGTCTGCTATTTCTTCATATTCAGGCATGTTTTCGTAGTAAATATCCTGTTCTGTTCCAGGAGGAAAGTCATCTCCGTCCACGCTTTGCTCTACTCCGATCAGCGGGCAGGAGTGTTTACCCTGAGGGAGATGCGTGTTGTAGTCCTCACACGCATCCAGCTCCCTGTGCACGCTTTGTTCATTATCATTAGCCGAGCTCTGGCCTCCTTTCATCAGCTTGGGAAGCATCATCACAGAGAGCTTCAAGTCCAGCAGTTTCCGGAAAGAGTTCCTCTTCTGTCCGTCGGAGCGCAGGAGGTCAGCGCCGGAGAAGGACTTGGATTTCTGTTTGTTAAGGCTGGAGCGAGAAGGCTTCATTATTCCAGGTGTTAGGAATTTTCTGCTGGTCTTCACCACTGGCGGCGGAGGCAGCTCCTTCATCACCCTCTCCTTTAAAACACAATCTTGTAAAGGAAGTGCTTGCCTTTTCTCTTCATCTCCTGATTTCCCCTCTTCTTTTTCCTCAGAGGATGCCTTCCTCTGCATCCATGCCATCGGGCTGCTGTTCCTCTTGGGCTTCTTCGGAGCTACTTTGACCACCTCTGCTGCCACGCTGCTGGCAGGAGGCTGGCTCAGATTGTGCGACCTGCTAGAAGGAAGAATAGGTGTGAAGTCACTGAATACTGACTCCTGATCACGCTTTAGTTTTTTCTCCACCTCTTCATCATCGTCCTGGTCGACTGACACCTCCATCTCCTGGATGCTGCTGTCCCAGCCCAGGTCTTCCTCCTCCACATCCGTAGGGAGTGTCTGAAGATCATAGGTCGGTGCTTTCTCAGGTGCTGACAGTAAAGGTTTTTTCTTGGGCGGAGGGGCCGGCTGGGCGCAGGCTTTTCTTGCAGACAGAAATATTGGCGCCTCATTTCCAAAAGGTACACTGACAGACAGTGATGAGCTGCCCTTCCCCTCCGATGACAGCTTCACCTCTTTGACGTTCATTTCCCTCCCTTCCTGGCTCACTATCTCTTCACTCTCCTCCACCACCTTTTCCTGACGGGCCAGCCCAGCTGACCTGGGTTTCCGTGGTACAAGGACAGGGATGGGCTTCCTAGAGGCTGCTGGGATTGGTTTGGGCTGGGACACACAAGAGATCTCCTCTGAGCCAAGAGCATCTTCCTCTGGTCCTCGCCCAGGTGAAGTCTGAGGTAGTACGTTACCGTTTGCCTCATCGCTCCATGTTCTGTGAGGAAGGGACGGCCTAACAGTCGGAGGTGTTGGTGTCTCCGTTGGTGTCTCCGTTGGACTGGAGGTGTTGATGTCTGTGTTGAGATTTTGGTCCACAGTTTCTTGAAGAGGTTTATGGTTTGTGAGGTGAGTAGTGGTAGCAGTGTTCATCACTTTGCACTTGTCTGTTTTCTCCCTACTCTCATCCACAGAACCTCGAGATGTAGAGACGATCTTCCTGTGTGCTGATGAGTTCCTGCCGCTGCACATGCAGTTCTCCTGGCTGCACAGACAGATCGGAATAATATAATCCCAATCTGGCTTTTTGTTATTTTGCTGTATTCCATTCTGCGAGTTAAGAAGAGCTTCGGTCTGTGGCGTTTCTGTTACAGATGTTTGGAGCAGGCTCTTCGCAGCAAGAGGTTTGGACTCCACAGCAGTGGTGAGTTTGGAGAGGCAGGGTTTGGGGGCCACTACCGGTTTAGCCCTCCTCGGTGTGCCAGGAGACGGGAGAGAGAGACCTTCTCTTCTCGGGGTTGCAGGAGACAGTCCTGGCCTCTGGGGCTGGGCCAGCTTCGGTTTGGGGGCCACAGGTGGCTTTTGCATGCCTACAGAGAAAAAACAAAACAAACGCACTTCAGATTTTGTGTACTTTATCTCCTCTGAATTAAAGCCTCTTGTCATCTGAAATACATCGAACAGATTAGGAATCTAACTATATTCGATGCATTTTTGGTGGTCTGACAGATGTTGCCCTAATACAAGTTCACTCTTAACTCTGCAGCATTGATCCTAACCTAGTGATAGCTTAGTGTTGAACTGCTGTAAAGTACTGGACCACCTCTCCGGGGGTTCAAATATCACATGGCTTATGTTTGCCACTCCACACAACAGCACTGTAATCCGGCTAATGGTGCGTGTCAACTGGGCAGAGGAGGAGGAGGAGCAGATGGGAGATGAAGAGAGGGATAGTAATGGAGGAAGGGGTGCAGGGACTTCCAAAAAAAGTCATGCAAACTAGCACATCTGGCTGAACTAATGCCCTAAAATTCCTCTGTGGTGAACAGAACAATAACAGCTGATTTGCTGACAGAGAGGGATGTTGGTTTTTCCCTCTGCAAATATTTCCTCATTCAGAAAGCCACCAGGTTAGACACAGCCAACAAAAACTTTTTCAGGAGTTTTTACAGTCAACTCTAAGTATACATAGAAATGAGTGGGATATGTCCCATATACTATAAAATCACAGGATTGCCATTTAAATAGCTGTACAAAACATTGACTTAAATACTACACATTCTGTTTTAAGTATATGATCTATCTCAAATCGTTTTACACACGGAATTGTTTGTCTGTATGAACCTATATATTTGAAACAGAAACAAGGACAGGGGCTGCAGATTAGCTTCAGCTAGAAAGTCAACATTACCACTGTTGAATGTATTCTCCCTGTGTAACACTGTTTAGATGTAATTCCCCCAATAATTAAATGAAGTAACAGATAAATAAATATATGGTTTAACAATAAATCGACCTGCTTTGATTTTATCTGATCCACTAACAAAACTCTGACCAGAACAATCATCGAGTTTCCGTCGCTTACCTGAGTTAATCATCGCTTCACTCACTTCGTTTCTGTTTTGTCAACTTTTTTTACATCACTGCAGCGGAAAGAAACCATCCTTCGTGTCCGGATACATCTCAAGCCGTCGATTCCAAAATAAGTTATCAGTCAAAAAAGCACATTTTCTCCGCTTTTCTTCGAGAAACCCATGTGATCCTGCTGCCCACAGTTCATTCTCCCCGCAGCCGCAATGACTGGCTGCCTGATTAATGCAGAGCTTCCTTTGTTTCCATGAACGATCCAGCAGGGGGCCTCGTGACACACTGACAGATTGGTGTAGCATTTACTAAATCAGAATTGTCTCATGTGCACATCTATTTACCCTTTTCCTACCTAATTGCATTTTTACTAAATCATCACTACTCAAATTTTCCACCAACGCATCTTTCCCCAGACATCATCATTGCTAATTTTAACACAGCAAGTGTGACTATGACACAAGAGACATATGAGTGGGAGCCAGCTAATGCTTTCTAAGCTATATTTGATCAAATTGGGGAAGTAAAACTCAAAATACATCATTGTATAGGTGGTGCTTTCACCATGCTGTCAGTCTGTCACCAGGATCATAAATCAGTCATTTTTACAGGAACAGCTCTGGCTAAGAGGAAGGAAGTGATATGAAGGACATTTTGCCAAAGAACATTAGATTAATAAATGTCAAGAGATATTAGATTTATAAAAAAGGAAACACAGTACTGAGTAGTTTGGCGTTTTCTTTTTATTAAATCTGCTCGTAAAATATTGCAGTGAATGCAGATGTTTCTCATTGATATTTGATTAAAATTAAACCCCAATTGAAATAATAAATTATGCAATGCTTATCTGGATGATAAATCCTGATTCTTGATACCTGTGTTGGCCTACTTCTCTGTACCAAAATACATTTAAAAATGTCACATTTCAGGAGCAAGTTATTAGACTACTGCATAGTAAGCAAATGAGGCTGCAGTTTAATAGTACATTAGTAGTGTACTATAATAGTGTTTTAATAACTTAAAGTGGACTGATACAGATGTAATCCCGTCACAGATCATGTTCAGTGTGTGATAAGAACACGAGGGAGTGATGGAGTCTTCTTTGCTTTGATACAAAAGTCTCTATGTTGCCGGTTTGATACTTCAGGAACTTTATTGTTTGTTCTGCTTAGAAAGAAGACATTTAACACGTTATTACTTTTTATCATGCGTTAAATAACAGTATGGACCATCACTATTCATAAGAACACAGCAACATTAAATAAAATGTATATCTTGTTGCAGGAATCTCAGTCACTTACTTCTCATTGGCCTTCTGGTTTCTTTCCACTGAAGGAGTCAGTGTTTTGTTATCTGTTGTTTTGAGTGTGGAATTTTGGGAGTCGTGTGCATCTGCGGCTGAAGGGGTATCAACTGTATTGCTGCAAGGAAAGGACAGAAAACTATGAAAGTAACTAAGTACTTAGTACCATTTTGAGATACTTAAATTCTTCACTTAAGTGTTTCTATTTGTATTATATTATTTACTAACAAAACATGTAAGTTAAATTATATGAATATATATTGTTTACAAATTATGAAAACAATGAAAGCAGTAAACTTAATTTCTGCATGTATAAAATGCATTTTCGTTAAATATTGAACCTTTGCTTTGAATGTCATAATAATCCCTGTACATATATTCCCGTAATATTGAAATGTAACACTTTACATTCACACTGTTTCACTACATTACAGTAAAGATTGAGTTTGATACAGTAGATCAGATTCACACGGGGCGTGTTGCAGTAATACCTGAACTTGTAGTCTGTAGGGAGGCTCACACCTAATCTGTAGTCTCTCCTTGTTCTGGAGATTTGCTTGTGAAGGTCCCTGACTGTGCAGTTGTGACCACTGAATATGAAGCCCACGAACAGCAGCTTCCCTCTGATGTACATCTATCACATGAACAAGCAACATCACATTAGATGTGTGGAAACGGAAAAACAAAACTATGAACACTGCAGTTTTTCATTGTGGGATTTAAAAAGCATTAGTCTACACTGTATATTTAGAGTATGGAGAAGTGGTTTGCATCACAATGCTGATTCTCTCTTTTCCAAATGTTCGTCATATCAGTAATGTGGAAATGTGTACTTTTCATAACTGAGGGTCCTAGAGTGTGTGTTCAATGTGAGTAAGACTTAGGTTTTCTGTTTGATTTATGGACTGTAGAGAGGAATTTAATCTTAGAGCAAAACTCACTGGAGCAGCTGTCATGACTTTGGGCTAAAAATTAACCAACCTTTTTGTAATTAAGAAGCGCCATCCTTCACTGCTACTTTAATAATAACTGTCTGGTTTTCTTGGTAAGAACAGTAGCTTACAACATTCCTCCTCACCACATCCCCCTCATACTTTCCCCTCTTCAGCTTCAGGCAAGCACTGCTGCTGCCACCCAGAGGAAACATTGAAACCCTGCACTGAGCTGAGCCTGCAGTGGTTTTACTGACCAGGACCATCCCTGGAGCTGCGTTATGCCGCTGCTGCAGCAGGATGCTCCCCGCAACACAGCTGGGCTTCCCTGTTGACATCTCATACCTCACCAGGCGAAATGAATCCATCTGGCACTAGATTTAAAACAAAAACCTGTTACTGAGTTTGCTGAAATACATACTTTTCAATAAACTTCTGACTGTAGTATGTCTTTCTCTGATCCTCTGTTTTTAGTATGTGCAAAGCAATGTATATTTCACATTTAGTGTACTTGCTGTAGGACTGGATTACAGCAAAGTAAAAGTGATGCACATGCTGCAAATTGGAGACTGCAATGATGTTGGGTTCGCAAAATAGGGTGAAATTGCTGCTTCTTGTGTTGTTGTTATTTTCTGCACCCCCTGCATGTGAGACAGCCCACCTGAGAACAGGGCATGGTTCTGTGCTTGTTCCTCTTCCTGTACAGCAGCTGCAGCACCTCCTGGCCCGGCGCTGCTTGTGTGTTGACGTGTTGAGGTGGAGGAGTCACACACACCACCAGGATCTGTTGACTGTGCGGAGGCTGGCCCATGACGAAGGCATCGTACTCCGGGTCCGTCAGCACTGGCATCAGTGCAGCGCTGCAGCAGCACCGCCTGCGCCCCCCCTCCCCGAGCAGGGCGGCTCTCAGCAGAGCAGGGCACACAGTGAGGGGGGTGGAGGGGATGAACGATGGTGGGGCAACAGCGGAGGGCTGCAAATCTGCACTGTTTGGAATAAATACTGACCTGGCAGAGTGGGAGTGATAGTGAAGCTGTCATTGTAAATAAACTCTTGTTCTTATTATAAACTGCAGTTTATGTCAATTTGAATGAATGTTTTTATGTGGTCTTACTCAATTTGGATGTTGCCATGAATTTGAAGGGGTCCTATCTGTGTCACAAGACGGGGTTCTTCGTTTGTTTGCTTTTTCCGTGTCCTAAAAACATGCAGATCAAAACAGTGAAATGTTATATTTCATTATATTACATTACATTACATTACATTACATGTCACTTGTTAGACGCTTTTATCCGAAGCGACTTACATGCTCAATACTGTGGGCAATCCCCACAGGAGCAATTTGGGGTCTTGCCCAGGGACACAACGACATGCTGACTGCAGTGATCCGAACACCTACTTACACAACAACCCACTGCACCACACGCTTCCTTATATTATGTATTAGATAATGCAGGACCATCTGTGCAGAGCTCAAGCACTTGAGATTGATCAATGAACAGTGTGTTTGTGTAACTACAACAAAATCAATAACTAGGTAGGTAGGTTCTGAATGTGGTTTCATGTACTGTACATGTTGCTATGCAGTGGAAGCCAGACAATCTTGGAGCAGATGTTAACTAGAACATTGCGAAAAAATAACGCCTTTACATTATTAGGATCGCATATAAAAGTGGCACAAATCAGACTTTGAGAACAAAACTATCACGTGATTTGTGCTGTTCAAAACTGATCTGGGCCACATTAGCCCAATAAAGAAATCTGTTTTGAGTCACTTTTGCCTGCAGTGTGAACATAGCCATATTTAGCATTTAACTACCAAGTATGGCTCCAGCTTGAAACAGTAAAATAAAGTACATTTACAATTAAAAGTGTTAGTGTGGTCCCAATGGCAAACATTCTGGTCCTATATTCTCATGTTAAATGTGCACCTGGGCAGCTTGACGTAGCAGTCTAGAGGAGGTCTTTCTGCCGGTGCGGACAGATGTCTTTGTTGCTCCTGTAACTCTTTCCTGTCCTCCTCTGGCCGCACTGCTCTAGCGTCTGCCCGATCAGGTGGGTTCAGAGAGGGCAGAGTCGCTGACTGCACCTCCCTCCTCAGCCTGGTCCTCAGTGGGGCATCTGGCATCCGTTTCATGTCAGGACACTTGATACCTGAAGGAGAGGAAGAGGTCACTCAGAAATGCACACAGACACCGAGTGTGGACACAAGTGACCGTGAACAGGATCCTGATGGAACTATTCAATAATGTTGAGTTTGCAGGATGAGATGATACTGTAACTTTTGTCTTCACTGAATCACTCCTAAACAACCTTAGCTTGGATCAGATTGGCTCAAAGAGACTTTTGTTGCACTGCATAGTTTTATAACTCGCGTAAGAACACAATGTTGTTCTCATAAAAGCTATAAATGTACAAACCTATGGCCACACGGTAATAATCCAGCCAGCCGTCCAGGGTGTTTCGTACTCTCTGCTGAAGCCTCTTCAGCTCCCTGCCAACATGCCCTCCTCTTCTCCACTGTGCTGACGGCTCCTCCAGCTCCTCCACCTCTCCAACCATCTGGAGCACCTCCAGGGAGCACACTGACACCTGCCATACATCATTACTCGCATGGTGGGTTAGAATATATAGAACAACAAAAGGCATTTAGCCAGCTGTTTTATACAAAGTGACTCAATGAAGGTTTTTCAAAATAGATCCTCGGTATTGTTGTAACACGCGTCTGCAGGGGATAGAAAGTGTCTTACAGGTGTTAACGTCAGGTTCCTCTTGCTCTCTAGGACCACAACAGGGTTTGTTGTCTTCCTCAACAGCAACAGGTCTTGAGCAGAGTCGGAGGTCATCTTTTCTTCAGTCTGCAAACATGTCTGTTAATACACGGGTGACGTTACAGATAGGAGTTTAATCATAAATCCAATATCTGTTAAACATTAATCTTACCGTTTCTCGTGATTTGTTAAGGTTGGACAGGACAGAAAGAGGAAGTTGAACACTTTCGTTGTTGCACCTGAAGCTGAGCATGGCAGAGGTACCACTGAGCAGCCTCACAGAAATTACATCTGACAACTGAAGGAGACAAAAAAAAAACTGATTTTAAGTTTTCCCTCATAAAATGTGATAATTATTTCACTGTTATCTAATAAGCACACTGTTATAAAACCCCTATCCCCTGTCAGAGAAAGTTTGTTCAGTCATCAGTAGGTCATGCGTCATACCTCTCATGCCCTGTTTGTTTGCAGTTTCTCAAATGCACTTCTTACAATTGTCTCACACGTCAGGTTCTTTAACTACTCTTGTCACTGACCATATCAGCATATGTCAGCAGATAAACTTTGGCCTGGTTTTTGTACAACATGTAGCTGTTTGTTCATTGCACAAAGAACATGGATATAATCTATTATACTATTAAATATGTCAGAGGTTGTGTCACTCTTGCTCACTGGCTGCACCTGAATATCAATCTTCTCCTTCAGTGTGCGGTCTTTCTGACAGCTCCACTCCTTAGTGATCTTCCCATGCTGGTCACATATGAATCCACCTTCCTGGTCCCACACTGCTGCAATGACAGAGCTGGAGAACAAGTGTAAACATTGTTAAAGTCGTAACACATACATGGTTATAGTTATAGAAAGGCTGTTTAAAGACTTTCAGCATTTAGGAGAAAAGCCATTTGTTGCTTTCTTTGGGGGAGCGAGATGAGAACATCAATAATAAACAATGGGTGCTACATATCCTAAATTCATAAGATAACTGATCATTTTTTCAAATGTCGGAAGCTCTCTAAGAAAAGCCAGAGAGGATATCATCCTGACATTTTATTGACTTACTCTCAGCAGAGCACCCGTTTTATTTGCTCAGACTGTCTGACATATCAACACCAAACTCACGTTAGAGGGTTTGTCGCAGCCCCGTTCCCGAACGCTGTGATAGTCGCCAGAATAACGGGACACTCGCTGTCATTGAACACGTTGGTATAGAAGCCTCCACACAGCAAACCTGAGCGACTCTGGCATACGGCAATACAACCAGACGGGTAGCTGAGAGCCCAAGGTCAAGGGTCAAAAGGTAATCTGCAGTGACACATTATCCATATGCTGCACAATGCCTTTCTTGTACGACTACTGGAACTTATGAATAAACATGACGAGAGAAGGATACTATATGAAGGAGGAGCCGTCGTTGATCCTGTAGTGTAGTTTCTGCCGTGATGGATCCATGGGTTTCATTTCTGGTACCTGCGGCATCCCGTTGACAAGAGCAGCAGGCTGCACCTTTCTCCTCGCCCTCCTGTCCTTCAGTTTGACCTTAGCATCACCATAATGACAGAGAATGAGGGGCTTGTTCAGGTCCTGCTCAGTTTGTAGTTTTCTATGAAAAGAGGTGATATTTTAATGTTTGAGAACTGGTCTCTCATGTAGGACATAGCAAAAATAATGACTTCATTTAAAATACAGTAAGGATTGCTCCCAAAAATTAAGGATTAACTCAACAGATCATTAAAAACCAAAACAGCAGCCCAAGCTAGAATATTCTAGCTATACTTTTAGACAAACGCTAACATAAGAGGTATAATGTTCATCATGTTAATTATGTTAGCGTGATAGAAGGCATTTTAATCCACTAATTAGCACTGAATGCAAAGAATAGCTGAGTGGGATGTGCGCAGGATTTTAGTCAGAAGGTTGTGAAGTAAGTTCAATTGCAACGTTATGGGCGCCACAAGATAAGTCATGGAAACACCAAAGTTATTACAATCCAGCCTCAGTGGGACATGCATGTGTAATAGTTCTCTTTACCCCCTGCATGTTGTTGAAATTAGCAAGGTCATATCTGGGAATCAAGAATATCTCTGCAAAGTGTGTTCCAATCCATCTAATAAATGTAAAGACGTGTGACTAGATTAATAAAAAACTTTGAACAGCAGGTGAGATAAAAAGTTAGATGATCACCAGAGTTGTTGAATCATATCTCTCAGTGTAAGTGCATTGAATAGTAATTGAGATATTGCAGTCTGGACTGACAGATTGACTGACATTGCTGTCCCTGGAAACATCTGATTATCAGATCACATTATGGAATATGTAACCCCTCATTTGACACACATTTGCACACGTTTACTGTATGCATTAGTAAAGGTTAACAACTCACTGGAGACTTCTTGCGGCCTGGAGTCGCTCCACCACCCACTGACAGAGACGGATCTGCTGAGCCTCATCACAGGAGGGCATCTTCGACTGGATGATCCAACCTGGACACAAATCACATCCAGTTGAGGCAGCAGAGAGACGACCAAAGACACAGCAGCCTTCATGAACACAATGTCTCACCTGGATTACTGCAGCTGTTGGATGAGATGGAGAAACTGACAGTACTGGAGCTGAGAGCTGCAGAGGAAAAACAGATCTTAGTCAGTTTATCAGCTGAGGTTTGATTAACCTTTTCATTGAATCTGTGAAGACAATACTGGCGATACTTCAGTCCCTAACAGTGGCACGAAGGAACTCAATACTGTAACTCAATAGCTCTGTAACTGATTAACAGACAGCAGTACATCTTTACCTACCTTGTCCTATCTGTTAAACTAATCCCCTCACTTCCACAAGCTTGCAACCGAAGCTGTCCTCACATTCAGTCTTTAAAAGGTCATGAGATATTACTTAATGGGTTTTCACTCTCACTGTTATTGTCTCTTTACATTAGAGCCCCAAATATAGTTATGTCTGTTCTGACTTGTCTCAGTTTTACACAATTGTTCCTTTGCAACACTAGCATTTTTCTAATAATGCATATTTTATAAACTGTTTGGGCTTTAACTAAAGGCACAACAGAGTGTTAATAAATCATTTATTAAAGATTAAAGGCCATTTGTAAAACATACTCTTGGGTTGCCAGGTTGCATATGCATATCCTTTTAGAGCCTACTTGCTTTGTCAAACTGTTTATTGACACTTATAGCTAAATGTAGTGGAAGAAGAGCCATCATTAATTACTTTCAAATATGTATGCCTGCAGAACTAACATGACATATTACCTTAATTAATCAATGTATTCTTGATTCTAATAGCCCAATTATACTAGTTATTCATATGCAAATGCATAGATTTTGGTCCAGGTGCTGTGCAGCCATTTTTCAGAAATGTCAAATTACGTAGCAGATTAGGAGGGAGGCTTTTTTTTACCTGGTTTATCATGAAGGCTTAAATAAATGATCTATTAACCATTATTAAAGATGAATTACTGTGCTAAGCCCTTTTCATGCACAGGACAGAAACTATTCAAACAAATATTAAATATGTCAAAGTTAATATGCTTTTTTAATTACACAGGCAGCATATATTCTATAGTGAGTTAACAATCTATTGTTGGCTATCTTAAGTGTGGTAGAGATGTACTGTATCTCGCCATACTTTTTACAGTGAGTTTCTTTAGGTATTTCACTTTTCCACAGGTTTTTTTTTTCAGGCAGAGGTGGGCTTCCATAGAAGGGACCCAGAAATATGTTTACCTCTATTTGAACTGTGTTTACGCTTTTTCATGCGTGGATTTGAGCTGAGTTGTGGTTTTCTCACAGAGGGACCACCATTTTCCACAACACATGAGTTTCTCCCTCCTGCCTCCGTCTTGTCTTCGGCGGACACTTGACTGGATCGAGATTCATCCAGTTTCCCGGAACCTTTGGACTGCCGTATTTCGGCGGCCTGCTCCGGACTTTTAAAGTGCACCGACCCCGCAGTCAGATCCTTCCAGGAGCAATTCAGAATATTTACAATCCCGTGAGGAATCCGGCCCTCCTCAGTCCACTTATGTCGTGAAAGTAGGCGAGCCAGGTCATTTAATATCAGAGGGGCTGCTCGCTGGTATGCGTCCATGGGATCCTGGTCCTTTATGTTGAGTGCAGCACCGACAGAGGTATCAGGTTCACCATCTCCACATGTTTCACCTGACAGCCTCTGAGTGAGCTCACCACTTTTACCTTCTGTGTTGTCATCTGGATGACTGTGGAAAAATGAGACAAATTATTTCATCGCACAAGAAGAAGGTTAAAAGACTGCGCATAGCAATAAGGGACTTTGATTACCTTGCTTCTTCACGTGCCAAATTAAAATGAAAAATGTTGCTTCGTGCCCCTTTAATTCGGTTTCGTTTTGTTGGCTGCGGAGAGATCAGTTGCAAGGTTAATTTCTTGCTGATTCTCATAAACTGTAGTCAGCTAAATTAATAATGTCCTCACCTGGTCAAAGAAGTACAAAGGGCCACATCTGAATTCTGTCAGCCCAACAGAATAAGTCATTTTTTTTTTTTAAATCCACTTAAATGTCCTTAAAATGATCGTCAAACGCAGAATAGGTACACAAAAATCCATAAGTGTAGTGCTTTAAAATCCACCTCCACTGCTGTCAATGTGCCTCAGTCCACTCTTTGTGCTGGGCTTGTTGCTTGGTTACACAGTTATACGCCTCTCCAAATACTCGCGATACGCACCATTAATCGACTCCGGGCATCAAACAGAAAGTTAATCTGTGACAAAACAAAAACCAAAAACATTATTGACAAGTAAAATAAGCTGTTTTCCATTGAGGATACACGGAGAAGTGACACACAAGTCGAGGAGCTGCAGGTGCGGACAGTAACCTGAAACTCAGCGCTAGACAAAGTGATGATTCTGGCAGTGCAGCTAAATTTACATGCCATTTATCAGGGCATGATGGCTCCATAACTAAGCATTTCACCCTCCACAGAGCACATTGTGTTGCTGTCCCAAAATGTAATTTCCCCCTGCAGGAAGAAGAAAAAAAATCTGATGATAAATGAAAGTTTTTGCTCTTCGTGACAGAGCAGGATCGTCTTCCCACTCGGGTCAAGTTGTTGCGCGGAGATTGTCTAATGGCTCATTATTGGCTCAGCTTCCTCCTGCACACTTTTCTGCTTTGACCACTGGAGGCTCTCAGCAGTTTATGCGTCACTTCACCTCTCAGTCGCTGATCATGGCGGAGCTACAGCTCCAGCGTGAAGTGGAGCCTCAACTTCTCAATGGGGACGACCTGAACGAGGAGAGAAAAGATGCAGACGCGTCAGAATCCGTGAAGAAGAGGAGAAGAAAGAAGAAGAGGAATAAGACCCCAGCACCAGGTGAGAGGCATCACTTTGCGATTGGAAGATGCTTTGAGAAAATAGCGCAGAAATTGTCTCCTCTAGTGCCACTCGGTAAAGAGTACGAGTAAATCAAATATGCGGGACAGGAGACTTTCCAACCTGTCAGATGGGACTCCTGTCCAGCTGTCCCAACTCAACTAGACATGGGACAGTCTCTGTAAAATATGAAATTACCATCAAAGCTGAGTGAAAGCTGTCATTTGAAGATATGGGTGGAATCAAATGTAATTTTACTCCAGATTAAATATGTTCCATCCTATAAATCCCCCTAAACTGCATGAAATGATAATATCCACAGTTTTAGTGCAAAAATATGACAACCACTCAAATGCAAAAAAAAGCGTGATGATAATCACAGCTTTACTGCCTCATGATATGAAAAGAAAAATCTGAGAGAACCTAAGTTTGTTGAGCCTGCCATAAGTCAAGTGCTGTCCACAGAGCCCTGTCTCTGAAGGGCTAAATGTCATAATGCTGCAAGGTACACATGCCCTTGAGGATATTGACTCTCAGGGTAAAGAAATAAATTATGCACAGACCCTGCCAAGTTGTGGATGCACTTTTTTGAAATCACTCTGAAGCACAAATTATTTACTTACTCTCTGTGTGTGTGTGTGTGTGTGTGTGTGTGTGTGTGTGTGTGTGTGTGTGTGTGTGTGTGTGTGTGTGTGTGTGTGTGTGTGTGTGTGTGTGTGTGTGTGTGTGTGTGTGTGTGTGTGTGTGTGTGTGTGTGTGTGTGTCTTAATGCATGTGCATGATTGCCGATGGTCTTCACGTGTGTGTTGACCTGCACATGTGTGTGACTTTGCAGCAGGGACAAATGAAGCTGAGGGCGATGGAGAAGCTGGAAGTGTTGGGGATGTGACAAAACACATGGAGCAGCAGTCACTGGAGGACAAAGAGAGGGAGGAGGATGGAGAAGAAGGTAACTCCTCCTCACCATCATCTTCCTCATCATCTGCAGCGGAGATTGTGTTGAACTTTAAGACCCTGATCGTGCTCAGTGAAATTCATCTGCAATGTGATATTTGATTTTCAGTAGCACACTGGGGATTGTGCCTAAGCTCCTGTCGATATTTCTCACGTTGCAAAACTGTATTGAAACTAATGATGCGTTCAACAGATGGGGAAGAAGGAGAGAACTCAGCTGGAAAAAAGAAGAAGAAGAAGAAAAAGAAGAAAGGATGTAAGCCTTTACTTCTCAGTGCACCAAATGCATCTCTCGCTACAGTTGCTTATTGGCAAGGACTGCTTGAACCAAATTCACATTAGCTACATTCAGGATTTTAATTGAAACTGCAGTTTACATCTCATGTTATAGATACACAAATAACACTAACAGCAAAAGCTCTTCTGTGTTTTTTCTACATCACTTTCAACTATTAGGTAAATACAACAGGTGCATCAAAGCAGGTTGACCTTTTTAAATGAGTGTCATGAGAGACACATAATGTAGTAGGACAGAGAGGGCAGGTGTAGGACAAAACAAGGACCTTACATATGTCAGGCAGACAGAAGGAAATGAATGTGGAGTGAGCAAACTGGAAGTAAGTCACCCCCGTAACATGTCATATAACCCACTATAGGACACAAGTGCTTTTATATTGCCACAGATTTGTCTCGCTTTATGATTAAATAGGTTTCTTTTATTCAGGGGTGCCTTGCTTGATTAGATCTGTAAGCCAGGAGCTGCACTGAATTCTCTCACAAGGTTGAAATGCAGAAGTCATGAACATTTGGAGGATAACTTGTATTTTCTTTTCTCTCTTTGTGGTTGCTTTCCTCTGCTTCTCCTTCTCACTATCTGGGTTACAGTGAAGGGACAGACTGACCCTCCCTCAATCCCTATTTGTGAGCTGTTTCCCAGCGGAGACTTTCCAAAGGGAGAAGAGTGTGAATATCCACCATCGAAAGACGGGTGTGTGACCTCCACATCGTCCCTCACACTCAGCAGTAGTCTTCCACTGTGTGACATGCCTAGTTTTTTTATTTAGATCTCTCTGCTTTGCACTCCTTCATGTTTGGACAGCGTAATTAGGCGCAATGTTCAGTGTGTGCTTTAATCTCCTGTTCTGGAGCTATCTCATTTGTCAGATCTGCAAAGTATCAACATGACTTTCACCTGTCGTGTGTCGTATTCTCATTACCCGTATTTGTATAATGAGAAAATAATGAGTTCCTCCTCTCTGTGGTGTGCTTGTCTACCCCCCACCAGGCGCAGTGCAGCGTGGCGGACCACCAGTGAGGAGAAGCGGGCGCTGGACATGGCCAACGAGGAGATGTGGAGTGATTTCAGGGAGGCAGCCGAGGCGCATCGGCAGGTCCGCTCCTATGTTAATAGCTGGATCAAACCAGGGATGACCATGATTGACATCTGGTGAGATATGTGCTGAAGCGTTGACCTTGAGCCCCTTTTAATGGAGTTTAATGTTGGCTGCTTATACCTGCCTTGGCTCAGTTGAGACGTTTTAATTTGGCTTTAAGTCCAATTATTCTTATTTATTTATTTTATAATTGCTCTTTCAGTCCTGTGTTTATCGACTTATGTTGGTATTAAGTGTTTTGAACACTCACAAAGTCTGTTTATAACCTTGGAAGTGGGGTTAATATATGTGTTTTTATGTTTTTGGATTTAGAAGCACTTGATGCTTTCTGTATGAAAAGTGCTTCATAAATGAACTTTGATTTGAAATTTATTCAGGTTTCAGCGCTTCTTTGTCCCAGTCTGTTTTAAATGTTTCAAGGCTGTCATTTGTGCATAGCTACAGTGTAGTTATGACAATGACAATCTTAGGTCACAGGCTCCTCCAACAGTGCAACACAATAAAACAGATAAAATAGTAGTGCAAGTAAATAAAATAAAATATAATATAATAGAAAGTGCAGATGCATCAAAGCAAGCATGATTTATTATATGGCTTCATCCTATTCTTCTGCATGCATTATCTGCCCTCAAAACAGTCTCATGGTTTCTGTCCTCCATTGTCCCCATTTCTGTTTCTGGCAGTGAGAAGCTGGAGAACTGCTCCAGGACGCTCATCAAAGAAAACGGGCTAAAGGCAGGTCTGGCCTTCCCCACCGGCTGCTCCATCAACCACTGTGCTGCCCACTACACCCCCAACGCAGGAGACCCCACGGTGCTGCGCTACGACGACGTCTGCAAAATCGACTTTGGGACGCACATCAACGGCAAGCGCTCGCTAATAACTTTTTAAGTGCTTTAGGAGTTCTGCTGTGCCATTTCACACTTGGCTTTTATTATGAAACGGTGAAATGATGATTACATTATAATTATTTCTTCCTGGAAAGTGCTGTTCTTGTAAGTTAATTAACTTTTTTTAGATCATGACATGATGAATTTTCCTGCAGAGTGATAACCTCATTGGAACTGACTGAAGTTTTTGGTCTTTCAGGTCGAATAATAGACTGTGCCTTCACCGTCATCTTTAATCCAAAGTTTGACAGGCTGCTGGAGGCTGTGAGAGACGCAACTAACACCGGCATTAAGGTGATACAGCTCTTCATCCTTCCCCATTCCTAACAGTTAAACCTATAAAATAATGCCATGATAGAGTATTTGGGTATATTTGGCTCTAATGCTGGATTCACAGTAACAACTAAGTTTCTGAATCTGACTTGATGTGACACAAAAATGCAGAGTAAGTTCAATATAATAATTGTAATGATCTTATACATACTGTAAACAACAAGGTATTTTTGGTCAAGATAAGACTGTAAAAATGTTATAATAAAGAACAAATCAGGTACAGTATATTTAGTAGATTATCTGAATAAATACAGACATTAAATTGCATGAAAAACACTGAAAATATGATAAATGTGTACAAATCAATCAATCCCCTAGTCTACATACATTTCCTTTAAAGGAGTTGGATAGTTATAAAAAATTGGAGTAGGCAATGTATACCATATTGAAAATGAAAAGGAGATAAAATGTACAGCTTATGCAACCAGAAACTACAAAGTGTATTGAGACCCTTAATTAATTAACTAAGAGAAGAGAAGTAATAAATCATGAAATGCAAAAAATCCTGTGACTCTATTTACATCAGGGGTCTCAAACTCAAGGCCCGGGGGCCAAATCCGGCCCACGACTTCATTTTATGTGGCCCCGCAAGAGCTTGCAAAGAATATAATACGTTTATTATACGGTTACATGCCACTTTACAGAAGCAGGTTGCCCATAAACTACATGTCCCACAATGCATCTCGTTTTGTGACATGGGTACACTGAAGAGACTTGCAATTATTTGCCCTGGACTTCTGCTTTCAGACATAGTTAATTACTAAGTTATTTTCCTATCCGATATTAATCAAATTCAGAGGCAATAATGTAATATAATACATTATTTGATATATATATATATATATTATATATTTATATAGTTAAAACCGGCCCTTTGAGTGCAACCTTTATGTGAATGTGGCCCGCGATGAAATTGAGTTCGACACCCCTGATTTACATGGTTCAGAGTTCAGGAATGATGCATTATGTTAATCATTCTAGAAAATCATCATTAGATAAGAGTTAATTAACATAGTGGCTATACCTAAAACTATCATATGTTTTAATCTAGTCCTTGATGTTCAGGTATTCAGGAATGACCATTTGTATTAGCAGGGTTCCTCATTTGGGTCTCGGGAGTTTGTGTACTAAACTGTTAAGTGTTTCCACGCTAACTATAAATAAGACACATCACATTGACTATCCAGACTGACTGTGTGAGCATTGTAATGACGACGTGTAATGATGCGAGAGTAAACACCTCTCTGTCAGTTTGCAGGGATTGATGTGCGCCTGTGCGATGTCGGTGAGACCATTCAGGAGGTCATGGAGTCTTACGAGGTGGAGATAGATGGGAAAACATATCAAGGTAACGCAAGGTCGTTCATCTTTTATCGTGCACACGTCCAGCGCTGCTTCCTATTTATTAAACCTCTGGGTGCTGTTCTCTTTCTAGTGAAGCCAATCAGGAATCTCAATGGCCACTCTATCGGACAGTACAGGATACACTCGGGGAAGACGGTCCCTATTGTGAAAGGCGGAGAAGCCACGAGGATGGAGGTTTGTGCAGCAGTGAATACAACCCACTCAAAATGTGATTACATTCGAGCCAAATGTGGATGTGACCAGAAAACAGCACTGCAGAACCTTTATGCTGGAGTGTGTGAAATTAAACCTTTATTAGCTGCTTGACCTTGCACATAAATAAACCCTTTTTAAGTCTGAAGTGTAATTGGAAGAACATGTGGCTGGTTAGGGTTACGACGGTGGGATGTAAGAGAAGTGTTCCAACTCACTGCTCTAACAGCTTCTTAGTCACCCTAGTCAGCACTTTAATTACAACTTTAATGGAATTACCAGCCTTATCGAGTAGCAACACGTAACCCTTATTTCATCTCAAGAGTCGTGGGCATCTAGAGTTCATTATCGAACTCTATCAAGGAGAAACATGCTTTTGCACTATCTCACATTTCCTCAGACTACACTGCGATCACCGCCTGCCTCACACTCGCACAGCTGCAGTAGTATTTGGAGAGAACTGAGCATTTTAATTGGCAAGTCGCTGAGTCAAGCATTTTACCTGATGGTTGCAGGAGGGGGTTGCTGCTGATGTGGCAGCTTTACGTGTTGTATTTTTAGCTGAAGTGTGTTGGTGTAACAGAGCCCTTACCCTCTTTGTGCACAGAGTGGCAGCTGGGCGTGCCACAGGGCCACTGGCACTTTGACTGATTATCGGTGCATCGAGAGAGGGTGTCGCAATGTTATCAACTAATACCACAGGGACTCCGACAACAGCCACGCGCTGATAGAGATACGAAACGCCAATGAAACCGAGTCAATCAACTCACAGGAGGCGCTGCGCCACACAGGACACTGCTGCTCTTAATAGACTCCACATGAATATGTCAGCCTCTGGCTTCTTGAGGCTTTTATTACATTTACTCTGTCCCCTGGGGTTTTTTGTCCTTTCTGCAACATCATACCCTCTCAGCCCTGTATAAAAGTGCATAGATACATAGACATTCATATTAGTTCAACATGTTACCAAATAAAGTGTTTTGCCTTTCTTTTTGTTGCTTCCTAGGAAGGTGAAGCGTACGCCATTGAGACATTTGGCAGCACAGGAAGAGGTGCAGTCCATGATGACATGGAGTGCTCGCATTATATGAAAAACTTCAATGTTGGACATGTACCAATCAGGTTGGTTCTGCTGTATTAATATAAACAAAATTGAGAAAGTGTTTTGGTTAATTTCATATTCTGTCTTCTAATCCATATTTCTAACTAAATAGACTGAGCATACAGTCTGGTTTACATCAATAGCCAGTCTCCGGCTTGTCTCTCTAATGACTGTGTTGTTACTGCGCCGCAGACTTCCAAGGGCTAAACATCTGCTGAATGTGATCAATGAGAACTTTGGCACTCTGGCATTCTGCCGCCGCTGGCTGGACCGCCTGGGTGAGAGCAAGTACCTGATGGCGTTGAAGAATCTGTGTGACCTTGGCATCATAGACCCGTACCCTCCGCTCTGCGACATCAAGGGCAGCTACACGGCGCAGTACGAGCACACCATCCTACTCAGGCCCACCTGCAAGGAGGTAGTGAGCCGGGGGGACGACTACTAAGCATGCGCCAAACCTGAAGGAGAAGCAGGAGGAGACAAGAAACCTCTGCAGACTGATCGCAATTATGCAATATTTCTCTGATCTAAATTACCACTGCTTTAGTACCTTTAAGTCATTATTCAAGCAAGAGCGAAACGATTTTGGTCCTGGTAGAAGCTTAATAGTAGTTACTTTTGAATGATTGAAGCAAAAGACAAAGGGCATATATCTTTAAGAAATGTAGTGTTGTCATTTAGGCCATATTTTGATGCTTTTAGGATATATGCAAAAGTTATATATGCAAAACAAACATGCAAAAAAGGTTTTGGCGAATAACTCACCTGAAAATGTTTTGCTTCATTACCATGTGAGGAAATATAAATATTTCATTGCTCCATTTTAATTGAATGCAGTTTTTATAAGAAATAAATTGTTATCAAACTTGAATCGATTACTGTGTTTGCATATTTATAAGTACTTTAGAGTGCAGCATGCTTAATTACATAACCAGCAAGATCTGATGTTGTAGGAGGTGTATTTCTCTCTTTTAACCAAAGGAGGGCGGTACTAAAACATGGGTCAAACACCAGTCAGCCACTTGTACTCATAAAAATATTACAGTAAGTTACATCAAGATTTTCTTGTCTTGTGCTTAATTGTAAGTCGTCATGGAAAGTAAACATACTTTTTCCCAGAAGCATTAAGAATGAGCACACTGTGTTATTTATGCAGCTTAGAGGAAAAAAATAAGAACATATAATAAACAGGAAGAGCATTACAAATATCACATTAACAGCAAAGTACATTCATGCCCCCTGAATCACCACTTTGTCCTTTACAAGGAAATCTCCAGCCCATTTCTCTTATTTTGGTAAGGTCTTTGGGACAAGGACACGGGCGTTGATGTCATGTTTGAGGAATGCTTCATGTCTCCTCACAGAGTTTGTCCTTCTCCTTGGAGACAGCGGACCCGACCTATTCTTAACTGGGCCTGGCTCAAAAAATGGCCTGTGGACTCTGCATCCGATGAACTGTGATGTCAATGAATACCCAGGCTTTTAATACACATTGATCTAGGAGCAGAGGAAGTCACAGGAGGAGAAATGCTTAAAGAGTGTGTGTTCTCTTTCTCACACACACACACTGGTTCAGATAGGGTTCAGAGAGTCCATCTGAAGTGAATCCTCAAATGGAAGTAGGAGAGGAGAAATTCCTCACAGAATCAAGTCTGACTGAAGCAACCTGACAATCACACACTCTCGTAACCGAAGCTGCTGAGAGAGCAAACTAAATCCAGAGTGTTAGCCGGCTGCATGTACTCCAGACAGGAGAGGGTGGAGCGGAGTGTGTGTCGCTCTTGTCAGACAGCAGGCGGGCAAGTTTGCCAGAGCAGAGCCGCTCAGATTAAGCCGCCTGATTCCTTTAATGTTTTTTCATCCTCTCCCCTCATCCAGGATTTACTTGTTCTGACCTGCACAGTCCCAGACTCCTGCCAAGGACATCGAGCACATCCACACACAATCTGGTGTTGACTTCATTCATGATTTATCGCCAATAACAGTGAGGCGACAAAGATAATTCAGTCCGTGCCTTTGCAAGATATCAGAGTAAACAGCTCTAAATTGAATTGATACAGGAGGGCATGACTGACTTGTCAATTCTGACAGCAACACTGGCCCAGAAATAAAGTGTAATTGAGTTTTTAACACGCTTACTGTTAATTAAATAACCTGGAAAAATATAATACAGTAATAACACACGTTGTCTTTGTTAAGGTGAAAGTCTTTATGGCTTGCTTTGTTCTCTTTGACTGTAGTCTGGTGAGGTATGTGCTGATTTCTACCACAGGCACTTTGGCGTTGTAGCTGTTTCTCGGGGCTTTGAACTCCCTTTTAGAAACAGAAGAAACTGTGAAACCCCCTGTAGTAGGCATGGGGTTTTGTTTGCTTTCTATTTAGTGTCAAAGTAATGCCTAATTGGAACAGTCCCTCTGTTCATTCTGCACACCGTATGTCGCAGATTATCCTCACTGTCTCCATCCCACTGCAGTTCTACCGACGGCCACAGTATTTTCCGAGGATGTGGAGGATTTTGCGTCCCAGGGTTGCTTTCCACGGTTTAACCAAGCTCTTTGTGTTGATCATCAGTCGGCCCGTCTTCCAGTCCTCATGACCAGCCACTACATACTCAGAATCTGGAGGAGAGACAGAGTATGAGCTTTAATGAGCTTTAACTAAGATACACTGAAGTAGGGATGTAACGATACCAACAACTTACGGTACGATAATATCGCGATAAAAAGTCCACGGTACGATATGTATCGCGATATTGAAAAATAAAAAGGGAAAACAATGTGAATTTTTTTTTTTTACTTGAATTTTTTTTCTTTATTAAATAATAAATCTGATTTGTACAGCATTTTAGTAGGATAGTAGTATTTTAAAGTGTCAACAAAATAATAATCAGACCCTGCAATAGAATAAATCAAGTTTCACTTTAGTTTTTCAAGTAACTAAACTCTAACTCACTCACTCAGCATCATCAAGGTTATCTTTTAGGAATATGAGCATGTCCACATTTCAAGGTAGAAGCTGGGATGTTTAGGCGTTTACAATTTTAACCCCTGCTGTGGAAAAACTCTCTTGCTTGGTACTGATGTTGCTGGGACAGAGAGATATGCTTTGGCCATGGGTGCCAGCAGTGGGTAAAACTGTGCATTGTCTCTCCACCACTTCAAAAACAATACAGTTTTTGCCAAGAAGGTGAGGCTTATTGACAGGGCGAGATATAAATATACTGTTGGTACTTGTCAATGTCTCTAGGTATGTACATGTAGCCCTGTAAATACGATGTCCTTTTGTGTCATCTGTTGTTTTATGTTCATGTTGTAACCTACTTGCTGCCATGTTGGACAGGTCTCCCTTGAAAAAGAGATCGATGATCTCAATGGGACCATCTGGTTAAATAAAGGTTTTTTTTTTTTTTTTTTTTTAAATGTAATACGACGGTATTGAGACATTTATTTACTGCGATATATCGTTACATCCCTACTGAACAGGATAAAAATCACATTGTGCAAAAAGAGGGCACAACATTGTAAAACTATTTTAAAAAATGGTTAAACACTTTGCTGATGTGGATGGCTTGGATATAGTTGCCATAAATTATTATTGTGAAAGTGTTAGATGTGAAATAGTCTCATAAGGGAGAGGTGGCTCTAATCTTTAAACTGTAATTGTCCAATCTAAATGAGTGATGCAAGGACGTTGGCACCCGCTCAAACCCTTGATGAGCATAGACAAAGAACCTCTATTCGGCACAAAGCTTCTGCTTTCTGAGCAAAAAGTGTTTTATTGGAAGTGGCTGCAGCTGACCTGGGTTGAGGAGGGGACAGGTACAGCCGTGGGTGGTCCAGGACTCCGGGTAGAGGGTGACGCTTCCCCTCTGGAGCTTCATCTGAGGGTTCTGGTACAAGACCTTCTTGACCTTGACCTCCACCTCTGCATGGGAGCCTTTATCGTGAGCGGACATTACCTTCACCACCAGGACTGTCAAGACAAAAACAAATAAATAAATGGGCAGTCTAACAAGTACGAAATATAATTTTCACTCCTCATATCAAAAGGTTAAAGGGGAACTCAATTGTACACATCCAAATCAGTTTATTAGTCATAAGGAGCGCTGCCAGACATTTTTCTACTTTGGTCATGGAGACTGCTGATTTTTCACAGCCTGCACATTTTAGATAAGGGGCATTAAATCTAAAGGATGTAAGTCTGGTAGATTCAAAGGAAAATATGAACTAGAGTTGCAACATAAGAGTTGTATGATCCAGCATCGATCACGCATCAATTTTGACCTTGAGAAGCAACGCTTGATTTTTCTAACTTTAAATAAAAGGTTCCCTGGATAGTTTTCAACAACTACTAATATAAATCAATGTTTCTGTGATTGGATCAATAAGGATGAGATAATGTAGACTGTAAACAAGAGGTGGACGTAGATAAAAGGGATTTTGGTTTTTGAGCTACCTTCATGTTGCTACCTTGAAGCCTCTAGGTTGGTATTCTGTTATCGTCTGTTTTTTTAGAACTGACAGTGGCACTGAATGCTAAACAATACAAATATAAAATTAAACTTTTATTTTAGATACATTTTTTGGGTTTTAAACAACCAGACTCATATAGTTGAAAGGTCTCACCCCCCTTCCCCCATCTAAATTCTTAATTACTTCCTTTGTCATATAGCACATACCATAGTCATACTCCGCAGCACAGAAGAGTTTAGGGCTGCCCAGGGTGACTTCGACACACTCACATTTCTCTGTAAAAATGACACATGATTAATGAGATCATCATAATGTATGGATTTGAAGATCAAAGCAGCTGCATTGTGTCTGTGTGGGCTGATGAGTATGCTGTGCATTACGGGTGATTTGACCTGTGACTCACCAGAGTGGTGCAGTGCAGAGAAAAGCTCCTCTACCAAAAAGAGTGCCGTCTCACTGTTATTGCTGCTGTGTCCCATGTGGCCGGTGGCTGTATAGAAGACCTCCACATCTGAACTGTGCCGCAGAGGTAAAACCAGTCAGAGGCAGGGCTCCACTCAGTGTTAAACATCCAGAATGCACTCCACCTCTACACCATACATCAATTAATCCAAGTACAATACATATGGATATGGTATTAAAGTCTTGGCTCTCACCCAGGAATGCAGTCCCCGGTGTAGGGGTCACAATCCCCCGTGCAGTCACATGGACGGCAGCCGTATTCATGGAGCCCCCAGTATCCCAGCATGCAGCTGTCACAGCGTGGGCCTCCGACACCGGGCTTACAAGTGCACTCCCTGCTGCTAGGGTTACACAGAGTGCTACCTCCAGAGAGGACGGAGCCCACAGGGTGGCAGGAGCAGGCTGCAGAGGAGAACAATAGCATGTTAACATTTCATTTGTGGGTCAAAACATGCGTCTCCTTTTCTGGCACTCTGTACGTACGAGCTTCCATGTATGTAAAGGATGAGCCTACTTGAAAGCACAAACACACTCAAAGTGTACACAGTGAACTCCCATGGCAATTGTTTTTCTTTTGTATTTAGAAGATAGTTGAGAACATTTCACCAGTAAAATAAACTTGCAGTTACAGGGAGTAATAAAGGTGTGCAATAAGGGGGCAGTCTGAATTGAAACCCTCTCCTTCTCATTATCCTCTTTTTATGTGCATGTTATACAATTTTCGTGAACGTTATACATTAACAGAGGGATGCATGGTAACAGAGTTGTAATATCGACACAAAAATGTACAATACTTTGTGACGGACACCAAGCAACCTTTTATTTTGTTTGTAGAACTGGACATCAGCTCATTGTTAGCGGTTTCTCTATAAAATGTGGTTGTGTCTGTCCAATAAAGGACACGCATTCAGATAACTTAGTAAATCTATTCATTTTTAGGCAAAAAGAAAAGGTAATTCTTTCCATTATGGATAAACTACATCTAGCCATTCTTCAGGTTAACTGTATTTTATAATCCTCCGGTTGCAAGCAGCAAGCTGCGAGTGTGTATTCAACATGCTTTAAGCAGATGCAGCAAAAACAAACAGTAAATCACTCCCACTCCACACTGTCCGGCCTGCCGCCTGATGGTCCCTTGTGATGACAGATTGATTTTGTTACAGACTTGCTTCATCTGTTTCCAAAAACGGCTTGTTTGTTCTTAAAAATGCTTCGGCATGCCTGGCGGGGGGAAAGGGCAAGAATGGGAGAAATGTGCTCGCATGGTCCATGGGAAATTCCTCCATTGTTTGCAATTACAGTCACATTCCAAGACAGTGCGGTCTCCGTCATTCCTGCTTAGGAGCGCAATAGAGTCATCTTACGATCTCATCACTGGGAAGGCAGTGACTCAGAAAGGTGCCGGGGGAAAATGCCCTTATCAAGAGATAAATCTGCTTTAATCTGAAGGGTCAAAAGAAAAATCAAATCTCCATTACTGCCTTCAAAATATCAAAAGCTCCCCTTCTTAATTGGAATTCTCTGCTGGCATTCATCCAGAAGAGTTATGCTTTAAGGAAGAAAAAAGGCTACACTGTGAAGAAAAATATTTAAGGGCCATACCTTTGCAGGAGTCAGGGGCAGTTTTTGGTCGGCTGGGGTCTCTAAAGAAGCCCTTCGCACAGTTCTGGCAGTGCCGGCCCTCTGTGTTGTGGCGGCAGTCGTCACACACCCCCCCACTGCGCCGTCCTGTAGCCAACCACAATCCCCGACTGAAGTGACAGCTCTTGGCCTGGCCATAACACTTGCACTCTAGGAAGAGATGGACATGTTTAATTAAACACATGGATGTTTTTCTTTGCTTGGCGGACCTCTCCAAGCCCCAGTGATATCAATGATAACTTTTACATGGGCTTACATTAAAGATAGAGGCTCTGTTATGCATGAGCGTCTAAAAGGCAACCTCTGATTTATGAGGCTAAATTCATCTTGGAGATACGTCTACATGCTGTGTGTCCTACTCTGCATTTGTCTCTCCGTCCCCATCACTCACTCTGGCACTCATGCGGTGTCCCTGTGATGCCGTTGGCAGCCTGCCAGGGCTGGTCATTGTAGAGCGGGGCGCAGCGCTCGCAGTGCTGCCCGGCCGTGTTGTGTCTGCACACACACTTGCCATGGACCTGCCAGGAAAACAACACACACAGAAACATGGTTATTTCATTGTATCGGCATCCATCTTTTAACTATTCACATAGTGTTTTTAATGTGCTTCAGAGACACTACCTAAAGAGTATTGCAACATACTTTACACTGTCTCATATTGTACTGTATTCTTTGGGATTCAAGAGTTTTCAATGTGTTTTTCTTTAACTGTCAATTGTTTGAGGTGTTTTTTACTCTGGGCAGGTTGGATGGTTAATCATGAGTCTTTCATCAGCCTATAAATGAATATATAGCTGTGATAAACTTTTAAAAACATTTAAGCTTGACATGGATCTGACTGATTTTGATTCATTTGTTTGTCTATAGTCAGCATTACTCTTTTCATTGAGCCTGATTTCCTGAAGCCTTGCCCCTAATGTGATGTGCGTAATACTTCTAAGTGTTTCAACATACCAACATTTACAGTTAACATGTCTACACCCCATTAAACTGTGTTGGAATTAAACTAGTGCTTCTATTTTCCATTTACAGTAAAGAGACTAACTCGACCGACACTTTGGTTGTTTAAGCATTAGCCTGAATACCATAATTAAGGTTTCCACATCCTTAAATCCCTGTAATGGTAGGTAAAGCCGGGGCCTGATATCCAGGCTTCACTGCAGCCTCCAGCTTCAGTGGCACATACCAGCACACAGCTGAGTAACAAGGGAGTGGTGGGAACAAAACCCTTAACCCTGGACTCGCAATCTCACCACATAAACAAATAAAATGGAGACAAAATGAAACCACCGACGGATGTCAGGGTAGCAAAATATCTCGGTAAGTTTTAACAACAGAGCAGCAGGTTGAGTTTTGTGCACCTGCATGCTGTATTTTCCCATAATCCAGCTGAGAATGGCTCACCATGTTGTTGGTCTTCTGTTTAGTGGGTTGGTAGCCCTCGGCTGGTACACAGTGGTCAGCGTGTCCATTGCAAAGACAACTGCCTTTGACAATAAAATCATAGATGGCATAGTGGTCTGTGGGGAGGAGGGCGGCTCCAGGGTGTTTGGCCTGGCAGAGACACTGCTGGCGCTGCAGCAGGCGGACGCGCAGGTTGGTGATCATGAGCTGGTCCTGGGCGGCGGGTCCATACGGGTCCAGCGAGTCCCAGGGAGACAGCGCTCTGTAGATCACCTGGGGATTAAAGCAAAGAGAAAACTCAAAATCTGTTTTACTCCACTTGTTCAAGCCTCTCCAACATGTGAAACAGCTGACCTTAGAGACACTGACAGACCATGACTAAACATAAATTATGTCAGTTTCTCTTTTCTCCGCCTGCATAATAAAAAACAGGCATCAATCTGGTTCGCCTTTCATGCTTGTAAAAAAAAAAGCTCTTCTAAGAAAAATCAGACTTGCTCCAAACCAAACATTGACAAATGGTTCTTGTTCTATCTTGTTAAGTTTAGATGAATGTTGATCTTTCAGATACATTCTCTCCGTCTGTTTATGAAAATATGCACATGACCCCTTCATCGCAACATCAGGAATGAAAAAACTGTCAGACACACAATAAGGATTGAGTTAGGAATTTTAAAGGATTCAAATCGAAAGCAGAAAGCAAATGTGGATATGTATAAATACACTGTGGACAAACCATGTACTCAATAACTCCGGTTTAATATAAATAATCTCAGCAGTCCTGTGTTTCAGTAGAGGCAGAAAAGAAAACAGTTTTTAAGAATTAAAAACCAATAGCTTTTTATCCTTAATTGATTCTATTAAATTGAACTGTGACAAGTCAGTGCCATGTATACATCCTACATTGTTTGAATTATACACAAGAGACATACTTCTGCAATAGCACAAACATATGTTGTATAATGACATCATACGGTAAGTGGTACCTACAGATGTAAACAACAAGATTTACTGTAGCCTAAAATAACTGCAAATTACCAATCTGAATGTGTATCATTCAGCTCATTACTGCAAGCAGAGAGTTAAAGCTAAGTATACGATGTCTGAAGGGTTACTTCATGTCAAACTCTACATTTTCACACAACATTTTGTGATGTCTTTGTCTGTTGTGCAACAGAGACACTAATTATAAAAAGGCTTACACAAGAGAGCTGACATACTGTAGCAAGACACATACTTGATGCAAACACACTGCAATTATGAGATCAGTCAAAGCCATACACAGTACAGCATTCATTCAGACGTTCAACCAGAACCTCCCAGCGTGGTCTGAGGCTCTTTGGAGCTAAACAAATCTTTAGTATCCAGTGAGAGTCTCGCTTTTACACCATCTGTGGTGGTACAGCAGCGTCAAAAATGCATTAGAGGTAAAGATGAATTTACCTTTTAGCCTTGCATGTCAAAAGAGTTTGTGGCTTAAAGAACGGGCCTAACAAAAGAACGTATCAGAGGAGGTCAGTTCATAAAGCTAGTGTTTGTTCAGTGTTGTGTGATATCAGATTAAAGTAAATCGATGTGGCAATAAATTGACAACAAGAGCAGGGCAGATGGTGAGTGTTGTTGCTGAGAAGTGCTGAGGGAATCTCTGGCAGCATTTTCAGTGAGGTCAACATTGGAAAGAAATGTAGAAGCAATATTAATTTCAGTCATTTAAAGTATATCTAACGGATCAGACACCATTGTCTACTGCAAGTCGACCCCTAAACATAATTGGCCAGTGAACTGTAAACAACTCTGCATTCTTACTTTATAATGCATTTGAAAAAGTGATGGATTTTGGGATGGAAATACCACCAACAGTGTTTTTGTTCAATGCTTCCCAAGAGGTGGATCTACAGGTTAGATTTGCATCCTAAGTTTAAAGTAAAGATGTGAAGGAATGTAATTTTCCAGCTCCTTTTTTCCCCTGAGCTGTCAAAAGCACTTAAGCAGGCAGGACATAGAAAATACCAACAATGCACATCATGGTTTGTTTCCAGTGATGTACCTATTACTCGGTAAAACAACATCTTTTTTATTATTGCTTTCTTCTTTTTATGTTACGTGCAGCAGTAGTATTTATTTGTATATGGCCCCCTGCCATACCCCTCTCATTCTCACTGTCACACCACTTTCCAACCCATGCAATGTGTCTAACCCGTCTAAACCTCTCACTGTGCTGCACTCACCTCTCCTCTGGTGCAAGGGAATGCTCCTGAATACTTGGAGGTGCAAGTTGCTCCACTCTCCCCTACTGACGACCCCTCTGCTAGGCCAAACACCTCCTCGCAGTCCCTGGCAAAGTACCTGAGGGCCCTCCACGTGTGCCCATGGTCTTGAGATCGCTCCAGCACCATGGCAGCGGGGCGGGGGGAGCGGAACACCAGGATGAGATGGGTGAGGAGGAATTCCGTCTCCAGATCCAGATGGAGCATCTCCTCCTTCACCCCCTCTGCAGACTGCCACCAGGTGTCCGGGAAGCGGAACGAGGAGTCGCTCATGGCGGAGGGAGGGTGCGCCTGGCCGGGGATGGCGGAGTTGCACTTGCTGCATTTTGCTGGCGAGCATGACTCCCTGCTCCGGGGGGAGGCAGTCTCTCTGTAGACACAGTAGGGCTCCGAGGAGTTGGAGCCGCACACCGACTGGGTGCTCAGGACTCTGCCCTGCGCCAAGCTGCCCATGCGCGGGTTACAGGCTCGGCCGGAGCAGCGGCTCTCCACAGCTTTTGATTTAGACACTTCTGTAAGGGGAAAAAAGACGTTCAATAGAGTAACATTTGAGTCAGGTTAAAGACAATTACTGTTGAACATAGGGCATGTTGCGATGTTCAGTTCCCGCTTTCCTCAACTCCCTTTATTGCTCATATGATGCTGTTAGGCACGTGGATACAACTTTCCCCAGATTAGCACGGGCAATGCTTGTTTTTAACACATTCAGAAAGTACGTGCGTAAAAGTCTCAAACTCACCGGCTGGCAGAGGAGAGGATGCGCACATCGGGAAAATGACAAGTAAAGTCCACAGTCTCATCCTGGAGAGGTTGTTGTACTCTCACACAAAATCACCTGTCGTGTAAGAAGGCGTACTCAACAGCTTGATCCAAATATATCCAGTCGTTAATAATCCAACATGTTCCTTTTCGATAAATATCTACTGCCAAACGCTTACGGAAGTAAAACAAACTCAGCAGAATTGAGTTTTCATCTCTCTTTCATGGTGTTGAAACGCCTCGTTAGATTTAACTGCAGTCATTACACTCAAATTATCTCAGCCCATGCACTTCAGGGTTCAATTTGCTGTGGCTAGTTCATTGACATTTGGGAATATGAAGAGGTTAGCACCGCCTTCCTCCTCTTGTCTTCTCCCAGACCCCGCCCACACTGGTTCCCCAAATTCAAAAAAGGAGCAATATGCAAACTTTTAAAGACTTATTTGCATACAATACATGCAGTTTAAAGTGGATGTTTTGATTATTATGATAATGATGTGTAAACACTTGTCATCACCCTCAACAAAATGATCATTTTAATTAGCCTCAAACTAATACATGTATTTATAATAAGCCTTTTTAACACCAGGACGTTGTATTCTTTCTCAATCCATAATTATAAAGTTGGTTGTTGTCATATTTAAAGTAGAAAATCACTGGTTTAAAACAATAAGGGAGACATTTAGATTGCCTCCACAAACCACCCAGGCTCTTGAGTGCTGACCGACAAGTATGTGATTGTGATGCATTCCTGCCACATATCACTTATTTCTAACTGCCACTCATTAACCTCGCTTTACCTGCCCCGTCAAACAGACAGCAGCCCGAGACCTGAGGGGTCGCACAACCCTTGACCCCAATAATCATCAAGTTGCACACCATTTTAAAAAAAAACTCAAACTGTGACATCACCTCATTGTTTCAAAATAGATGTATCAAGAAGAAAGAAAAGGTCATGTGATACAACAGGTAGTTTGCCAGTGGCTTACCACATGTACAACAATAATTTGATACCATGTAAAAACTTTAGAGCGTAGACAGCTAAAGACAGGACAGGCTGTTGAAGATGTGAAGATGAAAAGGGAAAGGTGTCCCTGAGAATATGCATCACCTCTGAATACATGAGGTCAGGAGTAATCTGTTCTCACATGTGAACATGGCCTGTCACATGTATCATCCTCTCATATGTGTGTATATATTAAAGTAGGAGAAGGGGGGGGCTTCCTCAGTCTCCTCCCTGAGGCGTCCCGGATCAGGACATTCCTTGAATACTGCTAGTCCCGTCAGTGATGGCCTGTTCTGTTCCAAACAGGGTTCATGTCTGTATGTCTTTAGATTTGCATGGGTTATTTTGGTTGTCTCCAGATGATCCGCCGGGGCAAAGGTCTTTGTACATCACTTGCATGTTTTTAGATCCTAAAATCCCAGGAGTCACCGTGAAAAATGCTGCAGAGGAAGTATGTCTAATCTCAGCCAGTCTGTGGTGTATTCCCCTGGCAGGATGAAAGCAAACACATGACAAACAAATTCCTTAACTCTCTTTAAGACCAGCTGTTCATCATTTTACTCTGCTACACATCTTGATTTCTACTGAGCCGAATCACTGAAGGATATTTTGGGAAATACCTTTATTCGCTTTAGTGATAAGAAGATATAGGCCTACAGCCAGCATGGGATTAGGTTAGTTTAGCACAAAGGCTGTTACCAGGGGGAAAACGTTGCGCTGTCCATTAGTAATAAAATCAACTAAACAACAACTCTAAAACTAACTGATTAACACAATTATAACTTGTTCGTTTAATCCATAAAAATAGCATATTATAAAATGTGCTAAACTTTTGTTGTTGTTGCACACCCTCACTTTCACTCACTTTTCACTTACGGAGTCCCTAAAGGGACATGTAAAAAAAAAATGTAAAACAGAGAGAGAAAAAAAAAAAGTCAGGATAACGAGTTAGTATCTCGTGCGCACGAGAACGTTTCTCGTGCTCACGAGATACTAACTCGTTATCCTGACTTTTTTTTTTACTAACTCGTGCGCACTTTTTTTTGTTGAGAAAGTTACCGGTGCACCAAGGAGGAAGTGAAGCGCACAGGAGACAACTATTTCATTGCAGACTGTTGTGTTTACGTGGGGAAATGACAGTGCATACATTATTTGAGATATATATCGTACTTAGACGGCTAGTGACGGGCGGCCCACTTTGGTACCGGCCCAATGGGATTCGTCCCGAACGTCCCGATGGCCAGTCCGCCACTGGCTCTGTGTGTGTGTGTGTGTGTGTGTGTGTGTGTGTGTGTGTGTGTGTGTGTGTGTGTGTGTGTGTGTGTGTGTGTGTGTGTGTGTGTGTGTGTGTGTGTGTGTGTGTGTGTGTGTGTGTGTGTGTGTGTGTGTGTGTGTGTGTGTGTGTGTGTGTGTGTGTGTGTGTGTGTTGTGTGTGTGTGTGTGTGTGTGTGTGTGTGTGTGTGTGTGTGTGTGTGTGTTTCCCTATGAAACAGCTGCGGGCAGCAGGTACTCTGAGAGTCACGGACATTAATTCATAGATCAAAGCAGACTGGTTTACAGACTCGCCAGTGTTTTATCAATCCGGTGCTTAAACCAATAGCTCTACACCCCTGGCCGAAATGTCCATAAAATTAAGTCTGACTTCAAAATATATCTCAAATAATGTATGCACTGTCATTTCCCCACGTAAACATAACAGTCTGCAATGAAATGGGTTGTCTCGTGTTCCACTTCCTCCTTGGTGCATCGGTAACTTTCTAAAAATAAAATAAAGTCAGGAAAACGGATTTGTTTCTCGTGCGCACGAGAAACAAATCCGTTTTCCTGACTTTATTTTTTTTCTCTCTCTCTCTTTTTTTTTCTTCCATGTCCCTTTAGGGGCTCCGTACTTTCAGGATTCCTGTCAGCTGAGAAAACAGGAGGTCACTGCAACCAGCAAACAAAAAGGCCTATAATACTAATATTATATATTATTATTATTATTATTATATTAGCATTATATTAAGCGTCTTTGAGTTGTAGAAAAGCGCTATATAAATATAATTTATTATTATTATTATTATTATACCTAACCCCCCCAGAAAACGCCAATGTGTTGTTCTCACACTTCAGATTTTGTATAACTAAACAAGTAAGATACTGTATGTAGCATCTAATAAGTGAGCTTTTGAAGAGCTTGAAGGTGGATTTTGTTACTTTACAATACCAGGCTAGCTAATTCCTGTCTTTTTGCTAAGCTTGGCTAACAGGCTGTTGGTTGTAGCTTCATATTTACATTAAACATCAAATTCTGAGCAAGAAAAATAATAAACATATTATCCAAAATGTAATTTAACTATTCAATTTAAGGAGAAATTACTGTTCTCTTTGTCAATAAAAAAAACGAGTTATTGCCATAATCATATGCAATGCTTGGACAAGCTGAGGCTTATGAACCTTTGAATAATGCCAAACATTACAGTACAGTCAGGGGGGATAATTCAATACCAAATGGAAACATTTATGCCTGCCTGTCTACAGTCTGCTGCTGGACCTCAGTGGTGCTGCTGGGGCCTCGACATCTAATGGCCCAATAAGATGACTGACAAGGGTCCAGTGCTGCTTTATTTCCAGACTGTAAAAGGATATCCCCCCCTCCCAATGCTACCATGTCACCTAGTACCTTCAGCTCGCTGAACCGTCTCAACCCTTGCAACTAATGTGTCTACTCTCCTGTAAAAGCCAGACAAAAAGCCAGACACGCTGCAGGCGAGGCGAGGATGGTAGGTGCCTTGCCCACAGGCTATAGGCAATAAAGAGCGGGCTCCAAACACCTTCTGTCACTATATTTCTTTCTCTTTGCTTCCATTTCTATGATGTTTATCATTGCTATCTGTCTGCTTGTTTCTAGTCATAACATTCAGCTCGCCCTCATTTTATCAGACAGTTTAATCTGAAATAAGTGAAAAAGAATTTGTGAAAAATATTTGTCCTAAAATGCAACTCTTTCCATGATGTAACTTATGTGGCAGCAACAGTTGGGTATTTATATTATACAATTACACTAGAAAGTCTCTTGATACTACTTACCCCGAGTAAATGCCTCAACACACATTCCCCTCACCCCCTCCACCGACACTTCTGGAAGTTTATGTCACCTTTTGACACGCTCGCTTATTGCACAGGAAAGACTCGCCAGATGACTGAGCACAAGCCTGGGCTTTAAAGTGGACACAGAAACAAAGGAGTAGTGGGAGTTTCACCTTCATGAAGCACAGGCAGGGGGATGTGCCCCACTTTTATGTTTTAGTGTTATGAGAGTGGTAACGGAAAACCCACAGAGGGCGAACTGTACTTGTGTCAGGTCAACTAACATATGGCATGAATAAAAGCAACCCAAAAAAAAAACATACAGTATTAGAGACCAAGAGGAAGAGTATCAGGTTGTTATCATTGGACAAACTACAGGTGTGCGTTATTAGTTTGTATCTGACAGGTGAACACTGAAATACTGCCAAACAGGTGGACATTTCTAATATCAAAGATCACATTTGTATGCGTTTCCTTTTTTTTAACTATTTGCTTGCTTCCCCTGTATCATGGTCATCATACTGATAGTAACCCTATGTTTTACATTACTAAAAACGATATGTATCTTCACGATTCTATGTATTTTATGTCCAAATGTCGTATCTGTTGTTTCATAAATAAATTAGATTAGATATACTTTTATTGATGCCAGTTTGGGAAATTCTTGAAAGTTGTATTGTATTTATGAAAAGGAAACTCTTTTCACTGCCTGCAAATACGATGATCCTCATAAACATATAGACTATTTCAGAAAAATGTGCTTTTACCTGTTGTTTGTGAAATGTTAAATAGGAAAATAATCTCAGTGCTCAACAGTTACAGCTCCTATCAATACAAAAGTATACTATTGTAATATATTGTACACTTACCTCCAAAACTTGTATTATACTAAATACTAATTAGTGTATTAGATTAGATATAGATAGATATACTTTTTTCATCCCACATTTGTTGTCATGGCAGCATGTGTATTTCATTGGCATGCAGAATGGAGATGGGACACATTGATGTTTTAATTACTTAATTGACAATAATTGTGTAGGTGTCATTTAAAAATGCCCATGTTGAACAGCCATCAGAAATTGTGATCTATTGTATATGGTGATAGTAAAACACTGAAAGGCGCCTGTCTTACAAAAAGCATTATTGGTCACATGGGACGGCCCATGAGGATCTGACTGACAGTGACCTTGGAACGCTGGCTGTTGTTAATAATGAAGATGCCTTCTGGCTTTCCCAGCTAAAACTGCTGAGAGAAAAAATCTTCTTTACTTTTCCACCGACTGTGCCATTTAGTTTTTATTTAGTGCTTTTAAAAACACTTTAATGAAAAAGAGAGCCATAAAACATTTGACTATGGGTGCTGGAATGAGGGTAACATTCATGTTGAAGCTGTTATGATGGATAGTAATGCGTCTGGAAGATCTACCCTTCAGACTTTACCTCAGGCAGGTGAGGTTAAGTAGCTCCCAGGGGATTCTCAGTGAAGGGGCGGACAGGATGATAATCTCGGTAAGGGATGGAGAAGATTCGAGCCTGCCTGTGTTATGAGAGGAATGTCTGCAGCCTCACTAGCATGACCCTGCTGAATATATCTTAATTTACACAGAGCAGACTGACAGCAAGTATTGCTATTTATCATTTGAAGCCTTTAATAAACCTTGCTGATAGCAATTTTCTCGTCTCTTTTATGCTCAACAGACTCCTTGATTTTTGGTTTGAATCTCCCTGAGCTTTCCCCAATGGAAGAATCCAGATCCTTTACAAGGTCAAAGTGGCAAAATGGAAGAACAAAACACTACAAGTAAAGACAGATGTAATCGGTAAAATATATATTAAAAGTAAGAGTTAACATAAAACACAAAGGTCCTTTGTTATATTACTACATAAATATGATTGATGCATCACACCGCTTCAATGTTCATGTAGCTTTAGGGCTAGGTAGGTAGTAGGTTGCACTGTAACATGCATCATATTTGGTTTTTAAAAGTTGCTATGTTTTGAATGTGGAAATCTTAGTCTGTTGATTGACTTAACCTCTCAAGATAAACATCAAATACTCGCACAAAGTAAAGCAGTGTTCAGAAAACTGGTGTTTTTCTGTCACTCACTGATACCAATAGCTTCTCAGTTACTTCCCCGATCTTGTTAATGTATAATGGGTTTATTGAGTAATGCTAAAATCTAATTCTGCAGGGGTATGCCCCTTGCTTGGTGCTGTTATGTAACAATGTGAGGAATTGCAGTGTGAGATGGTTTGAAAACTGAATTTCCCCTTGCAGGGTTAGTATTTACTGGTCACATCACATGCAATCCAAGGTAAAACCATAATGTCCTGATACTCAAACCCCCTCACAAGGTACTGAAGTCAAGGACACATTATATTTTTGACAGGAAATACATTTGTTTGACCTGAACCCTAAATGTACTGATTTTCTCAATTAAAAAAATATCTAATAGCATATAATAAGTGTGTTGATTCCATGGTTGATTCAAGAAAGAAAATAGGGGAATACTGCCGCCTAGTGGTAGAAATTGCGAAAGAAGGGTTAGATATTGAGCGGTGACTCTTGGTCATTATCCATGAAAATATAGCTTGTTGGATTTTCAAACAAATTAAATCATAAAGCTCCTCAATGCTCATCCCACGGACATTAAATTACGATAAATATGTCGCTAATTATAATGTCACCATTGATTATTCAGGAATATAAAACTGCTTTACCTACAGGCAGACATGTCAAGAGTGTATAGTATGTTGAGATATTCAGTAAAGCATTTCTGAGCTGCATTAAAAAAGAAGCCTGTTTTCCAGAAATGTCCAATGTGTCTTTTTCGTATGTTTGATCTGTTTATGGCCAAATATCAATCTTTCACTTCAGAGAAGCCTTTTGTCCTGCACAACCCAAAAAAATACACAAAACTGTAAAAACCTAGAATCACAACTAAAATATAATTCTTAGATCTTCCACTATTGTCTATCAAAAGGGGGTTAATGAACATAAAATATTAATTTAAGACATGCACAGTATCATTTAGTTTGTGTAGGTTTGAAGTGCAGTAGCAAAGCTTGTTGAAGATCCTTCCTATTTGTAATTAGAAATCTACTCTTGTAACTGTAATGTTGAATGATTTTTATTTAATTTATTTTGATATACTTTATTAATCCCCGTGGGGAAATTGTTTCTCTGCATTTGACCCATCCTAGTGCACGTTTCCTTTACAGAGCTAACCATCTAAAATATCCCCTTTGCAGCAGTAATGCATAGACAATAACACAGTGTTTCTGATATACACAGATAAAATCCTCCAAAAACATTTAAAAAAACAGTACGCCTGCTTTTTCCTGTTGTTTATAGCACTGTAAATGATGGCAGTGATGATAAGAGCGGCTGCTGGTTACCACTTTTCAAACTGATGCCTGACCCCAGGAACACACCTCTGTAACTACAGCTTTTAAAACAGTCCAGACTGATTTATTATAGTCATATAGTTTGATTACAATATAATTTGGACGTTTTAGTCACTAAAACGTCCAAATTATGTTGTTAAACATGAGATCCAAGCTTATAATCAATGACAATTACCTGTTAAGGGGAGTTAGTTCTCTTGTGGTATTGGGCCTACTGGCCTAGCTTCAGTTTTAATAAGACTACCTCCTAATTTTTTATTTTCTTATTGTTAGCTGGATGACAAAAACACTGTAAAAACCAGCACACCATGAACATTAGCACAAATACACAAAAATACATCCATTCATATAGTTGCAATGTTGCACAAGAGCTAAGTTCATACCAAACAATTGTCTGTATTGAAGCTCTGTTGTTTGTATTGCATTAACAGGTAAGCAAAAAGGCCTGTTAATACATTGTTTCAGAGCAAAACAAGTAGCCCAGTGTGAATGTAAGGCTAAACACATGGAACTAGTACAAATGTTAAGCATACTCCTGAGGTGGATCTTTAGCAAGCACCGCTTACCTGTGCGTTTCTGTTTACAGGGCAACAAAGGTACGATTAAAACTGCATATTTATAAGTGCACCAGTCATTTACCAATCTTTAGCTTCATGTCTTTTTAATTTGTTTAAAAAATAGGATGGGTCAAAGGTGTGCAACTCAGCAAACTGTGTGAGAAACGAAACGTAAGAACGTAACCTACTAACGTAAATAACAGGTAGCTAGCTTGGGCGTTCATTTAACTCTGTTAGCTACTAACTTTAGGCCATCAGTATTCTTTAAAACTACCGCTATTTTTGAGGGTTTGCTTGCAACGCTAGCTACTTACGTCCAATGTATTTCTTCCAAAGAGTTTCAGTCGACGCAGTGACTATCTTTGTTGAAAGCTAAATGAATGTCAGTACCTAAGTTACTTTGGCTAGCTAGCTAGCTAACTAGCTAGCGGACGGTAGTGTTTACATTAGCGCGTGGCTATTATGTCTATTTTCTTTAATTAGCTGTTAGCTTTGTTGAAAGGATCTACGAACATTAACACCGATACATTATTTCACAAGGTCCTCTTTAAAATTTGTACCACGCTTCCCCTGTACATCGTCCCTTCGATAGCTCAGTTGGTAGAGCGGAGGACTGTAGAGGCAATCAGCTGAAATCCTTAGGTCGCTGGTTCAAATCCGGCTCGAAGGAGACCCATTTTTTCCCATAACGTTTTATTCGTAGTTTCTGGACTGATAGACACAGAAATACAAAATGTACACAACAAACGCAAACAATTAATGACACTTTCACCATAATATAGTATGGACTATATTATAGTCATTTAGTTTACTGCATTATTATAACTATATTATAGTTATATATGTAAGCGTCTTTGAGCATTAGGAAAAGCGCTATACAAATACCATGTATTATTATTACTATTATATTAAAAGTAAAGTGATGATTTAACAGAACATTTTAATTATGGATAATATAAAATACAGAATTAGGAAAAATATAGGAACAAATGCAGTTCGAGCATGCGGCTGTCATATTCTGTAATATAGGCAAACAACATTTGATTAAAATAATATAATAATAATAATCTATAATCATATTATTAATATTGGTAGTACTGTATATTGATTAGATTGATCAATGCATGCATGTTTCTGAACAACCACAGACATATTAATAATGCCCTCCTCCGATAAATACATTCTTAGTTGACTACACTAGTAAAATGCAGTCAAATATTGCAGTAAACTAAATTCAGCAGCACCAAACGTTCAGGTTAAATGTCTGGAAAAGGCTGAGATTGCAACTGGACTTTTCCAGTGAGGCTAAGCACACAATGACAAAGGCTTTATTCTAAGGTTGAACTATTTCTGTGAACAACAGACTTCTGCCCCTTGTGCTACTATCTATGATGAATTGTTTGTGTAACCTTTGAATTTGTGGACCGTTGCTGGTTTTCTGCAGGTCTTTGATGCACCTCTTTATCTTCCTCAGGTGTTTCCTCACAGCACCTGAAGGGGGCAGCGAGGCTTCTTTCTCAGCCCGGACAGGTAGGTGCTGTTAAACTGGACTAGGAAGCTTATTTTAAATGTAGAGAACAGAGCTGAGAACAAAAGCAGAGTGAATGCAAACCCACAAACACTTTCCTCTCTGTTTACGCTGACTGTGTGTGTAGTTAAGATACTGAAAGATAATGAAATCGCTACGGGTAAACAAAGTGCTTTGAATAAACAGATAAACACCTTTTCACCACACATTGATATTCATTGCTTTATTTTGTTATCGTTTGCGTACCTGGGGACCACATTATTTGGTTGCTAATCATAATTTTTAAATTGTTGTTTTCTACTTTCACATCACAAATAAGCAGTTGGCAAAAAATAGGCAACTATTTTAACAATGGATCAATTAGTTCTTGTGATTTTTTATACGAAAAAATCAAAGATTTATTGGTTTCTGATTCTTAAATGTGGATATTGGATTATTTTCAATTGCATATATGATGGTAAACTGACTACCATTGAGTATGATTGACATCCAACACATCGCCTCGGGCACTGGTCAATTATAATTATTATTAATTATGGTCCATTTTCTTCTGGTATTTTAGACATTTATTTTACATAATTCTTAATTTGCAAATTAAAAGTTACAAATACTGTATCACGTAAAAATCCTCCATTAAAAATGTAACTGAAGTAAAAGTACAAAAGTGTTCAGTGCAAAATGTACGTAAAATAATATGTTGCACAGTTACATAAATAATTATTAGTAATGAGGATAATAAGTAAATAATTATTCCAGCTGTCAGAGAAATGTTTTGTAATGTAAGTAAATTGGAGGATAATACATTCACATAATTTACCTCTTAAATGTTTTAGAAAAAAAGTGTAAATAGCAGAAAATGTAAATCTTCAAGTAAAAAATTAGAATTTGAGTACATTTACTTAAATCATGGTGGGAGGTACCAAACATCTTAACGGCAGAAATATAGCAGTAACTCTATTATAACTACTTCTTAAATAATTCCACCACTGTTTCTTCTAAAAGTGATCTCAACATAATGTTAAACAAACCAGAAATAAGTGAATGTATCAGTGTCTGTCAAACACAAAAGCACCTTAAATGTAGAGACATATTAACAGTAATAGTTAGCAGAAAATATTAATTACACAATCAAACAAACAATTAAAGAATGCAGCTTTCAAAAGTTGTATTGCTGTCTAAGTGGAAATATACAGATGACAATCATTTTATATTTCATATGATAATACCAGAGAAACAGCAACAATATTTAATCATAGTATTGTTTGTGTTACATCATTAAGGGCTTTTTCGATGTGAAAAGGTTACAATGGCTGAGGTAGTAATGTGGCAGTAAAAACTAAATTAGGCACATTTTAAAGGGACAACAAAAGTCTAGATAAATACAACTCTAGCTATATAAGTTCAACCCACCAAAATTACTAGAGAAACAGCACCAATTGTTAAATTACTAAAACACCAAGGATTAAAAAGGCCAGAAATCTACTTATGAATTAAGCCTACAAGGGACAAAACAATGCTGCATCTTTAAATAAATCTTTGGAATGCAAAGGGTATTTTTTTTATTAAAAATAGCAAAGATCAGACATGTTTTCACTCATGACGACAGCGCTTCCTCTGTGACACCGGCGGCTCCAGAGAGAAGGCGGTCGGCGAGACTGGGCGAGACTCTGGGATGACCTCGGTCTTATACTTGTCGATATAAGGTTTGGCCACATTCCACACCTGGGTTTAAAATATAAAAATGTAAAAAAATTACAATTCTATCTTTCATTTCCATACCTGGGAGCCGGGACACCATTTAATGTCACTTGCCTTCTGGTCAAGTAGAAGTCTGTGAGCAGCTTCAATGTCCGGAGACATGAACCTGTCCTTCATCCACGGTCTGTTAATATCAGAATAGAGAGAGAAGAAGAGAGAGTCCGAAGTGGAACAGTGGATAAATATTAACCATCCTGTACGTTGTTTCAGTGGACTGAGAGTCGTGTACCTTGGCCACATCTGTTTGACTTACTTGACCACACTGCGCACAAGTTCATAGACCTTCTCCAGCGGAGTGGTGGTGCGGAGAGGGCGGAGGAACTCGATACCCTGACAGGCTGCCAATAGCTCTATAGCAAGAACTGAGCACAGAAAAACACATATATTTAACAATATTAATTATATCTCTTACTTGTTCACTTGTCAAGATTATTCCCTTCAGGACACTTTATTCTGAAAACAATCCTACAGTATATAGATAAGTCCTATTTGTAGTGGTTATAATTTCTGTCACAAAAAATTGAAATGTTACACAACATGTGATGCAACCCTGTTTCTTATAAACTTAAGCTCCATTAAATCTAAACCGGCTATCTGATGTCTCTATATGAGCGTGTTAAGTGACAATCCTGTGTTTGCAGTGAGGCTGCACACTGAAAGCATTAGAGTGTATGTAAAGTATGAGATTATGAGATCAGAAATAGGGCTTTAAAAATACTTTAATACAACATTTTTTTCATAAATGTACTAAACTATGTGTGAGATTGTGAAGCCCATTGCATGTTTTAACTTGTACTTTAAATAGTTTAGCAACATGTGTCCATTTCTTTTTTAATCGCAAAGGAATAGCACATAAAATAGATCGTAAATGTTCATGCAGAGCAGCCACTGGATTCCTTGCATTGGAGTAAATACGTTTTTTTTCACTTTAAGTAACTGGAATGCTGTTGTTTACCTAAATATTAGTAGTAACAATAATCCAATCATACCTGGATTAAAAAAAATAAGTTACCTTGCTCCACATGCTCCACGACCCTCAGGGCCTTCCTGGCAGCCCAGCCCCCCATGGACACGTGGTCCTCTGTGGCTGCGCTGGTGGACAAGGAGTCCACAGACGATGGATGACACAAAACCTTATTCTCTGAAACTAGACAGTTAAAAAAGGACATAAATACAAATCACTATAATGATGAAATGCTGCTAAACTTTACAACAACATATATATTATTTAATGACTCCCCCAACAATATCTATTTTATTCACCAAAAATATAATTGTCACCTAATTTCTTTACTTCTGTTGATGCGCTTTTATAAAAAAAAGAAATGTGCACACTTACCCAGGGAAGCAGCGGTGCAGTGAGCGATCATGAAGCCGGAGTTGAGTCCTCCCTCGTTGACTAGGAAGGCCGGCAGCTCGCTCAGAGACGGGTTACACAACCTCTCGATCCTGCGCTCACTGATGGAGGCCAGCTCATGGACTGCAATGGCTAAAAAGTCCAGAGCCTAAAAGAATAAAGTGAAAAGGCAATGAGAGGTAGGACAACAAAACTACTAAACATAACAAAAAAATCATTTTATCACTTCTTACGTACTTTAGCCGGATATTCGCCATGGAAATTCCCACCTGAAATGGTCTCTCCTCTTTCGGAAAACACCATCTTTTATGGCCGTTAAGAAACATTAATCTGATTTGCAATAAAAGCAGAAAACTGTTTGGTTGAACCAATATACATTGTTAATTGCAGAGACTTAAGTGACACGTCTAGATTTATGAAACAGTCTTTACATTTTTACGATGAGGAAGGATACAGGGTTGTCTGTGGCGCTGTTGATTTCTGTATTGATGATGTTCTTAACAAAATTGATCGTGTCATTGGTGATTCCATGGACCTGTAAGTAAAGTAAACAACATTTTTAGCATTTCAATTCCAGTAATCTGATTTCTCTGCTCATCATCACTCATGCTATGTACCACAATCCACCACAAGTGTGACGTAAGATGGCTAAGTCCTGAGGGAAGAACTTGTGATTTTGGGATGAATAAATAAACTTGATTTGAGGTTACCTGAGGACAGCAGCGCATGGTGTAGGCATCCTGCACTCTGTCACAGAACCGGTGGCTCTCTGGAAAAACATACCAATCACACACATTAAGAACTACATATGCAAAGCAGCCATCATGTTACCAAAAGCAATACTTTATTAATCCTTCTGGGAAAATACTCACTCTGCATTTAAACCAGACTAAGTATTTACGAGCTGTTGGCAGCCACAGTGAAAGCAGTACCTCAACCGAGTGCAGGGGTATAAATATTCTTCACAGATGTTTGTGTTTTGGTTTGGAGGAAACCCCAGAGATATCGAAGACTAACATGCAAACTCTACTCATTGTGGCTCTGTAAGCATTTACAACACATTTATTGATGTGAGGCAACATTGCTGCCCAGCATATAAAGATAATTCTGCATGATTTGATGTTGTGTTATTTGTCTGTTTTAGGATATGGCCCTGTCCCCTGACCTGCAATCTCAGATGGATGATGATCAGAGTCCAGCAGCGAGCGGAAGCGCAGGGCCACCTCGATCTGTCCGGGGTGGGGCCGCAGCTTATGAATGTCTGCAGGATGAGACCACAAATTGAGGAGGGATTGAAAAGATATCACATTTTGAAGTTTAAAGGTAAACGTTTCCATTTAGTCTTTTGATGCTGCTCACCACTGTCAAAGGCCTTGGTGGTTCCCTTCAGCACCTCCAGGGTCAGAGCAGCGATGATGTCGGCCTGCCGAGCGATGGCCTCGGCCCGCTCCACAGCCTCCGCCCCCAGAGACGTGATCATCTGGGTCCCATTAATCAGAGCAAGACCCTGGGAGGTAAAGACTGGGAGTGAGTTGCACATTTTTACACTTTAAAAGCCACTAGAAGAATGCAATGCTTTGAGCACTCGTATAACTGTAAATATAAACACTGATATTAATCTTATACACTTTGTACCCTGAAGAGAGGACAAAACATGTCCCCAGTGAACCCTGGGTCAGGCTGTTGAGTGCAAACAAATCACATATGAGAGAGCACGGCTGGTTTTAAACATTACCTCTTTAGGTTTCAGTGATATGGGCTTCAGTCCATGGGCCTCTAGGACCTAGTCAGAGATGAAAGGAGAAAAAACATGTAAAATGTCAAGGGTCATCAAAAGCATACATGTTATTCTATTGGACCTTGCAACCTGTCACTCAAAACTATACACAAAGCACATTTCCTGGAGCATTGGGTAAGTTATTGTTGTACAACCATGGAAGTCAGTATTAGAGGTAAATCTTACATATTTGGCGTCTGCCCACCCGCTCTTGGGAGACCACATTTTCCCCTCTCCCATCAGCCCCAGGGCCAGGTGAGAAAGAGGAGCCAGGTCTCCACTCGCACCCACTGTTCCCTTCTCTGGGACGAAGGAGAGGCAGGAGGCTGCAGAGTGAGTGCGGGAGGGATAAGATTAGTCATATGACCATTGGGGTAAAATAAGTACATTTACTCAAGTACTGTACTTAAAAACAATTCTGAGGTACTTGTACTTTACTCAAGTATATATATGGTACTTTTTAATTCTACTCTAAAACAATTGAGAGGTAAATATTGTACTTTTTCTCCACCACATTTACCTTGTACCTTTAGTTACTTTGCAGATATGGATAAATAATACAAAAAATGCAATCAACACTTAAATAAAACTTTAGTTACACCTGGATTAAATTCACATGCTACCCTTCAGTAAATAAAGTAATTAAAATGTGTTCCACCTTTACAAGCTTGATAAACAAATTAATGGGCCAATCTGCATAGTGAGTACTTTTACTTTTGGTACTTTAAGTGTATTTAGATGCCAAAACTAGTACTTCTACTTGGGTAACATTTTTAATACAGGACTTGTACTTGTAACAGAGTATTCCTACACTTTGGTATTTCTACTTTTACTTGAGTACAAGAGTACTTCTTCCACCTCTACATATGACATCCAGCTTCCCTGATACTGATCCCTTAATGAAGGTATCAGCAGTTAACTGAAGCTGATATCACCAGTCAGACGAGGTGAATGAGGCTCACCGTTGAAGGCTTTGATCATTTGATCAAGCGTTTCCGGAGATATTCCACTGTACCCTTTGGCCAGAACATTGATCCTCAGAGCGAGCAGCATGCGGGTCCTCTCTGGGCTTAGAGGGTTTCCAACACCTACAAAAAGCAAACCATATCATTGGTGGTGCTGATTTAAATGCAGCAAAAGCTAAAAATGTTGTCTGGAGCTCTGAAAATGTTTAAATGTTTAATTCTAGACTAGTAATTTAACTTTGTTTACCTGCTGAGTGTGACCGCACCAAGTTCTCCTGCAGCTCCCTGTGGAACAAACACACGTCAGCACATTAAAACCAACTCACTCTCAAACAGAAGATTTAATGGGGACAAAGAAAATGTGAAATGTTGTCTTTACTTGAGCTTGCTGACAGGAATGACTGTTCTAGCAAATTTGCCAAAACCTGTTGTGATTCCATAGACAACTGGAGAAACATAGAGAGAGATACAGAGAACTCAATACATGGGATTATTGATTTATCACGTGCCAACTTTTTAAGTAGCTGGTTAACAGTGGGACCAATGCATTACAGATATTATCCCTAAATGTTTCTTAACCTTTGTTTTCTTTGACAATGGTGTCCAATAGCTCTCTGGATTGCACCACTTTTTTTTCGGCCTCCCGAGTCAGCTGAAAATAGGGGATGATTACGTTAAGTCAAAGATTACACTGACCAGTCATGACAAGAAATACCATTTGTTGATCATTACCTTTATCTTGTAGAGTCCTCTTCCTAAATTGACCAGATCTGTCGATGTCAGGCTGTTGCCATCTAGGGAAAGAAACTGCACAGGGAGAGAGAGCCGTGTTACACAGAAGCAATCAGTAGTATGTTACTACTGCAAGAGAAATGGTGAAATCAACTCTTACCTCCGCGGATTCTTTGTATGCTGCAGTGCTATTTCACATTTTTGATTGAGGATAACATTCAACAAATACAAGTTTGCCCTATAGTATATTTTTTCTTACAGAAATTCAAGAACGTTATGTTATTTAATAAAATACATTGTTGCTCATAAAGGTGTAATGTAGTATTTTGTACCTCTTCTCTTAAAATGATTGTCTATGTAAATAGGAATAAAAAATAAGAATGTGTCTGAAAACTAAATTATTCCAACTTTATGTACGACAGTGTAAATTACTTAGCCTAGAAAACTGTTTAATATAGCCTTAACTTAATGAAAAATACAACAGTTTCCACTATTAAAATATCAACTTCAGTCACGTTAATTTAGAAAGAACGTTTTAAAGCAACCCAGGTTGACCAAAGTGTAGATCACAGCAGGGAGCTTACATATGGCTCAAACAGTTAAGTGGAAGGATACAGGTGGGATACTCCGGGCTGACACGGGATAAAGTCAGTGGACATGGTGTCTCCTTGGACAGCTGCAAGTACAGGATAATATTTTACATCACATTTGTACTTGTATCGACAGTATTATTAAATGTAATGTCTCGTTTCTTAAAAACTGGCCATGCACAATTACGCACAACAACTGGCATAACTGTCCCTTAAATGTAATTCATAAATGTTCTAACATTTTACATGCATAAAGTCATACCGAGCTCGACAAAGTCATTATCCTCCAGCACATCTTCAATAGTGTCATCGGTGTCCAGCAGGCCCAGACCCTGGCACCTGCGCACCACAAACTGGGCGTCCTTTACATCCTTGATGCCGCCGTTGTCCGGTTTGTTCTTAATGTAGCGTTTAAGGGCTTCCTGTCCGAGCCACTGGATGGTATTGGTGGCGTCCTTGCAGGGCACTGCCAGCCACTCATCTCGGATATGTACGGTGAATCGAGGCATTGCACTTCAGCGGGAGTCTGCAGCAGTGAGGGCTGCTCTCCTCTCCCCCTGGAAGCACCTTCAGCACCTAAAGTCCAGCAGCCAATCAGAAGCTCCGCTTGGGAGCCACGCCTCGTTGGTGTCACACCTCTGAGGGTCACTGACCTGCACAGGTCGGTCACACTGATGTTTGGACATACTGACTGAAATGCGTTCACGTGATTTAATCTCAGAAAATATGGAGGCTTTTATGTGTTTGAATTAGACAAACGGGAAGAGTCTGCTGACTTTGTGTATTGTTGTTTTAGTTGTCAGGCCAGAATTGTCCTAAAGTGATACAACCGAGACAATTCTGGCTTTGCTTTGGAAACCAAAATTAGATCAATCTTATTTCCAAAATTACATATCAATAACAAATTATTCGAATAACATGTATCCATGTATCCCATTTCTGCCGGTGCCTTAACTTGCTGTCAGACATTTTAGTGCCTGTGAATCTTATAAGTGTAAATATGAATATGACCAAAAATGACCGGAATTCTCAATGGCTGATACTAACAAATAAAACATGATGGGGTTCTGATGCATTGCTACTAAAACTTTTTGTAATCTAAGTGGTCAAAGGTGGATAACATGTATCTGCAACATCAACAGTTCATTAACAGCTGATGCCATTTGTTGCATGTCCTTCCACTTTGCTCTTCCTACTTTCCATAATATCAAATAATCACAAAAACAAACGTACATCTCAAAGCTCCGACCCACACAGCGTAACATATTTTGTGCCAATCGTACTGCTTCTGCGCAATGACTTGACAGATTTACTGTAGTTACTTTAACATTCAGGAAGTTCTGCTTACAATGAATAAGGAGGGTTCTTAAAAAATTAAGATTTGTTATAACGAGTGCATTGCAACAAACATTCCTGTTTGGAACGGGCCTAATAACTTTGGTCCTGAAAATTACACCTGCCATGACTTAGTTGTTTCTATGATGCTTAGATAACAATTAAAATGTGTTTGAATTATGTTAATATTCTAACTCATTACAGCCCAACATAACTTACAGAAGGCTCCCAAAGCTCTACAATTAAACTGCTTATTTGTTTTTTACTTCTACTTCACAGTAAAACATTAACTTAATTTAGCTTAACAAGAAATATACTTGTGCTGATGATGCCTCCTCTCATTTTTAACATGAATAGAACATTTGAATGCAGGACTGTATTGCTTTTTTATGATATTCTATAGGCTACTGTGACGTTTTTATGACCATTTTATTACAATTTGTATTATATTGTATCCTACTTTTACTTTAAGTACTTTGACTACATGTTTTGAATTTCACTTAGTGACTTACTTTTACTTAAGTAACATGTCAATACACGACTTTTCAGTGTTGTGTTAGCAGTGAAGGGAAAAGTATTCCGATTCTTTACTTGAGTATAAGTACTAATACCACACTGTAAAAATACAAAATGTTAAGTAAAGTACTTCATGGAGAATTGTACTTAAGTAAAAGTATTTAAGTATGATTAGGAAAATGTACTTGAATTATTAGGGGTAAAATTACTCATTGCAGACATTTAAAAAAATATATTTGAAAAGACTTCACATATAAGAAGCTTGGATCTGTGAAACAAAACACTTTTTTCTGTTAACTTTCTGTTTAGTTACTTTAATATAATGTTGAATGGTTTAATCTATACCAAATAATAATATTTGAAAAGTATACAATTATTGGGTGTCAAATTCTAAATTAATAAAGTAACTAATAAATACATCTGTAAAACAAATGCAGTGGAGTAGAACATTTAAAGGAGTTTTAAATGAAAATATTAAGGTAAAGGACAAGTAGGCCTACCTCAAATGTGTACTTTTGTCATCCTCGTGGATTCATCTTCTTATTACAGACACATGCATTTCCTAACATTCTGTCTGTAAAATGTATTATCTCTTCGATTTACACACGGCATCTATTGCACGTCTGTCCGTCCTGGGAGAGGGATCCCTCCTCTGTTGCTCTCCCTGAGGTTTCTCCCATTTTCCCCCTTAAACTGTGGGTTTTCTCTGGAAGTTTTTCCTTGTACGATGTGAGGGTCTAAGGATAGAGGGTGTCGTTTTTCTCATACTGATATTCTGAACAATCTGTGCTGTTGTATTTGCTGTAAAGTGCCTCTACTGTAGGCTATTTTCATTATATGTACAGCACTTTGGCTCGACCAAAAATCGTTTATAAATGTGCTATATAAATAAAACTTGATTTGATTTGATATAGTTCATACTTTAATACTTTTATTGAAACTTGTAATGTAGGCTACAAGTACTTAGATACTTTTCCATCAATGGGTGTTAGTACAGGTATAGTAGGCTATCTGAATTATTCCCGTACTATTGCAACACATAGACTGTATATGTTGCAACATAGTATTTCTACTTTTCCTGACATACAATATCTGGATTTGTCTTCCAGTTGAAACGAAACACAATAAAACCTCAAATTACATGACTCTTGGCCTGTGAGTGGAAGTGACAGAAATAACGAGGCGCACCTGAACGCATCGCGCCAGACTGCGGACGGATGATGTCAGTTTACGGGCTGTAGGAGTTTCTGCAGCCCCATGTGTGCGGCGGACGCAGAGTAGGCCTTTCTGCTGGCCGTCAGCAGGCAGGCAGAGGAGAAGAGGAGGGAGGAAAACTGTGTTTACACAGACGGCAAAAACGCCTGGGGAATCGTCGGGGAGAGGAAGTCAGCCGGCTCTGTGTCTGCCTGCTCCAACTTCCTGCTCAGAAAAAGAAAAAGCACAGGATCCTATTTCAGTCCAGCACAACTGTGTAGACCAGAAGTAAGCATGGAAAAACAAGGAATCACTCAGGCTTCACCGTAAAGTTTCGCAGAGGAAAATACCGAGGCAGAAATCGCAGGTAAAGTAAAAAACAATCTTTCTATGAACAGAGCTTTGATGGCTTATAGAGAGGGAAGTGCATGATTGGAAGTATTACCAACATGAACTGTATTCGCTTTAAAGTTGTCTTCGGATCGAGTGTTTTTTGTTGTACTTTTACGCAAGAATAGTAGGCTACATGTCTAGATGCGGACACAATTGTCTTCCGATCCGAGCCACATCTTGAATTATGAGTCAGTGTGGCACAATAGTGATCCAAAACCTCTGTGTGAGTAAAGGCAACTTTCAAGTCCCGGATACAACTGTCGCCTCCCCAGAAAAGAGACGCAAACAAACGAGGAGCTATGCGAAATCTAGTCCACGGCGGCTGTTTGGAGATGCTTCTCTTATTTAAGGGCCCCTGTTGAATTTTCCACCGTGTGCGAACAGGAAGAGAGCAGATTTAGTCATGGCTAAGTAATGTCTGCACACACACCATCTAATCTCATTAGCAGTTTCCGTTCAGCCAACACTGGATGGCTTTGTGCACACAGCGAGACTTCTCAACCTGAGCATCCACAACAGAGCTCCTGAGTCCGGACCAAAACCACCACAATGTCCCTGTAATGTTCCTAGAAAGTGGTCATAACATGTCTGCTGTGCTGTATCTGTAATTACTTCGCTGTAGGAGATTGTATATCTCTTGTATTCAAATATACAATATGTATAATCCCCTACAACTGCCTTACTTTACATATCAAATCTGATTTATGTAGGAGGTATGTCTGCCCTACAGGAGCTGCTCCATACTTTAAAGTCCCTCTGTGCTATTTGTGGCATCTTGCAAAGGTGAATGTTTATCAGTCACACTGGCCTAATTGTAGAGCTGTCAGCTCAGTGGCCAGCTTTCCTTTTGCTTCAAAGTGTCTGAACCGATCTGAACCCAGACTTTGGTTTGGGTTTTTAAAGGGTGGATCTGTGGAAAGATGACAATGACTTGATCTTGTGACCCTCTCCCTTTTGGGATTTTTGTGGGAAGTGTGGCATGACTGGGGAAATGCTCCCCTGCTGTGGGATCCCCTCTCTCTCAACATGTGTCCTTGGAAGTAGAATGGGAGGAAGTCCTGACTCTGACAGGTTTGTAGTTTCACGTGGAAGATGGAAAACTCAGGGGATGCATTGTGTCGGAAATGAGTTCAGCGCTCTCGCTCTCGCTCTCTCTCCTCTCCGGACAGAGACGTAGTTTAAAGGCAAGAGTGTTATCATTGTTCTTAAGCATCAGTCACTAATTGTTCCTCACATCCACCGATAAGACGGCAAAGATGAGACTCAGGCAGGTCCTTCACTATCTATCGAGCTGTGTAGTGCCGAAACAATACCTTACTTTTAGTAGGAACTATTTTTTATTTAACAAAAATAAGCCAAACTTCTCAAACAAATAGCCAAAGGACAATCAAATTGACACTAATGTTAGCAACACTCTGATTTATTACAGTATCAGATTAAAGAATACATTGAGACTATAAATCATCTTTGAACCTGATTAGGATCAACTTTTGGAACCTTTTTTTTAACAATAATAATAATTGCAATGGACTCATTCACCAAAAATGTATTAAAAGTTTAGCCCTATCCACACACATGTCTATCTGATGTTAGCATATAACTAAAGATTTGTCATCATCGAATATCCTCTTAAACATCCTCTTTCTCTAAAATGTCAGAAAAAAAGTAATGGGCATCACAGTTTCTCTGATTCCAAGGGGATGTCTTCAAATAGCTGGCTTTGTCCGACAAAATCTCGAACATATTCAATTTAAAATCATTGAATGTACTGATAAAGCATAAAAACCTCACATTTGAGAAGCTGGAAACAACAGCATGTCATTTTAGCTTAATAAACGACTTAACTATTAATCAATTACCGAAAACACTGCCAATCTATTAATTGCAAATGTAACTAATTGATTAATCCTTTCAGCGCTAATCTGGTGTTGCTATCCATGGTGACAGAAACAGCCCCCCCTACACACATATACACACACTCATACACACACTCACAGTATTAAGACGTGAGCTCGTAGCAGGCAGACAGGAGCTGCGAGGCTGCACATTCCTCTATTAAAGGAATAACCCACCCTGGGCCGTCATACTTCCTGTGGAGAGAGGGCCAGGTTGAACCGCAGCATATTTCTGGCTTGAGCTGTTGTTCCTCCTTATACTCTTTTTTTTTTCTTCTTCTCTTCTGCTGCTGCTACATTACACTACACTCTTTAAAACACACTGTTCTATTCATCACCGGTGGACTCGTCCTTACACCACATGTTACAGGCCGTTTCCTTCTCAGCCAGTAACCTCATTTAGTCTGTGCAGTAAAAAGAGAATGGCAAGACGGAAATCACCAAAATGGATTTTAAATTAAGATCAAGTATCAGTTCTTGTTCTTAACAGTTTCTCTAAACACACAAGGTAGGTTTTATTATAAATAAGCAATTAGCTTAAGTCTAGAACATAGAAATAATGAGCACAGTGGAGTGCAAACAGCTTACAGGCTGGTTTCCCTCAGGGGTTTGAATTGTGTGCTTATTCTGTCATTTAGCATCCGGCAGGTAGTGTAGGAAGTTTATGTGCTTTTCTTCTAGGACACATCGCTAGGTGGCAATTTAACTTTTATCTTGCAGAGAAAAGGCCACAGGAGGACGACATCTTATTATAATAAAAAACAAAAACATTGAAGGCGTTTTATGTTCGTTTCCAGTCCATTGTTTTCTCTTACGCTGGTCATGTCTTGCTGCAGGTATGGACAGCGCCATCACTCTGTGGCAGTTCCTGCTGCAGCTGCTGCTGGACCAAAGTCACAAGCACCTGATATGTTGGACGTCCACCGACGGAGAGTTCAAGCTCCTGAAGTCAGAGGAAGTGGCCAAGCTGTGGGGGCTGCGCAAGAACAAGACCAACATGAACTACGACAAGCTGAGCCGAGCCCTGCGCTACTACTACGACAAGGTGAGGCCATTTGGGCCATATGAAGGGGTCGCGTTTGTGTTGTAGTTCAACTAATCTTTTCATTGCAGGTTTTGTAACCGACAGGACCTGAAGTACATCTACAACATGTTGTTGTTCTCTTTAAACCACAATCTTCCCTGATAGACACTTCCACTTCCTCTTTGTCAGAAAACACAAAGTCGAAATCCGGTTGTTATGTACCACCACTATGTACACCAAAGAGTTGTCTCAGTATGTCTTCACTATCACGATCCCTGTGATGATCAAGATATGTTTTTATTATTTTCTTTATTTGTTTCAGTTTGCTATACCTACACATTTTCCTCATCATTTGTGCATTTGTGTGTTTTGCAGAACATCATCAAGAAGGTGATTGGCCAGAAGTTTGTCTATAAGTTTGTGTCCTTCCCTGAGATCCTGAACATGGACCCTCAGGCGGTGGAGATGGGTCTGGCCTCTGGCAGGTTTCCCCTGCAGGACGGAGAGGCCTCAGAGCTGGAGGTAGAGGAGGAGGAGGAGGAGGAGGAAGGGGAGGAGGAGGCCCGGAGGAGAACCCTGGCGCAGCAGTGTAGGAACGACTACCTCCGCTCCGGCCTCTACTCGTCCTTCAGCATCAGCTCGCTGCAGAACCAGCCCGAGCTGCTGCGCGCGCTGCGGGAGCGCCAGGAGGAGCCGCGCTCCGTCATCCGCTTCGGCACCAACGCCAACGAGAGGAGTTCACCCCCCTCTATTAAGTCAGAGTCCTACATCCCGCCCAGACCATCCAAACACCGGTCCCTGTCCTCCCCTCACACCCACACATCCCGGAGCTGGAGCCCTGCCGTCATCAAGGAAGAGGAGCCCTCCGACCACAGCGCCCAGCCCCTCAACCTCTCCTCCGGGCACCGGGAGCGCGCCCTGCAGCCCCCGGAGAAGAGGAGCAGCAGCAGCGCCGGTAGAAGTAGCTCTAGTAGTTACCAAGGAATTGGACTCCCACCAAAAAGCAAAAAGCCCAAAGCTCTGGAGATCTCCGCCCCGTCTCTGCTGTTCTCAGGGAGCGACATCGGCTCCATCGCCCTGAACAGCCCGGCCCTGCCGTCCGGGTCCCTCACCCCCGCCTTCTTCACTGCTCAGGTGAGACCATTTATCTGAATGATGCCCAACCATCACTGTGAGAGCACGGCCAGGTCACATGACTGCACTTTGTGTGTGTTTCCTGCCCGTGATCAAAGGGTCTCCTCTCTCTGACACACGTTGATTGTTTACAGACTCTTAAAGTTATGTTCGTCAGCACTTTTGGGGGAGAAGGTGTTCCCAAGCAATGAAATATGATACATAATGTAAGCATGACAGGTTTACACCTCAGACTCCTCTAAAACCGGCTTCATATCTATCTAGTCTAGACATGTTTACACACTTTATGATTTCTCCCTTACACATTTTAAAGCGCTCTTATTTCCACTCTCAATAATTTACGGTGGATTAGAGATCGTCTCACTCTGTGCCAGCTACAGGTGAAGTACAGTGACACCAATAATAATCAAATCTATTGAAAGAAGGGAATAAATCCTGTGATGCTATCTGTGTGCTGGCCGGCCACACAGAGAGGATGGGATCCGTCCAGAGTATGATGTCAGTGCCCCCAAAGCGCTCAGCGAGCAGCCAGAGACATCTGACACAGCCTGGCATGTTTCTGTGGAAAGACTACTGCTATATTTATTTAAGTAGTCACTTGAGCTCAAATATCCTTAAGAAACAGGCAGAGAAAAGGTATTAAAAAAAAGGTAAATAGGCAGGATTTTAGGGTGATATATGCACAGGCACTTTCAGGTCGATTTAACGGTTTTGAACAAATGCAAATGAAATCAAATGTAATGCGTCACTGTCTGTGTTTGGGATTTAAACTTCAAAACATTTCAATAAACAGCTTTGTGGGGCAAAAGCCAAAATGACTGCCAGAATGTTTATGTGCTGCAAATAACAGGCCTTATGGAAGTATGTCAACGCTAAAATTAAAGTTAGAGAAAATATAGTACACAAGCAAACTGGAATTCTTCAAGCAATTTGTGGAACATTTGTCTTTTTGTTGTCTAGTGTTGATCAATACCACTGCTTAAAGGTGAATTATGCTTTTACGGTAGGCTACTGTATTAAATGTGTTCTGACACACATGTAGAGCCAAATTATTCCAGCTGGGACCTTTTTATCTTTGCCATAACGCCAAAGGTATTTAATAATCTGTTCAATGTGCTTACAAAGCTAAATGACTGCCACATCAGAGGTGTATCCACACTTTGAGAAAGCCATTATTACTACACTCTCACTGTCTGTTTATGGGGGCGCAAAAAGGGAGATCAGAGGAAAACAAGCAATTTACAGGAATCTTCGGCAAGTCCAACCTATGAGAGAGGGGAAGAGGCCCTAAGTGATGCCATATGCTCCAATAATTCCATTAATAATGGGAGCGGGGCTGGGTCCCTCCGCAACACTGGCTCACTTCTCTGAGGTGACACAGGGGAAAGTAGGGGGAGGGGGGAGAGCAGGCCAGGGGAGAAATTGATTTCATATGTTTTCTCCCTGCTTGGAGTTCGAAGTGCTTGAGGACCCCCAGTCCCCCCTCCTCCCCCCAATCAACAACAACCCCCACCCAACGTCACCCCTGTATTCTGGGGAGAAACCACAGACTTCCTTCCTGCTCCGTCAGTTGTTTTTCCAAACGCCAATACCCGTCCATTTACCATTTCGGCATGTTTCGCATTACCCAAGCCCTCAGAGCAATGCTCTCCAAGCAGTGGGTCTCTGTGTTTTTATTTAAAAAGAAATATTGTCTTCCCCTTGGTTTCTTGTATTTACATAAAGCCTCCCCTCCTCCCTCTGTGTTTCCCCCCCACCTTGCAGACTCCCTCTGGTCTGCTGCTGGCTCACAGTCCTCTGCTGTCAGGCATCCACTTCTGGAGCAGTCTGAGCCCCGTCGCCCCGCTCAGCCCCGCCCGGCTGCAGGGCCACGGCTCCCTCTTCCAGGTAAAACACACACAGGTGGAGACACATACGGGGGGGGGGGGGGGTTCCTAAGTGTTTACCGGTATCGTTTGAAAGCCGAGGAGGACGTTAAGAGCACGGGTGAAATTAGCTCTGCCGCAGAATCCCCTTTCTTCCCAGCAGTTGTTAACATCAGCTGAGTAATATAAAGGAATTCCTAAGTATTTGTTACAGGCAAGGACAGACATTGGCTCCTGTTTTATTGACTAAAACTTTATCGAATCCTTTGTTTCTTCAGAATCAGAATTGGTTGTATTACCAAGTAGGTTTACACATACGAGGAATTTGCTTTGTTGTAAATGTTGCACACAAAGACACAGAAAAAATCATTCGTTTTTTTAAGAAAGGAGCACACAAAAAAAAAAGTATTATTATAGAAGCTATTTTAAAAAAGAAAATGTTTAAAGACTAATTGAACAAATTAAAGATAAAGACCACATTTAAAAAATATTAATATTTAACAAACCGAGTACAGTCAAATAAAATATGACGGATACTTATACCCATAATGGGCATTAACATTGATCTCTGTCTTTGAATACCTGCATGAATTGCATAATTTTACTTTAACACAAAGAATATACTGAACTTTAAAACAAGACGTCTATGAGATCTGCGAAGGAGCGAGACACTCGAAGCTATTCGAGTTAGTAAGCAGGTCCAGCAGAGGTGTCCTGTTTCAGCGCTTGTGAGAGAGAGAGAGGAAATCCTGTGAATACTTCCTGTTTGAGCCCAGGGGAGCCAGTCTGAACAGGGTGGACTGGTTTGAGAGCTGCTCCTCATTTGTGAAAAACACACACACCCACCGCAGCCGCACACACACCATACCGGATTCTTTGTGCAGAAACAGTGTTGACTTCTCCTTCTGTTGTGGAGGTAGAGGGGGACAGAGACGAACAGGAAGAGGCACAATGAATTAAAAAAAAAACAGGAAACCAGAGCAGTGACAATGCTGCAGTTCCTCTGCGGAAAGCAGCTTTCAAAGAGCCTCGTCCCCTCCTCGCTAACTCCCTCCCTCTCTCTCTTCCTCCACAGTTCCCCAGCCTAATCAACGGACACATGCCTATCCCCCTGCCAAACCTGGAAGGAACACCCTCCTCCCTGCTCCTGTCCCACATCACCCACAAATCCTGATCCAGGGTCTGCGGATCAAAACCTCCCATCTTCATGCATCCCTTGTTCTGACCGATCATCAGCAGCAGCCATCTCGTGTCCATCTTGTTAGATTTCGCTTCAAAAAAGTCCTAGGAGACAGTTTGTGACCTCACTTTTTTGCACTTGAGTTGCTTTAGATTCCAGTGGTTGAAAGCACTTGGTAAAAGCCATACGCCGCGATGTCTGAGAGACGTCTGGCTCTTTATAACGTACAGCACATTTCCACATGACCCTGTCCGCGCTGGACAGTAGAGCTCGCTGCAAACGGCTAGCCAGCCGCTCGTTCTGCGCAGAGAGCTTGGTTATTTTAATCTTGTATAAATAAAAACAAAATCTTTGTTTTCCATAAGTGTTCATCACAACGTGAAACTGGTTGTTTTACTTGTGTGGTTTTCTATGTAATGTATGCACTATGCTTCTCAGATAGTACCGGCTGTGCCTTGTTGTCCTATTTTTCTTTTTCCAAAACCTTTTAATGAAGACGAGATTTCAAATCAATGAAAAACCTTTGTAACACTTGTAATGTTCCTTTTTTTTTTTTTATACTGGACTTGGTATACAGTTTGTATTCTGTATAATTTTGTATTGTGAAGAATGTCTTGTCATTTTCAATAAACAAAGCATTGAATGCTTAAACACAGTGTCTTTAAATCCAACATTTTACAGTAGCTAGAAGTGTCCGTACAGCAGAGAGAAACACAACCAGGTCACATGACTTCTGTTTAAACTTTAGATTTAATTTTCTTTACTCTGGAAAAAAAAGCTAAAATATGGGTGGGCATCTGCAATGAAATCCCACACCAATAACAATGATCAACAAATAAAGTTAAAGAATATCATACAAAACATCTCTTGTAACACTGTTAAATAGACTGACTCAGGATGGTATTCACTAGGGGCAGGACTATAGCTAGCGCTCCGAATCAGGAGCTCAGTGGCTGTGTGCTTCCTCACAACAGAGCAGGCATGCAACACAAAGATGGGGCCAATCCAGAAACAAAAAGATACTTTTTTTTTTTTTTTTTTTAACATTTGATGGAGATGGGAATGGCAGAGAGGAGAATACATCTGCGAAGCTCAAAGCCAGCAGAGTCCAACACTGGGGGTTCACGTTCACCTCCCCTTGTAACAGACTGGAGAAGTGTCAGATTGAGATGGAAAAAGGTTCACTTTAGTTACATAATTATGTTTTATTCAGAGCTAAGAGGCGTTACTAATCCTGTAATGCCCTTGTCATTATTTCTACGTTTGCTTTTCCCTCCTGCATATGTTCCTTGGTCACGACAGAAACCGCAGCATCCTGGAATGATATGCCAGCCTCTGACAAGAGCGGGATCTTTTTTGGCTGCACTGCTCTCCTAGTAGCCTCCAGTTATGATACAATTATCAGTTATATCAAAGCCAGCCTCGGAGTAAACGGTCACAAATGATGGGTGCAGCTGAGAAACAGCACCGTGGCAACAGAGACAGTAATCAAACCCTATTGAGTTGCTACAGAAACATGCCTCTGCTCGCTGTGTGCCTCACACACCCCCACACACACACTGGGGAGCTTCGAGGCTGAGTTTTTGTTATGTATGAAAATGACAACAAAAAACTTAAAATACCACCACTTCAAAAGAAATTAAATCTATACACATTGCATGTACTCATTAAAGTGACTGAGCCCGTTAGAATTCTAGACAGTAGTTGGATTTAGCAGCAAATTCTCTTCTCAATAAATATAGATGTACAGTATATAAATGTCTCTCATTGGCCAGATTCAGGCCAGACCTGGAAAGGGGATCGGTCGCACTGTGGACGAGTTTCCCAAGTTGGGGGGGGTTTGTAATGATGAGGATGATGATGGTGGTGATGAAGATGATGCTCCATGCCAACATCCATCTCAGGTTACTGATCCATCGGCGAGACTGTACAGCTATCCTTCCCAAATAAAAAAATACAGTCCAGAGAATCTAAAACAGCATGCTCTGTCTTCTGCTCTTTCCGTTGCCTGAGGGGAGAGAAACATAAATGATTTAGTTTTTATTTTCAGTTTACAGCAGCACCCCAAACCCCAGAATCTACATGGAAAGGTTTGCAACAACTACTCCCATAATGCTTGTTAACAAGAACTACGACGGAGTTTAGTATGAGCCAAATAAAATATCACAATATTTCTTTACAAAATACCTTAATATCATGGTGATACTTCAGGGTTGACATTTGCTGCATTGACAAAATATTAACAGAATGAGACATTTGATAGAGAATCATCAGTAATATGGATATAATGACCAAGTGGATAACATCACACAACAACTAGAACAGTCTTCACTGCAATATAAACAATAATAACAGAATAAGTAAACACTACTAATCTAAGAAAATATCTATTCCCATGTCACAATACGAATACATTGCCCAGCACTAACCTAAGCCTAATCTTTCACCTTTATATTTGTTTACATTCTGGCAAATAGGTGACATTAAAAGTGTCCTTATTTAAGTATAAGCAGCTCCTGTATGCAATGTGAACAAGTATGTATTGAAAACATTCACTGGATTTATTTGAAGCAGAAGAAAGCCAATTAAAGGAGCAGTTACTACAGTTACTATAGCAGTTTTCTATTAAATAACTAACTATGGATTTAAGACTGGTTATTTGCCATGGAAGTCAGATAAAATGAAGTCCTCAGTATCCTCAGTGTAAGTCACATTCACTGTAAACACTCTTTGCATGCAGTGAATTCATTTTTAGAAGGAAAATGCACATTTGTTATATTATAAGTGGTTCAATTACATGAATTGCCTCCATAAGGTGTGGCACAGGCACAGCTAAAACTGTTTCCCAAGTTCATGAACAGGCCTAACTCACTTCCTGTTGTTTTTAAAACCCTAGCATGCAGCTGTCTCTTCCCCCCCCCCATGCAGTATCTTAGACTCAAGGCTCCCCTTCAACCCTCCCTCGGCCCCCTGGGGAGGCACATCTCATCATTTAGAAACGTCTGATTCACAGTGAATACAATCAAAGTGCTCATCCATGATTCCTCCCTCACCTGACTCAGGGTATGATGAGTTCCGGTAGCCGGGATCTCTCTGCAACTGGACCTCCTTCAGTGTGAATATGGATATGCCTGTCAGACACAAAGAGGCCGTCAGTGCTACAGAAATCACATCTTGCCAAGAAAATAGTCATGAGGCTGTAACTGATACTCGCTGTTCGCTGCAATATCCTTCAACTCGTAGCCTGCCAAGTCTGCATTACTGCGTTTCATTACTCACTCTCTGGCAGTGCGAGCACACGTGGCCCAAGGCTCCTGAAGTACGGCTGTTTCATTGCTTCATCAGCGGAGATCCTCTTTTTCGACTCATACTGAAATTCGGCAGTGAGAGAAAGACACAGTTATTAAAAAAGAAAGTAGGTCAGCAATGTGTTGTTGCTCCTTGATTTACTTCTGTCCAAAAATACAGCCCCAACATATCTGCTAAATGTGTCGCACTGCTTTTAACATCGCAGGCATGTCTGGCAAATTTAGAGAGACTCACTTTTAGGAATGACATCAGCAGGTCAATGCCATCAGTGTCCAACCTACAGGGGGGGGGGGGGGGGGGGGGGAGAGAGAGAGAGGTCAGTGGAGGTGGGGGTGACTCACAGATGCTGGCGAGTATAAGGAAGGAAACAGTCAACTATTCCACAGGATTTCCTTACAGGAAGTGACAAAGAGCACACACTGCTAACTAAACAAAACCTAAATGACTAAATCTCTAAGCTTCTGAAAAGCTCTACATACAGTTACTCCTCTCGTACCTGGGTCCGATTAGAAACATTTGCTCACTTCCATTCTCAATGATTACGGGGCTAACAAGAGAAGTGAGGCTGAGTGTTAAAAGACTGTAGAAATGCTGTATTAATATCTGATGTGAAATGTAATAAGCTGCAGAACGCTAAATCTGATGTCAAATAAGAAGCCAATACATATTTTAGAAGATGAATCAGATATTTAAGGGGGAATTCTCACCTGGGTGCGTGGTTAATGAGCGGCTGGATTTTGTACTTGGGGAACTTGTAGGACTTGAACTCGTCCATCGAGGATATCCCGGGCCAGCTGTCCTCTGTGGGAGTGCCTGTGGGGGGACATTCAATGGACCCTGTTAGTCAGGCGTTACCGTGGCAGCTGGAGGGGCTTTTCGCGCTGCCACAGGGGCTGCATGCCAGGGTTAATGCGATTAAAAGGCTCATATTAAAAGTGTGAGTGGTCCCCGGTCAGCAGAGGGCAGCACTGACCTAGCAGCCTGAAGATGAGGTGCAGTTCGTCCTCCACCGTGGAGCCTGGGAACAGGGGCCTGCCGGCGGCCATCTCGTAGAAAATACAGCCCACACCCCTGAGAGGAGGGCAGAGAGGTGGGATCAGGTCAGGAAAAGAAGTCTGACTGAAGATCTATCACTAATCTTTCCAACAGGTCATCTGTGTTTATACAACATCAGTTTTTTTTATCTGCTTCCCTGAATCGCACATTATATGGCCAACTACAATTTGTCCAACGAAGGAAAAATCAAAAGGAAGGATTAATTTAAGAAAGCCGGGTACTTTGAAGAGAAACCATTCATGCTTTAATTTCATAACAGCTCGTTCAGTCGCTAACAACCATGTGCCACATCAAAGTGTTTTTACTGAAGCTTAGGACACCTGTCTGCTGCTGCACTTCATACGTTGCTCAACTTATTAAAAGAAGATCCAAACAGACGGGTACAAAAAAATATCTTTCTTCTTGAGGATCATATTTGCTTTTGCACCATCCCGGTCATATGGACATAGAGAGTTATGAAACGTGTTTTATAACAGTTGTAATCTTTCCTGTTGAGTGCGGCCCACTCACCACATGTCGATCTGCGTGGAGTACTCAGAGGAGCCCAGCAGCACGTCGGGGGGCCGATACCAAAGAGTCACCACCTCGTTAGAGTATGTTTTAGTGGGCACTGATTTGGCCCTCGCCAGGCCTGTGGAGCAGAAATATGAGAAATAAAAAAACAGATCCAAGAGCCACATTTAGTACAAACTGAAGTGTGGCTTTCAAACATTTTCATTAATTGCTCAATTGTTCTAAGCAGTTTTTGAAAATAATAGATGAATTCATCTTAAAGAATTGTAAAAACAAGTGTTTTTTTAACATCCAAGTGGCAGATAATCCATCACTATAAGAATTGTTATCTCAAACAGATTGGTGTAAGTATTTTCTTTCATTTTTACCAAAGTCAGCCAGTTTGAGTTCTCCTCTTTCGTTGATGAGCAGATTTTGGGGCTTCAGGTCTCTGTGGAGAACTTTCCGTTTGTGACAGTACGCCAGGCCTCGCAGGATCTGGTATAGAAAAATCTAGGGAGAGAGATATTCTAGATTAGTGACTCTCGTCACATCGGTGAAATCAGTTTCAAAAAGCATCGCTGAATCAATATTGATGCTACATTACATTCAATTTTACCCAAACCCCATTGAAAAAAGCTAAAGAATCCTGGATACATGTAATTTTAGAAATATAATATTTACATTCGCTCCTTTCAAACAACCCAGGTTCGCTTTTAATATGAAGTTCAAGTATTTTTTTTCTTATTTTCTTTATTTAAAAAGATACAAAATGCACACAAAAACATTAAAATTGTGTGGAAAAGTAAGGTTAGTAAAGCAAATTTCACTTTCCCCTTCAGTGCCGTAGCTTCACCACCAGGGGGCACACTAATAGCGTTCCTTGCATCAATACAAGCAACAACAAACTCATGGCATTTGATGAAGTTGGCCAGCAGGCCGCCTGCAGAGACTCACCTTGACATTGTGCATGCTCAGGATGTTTCCGCAGTCATCCATGTACTGCTTCAAGTCTTTGTCCTACACAAAAGAGAGAGGGGGAGAGAAGAAGAAAGAGTGAGGGAGGGTGTTCGAAGCATAGAAAGGATAAAGGCATAGCAAAAATTGTGCTCCTACATGACAGTATCATCCTCAACTGTGCAGAGGGCCATGAATAGTTATGATGTATAATGCATTTATATTAGCATCAGTGCATAGAATAATATGCGGTGGTGGCGAAGTCCATAGGGACTTGGCTTGGCAACTGGAAGGTCACCAGTTCAAGTCCCGGAAAGACCAAGTGATACCGAGGTGTCCCTGAGCAAGGCACCGTTCCCTACACTGCTCCCCGGGCGCCGTACATAATGGCAGCGCACTGCTCCTAACACTAGGCTGGGTCAAATGCAGAGAAACTGTTTTGTTACATAGTACCTGTACTACGTAATGACAATAAGTTGAATCTATCTATCTATCTAATATGTGAGTCATGCAGGAAGTGAGGGTCTCACCAGGTACTCGAAGACCAGTGTGAGTGATTTCTCTGTGTGGATGATATCGTGCAGCGTCACTATGTTGGCGTGTTTCAGGTCCTTCAGTAATGACACTAGAGGAAAAGAAAGAGGAAACAAAAGCAATTTAGAACACAAATGTCTCGACCAAGTCACAACAAAGATGAAACTAAATTAAAACGACAACAAATGACTCAGAAGACTATTAAAGGAGACATGTCATGCTTTTCCGGTTATTACCCGTCCCCTTGTGTGTTATGAAGGTTTGTATGCATGGAAATAGCTGCAGAGTCAAAACCCTCAAAGTGCACCCTGTTGGGAGTAAAGCTCTAACACAGAAAATACCTCCCCAAAACGCCTCGTTGGAACTATTTGACCTTCTTCCATGTTCTGCCTGGACATTGTGACGTGTGAACACCCAGTAGCCACGCCCAGAACTATGACGCGATACGGTCATGCGGTAGCCGGAACCAAATGGGCCAATCCGTGGAGCCGTTACGTTACGTCCGCGGAGCCGTTGCGTTAAGCCCCCGCTGATTGGTCCAAATTGACCAATCCACGACTTCCTCACACACTCAGTGCAGGCAGCTCTGCTGATTTCTCCTCCCTGGCTGCAGGCTGATAACAGACAGTTGGGATCGCGGCAAAATTCTCTCTGCAGACCCATTCTCACAGCGTTTATCAACCTTTTTCTTACTCAATATCAAGCCACACTTATTGTTTTTACTTCCGCTGTGACTTTGTTTGTGCTCAGGGTGAGTTTGGCTGTGTTTCGCTGTGCATCGCTAAACAAGGAAATCACACCTCCACGGAGCTCAGAGCGATTCACAACGTCCCAACTGGTCCCGACCAATCGGAGCACACTGTGCTCACAGGGAGGGGGGGGGCAAGAGCTGCAGCGAGCCGTTTAGTGGAGAAAGTGAATACTGCTGAATACACATACTTTACAGAGATGCTGTATGCGAAACCAATGTGAGTTTGGAAAATTGCACAGTATTTTTCTATTTTAGTATACCTCAACAATGGAATTATGATCAGTGGAAATGGCCATGATACCTCTCCTTTAAGACATTACTCTCCTTGAATAACTTCTGTTAACTCCAAACTCACCCCACATTGAGATAATCGGTATATTCACGCATTTTTGTGACGTTTTTTTTATTGTGCAACATCCTGGTTTTGTGTTACAACATTAGTGACTGTTGTTTTCTAGCCACATCTAGGGATTTGTTGTTTGTGTGCCAGTGCGCATTCCCAGCATGTGTTGAAACATAGACACCTCGTCAACACCTCGAACTAAACCGTCAATACATTTTATCCCCTACTATGCTACGACTCCTTTACGACAAATTATGTTATGACTTTTTTGGACAAACTATATTGTTTGTAACTAGATTAAATGATACTGTATTCTTGGAGTCTTTTTTTATTTATCATTTAAGACTTTTAAGAGTTCTATCTCCACAAAGTCGAATGAATATGAAACAATACTATCAGAAAAGGTCCACTACATATCTGGAATTTGTTTTTATATAACAAAGCTCTCTATTGTGGCAGGAAATGGCCAGATTCCCGGGAAAAGAGTGATATATTCCTAGTGATTTATTATCATTGTGGGTAATTCATTGCAATCTTGGTGCAACACTGAACTTTCATACCTTCTCTGATAGCGGTGCATGGCGCCCCCTCCTCGTGCTCCAGTCTGATCTCCTTCAGCGCCACGAGGTTGTCCGTCAGCTTACTCCTCCCCTTGAAGACTGTAGCATACGTGCCCTGGAGGACAGGAAGACAGGAGGACAGGAAGACAGGAAGACAGGAAGACAGGCAGGTGAGTCAGGCTGTCAGGGGTTAAAGCAAACTCTACACCTGTGTTTAACTCTGTGAGGACATCAGCACCTGTGGAGAAGGTAAACAAACACTCTCACGTACCTCCCCCAGTTTATCCAGTTTGATGTAGGTCTCCAACTTCCCAAATCCAATTTCTGACTGCAGAAGAGAAAGGGACAAGCTGTATTAATGAGGGTGACGTCTTAATTAGCGCTGACAAGCTTACTGACACTACGGCAAATCCTTATGACGGCCACGCAGCAACAGAGGGGGGGGGGGGGGAGTAAAGAGGTCAAACACCCTCCAACCACCGTCACAGATAATCTCCTCCGACAAACTACCGCTGGCTTTCGGCTTCAACGATGTGTTTGTTTATAGGGAAGGGAAGGCAAACTTCCTTTATTAAGCATGTTGAAACCCTAATGTGCTTTAGAGCTTTAGTAATAGATCAATTCATTAACTGAACAATTAACAGAACATGCAACCGTCTTTTAAATCTTCTCTAATGTTTGATTTAATGCTTTTCTTTCAAATGTATGAATATATCGGTGTTTTGGATTGTAATTTGACAAAAAAAAAATCTAGCTTAATACATCGCATTGGGCTATGGGAAATTATAAGATGCATTTTTCCCTATATTCTGACTTTTACAAATAAATCTACCACTCAATAATCAAAAAAATAATAAAGCTATTTAGAAATATAGATGCAATATTAATTATAAAAGGGAGTGGAAACCTGAGGTCATCTCGAGTCCTCAGGAAACATTTTCCAGCAACTCAGAGCATTAAAAAAAACCCTATCTCAGCATAACCTGAGCCTCTTTAAAGCATGAGGACCAGAGCCAGGTGAGCTGAGATCTCCGGGTGGAAAACAAATGGACCGAAGCCTCTCAGTGCTTTATAAACAACTCTGCCGGGGCCCAGGCGTGAATGCAAAGGCAGTGGCCTGTGCGAGGCAGTGCCCTTACGTCTCCTCTGTTCTGCTTTTGTTGATGTACTTTCAAAGTAAAATCACAAGCTAATTATTGAAGCTGCTGACACACTGAATGCTGGACTTCAATATAAACACATGACCGGCCGAGAGGACGAGATCAGACAGCGGAGGAAGGAAGGTGTGAGCTCTCTCACTTCGGTTTCTAGGTGCTTTTAAATAAAACATAACGCTCACAGCTATCTTTATGCTGCCTCTGTTTCTGCCCAGCTCTCCTCCACCGCTGATTCTCAAATCTGAACAGCCCGCTCTTTTGGAAGTGGGCAGCAACTACTGCACATTTACATAAGCAGAGTTCGGAGGTATCAGCACTTGAGTTTTATTTTAAATAAATACAACATATCACAGGGAAGTATTGTAGAATTGAATCCTCTACATTTATCTCCCAGTTTGGGCTATGAGCTTACGTGCTGATCCAGATTTTACCTGAGCATAGTTAGATAAAATAATGGTCGGATTATATAAGGAATATCTGACATAAAATGATATACATTTATATATTTGACATTCTTTGGGTGTATTAGACCATTTCAGGCATTGTTGACAGTTAATAAGCAGGTAGAAGTACTTTGATTTGTATCTAATAAACAGGGCAGGCAAGTCAATCCTCAACTGATAAATACGAGAAGGTGAAAAGGACGATGGATAAGAACAGGAAGTGGGTTATTGTTCTTCAGTTTGGACCAGTGATTTTGACCTTTTACCAACACAGTCAACTTTAGCAGCAGCTTCTGTGACAAGTTCAAAGAGGCAATGTAAACGCTTTACACAAGTTTGCCAGAATTCAAGTAAAAAATATCACTCATTCTCCGAGTCATATCTCACTTTGATTTGAACAGAGACACATATGATTGTCCATAACACAATGTAGAAAAATGATCCTCTTTATAGATACATATCCAGAACTTGAGACTGTTCATGTTTCAAATTTTTCTTCAGATTCAAAATCATGCAGACCTTGATTGCTCATAGCCAAAACAAATATAGGCCAATGAAAGGGGAGGGGTCTCATGTTTTACTTAAGTTGATAACTGGAAGTCAAATGTACATGTTCCTTTTAGATATGGTTTTGGTTTCCACAAACTCCAGAGAAAGATATGTGGCTCTACAGCTGCTACATGCTCGGCTAGTCTGGTGTAACGGTGCTTAGCAGGAAGGTTTACAGTAGGATCATAAGACTGAATTAGATTTCCATTTGATTTATTATCCATTTGACCACATTGTTCCTAACCCTAACCCAGTTCTCTCCCTTGGTCTCACCAGTGATGCTCTGCGGGAGCGTCGGCTCAGCGGCTGGTCGAAGGGCGGGCTGCTCAGCTGCAGCTTCTCCAGGTAACCGTCGGGTATCCGGATGTCAGCCGGCAGGGACAGACGTTTGTTCAGGTCCTGCAGAACACACACACACACATATATAAAGGGTTAAAAACAACAGAGAACCTAATTTTAAAACAGTGTCAACATGATGTTAAAACAATGAGAAAACAGGAGTTAACCCTCAGCAAACAGCGTAAACTCTGAATAAATACCAGAGATTGTCAACAAAATGGCAGAAACCCAGAGTAAACAAGTAGAATCTGTAATAGGCGGCCGGCTTTAGGCCTCTCTGTTGACCAGTGAGGCCTATTACAGATTCTACTTGTTTACTGTGTGTGTGTGTGTGTGTGTGTGTGTGTGTGTGTGTGTGTGTGTGCTTGATAGAGACCTACTGTAGAGCAATGCAATACTTCCATTCCTAGAGCAAAGCATGATCCTTTTGACTTGTTATATAAAATCAAAACACGCTCACAATGCAACGCCTGGATTCATCCCATCATGCATTTCCTCTATTTGTTAGATTACTGTTAATCCAGCCTCTCTCTCTCACTGCTTTAAATATTCCACTCCCACTGAGGTAACACTGGACACTAACAACCCCCCCAACAATATGCAACACAACAATATGCAACCTTGAACCGTCTACATTTCAACAACCAGCTCATTGATAAATCTGTAACCTAAGGTGACTGACCCCAAAGCCTTTCCTTCTAAACTAACACGGTGACTCCGCTTCGGCCCTTATTGTTGTCTACGCTGGACAGATTCAGACATGAGATTAGCTTTTTTTTTAATACTTTATTTTGAAGTTATGAGATTAGCTTTAACGGACGTTTACATTACTTTTAAAACAACTTTAATGAATGGGACATACCGTAATCTGCATATAGCAATTAATAAAAGGTTGTAGTAAGGGGACAATGTGTATTACAATAGTGTAACACGACCGATTTTGCTGCTGTGAGGATTTATTTGTTTATTTTTATGCAACATATATTTAAATTATTTTGTCAAGAGCCATGGGATATAATAATTTATATGGGACTGCAATTTAAAACGATTGCCCTTATGGCTCATTTATTGGTTATTGGATTAAAGGTGGGGTAGGTAAGTTTCAGAAACCGGCTCCAGACACACTTTTTGTTATATTCCATGGAATGCTCTTAACATCCCGATAGCAATGAATATCTGAAGTGCTTTGACAAAAAATCCATTAAAAAAATCTCATCTGTGGAAACCGTAATACTGTAAAAAGTACAACCAATCCGTTTCGCCGGCCCGGGTAAACGGATTGGATTGCCGCCCTGTCTGTCAGCCTTCCATCTCGTGCACGCACAAATGTATCTCGTGCCGTCATTGGGCGTGCATTGCGCGTTCATGTGTGTTGGAGGAGGAGGTGCTCTGTAAGGAAGTCTGAAGGAAGGGGCGGATTCTTTTCGGCTGTGTACTTTCAAATTTTAGTGCACTCGAGCCGGTTTCTGAAACTTACCTACCCCACCTTTAATTGATTTGCCATTATAATTTGAGAAAATGGGGGAATGTTTAAAATGATTCACCTCTGAAAAATGCTTATTTATCCGATCTACAGCCCAAAAACTAGAAATAATAAGTTTATTATCATATAAGACGAAGAAAAAACGCCATGAAATTAATTATAAAAAAAATCGCTGTATATTAACTTCTGTCTAATTGTTTCAGATCTAAATGCATGGTAAAAATCTATACATCAAATCATTTATATAACTGCTACACTTTGATTGATGTATTGGTATCTATATTTGTCAATGAAATAACTCTCAGCTTGCCGTTTCCGTATGCTGAGTCAGGATTGTTGCTTCGTCCCAGGAGCAAGTGATACCATGCATCACCTGACCTCTGCACCCCGCCCCAACCAACAGTTGTCCAATCAACCCGTCCTAATCTTTGACAACAGGGGCCCATCTGGAGCGCATTACTATAATCCTTGTGATGTAATCCCGAAACAGCCCTGCTTCCTCTCCAGTGAGACCTACAGTCCTCCACCTGCCCACAGACGGAGGGATTTCCTCTTCCTCACTTCTTCTCCACTGAATGTCACATCAGCACAAAGGCAAAGCATGAGGACACAGTGATGTAGCAGAGGAGTTAGTTAGGAAGTTATTGACCTCTGTACTTATTCTTTAAGAGAAGAAGGGACCAATCACTGTTACGGAGGTCGGTGCCTCTCTGGTGTTTAGAGTTGGTGTCTACACTTGTCTGCAATTTCCAAATATAAAAAAAGGACCTAAAAATCCACAGGTTTAACTACAACTATCGAATCATACGGACAGAGGAAACATGGCTAATGTTATGGTAACTGAATGCCAACAAAACGTTGGCTTATCATGCACAGTTAATCTATCAGCATATGTACGTATTAAAATATGTCCCGTTTTAAATCATGTAGTGGTTTGTGTTACTGTAGTTCAGCATCTCAATATTGCAATTCTGCATCTCTTGCTACGTTTCAATGTTACTATAAATAGTATAGTAGAAATGTGATCCCAGGGTCCTTATTTCTAGCTTTTTTTCATATGTATTGGAGTGTCTGTTACTGCCAGCGAGATAACAGTGCCTGCCTACTGACAATGTTTTAAAAAGTTGAAAGTGAAAAAGTTACGCTACTTTGTAAGCCGTGCAGGTCCATTCCCTATTAACACAGCTACAAATCCAGAGACAACTGTTGCTAAGTTACTCTCAACATACCATGGCAACAAACTGACACTGTCAAACTATTACTGTGTTGGTGTGAAGGTAAAACACCACAGAAAAAGAAACAAAAGTTGCATTTAACCACAGATAATGGTGAAATATGTTCCTAAAGTTGGCTACAGCGCTATTAATCCCACTGCTTTGTTTGTTTGTCAGTATAAAAGTGTGAAAAGCTATGCATGGGTTTCTGTCCAACTAAACTTCTTCTTCTTGTGAAACAGTCACAGGAAGTGGGGGGTGCACCGCTTCTTGAACACTCTGTCAATGCACAGCTAGAGGTGATGCGTCATGTATCTGTGTGTGGGTTGCTTCAAATGGAGTAAGCTGCTTAACTACAAGTTTAAAGTTTTTCTATCGTGCAGCCTTGCATGTTTGGTTTGTCTGCGTAGCAACTGGTATCTGCTCGTAAATCCCCCAGAGGTCCTGCAATCAAACGGACCAATAAAGCGTGTCAGAGGGAGGGAAGTGTGTGTTCTTCAATCACAAGACGTTTCCTCGCATGATCGCCCAGCAGGTACTGAGCAACATGTGGTGCGCTGGCAGGATGTCAACATCAACCACCCAGCACAAAACACAGCAGTGCAATAAAAACAAAAAGGAATAATTATATTTCCGCTAATTATTGCAGATTATTATTGCAATAAAAAAGCTTGGATTGATTATTATATTATTTATATTAATTGAGAGCAATATCTCGACAAAACTCAATGAAAAAAAAAAAAATGTTTTTGCAGAATACTAATAAATCCGTCTAACCATTTAATTGAATCTAAATGAAACGGTTGAAACACAATGTGTCCGTCTAGCCATGTTTCTTCTTTACGTTCATAATATGTTAACGATCATTATAATTATTTAAGATAAAGGAGGCCTGACGGGTGTTTATTTGACTTTACTGTAGAGGGAAAGAGTTGGCATAGTTGGGCTGTGTTTATATATTTTACATCATATAAATCAAGTTTTAATAGCTTGCTTCTCTAATCCAAAGCTCTAAATTAGACATTTTTAACTATATAAATACATTACTATCTTTGAATAGTACTCCCATCTTCAACCTCATTCATATGCAATGATAAAAAAAGATTATATTTCTATTCCTCTTCTGTAAGTACTTCTGAGAATGTTAAGCGTAATAAAAATCAAATAGAGAAGGCAGGAAGTAATGTTCTTGTTCACTTTCACTATGAGGCTGGAAGGTCAGTTGTACATCCTTAAATCCCATTAGTGGCCATTAAGATGGATTGAAGAGATTGAGCTTTGTTCAAGCATCAAGCAGTTGTGTCATTTTGTCCATCTCATTCTCTTTCATTACTACTGATATCTACAAAATAATCTGATGTAAATCAATGTCAGAACATTCTTTATTTGTTACCTAAAAAGCAGTGCGATTGCCTTTCTTACTGCCTCATGTGTCCCTACGAGCTGCATGGATCAAAGCTGTCACTCTCTGGTTCTGCATTCATGTGCACGCCTATCTTTCCATATCATATGGAAAGACAGGCCATATTGTGGCATATGATATGATCTGCTGAATAAAAACTTGCCATATTGTGGTGCAAGCCACCGCCTTATCTCTACAGTGGCTTGCTTTTGTTCTCAGATGTTTGAACTTTATGAAATTGGAAAAAGAACAATGCTGCGCTGAATAATCACATGCCGGATTCAATAGCTGCTTGTGGTGAAATTAAATCCCTTTTAGAGAACAAACAATAACATTGATATTCGCAGCGAGTGAAAAGTATTTCCTTAATGAGTTGACATTATATAACCACCAGAGGAATGAAACAATCTGTAAACTGTGTGTGTGTGTGTGTGTGTGTGTGTGTGTGTGTGTGTGTGTGTGTGTGTGTGTGTGTGTGTGTGTGTGTGTGTGTGTATGTTTTGCATGAAGACAGAGCTAGAAAGTAAGGAAGGGGGTTGGTAGTAGCGACAGTGAAAGTGCATTAATCAGATTTTAAAAGCATGTTCAGCAGTACAGTACATTTAGAGTCACTGTGTGTGTGTGTGTGTGTGTGTGTGTGTGTGTGTGTGTGTGTTTCAGAATCTGCCTACGCTGAGTTACAGCACAATGCTGCAATGCACACATCATTAAATACCGATTCCTGCCGAGTAAAAGGTCCATTATCAAACACTATGCTTCATTTACTTCCCAGTGAATGCATCAGAACAGCCAAGCCAGGTACGTACGACCCTGAACGATAAATGTGTCATCACTTATTTTACAAAAGTAACATATTAAAAAAGGTATGAAGCCAGTGATTCATCTCCTCTACAACATGTCCATCATTTTAAAGGTTTCCAAGGACAGATGACTTCTAAACGCACAAAGAAACAATCCTACCTCTGCAGAGATGCGTCTGTTCCCTCTGTTTCGAAGGCACACACCCGTGGGCGACTGCACTTCGTCGGAGGAAGTCCCCGACGCCTGGTCACTCTCCCCGTCGGACCCCATCTTCAGGTTCTCATGGACGATATCTGGAGCATGCGGGATAAGAGTTTGAGTTTGACAGATGGAGCAGGTCTGAGGAAACAGGGCAGGGCTCAACACTGGGCAGGAAAGAAAAACACTCTTGGACACTTTTACGAGCGCCTCTGTTCTTATCTTGTTTCTAGTTGTGTCGAGGAGAAGATTTAAACGCAGCAAGTGTATCAGGTTTTATGAAGTTTGACTGATAGATTTAATTTGTTTCTTTGCCACAGGGCCTTACAAGACAAACCCACACATCACACTGTAATCTTCCAATGCCTAAACAAACTCCATTTCCTCCAGGTTTTTTGCTTATGGCAGTGTTAACATTTTTAATATTGGATCTGGATTGCAAAATCACGCTGCTGGTTTGATGGAAGTGTTCAAACACATAAAAGCTTTGGTCACATTTCGTAACAAATGGTTTATTGTTTGACTGGATGTAACACAGGAAGGATTGTACCGCTGCTTATGTGCGTGTCTGCACTAATATAGGCCTCTGGCACATAACATATCGCTGTGTGTGAGGCTCAGCTGACAGTAGAAATGTACAAATAATAAAATAAAAAGATTTGACATGCAGTCAAATGAGGATATCTTGCATGTGGACTTTGAATCTAGAGGTTTCACTCATTGAAAAACTAAATCAAACGTATCCACTGTAGCAACTTCTATACAGATCCTACCAATTGACACACAATACATTTCCTGTGCTAAACCTCTGTTAAAAGTCAAAGAAAAGATACATATCTAATGCGATCACAGCGTGTTTGTGAGTGAGTTATTGAATAAGTTAGCGTGTATGTGTGTCTTACCGAGGCGGCTGCCGTTGCGAGGCATGACCATGAGAGAGCCCAGACCTCCTCCGATGACGCTCTGAGGCCGTCGCAGCGGCGGCTTTTTAAAGGAGCCCGTGTACTGGTGCAGGAAGGAGTGCACACTGTGGGCGGAGGGAGGACGACCGTTCCTCACTATGGGCTCTGCAGAACAAGAAAATACATATCTGATCATGAATGACTGAGCCTGCCTGAGACTAAATCAATGTGAACATTTTCTTTTTCAGTTTTTGCCTCAGAGTGTATGACATGGCTCCATTTTCCAAGTATTCGCCAATCTCAGTAATCATCAATCATAATGTAGCAATCTGAAAGTTCATAAAAAGGGCCTCTATTTTGCATTTTGGGTGTTCCCTTTCCTGTAGTGTGCATGTAAATGGTTTGCAAAGGCTGAAATCCCAAAGTTCCCCCTGCCGGAAACGCTTGTGACACTATATTAGGGAACACTTGTGCTTCTGTTGGCTAGCACTCCAAGGCATTGTTTGTGATAGGCTTAGGGGCGGGACATCTCCAAGTGGTTGACCAATCACAACAGAGCCGGCCAGCTAACCAATCAGAGCAGACCAGGCACTGGTTTCAGACAGAGGGTGAAAAGAGGTGCTGCAGCACAGGCAGTATGAGAAAAATAAAGAGCTTTTTGAACATTAAAGTATGGAGGCATGTCACAGTAGAGACACTAAATATAAAGATGAGCCGGAAAGTGCGCATAAAAAGGGCCCCTTTAATTTTGTTGTATAAATGTAAGGAGATTTAAAACATTTTGCAGACTAAAAGCTTTTTGTTGCACCAACTATTACTGCGCTTACATAGCATAACACCAAACGGCATAAAATTCCCTGCGTTACATAAGAGATTCAAACTTGTAATCTACTGATGCATAGATGTGCATGTTATATCAGTTAACTGCTGTCATACTATTTCACATTGAGTTGTGTTTCTGAAAATGGGTGGAAACAAGAACGCATTTTCTTTTCTGACAACTCTGAAAACCAACTGAAAGAAATGGGGACAAAAAAACTGTGGAAAATTGAGATGATATCATTTAAGAATTATACAATTGTATAAAAAAGATGATTCTACCGAAAGAACAGACTCAATAAATGTTATATAACTTGTTGTATTCTTTATTTATGGAGGGGTTTGGTTCATGAATTCTTTATTAAAGAGTCTATTTGTTTTTGACTAAATACGTTGTTTTTCCTATCTGTGATGCAACAACATTATTTGTAGAATGGTTAATGGCTTAAAGTATGTTTCAAGACTTTAAAGCATATTTGGATAATATTGTGAATCATAAATGATTTTGGCCAGGATAATCTTGACATGAATGTTCATATTGTACCATGTCTAGAGCAATATTATCTTTTTGTGTTTTGATTTCTCCAGAACATCACATTCCTGCCACTGACACAAAGGTTACCTGATTATAAACAGAGCTGTTCTCTCATCCAGTGTGACCCTTATACTGTAAATATCCAATATCAGAAGTAGAGAAGGGAGAGACTTGAGTCTGTAAATATAAAAAAAGTCTTGTATAATCAGCAGCAGTGTATTTTGGCTGGAATAAAAGGGTGTTAAACTGCCTGACAGAGGAGCGGTTGTCTTGAACCGAGAATGGAGCTGACAGAGGTGAAAGATTTATTCTGTACCGAGTAGCACTAACTAAAACACCAACTGTGAAAGTGGGGAGGAAATGGAGCCGGGACAGAGGGATACTCTAAGAGCTGAAACAAGAGCAGCGAATATTATGAGGAGACATGTATAGACTAACAAAAAAGAAAAACAGGCACATTCATTGGTTTGTCTCTGGAACGGGGTAAGATAGAAAGATATTTTGACTTTATACGTGCTATAGCTTAATAAGGTTTTAGCTTCAATGTTATGGAACACTGATGGTTGTTCTTTACCCCATCAGATGAAATATCCAATCTCTCCTCTGTAGTTACTTTATCCAATATCATTTTCGTGATTAATTCCCCAGGAATTGTATTGTAGATAAAAAAAAGTACCTCATTGACCCTAACCCTAATCCCTAAAGAACAGATCAGTGCAAATGACAAACGAGGAATCATGCTAACTGTGAATTGAGTTTACTTTGTCCTTTACCCTATCCTAATTGACTTTAAATCCCAAACATGATAAGAGTAGAAAATGCTCAGTGTGAATTTATAACCTATCTTTTGTTAAAGTGAGTCTTTTGTCAGTTCTAGTTTTTCCTTTCACATTTCACATTTCACAATGTTGCGGTTTGTATTATTTTATAATAAAAGGTCAAATTTAGTTTTTTGTTGGATGGTGTGCAATCGTACATTTCTTTGTATCTTTATTAATGGACTTTTAAGTGTCTGGGCTAAGGTCAAAATAAAAAATAATAAGATGTTGATGTTTTTCATTCATAGAATTTAGAAAGACAACACTAAGATTTAGATGCACTCACTGATGTCTTGCTGGCCTCGTTTTGAATTTGTTTTTCTAGCACAACAACAGATGACTGAATGTGCTCCACTTCACTGAGACATCACAGCAACCCTTCCCACACGAGATTAGATAAATGCACCCCTGACTGGGCTGTCATCAACCATCGCCTCTGATTCTCAAGCTTGAAAAACAAGGCGACTGCTCTGTCAAATGGCTCTTAAACCCGTATAAAACTGGGGCAAGAAATAAAAACTGTAGTTGTCGAGTAATGCTAATAATTCATACTTAATAAGATCACAGAAGGTTTAAGAGGAAGCAATCCAGGTCACCATCTGAAAGCGCCTTCTGATTTGTTTGGCTGCTAGTTTTCAGGGTCAATAACTCTCAGTGCATCTTTTAGATTGAAATCATATTGACAAAAATTAAGCTCACAAGGTCCAGGCTGCCCTTTCAAGCTGATTCAGGGAGCTGTGGGCGTGTGAGTCTTGTTAAGCTTTTAAAACAGATTTCACTACGTAACAGTTTTGTAAGAGCAGATGTCAAAAGTTTGGAACATTTGGCGTGTCCTATATCAAAAGCCATTTCATCAATGTGTTGTTTTTTGTTGCACACAACCTTTCTACAGCAATGAGGCATTTCCTAGATTTCCTGTAAAAACAGACAAATACACAGCCTCCATGTAACATCCAGTCCCTTATGCCACCTCTCCCTTATCTCAGTGCAGCTGCTTCTGTTGCTGCAGGCCTGAGTTATACGCGTTACATAATCAGATCAGGACCAAAACGCTTTCCCCAATCCCAGAGTTCAGATCACATCTCATCTGGCCACTCGTTCCGTCTCCTCTCTCCCCTACTTACTGTTTCACAGGCTGCTAAAATCCCCTCTCTCACACACACACATATATATACACACACAAAAACAACAGGATTCTGTGTCCCTGGCACCAAGCACAGAACACTCTGGCCAAACGTGGTGTTAATCACTACACAAAAAGCTCTTTAGAAAAGCCCAGTTAGTTCTCAGAGGGATGTGGGGAGGGGAGGGAGGACTTGGACGATCTGATGGATTGAAGAAGGGGAAACAAACTTCTCACTTGGACAAAAGACAAGAGAGACAGGCCTGAAAGAAGCTTTTGGGGGGATGTTGGGGACTCTGGGTGGTCAAAGGAGAGGAAGAAGAGCTGAAAGATGAAAAAAAAGGAGGAAAAACAAGCGGAAAAATGCATCAAGATGCCTGGCTGGTTTCACCAAGTCATCCAAGTTGCCGTGGCAATGTCATGGAAACTCTAGAATGTTTCCAGATCCTGGGAGCCATGGCAACAACGTGGTAAGAGCTCGGAGTCGCGCTCCCTCACTGCGGCAGGTTTGTGAATATCAGCAGAGATAAGCTGCTGCTGCGCCACTCCGTTCTGATTTTAACACCTCGGAGGCCACAACCTTCAGAGGGATCAAGATTAACGATGTAACCAACATCAATATCTGCGGCTGAGAAACAGTGTGTGTGTCTACAGGAGCATAAATAAAGAGTTGAGTCCGAAAAAAAAGTTATATCTGTAAATGTCTGTAAATTAACTTTCTAAAAAGGTCATAGTTAAGTGACTAGCAGTTTAAAGGGGCCCTAATTTTCAGGTGTATATGTGGTCCTTCTACTGTGACATGTTTACATACTTTAATATTCAAAAAATGTCTTTATTTTTCTGATACTGCCTGTACCACCTCTTTTCACCCTCTGTCTGAAATCAGAGCCCTGTCACCACAGCCACTTAGAGATGTCCCGCCCCTTAACCGATCACATACAACATGTTAGAGCACTAGCAAATAGAAATGCAAGAGTTACATGATGTCACTATGTTACAGGACTAAAAGGACTCCAATAGACGCTTTTCAGGCAGAGGGGGAGAGTGTGTGGGAGAGAAACTCCCTCAGGAGAGAACTTTGGGATTTTAGACTTTGCATGCATAAAACCCTTTATAACACACTACAGGAAAGGGAGACCGATCAGAATAAAATAATAGTTTCCCTTTACTAAATAGTCTTTGGGCAGAATTGGTGGTAAGCCATAAACTCCAAGGTGCTTGTTATTAAGAAATGTCGAGTCATGTGTATCGCCTAACAGTGAACCTTAGCATAGATTAGACTTTGTAGTAACCTGAAACATATTCAGCAGTTAAGATCAGTCCACTTTCACATTCTCAGTCAGTATTGGAGACAGTTTGGACTTGGATAAAAGGGGTACAAAAATACATCCATTACATTTAGGGAACTAAATCCAATTTGAGACACCTTAATACAAAACAGGCTGAAAATCTAATGTGACACCTACGTTGCTAATTGAATTGGGAGGGATGAAACCCTCTTTAATGGTCACACATGCAGAGCACACAGCACACACAGTGAAATGTGTGTCCTAGTACCAGGAGTCTAGTACTAGATGGTAATTGTTAGAATACAGTGTCCTTTCTTCACAAAAAAATAATCCATTGCAGGTTTCTTCTTCTAACCACATCATTTTCCAACTCATTCTCCAGTCGCACCAGTAGCCAAACATCATGTGAGCTTTGCAGATTACCCATTAATAATCCTCTACACTAAATATAGTCTTCGGGCACAAATAGGTCAAGGACTGAAGTAAACCATGAAGGTGCGTTCAGTCAAAAATATTCAATAATTCAGCTTGAACTTCTATTGGAGTATCACAGCGAGGCGAAGCATAGATTAGCTTTGTATTCTCCTATAATACCACCTTAAAGTGGACCCATCATGCTATTTTTAGGCAATAGCATAGGTCTCAGATATAGAAAAATATATAAAAAACATGTCTATGAAGTGTTTTGCTCAAAATACCAAACAGATCAACCATTCTAGCCATGCCTCATATCCCTCTATTTCACTTCCTGTTTCAAAAGTGCTGATTTTGGGTATAAAGCTTTAAAAAAAAAATTATAACAAAAACAGGAGGGGGCTTAGTTTATGAGGGAGATTCTATTGGCAGATACAGTGATGAAATGCCATATCATGGATTATCAAGGATTATTTCTGAAACAGTATGGAGCTCAAAGGCTTTCTCTCTTGCCGGTTATACCACAAGGTGAGTTCTTTTTTATGTCCTGCTTCTTCACACACATGCTCTGTGCAGTACAGGTTAGCTCTGAGTGTTAGCGATGCTAATGTAAACATGCACCGACCATATTACGTCCAAAACAGTCGGGCATTGTTTCTGATAGGGCCGTGGGTGTAAAGCCAGTAGGGCTGTCCCGAATACCATTTTTCGGGCTCCGGATATTCGGTAGTAATCAGCAGCGAATATTCGTTCCGCGCGGGGGGGGGAACCCGAATAGTACTCCAACGAACGAATATTCTGGTACAACCCTAAAAGCCAGCCTACATTTCCGATATTACGTCATATCGGACGCAAACCTGGATCAGCTCCGTTGTAGCCCCATTGTAGCCCCGTTTTTAGAAATGTGGGTACGGAGGAAAAGAGAGAGGGTTTTATTTTCTGACGCTGCGTGAGTTCCCTGACACACCGGGGACACATATTTATGTATAAAAGACATACAAAAAGTGCATTTTGCATGATAGGTCCCCTTTAAGGTTGACATGTACGGTTTAAAGTAATTAACAACTGGATTGCAATGTTATCGCCATGTCATTAAACCCTATATGACTGCCAAATGTTTTACTTTAACAGCTTAACAGCTTGTGGCTTCAGCCACAGATGCCATGTCTAAAAGGACTTATGATGCAGAGTTTTGCATCAAATTGTAAAACGTTGGCTCGTAGGTGTCGTATCATTTAGAGGCATTTGCCAAATTGATTAAAGTTTAAAAACAAAGATAAATTCTCCAGGAGAACGGTGCGTATAGTGTTCAAGAGCTTGATGAAACTGTTATGAAACATTTCATGGGCAATGAAACCTAGTACTGTTTCTCATACACAGAAACGTTTACAAATTGCTTCTAAAACTCACCGCTGTCTTTCAGTCCGTTCTCTTCGATGGTCATCTGCTCTGCCAGCTCGGACAGCGACTCGTCGATGGTGTGGCTGCCTCGTAACGACTGGGAAAGACGCCGCTTGAACCTCTTCATTTTCTCCATTGAGCTCTCAGGAAGGGGAGGCCTGAGGACGACACATAAAACAAGACATACGTGAGTTGTGATGTAAGACACAACAAGAACAGATACAGCTTGTTTTAGTTACGGAACAGTACCACCATTATCTGTAGTGTTGCAGGCCTTGACATTTCGATGACTGTAATGTAATGTGCCTTTAATTCAAAAGTATACACCTCACCCGCCTACAGCGATGTTTCACAACCCCAGAGCCAAAGTGAAATCAAAGACGTTGTGAGATCACCGGGAATCTGACGGGGCGAACAATGCCACAAACATCTTCGCACTCTGACACTAATTATGACTCAGCTCATTCGGGCACATTGCTTTACATTCCTGCCCCTGTGAAAACATGACGAGCTGGTGAGAGATTCTTACGGGTGAGTACGGTCTTTGGCACAGCGGACTGTAAAAGCAAATCCTAAACCCGGGGGATTTGCTGCTGAATGGAGCAGGACGAGCTCGGGCCGCATTGAGTCCACATTACACATTCCAGCCGCATTCACTGTGTACATGAGAGTAACCTCTGATGAGAGCCCCAGACAGTGTGTGTGAGGGAGAATTCGCCATCAAAACTATATCAAATCAAGACATCAACATATATGTCAATGTTTGGCAGATCACAAGCAGCCTCTCCCTGTAACCTCGATACAGAGAGATCATGACTCCTCTACTCCTGCAGATCTGGACATGTGTCAGTCTGAGACGATGATGAGTAAAGCCAGACATGACAACACATGAGTAGCTCCTCAGGGCATTTCCCTACTGACAGCCTTTTGTTTTCCAAATATCTTTCATAACCTGAATTCGGTCTAGAGACGCAACAACAAATAATGAGAACATATACCGGAACAGGGAACGGCTTGAAATTAAAGACTGCCCTTAAATGCTTGACTCATCAGGTAAAGGGAAGTTAATTTAAAATAATTCTTCCATGGCTATGCAATACTTTTTGGTCGCTGTCATTTTGCTTTCTGTTCTTACTGGCTACAAAAAGATGTATGATGTAAATACCAGTGATGGAGGATAAAATCCACCGTCTGTGAAAAAGTGCATTCAAAGTTCAACTAGGGATACATGACAAATCAAGTTGGGAACTTCCAAAGTCACAGCCTTTATAGAAAGACATTCCCTCTTTGTGCTTCTCCACACATTTTGTTGCATAGCTCATCTCAAACTAAAAAGTTAAATACCTATTTAATGTTTGTAACTAAGAAAGTGAAATCCTCATATAATCTTCAGCTTAACGTAAGAATGTATTTTTGCAAAGAGAGAGTACTGTTCCTCATCACTTCCATTGGAATTGCAGTGGGTAGGAATCTATTTTTGTCACAAAAGCTACAAAAACCCAACAAAACAGAATAAGAGCAAGACAGACAACAACATTTTATCATCAAGGCTACTCGCAAGGGTTTGGGTTTTTTCTTACAATAACACATTTCACAAACTAGTTCCCAGAGCCATGTCAATGAATAGCTCACAACCCATACACATTACAAAATATTAAAATGGAGAAAAGCAGGTCCTCACTTTTGAGAAGCTGGAAAAGAAAGATTTTTGCTTCAAAAACAACTTAAATGGTTAAAAGTGTTTTGTTGATTGTTGCAGTGGGAATGGGAGAAGCATCAGCCCAAACAGGCAAATCAGATTTGACCTGAAGATTGGTGGAAAAGTCAGAAAACATGACAAAATCAGTAAACAAAACATGGCGTCATGAATTGAAATCTTTAAAAATTTGACATAAACAGACGTTATACATCTGTTTGTTAAAAGGATTCGACAGAGGCACGGACTATTTCACACCCCAGAAACTCTACGTTTAGAGCAAACGTTTGCAAACAGAGTTTTAATTATCCAAAAGTCTGCCCCCATTCCTTCACACAGCAAATAGCAGCCGCGTGGCATAAGGCCAAAGCAAACTGGGACAGTGCAAAGCAAAATATTATACCATCGATCATGAGAACTTAAACTTCAGAAATTCACAGCTTCAGATAGCAGTCTGACTTGAACACCCAACAATCAAGTAACATGACATTGAAATGCATCCAGGGGCATCTTGTTGGGTGAGTGTTCTTAGCGGAGTACCATGTATGCAACATTTCTGGTTTGATTCTGCCAACAATGTGACAACATCAAAGATTAATGTGGCAAAAAGAGTCACAGGGGTCCGTACAAGAGATGGAGAAATCGTCTTGTGTTCGTTTCTACATACTGCCCTTTTGTGCTCTAAGTCAAGAAAGAATCAATGTAATTATCCCAGAAGCTGCGACGAGGTAGAATGTGAAGCGGACTGTCAGAGCAGCTTCACATCAGTCGCCTCATGACACATCAGCTGCAGCGTGAGGAGCAGTCTGTCGTCTCAAGAACAGCTCGCTGGGTTTCCTACCCACAATCCTGCTGCAGTGTTTCACACAGCCTGCAACATGTGCGCAGCATAAGAAAAGTCAACGTAATCTGGTTTTTTCAACCCATAACTTCACTGATTATTCCACCTTTTGTATTTTAAACATAACATGTATATTTATGCACACTTGAGGGTTAAGATGTAATGAGCAAAGATGGCTAATGTTATACTCCATTGCTCTGAACTGGCTACGACCAACAACACAACAACAAAGAAAATAACAGATTTGCTCACTTATTAAAAATTAAGTTGAGAAGATTATTAACATATTGTGCACATTTCAATTGTGTTGTCAGGTGACCCCGTGTGGTTTTCTCTACTCTAGAGTTTAAATGCCATGCTTATTAAGTCTATGAAGGCAATGTGGCTTTATTTTATCTCCTGATAATTTATTGGCTGCAATTTCATTGTGGACAAAATATTATTATATTTCCTAATACCAGCTCATCATTTATCATCGTAATTTATTTTGCAATGCCTCCCTAGTCTTTACAATAATGGAAACCTTTAAAAATCACAACTGTGCAAGGGTGCTCTGACAGAGACAAGTTTGTCAGAGCTCAGAGTTATGAGTTTGCAAAAAGCTGTTTCCTGCTTTTCTTTCCAAAGCAAGCAACCCACTTGATTTTAACGTATTAGTCAACACTAAATAAATCAGCTACTATTCTGATCAAGTCATGTTCCAGTCATTTAATCAAGTGTCAAAAATGTTTGGACTGTTACTTGGACAACATTTTGAATTCACCTAAGTCTCTTAGAAAGGACTAGGGCGTAGGTTTAATGGAATAATTAAACAAATAATGGACAAATCAATAAAAAATGAACAGTCATTCGTTGTAGCTTTGATACAAATTCACTAAAATGTGTTTCCAAACTTTGGGAAGCGCAAATAAATCAGGATTATCTGGCTCCAGATTTTTTCAAAATGTACAGGACATTCACTGTTGGTTTTTGCAGTAAATCTCCCTTTAGTTTCCATGGCAATATCCAGAATACCCTCTTGAATTATAAATGTATATGGTGGAGATATGAGGGGGCACATTAACATCTCGTAAATCACCGGGATATGACCTACTATCCGGCAGACCGGATACAAATCACTTTCTGGGAGTTTTAATGGAGAATTAATGGCAGCAGTTTAGAGGAGGAGGATGGGGGGGTTTGGGGGATGGGGGGGGGGGGGGGGTGTCCTTTTAGTGTGCACCCATATCCGCTGGCTGTCGTTCCTGCTCTGGGATCCAGTGGTAAGCTTTGGACATGATCCCTGTCCCGAGCCTTATCCCTGCTCCCATAAGTACGCCGGTCTGAGCTCCAGATCTGGGAGGGGGCCAGGGAGGAGGAGGGGATACAGGGGGAGATGGGGGTGTGTTGGGAGGTTACAGCAGAGGGGTCCAAGTACTGCGCTGATTCTGGATTTGTTCCCATGGCAACCCCATTGCTTTTTCCATGTTGTTGGAAATGCAGAGCACGGCAGGAGACTGAATGCATGCTGATTTTCCGTCTCCCACCATATAGCAACCCCACCCCCCCACTCCCGACTGTCTGCATTTGTATCCCCCTTAAACCAGCCATCAATACCCACCATAATACGACTCTCCCCTCAGAGACAAACCGACATCTCCAGCTGTATCTGGCAGTACAGGAGGTAACGGGGGGAGGGGGGGGGGGGGGGACAGCGGAGAGGAGGAGCACTATGGATGCTGCAGTGGTGACAGTAAACATATGCTCCGTATGGATTCTGTCTGTGAGCAAACAGCGATTGCGCTGATGGTGAACGGCGGGCTCCTTAAAAAGGGTAAGAGGTCCCACTGTGCGGAACAACCAACCCCCCACGGCCGCTCTGTAATGCCAAACTCCACGAGCCACCACCGCTGCTGAGGTCTGAGCTTTTGTCCCACTTCTGCTACAAGAACCAATCACACCACGGCCACCATCGCTGCCACAGGGTGTCTGCTGTCTGGGCCACCCCCAGAAACAGAAACAGGAAGAGCAAGATCGCAACCTCTGTGTGACCCCGTACAGGGTTCAGTAAACCAGCTAACGTCACTGCCTTCGGGAGAACGAGGGTCCTAGAAAAACGTCTGCTCCTCTGCCCTCACACACAGAGAACAAGCGTGACTGTTGGCATGATTCACGGGTGAGCTCAGCCTAGAATTTCTAAAGAGCAGCCTTTTCTCATCCCAGCCAAGACAATGAGGACATGATTGAAGGAGCTGGCTCCATTATAGGGCCGTTATATAAAGGCTGCATTGTGCGCAGTAAAAAGTTGGCTCATTTTCGAGAGACGCAGGAGGTAGCTGTTGTGCTGCGTGGTGCTGAGCTTGACAACCAGGCTCCCCCTACGCACTGCAGCAGGTGAGGCATTAATTCTACAGAAAGATGTGTCGAAGAGCAGGTACACCAACAAGTCTCATCAGATTCTCGTATTTTCGTTGCTCTTTCCCAGCCCCACTAACACACACTCTTTCCTCACCCTGCTGCATTCACACTCGTCACACGTGCCACCCGTGTCTGCAGGGCTCAGTGGTGCTGACAGACAGGACAGTGTGTGTGTGTGTGTGTGTGTGTGTGTGTGTGTGTGTGTGTGTGTGTGTGTGTGTGTGTGTGTGTGTGTGAATACAACAGAAGCCTTAGCCAAAGCCCTTGGTCGAAGGAGGAGGCCAAACCAGTGACGCACAGCCACAGATCTCACTGGCAATAAGATTCAACACCAGCTGATTAACACTGCTACCATGGTAACAGCTGCTTGATTGACAGGCCTGCTCCTCTTTAAGCTTCCTGTGGCCCAATACAGCCAGCGGTACACAGCAGATGAACATGTTCAATACTGCAGGTACGTAGCTAGGGTTGTGTATGGTTGTAGATCCTTTGAGGGGGTCAAAACAGGTCACATGCTTATGGAGTATAGCAGATATGATGTGTTTTTGTAGGCCAACCTTAAAGGGGCCCTGTTGTGCTAATTTTCAGCTTTCATATTTGGGGTGTGGGAGAGAAACTCCATCTGTAGGAAACTTTGGGATATTAGCCTTTGCAGACCATTAACATGCACGAAAACCTATATGACCGATACAGGAAACGGAAACCCCCCAAAAAAGCATAATAGGGCCTCTTTAAAGTTTGCAATGAATATTAAAGTCAAGTTTCCATTGGCTTTTGGATTAGAGCATAATAAAACTCTGCAAAACAGTCTTTTTAAATGAACCCCATTTTTATAAATGTTCTGGCGCAAATTCAATCACAAGGAAGAAAGTAACTAACGTTGGGCTATTAATGATCTGCATCACAATAACATAACTACCATAAGCACTACTAAGCTAAGGTCGGAATATATTGTTCCGGTGATAACATTTAGTAGTGTCCTCAAGTCACTTGTTAGCAACCCCATTCTAATCGAAGCTTCAAAATTCACAAGTAGGGTATACACTGAAGTGTTTTATGTTCAGGGAGAGAACATTGAAATGTCTCGAGCTTGTGTTACTGTTAACCACTGACCTTATTACAAGCAATAAACCAAAAATCTTAGGACGAGTGCCGTCTACAACATCTTCTGAGCACAGTAGCAGTCAGCAAGACCTGCCGGACCAAACACTACCAAGAGTAAATGGACCACCAGGATTAGGGGAATAAGAGCTGAGATGGAAGCAAAGCTAAAAAAGCTAGGACTTAAATGTATCCCTCTACCCAGTCTGCTAAGGGTCAATGTGGTCTCAGGAACATAAGATAGCTAAATGAAGACTCTAGCTAACCTAGCAACGTTGGAGAATGTTGTGCCAACATCTTTACAGAGACCAGAGGCCTGTACTACGAATCCAGTTCAACATACCCTGGATATGTTTGAGTTATCTGGCTTAACTAATCCAAAAACAAACGCGATCTCGCTAAACGGTCCTATGACGCTGGTTATCAACTCGGTAACTCAAGCCAGGGTTTCTCTGTCCGGCTGAGTGCTCGTTCACATGAAAGGGGCGGGGTTAGCAACATTTGACCAATCACAAACATGGACACGCGTACTGACAGCGCAGCGTCATACTTGCTGAATGAAAAGAAAACTATAATTTTAGACAAATATGAAGAAGTTAAACTTTAAACATCCATGACTTAAACACTTTATCCAGGATAAAAGCCACATAGCTGCACCTGGAAGGTGAATACAGCTGGTAAAAGAAAAAGTGTTTGAATGCGTACATTAACAGTTTTATGATATCACTGCCCCGTGACACGAGTGGATCTGACTTTAATTACATTTGACTCAAGTGTTTCATCAACTTAATGTATTGCTTAAAATAATACTTATGCTTACAGTATGTGACCCTGTAACGGCCCGTCTACACTACAGGCATCAAAAAATCTTGAAGCTGGGCGTGTCTGAGGCTTGGTGATTTCTCGCGCCCAAGGCGACCAACAACCAATCAAGAATCTCCCGCCCGCCCCCGGCATACAAAGCAATAGCAATGTTAAAACGAAGTAAACTGGATATAAAATCCCCAAACAGGCGAAAACCTACCAGTTTCATCCACTGTCTCTGCCACCTCCCTCCATGCCTCGCTCCTCCGGTTTGTATCCCGGTAGATGAACAGAGACTGATCATACAGCACCGGGTGATTCACTACCGCTATAATGAATTTTCCCTCCATTTTTTTGAATATGAGGAAATGACCTGCGTAGTCTCTCCCAGCATACACGCAGTTTGATTGGCTAGCGCCTGTACTGGCAGATTTGCATACGCGGGATTTGATTGGCTGCTACAACGCGTTGCTGCAGATACACGCTTTACAACATCAGGAAGATACGTCCCCAGCTGACTCAGAAAGCGACTCAGGTTCTGGTCCAGGCTCTCGTCATCTCACGCCTAGACTACTGCAACTCCCTCCTGGCTGGTCTACCTGCATGTGCCATCCGACCTCTGCAGCTCATCCAGAATGCAGCGGCTCGTCTGGTCTTCAACCTTCCTAAATTCTCCCACACCACTCCGCTCCTCCGCTCCCTTCACTGGCTTCCGGTAACTGCTAGAATCCACTTCAAGACACTGGTACTTGCTTACCATGCTGCGAATGGATCTGGCCCTTCGTACATCCAGGACATGGTTAAACCGTACACCCCAGCGCGTGCACTACGCTCTGCATCAGCCAAAAGACTCGTTGCGCCCTCGCTGCGAGGGAGACCCAAGTTCCCATCGGCAAAAACACGTGGGTTTGCTGTCCTGGCTCCAAGATGGTGGAATGAGCTCCCCATTGACATCAGGACGGCAGATAGCTTGCACATCTTCCGGCGCAAACTGAAAACTCATCTCTTTCGACTCCACTTCGAGCGTTAGAATTATTAACGAAGCACTTTTATACTAATAAAGGACTGGCTTACCTAAAGCCAGTTGAGTAGCACTTGGGTCGTCATGGTACCATAGCACCTCCAAGGCGCTAAAAATAAAACTTCAAACATCGCAAAATAAACTGGTCAGACTACTGCTTGACCTTTCATCTAGAACCCACCTCACCTCTGCCCACTTTAACAACCTAGGATGGCTTAGAGTAGACGACAGAGTACAGCTACTTGCAATGGGCCTGGTCTACAAGATCCACTACACCTCTATGGTACCCATGTACATGTCAAAATTCTTCCCAAAGGTCAAGGAATACCATGATCATAACACCAGAGGGAGCTCCACAAATCATGTGAAACCCAGATTTGGTACAAAAAAGGGGGAATACACGTTTCGCAATTATGCCACATCAAGGTGGAACGCTCTTCCCACAACTGTAAAGGAAAGTAAAACTATACTTACCTTCAAAACCTCTCTTAAAGAGCACCTTCGGGGGAGAGCATTGCAAAACTGGCCCCGGTAATGGTACAAATCTCAACCTGTCGTTCAATGGACAGCTCCCCCCCCCCCCCCCCCCCATCTATGTATATACTCGCATTTTAGACTCTGTTACTAACTGTATATCTGTAGACTTGGTATGTCTTAAATGTCCGGTTAGGATGTATTAGAACGAAATCTAAAATGAAAATGGTAAATAAGCAATCTGTATGTAAAAAAACCACCTGTATGTAAATTGTAAATAAGCCATCTGTATGTCAAATATGTCTTATATGTCTTAAATGATATGATGAATTGGAAATGGGGGACCCTGATGTAAACAAGACGAAAGTCTTTCTCTGGTCTGCATCCCCTTAACAATTGTATGTTTTGAGCTGTACTGTACCCAATATACAAGCTGTTAATAAACTTTTCAATCAATCAATCAATCAATCAATGAAATGTTTGGCTCTATGAAACCTGATGTACTTATATGATTCTGTTTTCTTCAAGGTTGTGTCTTCCTGGTCGAATGTACTTATTGTAAGTCGCTTTGGACAAAAGCGTCAGCTAAATGCAATGTAATGTAATGTAATGATGCCAAGCATCGAGCCTCAAAAGTTTAACATTGTTCAACTTTTGATGCCGATAGATGCTCGTGATGCTTGCAAAGCCATGCCATGCTCCCCACAATGCAGTTCGGCGAAGTTTAAAAATCTTCTACGTCACCCCATTAAAATGAATGGGCGAAGCGTTGAAAGCATTTTTCGATGCCTGTAGTGTAGATGGGCCGTTAGTGTTGCACGGCCAGATACGGCTCAAGAAGCTGACTCCGATAAAGAAATACAAGATATATTATGATGTGATATGAATGATAATGGGACACATCCAAGTCAGTGCCGCGGACTGTACGCAATGTTACTTTGATCCGGTTACTTATGTTGTGGCAGATTAAGTAAGCTTTCTTAACGCCAATGTTATATTAGTCAGATTGCTCTGAAGATGGGAGGTGATATTATATTAATTTTCACATTCACACAGTCAGTTGATTTTTGCGGTAGTCTTTCCTGCAACGGCAGTTTTTCTGTATTTATTTTATCCTGTAATATGACTTGATAGCTACGGAGCAGGTTTGCCATTCAGCATAAGTTACCATGGAGATCTACCCCGGTAAGAAGAGAACCAGCGTCGTAGGACCGGAAACCCAGAGTTTACCCTGAAGTTACCTCGCTAAGCAAAAATCCGGCTTCGTAGTACAGGCCTCTGGCTCCATCAGGGCTCCAGATCATGCTGTTGCACTTGAAGAGCGACCGCAGGACATGATATTAGATGATGCGGACACTATGTTTCAATGAATGGTGTGAAAACGTCACAATGGATGGGAATTGTTTCTCCGAGTTTGAATTGTTAAGTCAAAATGTAGGTTATGTTATCTCCCCGACACCAGTGTTTTTGTTACTGCTGTTTACATTCCTTTAAATGCAAATTCCAACAAAGTACTAGACCTACAGGAATGCACTACTCTTTGTTCCATTTGTTTTGTCATGATGTCTTGCTTAGCATAATGGACTAAGCTACAACTGCATTTTGGTTGAGCAACCCTTTGTTGCTTATTGACAATAAATGACTCATGAATCCTTGGTAAACCAGAACCAGATACACACCAGTTGTAGCTTCTTTACAGTGGCTCCCTGTTTGTTTTAAGATTGATGTCAAGGTCCTTTTGATTACCTTTACAGCTCTTCCCGACCTGGCTCCAGACTCTGATACCTTTTAATCCCTTATGAGCCTTTGCAAATGATCATATCCTTGTAGAGGTCTTCTATGTCTTTAACGCTGGAAACTAAGAGGGACAGATCATTTGCAATCAGGACCAGAGGCTTTGGATCGGTCCACAGAAATAATGCCGTCTGATTTTTCTAGCAGCGACACTTTGGACTTCTTTTCTAAGTGCTCTATTAATACATTTTAATTATTTAAAAACACAGAAAAATTACTTTTACTATTTAATTCTATACATAAATGTACACTCACATATTTGTGTGGGCAAATTCTGAGATTAAAAAAAATGTGATGAATAGCATGAAATTAGACTATTCATATGAAACGATCCATATAAAGCACCACTTACACTTCACATGATAACAGCTTATGAATGGGATAAAAAGCCGGCATGATTGTGGCAGATAAGCGCTGTGGACACAGCTGAGATTGCCAGAAAGAGCCGGATATCATCTGGCAGGCAGCACACTTATGTTACTACAATGCAAAACAACTGTCTTTTTTGTAAATGCTCAAAAGGTTTTGTGCTTGGAATAATTTGCAGATACAATGAGGAGGATCAAATAAAACATTTTCAGAAAGGGCCCTGGAAGGTTTACCACTAATAGATTGTGTTATTCTCTCCTCATAAAAACATATATTAAGATTGATTCTCCTAATTTACTCTGGATAAAAAGCAGCATGATTATCACACTGGTGTTTGGCTCATTACGGAGATAATCATCTGATTTGAGTCAAGTCACCTGGCGTACGATTGTGAGCATCACATTAGCATCAGAGAGAGCGACAATTAGCCCCCTCCTCTGCACCCCCAGAAGCTCCTGATAGCTTTTCATGGCTGTGAGAGGGGGAGCAACAGGCCAGGCGGCAGGACGGGGTTATCAGAATATCAGTTTCAGACTGCAAACACAAACAGCTCTCAGTCGCCTTTGTAATAATTTCAGTCTGCCTGCCAGGCACAGTTGATTCTTACACTTTGGTGAAAACCCTGCAGAGAGTAAAGCTGGTATCTTGTTATGGCTGCATGACTTTTTTAGTTGTTTGGTTGAAAAACTATAAAAATAAAAAATGAAACAATGACCAAAACTCTCAGGGATAAATCTTCTATTTACAAATTAAATAATAGTAACCAGATTTAACTTATTAAAAATACTTGTAACAATATTTCAGAGCCTAAAGTCAGAAAACACAAAGATATACATTTTATTGAAACGAAAACAAAGCTAATCGTGACATTTGAGAAGCTAATATTCGGGATGATTGATTATCAAAATTGTTATTAATTAATCCTTTATCAACTAATATTGAATTGATATCTCCATTTGAATTTTTTAAAATGATTGAGGAAACCCTTTTCTTATCCCCTTGTGAGTGCTGCGACACACACAACGCTTTGAATTAAATGGAGAATGGACAGATTCCATTAGGGAGGATCTTATTTTTAGCTGTTGAACATTGGTCTCCTTTCTCAATCCCTGATTAGAAAAACCTACTGAGCCCAGGTAGAGTGGGCCTGAGGGTTTCTAAATTCAGCTAATTAAAAAGCTAAGCCATGGATTAAACATGGTATTTCATTAAACCAGTAAGAACTTAATTATGAACACTGCGGTACATTTTAAATATGTGAAGCAGTGCTGGCTGTAATAATGTTGTTTTGGATGAGTGTGTGTGTGTGTGTGTGTGTGTGTTTCCAAATAAAGACCAGACAAGTGTTCAGACAGCTCCCGCAGATCCTGCCAAGAATGACGGTAAAAAGGGCAATATTTGTCCCTCACCTGTTTCAGACATTAATAGATCAGAAGGCGATCCAGATATGTGGTGTAAGGTATTACAGTAAAACTTGATCAAACAGGTTCTCTGGCCAGCTGGCTCTGAGGCTGCAGGGGTCTTTACTTCCCAGATTCAAACGGAGATAGGGATTCAGGGAGTGGAGGCGGACAAACTTGCAAGCCACAGCATTTGTCTTGTGGGGCGACCGCATGTGAGAGGCCTGAGCTGCATGCCGGGGCCAGAGTTCTTGTGTTAATGCAGCAAAGAAAAGAGGAAGAGTTTTCACGGCTATCTATATAAAGGAGTGGTGCCTGTGACATAGCAGCTGCTCTCCAGAGAGCAGTGACACATTAACCTTCAGCCAGCTGTCTTGGCCTGCCGCTCAAACACACACCCAGAGATAGCACACAGTGTAAGACACACCTTGCTTAAAAATTGCCCAAAAAAAGTCTATGATGTCTGGATTTAAAATCAATGTGTATGATTGTGTGTTGAATAGAGAATGGATCCCTGGCAAAGACACATTCATGTGTATGCTCCCACACACATTCTCACACACACCCATACTAGCCTATCATCCAATCTGCACTGGGACTCGAGGGATCAGCACCGCGTGGCTACAGCTGTTTCACAGCGTGTCAGGTTTCCCTGCCACCACCATCCCCAAGGCCCTCACCAAGGGAACGACCCCACGTCAAACCAACACACGGGCACACTGTCCCCCAACAGCCCCATGCCATCCTGCAGGTACCAGGATACCACGAGGTATTTTCAGCCCATAACACTGACACACCTCCTGAAGATACATGATGCGCATCGAGGAAGCTCAACGGCGTCTGTAAAACTGAAACCTATTCAATGACAGGAAGTGCTCTGATGGCTCTTTCTATATGAGAACCATATAAACTGTAAAGACTGACAAGAATGATTATGAAACCTCAAGGTGTTTTTATATACTGACCACAATGTTTCCATAGTACAGAACGTGTATAAAGCTTTCACTGAAGGTTTGCTTCCTGCTTAAATTATCACAATGTTTCTGGTTTAAAATATATTTTCCAAGGTATTTATTTAGGCGTGTTGTGTCTTTACATTTTTGGAGTTTGGTTTAGCTAAAGAAACAAAGGGATCTGTAGAAAACCACTTATCTTCTTGACTTGTATAATGAAGTTTTTTTACAGGTATTGCACTAGTAAACAAAAACAAATTGGTGTAAGAACATGTATTTTGAACTATTTTCTGATCAAATGTATAGGCAGGGTAACAATATTCAATATCACCAATTTCTGAATATCAGCAGAATCTAATATTTTTAAACTTGTAACATTAGCTGAAACATGAGTTTATTAATCCATTAGTTGATCAACAGATAATCAGAAACGTGTTAAAATCATAGATAAGTAATGTTTTTTAAGTGAGATGGCAAAAAACGTACTGGTTTTAAGTATTTTCAAGTGGTTTTCTTAGTGTGAAGGCAGAGATGGAGTCGGACTCGAGTGCCGATGTTCGGGACTCGACTCGGACTCGCGCACTGATTGACGCGACTCGGACTCGGGAATTCTCGCGCACGATGACTTGGACTCGGACATTATCGCGTACGCCGACTTGGACTCGGACTCGTGAATTTTCCCCCCCACGATGACTCGGACGACTTGTAAATTGACGCTCCGACTTGGACTCGGACTTGAGCAAATATTCTCTGGAGTCTGATGTCCTCTATCCTGGCGTGTGCACCTGCGAGGCGAGTTCACGTACTGGGCCCCGCTATTCCAGTCTAAAGATGTCTAGAGACACGTCCCGCATTGTGCTGTATGCTTTCACACATTCTGCTTCCACATTGGAAAAGAGCAGCGCAAAATGCTCGTTATGTGGAAACAATATTGAAGAGAAGGCTCCGTAACGCATTTTAAATATAGTTTATTTATATATAATAATAATAATATTAATATTAGTAATAAGCTTTATATTTGTATAGCACCTATTACAAGAATTGTAGCCAAACTCGCTTCACAGCAGATCAATAGACAGATTAGTATAACATGACAGGATATAAGCAATGTAGAGGAGCAGCTACATTTCAACACATATATCCACGAAGATTAATACATGAAGACTTGTGACTCGGACTTGGACTCTTCTTAGGTGACTCGGACTCTAACACAGGTAATGATGACTCGGACTCGACTCGGACACTCCTTGGGTGTCTCAGACTTGGACTCGAACACAGGTAATGATGACTTGCACTCGGACACTCCTTGGGTGACTCGGACTTGGACTCGACTACTACGACACTCCCTTGGTGACTCGGACTCGAAGAGTGGTGACTCGAGAGTGACTTGGACTCATGAATTGGTGACTTGACTACAACACTGTGTGAAGGTAAACAGAATATTTCGTTTTTGGACTTGTGATGACTTAAAGTTGGGCTTAAGGAAATTCTGATAATTGAAAAAAAACGAATTAATCAATAGAGGAAACTATTCTGCAAAATAATTAATATGACAATAAGAAAAAGTTATTGACATGTCTTCCCACTTTTAGTTTCTGATCATGCTATAATGAAAAGGTAAAAAACATAACTCTTAAAGTTACTATTGTACAAATATGAAGAGTTTGGTCCCATGTGCACAACAATGTAACATAGTTTCACAACACAGAATATTTACCAGCTTTCTAAGTATGTGTACAGAATAAAAGTGTTAACAACACGAGAACAATAAATGTGGCAATTAATGTGTTAGTTTTTACACTAAAATGAACTTCCTCTGGAGTTTGCCATGAGCATCCCTCCCCCTCCAGAACAATGATGTCTTCCTTTTTGGACATCCTGCCAACTTCACATCCACCATTAATCCACACACAGTTCGCAGGTTAGCTCAGGAAGAAGACATAAGTACGGGAATTCAATGAAAGCTGAGGTAAAATTCCTAGAAGTGTCTCTTAACCCTATTTCCCATGTCTGCTGCTGGCCTTCCCACAAACAGCTGAGAAGGCTTAAAGCTGTTCATACTGAGTGTGTGTGAGAGAGAGAGAGAGAGAGAGAGAGAGAGAGAGAGAGAGAGAGAGAGAGAGAGAGAGAGAGAGAGAGAGAGAGAGAGAGAGAGAGAGAGAGAGAGAGAGAGAGAGAGAGAGAGAGAGAGAGAGAAGAGGCTGGTACAGTTTGCACGGTGCTTCCAAGTGAGAAAAACCTATGTCTGGAAAACAATCCATCTTTAAAATATGGGTCAGTGAATGTTTTGGTGACATCTATGCAAGACGATACACGCAGAGCAGCAAAGCCCTCCCCTCTTAAGCAAACCTCACACAATTTACCGACAAATAACCAGTTCTTTTTAATTGCTGTGTATTTAACTACAAACCTGACACAAATGTGCAACCATGAGGACACACATAGTGAAGCATTTACCAGACTTAACTGACTTTACTATTCATTTATGCAGCATGTTTTTAACCTCACAGTTAAATGCGGCCATTCAACGCTGAATGGGACAAACGACTGCATTCACACACACTGTGAGGGCTGTGAAGTAAACATTGTTAAGCCCGTTTAGAGTCAACGCAGGGCGGTGTGAATGTTTCTTATATCACCTCGGGTATAACCAGGGGCTAAACCCATCGGTAAATTCACAGAAACTACACTGAAAATGTGTGCGACTCTCACCAGAAACGATGAGCGTTGCTCCGACCGGAGTCCCCGACCTCGGAGCTTCTTCTCAGGCCGGATGCCGTCTTTCCCTCCGAGCGTGAAAAAAAAAGAACCTTCTTTGTGGCTTCGGTGTGGTGGAGGCTACTTTCCGCTCTTTAATGTCGCCTATATCCCCGGGGTTATGGCGTCTAGCAGCATGTCTGTTTTCCAGCCTTTTAAAGTTTCACTCCCGGTAAAAAAATAGGAAGCGCTGTTGTTGGTTTTTTCGACCATGGCAGTGTGAGTGACGATGGTGATTACTGGTTGATCCGAGTGTGTCCTCTGCCTGCTGACGCTGCCACACCGCCGTGTCATCGAGGTGTCTGCGGGAAACAGAGCCCCCTGCTGCCGCAGCGAGGAGAGGCAGAGGCCGGGAGACAGCGGGCCCACAGCGGCTCTTAGTGGAGGAAATGCTGCTTTCAAACAAAAATAAACCTGGGCCACTAATCAGTGGAGGAATGCAGGGGTAAAGTAACTAAGGAGATTTTCCAAAGTAGGCTACTGAGTTTAACTACAATTTTTAGTGTTAGGCTACTTTGTACTTCTACTAACACCACTACAATTCAGAGGCAAATCGTGTACTTTGACTCCACTACATTTAATTAATAGCCGACCTTTAGATACTTTGCAGATTTGGATTAATAATGTTTAGTTTATCCTGGTTTAAAATTCCCACGCTACCCATACAAAATAATTAATGCTGCACTTCAACCAGCTTTGGTAACATACATATTCATGCATAAATAATTAAAATAATATGTAATAATACAGATTTTACTGTTATTCTTGGTTTAGGTGGAGCCTTCTGAAAATAATGAGAAATTACGTCACAATTACACGGAACCCAAAGTGAGAAGTGATACTTTTTCAGTCATTAAGCTTATTTAAAACATTAAAGAGTAGTTTAATTAATTTTTTTTTAAAACACGTTTTGTGCGGAAAAAATAAACACAATAACACTGTGTAGCTTTTCCCTGAATTTAAAACTCACAGCCTCTTTGTTGAATTCAATGTCCTTATTTACTTATGATTTTCCATCCTCAATAATGCTTTCAGCACTTCCCTGAATAAACTTTTGAAACCCTCCTTCCGATTTCTTCTCACTTCCCTGAGCAACAATCCTGCTCCATCTTGGAGTCCCCCACAAAACAATTATAACATTCAGTATTTTATGGTGCACAGCCAGAATTCAGGTGTGTAAAAAAACTCTAGCAAACAGAAGTCTGCATACTTTCCGGCAAGACATTATGCAAGGAGCAGAGAGAGTGGCCTTGTTGAGGGGCCTCTTTCAGCTGCATCTGCAAAGGAGACATTCAACCCTGGGCCTCGGTTTGTTTTTGTATTTATTTTCCAGAAACGTCAGTGTTTTTGTTTTAAATCATCGAATTTCTTTGTGCCGGTATCAATCCGACAAGTGTTGCATATTTAGCCTGTAGGGTAATGTCTACAGCAACGCCTATACATTTTCTCTTCTATGACTTAAGAAATAGACCCTCACAGGCCACTTGTACTTTACACACACCAACTTTTAATGAACCTTCAGCCCCTTTCTGTCTGCTGTTTCTTGAATTCAGCTTTATCAGATGCTCAGGTCTCTCCCTCCCTCTCCTCTGTCCAGCAGTCAATATTCCTCCAGGCTCCCTCCCCACTTCTCAAAAAACCCACCTCTCATCGTGGTTTGCCACATTACTCATTTCTCTCCACAAGTTCAGACACAAAGCTGAAGATGTCCTGGACGTATGCAACCCTGCTGGCCCTCGTCGCTGTGCTTGTGGCACTTTCCTGTGAGTCTGATGCAGGAGAATCAATGTGATGAAATCTGTTTGTATTTTTCATGCAGGGGTAAGAATGTGAGTCTAGATTCTCTGTGTTTTAATCATTGTAACCCTTTATGTGTTTCCCCAGTGTCTCCAGAGGCCGACTCTGCAGCTGTTTCCAGCAGCAAAGGCAGCGTTAAAGAGCCTCAAGGTGAGGCGCTGCACCTCTTCTTCATCCCCTCTCTTTATCTCTTTGTGTTGTGAGCTGAACCCCCTCCTGCTCCCCACCGCAGGTTCAATGAAGAAGATCTTCATGAAGGAGGCAGATGCAGCAACCTTCTTCAGAAAACGCAGCAGACGAGCCTCAAAGTCTCAGGATGAGATTAATGGTGAGTTCACAGTTTGTGGACAGAGGTCTGGTCAGCCGACCAGGTGTGTGTTTGTTGTTGTGTGTTTGTGGTAATTGATGGCATCCGTGACTCCTTATACAAGAACTTCTTGCAGCAGAGGTTTACTTACACTCAATTCCTTACTGTTATGCCACAATGGAAGTCATATAGTTGAATCCAAATTGGTGATAAGATTACAAACATGTGTCTATAAGTTATTTCTGAACATTTTCAGTGTTCAATGTTTTTTTGTTAAGTTAATTGAATCTAAGTGAATTGATGTGAATTAAATATTTTTGCCAGTAAAAGAAATCATCTTGCACAAAAGTGCCTTGAAAAAGCATAGACCTCATCAACATCACAAACCATAAAGCACATAACTAGTAAAAAAATAAAATAATAATATGCTCGACAACGACCAAACAAAGCATTGATCATATTAACGACGTAAAAAAGTCCAAGCTCTAAATAATTTGTAAAATAAAGCGATAATGTCTCTTTTTATCCCCATCCTGACCATAAACAGGCACTGTATTGTAATAATCCAATACATTTTGTACAGTACAATCACAATGACATATGTCCTCTTGTTTTAGGTAAATGTAGTGATGGGGGAAATTACTCTCGATCAGTTTTTCTTGTTCAGTTTAATTGACAGGGAGTGGACATGTTAATGACAGCCTGGATGTTTTTATGGCAGCCAGCAGCTGTTAACTTCTCTGCTGGAGTCTGCAGCAGGAGCCACAGGGCAGCATGGAGCTCTAACACACACACACACACACACACACACCCTCACCCTCACCTCAAGCGTAAATCAGTCAATATTCTCCTTACAAGTGTTGTGAAAATTCACATACTGTACCATGTTTGACATCCTCGAGTGATTTAAGGCCGCTGTTATGTACCGTTCTGCCAACAGGAAGGTGAGAGCACACACTGACGCTGCTGCTTTCAATGTGAAGTTGTGTAACATGCTGTGGGTCTGTGTGTGTACCAGCAACAAAAAGACACTTTGTGCCGTTAAAAGCAGGGATAAAGTGAACACAAAGCAGTAAACACGCCGAGGAGACTGAGATGGAGTGAGTGGGTGAGCGGCTGTGAGTTGAATGAGGAATGTGCAGAAAGGCTTCAGAGAAAAAACACAGGTTCAAAAGTAACACAAACTAATTGCGCTCACTTTGAATAGCCTCTCCTGCTGCACTATGGCATAAAAGCACATCTTCTTGCTTGCAGTCAGATAAATGCTCTAATAAAGATATTTGATGAATGTTTTACGTGTTGCAGATGGTGGATAAAGTAGGTTTTAAGCAAAGTGGAAACATCAAAACAGAGACATCAGACTCTCAACGAATGCTGCGGTTTGACATTTGTGGGAGTAGGTGAGTCAGAAGAAGCAGGTCTGCTCTGCAATGTCTGAAAGAGAAAAACAGATCAATAATAGCAGGTACTGTAGTTGCCATCAAATCTTTTCATCTTCAAATCTTTAATAATATGCACTTAATTTGTTAAAACATTAAACTCTGTAATATATAACTAAGTAACTTCACTTCCCAGCATTAGTTCCAGTCAGTAGTGGAGGAAGTACCCATATGTGATACCTTAGTGAAAGTAGCAATACTTAAAGGGGCCCTGTTATTCTTTCTGGGGTTTTGCAAAAAGTGAGAATGTTCCTTGGGCGTAATGGCCAATTTTAAAATCACTTTTATGAAATTACTGGATTAAGATTATCGATGCATTAATCACAGCTGGTAAAAGTGGAGCTAATAAAACTGCTTTGTATACTGCTAATGGATGTTTTGACCCCAAGATTATATATAAATATTTATTTGTTGATTTATATTTTGCATAAATTAGTAATCTAAATTTGTAAAGTAACTAAAGCTCGACATAAATCGTCTTTATTCATATAGCACTTTTGATACACAAAAGGCAACACCAAGTGTTTAATAAGCCTTTAACAAAAAACTTAAATAAAAACAATACAACCGCATAAACAGTACATGTAGCGCAGTAAAAAGTACAATATTGGTTTATAGAATGTAATGGAGTAGTAGTATGACGTAACTAAAATACTCAGGTAAAGTACAAGTACCTGAGAATTGTACTTGAGTACAATACTTAGTAAATGTACTTCCCTACATTCCACCCGTGCTTTCTGCTCTCACTGGATGCACAGGCTCGTGCTGGGAATCTTGTTAAAAGGTCAAAGGTTGTGACCTGATTTTTGAAAGGTCAGCACGACTATTCCAGCCCTCTCTTATCTCAGCTAACGGCTCTCTCTAATGTCACTGCTGTCAGTGTGCGAACTTCACTGAAACTGAAATGACAGACGAGGACTTTAATGTTCTCAGAGGTCACATGCAGGTCGCCTCTCTGCATCCATATTAGTAACAACTCTGCAACCGGATCCAAAATGGAAACCATCCCTACTAAAGAGACTGTAATGTTGTGACAAACTCAGACTGCTAAAATCTTTTTATAGCTTCTGCTGAACCACCGACTTCAATGTAGGCCGACATATTGTATATGCTTGTAAACAGGCTTGGGGAGTAATGGATTACATGTGACGGGATTACATAATCAGGATACCAAAAAAGGTAACTGTATTCCCTTACAGTTACATTAATCAATCATCAATCAATCAATGTTTATTTATATAGCCCAATATCACACATGTTACATTTGTCTCAGTGGATTTCACAGTTTGTACAGAATATCAGTATGAGAAAAACGACACCCTCTGTCCTTAGACCCTCACATCGTACAAGGAAAAACTTCCAGAGAAAACCCACAGTTTAAAGGGAAAAATGGGAGACACCTCAGGGAGAGCAACAGAGGAGGGATCCCTCTCCCAGGACGGACAGACGTGCAATAGATGCCGTGTGTAAATCGAAGAGATAATACATTTTACAGCATATAGACCGAATGTTAGGAAATGCATGTGTCTGTAATAAGAAGATGAATCCACGAGGATGTCAACAATCCTGTGGGAGCCATCAGGGAAGTAGTATGATGAGAGTCAGGCAGGACCACAGTAACGGGTTCAGCCACGACTCGAAGTCCAGGACTCAAATCCAGAACTCAGGATAAAGGATCCAGGACTCAGGATGCAGGATCCAGGACACATGACTCAGGATCCAGGACACAGGACCACAGCAACAGGACCATGACTCAGGATCCCGGCGTAGATAGATACCAAAAAGAAATTTGGGGGAAGCTGGGTTATTCGGAACATGAGAGTACACAGGTACAGACAGAGAGAAGGAAGAAGGAAGGTGTCCCCCGACAGTCTAAGCCTATAGCAGCAAAACTAACGTGTCTACGTACATGGACTCCCTTAGGATAGGTTGAGGGAAAAGAGTAGGAACTAAGATGTTTGCGCCACATCTATACCATGAGCGCATTGCTCCTAAAAAGTGTTTCTGGCACTGACACCAATCAACAGTTGTGCGTCGACTCGGCAGGGATTTTAAAAAAAACATTAAAAAAAGACGTAATCAGACTAAAAATAAAATCTCTGAGCAGAGGACACATTTCTGATACTCAACATCTTGGTTTCTTCTTTACTAAGTTTACATTGTTATCTTGTCTTACAAAATACACTTAATAAAAAAAAGCACCTTATTTATCTCTGAGATGTAGAGGAGTAAAGGTATAAACTAGCCAATATTTAACTTAAGTACTTGAGAAAATGTACCAAGTAATATTCCACCACTGCTTTCCCCACACATGTATTTGTAGATCTACGGGTGAGACATTACTCATTATTTTCTTCCGTCACCAGGGGGTTAGGGTTGTTTGTTTTTCAGCGTCGGCCTTGGCAACACGCAGCTTTCTGTGAATCACAGCAAATACCAGCTTTAAGAAGTTCACAAAAAGCAGCTTTTGTTCAGACTTGATGAATCACCTCCATGGTCTTCCTTATTTGAAAGTGTAGTTTTGTGATGTTCAACAGTCATTGTGTGAATGTGTGTGTGTGTGATGTTCAACAGTCAGTCATTGTGTGTGTGTGTGTGTGTGTGTGTGTGTGTGTGTGTGTGTGTGTGTGTGTGTGTGTGTGTGTGTGTGTGTGTGTGTGTGTGTGTGTGTGTGTGTGTGTGTGTGTGTGTGTGTGTGTGTGTGTGTGTGTGTGTGTGTGTGTGTGTGTGTGTTAGAGCTCCATGCTGCCCTGTGGCTCCTGCTGCAGACTCCAGCAGAGAAGTTAACAGCTGCTGGCTGCCATAAAAACATCCAGGCTGTCATTCACATGTCCACTCCCTGTCAATTAAACTGAACAAGAAAAACTGATCGAGAGTAATTTCCCCCATCACTACATTTACCTAAAACATATGTCATTGTGATTGTACTGTACAAAATTGTGTGTGTGTGTGTGTGCGTGCGTGCAACAACTATTGTTCTTTGCAACTCAAAGAAAATGCAAAATAAATAAAAAATTGAAAAAATCCTTTGTTATTCAAAAGAAAATGTGAAGAATTAAAATAATTAGGAAATAAACTAATCCTCCTTCTTTGTTAGTTGTTATGACAATACACTACTGTATCACAGATGTTTATGATATGTTTATTTTTACACTATTTAATTCCTCCTCCTCTGTGCTCCAGCTGAGCAGAGGCAGATTCTAGCTGCAGATGAACGAATGAGAGAGTTTAACGAGGAGAAGAGGACCCGGCACGAGAACTTTGCTGAAGAGGAGGATGATGGTATGTCTGAAGAGGCTGAGAAGCGTGAGTTATTTCACTCCAGCAGCTCATTCATCCACTAACATCCTCCATATCTTCCCAGAACAAAATGAGAAGAGCCGAGAGAGCACGGAGCAGTGGAGGGAGTTTCACTACGACGGGATGCATCCTCCTCAGGAGTACAACCGCCAGTCCATCTGAGGCCCAGGGCTGAAGAGAGGAGAGATGTGAGCTTTTAGAGAAACAACTTTAAAAACACAATGAGACTTTTCTCATCTGACACTGACGGTTGAGATAACAGCTCGTTGTTTTCACCCTTTTCAAGGTTCAAGGTTCTTTATTTGTCATATGAACATAGCTACAGAGTAGTTATGTCGATGAAGTTCTTCAGTCAGGCTTCTCCAACAGTGCAACACAATAAAACAGAAAAACAGACAAATATAGTGCAAGTAAATATTAAATATTAAAAGTAACTGCAAAAAGAAAGGAATAGTTTAAAAAGCTATTTGAATGATATATTAGGTAAATAGATAAATGATTACTAAGTAGCAGAATGTTATGCATGTTGTTTCAGCAGTTCAGGTGTTTAACAGTCTTATCGCCTGTGGGATGAAACTGTTGGTTTTAGTCAGGATGTTGTTGTTGATGCTAGCTTTACATCCTCATTGTTTAGTATTCCCACAGACTCTCATAAGGTATGTGTAAAAGTAATAACGCGAATAATTATTGCATTGTTTTGTCTTTTCAACTTTTTAATTAAAAAGCAAATATGTAGGTATTGAAGTACCTTTCTCATTTCCACAAACTGGCCTTACACATTTAACGAAGGAGACACGGTACAGAAATAACCATTAAACTGAGTTAATGCATAGAGAGAATATATGTTTTATATTGAATGGGCTGTGGATGAACTAAAGATTATTTTAATTTTCAAAGAAAAGTCACAAAGTGTTGAACTGATAAAATGTTAAGTATGTTTAAATAATGGAGGGCCTGGGTTAATCGATGTGCAATGATTTCATGCTACATTACCAGAAGATTAATGCGTGTGAATAAACTGTATTTACTCGTATATATGTACTAACCATACTGTAATTATATATAATCCATTGTGCTGACAGTTCAATCTTTTAACGTAGTAGTTTTGATGTATTGATCTATAATCTTATTGAAAGAAATATGTACAAACTCTAACTAACTCACTAACCTGATATTTACTCAAAGAATCAACAACCCATGCAGAACAGTCTTTTTTTAATACATGAATCTACAACTCTAAAACACATTTCTGCAACAATACGTAATACATGCAAACCGAGGGGCTCTCAATGCTTCATAACTTTTGCTTTCTGTTGATGTTTCTTTTTGGAGAACAAATATATAGGGAAGACAAAAATAAAACACTCCAGACCAAAGCTAACTGTTGTTGAGATTTTGTATTTACAGTAAGTAGAAGTCAATATTCACCACAACATTTTGAGATAATTTAATATGGCAAAGCCCTGGATATTGGGCATATTCTGGTGGAGTGTTGTTTTACATCGTTCATGTTGAATAATTTAAAAATTAAATAGATGTGGCACAGAGAAAATACAAAGACAGATCCCGTCTCCTCTCCGTGTGAAAGTCTCCAGAGAGCGACGGGAGAAAGAAGGAGGGAGAAAGAGAGTGTTTCTGCTAAATTCAACAGGCTGGTATGAAAGCACAGTGATTAAACACAGAGAGAAGGAGATGTTCTCAGACCAGCCTCCTCTTGAGCGCAAGCAGGTAGCAATATATTACGCCTACTGATCTGTACACTACTAGACGATTAGACGGTTCTGCGATGAGTTACGTTTGCATTCATTTGTCATTTTTGCACTGATAAACACTTTCTTTAAATCCAAATATACTTTCTTAAAGGGGAAAACAATCCATTCAGTTACATTATACTGTCAATAATTATGGATTTAAAGAAATATAAAACATCTGTCATACTCTCCCAATGGCACATTAGAATAATATGCAGTATGAGGAGGTTTTTACTTTTCAACGTCCTCATCTGCAGTGAGAGGGTTTGGTTGGCTTAATGTCGAGCACATCCCTGAGAGCTGGTCACACAGAAACAACACGAGGTCGCCCTCCTGTGGTCGAGGAGGACTTTGCAGTCAAAACACGAGTTACAGAAACTATAAACTATATTAGATACTGTTTTTTATCATTCAATTCAATAGCTTTTCAGTCCAGTCTAATACCACGGTACTTACAAAAAAGTCAGAATATGTTGTAAGAAAATAAATAATCCAATACATTAGTGCAATGCACCGGCCCTCTCAGCGATCACAACACTTTAAAGCAAAGATATAAACACACACACACTGTTTGGAGCCATTGTAGCAAATACCACCACACATTAACCAAAGCTGTCAAAACCACAAGAAAAAAGTTCAGAGTGCAGATGATGTCACGATTATTTACCACAGTTATATTTCACTTGCATAACATGACTCCACTCAACATTTCCACGCAGGATATTTACACAAGGCATACAGAGGAGCGTCCTTCTCTCAAGACGCTCGCAGTCAAAACTGATAGCAGCTTCAATAAAGAGTTCCCTTTAGTGTGGCACTTCCCCAGCTGCTTTTTCACCTGCCAGACAACCGTGATCCTGAACGCAGCTTCCTCAAAAACAACTTCTGGTGAGCATCTTCCCCTCTGTACCTCCAGGTCTGTATGACAGAGGGAAGGGGAGCAGCAGCGGTGTCGTGCTGAGCCGTGGTAAATGGAGCCAACGCTCCTCAAATTCCCCCCTGGTTGGCAGAATCAGATGGGAGGTTGCGGGATGAGCAAACTGGGCGAGGACATTGAGGCCTGGGATGGTCGTTTCCCGTCTCAAAGCTCTGTGGTCTCCCAGCTCACCTCCCGCGGCACCTGGCGTCATTTAGTCCCAGTGTGGATGACCGTGACGGTGGAGGGTCGGGGTCGAGAGGCTTCGGCCACCGTGGAGGGCTCCTCTCGGATAGGGGTGGGGGCTTCAGAGTCCTGATTGTACACTTTAACTGTGGAGGGCAGAGGTGCTATCGGAGGACCTGTGGGAGAAAATATAGTTTCAGTAAAGTGTTGCAAGTCATTAACTAAGTTTTGTTTGACAGACAGGCAGGGAAAATAAAGGTTAAAGGATAGGTCTGGACATTTTCTATGATTTGATTATTACATGTCAGTATGCTGCTTGTCATGGACCAATAACTTCGGAAACACCCTCACACCACACATTTCTGATGCTGGATTACATTTACAGTCATTGGGCAGCTGTATGGAGTTAAAACAAGCTATTTGTGTAGCTTTTTAAAAGTCTTCGTGGAGAGACAGTCTCAGTCTGTGCTGCTATCCCCATATTTAAATGGTGAAGTGTCTTCTCTTCTTTCTGGCAGCAGGCCTATGAGTTAAAAAAACATAAACACTTTTGATTTATCGTTTGAACTAGTTCTAATGAAGTGTAACTCGGCCTTAGTCAATTAGCTACTTATTAAAACTCTTTGACAGAGAAAAAATAAGTTTAATCAGGAATATTTCAGTTATTGATCTTGAAAACATTCCTCTGTAGAAGAGTCTAAAATACCCTGGAATCCCTAAAGTAAGTATCTATCTATCTATCTATCTATCTATCTATCCATCTATATATCTATCTATCTATCCATCCATCCATCTATCTATCCATTTATCGTGAGCAATAAACAGAAATGTATTCTTCTTATAAATAAATCTTACGTTAAATCAAATGTCTCATGTCAAATACGTTTAGTCTGTTTAATTAAAAACTCATAAACAGCATCCAATCTCCCAGTGTTGAGGTTAGCAGAGTGAACAGAGGCCAGCGGCTCTAAACTTGGACACGTTTGAGTCTACGGAGAAGCTGAAGTGTCACTCACAGTCCTTCAGGGACGGCGGGTCGCAATCCACAGACTGGCTCTTGGCTGGAGCGCGGCTCTGCGGGTTGGAGTTGGCGTTGTGGATGCTGCTGCCGCCGAAGCTGGTGCCCAGCTGCAGGCGCCGCATGTGGCGGATCACAGCCGTCGCATTAAAGGCTTGCTGTGAAGAGAGGATGTAAACAGACATATGTAAACCAAGTACAGACAAATCATTGGCTATTCACAAAGATAGAACATATTCTGTTTTTAGTAACACCTGATAAGTCTTGAGTGCTCACCCTCCATTTGCTTTTGGCAAAGTTTTTCCGCATCTGTCGACTGACTGACTCGTGTATGTTCTTGCAGAGAGCAGTGTCTCCAGCAATCCTGGAAATATAAGTCAAGTCCTTTAATATCATGTACATGTTTCGTTTTAATTAGCCTAAATCACCAACCTTTTACGTCAAACCAATAACATTAAAGCCAATAGATATGAATAGCATAACAAATGATCCGATTAAACATTTTCACATCGACAGCCTGGACCCAATACATTTGATCATAACCTAAAACCATTCAGTGTTATCAGATTTGAAGCTTAAGATCACTCTCGAGGAAAACTTTGGGATTCTGACTTTGGGAATAATGAAATACAAAAAGTCCTGCAAAATGAAATTGTATCTTCCATAATTCCAATCTTAAAAAGAGAAGATAAGTAGCTGACAGTCCACACACACAAACACAGCATTACCTAAATAGATTATTTTTGTATCAGTAATGCCTCTGGGATTCATCCTAATGTTGTTTTCCTATCTGCTCGGATAATTTATTTTCATTCTGCTAAAACATCTGTGATTGATGGGGGCGATATTTGCATCACTTTGTCACATTCATCATAATATCTCTGCATGAGACCTTGTCAATGAAAGCTATTTCTCTCAGTTATGACACCTGTTACCGGTGTCACAAACCTCATATTTTCCAGAGAGGCCACCTGCCCAGCTCCATTAACGGCTAACAGAACTTTCCGTATGAGCCGCTCAGCCGGAGACAGCAGCCCACGCTCGCTCGCTCTCGTTAGCTGCAGCTCAGGCCTGGGAAGACATCCTAATTGTTCATTAAAGCGTCCACATTCTTCAAGGATCCTTCAGGACGCCAGCTACTAATTGGCGGCCATTTATTCAGCAGATTCTCTCTCCGACGGCTGGCGGTGCCGAGCAGAGGTGGGTTCCCGGCTCGCAGCCATGGCGACAGATGACAGAGGGAGGACATGCTTTCCATGACAAATGTGTAAGCCTGGCAATCTGCGTCATACTGCTGTATGATCGCACCAAAATGTGCATGTGGCTCCCAGTGATTGTCTGGTTTTGGGGAGCAGGGTGCCGGGGGTTTGTCTCTCACCATGGATGCTCCAGAGCCTGGTCACAGACGAACCTCTTCTCCGGGTCCTTCTCCATCAGGGAGCTGATGAAGTCTTTGGCTGAGGAGCGACATGACAGGGTCAAAAACATGTAGAGCTGAAAACATAGGGACGTTTTTTCCAACTTCTGAACATAACAATGCATTTTAGTAGTGATTTTAGGATAAAACACATACTTAATATCAGTTTGTTTACTTAAGATTTGAAATAGGAACCAGCACATGTTACAGACATTATGCTGAGTTTCCTTAAAATGTCCCTTAAAGACAACTGTTATTCAACTTAAGAAATTATTAATTAACTTTTGTAAACAATACTCCCTATATTTCTTGAAGCTGAATACATACCTATTTAAACTTTTAAAAGAAATATAAATAATTAAATCTTATTAAACACACACACTATGTTACAAAATATTGATATGATAGATAAAAAGGATGGGACCTGACAAATAAAATGTTACTTCTAAAAATGTAAAAACACAGTGTATGCACACACAGAGAGAGAGAGAGAGAGAGAGAGAGAGAGAGAGAGCGAGAGAGAGAGCGAGAGAGAGAGAAAGAGAGAGACGAGAGAGAGAGAGGTAGAGAGAGAGATAGAGATGAGAGAGAGCCGACGAGAGACTAGAGAGAGAGAGAGAGAGAGAGAGAGAGAGAGAGAGAGAGAGAGAGAGACTTGGCATCTCACCAGAGTCTGATATGTCATCCCAGTACGGAGCGTCAAACTCGTAGTCTGCTTTGAGAATCTGCTCAAAGAGCTTCGAATCGTTCTCGTCGTAGAAAGGAGGATAACCCACACAGCCTGGGAGAAAGAAGATGGAGGATTACACAACAACAGTCTGCGTGAGTGCCGTCATCAAGCTGATGTTAGAAACTTTAACCCAATTCTAAAAAAGATTAGCTGTGGCCTAATCGCATTCACTGGCATTTTGCTTTTTCATTTGGCATCCAACAGGAGACGGTTCAGGGAGGTCACAGAGAGCGAGGCTAGGGACAAAAGCAGTCCATTATTATATGATTGTGGGAAATAATGCCAAATCTACTAAGTAAATTCCTTTCGTATATTTAAATTGTGATCAATATTGTTAATTAGTCTACATTATTCCATAACAACCACCTGGCGGAAGCCGACTACAGAAACACTGCATCAATTAACATTTCCTCACACCTATTGAATGGATAACGACATCGGGGATTTTCTCTTTGCTAACGAACAACACCATTTCATTCATTTAACAGCTTCAAGCAAAACACTTTCCACTGAAAGCTTTACAGTCTCTTTAAAATAGTAGCCAGAGCGAATGGTGTATCTATAAGAATCTGGATTTATTTCAGGTTTAATGGTTTCAGCCTCTTTTGGGTAGTCTTAAAGTTAACACGTTTTTGGGATGGGACCTTTTATGTTATATTTATTTGTGTGTTTAGTATTTCCATTTAGCTGCTATGTTCCTCTTTTAATGACTTTGTCAAACTGCTGGTAATTTAATCACTTCACCACAGACTAAAACATGTATCCTATCAGATGAAATGTTTCTGCAGACTTTTGAGAAACCCAGAGGATGAATCCTAATGAATATGGAGATTGTTTGACTTTTGATTTAGCACCAGCATGAGATTCGTGATTCTGTTTTGTAGTGAAATATCTCATACACATAGCGCTGTTTTCTTCTAAATGAATACATAGACGACTAAAATATATGAATGTATTTGATGAGAATAATTAATCGACGGGGCTGTAAACATATTCTCTACAAAGAACAATGCTAAAACTATATAACAGCATGATTGTGAGCATGCTAACGTGAGGATTTCACAGAGACAGCATTTCTGAAGACTCTTGTTTTTTTTAATTCTAATCGTGTTATAGATTTTATGTTCTCTGACATTTTTTAAATGTAACTAAGAAATGAATAAAACATAGCGAAAGATATATAAAAGCATGATTGTGTCCATGCTAACGTGAGAATTGTGCCTATGTAGCCTATGTAGCATTGTCTGTAGGTTTAACTTTGCCCCCTATCTTGGCATGGACACATTGTATAAAGAGGGTTTTAATCTCAATGATTTTGCCGCTTGTTTTTCATGGGCTTCCCTATGTAAATAAATGTTAACAAATACATGAAAATAAAGCTAGGAAACAAACAATTCAGTTCAGTTAATAATCATCTATTTAAACATGAGCACTTACAGAATATAAGCGATGACCCCAATGGACCAGCAGTCCACTGCTTTACTGTACGGCTTCTGAGCTAAAACTTCAGGAGCTGCGACAAGAAAATATTTCAAAAGATGATCAGATATTCAGACATCTAGTGAAACAATGCAGACAGACAGTTTTTTGAACATTCATCATGACAGAGGTGGGAGAAGAATGTTGTTTTCCTGCAGCAGATGGCTAAGGTCAACCTGTGGCTACTGCCTGATCAGATTAAATCAGGCTTAGCCGTCTGGTGGATCTAATTATCTCTGGGAAGTTTCCAGAGATCAGAGGGCCTCCTCACCCACGTATCCTGGAGTCCCGCAGGCCGTGGCCATCACGTCACCTGTTCCCTCCATCTTCGACAGGCCGAAGTCACTAATCATGATCTTTGACTCATCGTGGGGGCTGAAGTACAGCAGGTTCTCCGGCTGCAAATAAACAGGAAAGAGTTTTAAGAAATGTGTCTGTGAAACTAATCATACATGAGTGGATGGACTTAGTTTATCAATCAATTTATCAATAGAAAACAAATTCCTCGGAGGCTAACCCATGAGTCAACTATATATTGATTTTAAACAGCATAAATACAATTTAAAATATAGTTTTATTTTTCCTACAAGGGCAGAACCATTATGGGTTGTTGATATAATGTAAACATCTATGGAATGTATATATTTTGTTGTTTATTTAAAAAGGTCCCATGTCATGCTTTTCTGGTTATTCCCCGTCCCCTTCTGTGTTATGAAGGTTTTTCTGCATGTAAACGGTCTGCAGAGTCACAAACCCTCAAAGTACACCCTGTAGCGAGTAAAACTCTAACACAGAAAAGACCTGTCTGCTGCCCCAGAACGCCTCGTTGGAGATTTATCTTTTTCCATTTGTTTCTTCCGGGAACCGCATGACGTCAGCGGAGCTCCTCACACACCAGAACATTGACTTGCATAGAGCTCCCTGGTTGGTAATAGACGAGTTGGGATCGCGGAGAAATGCTCTCCGCAGACCCATTCTCACAGCGTTTATAAACCTTTTTCTTACTCAATATCAAGCCACACTTATTGTTTTGACTTCGGCTGTGAGTGTTTGTGTGTGCTCAGGATGAGTTTCGCGCTGTATCGCTGTATCGCCGACCCGGAAACCACACCAGTAAGCCAGCTCACTGAGTAGCGAGCCTCGCAACGTCCCAACCACTCAGAGCACACTGGGCTCACAGGGAGGGGGGGGGGGCAGGAGCTCCAACAAGCCGTTTAGGACAGAGAGTCAGAGAGTGAATACACATACTTTACAGAGATGCTGTATGAGAAACCAATGTGAGTTTGGAAAATTGCACAATATAAATATATTTTAGTAGACCTCAACAATGGAATTATGATCAGTAGAAATGACCATGACATGGGACCTTTAAGATAGCCGTCCTCAAGCTTTTTATGCTGCTGTAACACAAACATTTCCCAAATTGGGATCAATACAGTTCTATTGTATGTATTGTACTTGAAATGCATTTGGCTGATATTTTTTTTCTCCAATTTGACTTACAATAAGTACAATCAACTATAAGAAAAAAGTAAGAATCCTGCAAGCACATTCGTTTCTAAAAAGCCAAATCATTTTAGTATATTCCATAGATTTTAATGGCCAAGGAGAATTTGAATATACCCCTTTAGTTTATCTGTGGTCTTTAGAAGAATACCAAATAAAAAGTAGTTGAGAATATATTGTGTGTGTTCATGGGACCTCATGCACAGTCTGTATGGATTCATTTCAGTCATCCAGGCAGTACCATATTATGAAATATGAAACTAAATCCCCCGGATTTATCATTTAAGAAGCGGGGGAGTTTTAAGGCTCAACCAAGAGGCTTCATCACTTTCAGCGAGAAGGAAAATCCCCGACATTTAACCTCCGTGGGTGATGCCTTGTGAAGCGCTCATGTAATATCATCCCTCAAAGGTTAAATTGAAGGGATTTCCCTCTCACTACGACTGAAGGGTCCTCCCCGATGAGTGGCAAAACATTTCCAGCTCCTGTAGTGGATTTCATGAGGAACTATGTTTAACTATAAATAAAAGACCCTGCTATACCTTCAAGTCTCTGTGCACGATGCCCATATTGTGCAGGTAGTTGACTGCATCCAAAACCTGTCGAATGAGGCGACTGGCGTCCATCTCCGTGTAGAAGCCTTTCTCTACGATGCGGTCGAACAGCTCGCCTCCAGACACCCTGTCAGCACAAGAGACAGGTTTATTTCATACAATATACTTTAACTAGTATGACCATTGTAATAGTATTATTTTAATAAAAAATGATTGACTTCATCTTAAAGGCGTGAGTGTTTTGCCATGTGTAGCTGCCAGGTTAACCTACATATTACAACCCAATACATCTACAGTAAAAATTATATGTTGATGCACATTTGGCTCTCGTTTCAGTCCCCTTTAAAATACAATGTATTCTTACTTCTTTACTTAACCCTTGATCCTGCACCAAAGTTTCCTGATTCAGCCTTAAACATTTAAGGTAACAGCCTCCTTGTTGGAATAAAACCAGTGAGTTTTTTCTGTGATAACATTTAATTTCCCAAACCTGCATTTCTGGGGTAAATTGTTGGATTGCAGCACTTGAAATCTGAATGAAAATTATAAGTGGGAAACCCAATGAGACAAATATAAAAAAAATGCCTTGTTCAGTTCATTACCAGAATGAAAATGGATGATTAAGTGTAATTGTCATTTAACTGCGGTTGTTGAAACAGTGCGTTTAAATCAGTCGATGGTGATTATATACTTTACTTTTGCAAATGCACTTTCATCATGTGTCATCGTTACTTTTGTCCCTTTGTCACATTATGTAACTTTGAAGTGCTTGCAACGGATGTACCAGCAATTTCATCTAAACTACTTTAAAGCGCATTAACAAAAGGCAAAGACACAAGTGACTCATTAAGTTGAGAAATAATTAGGAGAATATGCCTGTGGATACAAGGCCACATCACACACCTTTCAAAGGCACAAGGAGGGCAGATAATGGCTGCCTGAATTGCTGGTACATTAGTCACAAACACTGACCGAAAAGCATTTCACAAGATAATTGCAACACTTTAAACTACATCCTGGCAATTTGTGAAAGCCTCAACAAAAGCTAATGCTTGGACTTTATGATCTTAAAAAGGTAATATGCTTATTCCCTTTGACGCTGTGTATAAAACAATATGACATCCACTATAATGTCAATTTCCAATATTACTGTTTCTGTCCATGTTTTTATTTGAAGATGTTCATATTTCCTTCATATAATCATTTGTTACGTCTGGCTACCTGGATAACAACCTTTTGCATCATGCATCAAATGATTTTACACCCAGATGGCTAGAGGAGCCTTTGAGGATCCTGGAAATACCTTCAGATATTTTAAATGACCTTCTGAGTTATTTGCACAGATTATGGGTTTATTTTTTTCAAAACAGGTGCTTAGCTCGGTGACTCGAATATAATGATAAAATAATCATACTGGACAGGAACGAAGGGGGCTTACTGCTCCACACAGACAGATATGAGAGTGGTATCAATCTTCTTATCTAACCCTCAGATAAACCTATTCCTCATATCATCTCACTCATCTTTACAGCCTTGCTGCATTCACTCAGACGTTCATCTGAGGTGGAAAATGGGTATGGAAAAAAAAGGGCCTTAGGTACATTACAGACACCTATTCCCAACAAAAAAAACCTAGACATTATCAACCCTGGAGACAAAGACCTAAACGGACGATGTGATGGGTTGTTGTACTTACAGCTGCATGATGAGGTACAGGTGGTTCGAACTCTCGTAGATATCCTCCAGCGCCACGATATTCTCATGCTTTATCCTGCAGAGGGAGGACAAAGAAATGCACATTGCTAGCTGTCAGCCTCTGTTCATTTCAGCACAGTCCATTAATGAGGTGCAATTAGACTTTTCTTTTGTTAAAATGATGCCCTGCCAACCGAAAACGAACATTTTGTTGCTATTCGTTCGCAGCACTTTGTCTGTAATTACACTCCGTGTGTTTGTGCACGTGTTGAAAACAAAGTGTAGCATTCACCCAGGGGAGAAAGCTTTTGTGTGTGATGGAGAGCAGGGGGGAGGGGAGGGGAGGTGAGGTGAGGCGAGGGGGGGGAGGGATTCTACATGCATGCATGCTACATGACTCATGAAGCGGCAACCCCCGTCAGCAGGAGCACCTGAAGGAAATAATAATACAGGGGGGGATCAAGATGCTGGGAGTCTGTGTCCAGGCAACCAAACATACAAGGTTTTTATAAAACCTCTGTGAGGAAATATGCAGATGACAGAGCGTGTTCACAAGGGCAGGTGGCTGAAAAGGAAAAAGTGGGGGAGGAGTAGGAGGAGGAGTAGGAGGAGGAGGAGGAGGAGGAGGAGGAGGAGGAGGAGGAGGAGGAGGAGGAGGAGGAGGAGGAGGAGGAGGATGAAAGGACTAAACAACCTTCAACAACTTCCTTTTCAATACCAAGTCCAGAATGAAAATGAGGTGTGCAGTTTGTCAAACTGAGTCGTGTAAAAAGGATTGAAGAGAGGGATGAGAAATCCAAACAGGGAGGAAGTCAAAGGATAGCAACTGTAACCAGGCAACTACACCCAACAACTGGCGTGCTCGTTTCAACAGTAGCTGCATCTCACTTCGGTTAAATGGATTCCTTGCGTGCAATGGGACGTAGTTTCCTCCGGAGCGTCACGTGAAGCAACGTCCGTTTGTGATGACGCCGCACAGCTGATCGTCTGACAGCAGCCAGATCAGTGCATGCGCTGCATCGTCCAATCAGTGAGCGATACACAGTAAGGGGGCAGGGCGAGTGTCTGAGGATTTCACCGGAGGATGGTCTGGCGTTTCCTCGATTATCGCTCCTCAGTTATCACTCCTCGATCCTCCGGCAAAAATAAGGCCACTGAGACGCTACTCAAGATGGCGCAGACCAATCGACTTCCGGTGATACCGAGCCCGAGGAGCGAGGAAATGAAAAATAAGAGAAGTGAGATGCACCCAGTGAGTGATAAACGAGCTCCTCTGAGGGATTAACCATCAGGCCCTGCAGGAGGATCGCCTGATGTCATTGCAATCTTATCATACAAGTTTACACTGTGAAGACCCAAAATGGTGGATATTTTACTTACTTATTTCAATATCAATAATCAGACCAGAGTATACAAATTCCAGATCATTGTTTGCTCTTATTGCCTTTAAAATGTTATAGCTTAAAGGTGGGGTAGGTAATTTTGGAGAAACCAGCTCGAGTGCGCTAGAATTTGAAAATACACAACCGGAAAAAATCTGCCACTTCCTTACAGAGCCCCTCCTTCAACACACACGAACGCGCACATGACCAATGAGGGCACGAGATAAGTTTGTGCACAGATGGAAGGCTGACAGGCAGGTAGGCCATCCAGTTATTTTAGCCGGGCCGGCTAAAATGATTGGTTGTACTTTTTACAGTACCACGGCTTCCACAGATGGATTTTTTGTCAAAGCACTTAACATCCCGATAGCAATGAATATCTTAAGAGCATTCCATGGAATATAACAAAAAAGTGTATCTCGAGCCGGTTTCTCAAACTTACCTACCCCACCTTTAAGATAATAAAAGAAGAAGAGACAGAAATGACTGCACTCAACCCTCAAAATTCCTGATTTAGCCTCAAAATGTAAGGTGACCCTGCATTAATGTCCAAAACCCTAAAATAACCACCTTGATACTGCTCCTTAAAACACTTCGCATTGTCTGAATACATTTGGTAAGTTATTGTTATAATATATTCACCTATTCTTTCCTCTTTTTTTGACTGTAAAGCACTTTAATGTGACATAAGTGGTACATTTTACTTCATTGCCTTTAATAATTGTATACCTTAAGACGAGAGAGGAAGAGAGAGACATGTCTCCTTCTCCTGCACTTAACCCTCAGTCCTGCACCATAATTCTCAGATTTAGCTTTAAAATTAAAAAGGTGATTGGTGGTGAGTGCATTAATGTCCAAAACTCTTTAAAAAGCTCCTTGTTTGAATCCAACTCTGACTTTTATCGATATTTTTTTTTAGGTTAGTTATTGTTATAATATATATTCACTCATTCTTTCTTCTTTGACTGTAAAGCACCTGAAAATGTGACACAACTGGTCACATACTGACTCCTCTGTATACTGGAGCTGCATATGCCTCCACCAGGTGAGCTTTCAGGGTGGATAGATGTGATTCGACAGGGAAGTAATTTAAGCCTGATAACAGTTGTTAAATAAAGTGATCGGCACCAGCCTCCTGGCTCTGAGTCATCACTCAGACACACACGAGCTTCCCTGAGGACGCCGCGAGGTGCTGACCCTTTCTGAAGTACTGTTCTTCTGCACACTCCCCCACGGCTCACTCAGGCGTTACCTACTTCCTAAGAACGGCGATTTCGTTTTCGATGCTCGTCTCCTTCCCCTTCAGTGCTTTTTTCGGGATGCACTTGATTGCGACCATCTTTCCTGTGGCCTTCTCCCGAGCCATCACCACTTCAGAAAATGCACCGCTGCAAGAGAGACAGAGAAATACGTTAGCACTGCTGCAAGAAGTATTCAGATGCTTTACTTGAGTTAAAGTACCCAAACATGATTGTCAAAATACTTCATTATAAGTAAAAGTCCTATACAATTACTTAAGTAATAGCACAACAATATTATCAGCTAAATGCACTTAAAGTATACAAAGTAAAAGTAATCATTGTGCAGAAAAATTGCCTTGATGTGTGTATTTAACTACATTTATATGTGACATTTCTAGATAATATTGTTGTCTAGTAGTGTTGTCGACAAACAAAGTTCTGATTGACTTTTTGTAAAATATTTAAATAGTTTCACTCTTTTTTTACTTAAAGTGTTAGTCCACTAGTTACATTTTTTGAAATGCATTTGTTTGAAAGTAGCTAAAACTGCTCAAAATGATACTTAAGTACAGTACTGCTTTACTTCACTGCATTAGTCCTGCTTTATATGCGGCCTAGTCAATATTGACTCATCGTCAGTGAGTCGATAGACGGCACTCAAGCCAGAGTACACAAACAGCATATTGGGAATAGTCCCTGACTATGGCCGACAGCCGTCTGTTGGCTTAAGCTCGCTGCTCGTGTGCAGCCAAAAGCACGGCAAACACTTTTAAAACCTCTAAAAAACACCCATTTAGGACGGCAGATAGCGTGTGTTCCTCAGGACCATCTGTCTCCATACATGAGAGCCTTTACAAAACAAATACAGAATTAAGGGAATATTTGCACAAGCAATCTGTATCTGTTGCTATGATACCAGATCCATTCCACCTTAATAAATCTCGCTGAGCCGGCAGCGTGATTGCTTTTCCCCCCCCCCTCATCCTTTTTTGTTTCCATCTTCACAGGCGTTCCTCTCCTCAATGCACCTTTAGAAGAATGTGAGAATGTTTTTAAATAAGGACTGTTTGTTGTTTTCCTCTACTGAACATGAGTTAAAATCAAATATGATCTAAAAAGACACAAATAAGATCCACTCATGAGCTCAGGGCTCTGATCAAGGCTTGTTCGCTGCAGCGCATCAGAAGAAATAAAATCGGAATCTGAGCCTGAGGCTAAAGCCGTGAGATTCTCTGTGTTTTTATAGCTTCCGTCTTCTTTCAATTCATAAATTCTTGATAAACTGCTAACCAAGCCGGGCAATACTTCATTATGTTATACTCAAATAAATAAAGCTCTGTGGTTTTACATTTTCTTATAATCCTTCTTTCCCCTCAGTGGTTTAAATGTATAATAGTTTAAATAAAAGGTTGTTTTTTTATCTTGACATAATACTCACTAAAATGCCATTCAGCCACATATACTGAATCATTTTATAAAGTCCATTATTTACAATATTGCACATTTATTTCACATTACAGTCTTCGAATTAAGGTCCATTTATCCATAGTGTTTATATCTTTGTATTGAAGTATACATTTCAGTTTGATGGATTTTTCTAGTTGGCAGCCACGTGTATTTAAAGGAAAAGGGGTATAATGTTACAAAGGAGCAATCCACTTCTAATCCAGCATCTCTTTAGTAATCTCCTGCCAAGATGAAAAAGGACAAAGCTGGGGATCTCGCTCTCTGAAATAAAGGTTTAATTGCAGAAATAACATTGGATGAAAGCGACGTTGAGAAACACACCTTAAGTGACCTTTAAAAAGCAAGACGGCCAACATCAAAAGGTCCGTTATGTTCTCAGAGTGTAATCAGTTTCTCCCACCGGGCTCTAACCTCAGCACCACTCGCTGCATTAAATCCCAGCGAGGCCTTCAATCCACGCTAATCCCTCACCACTCCAGCCTATCACGGGGGGAGGGTCAGTCAGAGCACACAAACACAGACTGCACACAAACACACTACCTGGACACAAAGCTGCCCCAGGTGTCATGGCGGGGGATTTGAGAGTACGCCCTTCTGACTTTGACCTGGTTCTTACATGATGTGGGACAATATGCAAATGGTGTAAGTGAGGAAGTTGGTGCTTTATTTGATGGCGTGTTACAGTACTATCTTTCCCACCGCAGCTGTTGCCGTGAGGACAATGAGCATCATTTCCATTCAGCGCATGCAACCCATTTCCCCAGCTGTGTGGACATTAGCAGGAAAATAAAATCCTCCACTGTCAAACGCCTCTCTTGCAAGCTTTATTTTTCAGAGCATGCTTTCTGCAGCAGGAGACACAGGCTGATGAAAACCACAGGAAGCATGTGAGCTCACTGAGAAAGCGTTCAGAGAGCGTAGCACCGTCTCTGCCCCCCCTGCTCACCACATTAACAGGCAGCAACATTACTTCCTGTGAATGACAGAATCTCCCTCTGTCAATGCACTAAGCTTGAGAAATGAGCTGCAAGCGTTCAATCTATTTATTCCTAATTCACAGGAAAGAGAAGGTGCGATGTCTGTTGGAGACATATGGTGATTGCACTACCCACATGCTCCATTTGCACATACACACAAATATACAGTAACACCTCCACACACAACCAAAGTGGTACAACCTGGGACCTTCTCCTCTGTAAACTGGAGGTGTGTATGGCTTTACCAGGTGAGTAACTGGAGGTGGATAGATGGGATTCGACAGGGAAGTCATTTAAGCCCGAGAACAGTTGTTAAATAAAGTGAGCCGCACCTGCCTCCTCAGTGTCAGTGTGTTGAAAATGTTCACACAAAATGCCAAACAATTTCTGAATCCAGCTTTTGAAAATGGGACAATTTGTTGATTATGTTGTCCTATATTGTAGTAAATTGGTTGGGAAAACTAGAAAATAAGAAGATGCCCCTTTACACTACTACTAAAATACTTAAAATGTGCAACTAAATAATGGTTAGTTGCAACAACCTATGTGACAACCAGCACTTAATTAATCTCTGGGATAATCCAGCTGTTGGAGATGAGCGTTAAGTGATGAGAGCAATCCTCTATTTGAAGTGAACCTTTTATTGAAACTCATCTCAATCTATCCTGAGAGATAACTACGAGCCGAAAATGTTGTTCTGCCCCAGCGGTACTGAGTCACTGGGATGAATAATAATATTTGAATTTTAAATTCTTCCTAGAGACACTGAGCCACCTCTTGTGTGACAGTATGTGAGATGTGTGTGTGTGTGTGTGTGTGTGTGTGTGTGTGTGTGTGTGTGTGTGTGTGTGTGTGTGTGTGTGTGTGTGTGTGTGTGTGTGACACAATCAAGGTTGACTAATGTGAAATGTGAATGTGGGCTGTGCTCTGTGTGAAACTGATGCCGCAGATGCAAAGTGAAGCCGTGCATCAAACATCAGAAACTTTCCCGGGCTGTGACCTCAGCTTTATAGATCAGAAAATATAGTGTCACTGTTAGAGGTTTTTTTTTCTTTTTCGTAATGGAGGGGGTCTCGACGTCTGGCTTATTAACAGTGGCTGTACTGTGTCACTGCTGAGTAATCACCCAGAATCATCTTGTGTAAGATGCATTACAGCGAACCGTTACGCAACACATGGGATGGAAAAAGCACGCCTGATAATCCAGGTGAAGGGATCAGCAGAGTGACCTTCTGCGTTCGATGTCCAGCGAAGACATGACAGATGATATAATATAAGAAAGCAAGACTGACAGTGGATATTGTGGATCATTACTGATTCTCCTAAGCATAAGAACTGTACATGCATATAAAATAGATGTCATCAGACTCATGAACAATAAACATCCTGTAATTGTAGCTAAAATCTAGGGCGACACAATATTATATAGAAAATTGCATTTTAAAAGGGTCATTATAATTCATTTCATTGGTCCCTGTTGTGTTCAGTTCAATTGGTTCACTTAAGGCTTAAGCAGTACTGTATATTTATCATGGTTATCGCCAGATTGCAGCTTTACTAGGATCTCTCAGAATTGTTAATAGAAGTTATATTGGCAGCAGATTTACAGTTACAACAAGCACTCCTTATTTTTAACAGCACCATCTGCTCAGCTCTGATATGCTACTCTGTCGACTCAGAGTTTTCCAAAATGCAGAGTCAGCTGGACAAACTACGGGAAAATAACAATGTTTCCAACCAACAGGCACTATGTTTATTAACATATCATCGTCCAGTACACCAGTACTGGACGATGTATATCTCTCTTTATAATAGTTTTTTGTGTGTGCGCTGTAAATAATCTTTTTAAGAAAGGGCAGTAGTTGAAGTTTAAAAAACCAGTTAATAGGTATTTTTAATATTAGTGACAGAACAATGTAAATATGCTGTTGATAGTTCGGCTAATAATGGGTTTAAAGGCCAATTCCAAGGTTTAAAATACAAATTAAGGTGGCGTCTTAAATTGTCCGGTTTTGTCAGTCTAAAATCCCACAAATATTACATTTAAATTATATAAAACAGAGTAAAGTAGACAGTCCCATTTTTTAAAGACTGAAAACTACATTTTTGCATAAAAGATTACTTTTAATCAATTATTAAAATAGTTGGCAAATGTGATTCTGTCGATCGACTTGCATTGATCGATTGATCATTGCAAATATACTTGAATATGAAAATAATTCTTAGAATATTTTTTAACCCTTTGAAGTAATTGTAGGAGAGAGGAAGAAGCACAAGCTGCATACAATGGTACGACTCAAGTAAAGTACAAACACCTCGAGTTACTTTCTATCGCTGCAGAGCTGATGTCATCAGATCAGTTTGGCTTCTCATCGCTGCCTGCCAGACTAACCACCACTAGTTTATGGGATGCCAGGTAGTAAACAGAACTGATCTGATGCTGCAAATTAAATAAAACTCCTATAATATGACTTGAATTAAATCCAGAGGCTCTCACAGTCCAAACGACCCAAAACACACCTGAGGCTGCTTTCCAGGAATCTGCAATTCAGACTGATGGTTAGTTTACAGCATGATAACGGGTAATGGGACTCATAAAACAACTCAAAAGGAAACACATCTATCGATGGAAAATGTTTGGGAAAGAAACTGTCTGAGTGTGGTCGGAGAGAGGATGAAATATTTAAATAAGGCCTAAATAATATGCCTGTCAATATATATGGATTTTGTGAAACTTGACTAGATATCATCTTACATTTGGGATAACGTCATATTCTAATATGGCAGAAGTGTTGTCTTTCACCTGGTTTTAAAGGCTGCATCATAGCAATGGGATGTCATATTCTACTTTGTAATATTTGTTTTAAGCCACTTGGTCAGCCACTTGGTCATTATATCCACAATACTGATCATTATGTATCAAAAAATTATTTTATGAATCGCTTTGTATACCTTAGTCTGGGGTATTTGGTCAAAAATGATTGTGATATTGGATTTAAACCATACCGCCCAGCCGTAATTGAAATGAGGGTGATTATAGCTTCCTGTGCTTTGAAACAGGGCGGTGTGCTACACTTTAACACACTGAACGCAGCGTGTAGGACACTGTGGTGAGAGACATGAATACTAATGGGAACTCAGAGTCATGCAACATAGTACGCATTATCTTATTTGACTCTCCATCATTACTGTCAACGACAAAGTATCTCCACCCACAGTGACTGTAGCTGGAGGACGGTGGTGGGTAGTCTTCTTTGGAGGGGGAGCAACCAAGGACGTCCATCCTGCTAGTTGCCTAGCTGCCATTTTCCTGCATCAAGGACCAAACTAGTCTCTACAGAAGCTGCAGTTCAGAACATGATCAATGCATGAAGGTAGTCACCAAAATGCATGGGTCATAGAGATCAGGGGGCGGTTTAATGTCTAACACGAAAGGCTGTTATTTCATTACTATTAAACTCAGGAGAAATTATATGTTTGGAATAAGGGTAAAGATAGATGTTAAAAACAGATGTGCGACAGCTCAAAAAGTAAATAAAATAGCTGAAATTAGTTAATTAAGAGACTGTAGTATGTGTACATTTAACAGTTCTTCATTTTGTTTCACTGATATTTTCCGCTTTGGTGGCAAAGATAACCATGAAGATGTGGCTTTTAGGTGGCAATAAGTGACATGAGAGTGTCGGTTTAGCTAACAGAGATTAATTTTGGCATTGTAATCTCAGATTCTAGGAAAAACATGACAACAAACCCTACAAAATGTATTTATATGAGATTATATCACAGCCAATATTCTTTTTCCTAAATGAACACAAGGATTGCCTCATTCAACTAAGGGGCGATAATAAATATTTCTACGTTAGCCTTAAAGAAGCCCTATTATGCTTTTTGGGGTTTTCCCTATCCTGTAGTGTGTTATATAAGATTTTGTCCATCTAAATGGTCTGCGAAGGCTAAAATCCCAAAGGTCCCTCCAGAGGCAGTTTCTCTCCCACACACTCCCTGAAAAGTCTCTATTGGACTACTTTTGTTTGTTTACTTCTGTAACATAGGGAAGTCACTTTGTAACACACTTATATAGCATTGTACGTACGTGGTAGGCTAAGGGGCGGGACATTTCTAAGCGGTTAACCAATCACAACAGAGTCGGCCAGCTAACCAATCAGATCACACTGGGCTCTGGTTTCAGACAGAGGGTGAAAAGAGGTGCTGCAGCACAGGCACTCTGAACTTTAAGTAAACATGTCACAGTAGAGGCACAACATGTAAATATGAACCTGAAAATTAGCATATTAGTCTTATTTTTTAAACAAAATACATATATAAGCTGGTCAAAAGCACATATATCAGCGTGTTCAATTATCATTATGGAGGCACCGATCTGATATACTCTCAGTATCCACAGAGTTACAGACCTTTTTAAGCATGATGTGACTCACCCACATTAAAATACAGTTTCCTTGACAGTGTTGTGTTTCCACAATCTTTTGTTACATTTGTGAGTCGTGAGGGCCCCACTGACGCAGACTTTAGAGCCACAGCAATCTCCATGCTGCATGTTAGCAGAATAATGCTGATGCGTGCCACGTAAAGGACACCGATTTTACATTTGGGGAAAGCTTGTTACCGTGCAGTTTTAGCAGAGGGAACATAATTAGTGCATTCTCATTAATCAGTCGGCTACAGTAAGGGCCCGTCCACACGGACACGAAACGGGTGGTATCCACTATAGTTCTTTATCGTATGGACGGTTCGTCCACACGAGGCCGTAACGGAAGCCCTCAAACGATAACGCATCCCAAAGTGGGAAGGTTTGGTAACGTAACGCTTGCGGCACTGTGTGTACGCCCTAAACGATCATAGCCCCGCCTCTCCCCACCTCTCCTGCTCACCCCAGCGTCACCGCTGATGCGTTTCGCCAACAACAACAACAATGGCGGATCACAGTAGCTCTCAGTTCGTGCTCCAGACGCTACTGACCATGATACAGATGTTAGTGCAAAATCTACAGCTCCTCTACCACAACAATCAGCAACAAGTGGACATGGAGAACTACATGTTGCTAAATCCACCACGGAGAATAAACAGAAGGGCAACCATGGCAACCGTACTGGGGGGAGGGGGTCTTATTCGCTGCTTTTGGTGTATTTTGTGGCGGAAGTACAGCTCCACTTACAGGCCCGGCATATGTACTACAGCGTCTACAGCGGGTCGAGCGGTCTCGTGTGGATGGACACATTTCTTGTGCCGATTCCGTGTGGACAGAATACTTTTTTGATATCAACCTTGGTTCGTTTTCGTCTAAGTTGTTACTGGGGTCTGGAAGGTGCTCAGGTTACTTAATTTGCTTCCGCAGAGTTTCAGCAGCTTAAGGATCTCAAATTAGCCACAAGGCAAAGTGGTGGCGAGGTGTGAGGACTGGCTTCAGTGTCAAAGTTCTTATTAGCATACAAACAGCTACTGCAAGGAAACACGGCGAAGAAGTGTGACCAAAGCTCTACTGTCATCACCGCAGGCTTTGTACTCCACCAACTCTTGTCAATATGTAATCAGTCACAACGTTCACACGCAGACAAGCCGGCCTCCCGCGGCTGCTGAAATCAGATCTCTGTGCAGCCGCTGTGGAAAATGTATCCTAAACTTAAGTAAAGTAGCCATAACACAATGTAGAAATACTAGGTGACAAGGAAAATGCAAGCATACACAAATAAAGTTCTCAAAATAAAGAATATGCAGCAAAAGTGCTCATGTGAATTATGTATTGTTAAATATTTGATTATCATGATTGATTTTATTGTTGTAGCAGGTGGAGTTAAGCTAATGTTGACTACAGTAGAATGAAGGTAGCTTTTATTTTATCATATTTTAGTGAAGGATGACATGGTCTTATGAAGTAGAGAATAAGTATGTAAGTATGTCATATAAATACTCAAGTAAAGTACCTCTTAAATTGTACTTAAGTATTGCACTTGAGTACATGTACTTCCACGGCTGCTGTGTAGAGGGAAATTAATGAGGATTGACAGGGAAAACCTGAGGGGAAAGCTCCAGTTGAAGGTGGAGCAGTATGAGGAGGAGGATGAAGAGGAGTGGGAGGAAAAGGAGGATAATCTAAGTCTCTTCCTCTGGCCAACACTTCTTTCTCGTCCATTTTTAATCCTGAAGCAAAGCAGCAAGGCTTCTCGCCCTAAGCTGACCTGTTTTGAAGCTCTCTGTGCAGAAACAAGGCGTTCCTGATTCCTGGAGTGAATCAGGGCGAGTACACACAGTATAATATCATATGTAACATAATAGGCTGAATAGTGACAAACTGGCCTCGGAGATGTGTGTTAATGTCGTGGGCGAGGGATGTGTGTTCCTCCAACCTGGCCATTGTGTGGACAGTAAATCAGGATGATTCACTGCGTGTTGTTCAGAGGCGCTTCACACATACATGAAAGCCTTGGGGAAATCAGAACAGCCTCCAGGTAGCAGCGTCTGACTGTTTAGTACAACAGATGAAGTGTCGAGTGAGCTTTATGAATCACCAATCTGGATGAAAAATTGTATGATCCTGTTCCTCAGTAAAGACAATTAAAAAACCTGGCTGTCATGCCAAACAGCACAACATGAGAAGATAGATTATTACGTTTGTAGGAGATGAGGTTGCATGTATTACAAACCACAAAGTGTCTGTTTTATCATCCGTGAAATATTCCAGTTTAGCTACAAACATGGTGACTCAAGGCCATTTCTTCCCTCATATTCACACCAGTTTCTGTTTAGAAATTTTAAAAAACAAGCATATTTCCCCAGGGAAACCCCTTTCTCGCCAAGCCCCCCTCCCGAATCCCCAACAATACAAACGTCATTACATTCCTCTGAGCCATGGGAGGATGGTCATGTCTTCAGGGGCTAAAGACCAGCAGGATAAATGAGAAACACAGTCAGTCACAAGAGTGACTCACTGACCTCTTCAGCAGTTTGGGGTCTTCCATTCAGGGTAACAATTAGGCTGTCTGTCTGCCGCAAAACTTATTCAAAAACAGGGTAAAAACATGAAGTCAAGCAGCACTAACAGGGGACCAAAATAAACTGGAATTTGGCTGCTCTGTAGTCCAAGGGAACGAGCATTACTTCATCCAAAGTGGTCCCTTGACACAAATGAAAATGAACATTTACTGTGCAAACAAGTATCTGTTAACCCAGACATAATGTGTCTCTGCTTAAATCTGCCTTTCTGTTTGGAGAAGAAAGACACTGAGCACTAGAAGTCAATACAGATGGTCCCTTAATTGAGGAGCTGATTTATGTGTGAAAAAAAGGCCCCGATGTCTTTTCCATAGTTGTCATGTTGTATAAAACGACCCTAAAATAAATGGCTGCCTGATCTGTGTATCCCCATGTACATGGTAGAATAAAAACACGCAGCTTTTTGAATGACTTTTGATTCTGACAAACATTGTGTCTCATAAAACATAATTTCCACTCCCTGAACAATTAATTCACCGTTAAATATCTTTAAAATGTCTCTTTGTTTAGGGATTTAAGTTAAAACGGCCTTTTCCTCTTTTCCATCGAGCAGTTCTAAGTGAATTCAACAAATATTCAACAGCTGTCAGCACCGATTCAACGGAAATGAAAAGGAATGTGTCATTGTTGTCTGCCGCTAATTTGCACAACTGGATACAAAGTTTGTGTGTTATCGTGTTACTCACGTCCCAAGGACTTCCTTAAAGTCAAATATCTGCTTGATATCATCGACATGCTTTTTCCAGGACCCATCGCTGTTGGACTCGCCGTTTTCTTTCGCCATTTCGCACCAGGGGTGGGGAGAGGAGGAGAATAAGAAGAAACGCTGCTGGAGGACCAAGCACAGCCAGCCCCAGAGGAAAAAGAAAAAGTACTTGTGTATTTAGCTAAGGGCTTCCTGGCTATTTGTCAGACTATATAGCTTCCTCAGCCCATGCATGCAGCCAGGCAAGCCCAAAGGAAGGAGGTATGTCCTACCACGAGAGGTTATTTGACTAATCTGTTTGACGTAGCGGATCCCGACTTTGAGCTTCCCCGCTGTTCAGATCCCTTTGACGGGGAAACACTCCTCCTCCCCCCCCCCCTCCCCCCTTTGTCAGGCGGGATTCAGTCAGTGGCAACGCGGGGATGTGGTGATCTGAGGTCGGGCTGCTTGCAGGAGGAAGACACTTCACATCCGATCTGCTGTGTAACACAGACCTTGCTGTGTTCCTCCAGCAGCAGGAGTGGGAGGCTGCTGTGCTGCTCCGCCTGTCTGTCTCACAGCCTGCACAGTGCACACTGAGCCATTTAAGTGTTCGCATTGCACCAAATCACCGGCCCGGTTCAAACTCTCCTGCCCTGACCCCAGTCTGTGATTTACATCTCGTGTTTTGTGTTAGGTTGATGCACAAATACATGCTTTCATTTTGACAGGAGGTGAGATTTAAAGGGCAGGGGCGTAGCCAGGAGTATTGGGGGCCAATGCACAGCAGGTGAACCCTCGCCCCCTCTTAACTTTCATTCATGTTTTGTATGTTTGTCACTGAGCATATGTCAAACTGCTACCTACAATGTGCATGCATGTACTAAGGGTGTACACTGAATAATTCAAAGATGTATTCATAATGTTGACATTCAAACTCTTATCAACAATCATAGGATGCGCAGCTTTTTTGTTGCATGCCCCATTCTGTCTAAACCCTGACACTTTGAGCAAAGATGGGATAAGGCAAAACTAATATTATAATTATGGTGCTGTTTGTAATTAAGTTTGGAGAGCTTACAAGAAAATAATAGAGGTTTGAGTGGGTGACAAAGCAGCGTTATTAATAACTTACACTAACATAATGTGCGAAAGCCCATCTTCACCTCTCAAACACACAAAGCCAGTGCAGCTTTGCTCAGTCCGCACATACATGTATTTATGTTTAGGAAACTCACGAGTTGTATCTATTAAAGAACGTATATTTATATGGATTTGCCTGTGCTCATCTTTGAAGTCCAGTGTGTTGACCTCTTATGCCCCTTTCACACCAGCGCTTTTTCAGCTCCGGCTCGGAGCTGGAGCCTGAAAAGCGCCGGTTTTTCCTGTTCACACCGCAGCGGTGCCGGCTCTTAGCTCCGGAATCCGGTTCACTTCCAGCTCCAAAAAATTGTCGGTCTAGAGGCAAGAGCTTCGGAGCTAAGAGGTGGCGTCGCTTACGTCTCTCTTACGTCGAGGCGTGCAGGAAACTAAACCCTCCTCCCCTGAACATGGGTCGACTGTCATGCCTGCCTACAAGCAGTAGTGCTTATAAACACACTTTATAAAGTCAGGCAACACTAACCAGGCTTCGTGTGATTCTGTTTATTTGTACCTTACTTTGACCATCCGTTCACTGTTATTGATCATTGTGGAGAGAGGCAGACGTGTTGTTTTGTATTATAGCAGCTATCGGATGGAATCAATACATGGGCTGCACAGGTTGTCGTGTCCGACTATCACAAGTAGAATCATAATAAAAATACGCCGGTAAAATAAATGTGCCTGTAGAAAACGGTGTATGCCACAATAGGATAGCAATAGCAAGTAGTCAGTTTAGCTTCGGTTGCTATGCTAACATCACCCATTTTATACCAGAGAAACTTTCATAACAGCGTTGTGATACCAAACAGCGTCAATTCAGACTGACACACATTCACTTAGGCTAAGGGGAACTGGGGATATGTATCAGCTGCTTGTGTGAGTCGGACAGTGGCTGCTTCTCAGGTCGATTAAATGAAATCCTTGCTTCCCTCACTTACGTCGTTTCCCTGCGTTTAGTCCCTCCCACCAGGGAAGCATGGAGGGACGCAAGGAAACCACGAGAAGCAGGGAAATGAGTTTTAAGAGCAATGGGACGTCCTTTCCTCCGGAGCGTCACGTGAAGCGACGTCCGTTTGTGATGACGCTGCACAGCTGATCGTCTGACAGCAGCTCTGTCCCCGTTATTTCCACACACCCCCCCCGCCTCTGTTAGTACACATTTACTGACACAAACATTTGTATCATCTGTTGTAGACCCCAATAAATAAAATAAAAATAAGAACTAATTCTCAAAAAAAATAAACGCCATTCTTAAAATTTATAAACGAACAATAGTTTGATTCATATTGATTAGAGTGCACAATAGAAATAAAATAATTGAGAGAAGAAAAAGAGATATGTTATCTATCAAAACCCAGTTAGATTAACATTCATTGGATTGCACACTTTGTTTGTTTGTTTGGATATGTAGTAAATTAACATTTCAATAGCACTTAATGACTGACTGAATGGAAATGACAATAAATGAAAATGTAAAACGAAAAAAGCGATCATGAAAATGTTTCCAAAAAATGAATAAAATGATTTTTGACCACTTTGTTGTTCAGATATATCACATATTTGTAACTAAATGAAACATGAATTGAAACAAAACACGGTATAAACTGAGGAGTGACTCCCGTGAGGTTCAAGTATTTTCTTCACTCTGCTCTCATGTCAAGAAGCATCAGTTCAGTGCATGCACTGCCTCGTCCAATCAGTGAGCGATACACAGTAAGGGGGCGGGGTGAGTATCTGAGGATTTCATCGGAGGATGGTCTGGTGGTTCCTCGGTTATCGCTCCTCCATGATCGCTCCTCGCTCCTCGGTCCTCCGGCAGAAATAAGAGCCATGGGACGGTACTCAAGATGGCGCAGGCAAATCAACTTCCGGTGAGACCGAGGACCGAGGAGCGAGGAAATGAAAATAGTCGACCTGAGAAGCAGCCAGTGAATACTTTAGAGCGGCCGCTGCAGTGTGAGCTAACCGGGAGCTAACGGAGGAGAATAAACTCCCGTGGAAGAGCAGCCAACACTGCTGCAGAAACACATTAATAAACAATGAACCACGGCACTCTGGAGCAAAGTATAAGGTTGGAGAAGTCGTTATTCAATTTATTCTGGCTTCGTGTGATTAAAAGCAACACGATCATCGACCCGACGCAGTTCCCCGTTGTTGTGAGCGTCGTAATGCCGTTGGGGAGCAAATCAGCGATGTAAACGGTGACGTCATGACGCAGCCAGTGTTGCCAACTCCATAGTAAGGAAAGTAGCTATTAGCTGTCCTGGAAGTCGCCAGAAGTCGCTAAATGACGTCATCGCCTAATTTGCATAGGGGAGTACAAAAAACGTTCCCAACCCTTCAAGGATCAAAACTTGAAACCACCGGAGTTAAATCCAGACGACAGTAGAAATGTCTTTGCCTTTTGAGTATGTTTTGGGGTTTTAACATGACAGTTTGGCATAGAAATCCCCCTTACAATAAAGGCAGTATGCCCGTGTGTCATCTCCAATAAATGGCTTCAACCATCCTTTATACTCAGGGTTTGATTCCCACTCCTTTCTGTATTTTTGAGAATACAATTTAGACTGTGCCATGATGTTTAGCTTGTCACAGAGAGGCACACACACAGTGGACGAGGTGATTGAGTGACTGAGGCTGTGTGAGGCAAAGCAAAGGCAGAGAGTGAAGAAACATTTACATTCAACATTTAAATCCCGCTCAAAACCAGGACGGCTTGGCAGTTGGCACATGCGCAATTCATTTGCAGTCTCGACGCGGGGGAGTGTGGTTGTCTCCTCTGCTCTGACTGCAGCTGCGGCCAGACAACTGTCAGTCTGAGCGCATGTGAGTACTATGGGAGGGAGGGAGTCTCTTCCCACAACTGTAAAGGAAAGTAAAACTATACTTACCTTCAAAACCTCTCTTAAAGAGCACCTTCGGGGGAGAGCATTGCAAAACTGGCCCCGGTAATGGTACAAATCTCAACCTGTCGTTCAATGGACAGCTTCCCCCCCCCCCCATCTATGTATATACTCGCATTTTAGACTCTGTTACTAACTGTATATCTGTAGACTTGGTATGTCTTAAATGTCCGGTTAGGATGTATTAGAACGAAATCTAAAATGAAAATTGTAAACAAGCAATCTGTATGTAAAAAAACCACCTGTATGTAAATTGTAAATAAGCTATCTGTATGTCAATAATGTCTTATATGTCTTAAATGACATGATGAATTGAAAATGGGGGACCCTGATGTAAACAAGACGAAAGTCTTTCTCTGGTCTGCATCCCCTTAACAATTGTATGTTTTGAGCTGTACTGTACTGTACCCAATATACAAGCTGTTAATAAACTTTTCAATCAATCAATCAATCAGGCGGGGCTCACGGCAGCACCCGCGGCTCGTTAACTGCAGAACAATACGTGAGTCTCCAAACACCAGAAAAGTCCCATATAACACCATTATAAATCGTTAGATTAGTTGTTAGTCGCTTTTGACACAAATAAGTAGCCGGAGGGTTTGGAAAGCCGCCAAATTTAACGAGAAAATCGCCAAGTTGGCAACACTGGACGCAGCAGCGGCAGCACCAGTCGGGTGCTGGGCGGTGTGAACAGAGCGGGAGCAGAAAAGGGAAACTGGAGCTGAACCAGAAAAGCTCTAGCTCGGAGCTAGAAAGGGAAAAGCGCTAGTTGCCCCTTTCACACCAGCGCTTTTTCAGCTCCGGCTCGGAGCTGGAGCCTGAAATGCGCCGGTTTTCCTGTTCACACCGCAGCGGCGCCGGCTCTTAGTTCCGGAATCCGGTTCACTTCCAGCTCCAAAAAATTGTCGGTCTAGAGGCAAGAGCTTCGGAGCTAAGAGGTGGCGTCGCTTACGTCTCTCTTACGTCGAGGCGTGCAGGAAACTAAACCCTCCTCCCCTGAACATGGGTCGACTGTCATGCCTGCCTACAAGCAGTAGTGCTTATAAACACACTTTATAAAGTCAGGCAACACTAACCAGGCTTCGTGTGATTCTGTTTATTTGTACCTTACTTTGACCATCCGTTCACTGTTATTGATCATTGTGGAGAGAGGCAGACGTTTTGTATTATAGCAGCTATCGGATGGAATCAATACATGGGCTGCACAGGTTGTCGTGTCCGACTATCACAAGTAGAATCATAATAAAAATACGCCGGTAAAATGTGCCTGTAGAAAACGGTTTATGCCACAATAGGATAGCAATAGCAAGTAGTCAGTTTAGCTTCGGTTGCTATGCTAACATCACCCATTTTATACCAGAGAAACTTTCATAACAGCGTTGTGATACCAAACAGCGTCAATTCAGACTGACACACATTCACTTAGGCTAAGGGGAACTGGGGATATGTATCAGCTGCTTGTGTGAGTCGGACAGTGAATACTTTAGAGCGGCCGCTGCAGTGTGAGCTAACCGGGAGCTAACGGAGGAGAATAAACTCCCGTGGAAGAGCAGCCAACACTGCAGCGGTCGGTAAATGTTGCAGAAACACATTAATAAACAATGAACCACGGCACTCTGGAGCAAAGTATAAGGTTGGAGAAGTCGTTATTCAATGTATTCTGGCTTCGTGTGATTAAAAGCAACACGATCATCGACCCGACGCAGTTCCCCGTTGTTGTGAGCGCCGTAATGCCGTTGGGGAGCAAATCAGCGATGTAAACGATGACGTCATGACGCAGCAGCGGCAGCACCAGTCGGGTGCTGGGCGGTGTGAACAGAGCGGGAGCAGAAAAGGGAAACCGGAGCTGAACCAGAAAAGCTCCCGCTCGGAGCTAGAAAGGGAAAAGCGCTGGTGTGAAAGCCGCATTATTCTTGAACCAGTCTATCCTTACCCAGATAAGTATTCTTTAGAAGCTGTAAACTTTATTTTGTGTTATCCTCCATTGTGTCCCAGATTCTAACTTTATATCTTTTAGGTCACAATGAGCTAACTTTAACAATGTCACGAATTTCAATATCATTTTTCTCCATATCAAGCCTGCTTCTCCCAGCATTTGATAATGAGTCTTATCACGGTTGTCGATCAGAGGAGCTAATGCACAGAGATATTATGATCTCTAGAATCACATCACTCATATTTCAACTCAAGTAACAGATTCTTAACCAATCATTAGATTCAGAAACAAAAAAAGCACAATGCATAAAGTGAAAATTGATTTATTTGAAAATATTTCCATTTGAAATCCATCTTGTTTCTTTTATTTACATTATCCCTTTAATGCTTTTATTTGTTCAAGTCTTAGAAGCATTATTCAATATTAATTTTGTAGCATAAAATGTCCAAATACATTTTACTCAAGGCTGCGTAAACATTCAACAGTCTTTTTTCTTTCTTCAGAAATCCAGTTAAAGTACTCCCTGTTCTTACATAAATATTTCAATGATATTTCCAACAACTTCTAATGTTTTCTGTTCAGAACAACGGACAACTAGTGGAGACTGAATGCATGAGGCGAGCAGCAACAGAGTCAATGGATCAATGTACTGCTGATGCAAGAGTCGAGATGAATGCAAGTCCTTCAGAATAGACAATAAGAGTGTAAACCAACCATGGGTGAGTCTGTCTCTCCATACTCTTAGTTTTAGCATATCGGTTCTAACTGTGTTTGTTTTTTAACAGTTTTCCTGGTTTAAGAGGTCGTACCAAGAGAAACGATCTCCAGTGCTGAAAATCTGACTGTCAGCTGATAGTGCTCCTTTACTTCAGTTGCACTGTAGACAATGTCTCTAAGGCCTCGAGTCAGATCCCACCCACATATGTATTTGTTCCTTTCCACACTGCCTTGACACTGAACACATAAACAATACAGGCAAAGTCAAAACAAGAAATGCGAGAACAAATTCATGCCATTCCTGAAAACCCTAAAGATAATAACCTCTTTAAAAATACTCTTATTGTCTTCCTTTTATTTGCTCTTTATAATAACTATTTATTTGAACCGTGCATCCTTATCATCTAAAAAGGTCCCATGAATTTCCCGTGCAGCACATTTACTGACACTGCTTTGAAGGATTAGAGCAGATGCCAGTATGTAGTGTAGTCTTGATGCTTGTTTACTGTTGTCAGTGTTGCTGCGTGTTTTAGGAGAAGGTGGCGGAGAGGATGGCCTCCTGCTGCTGCTGATGGAGGATCCCGATGCCGACAGCAGGCGCGGGCAGAGCCGGGCGGCTCACTAACCGGAGCTGAGAAACAAGATGAGACGGTTACGTGTGTGTCATTTCAGAACCATGATATTGTGTATTTTATTATTTGAATCAGGGCTCACCTTGCAGGCCAGCTGCTTCGCAAACCTTGGGGCTACATACGACCAGGGGCCCATGTTCTGTGGCTCCTCCTGACTCCAAGTAAACTCTGTGTGGCGATTTGTTAAACATTTATTACATTGGAAGTAAAAGAGCACATGGCTCAGTGTTTTCAATAAACATGTGACTGGTTCATTAGTTCAGGGAGTTCTTCTCTTTTCCCCTTTAAAACAAAGAGAAGAGATACTCCATATCCAACTGAAACTGGACTTTCTCTGTGGGTGTTTTTGTGGAGGTGAGAACAACACGATTGAGAGCTGAAGTGAAACCTGAGCTTTCAAATGTCACTTTGTTATAATGAGACCAACACAAAATCCACTCTTGGCAGCCATACAGTAACATGAGGCAAGTGGGAAAGACAAATCTGGTGATCATTTTTCTAAGTTTGATCTCCAATTATTGTGTGTTAGCAAGTTATGTAACAACGTTTCTAAATGTATTTCTAACCTAAAGAAAGACATGGTTAGAGTAAATGGAGGAATAAAACTCACATGGTAGAAAACATGATTTTAGTCCGATATATAAGATATTGTATATTCACTGGTAGTGGTGCACTATATTATTTTGTGGTTGAAATAAGCATTACAACAACAACCAACACAATGACCCTGACCAAAATTAAATTCACCTCATAACATTTTTTTACCTGTTCTCAAGATATAAACACAGAAAAGGAAATGATTTAGATAAGACTAAGGTTTTTTTTAGATATACATGTCGTGAATTTGGGAAATGATTACATCGGCCAATGTTGAAATCCACAAGATGTTGACAGCCTCTAGTTCCTCATGCTCACAAAGTCTTTCTTAACGAAATGAAGCAATCAGTCAGAGAGTGACACTCATTCAGCAACACAGGGTGGACACAATAATAGAAACACCTAACACAATGGGCCGTGCAGTGAAAACCAGTCTGCTGTAGCTCATACTTTAGATTTTTGTTTTAGATGAACGGTTTATTTGTCAGTTATGTTCTCCTCAGGACTGTAATTAAAGTGGAGACTGTCAGACTTCTATTCAAGTCGCTGAATGCCATTCAACTTCCTGTGACTCACAAAGAGAGATGCTGTCGAAATTGTTTTTCTGTCCGAAACTCAAATATAGATGGCTGTATCACATACGGACTCTGGATCCTGAAAGTATCGAAGAAAAAACTCTTTCCATAAAGTATGGAATGATAAAACTGAAATGACTATCATCTATCTATGCTTTTTTTGTATTACAATTAAGAGATTAAGAAAGCACTTTCAGTTCTCATTCATAACACTCCGTTCGATGTCTCACTATGGGATGCGCCTCATCGCGGAGCAAACAGAAGCATCAATCTCATTACGCCAATCCTGATTGGCTGGTGATCTTGAAGTCAACGTCAGGGAATCACCCCCTATAAGTAGCTTGCGCCACGACGCATGCGCCATTCAAACACCTCTTCTCGCTTCAGAGCACATCTCTACAGTAGCCGGACAAGCTTAACGGTCCACAGACTGAACCCAAATCCAAAACATTTCGGTCGACGGGCGCTCGCCGGCTACTCCTGCTTCGCAAGAAGACGGTAATACTAACGCCAGTTAGTAGGGGTGTAACGGTACACGTACCGAAATTATTCGGTACGGGCCCTTCGGTTCGGTACAGGTGTGTACCGAAGTGTACCGAACGAATATAACGTTAAACGTAAAAAATTGAGAACGTGAATAACTTTTTGGAAGTAATCTCAGGTGCTGCATCGCAGCATTCAGAGTAATTTGCTCACATTGGGTTCAACGCGTCATAGAGCGAGCAAGTCATTTCATTGGATGAGAGGCATACTATGAGAGCTGGACAGAGGGATGCGTTCAAATGTAGTCAGTAATTTGAGGAACTGTCAAAAATTAATGGCGAACGCAGATAAAGTTGAGCTCGAAAATCCTCCAGCATCATTGAAGTCTCCGGTTTGGGAACATTTTGGTTTCGCAGTTACGTACAAGGATGAAGGACAAAGACAGGTGGACCGAACCAAAGCTGTTTGTCGGCATTGTTCAACTAAAATTGGTTACGCGGCTGGCAATACATCAAACTTGCACACTCTTTTGAAAAGGCATCACCCGAACGTGAATATCACCGGTACCAAAAGAAAAAAGACTGAAGTGCAAACCTAACTCCCGCTAGCATTTAAGCCTCCACCACTCGCAAAAAGTTCAGACCGAGCCAAAGCTATTACAAACGCCAACTATCCTTATGTTGCCATGTTAGCAAAGCGCTATCTGGCTGTATCTGCTACCTCTGTCCCTAGCGAGAGGGTTTTCTCCACATCAGGAGACATTGTTAGTGCCAGCAGATCTGCCCTTTCGGCAAGCAATGTGGACAAGTTAATTTTTCTTTAAAAAAAACATGAAAATACAATGACAAGCAAGTCCTAATGTCAAACTGGCTGCTTAGGTGCTAGTACAGTACAGTTCAAATACAGATTATTTCAGTTCATCGAAATGCTGCACCTTAATGTTCATTTTATTATATTTTGTATTTATGAGTGAATATTCACAGTTTAATAATAATTAAAAACCCCAAACTAATAGTTTATGTTTTGTGAGTACTAGTACAGTAAAGTTCAAATACAGATTATTTCAGTTCATCGAAATGCTGCACCTTAATGTTTATTTTATTATATTTTGTATTTATTTGAGTGAATACATTATTCACAGTTTAATAATAATAATAAAAATATATATATATGTTTTGTTTTGTGAAAAAAAATTCTACTGTACCGAAAACGTACCGAACCGAACCGTGACCAAAAAACCGAGGTACGTACCGAACCGAAATGTTTGTGAACCCTTACACCCCTAGTATATAGCACTATTTATAGATTGTGTGTACAGTGAGGTTCTTGTAGTGGCTGTGAGTTTGTCCTCTACTGTCTTTTTATTCGTCAAAGTGATATAAGGGCCAGTTATGATAACAATTGTTAAGGGATATAGTCAAGCCCTTCATGCTGACATGTTTTTATTATATTCATAGTGAACACTTGTTTGCCTGCAATACAACAGTGTATTCAAAGACCTGATTAAACATACAGTAATTAACTTTTCCTCAAAGATCTGAATGATATTAAATAAGATGTTCTTATGGCACTAACACAGTCTGTATGGGGGTGGGGGTCTCGCACATACCTTTCGCATTGGGGTATTTTTTTAACTCCTGCTGCAGGGCGTCCAGAGGGAACGGACAGAGCTCCTCCACACGGATCAGTGCTGTGTTCTGATTGGCTGCTGATGTCTCTCTCTGTTTCAGCAGGGCATAGTAATGTTTCCCTGAGCACAGCACCACCTTCTGGACACTGCATGGAAGTACAATGAGATGGGCTTAATGTATGAATCTTCCACAAATCAGCAGTTTTCAATCAAAAGAACAAAGAAACATTGAAAAATGATTAATTGTAATATTTGTTTTTGGCTGTAACCAATAATTTGAGGGTGACATTATATATAATATTGACATTGACATTTTTAAATCAACATTGGATTCAGCTTTTTTTTGCATATTATAGTCTAGTGTTTCGTGCATAACACTGTTTCTGACTTGAGTAATCCAATAGTTCCAGTGTTGTCAAGTCAAAAAAACGTTTAATCATTTCAGAAATTCCGAACTGATGGTGCTTGTCGAACACAAAACAAGAAAAGTGTCTGTATTATCGGGGAACTTTAGCAACAATCCAAACAGGATTTTTCCCATTTGTTAAAGGGCACATTAACATTTAAATTGTGTTTTATGTCTTCAATAATATAAATATTGCTACTTCTGTACCTTGCTGCAGAGACTGAGGTATCACCCAACACTGGTCTGAAGGATGTTCCTGGAGCCAGCTCAGTCAGACTGGACGCTGCGCCCTGTGGAAACAAAACACATTATTCAGATACTTGCATAGAAACATTAGTTTAAAGGATTTGGAAATGTTCTGTTAGCACTCACAGAAAATCGGAGCAGGGTCTTGGGTCCAACCACAATGAGAGGTTTGCGGAAGTTACGGATCATCTGCCTCCTCAGCAGGTGGAAGTACTGAGCGGACGTGGTGGGGTTGACCACAGCCATGTTCACGCGGTCATCATCCACACCCTCCTCTTTACTGTCACACATCTGAGAGACAAAAAGGAGCAGTTAGCACTCATTCAGCTAATGAGTAACATAACACAAACCAACTAACAAGCTGCTAGTAGAACATTCAGTTCAGAAACATCCAGATTTAGAGCTGTAAACCAGTTAACAAATAACAGCAGAGATAGAGCAGTGCTTTGAAATCCTATAGAGCAAGAGTGTCTTAGTCTGTGGAGGTTTTAAAACCAGCAACATTTAAATTACTTGGAATTTTAGAAAAATATAATTGTGTTTTTTGCATACATTTCTGTGGTTGAACACTACTTCTTAAACTCTACTTCCTGCAGTATGCTGCAAAGTGGAACCGTATGACTCCACTATTATCCTACATTTAAGTGCATATCAAATCCAAGTTCTCTTTCAAACTTGGTGTTAACATGGACGTTATTTACAGAAAATTCAAAACTGGTAAGTTGGTTTAACATGGATTACATTCCCGCCACACAGACCTGGAGGAAGCGCTCCATGCGGCAGGAAGAGTGTTCGGGTCCGGCTCCATCGTAGCCGTGAGGCAGCAGGATCACCATCCCACACTGCAGCAGCCACTTCGCTTCACCTGCAGACACAAGAGTTACACAGCTGATGAGGAGAGTTTAAGATAATGAGAGTAAGTGTGACATGTTCATAGCACCAGTGTAGTCAGGAGCTTACCTCCAGTGAGGAAGGTATCGAAGATGATCTGCGCTCCGTTGAAGAAATCTCCAAACTGAGCCTCCCAGATGGGAAGGAGCTTCGGCTGAGCGATGCTCATACCATACTCAAATCCCAGCACCGCCTCCTCAGACAGCGGGCTGTTACACACCTGAACACACACACAAAGACACAAAGTCATCACAATACAACATGAAAGGATAACACATTTTGATACTATTAAAGAATTAAGGTTTTAAATATCTCACGATTAGGACGGATTGTGTTTATCAGGTTTATAAGGCATTTACCTCCAGGAAGCCAGCCTGCTGAGGGCTGATGTGGTTCAGAGGGATGTACATGTCGTTGGTGTCCTGACACACCACCATGGCGTGTCGATGGCTGAACGTTCCTCTTCCCACGTCCTGTCCGCTGATTCTGATATTAAAGCCTGTAACAACAATCATTTAACATTTTCTTCAAATCCAATTTTTGTCACTAATAGAAAGAAATGATTCATATATTTGATCTGATGTGTTTTCTCTGTTACACTGACCCTGGGAGAGGAGCGAGCCGAAAGCCAAAGCCTCTGCTGTCGACCAGTCCAGTTTGTTTCCTTCTTCCAGCTTCTGCAAACGAGCCTGAGTTCACAAAGAAAGAAAAAACCGGAATTGAGCTGCTGCTATTTCAACAAAAGACAATCCAATAGTAACTAGAAAGGTTTGCTCAATAGAGTACAGAACTACACAAAGTCTGTCTCCCTCTCCCCTCACAGTCATCACATTACATTTCAAACAAATAAGAGTTGACCTTTCCCACTCCATTACAGTCAAGGTGTGTAGGTAACAAAGTAAAAAGGGGATTTATTCATCTTGTTTAGTGTTTAGCTTGAGTGGACCATAACATATTGGGCATATCAATCTACAGATGCTCCAGTTCAAAATAAAGGTCAACATTTTCTATGCTTCTCAGTTTTGGAGCTACAAAAAAGGCAGATTTAAAATAGAAAAGGCTTGTGTTTGGACTCGCCAATTGCCTGAAAGTATTTTTCTTCTGAAGCAGTTGTTGTTAACTTCCAGGCGGTTAAGAGAAGTGAACATTCAGGCGTAAATTACGATATAAAACGGTCCAAAAAATAGGCATTTCAAGAATGTTGGATCATTGCAAACACAAGAGGTCTTTAATGCGCATATAGTCGTATAAGTACTGGAGTAAATGAGACATAGCAGCACCTGAACATGGGTCTTCCTCAGGTGGCTGTGGACTTGGATTTCCTCAGGGATGTCCACAGATTTGGCCCCTACGTACTGCAGCAGGGGGACGGGGACGCCCGTGTCCCAGGTGGTGACTTTGGCCTGGGGTTCGCCCAGATCCCCCCAGCGGCCCTGCAGGTTGGTGAGTGTGGGGGTGTACAGGGTCATGTTGGACAGCTTGTCGTTGAGCATGCTGTAGTGTTGGGACTTGATCTCGTCCCGCTCCGCCTCGGTCATCAGACCCTCGGAGATCAGCTTCTCTGAGTAACAGTCAGGGATGCTCTGACGAGTTCTGTGAGGACCGACAATGACACAATGTTTTATTACACAGTATATTTTCAAGAACACGATGTACAAATATACCTGTAAGGAAATAAAACATTTAGTAAATCTACACAAACTATTTAACGAATGCTTGTGGGTTTTACTCAATTTATTAATTAAATAAAAATCATATTAAAATGGCATTTGGAAACAATGAAAACAATAAGCAATGTCCCTTTGTTGAGTTGCTTCTTAGCGAAATGCCCTTTATGTTAGATTTAGCTTCCCTCTGGTCAAGCAGTGATACAGTATATATATTTGTAGGACTTTTATTAAGAAAGGTAAAAACAGTGAGTGAAGCTTATTTCTTTAAGTTGAGCTGAATGAAGCCACTGGTTTAATCATTCATACCTTTACAAGTGTAAGTGTAACTCATAAGCCTCAGCTAGAGAAATGTAGTGCCATATTTAGCTTTGTGCATCCTCATTCTAACACATTGATACAACTCTTAAATGTCTTTGTGTTATATTGTTTGAACACTGTCATTGTTAATGTATCGGTACTTAGATTTTAAAAACACTACTATTACCCATTTTCTAAGTATTTCAATACCTTTCTATACTAGCTAATACCTGCTGAAATATAACAGTTTTATCATCTGCTTAAGAGGCCTTAGAAATACGATGGGTCTTCTACACTAACATCTGAGGTGATATGCGTTGTGATACAAAGTCTTTAAGGCTAATTGAACTGACTTGATGATCTTGTACATGGCCGGGTTGGTGAAGAAGGGCTCGTCCAGCTCGTTGTGGCCCCACTGACGGTAGCAGACCAGGTCCACGATGATGTCCTTCCTGAAAACACGCTGGTAGTCCACAGCCAGCTGAGTGGCCCGCAGCACCTCGTCTGGATCATCGCCGTTCACGTGGATCACAGCACAGTTCACCATCTTACCTGGGGCAAAAAGGTGGGCATTAGCTTCTGATTATAAAAGAATACATGACCTGGTGGAGTCATGTTTTAAAAGTGCATCTTGGGTTTTGACCAAACTTTGCAATTCAAATAGTAGCAAATATTACAAATGTTAATATTTTTTACTGACCGACGTCGCTACAGTACAGAGACGACCTCCCCCTCTCGGACGGAGTGGTGAAACCCACTTGGTTGTTGACGATGAGGTGGATGCTACCACCCACTCTGTAGTGAGGGAGGTTGGAAAGGGTCAGTGTTTCTGGAACGATCCCCTGTCCAGTGAAAGAGCCGTCACCGTGGACCTAGGAGAGGAGGAGAGGGATGGTCTGTACGTTTTAGTAACACTGCAGGAGGGATTATTGATTCAATATTGTACAAGGCCTAGAGGGGTTTGTAACTGTGGACCAGAAGAGCAAAGCAAAGAAGACTTTCAGATGTCTATTATTTAAGTGTCTGTGGACACTTTTTTTCCTCGATGGAACTAATAATCATATGTGACATAAAATAAGTGTTGTTTTTTATATGGGCGTCTAACAGTTATTTAAAGACAGACATGAAAACATTTGAAAACATCCTTGAACATGAGAAATACCCTGTGCAGCCTAACATCTACCAAGGTGTGAAATCCATATCATTTGTTATTTTATTTTTAAAAAATGTGTAATCTGGATTCTGGACGTTGATCTGCAACAAAATCCACGTAGTGAGCATCAACCATGGGCCAAATTGTCTTTGTTTTACGAAGTCTATTGCTTGATAAGAAAGAACAAGGAAGACCTCCCTTTGTGCAACCAATTAAAAATGAAAGCGTTATATAGAAGAATGCATACATGTATGCTCCAATGGCCATGGTATCAACAATTGTGTTTTTTATGGGTTTCAATGGGGACATTTGTACTAAAGGGTCTGAGTGTCTGTATTTTGGTAACATCGTTTATTAGAGACTCACCATTGAAGCTGAGGTTGAACTTCCAACAAACATAAGAAAACAAAATGTACACCATATGCCAAAATGATTGCAAAATGTTAAATTAAAAAGACAAAAATGTCCCTCGTAAGGTACAAGAGTTTAGTGTGTGGTAGTTGTACCTGCAGACAGACAACCTGGTCCCCTGGCTGTGCGTTGTCTTCAGGGGAATAGTCTCCTTCCTGCCTGAGCTGCTGCCTGGCTCGAGTTTTGCCCTGAGCCACGGGGTTGATGGCCTCCAGGTGGGAGGGGTTGGGCAGCATGGTCACATGGACAGGACGCGCAGCTCCGAAATCCAACTCTAATGATGCGGTGAGGTGGGAGAGGACGTCCCCGGTGGCAGAGCACATCTCTGGGAACTCACTGAGGCCGCGCATCTTACGGAACATGAGCTGCAGAGAAAACGTAGTTTGAAGTTACCCTTGTTTACCCTTTGGCAGCAGGCTTTGACTTCCTGTTTACTCGTGCTGCTGATTACAGTGGTGCAAAGTAAACAATCTTATCTTGTCAAGTCACAGATAATTGTACATGTCTCATTAGATGTGCCTGTGTCGTGCAGATTAACCTCTGGAGGGAACTTCAGCAGGCCGGACAGCAGGTTGAGTCGGCCTCTGTGCGGCATGCCGATCACAATGTCAGTGATTCCGCTGAAGGCCGAGTAACGGAATAGCTCGTGGAAGAATCCCATCATGCTCTCTGCTCCTTCTCCTCCATAACGCTTCACAGTAGCAAACTTGGTGGCCAGGAAGTGGTCGAATTCCTACAGTTGGTGAGAGAAAAGTAAAGAAACAGAGGCACAATAAATAAATGACTTTGCTATACGAAAGTAGAGATGATTAATCGGCCGACGGCCAGAATCAGACAATTTCGAGCTTGTTATGCCATCAGTCTAAGAAATTGTAAATGTTCTCAATTACCACTTCCGCACAGGACAAGGGTTCATGTAGAGCAGGGGTTTCAAACTCAAGGCCCGGGGGCCAAATCCAGCCCGCAACTTCATTTTATGTGGCCCACAAGAGCTTGCAAAGAATATATGTTTATTATACGGCTACATGGCGATTTACAGAGGCACGTTGCCCATACATGGAGCACAATGCATCTCAAATTTGACTTTCTCAGAATTTGACTTTTTTCCTTCTAAATGTCACTTATTTTTTTCAAAATGTCACTTCTTTTTATTTTTGATTGTGACTTTTCTTCCAGAATTCCAGGCTTTTCTTTTTAAATCATTTTGTGACATTCTCACTGAAAAGACATGCAATTATTTGCCCTAGACTTCTGCTTTCAGTCGTAGTTAATCATGAAGTTATTATTACCTTATCCGATAATAATCCAATGCAGAATGATGTAATATAATACAATATTTTATATATACGATATATTTATATATCTATTTTTATAGTCTTAAAGTTACAACCGGCCCTTTGAGTGCAACCATAATGCTGATGTGGCCCGCGATGAAATTGAGTTTGACACCCCTGAGAGTGAACAGAAGCACAAATAACATTGGACTTCTGTCACAGCATCACACTTTGGGTCTTTCTTGCTAGATGCCCCAAACAAGTGAGACCCTCTTAGCAACCTTTTTCTTTTTCTTTTTTTTAAAATGGGATCAATTTAGCGACTTATTAAAGGTCACATGTGATGGCCATTTCCACTGATCATAATTCCATTGTTGAGGTATACTAGAATAGATTTACATCGTGCAATTTTCCAAACTCACATTGGTTTCGCATACAGCATCTCTGTAAAGTATGTGTATTCAGCAGTATTCACTCTCTCCACTAAACGGCTCGTTGCAGCTCTTGCCCCCCCCTCTTCCCTGTGAGCACAGTATGCTCCGATTGGTCGGGACCAGTCGGGACGTTGTGAATCGCGCTGAGCTCCGTGGAGGTGTTGTTTCCTTGTTTAGCGATACACAGCGAAACACAGCCAAACTCACCCTGAGCACAAACAAAGTCACAGCCGAAGTAAAAACAATAAGTGTGGCTTCATATTGAGTAAGAAAAAGGTTGATAAACGCTGTGAAAATGGGTCTGCAGAGAGAATTTCGCCGACTGTCTGTTATCAGCCTGCAGCCAGGGAGGAGAAATCAGCAGAGCTGCCTGCACTGAGTGTGTGAGGAAGTCCGTGGATTGGTCAATTTGGACCAATCAGCGGGGGCTTAACGTAACGGCTCCGCGGACGTAACGTAACGGCTCCACGGATTGGTCCATTTCGTTCCGGGGACGACATGACATGTACCCGGAAGAATCAAATGGACAATGACGTATCTCCAACGAGGGGTTTTGGGGAGGTATTTTCTGTGTTAGAGTTTTACTCGCTTTGAGGGTTTTGACTCTGCACACCGTTTACATGCATAAAAACCTTCATAACACACAAGGGGACGGGTAATAACCAAGACATGTCTCCTTTAAGGCCCTCAGAGAAAAAGTGTGAAATATATTCAGAAATCGGCTGCTCTGCCAACAGCCTTGGGTCGCTAACTCCCTAACTCTCAACTACAAAGATATTTGAATATGCTATCAATTGCAGTTATTATGTGAAATAAATATCTTATCTTAATTGGTCACACTTCTACTTCCGTCAGAATATACCCAGAAAAACGTAAATCTACACGAAACATGATTTGATGCAAAGTTTTTTTTAGCCTACCTGAGACTCCAGCATGACCTTGGCCAGCCGCTTCCTCTCCTCAGTGGAGAAACTCTTCTTCTTGAGTTCCTCAAAGCGGTCGGCGAACCACTCCCTCTCCTCCAGGCTGCTCAGCTGGCTGGTCTCCACTGACAGGTGGCCGCAGTACGCTCCTTCCAGGTAAGTCTGCACCTCTTCCACTGAACCCTCTGCTTTGCCAAAATGTCGTAGACCTTCAGAAATACAATAAAGGATTCATGAGAACATCGACAAGTGACTTATGAGCAGAGGAGAGCATTGTTTTGGTGTTTTTCATGCTTCACACCTCAAAGTTAACACATTCAAAGCACCACTGTCTTTGATTCCAACTGTATCTCACTCATGATTATGTTATACTCCCTGGTAAATGGTGAATGCAGATCTTTGATTTGAGTAAAAGTAGCGACATCCCAGAAATTCATGTCAAAGCATTACTTATGCAGAATGAGATATTTCAAAATGCTGATATTTTATTATTGTATTAATTTATGCAACAATGTGCTAATCATTTTAATGTTGCTAAAAGGTGGAGCTTATTTGAAATTGTCTTTAACTACAGTATTAATCTCAGATATGAATTCTAAAAAATACTGTACAATTTATAAATGATTGTACTTTGCATTAATAATCTGAATATGTAAAGTAACTAGTAACTAAAAAGTACAGTATTTCCCTCTTGAATGTTGTCCTGTAAAAGTATAAAGAAACTGGAATGACTCCCATACATTTCCTCTAAATTACACAATAATCGAGTAAATGTATTCCACCACTGAAAGCTTTTAAAAAAGGAGACAAACTTCTGGATGCCTTCTGCAGGACTCCCTGCACGCTGTCCTGTACCTGAGGTGTGGAGTGTTCCTGTGACGGTGTCGGTCAGCATGGTTATCTCCGGGACGCTGTCAGCAACAGGTTTATCGGGCTGTAACGGGTTGATTTTAGCAGCCTTGTGACCATGTGCTCTGTATGCCTCCACCAGACGGGACAGACCATGATCTGCAAGAAAACAGGCCGATAAGTTAGTGAGGTGAAATAGCGACCTCGGCTAACAACAGCAACATCGTCTGATAAACAATGAGACAACTTTAGTGGGAAGGAGGTGGAAGAAGTATTCAGGTGATTTAGTCATTAAAAGGAGCAATACTACAGTGTAGAAATACTAAAATGCTACAAGTAAAAGTTCTGCATGCAAACTTTTACTCAAGTAAGTAAAAAAGTATTAGCATCAAAATATACCTTAAGTACCCAAAGGCAGCATATATTTTAAATCATTGTATTATAGGTTAAAAGGAGAGGCTCAGTTGGACTTTGTTGCAACAGAAGAACAGTTCCATAGTTCTGCTTGTTTGCAGTACATTTTGGGCAATTAAATGCGGATTCCGTCCTGGTCGTGGAACGACGGATCAGCTTCTTACTCTCGCAAGGATCCTGGAGGGGGCCTGGGAGTACGCCTATCCGGTCTACATGTGTTTTGTAGACTTGGAGAAGGCGTATGACCGAGTTCCCAGGGAGTTACTGTGGGAGGTGCTGCGGGAGTATGGGGTGAGGGGGTCTCTACTCAGGGCCATCCAATCTCTGTACTCCCAAAGCGAGAGCTGTGTCCGGCTCCTCAGCAGTAAGTCGGACCCATTTCCGGTGAGGGTTGGCCTCCGCCAGGGCTGCACTTTGTCACCAATCCTGTTTGTAATATACATGGATCGGATTTCGAGGCGTAGTCGTGGGGGAGGGGGTCTGCAGTTCGGTGGACTAAGGATTGCACCACTGCTTTTTGCAGATTATGTGGTTCTAATGGCTTCATTGGTCTGCGACCTTCAGCTCTCACTGGATCGGTTCGCAACCGAGTGTGAAGCGGCTGGGATGAGGATCAGCACCTCCAAATCTGAGGCCATGGTTCTCAGCAGGAAACCGATGGACTGTCCACTCCAAGTAGGGAATGAGTCCTTACCTCAAGTGAAGGAGTTCAAGTATCTCAGGGTCTTGTTCTCGAGTGAGGGAACAATGGAGCGTGAGATGGGCCGGAGAATCGGAGAATCGGAGCAGCGGGAGCGGTACTGCAGTCGCTTTACCGCACCGTTGTGACGAAAAGGGAGCTGAGCCAGAAGGCAAAGCTCTCTGTCTACCGGGCCATTTTCGTTCCTACCCTCACCTATGGTCATGAAGGATGGGTCATGACCGAAAGAACGAGATCGCGGATACAAGCGGCCGAGATGGGTTTTCTCCGCAGGGTGGCTGGTGTCTCCCTTAGGGATAAGGTGAGAAGTTCAGTCATCCGGGAGGGACTCGGAGTTGAGCCGCTCCTCCTTCGCGTCGAAAGGAGCCAGTTGAGGTGGTTCGGGCACCTAATAAGGATGCCACCTGGGCGCCTCCCTAGGGAGGTGTTCCAGGCACGTCCAGCTGGGAAGAGACCAAGGGGTAGACCTAGGACCAGGTGGAGGGATTATATCTCTTCGCTGGCCTGGGAGCGCCTTGGGATCCCCCAGTCAGAGCTGGTTGATGTGACCAGGGAAAATAAAGTTTGGGGCTCTCTGCTGGAACTGCTACATCCGCGACCCGACCACGGATAAGCGGGAGAAGATGGATGGTATTAAGGCAGTGTGAGAAAAAGTTTTTAGAGAGTACTTGTCCATGGACAAGTGAGTTTGGCAATTTACTTGTCCGAATACATTTTTCACTTGTCCAGAATGGACAAAAATTGGGGCCACTGGAATCTTCTTCTTCGTCATCGTATTTTACATTTTCCCACGGTTTTTACGACACCGCTAACGTAAGTGAGCGGTAAGATTTTACTGCATCACACATAGGTTTGGGTATCGTTTGGATTTGAACGATTCTGGTTCTGCTTTTCGATTCCGGTTATTTTCGGTTCTCAATTCCGGTTCTTTGAGAGGGTAAAAATAAGTCAAACTGGGAGAAAAATATATTTATGAAAAGATTAAGTCAAATCTGTATTCCTATTTACAAATCACTTCATACTGTTGAATTTCTTACGGTTATTGAATACAATTATATAAAAATAATCTCTGCATTGTTTAGTTAGTTCTGGTGCAGTTTGAGAATGTACAATTGGCCCAGTCTCCTCTGATGTTACACAACCTGCCTGTGAGACAAAGTCCAACCACACATGTCCAACACATAGGACATAACCTAATAATAATAATAATAATAATGACAAATTAGATGTATAGCCTATAGGCCTAGCGCTTTTCTACAACTCAAATACGCTTACACATGTCCTGCAATACACATGCTGCAGCTGCCCAGCTGCTCACTGTTTGTAAAAGTAAATAAATAGTATTTTCATTTCAATAATGTACCTTCTATACCCTGCTTCATAAACAATACTGACATCCAGTGGCATGCACAGACATTTATAGGGGCAGGTGCTCAAGAGAAAAAAAAAGGGGCACCTTCTGAGTCGTTGTGGCGGTCGCGCCGAAATTGTGCGCTCCGAAATTGTGCGCAAAAATTTGCCGGATAATGGCGGATTTTGTTACGTTTCTTTTTGGTTTTTGGTTACTTTATTTCGGGGTTAGGGTTATGTTATTTAATTCTTATTTTTACCTGATTTTACTGATTTATTATCAACATTTTTATTATTTAACATTTATTTTTATTATTCTAAATGACTTAGGGGGGTCCAATCTGAAGCTAGGGGGGATGAAACCCCCCCCCCCCCCGGGATTGACGCCCCTGGTGGAACCGCCGGCTGCCTTAGTAGTGTGAGATTTATTAAAAGGCACATCTTGTATGTCGTAATTGCATATATATTTATTTCAATAACCATATGCTGTCTGATGCAGATGCCTATCTAAAACAAATCAAATAGTAGGCTTACTAGCTTCTACACGCTGAAGCAACTGTAGTCAGGGATGCAAACTCATCAGGTATGAAAAAGGTGACAAGGATCCGAGCCCCCGACCCCACGGAATATCGGCTTTAAAATGAGGAATAACAGAGGATTTTAGCAGTCAGAACAACTAAAGCAGCAGGTAATAATAACAGAAACGCCAAAGAGTTACATCTAATAGAAATATATAAAAGCATTTATTTAATTGTGTAGCAGTCAGTTTATAATTTTGGCAGCACTGTTGAGCATTTTGAAAATGTATTTTCATGCCTCTTAGTATTTTTATAATACTTTTCTACTTTCACTTGAGGAACATTTTGAATGCAGGACCTTTACTGTAACAGAGTATTCCTACACTGTGGTACTTCTACTTTTACTCAAGTACAAGATCTGAGTACTTCTACTTTTATTAAGTACAAGATCTGAGTATTTCTACTAAAGTACAAGATCTGAATACTTCTACTTTTACTCAAGTACAAGATCTGAGTACTTCTACTACTAACAGCTGTTCACCAGCGGTGCAGTCTGTGCCACAGTGACTCCGCACAGTTAACGAACGTACCGTAGCTCAGAGTCCTGCATCGGGTCGGGTACCCGCGGGTACCCGACGGGTGACCCGCAAAAAAGGTGATTCGCGGGTGGTATTTTTTCAAACGCTTTTTTCCGGGTTCGGTTCTGGGTAAAACAAAGATGATGCGGGTCGGGTCGCGGGTATTGCATAATAAATATATTAAAATAATAATAATTTAGTTTAATGTTTAAATCCTCAGACCTCTCCCCCGCGGGACCGCGCATAATCATAACCTCTGCAGCGCATCAATCTGCTGCTGTGCGCGCCACATTCGAAATGGCTGAGGTGAAGCTCTCTAGCGGAGAATACAGCATTTTCAATAACACTTCCTCAAGAGCGAAATCCAACGTCTGGGAGGCTTTTGGTTCCTAGATGGAGAAAATAACCAACATCCCACGCTTTTTGAGACAAATATGCAACTGCGTGTGTTAATAATTGCACGTTTTCACTGCTCATATATATGCGGGTTCGGGTCGGGTTGGGAATCTTGTGCCGACGGGTCGGGTCGGGTTGCGGAACTAATTGGCAATATGTGCGGGTAGCGGGGCGGGTTCGGTATTGCACGTCGCGGGTGCGGGGCGGGAGCGGGTCTTGAAAATCAGACCCGTGCAGGACTCTGCCGTAGCTATTGTAGCTGACCCTCATCCCGGAGCAGCAGAGTTCAGCCGGCCCGACAGGCAAGAAGACTCGAGCACACAGCTCGCGCTTCATATATTAAAAAATAACACCATGCGCACATAACAGCTCGCGACCGCAGATTATTTCGGCGATTAGATCAAATGTAAATTATATTTGACGCAACTTTAGTTACATTTCCATGACTTTTCCAAAACTTTGGGAAAAATATTGTTTTCCATAACTTTTCCAGGGCCTGGAATTTGCATTTTGAATTTCCATGACTTTTCCAGGTTTTGAATGACCGTACGGTACGAACCCTGTATAGTTTAGTTTGGCATCTGATTTAGGGGATTAAACAATACACTCGTTGTATTTGTTACCTGTTGGTTACTGACTTGGTCGTCACTAGGGCACTTTTAATCGTGTTGCTGCGTGCTGCTGCACCACACACCCGCCGTGGCCTGTCTGACTGAGTGACTGACTTAGTGATGTGTCGGTCGCGAACGAGCCGGCGCAAAGAGCCGGCTCTTTTAAGTGAACGACGGGAGCCGGCTCTCGCCCGCGAACGAGCCATTTTTGCGGAGGGATCTAGATCGGCATGAAGGCACATTTGCAATGTGCACATTATCCCGCTTATTACATGGCCACATTCTCAACAAAGTAACGACATGACTCCCAATAGTAATGGAAATGCTTTTATGGATTTAGAAAATGATTTTATTGATTTAAAAAATAGTTTTATGTATTGATTTAAATTGACATGCATCCGCTAAGAAAAGTAGTCCGTTGTTACTGTTTGAACTAACGTAGCAACGGCAGGAACTGCTTCGATAGTGTTTTTGATTACAGATTTGAAAACATCGTTGCTTGCTTTAAAAGTAGCTCAATTCATTATGTCAAACCTTGGAAAGTATCTAGATATCCCTGCCCTAATGCCAAAGTAACTGGCAACTGAATATGTGTCGCAGTTTGATGTCTATGTCTGGACCGCTGCGTAAAAAGGAGGGTTTCTGCCCCATTACTTCTCTTCTTACTTCTATAAGAATAAAACACGGAGGACGGAGATCTCTTTTTCTCCCCCTCTTCTGAGAGCCCAGCAGCTGATCTCAAAGCAGCTCCCCTCTCCTGCAGGGGGCGTGGTCAGCTGCAGCTCACAGAATCAGCCCCCTGCAAAAACAGCGCTGGATGGAGCAAATAGAGCGAAATGAGGCATGGCTAAAATACAGGATCTTTTTGGTATTTTGAAAAAAAACCTATATTTATATACTTTATATAGGTCGATACAGTAGCCCCTTTTTTTAAATAGTTTTTATAGGTGTTGCTATCTGTTTTGTGTAGTGTGGTTCTACAAGCAAGTCAATGCATTCATTGGGTGGTATCAGAGAGTTGCACGGGTCTGTAAATGCAATGAAAACAATTGGCCACAGCAAATCATTTATATTAAACATGTAATTTTTACTTTTGAATACTTCAGTACAAAGGATGTATTGAATAATTTAAGTGATATATGTGTACAAATATAAATCATTAGTCAAAACAGGGCTACATTTGATTTAATTAAAAGGTATAATAAGTGGTAAACTGAAGAGCCGTTTGGGAGCCGAAAGAGCCGGCTCTTCTTGGTGAGCCGAGCCAAATGATCCGGCTCACCAAGAAGAGCCGGAATTCCCATCACTAGACTGACTGTCAGCTCTGCGCGCTCACGTTGAGAGCAGGGAAGGGAGGGGCTGCAGCCAGGAGTACGGGAGTGCCGCAAGGCATGCGTGGGGATGTCTGACAAAATTACAACGCGCATTTGGGGCATTGTTGTATATATTAGAAGCTTTTAATCCAGAATTGATCGATGTTACCATGAGCCACATACAGTACACTGTAAAAAAAAATTTAAACTGTAAAAAACGAACTTTCAAAAGGGCACATTGCTGTCCAGAGGGCAAAACGGGCAGGTGCTCAAGCACTACCTAGAGTCATGTGTGCACGTCTCTGCTGACATCCCTGTGCTCCTCTGAGTCTGGGGGTCCGGGGATGTGAGGACAGCGCGAGGACACAGACAGGGAGGTTGCTTTACTTCATAAAAGGAAATGGTGGTCAATATTAACAACATAGGAGTTAAAACGCTTAATAACCTTCATTATGCGTTAGAGAAAGAACATAAGAAAGTTTGACAAAGATGAGGCTGTTAATCGGGCAGCGGATCCGCTGTGTGTAGAAAGAGAGAGAGACGCTGAGCTGCAGCGATCAGCTGATACGGAGCATAGATAGAGCTGCAGTCCGCGGGGCTCGGCCTCGCCTCCTGTCCTCACAACTCTTATTAATCCCGGTACCGGACAATTGATATTTGTTCCTAATCGGAACCGTGTTTTGCTTCCCAACCCTGCCACTGTGCTACACTTCCCACCCGCCCCGCCCCGTCTAACTGTACAGAAAGCGGCGAGATGCATTTCCTTAGGAATCGACAAGCAGAATCTAAACGAACAATGGCGGACACGTACAATTTGCGATTGAGTTCTGCCTTTTGTAAACTGAATGTATCAATAATTTGTCAATAAATCAGGCCGAAAAACGTCACTTGTCCGCCGGACAAGTCAATTGAAAGATCTACTTGTCCGATATTGTAAATAACACGTCCCGGACGGTGGGACGTGTACTTTTTCGCACACTGCCTTTAAGGTCTTCATCACTTCAATGTTGCACTTGGTACATTTGGGGTACATTTGAATTACTTTAATTACTACTGGGTGGCTTAACCTTCAATAATATATGATAATGTATTAGTTGATTAATATTTAGTATCAATAACATACATCTACAAAGTAACGAGCAACTCAATCTGCTAAATGAATAGAGTGGAATAAAAAGTACAGCATTTATCAACAAATTATAGTGGAGTAAAAGTATAAAGTAGGATGACGTTTAAATACTCAAGTAAAGTAAAAGTACCAAAAAGTTTTACTTAAAGGGATAGTGGAAATCCGCGAATTTTGGGTTTAACTTATGTATTTGTATTAAAAATAAGCATAATAAACTATTTTTTTTAATTTCATGCGCCTAGTTTCATTTTATTTTCAATTTTACTGCGCCCTCTCAATGAAACGAAATACTTCGGGAATCGTCGGGAATCTTCGGATGATGACGAGAGCAGAGGAAGACGGGCACAAACAATGGCGGACATTCAATAGCATTTGCATGTGAATAGCCGACCTTTATTATGGTGAATAGATGTGTTTTGTATGGCTGTAGTGCGACAGCAAATGCAGAGAATGGCGTATCGACTCATGCGTTTCCAAGAAACCCAGCCATTCGTCGTCAGTGGGTGAAATGTGTTCAGACATTTTCACTATAGGTAATACTATAAGACGGCAATACTTTATACCGAGTATATTGCCATAAATATGATGATTGATTATCAGTAAAAAATTCTACGTGACACAACGACATTGGATTAACCTTGAGATGCGTTTTTATTCCGTTGAACACAACTTTTGATCACAAATCAAAAAAGGTAAGACGTAATTATTGTAATATTTTTGGAACCGGATGTTGTTTACTTTCTCTTTTCTGGCTGATAGCTCCAGGAATTCGAGGTCTTACAGTGATGACATTACATGTGTGGAGTCTCAGCTTTAAATCGTATATCTTGTTTGTGCAGTTAAGATAGTAATAAGGGCATTTCCACCATGTGTTGTGTGTAAAAAAGCGTTAGCATTAGTTAGCATTGTTTCGCTCAATGCTAATTCAAAGGCTTGGTATTACTCTTGTGTTTTTTCTAGCTAACAATTGTTCTTATTGTCAGTTAGCGGAGTTTCTTACCTTTAAAAGGGTATGAAACATTAATAGTTTCATAAATGTTAAGAAGCCCTGAGACATGTGAGAGAAAAAAAACTGTGGGAGGGGTCCACTGGGGGGACCTTCGGGCTTAACTGGTTAACAATGATTAATATTTGTAAAGGCTACAGGTGATCTTAAGATGCGTGAGCTATGCTTAGGGACCTACCAGTCAAGATTATTTGTGCGTAGGGGTGCATCATCTGGCGCCTGCTCCTGGTCATCCTCGCCATTGCCCATGCCGTGAACCATCACCTCGGGCTCGGGCTCGGGCTCGAACAAATAAGGACGTAATGGTCAGGGCTGCACATAACTGGTGCGCATGCGCACCTCCGCCAAAAAAAGAGCACCGGGTCATTTGAAACAAAGCGCATTTGCGTACCAACATTGAGAGAGGGAGAGAGAGAAGGGAGAAGAGAAAAGAGAAAATAGAGGAGAGAAGAGAGAGAAAGATATTTGCGAGTTGCATATGAACCATGATATGAACTCAGGGCTGGCCCGTAGCTCTGGCTAGATGTTCGCCTAGGGCGCCAGATCTGGGGAGGCGCTGCGCTGGCAGTTCTGGGAGGGAAGAAAACATTTTGACCGTTGGGTCTCATCCTAATTTTCGGCCTTGATGTAACAATATTCATAATTAAGTAAATGTAACACCCTTTCCAGCCCGGTTACACGTTTCATTTGCCCTGTACGATGGGCGCTGTAAGTGATGAAAATGGGGGATGTTGGCTTATCTGGCGCCCGCAGCTCACAGACAAAATGCGAGTGAGAGGGAGGGTGCACCGGTACCAGCGCTGTTATTATAATCTGGTGCTAGCTGCTCTAACGGATATAAGAAGAAGATGTTTCTACAATAATGTGGAGGGAGAGTCCTCTCCAGTCAGACTGAGTGGCTGATAAGTTAACTACAGCTCAGTGAGGTAAAGGACTCCTAGTCTAAGTTCAAACGGTTTGGTCACAATTTATGTAAACACATATTTCCAAGGCACTCCTTTATAATTATTGGGATAAACAGGTTTGAAATCATTCATACTATAGGACAGTAACCAAAAATATCCTTTAAAACTGGAGAGATAAAAAAAATGCATAAATAAATGTTAAGGTAAAATAAGATATTAATGAACAACAACAATAAAATAAGTTACATTCATTTGTTATTGGCTATGGTAGGTTATTGGTTATGTTCACATACTTATTTGATTACATCCACTTGTCTAAGATGATAACAGAGACTTTCGACCCAAACCCAGCTGTTGACTTGTGGATGCAAGCAGCTAATCACAGACTCAACCAGAGAGAAAGAAGTAGGCCTACATCATCAGCTACCATGTCTGACAGAGAGGAAGACAGTGAGGAGAACAGTCAGGAGGGTAGTGATGACAGCTTGTAGGATTACTGGTCGTGCTAATGTTGTCTTGTGTTCACCTCTGCATGTGTGTTCTGTGTTCACCTCTGCATGTGTGTTCAGTGCCGTGTGTCTGGCAAATAAAGTCAAGACCCCTCAAAAGTTACGGTTTATTTCATTTTAAGGATGAGCACCAAGCAACATCTCCAGGTGCTCCTTTGAGAACCAGGGCAAAAAAGTTATGTGCACCCCTGGTAATGGTCCATCGTCTGGCTCAATATTCTCACCATCGTCGCTTACTGAACCGGATTCAGATTCAGTTCCTAAAACGACATTTTCGTAGGAAAGCCGAGAGGATGTTTCTGACTCGCTATCATCACTGGATACCTCGTACAATCCTTCTTCTTTGTCTGGTATATTTGCCCTTCCACGTTCATTCTACATAGACGCCATAGTTTGTTATCGTATCGTCTTCCTGAGTTTTCGTCACTTCCGGTTTGGCTGAGTCGAACATTTCGTTTCTAAAAAACTTCGGGGAAGCTGCAATAAAGTGCTTCTAACATGCGTAAGGCAATTATTATATTTTTTTAATCAGGTGTGATTGTTTTGGTACGTAATTATGCTTGTATATAAGTTAAAACGAAACTATTTGAGGTTCCATTTCCACTATCCCTTTAAGTACAATACTTGAGTAAATTTAGTTACCTCCCACCACTGGAATTTAAACACGTACAAACAAACTGGAATACTTGATTAAAATAACTTTACGTAACAGGAAGTTAAACTTTGTCATCATTAGAGATTAGTTCACATCTATAGGGTGTCTTAAAGTTGTTTATACTGCAATAAAAACCTTATTCAACCCCTTAAATTAACCCTATACTGACCTTGGTTCAGCGCTGCGATGCGGTCCTTCAGTAACTCATGTCGGCTCTCGGTCTGTTTGGGTCGGTACCCGAACACCCCTCTCTCGGTGTGATAGCAACACCGGACCAGTTGCCGAGCCACAGCCGGAGGGAGTCTGCTCAGAGACTTCTTCAGGAAAAGTACCGCCGACATGTTGTAAAGTGCTAAAGCTGTGAATCTTATGTCTGCACACAGATACTGCTACAGGACGGCAGCCATACTGCCGAGAGGACGAGGAGGCTGAAGTTAGACTCACATTCGTAACAGCTAAGAGGAAAGTTAAGGGGAATCCAAATCAGGTATTTACTAAGTAGATTTACACATACAAGGAGTTTGTTTTAGGGTATTATCAGAATCAGAAACAGGTTTATTACCAGGTAGGTTGACACGTACGAGGAATTTGACTTGGTGTCGTGGTGCATACACCACAACAAGAAACAAACAAGAATTAAAAACACAGGTAGAGAACTAGAAAATATTAAAAAATACAAAATATAGTAAAATATAACAGTATTTACTCTACTATTATGACCCATACATAATCACAATCAGAGACATTAAGTTATAAAATAAGATAACATTAGAACATTATTGTAAGTATTCCATTAATAAGATTTAGAATAAAGAATAAAATAAAAATGTTTTGCAAAAAAAGAAATAGTGAGATAATGACAAATTACTGTAAAGTTTAAAGTATATCAGAATGTTATAGTGGAAGAGATGTGCAGTTTTAAGAGTGGTAGTATTGTGCAAAAGATGTGCTAAAAATACTCATAGGAATGCGCTGGTGCAATGGGAAAGAGTCGGACATAAACCTCAGAGAACGATTGTCCACTTTATTCATTGTATTTATAATGTTGCAAAATCATGTTAGTCCTTCTAGATATTGTTTTCTGAAACTCTTTCAAATTTGTGAAAACTTTTATAATTTTTGAAGGTAGATTTTCACATCTAGAAAGGGGGGATTCCATTATTATTTATATCCAGACCGGAGTGGACAGGGTCCAGGTCAGAAACCACAAGGACTGTTCAAGTCTGTACTCAGTTATTCCAGAGAAGAAAGACTGCAAAGGCAAAAATAAGTATTTTATGGAACAAATACTGTATGAATTACCTTGTGTCATATAAAAAGGGCCAGGCATATTAAACATCAAACAAGAGAAAAACATTAGATTTGAAAACTGATTTTGCCACATCTAAATCACATTTGACAAGGTGTAGGTCAAACACCCACTAGCTAAACTTAGACTTGTAAAATATAAGTTTACCTTACGTTTCCCCTCAACTGTCGAACCGGAAGCTCACTTCAGCGTCAGAGAGGAGGAGGAGGAGGAGGCGCCGCATCGGAAGCTGATTGGCTGAGTGTCACCTACTCGTCTCACAACACTGTCACGAGGCACATCTTCAGCTTTAGTTTTTAACTACTTTATTTGTCCCAGATTTCTTGAAAACATCGAGTTAGTAGTTTTATTTCAAGACTCTACACTTTAAAACAAATTCTCATTGTGTTTGAGCTAGTTTTAAACGATTCCGAAGTACCTGAAGTATCCCCCGTGACGTAGCGCAACAAGTGTAAAGGAAGAGATCGATGCTGTGTTCAAGTGCTGCTTGTAAACTCCATTCTCCACATCTCAAAGTTGTATAGCAAGTCTCCACGTGGTTTTCTAAGGTCATTTTTTTCTTCTCCACAAGGCATGTGGAATTTAAAAAGGACATGTAGCAGCTTTTCATACGTTTATTTAAGTAAAAATAATCATTGTGTATTTCCCTTATCCTGCTATATGTTGCCTGATACAGGATGATATTTATTTTCCATTTCTTGAGACCAGCTTAGACAACTTAGTTTTCTCTGCATTTAGGGACAGTCTGACAGAAAGATCCACACTTTAGAAAGGCGAAGGAAACTTTTAAAACATGGTCAACTTAACTTCATTGTAATACAGGGAATTACCCAAACTTTAAATGTCTTCAGGGACTGGTCAGCTTTCTGTCCCCAGAGTCAGAACTAAACATGGTAAAGCAGCGTTCAGTTATTATGCTCCAAATATCTGGAACAAACTCCCAGAAACCTGCAGGTCCGCTGCAACTCTTACTACTTTTAAATCCAGGCTGAAGACTTTTCTTTTTGTCGCTGCTTTTAATTGAACTATTCATATCTTAGACTGCACTGTAACTTTTATCCATGTACTTTTTCTTTTAATGTTTATTTTATTAGCTTTTCTTTTTAATGACTGATTTTAAATGCCATTTTCTTAATCTCTTTCATTTTTTGTAAAGCACTTTGAATTGCCTTGTGTTGAAAAGTGCTATATAAATAAACTTGCCTTGCCTTTATAACAAGCAGTTGCATCAGAAAGCTGCATTTCCTGATTTATTGAAGGGACTCATTTAATATTTTGAAAATATTCAAGATTTTTTTTTTAATGTTTAGCTTTGAGCTTTTCTATGAATTTAGGCTGCAACTAATAATCATTTGGTTAATCATTTCTCTATACTTTGTTATGCCTTGATAACAAAACACAACATGGAGAAACACAATGTGTTCAAATGTATTGTTTTGTGCAACCAACTGTTTAAAATCTAAATATATCTACATTGATATAATACATTACATTGCATTTAGCTGACGCTTTTATCCAAAGCGACTTACAATAAGTGCATTCGAACAAGAAGATACAAACTTGAAGAAAACAGAATCATATAAGTACATCAGGTTTCATAGAGCCAAAACATTTCAAGTGCTACTCAACTGGCTTTAGCCAAGCCAGTCCTGTATTAGTATATAAGTGCTTTGTTAGTCATTTTATTGCTCGAAGTGGAGTCGAAAGAGATGAGTTTTCAGTCTGCGCCGGAAGATGTGTAGGCTTTCTGCTGTCCTGATGTCAATGGGGAGCTCATTCCATACATAAATAAAAAGCAAATCCTTGTATTTGAAAATCAAGAACCAACAAATGTAGGGTCTTTGGTTTTCAGGGTTGCATAGATGTTTCCATTTATTTATTCTTCGGTCTATGAAATGTAAAGATTTCTCTTACCAATTTTGCAGATGCAGTTTAAAACATCCAACTTTCTGATCACCCGCTTACATCTGGTAGTGTAAAAACGTTAACCTTCTGTTCCCTAACTAATTGATTAATCCATTCACTACCACTGAAGAGTCTAAACTCAAGGTCTTTGCACATTTTAATTCAACTTTATATTTGTTTGTGCGCACTAAATTGTTTCTAGAAACACCTTCGGGTGCAGCTTCAAGGATAAATAACAGGCCCAAATAACAAAAACTCCCATTTTTCTCACATAAAATAGATTCAAGACTTCCTAATCCATTAGACTGGTCTTGTTTTATGACCAGCTAAGGCACGCCCTGTGTTATAATCACGTATAATAAAATTGATTTTTTTAAATTTCAACCATCATTTTTGAAATAAATAACCTTTTAATTTATAGAAAAAGTATTGGAGCATTTCTATTTTGTCTTATATATTATATTTTGTTCAGTGTGGCTGTAGATCTATCTTCCCCCATCAGACCTCTAAAGGTTAACATTAAGATAAACCAGCTGTCTGTTACTGCTCAAAGTAAGCAAAGAGAAGCACAACGCAGAGAAACAAGTTAGCGAGACATGACACACTGGGGGAGGGGGGGGGGGGGGGGGGGGGGGGGGGGGGGGGGGGTGGTTTGTAAAATGTCTTTACAACACTGGACAAGCACAACACACAAAGACTCACAGTCCATATTAGGGGAAATGGTTTAATTTGGAGACAGAGGCAAAGAAACACACCACACATGAACAAACATTGACCAAAAAAGAACACAGAGTCTTTCGGCTACACACTCCGCTATGGGAAAAAACAGAAACCTCTACACAGGTAAAAAGCAAGGCTCAAACTAAACGGATACTTAACTCTTCAACTAAGACAATTAACCACACAAGTTGTCGATATCCTGATGACCATTAAACTATGTGGACAGCACAAACACTAACATGAAACTTACCACGACTTAGAGGACCCAACCCCCCCCCCCCCCCCCCCCCCCCGAAAACTGAAATTAACGATGTGAGGAACACGAAGAGATCCGGGTAAAATCAAAATCAGGCATCTTTTTTTAGAGACAAAAAAACAAAAACAAAAAAATTGCTTGACACCACCAAGAGGCCAAACTCGAGACCGGGTCAAGGCGAGGCCACATTGAGAGGCCAGACAATTTTTTTTTCCAATATAGATTTTTTTTTCCTTTAATTTCCAATATAAAAAGCTTCACTGGTACAAAATACATATGAACAACCAGTTGTAGAAATTGGAAAGCCTGTGTATGTCTTTTTTTTCTCAAATCCCACCCAGTTTTCCAAAAAATTGATATTGACTGAACAGAAAAAACTACTGTATGTATAATACAGATCACATCAAGATGCACCCACTTTGGCTTTCATCAAGACAAGATAAAACATCTATTAAATGATTGGTGGAACGGGAACAAAGTCCTACCGATTATCAGACAAGAATAACACAGGAAAAGTTTATTTTTTTTCTATTTTCTTTTAGATCAAGACAATATCTATAGAGATGCAAAGCTACCACACTTGTCAAAAAAAAAAAAATAGCACTTGAGAATATGAACACAACAAAAGAAAGAAAGTGATTGTTAGAGCGGGATTTGTGATGGAAGCCCCTGAAGTGAGTCAAGCCCCTGTTCCGACCGGTGGACTGTACATTGTGCTTTTTAAAATTCATTCACAGTAACACTTCACCATACACTGCATACCGACCACAGATCTGCAATCATTTCAGTGTTTGACACACGATTGGATCATTTAAAAATATCTTTAAATGCGTTTGACCTTGTTTTTTTCTTTTTAACTTTATTGACTTCACAAATACCCTCACATCTGGTTTACCGATCGTTTGTATCGCAAAGTGTTACAGTACACATGTTCACACTAAGAAAGAGGTTTAACCTTTAAATGTATAGGGAAGTTTATTGTTTATCTACAATTTTCTTAAACCAACTGTTCAAATTGAGTACATCACAATACATATTTACCAATGACTCAACACAGAGTGGGGAGGAAAAAGAGGGGGGACATGAGCAGGTGACACGAGCGTTCATGACACTAGCATAAATAGACAAAAAAGGCGAACTGCAGCAATCTCTAACCCAAGGCCTGATAAGGATGTGTAGGCAGTTTCTAGACGTATATATGGCACTTTGAATATTGTATTGCATTTGGATAGAAAAACACTGTAAAAAGCACATGCCCATATTAAAAAGTGAAATCAGTGGTACCTTGAACATTTGGGGATCATAATCACACACAACATTCTGCAAAAGTGATTAGCTCCCACAATTGTGCTTAACTCTTCCTTACAAAACTCCCAACACTTTCCTTCGAGCACTGTTTCAAATTTGGTTCCTCTTTGTATATTTTTTGGAATATTAATGTATTTTGATTAACGAAAAATAAAATAAAAATCCAAAACTGAAAAGGTCAAATGGTGATAATTGTGCATTTTGTGTCGTATTCCTGCGTGAGTGTCTAGTTTCACACACAAAAAAGCCCCTGAGTTGACAGCTCTTTAGCGCCATCAGGTACGCAGTTTTAGGGAACCCTTCTTTGGGGGTGAAGTGGTTTTTTATTTTACCAGGTCGTCTTAAAAACGTGTAGTACAACAGACATAACACTACCCGGTAAAAAATAAGTGTAAACTTTGTGCTGAAAAAATGGAATGTACTTGTAAACCAACACTAGTCGTGGTGGATTCAGTAATATCTATGTGCTGTGCATCGTGTACGACTGAAACATGACACTAGAAGTCACTTTAAAGAACAATTAGCAAAAAAAATGAATAAAAAAAAGCAGGTGTGTCTATAAAATGTGCAGAGACCCACAGGTCGTGTCCAAGTGATCTCTTCTTCAGGGGCTCCCACATTTGCAACCACAGAAAGTGTGTGTGTGTGTGTGTGTGTGTGTGTGTGTCACGGTGTGTGCATGTGTGTGTAAAGAAAACTAGGCAATATCACAAGAAAAAAAACATGTGAATTCAAAAACGCTTAAGTTTGACACATGGGCACTTTAACAACAAATTAAAACAAAAACACACATTGTCTGGCATCTGTATGATTAACAGACATTGTAAATCATCATATTTCAGGCATCCAAACTAAACCAAAGTGAAACATCCATTAATTAAATTTGTAATGACAAATTCACAGAAAGCCAACGACACGTACCGTGGAAGTTGAACACTAAATGTCTTTAACGCAGGGGAAAAAAATAGTCAACATACTGTGACCCTTAAAGAAAAGAAGTTACTTTTTACCAAGAAGTTGAAATTACAATTAATGCAGAGGAATTTTACTTAAAGTGTTTTTAATTTAATAGAAATGACCCTCTGATCAAACAGATTTTTTTAATCCTCGTTAGAAATGTAATACACTGAAGACCCGCCCCGCCCCCCCCCCCCCCCCCACGACACAGATGACATTACAACATAATCTACAAAAAACCCAAAGTTTTGCCTGGGTTCTGTTAATCTTCTATAGATTCAATGGTATAAAATATAGGTAATCTAAGTGTGCATTTAAACCACAGATTGTCTATTTGTGAATCAGTTCTAAAAAAGTTGACTCATGTAGGTAGTCATTTCTCTAAACAGAGCAAATGTACCTTTTATTGTGCCATCATAGTTCAAAAAAAAAGGTAAATACACTGGATATTTTTGTAAATTAAGTGAAAATATATTTTGAAATAGCCTTGGTGTAAATCTTCACACTGCCCGCAAAATGTAGAGATCACAGAGCACTGAGAGGGGTTTTACTGGCCAGACTTTCAAAAGTGTTGGAAAGTGGTCTGAAGCATTTCATTTTTTTATTATTTTTTTAAAGAAGCCAACATATTGCTAATGGCACCAAATAGCACAGCTGTGTGCCAATCCCTGTATTCAACTTTCAAGTGAACTTTACTGAGAGAGGTAAAAAGAAACCAAAAAGCTAAATTAAAAATAAGAAATCCCACAGGTTTTTAAAACATTCGCAAAAACAAAAAAGGTATCTTAAATGAATTCAACGCAGGTACGTTTTCACATTGATTTGCTTGACCTCTCTCCCACCTGTCACATTTCTATACAGAAAGAAAAAACAAAATGAATATACATGCAGAGAAATCAGGTTGAGCTAAGGTCAAGGGTCAGTGGGTGGCCAGGTATTGGTCAGGCGAGCTTAGAGAGACATCACAGACAATGGTGGGATGATGAGGCCAGGAGTTTGGCTTGGCTTTCAACATCATGAAGACATGCTAGGCTAATGATGAGCAAACAGGCATGGAGATTTGTTCTAAAAAAGGAACAAAAACACGACAGGAAGAGAGAGAGAGAGAGATAGAGAGAGAGAGAGAGGACAAAGAGGAGAGAAAGTTAGGGCCACAGCACAAGAATCGTTTAGCCATGAGGCACAAAAACCAACAAAAACAATGCCAATCACCACGTACAGTAAAGGACACAAACATTTCCCCCCCTCCTCCCCCCCACAGACCCGACACACAAAAACGATACACGGATGTACGGAAGTGACACCACTACGACATATGGCAGAGACTCCAACATGCAGACTGAATACTTGGTACCCAAAGAGATCCATGGAGAGCCCGTCGCCCTGAGGCAGACGGAGGATGGATGGAATGACTGGAAGAGGTGGTTAATAGAAAAAAAGAGAGGTAGCCTAGCTCAACATGGCTTAGATAATGAGGGAAAGGTGGCAGACGGAAAGAGGAAAGATGGGCGAGGGGGGGCGGGGCTAGAGTGCAAAAGAGTTTAACATTAAGGATGACAAACGGACGAGACAGACTAAATGTAAAAAGCCAAACACAGGTTGAAGCTCGGGGTCTGCGTGGCCTGACGTCAACGACAACTGATCCTTAGTCAACCTGTTCTAGCTTGACCTGAAGGCAATGAAATGGCATGGAAACACACCTGATGCTCTCCACTAATTACAGTGACACAAAAATACCTCCAGCGAACACCGACTCCAGTGATAGTCATAAATAATCATATACATTAAAATATTAAATCCGACTCAAATTACATGATAAAACCGCAGGAATGAAATACAGTAAAATGTAGAAAGATCATTGCAACCAATTTTTCTCCCTCCTGTGGCGGGCTCCTTTCCCCCTGCCCCACTGAGTCTCTGCTGTGGTGACCTTGGCTGGAGGGTGAACTTACCCTAGCAGTGCTAGCATAGAGCTGGGGAGGGGGGGGCCCCGGGGCGAGGATCAGTAGGGTTTGCTGTCGTTCTTGGAGCGCTTCAGCTGAACCTTCAGCCTCTTCATGCCGATCTGGAAACCATTCATGGCCTGGATGGCAGCTTGCGCAGACACGGGATTGTCATAGCTGACAAACCCTGAGAACAAAAAAATGTGGAGGACCCGCGTTACAAACATTTAAAGGAAATATAATACACCATTTCACCTTGAGCCCTTTAAATCTTAACTAAATGCACCAAACTCAACTACTTTTTAAAATACAGCTTCAGACGAAGGTTAGGGCGACATTGCCCTTTACCTCAAGGGCAATGTATTAAAAGCAAAATCAAGGCTTTTTCCCATATATTTCTTGGTCAACAGGACAGAATAACTTTCCCACCAGAGAAAACCATAAGACAAGCTTTGTTATTATCGTTGGCTATTTCTCCTGACACAACTTCACAATAAAGTTTTTTTTAAATTATTTTGTATTGAAAATAAAACATGTGCAGGTAGGTGGCTTACTGTATACATAAATGACAACCACACAACAAAGCACGCATTTAAGATATAATCAAAAGGGCTGTAAAGAAAACACACTTACCAAAGCACTTGCTCAGATTGGTCTGTTTATCAACGAAGACTTTGGCAGAGACCACATTTCCGAAAGGCACAAACATCTGCAGAAGATCCTGATCCCCAAACTCCTGGGGCAGGTGGTAGATGAACAGGTTGGCACCCTCTGGCCCTTCTCCATTTGGTAAAAAGAGAAAGAAAAAAACGGACATTCCAATTAGTGTTAATTTCGTTGACTAAAACTATGACGAAATATGTTCGTCAACTACCTTTTTTCCATGACGAAAACGAGACGATGACGAGACGGCACCGACGGCAGTAAACAATAACTAACTAAATCATCATGCAATATCGTTGACGAAAAGTGACGAGACGAAAATGTAGTTTACTAAATAAAAACTATGCCAAAATCTCTCTTTACTTTCGTTGACGAAAAATGAAGAGACGAAATATTATCAAAGATAACGTTACATCTCTGATAGTCAGTTTTTCTCCCAGCAGTTCCATTTCCGGTGCTGCGGCAGGGCAGCAGCTGTGTGTCCGTGCTGCGCGCGGCAGTAGATTTGAATTATACCGGGCAGCGGCACAATATGAACTGTCAGGAAGACTCGGGTCTAACTCATGGTCTCTAACTAACTAACCTTATTCAACATAAAATAAAATGGCAACAACAGGGCTTGGGAGCAGTGGTCGCACTCGCGTTAACCGAATACCCCCCCGTCAGCGCGAGTGAGTGATAAATTGTGCACTCGACGGATAATAATGGATTATGACGGAAATGTTACGATCCTGTCCGTCAAAATGACTGACAACGAAAAAGTCTAAAGCCACCACTGCTTGGGAGAAAGAAACGATGTGATATTTGGGCCCATTTTCGCTACAATGAGGCGGAGAAAAAAAGCGAATGCATTGTTTTATCAGAAGGGAAGCAATGTGGCCATAACACAGGTACAACACCACAAACCAGATACTCTCTGCAAAGCTGCTTAATCATTCAACCTGTGTTTTTCATCAAACAAGGACAAGATATAATCTTATTTATTTATACTAAAATGACAAATTATTGGTTTTGGCTAGACTAGTTTGACTGAAATGTTCTATATAATCTGATGACTAAAAAAGACTCAGCGGTTTTCATTGACAAAAAGTAGACTAAAATAATTAGTTTTCTTTGACTAAAATAAGACTAAAATGCTCAGACTTTTAGTCGACTAAATCTTGACTAAAATGTTTACTGTTTTAGTCGACTAAAATGCTCAGACTTTTAGTCGACTAAAACTTGACTAAATAAAAACAGGATGAAGGTGACTAAATATGACTAAAACTACAAAGAAAATTTAACACAGGACTAATACTAAAACTAAAAAATAGCTGACGAAATTAACACTAATTCTAATTAGATAGGATCAAGAGGCATCAAGATGCACACACACTCAAATAATCCATAAGTAAATCTTCTATAAATAAAACAGATTTTCTTTTAAAAATACGTTAATATATTGATGAGAAAACTGACCGCAACAAAAAGTGCTTTAAGAATAATCTCCTAAAAACTATATCCCACTTGCCATTTTTATGTAGCTTTTACGTGTCTCTTAAATGGAGTTTGCTAACAAAGGGCTAGTCCACTTTTGCCTTAGTGGTGTTGAAGCTGTGGGAGAGCATGAAAGTCATTTATGGAGTAAAATTGTCTTTCTATTCGTGCCAGTTGCATTAGCTCTCCTTAAATTGGTGTTTATTTGTTAAAATAGTTATGCTGAACAAAAACATCTAATCAAAGATTTATTTTCCTGCAATAATCCGAAGGCAAAATCACACACATTGGCGATTGCAGAATGAACCAGGGTTGGTCTATGAAAACACATCATCTCTGCAGCAGTGCGTTGTGATAATTCTCACCTTCCTTCTGACCCCCTGCAGCAATGTTCTGCTGTTGCAGAAGGGACTGTCCGTAGAGGGAGGGCAGGGAGGCCGTGTACTGCTGCATCCCTGAGTAGGCCTGGGTCAGAGCGTCCATGGAGCTGGCGGCTGATCCGTTGGCCATTGAGGCTGCCAGGCCATTCATGCCCCCCATACCTGTCAAACCGAGAGAAGCGAACGGATCACGCACTGAAAACACAGATTGACAATCATTAGGAGGGAATTCGGCTTTTCTGGCCACCAGGGGGCAGAAAAAACAACTTTTACAACTTTGCTTGTCAAGTTACACCACTATAACAACTTTATTAGGTTCACCTCTATCTAATGCAGGTCAGTAGTGCTCTCCCTCATATTCATTCTTTACAAAGTTTATAATGGCCAGTTTTGTTATGAAACCTTCCAAGAGGCATTAAATCCACTTTCTCTTGATTACTGAGGTATACTGACAACGGTAGAATTTATGGCTGAGGCCTTTTATTGGATTAAATTAGGTTCTTACAGAGGAACCTAATAAAGTGGCCAGTGGGTTTATGTACAACATGCAACAGATACAGAGCAACAGTTCAGCATTTAGGGCTATTACTATTACATTGTAATGAATAAATAAGTCTGTCTTTCTTTCTGAGAATTCATTAAAAAGTGGACAACTAGTCAATAAAACTTAGCAGCGCAGGAGCTTCTTTTTTTTTGGCCCCATATAAAAAACAAAATAACTAATGTTAAAAAAGCTAAAAAAGAAGCTAGCTGCGATTAAAAAGGTCCTTCTTACCACTGACGCTGTTGGAGAGAGCGTTGAGGTTGAGGCCCATTGAGGTCCCAGTGAGACCCTGCAGGGAGCCCAGAGAGGCCAAAGTGTTCATGGCAGCCCCGGCGCTGGATGCAGATGATCCAACTGAAAAACACGATAAAAAGGACATATGGGTTACCACAAGGGTGATTAGCTCATGCTCAAAACACCTCATATGACTTGGTTATGAGAGGATGACACAGCAGCAAGGGGGCCGTTCAAATCTATCTCTTAACGAGGAGAGGTGATTACCGCAGCAGCAATATGCCAAACTCAGACAGATGGAGCCAATGTATATTTACACAGATTAAAAAGGGAAATGGGGCTCCCATAAAATGTTATATGGGGCTGATTAACTCCCATAAAACACATGAGGAATGGCTGAGGGGCCGTTAGGGAAATGGGGAGGAGGGAGGGTTGCAGAGCAGTTGTTGATACTGCCACAGCACGTGTACATTCATCTCAGTGGGTAAGGCATTTTTATTTACACTTAGATTTAAAAGTTTTGCGTGAAGATAAACTAGGGTAACGGACACGAGACACCAGCCAACAAGGCCAAAAATAGCAAGCTAAACACTCTTAATAATCTACTCTAATGGCGCATTTCCACTGCAGCGCGTAGCACGGTTCAAGCGTGCCGTGCCAAACCCGGCCCGTTTTTTGTTGCGTTTCCACTAGGGGTAGTTCCGTCTAACGGGTACCTTTTCACAATTTTTCTGGCCCTACAAAATCGTGGTTCTTTCCGGGCCAACAACCGGGCTGAATATGCTAAACTATTGACGTGAGTGGCTACAACTACAACAAACATATTTTACAGTGATTTAATTGTAATACACGTTTAAAAATGATGCCGAAGTAACAACATGCTGATACCGGTTAGTAAAAACCATGAACTAATGCTTTGACAAGTCTGCAGACAGACGGCAGGCGAAAAATCTTTTAAAATGCGTGTTTTTTTAAGCTAACGTTGTATATGCTCCGACCGTCCACACTCACAACAATGGCCTATACAGACATAAATAAACCAGCGACTGTATTCACCATGACACAGACAGTCTGTGGTTTGTACTTGTTTAACTTTTGTCTAGTTTCTGAACAGAGCTGTGAGCTCTGAGGGCTAACAGCTAACGGCTGATGTTGGTTTTGTGGTTCGCATTTAAGATGACCTCACGGCTCCACCTACACTGCGTTACTATAGTTACTGCCCCAGCTACTAAACTGTAATGGAAACGCAGCATAAAGTAAGCCTGGCCTACCAAGGCCTAACTATGCCGTGCGAGGCCCTGCAGTGCGCCATAAATGAACTAAAATTACTTCTATACAAAGATTCTGAATGCAGGGCTTTTACTTGTGGAATATTTTCATCAGATTAAAGTGTTGCTTCTATGACTTAAGTGAAAGACACTTGTACTTCTTCCACTACTGCATTTCATGCAAATTCTACACTTCATGCCAGTATTTAATTACCTGGACTAGCCAGGGCTCCCAGGGCTGCGCTGTTTGCAGACATAGCGTTGCTGGAATTTGGGTTGCCAGAGCTCTGCGCTGCGGCCGCAGCAGCCGCTAATGTGGCGAAGTTCTGCAGCTGGAGGGGGTTCACACCTGCTACTAGAACCGAGAAACAGAGGTGAACATCAAGGTCTTCCAAAGTTATGCTCAAATCCTCACAAAAAGCTTTCCATAAAGTCTTCGGGGGAACACAATTCTCGAGAATAAATGGAAAATACATGTTTGGATAATACATGTTTACAGTTTAAGTTGGGAAGTGATTTTGAAACTATGTCTTCAATTAAAAACAATAGTTTTTTCTCAGCCTCCTCCATTTAACATTGAGTGGGATTCATGTTATTAATATGCTGCTTTGCATTCACTCTGGTCACGTTACCATGTAACTCATCCTTAGAAAGTTATCTTTCATCTTCCAACATTATTTTATTTCATAAATCAAGGCAAGTTTATTTATATAGCACCTTTCAACACAAGGCAATTCAAGGTGCTTTACAAAAATGAAAGACATTCAGACAAAGGCATTTAAAAACAGTCATTAAAAAGAAAAGATAATAAAATAAAAAATACATGAATAAAAAGTACGTGAATAAAAAGTTACAGTAGAGTTTAAGATATGAATAGTTCACACAGAAGTTCCATTTTACTGATGCCTTTCTTTAAGGTTTCTCCGAACATGAGCTATGTACGCTTGTATTGCACATACGTCCCGAGCAGCATACACAGAGAAAACCAGCCAGGACAAAGTCCCCAGACACTGATTCCCTGGGGTTACTAGCCCCAAATGTTCATTAACCAAAAACAAAACACAACCGCTCAGTTTAAATTAAAAGCAGCGGCAAAAAGAAAAGTCTTCAGCCTGGATTTAAAAGTAGTAAGAGTTGCAGCAGACCTGCAGGTTTCTGGGAGTTTGTTCCAGATATTTGGAGCATAATAACTGAACGCTGCTTTACCATGTTTAGTTCTGACTCTGGGGACAGAAAGCTGACCAGTCCCTGAAGACCTGAGAGATCTGGATGGTTCATAATTTAGCAGTAGGTCAGAAATGTATTTTGGGCCTAAACCATTCAGTGCTTTATAAACCAGCAGCAGTATTTTTGAAATCTATTCTTTGACACACAGGAAGCCAGTGTCAAGACTTCAGAACAGGAGTGATGTGATCCACTTTCTTAGTGTCAGTGAGGACTCAAGCAGCAGCGTTCTGAATTAGCTGCAGCTTTCTAATAGATTTTTTAGTGAGACCTGTGAAGACACCATTACAGTAGTCCAGTCTACTGAAGATAAAAGCAAGGACAAGTTTTTCCAAATCCTGCTGTGACATTAGTCTTTTAATCCTAGATATAGTCTTTAGGCGATAGTAGGCTGATTTAGTAATTGTTTTTAATTAATGTGACTGTTGCTAACTTGTATACGTTCTGCCTTGGCTCCAAAAACCATTACCTCAGTTTTGTCTTTGTTTAATTGTATAAAGTTCTGACACATCCAGTCATTGATTTGTTCAATGCACGTACTCAGTGTTTGAATTGGAACATAGTCTCCTGGTGAAATGGTTATGTACATTTGTGTGTCATCGACATAACTATGGTAAACTTATTTTGTTGTTTTTCATTATCTGAGCCAGCGGTAGCATGTAGACGTTAACCTGTTAACCCCAAGCCTGTTTTTCAGGTCTCAGGCTTGAAAATGACATTTCCAGAACAAATGACCATAACTAGACTCCTAAAAAGGGGGAAATTAGTAATCTTTTTTCTCAAAGTAATGATAAACCTGTGTGTCAGAATCAATATAGATGTTTTTATTTTAAAGTAAATTCAGATGGAACATAGTAAAAACATGTAAATTCTAATGTCCGCCTAAAAAAAAACATTACTTATAGTGAAAACCACCCTTCAATGATGGGTTAGTAGACTAAAAGCTTTAGGAATCCAAACTATAACATATAATAAGTACCCTGTATCAAGATTGATGCAAAACAAGTGATATTTGACCTTTTTAGAGAGATTTAGAAAAATAAAGTCCAGGCGGACTCACCTCTGGGTAATTTGGGAAACAACAGTTCCATTTGACCTTTTTCACTGTAAAAATCATTTTATTACTTAGAATTATCACTATAGGTATTCATTCCATCCAAAGACAACTGTTGTGAAAAAATTAAAAAAATTAAATAAAAACCATACTCTGTTATCCTCTTAGGCCCCACGGACCTGAAGCACCCCCCAGGATTGCCAAAGCACCCTCAAGAAATATGTGTTTTGTTTTTTTTCGAAAATTATTATTTTTATTAAATCAGAAAAATTATTGATTACATCAATGCAAATGTGAAACAAACAAATGTTTGACCAAAAACATAAAGCCAACACAGGTAATATGATTAGGCAAATGGCCAGCACCCATTAGATTTTTGACCTACCCATAGGCTAAATTACTTTGTGACACTTGAGTGACTTCCTGTTAGCTGGAGCCCCAAATTATTTGCTAACAGCAAAGTGACAAATGGATCGTTTTTTAGTCCTTAAACGTCCACGTGTGGACACTCAATCAAAACCACCTGAAAGCGAGAGGAATTCTGCACATAATAGGCCTCGTGAGTACAAGTAGCTTCAGGGTTCTTACACCTTTTCCAAAGTCAAATTCAAGCACTTTTCAAGCATTTTCAAGGTGCATTTTCAAGCTTTTCAAGCATCTTACAGCAGTTGTAAATTACATATTTATATACACATACTTATACTCAAATGATTATTTCCCTACCTCACATTAAATCAGATGTTCTTTATGCTATAAACAACCAAATGTGTGTTTCGTGATAGCCTTCTAGACGAGGGTGAAAAATTAAAGAAAAGAAAACTAAGTTTAATATTTCAAAATTAGTGACCTGTACGTAGACTGGGCCTCCCATATAACCTGTCTGAGCCAATATAAAACAATCAGCTAAATAACTTTTCAATACATTATTGATTACTATTTTTGAGGTACTTTTAGGTTGGCAGTAAACATAAGTCAGAGGTAAATGGTGTACTTTTGCTCCACTACATGTATTTAATACCTTTAGTTACTTTACAGATCTGGATGAATGATGTGAAATCTAACCAAGTGTTAAATCAGACTTTAGTTCCACCTGGAGTAAATCCACAAGCTACCCTGCAGTATACAAAGTCATTCAAACTAGCTGCACCTTTACCAGCTTCGTTTATCGTCACATCGTTTATGATCGTAAAGACACAGAATCTAACGGTGCCCACCTCAAGACTGAAAGATACAAACTCGCGGCGTTATCAACAAAAACGTACATCAAAACAAGTGGCGCTAGGTACTAACATGCGCTAGGCTAACATGGCTTACCTTCCTCTTTGTCTGGTCTAAACTGGTCTAAACTGGTCTTCAATGGCATTACAACGACAAAAACGATGATGTAGTTAATCCATAGGTTAATATCCAATGTGATATTTGAAATGTTCTGATAATCTATAAGCAATAAAACTGCAATTCCGTTATCTGCTGTCCGCTCTGTGCTCCGTGCGCTCTGGGTCCTGCAATTCCTGCTTCAGGGTTCTTACACCTTTTCCAAAGTCAAATTCAAGCACTTTTCAAGCATTTTCAAGGTGCATTTTCCTGCTTTTCAAGCATCTTACAGCTGTTGTAAATTACATATTTATATACACATACTCAAATGATTATTTCCCTACCTCACATTAAATCAGATGTTCTTTATGCTATAAACAACCAAATGTGTGTTTCGTGATAGCCTTCTACACGAGGATGAAAAATTAAAGAAAATAAAACTAAGTTTAATATTTCAAAATGAGTGATCTGTACGTAGACTGTGCCTCCCATATAACCTGGCTGAGCCAATATACAACAATCAGCCAAATAACTTTTCAATACATTATTGATTACTATTGTTGAGGTACTTTTAGGTTGGAAGTGAACATAAGTCAGAGGTAAATGGTGTACTGTTCCTCCACTACATGTATTTAATACCTTTAGTTACTTTACAGATGTGGATGGTGTAAAATATAACCAAGTGTTGAATCAGACTTTAGTTCCACCTGGAGTAAATCCACCAGCTACCCTGCAGTATACAAAGTCATTCAAACTAGCTGCACCTTTACCAGCTTTGAGAACACTTTCATGATCAATCATTATAAAACATATCATATATATTATTCTGAAATGGACCAATCTGCACAACGACTACTTTTACTGTCGCTACTTTCACTATATTTTGATGAGAATACTTTTCTACTTTTACTTGAGGAACATTTTGAATGCAGGACTTTTACTGTAACAGAGTATTCCTGGTACTTCTGAAGTACAAGATCAGAGTACTTCTACTTTTACTCAAGTACAAGCTCTGAGTACTTCTACTTTTACTCAAGTACAAGATCTGAGTACTTCTCCTTTTCCTCAAGTACAAGATCTGAGTACTTCTACTTTTACTCAAGTACAAGATCTGAGTACTTGTACTTTTACTCAAGTACAAGATCTGAGTACTTCTCCTTTTCCTCAAGTACAAGATCTGAGTACTTCTCCTTTTCCTCAAGTACAAGATCTGAGTACTTCTACTTTTACTCAAGTACAAGATCTGAGTACTTGTACTTTTACTCAAGTACAACATCTGAGTACTTATTCCACCTCTGGTAGTGTATTAGCCTGAATTATAGTCACAAAATCACACAGAGCTGCATAAAAATAGACTCAAAAAGGTAACTAATATTTACAAATGTGTACAATGATTTGTAGGTAATTTTGACTACTCAAGACACCTGACTTATACATCTTCAAAGGAAGACTGTGTTCATTCACAGCAAGCATAACAACAGCCGGTGTTTCTTGTAAGTGTTTCCCCGGTACACAAACGCAAAAACGCAAAAACACACACACACTCGCGAGCTTCCCCCAGACCAGTAATACAAACGAAAATGTGTCTTCGGGACATGTGACTGATTTCGATAGATCAAGTCAGATTTGGTTTAGGCACGAAACATACTACCAGTAGAAATACATTGCTTTCAAAATCGCTCTGTGTCGAATCAATAGATTATATTTCGTGACTATAACACCAAATGCCGTGAGTGCTTCATCCTCTGAACACCACAGGATGGCGACTGTAACGCACATATTAACATAGGTACGCTCCTCTGAAATGATTGTCCCCTGCAATTATTATTATCCCTCAATCGAGTTCGCTATTCAGCTTTCTAACGTTAGCTTAAACAAACGTAACATGCAACGTTAGCCTAATCTAAAATGCTAATACGGCGTACCTTTCATGTGGCTCGTCAGCGCAGACTCTCCCATCGTTATTTTTGCAAACTTTGCAGGACGCTACTCGTGGGCTTGACCCTCGTCTTAGCCATGGCTTGTATTTGTCTTCTGCTAGCCAACGCTCGTTGAAACTGCAACCTCCTGGCACACAGTCATCTATTACTCTCATCAGAATGCCCAGGTCACAGTAACACAAACACTTTCAGGTCGCGCGCATAGCGCGGGAAGGCCGCAGCGGAGCTGTTTTAGAAGCGACGCAATTCTTTTTATTTTAATCTAAAAAGCGAACTATTCAGTCAGACAGCAATTTATTGTAAAAGTAAAGCATTTACATTTTCAAGCACTTTATCTCAATTTCAAGCACCATTCCCAAAATTCAAGCACTTTCCCAACCTTGAAAACACCACGTCAAATTTCAAGCATTTTCAAGGATTTCAAGCACCCGTACGAACCCTGTAGCTTACTTCTGGGTCTGTTTCATTCAAGCTCTGCTGTGTGTGTGTGTGTGTGTGTGTGTGTGTGTGTGTGTGTGTGTGTGTGTGTGTGTGTGTGTGTGTGTGTGGCACGAGCTATTTTGTGTGTGCGCGCAAGCGAGAGAGAGCTCGCGCACCGGTGGGTATCTACCGGAGATCGTTGTGGTTAGCATCTGGTGCTAGCTAGCCAAGCTAACGGATATAAGGAGCTTTTTCAACAACAAGGTGGAGGGAGAACTCTCTCCTGTCAGACTGAGAGTCTCAGATAACCTCAGCTCATGTGAAGTAAAGGACTCTGTGTTTAGATAGTTAACTTTAGTCTAGTTATCTCAGTGGGTCTCAAACGGTTTGTTTTAAAAGGGGAGTGATTTGTAAAATATCTATAAAGAAATAGAAAATCTGTTTACAGTTCTGTTTCATATGGGTGTTGAGAGATATATCCATAGATCTCTTAATGTTGCTCTCAAAGTGCACCAGATTGATGCTTTTAACGTCAATATTTAAAAAAAATCTTCCCCCACTAGAGGAGGTGAGGACCCTCCTAGAGGAGGTGAGGTCCACTCCCCACTTGTAAAAATAGCACTTTACCCCTGCTTACACCTAGGCTGATTATCGAGCCTTCATTGTAACAGTCGCGGGTACACTGTGTGTGTGTGCGTGTGGGGAGTGTTGCAGTAGAAAATTCAACTGTAGTGCTGGTGCATTAATGGGAAACCCTTAATGTTTGAGCACCCTCTATGAAACATCAAGCTACCCCACAGCACCCCCTAGAGAAAATCTCTGGCGCCGCCACTGCCCGGTTCCGGGGCCGAAATCGCGTCATTTGCAGGAAACAACGTCTAAGGAACCTTAATATTTAATATCCATATAACGTGAAAAAACTCATTTAACTGATCTTTTTCATTTTTTTCCCCCCAAAAAAACCACACAATGCTAACAGTGACGGCCCGTCCACACTACAGCGTCGACAGCTTCAATCTGCCTATTCACTTTGAATGGGGTGACGTCACGTTGCCTCGCTTTTTCGCCGAACTGAATTGTGTGTAGCATAGCGGTCCGTCTCCGCCGACGCCGGAGTAGCCAACGCCAGCCAATCAAATCCCGTTTCGGAAAATCTGACAGCTCAAGCCGTAGCCAATCAAACCGCGTCTAAGCTGGGAGAGATATCCCGCCGTTCATTTCTATATTTCAAAAAAAGATGGAGGAGAAACTAATTATCGCCGTAGCAAATCACCCGGTTTTGTATGACCAGACCCTCTTCACCTACCGGGATACAAACTGGAGGAACCAGGCATGGAGGGAGGTGGCAGAGAGAGTGGGTGAAACTGGTAGGTTTTCGCCTGTTTGGGGAGTTTATATATATATATATATTGCTCCCATAAAATCCCTGGGGGTTTTTTGCTTTGTATGTCGGGGGCGGGAGATTCATGTGATTGGTTGTTGGTCGCGTTGCTTGAATAAAATCCCCAAACTTCAAACACGCCCAGCTCCAAGCTTTTTTTGAAGCTGTAGTGTGGACGCTCCGTGAGCCTCTGAATTAGCCCCGAGCGAAAAATGCTAACCTATTACTGCACCGAAAATCACTCCTAGCTCCCTTATTACTTATCCTAGCTGCACATCCAACACATCGTTTATGATCGTAAAGACACAGAATCTAACGGTGCCCACCTCAAGACTGAAAGATACAAACTCGCGGCGTTATCAACAAAAACGTACATCAAAACAAGTGGCGCTAGGTACTAACATGCGCTAGGCTAACATGGCTTACCTTCCTCTTTGTCTGGTCTAAACTGGTCTTCAATGGCATTACAACGACAAAAACGATGATGTAGTTAATCCATAGGTTAATATCCAATGTGATATTTGAAATGTTCTGATAATCTATAAGCAATAAAACTGCAATTCCGTTATCTGCTGTCCGCTCTGTGCTCCGTGCGCTCTGGGTCCTGCAATTCCTGCTTCAGGGTTCTTACACCTTTTCCAAAGTCAAATTCAAGCACTTTTCAAGCATTTTCAAGGTGCATTTTCCAGCTTTTCAAGCATCTTACAGCTGTTGTAAATTACATATTTATATACACATACTCAAATGATTATTTCCCTACCTCACATTAAATCAGATGTTCTTTATGCTATAAACAACCAAATGTGTGTTTCGTGATAGCCTTCTACACGAGGATGAAAAATTAAAGAAAATAAAACTAAGTTTAATATTTCAAAATGAGTGATCTGTACGTAGACTGTGCCTCCCATATAACCTGGCTGAGCCAATATACAACAATCAGCCAAATAACTTTTCAATACATTATTGATTACTATTGTTGAGGTACTTTTAGGTTGGAAGTGAACATAAGTCAGAGGTAAATGGTGTACTTTTCCTCCACTACATGTATTTAATACCTTTAGTTACTTTACAGATGTGGATGGTGTAAAATATAACCAAGTGTTGAATCAGACTTTAGTTCCACCTGGAGTAAATCCACCAGCTACCCTGCAGTATACAAAGTCATTCAAACTAGCTGCACCTTTACCAGCTTTGAGAACACTTTCATGATCAATCATTATAAAACATATCATATATATTATTCTGAAATGGACCAATCTGCACAATGACTACTTTTACTGTAGGTACTTTAACTAGATTTGGATGATAATACTTTTCTACTTTCACTTGAGGAACATTTTGAATGCAGGACTTTTACTGTGACAGAGTATTCCTACACTCTGGTACTTCTACTTTTACTCAAGTACAAGATCGAGTACTTTTTCCACCTCTGGTAGCGTATTAGTCTGAATTGTAGCCACAAAATCACGCAGAGCTGCATAAAAATAGACTCACAATGGTAACAAGTGGAAAATAATATTTACAAATGTGTACAATGATTTGTAGGTAATTTTGACTACTCAAGACACCTGACTTATACAAAGGAAGACTGTGTTCATTCTACAATTACATGGGATTAAAGCAAAATGTCTTTTATATAAAATTGAAGTATTTATACAAGTAAAACTACAGTTTGTTTTCATCTGTTTTCAAATAAACAAAGTCTTGGCTTTCAGAATATTAAACTTGTTTCGGCAAATTCAGATGATAAAAACAACTTTGAAGCTTGTAACGGCATAATTACAAGCAGAGAACGGACTAATGTAACATCACAGCAAGCATAACAACAGCCGGTGTTTCTTGTGAGTGTTTCCCCGGTACACAAACGCAAAAATACACAAACACACTCGCGAGCTTCCCCCAGACCAGTAATACAAACGAAAATGTGTCTTCGGGTCAATGTGACTGATTTCGAGAGAGCAAGTCACATTTGGTTTAGGCACGAAACATACTACCAGTAGAAATACATTGCTTTCAAAATCGCTCTGTGTCGAATCAATAGATTATATTTCGTGACTATAACACGAAATGCCGTGAGTGCTTCATCCTCTGAACACCACACGATGGCGACTGTAACGCACATAACATAGGTACGCTCCTCTGAAATGATTGTCCCCTGCAATTATTATTATCCCTCAATCGAGTTCGCTATTCAGCTTTCTAACGTTAGCTTAAACAAACGTAACATGCCACGTTAGCCTAATCTAAAATGCTCTACTACGGCGTACCTTTCATGTGGCTCATCAGCGCAGACTCTCGCATCATTATTTTTGCAAACTTTGCAGGAGGCTACTCGTGGGCTAGACCCTCGTCTTAGCCATGGCTTGTATTTGTCTTCTGCTAGCCAACGCTCGTTGAAACTGCAACCTCCTGGCACACAGTCATCTATCACTCATCAGAATGCCCAGGTCACACGTAACACAAACTCTTGCAGGTCGCGCGCATAGCGCGGGAAGGCCGCAGCGGAGCTGTTTTATGTAGAAGCGAAGCAATTATTTTCTTTTAATCTAAAAAGCGAACTATTCAGTCAGACAGAAATTTATTGTAAAAGTAAAGCATTTTCAAGCACTTTATCTCAATTTCAAGCACTATTCCCAAAATTCAAGCACTTTCCCAACCTTGAAAACACCACGTCAAATTTCAAGCATTTTCAAGGATTTCAAGCACCCGTACGAACCCTGCTGCTTCCTTACGTAGTAAACAATAAGTAAAGTCTGCTGCGTAATGTGCTTACGCTGGCTGGCATTCATTCTTTATACTTTACGCAGGACCATATCTCTGGAACCCATTGGTCAATTTACACCTTTTTCTTAACCATTACATCCAATAGAATCGATGGGCAGTTCCCAAATCCACGTAAACATTACCATTGCGGACGTAATAGAGAAGCAAACGAAGCATATCTGAAAGTACAAGCCTGTACGGCAAAACTTTATACCCAGTATATTGCCATAAATATGATGATGGATTATCAGTAAAAATGTCTACGTGACACAAAGACATTGGATTAACCTTGAGCGGCGTTTTTATTCCGTTGAACACAACTTTTGATCACAAATCAAAAAAGGTAAGACGTAATTATTGTAATATTTTTGAAACCGGATGTTGTTTACTTTCTCTTTTCTGGCTGATAGCTCCAGGAATTCGGGGTCGTACAGTGATGACATTACATGTGTGGAATCTGTGGAGTCTCAGCTTTAATCGGATATCTTGTTTGTGCAGTTACGATAAGTAATAAGGGCATTTCTACGGTGAGTGCAGTGCAAAAGTCCGTTAGCATTAGTTAGCATTTTTTTGCTCCATGCTAATTCAAAGGCTTGGTATTACTCTTGTGTTTCTTTTAGCTAAAAATTGTTTATATTGTCAGTTAGCTGAGTTTCTTACCGTTAAAAGGGTATGGAACATTAATAGTTTCATAAATGTTAAGAAGTCCTGAGACATAGTCTCGTAAAAAAACGGTGGGAGGGGTCCACTGGGGGGACCCTCGGGATTAAGAGGTTAAAGAGAAGAGGCCCCAAGATGGAGACTTGAGGAACCCCACATGTCATATTTGTCAACTCAGATTTGTATTTACCTATAGAAACAAAGTTGTTTCTGTCCTTTAAAGTAAGATTCAAACCAATTTAGAACTGTTGATGAAAGTCCCACCCGGTTTTCCAGTCGGTCTAGTAATATGTTGTGGTCAACAGTGTCAAACGCAGCACTGAGATCTAATAATACTAACACTGAAGTTCTGCCACTGTCTGTGTTTAAGTGGATGTCATTGAAGACCTTTACAAGAGCAGTCTCAGTGCTTTGGTTTGGACGAAATCCTGACTGGAACACATCGAAACAGTTATTTAAATGCAAGAAATTACTCAACTGTTGAAAAACAACTTTTTCTATGATTTTACTTAGAAATGGCAGGTTTTGATATGATTTAAATGAACTGTAACCTTCACCCAGGTATGTAACAGCTGTTCTCAAATGAACACGTTAAGTAAAGTTTAATATTTATAGTTTTATAATGAGTTATAATGAGAGGTGATCAACGTGAATGCTCAGGTTCCACCTTAACACGCAGACACGTTGCTTCACCATGAGCAGAAACCTTTATATAGGCCTATACAGTCTATGGCAGAAACTCTGAAACTCTTGTTAAGTTTCTCTATCGTTGTGTACAAACTGGATACAACGCGGGCTTTTTGTTGTTGTTCAGGAGTTGATCTGTCTCTGCCCCTGCCCCCGCCTCGACATAAGCGTGACGTATGTGGTGCTTTTGCTCTGGCCGGACAATTTTTTGGTGCTTGAAACGAACCGGATTCCGGAGCTAAGAGGCTGCTCCGCTGCGGTGTGAAGAGGAAAACCCGGTGCTTTTCAAGCTCCAGCTCTGAACCGGCCCTGAAACACCGTTGGTGTGAATGAGGTATATATATATGAAGTAGATCTGAGGCCATGCAAGGAAAAACATTTTTGAAAAACCCTGTTGGAATAATTTCAAGGCAGCAGGAGGAGGATTTCAGAAGTTGTATAATGTCCTCTAGGTTTTTATCATTAATCTGATGGAATTGTGTCATGGTGTTTGAATTGATTTTAAGTGGACACAGAAACAAAACATTTGCTGTACCTGATGCAGAGGCACTGACTGCTTGTCTGATTTTCTGAATTTTGTCAGTGAAGAAGGAGGCAAAATCATTGCACGCCCTGGTAGATAGAAATTCAGAGGCTACTGACACCGGGGGGTTAGTTAGTCTGTCGACGGTAGCAAACAAGGCACGTGCGTTGTTTTTGGTAATGATGTCAGAGAAGAAATACTGTCAGGCAAATTTCAATTCCAAATTATAAAGGCCAAGTCTCTCTTTATAGATTTCAAAGTGAACCTGGAGATTTGTTTTTCGCCACCTGCGTTCAGCTTTTCGACACTCTTTTTTCTCTGTTCTCACGGTCATGGCCTTTCTCCATGAAAATATTTTCTTGCCAGACACTTCCTTTACCTTAGTTGGAGCAATGGCATCTATAACATTTTAAAACATTTTAATTAAAATGATCTACTAGCTCATTTACTGAGATGTTAGCAGGGGCAAGTGTGGAAGAAAAACTCTGCGTAAACATTTCCCTAGTGTTTTCAGTTAAATATCGCTTTGTGGTTACCTCTTTTTGAACATTTTTGTGAACAGAAATAGAGCTCTCAAAGAAAATACAGGAATGATCAGAGAGTGCAACATCAGTCACCACAACCTTAGAGATATTCAGACCCTTTGAGATAATTAAGTCCAGAGTGTGCCCCTTATTGTGCGTGGGCTCCTTCACATGCTGAGTCAGTCCATAGTTATCAAGAACACAAAACAGTTATTTAGCCCCTCTGTCCTGGGGGTTGTCAACATGGATGTTAAAATCACCAACAATGACTAGACGGTCAAAGTCAATACACACTATAGACAGCAGTTCAGTAAAGTCATCAAAAAAGCTTGCACAGTATTTGGGTGGTCTATAGATATTTAGGAACAGAGCTCGAGAGGAGCATTTCAGCTGAAGGGCCACATATTCAAAAGAAGCAAAGTTCCCATAAGATGTCTTCCTGCATTGAAGGGAATCATTGAACAAAATAGCAACTCCACCTCCTTTCTTATGCATTCTTTCCTGACTCATAAAACTAAAGTTGGGAGGGGTTGATTCGATAAGAACAGCTGCACTGTTATTTTTGTTCAATCCATGTTTCTGTTAAAAACATAAAATCGAGATTGTGCTCAGTGATAAAATCATTGACTAAAAATGTTTTACCTGCCAAAGACCTGACATTTAAAGCTAGTTTAAGTTTGTTGAATACACCATCAGTCAGATGTTTTGTGGCAAGCTGTGGCTGACATGGAATCACTTCTAAATTTGATAAACTCGCTCAAACTTTTGAGCGCTTCCTGTGTCTAAGCAGATTCATCAAACCATTTCATTTGGTAGCATGACTGTACCAAAATAAATCCAAACTGTTTATTATAGCTGGTTTAGAGGACTTTAATAGAAAGATTACTGTATTCAAAACTAAAAGGAATTGCAGTAGTTGTTTTAGAGTATTAGAGCTTCACATACAGTGCCTCTCCATAGTTATACTGTTTGTCGTTTCTTCTTTAAAAACACGGAACATTTGAGTAAGTAATGGTTATGTGCCTTTAAGCAGCCTACACAGGCATCCATTACTAATACGCCACTGATCTGAAAGAGTCATGTGGTTTATGGTAGTTAGAGCCAGGTGGGCGTCAGGCACTGAGTCACAAGGTTGTTGACATGAGAAGTGGCGGTTTGTTCATTTACAGAGAAGGACTTCAGAGCAGTGAGAGGCTGCACTCACCTCCTAGCCTCTGCATATTATTGTAACTGCCTTGGTTGGTGGGGGTCGTGGCCTGCTGGAGCAACTGTTGAGGACAAAGAGAAAGGAAGGAATTGATATCAGAAACGAATAAGGGACACATCTCATCATTTATCAACAATATAATAACATTGCTAACAAGCTGTTTTTTTTTCAGAACAGTATTGACAATTCAAGTGTTGCCTTTATCAAGTTAATTAATTTTGAAAATGTAATACAAATATTGTTCAAAGGGTTAAGCCTAAGAGGCTGTGTATTGCAGACAAAATGGCTGCTGCATTTCTATTCAGAATAGTCAGTCACTGTTAAACATACAAGATAACACAAGATCACCTGACAATACAATTAATTACAACATATCCCTGGCAGTTTTGTTGAGAGGCTGTTCAAGGATAAACCTAACCCCATCAATATGACAACAGCAAAACCTCAAGAATTAAGATCAAAGCAAGTCCTCTTTTGGCTCCATCTACACTTAAATTTACAACCAACACTTCACATGTATAATGTATTGTCTTATAAAGACCCTTTATTATTTATATATGTGTATTCCTTTATATTGTATGTAGCTTAGTTTTATTAACTTGTACTTTGTCAAGCGGCCCATATGGTTAACATATGGCTTAACTATAAATACATTTTGAAACTTAAACCGTGCCGTATATCAATTCACGAGGCAGCTCTGCGTGTTTGAGCAACACTTACTGCCAGGTACTGCGGTGTGAGGGTCCCCAGGCCGGCAATGTTTCCCCAAGTGGAGGCGCTGTTCAGCTGCTGAATCTGCTGCACCAACTGCTGCTGCAGGCGCCGCTGCTCCTTATCTCTCTGCGTGTCGGCAAACTTCACCACCAAAGGTGAGGAGCAGCCCTGAAGCGATGTAGAGGTAAGAGACGTTAGACAGACTCAGAAGCACACTGAAGAATCCAGTTCATTTATCAATGTAAGGACGCAGTCATTGCAAGGACTTTCTTTAAAAAGGGTATCATCTATGCCTCAAGACAGTTTGATTTAAGCCTGTTGCATTCATATCTAACACAGAGGACATCTTCCATGCATAGCTGAGCCAGGCCACATTCCAAAAGGGGCACAGGACAAAATTGCAGACAGTGATTCTTTTTTAGCACTGAGCGTAATTGAGTCCACAGACAAGCAGACAACAGATGGAGACAACACTTAAAAAAAAACAGACAAACGAGGATTTGTCAGCAGACCTTAACAGAAAAAAGGCATTACAAATGCACACAATCTCACAAACAGACAGTCCCATACTGTTCAGAAAGACGCTTGGACATTTGGCATGCTGTGCTTAAGTATTTTCAGAGTTGAGCGCCATAAAGGGACCAGGCTGGACAGGGGAAATGGCTTTTGAACCAGCCGCACTTCCCATGGCAGCTGAGAATTGGGGAGGTTATGAAATGCGGGGAAATAGGTGGCAGCACCACTGGGGCCTGTGTTTAATCTGGTAGGAGGAGTATTATGTTTGGTCGGGCTCCTAATTAGACTTGGTCTGCTGCTCCACTGGGGAGCCTCTGACCTGCTAGCTGTCAAATTACTGCTGCTCCACTTCCACAAACATACCATCGACTACATGATGACATGGACCCAGTTTTTGAAGAAATCTAGTAGAGTAGCTGATCCAGTCTGGGTTAATTATTTGTTAACCTATATTTGATGGTGGCAGCTCTTGTCCCTGTGGTCTGATTGATTATGGCAGACTTTGATGGCTAGGCTCTAAAATATTCATCAGAATCAATAAATGAGATGTTTTAGTTCAGCCCAAAAATTGGAGATGACAACAATTCCTGTCGTTTCACGTTAGCCCTGAATTTAGCAGCTATGAGAGAGGCAATGTTTCACATTTTATTCAATTATTTTTCAGACGACAGTGTAATTTTGTAATTAATAAGAGTGGTATTGGAAATGACTCATGCTCTGTGATGAATGGACGCCATCTGCCTGGACATGTTCTTCAGCTTTTCAACACAAGGGGGCAGCAGAATGTATGAGGGGATAGGGGGGAAATGAGAAATAGGTGCTAAGGGGTACAGTACCTCCATAGTCTGAGCGTGATGCATGGTTTTGATTGCATTCTGTGCCTGTGCCCTGGTAGTAAATGTGACAAACGCACAGCCTGTAGAACAATAGGAGAGGGGGGGAGGGAGGGACAAGAAGAAACAAAACAAGACAAAAAGGTTTGGACAACTCGTTATGAACCCCAAAAAACACTTTACAGTACAAAGAATGGCAACTACCAAGCACACAGAACCACCCTGACTGTTAGCACACGGAGAAAGAACACAACAAGGAGAACAGTAACACATGAGCACAGTGATTGACAGATTACATTGGCCACCCGAAGAGGCTTGACTAGGTGGTGTCATGGTGAAACAGTCAATGATTATAAAAAAAAACACAAAATGTACACATAACTACACATTGAAAGGCTTTGATTTGCTAAAATGTGTAAGATCTGCTCACATCAAAAGGTGTTTTAAGGTTAATTTCATTAAATTGTGGAGACTGTCAATTTACTAAAAGAGAGGAAGAAATTCATGGCCAGCTCTCTGTTTTATCGTGTATATCAACTTGAGAGCCTCGAGCCGCCTGCTATCTGAGGCTTCATGCAGTCGAGAGCTATGTAGGAGATGCGACGACAAGCTAATTCCAGCCTTTGTAGAGTGGGATGAAGGAGGCGGTAAAGGAGGAGCCGAGCCAGCTGAGCCCACGAACACCGGCAGCCAACGGTTGCCAAGGAGACGGCCCATTGTGCCGGACGGCAAGTGAGATGTGGAGGCTGAGTGTAACAGGGATGGGACTGTGGGGATGGAATGGGTGCCACTGGAGGTGAATAGCACTTGTTTTGGAGGGTTTGGAGGGGGTGGAAATAAAGAAGTAGGGTGGGGCCTGTATAAAGACATGATTACAGCTTGTACTCGCTGAAGATGGCGGCTGTGAGGCAGATAACACTGTGCCTACGCTGAAAGCAAACCTACCTCTGCTCTGACCATCTGGTCCCCGGAGAATTCGGCACTCTTCGGTCTGTCCGAAAGACGAGAACATCATTCTGATCTCGTTCTCGCCGTATTTCTTTGCAATCATCCCGATGAAGAGTTTTCTGTCTTCTACCGCTGCAAGAAGGTTGAAAAGAGGAAAGCTATTCAGACAAACAATTATGGAGCTATGAAAGCGGCAGTCACATCAGGCGTTAAATCTTGCACTTCTCTTTTTCTAAGCTCCCTCGTCTCGCTGACACATTTTCTGCCTCTCACTCAAGGTGGCAGCCTCTTGTACAAATCTCTGCAACTTGCCGCTTTGTTTTCGTCTACTTAGAGACAGATGACTTTATCATTCATTTGTGCTCACCATATCCTCTACCTGCTCTACTCTTCTCCCCTCGGTGCCTTTTAAAGCCCTTAATCCTCCTAACCCCTGACACTGTATAGAAATTGTGTATTGCGGCACATTCCCTGAACTAAGTCCTTCACTGGTCTTCTTTTAAAATCTCTTACTCAATTAGCTAAATCTAAAAAGATTTTTTCTCAACAGACATTATCTGTGTACCCTCCTGTCCTCATGTCACCCTACATTTCACATGAATCCACGTACCACTTGTTTTCTCACTGTCAGCGGGTTTCATCTGGACCGGATGATGCATCTATAAAAAATAGCAGAGGGAAATGGTTAACACTGCATCTGTCACCATTTTGAAATATGCAGGTGTCTGGCCTTGTTATCCGTCATCACAAGAGGCTCATATCTTCACACTCATGCCCTCCATCTTCAGGCATCCCTCTCTGCCTCGTGTTTTGTTCTAAATCCACCATCCTCCCTCACCACGGCCAGATTCAGGAGGAAATGTCTACGAGTTAATGGCGGGGATCAAATTCTCTGGTATCCAATTTCACTTCTTGCTGTAGTGTAGACTTGTGATTGAACTTATCGATTCTTCCTGTCAACATCCCTCATTTTCTTTACAACAATTTTATAAGGAGGGGTGACAAGCAAGGCAGTTCTATTTTGATTTCAACTGTACAGTGAGTTTTTGGTTGAGACTATATATTGAATCACATAAACAGAAAAATGTGTGGCAAATGTAGGCTGAGATAAATCTCATTTGAGTCAGCCTAACATCTCTGAACAAAATGCCATTTCCAAAGCTGTGTTTGTTAAGTGAGAAATTGCCTAAGGATCCGTCATTTCATGCCATTTAACACATTTTTTCGAAGCCATTCGCAGAACTTCAAGTGTATATATTTTTAGCATATTTTAACTGTCATGTGATGCCAAAAAGAAAAGAAAAATGAATCTAGCTGCATGATGCGGGTGGCGCTTATGAAAAGTGGTGGGTTTGTTTTTGACAAGCACTAAAGAGAAGCCAACAGATGGCCTGCTCAGTATGGGTACTGGCTAGCGTCACTGACCAGGGAGAGAGGGAGGCACAGAAGGGAGAAAAAACAGGAACAGAAACAAGCTTTTCCAGTCACGCAAACCAAACCTGCAGTCGATGCCAGTCACAGTATGATCTGGGGCTGGGGTTCGAGAGCTGAGCTGTTAGACCACACTTTATTTGAAATGTCGGGCTGATTGATAGTTCTCCAGTAGAAAGAGCTAGACCCATATACCCTGCTACACTCATTTATCAACCCGGTTCAATATTTACCTGTAAACTCACTGACGGGGGCAGCATTTCGAATAGACTGTGCTATTGATTAAATCGACTGCTGGAGTTGTTTGTTATAGATTTTATTGATGGGAAGAGAGTAATTTAGAACGGCGTACAGGAGGGCCAGATTTGTGGTGGTTTAACAAGAAATTGCACTTATTCCGGTTGACTGGGCTTTAATCTGAAGATAAATCTGGAGGGGAAATAGGGGAGGGGAGACAACATTCACTCTAACAAGGCGTCATTGTTAAAAAGAGACTTCATCCCTCTTCTCTTTATTCCTCCAACTTTAGGACATAAAAATGTAGATGTGCATCAATGATTCATGAAGACAAGTATTAATAATTTGTTCCACTTTGTGGCAATCAGGTTCCGTGCCTCAGTGAATAACCTGCTGCCTGGTCAAGCACACTTCACACTTTACCTGCGCGCGTGCGTTCAGCAGGCTTATCAGTTCAGTGTGTTGATATTCAGCGGCAGTCCTCCCTGGATGTCAGTGCATAGTGGGGACCAGATCTTTTTCAGGGCAAACTTGCGTTCAGTGAGCCGAGAGCTCATTATCAGCCAGCAAAAAGCTCACAGGCTGCAGCCGGGCTGTAGAAGGGCTCAAGCAGCTAAATGCAGACCATACTGTGCTTACTCACCCCACTTAAAGTCTTTATGTTGTGCAGTGCATTCTGGGCCTCCAGTGCAGCTTTTCTTGTATAAAAAGTTACAAAACAGCATCCTGCAGAGAGAGAAAAACCGGGACAAACAATGGGCGGGGGGAAGGAGACAAAAACAGCATTAGAAACACAGCGCATACAGGCAGTGAATCTAATACCACAACAACTGCAGAGCAGAAAAGGAACTAGTCGTATGAGTGCATGTTCTCCTCATATCACATGTTTAAAACATGTGACAGGTTATTCTTAGCACCAACTGTTAGATGCTGCACACAGAGCATGTAGGAGCTTGTAGCGGGGACACTGGAGTAATGAGATAGCTGAAGGCTGCTGTGTGACCGGGCCATAGAGATGACCACAGGGTTTAGGTAGCTGTCAGGAGGCACTGATGCACTGTCCACAGGTCAACAAAAGCCAGGCATGCCAGGGCACAGTACCAACACATCATAGAGAGTGGTGCTGCATTACATAAGAATCCAATCGCATACAAACAAACATACAGGAGGCATAAAAACAGCACAAAGAGACAAGAGTGAAAAGGAGTGAGAGCAAGGAAGAGGAATCATGGGAGGAGAGAGGAGATGGGGGAGGGGGATGAAGAAAAGAAGAGCGGGGGAGGGGAGAACAAAAAAAGCCTCTCATCCTTCCGTCCCAGCAGACCGCCAGTGGCGTTCCAGCCTGTCAGTTTCACTGGGTTGGGGAAGTGGAGCACTGCAGCGTCTCTGACCTACATAGTGTGTATTATGCTGTTACTGGAGCTCCCAGGCCGCGGGGAGGGCTGTTGAACTCTAATATGCATCGAGCTGCTCTGTCTCTCTCTCACAACCAGCTGAGCTCTGCCTCTCTTTCTCTGCTGCTTAGCCCTGCCTCCCATTTACTGGAGCTAAATAAACCATCGAGAGGCGTGATGGTTATCAGATGATTTTTTCATGACCTGCAGTAGACGTGACCCAAAAAACACTTCAAAATCTGATGGATCCTCCATAGATCCGTGGCAAAGTAAACAACCCAAATGAAGGAGGGATTACAGCAATTTCAACAAATCTAACAAAAGGGAAGATTGATTACATAGGAAGGGTGTGAACGGTGAATTATTTGCCATGCAAATATCATCAGGCCATCCTGGTTTAATGAAACTGCCATCCAGACTACTGGGGAAGGCAGAGAAAATTAATGGGCGTGGGTCTGCACCATATTCACCTCACACAGTCTGAGTGAGCCAAAGGCTGCTGTGATCAGGCCAGATGATCTATTAGAATACATTAACATTGCATTAACATGTCAATAGGCCATCACAGCTGACACTCCACATAGAACAGGGGAGGTCTTTGCTAAAAAAAAGAAAGAAAAGGAGGCTTTGAACTATCCATCCTCTCAATGAACTGCAGTGTTGGCTGTATATCTCATTATATACAGAATTATAATTACCCCTGAGATTTTGCTGGGGTAACTTTGAACACATGTAGGATATGTTGGCCTTGTCGGGTGTGTATATCTTGTTAAAAAGATCATGTGAATTAAGTGCTGTAGGTCACATGGTGTGCTGCAATTAGAGTTGTTGCATAGATTTTTTACACTTTTAAAAAAGGTAGCTAAAAAAAACTAAATAACTAAATGTTAATATTGTAATTACCATAAATGCAGTGCTGAGAAATTAAACAAATTATACACACAGCAATCAAGGTGCATTTCGATTTTGTTTATTTTTCCAGCTATGCATATTAACTTTGATTGTATGTTTTTATCATGAATATTTAATGCATAGCGCTCTGGTTGGGTCTGCGTCTGCTGTGAGATGCCACGAGACAACAAACAAATATAACGAGGATTTACGAGGAGTATATTCAAATTATAGCATAATACTAACCTTCAAAAGAAAAAATGATTTAAGGCGAGACACCCCAGGTGAATAGGGTAATTTTTTTAACTTAAAGATATCAGCTAGACATTTCTCCAGTTAATTACTTACAATAAGGCAATTGTTTTTTGTATTACAAGTTTTCTGAAATAGCATGTTTAAATATACAAATGAGCCATTGTCTCATTAAATATGCGCCTGTTTTAACACATTTCAGGAATCGAAATCTGAACTTTGGATAAAGCCAGGTTCACAATTCTTGTTTCATTTTGTAGTCATATTAGTATCTAAGGCTTTCACAGAAGGGATTTTGGATATCTCTTTTTATCACTCCATAAATCAGAAAATACTGTCAACTAGGGCTGAACGATATACCGTGTCATGGCGATAACCGCGGTATGCGCATGCGCGGTATTCACACCGCAGGGACGTGCGTTTTTTTTTCATTTAAAAAAAAAATGCTAACGCACTTTAGCACAGAATTCAAAATAAAGATACCCTTATTACTTATCGAAACTGCACATACAATATATCCGATTAAAGCTGAGACTCCACAGATTATTTAAGTATAGTATCTAAGCGATCCGATCTCGCGACAGGGGAAGCAAACACAGACATCACAACACGTACCTTTTACGAGAGATCGTCTCACCGTAGCTATCAATCTGATCAAAAGACGTGTTCAATGGCATTAAAACGAGAAAGAAAAACGCGATTGAATCGGTTGATCCATAGGTTGATAATGTATCTGTGGCTTTGAAGCAATTGTTTATAATCCATAATTCCATTTTTATGTAAAAATCGGAGCACAAAAGTTAGCTGCTAATGGTAGCCACCTTGGTGGTATGCAGCTTCCGGTTTTGGCTACGCGTCGTCACTCTCACTCCTTATTTGTTCATGTGTTGTGTGTGTAGAATTTCCCCTGATATTTGACCTTTTTAGACAGATTTAGCACACAAAAAAACCTCTTCTGGGGCCATTTGGGTGGATTTTCCATATCTCTGGCCCACCTTGCTGGATTTTGACATGTGACATCTCTTTCTGACCGTCAGAGCCAATGGAATCGAGGGGAAATCACACAGTCCTTATTTGGTAATGTGTGTGTGTGTGTGAGACTTCCGCATTGCCAAGACCGGAAGCAGCAGCCACTCTGGTGGCTACCATTAGCAGCTAACTTTTTCTCTGCGATATTTACATAAAAATGGAAATATAGATTATAAATTAAATCATTTTTTTATAGAGACGTTAAAAACCTATGGATTAACCGATTCAGCCGCGTTTTTTCTTTCTCGTTTTAATGCCATTGAAAACGTCTTTTGATCAGATTGACAGCTACGGTGAGACATCTCCCCTAGAAGCTACGTAAAGGTACGTGTTGTGATGTCTGTGTTTGCTTCCCCTGTCCGAGTTCAGATCACTCAGTGATGATACTATATACCTAAATAATCTGTGGAACCTCAGCTTTAATCGGATATCTTGTAAGTGCAGCTACGATAAGTAATAATAAGGGTACTTTTATCTTGAGTTCTGTGCCAAAGTGCATTAGCATTTTTCGCTCAGGGGTCATTTAGATGCTTCTTATGAGACTTGTGTTTTGTTTTGGTATAAAATGGTTTGTATCGTCAGTTAGCTGAGATTGTTTCCGTTAATCTGGTATAACACATTAATAGGTTCTTAAATATTATGATCCCCTGAGACAGTGTCGTGAAAAAAAAAAAAGTAAAGTACCCGCCGGGACTTTGGGGTTTAACAGGTAAAAAAAAAACGCAATATATACCGCAGGGGGGGGGGGGAAATCGCCATGTCAGTTTTTTTCAATACCGTGCAGCCCTACTGTCAACAGCCCTAAAATATCCATTTTTGCCATGTTTTTAGGTATACAATGCTGTATAATTCAGGCTATGAATGATATATGAACAAACCCTTCTGTAAAAGCCTTCATAATATTGATAGGAATATAACTGGAAGGTTTGGTGTATGTACGTGCTACTGAAGTGGACATTTCGGACTCAGAGTAAGAGAAAAAACTCATTTTGAGGAAACGACCTTTAAAGATTGCAGTGAGGCGCTAGCTAAATAACCCTCCTGTTCTTTGGATGACAGCTTGCACCTCGACGCACTCCGTGAAGGTATTTCATGTTCGGGGTATAACCTTGCTTCGTGCAAGTGACGATTGTTGTCGTCTTCTCTGTGAACGTTTTTTTTCGCCGTTCTTTTGCCATTTTGAGATTTAAATTTCTAGCGGAAAGCTAACCAGGAAGTGTTTTAGCACACCACGTGACGCATCTGAACGAATCACGTTGTCAGAAATTGACACCAGCCAATGAGATTTCGTTTCTTGGTTTAAAACCCCTCTGTACTTTCACGATTGGTTGCTGATACAAAGGAAATGACCATATTTGGATCCGATGAGATTGTGCAGGAGAGCTTTCCAGCTTTCCAACGATATCTCTGATGACATGGTGCAAACAGCGGTCGCAGTACTTTACGTTAGAATGCAAACTTTTGGTGAATTTAGGAGAAATCTACAGACGCAAATACACAAACTATAGTCAAATAAACACTTAAATGTGTATTTTGTACGTTTTCCTTCCAAAAGCCTGAAAGAAAACATGTTATAGAATCAAAATAGCACAAAATCTCAAAATTGACAAGTGCTTGAAAAACGATGTTTTTGTCTGCCATGTCTCCCCTTAAAATAAACAATTTCCAAAAAGATATTTTACAATCCATGCTAAAGGCTCTTTTGGACAAAATAGTCGCAGTTAGCCTGTTAAACCCCGAGCCTATTTTTCAGGTTTCAGGCTCGAAAATGACATTCCCAGAACAAATGACCATATCTTCCCTTCTAAAAGGGTTAAATTAATAATCTTTTTTCTCAAAGTAATGATAAACCTGTGAGTTGGATGTAGAAAAGTCAGAATCAATATAGATGTTTTTTTATTTTAAAGAAAATTCAGATTGAACATGGTAAAAAACTGTAAATTATAGTGTCCGTCCAAAAAATATTTTGTACTTATAGTGAAAACTAACCTTGGATGATGGGTTAGTAGATTAAAAGCTTTAGGAATCCAAAGTACAACATATAATAAGTACCCTGTATCAAGATTGATGCAAAACAAGTGATATTTTACCTTTTTAGACAGATTTAGCAAAAATAAAACCCTCTTCTGGGGCCATTTGGGTGGATTTTCCATATCTCTGGCCCCCCTTGCTGGATTTTGACATGTGACATCTCTTTCTGACCGTCAGAGCCAATGGAATCGAGGGGAACTCACACAGTCCTTATTTGGTAATGTGTGTGATAGACTGCTGCATAGCCAAGACCGGAAGCAGCAGCCACTCTGGTGGCTACCATTAGCAGCTAACTTTTGCTCTGCGATTTTTACATAAAAATGGAATTATAGATTATAAATGAAATAATTTTTTTATACAGAGACGTTAAAAACCTATGGATTAACCGATTCAGCCGCATTTTAATGCCATTGAACACGTCTTTTGATCAGATTGACAGCTACGGTGAGACGATCTCCCTAGAAGCTCCGTAAAGGTACGTGTTGTGATGTCTGTGTTTGCTTCCCCTGTCGCGAGTTCGGATCACTCAGTGATGATACTATATACCTAAATAATCTGTGGAACCTGAGCTTTAATCGGATATCTTGTATGTGCAGCTACGATAAGTAATAAGTAGGGGTGCACCGAATGGGAAATTCTTGGCCGAAACCGATACCGAAAATAGGAAACAGTTGGCCGAAAACCGAATGCCGAAAATGATTAATAGAAATATATATATATATATAATGTATACATTTTTTACCAATGTTGTTCAGCTACCTGATTATGGAAATAGACATGATTATGGCAAAACTTAACTTAAATAATAATCACTATTATGGGTCCATAAAACATTTATTCAGCACTTTTGAATGCATACAGTACATTTATATATGTCATGTATTATTGCTAAAAAACATTATATCGCAGTCTTAGTGTCGCCAACTCGTTTCTAATATGCAAAGACAACAAATGCGTCTATGATGTATTTTCGATCAGACGAGATCTCTCTCCCCCGTCTGTGTGCAAGGGGGCGGGGCAGTTTACACACACGCAGCTGCTTCATGCAGCGGAGCACACTGCGGAGATGGCGGAGAGAACGCGCTCCGAGGTGTGGTTAAACTTTACCCGTCTCGATGTGGAGAATACTCGTTACCAAAAGTGCAATAAGAGTTTAGCATGTAAGGGCGCACGAGCAATTTGTCTAAACATTTAGCAAAAGTGCACCGCATGCAGACGGAGGAATGTACCGGGTTTGACCATCTTTCTAGCAGCTCTGTAGCCCCATCCACGTGTAACGTTTCCACGTCAGGTGTTATGTATGCTAGCAGCAACACACGGAGTTAACTACATGATACAAACATGGGTTAATGATTAGAGGTAACTGAGTTATTTAGTTTGTTAAAATTTCAGCTATTCTGTCATCAGATTATTTAATACGATTTGTGAAAGGCTCAGGGCAATCTCGATGACAAAGGTCAATGTCGTCGTCCCCCCCCCTGTGAGGCCAGCCGCGAGCATGGTCGCCGCGTCTTTATTACGTCATCACAACAACACATTAGGTTACCAACGTAAGCCTGTTCTGACATTCGGTGATATTTTTTTAACCATTTTCGGCCGATAATTTTCGGTGGCCGAATATTCGGTGCATCCCTAGTAATAAGGGTACTTTTATCTTGAGTTCTGTGCTAATGGACATTAGCATTTTTCGCTAAGGGGTCATTTAGATGCTTCTTATGAGACTTGTGTTTTGTTTTGGTAAAAAATGGTTTGTGTCGTCAGTTAGCTGAGATTATTCCCGTTAATCTGGTATAACACATGAATAGGTTCTTAAATATTAAGATCCCCTGAGACAGTGTCGTGAAAAAAAAAAACCTGGATCCCCGCCGGCGGGGACATTGGGGTTTAACAGGTTAAGAAATTCCTTTTTTCCATGAAAATCAAAACAATTATACTGCTAATCATTTAACAAAAGGCAAATAACTTATTTGCACAGCCAACAGTCATCACTTTATAATGTACTGCCTCACAAATGACGTTTGAATGAATGCTGAAAAAAAAAAAGAGATGGAGAATACAACAGCAGAAAGGCAATATGTCCGCCTCCAAGTAGCAGCGTTGTTGTCAGCATGTCTTTCACTTGAAAAGAAAAAGGGCGGAGGCAAAAACATGGAGGATTTACTGTGCTAAATGGATCAAATCACTTATTCACTTGGCTGAACAGCCAGTTGAGCAACACTCTCCCTCAGTCTGCCTCCACCAACACTGTTACAGGCTTAACCAGTGGAACAGTGGCTCTAAAGGCCAATAACACCTTTAAAGACCACCAGCGACGGTCGGCCAGAGCTCTTTAATAATAGCCAGGCAGCTCGGTACAGCATTAGTATCTCAAAACTCCATTTAGACGCAGAATACAGCATCAAAGAATATCCCGCCCGAGTGGATTAGTGCCTTTAGCAATCCAACCATCAACTCATTTGAAATTTGGGTGATGTCGTAAACCGAGGACAGTTACATCAGTGAAACTGTCGCTTTCTTTATTCACCTGCAGTTAGTTACAGGAGACTGAGCCCTTTCAGTGGCACTTTGCAGCTCTCTGCAGAAGGTGGCGGCAGCAGGCCTGCACTTCACCGTCTCTACTAATTGGAACTGAAACTGAACCGCTCAACTCGAGCACCATTTATAAAAAGGTGAGCGCATCGATAGACGTCTTAATGGAAAATAGCAGTCGAGTAACACTTTCTTCAAACAATGGTGCTTTTAAGCCAAACGGCAAAGTACAATAGTAAATATATTCCTATAATGGCAGGGTTATTAAAAAAAGTCTTGCTTTTTAACCCTGAAACAAAAGACCATTGAATCATCTCATCCGTTTGCACTAATGGCTGCATTGCGTGTGTAGACAGGCAATGCTCTGCACTGCCTAAGGGGGATTGTGCTGAAATGTGATGGTAGATGACGTGGCTATAACAGGGTTTTGTGTATAGGGCTTCACCACTAAACCCATGTAAATCCAGGTGGAGGACAACGGCCAGCATATCAAAAAGGGCTACGTTTCTCTGTACTGACCCATGCTTAGCTATGACAATTTATTATGGGTTTCAAAAACAAAATACTGAAAAGAATGTAGGTTTTAAATTAAACCGAAGGCTCAACACTATCTTAAAAAAGACATGAATTTTAAGGAGTATAGCCTATTAAATGGTAAAACGAGTAAACCAAAGAGTGGAACATACCTTTGCTTTGAGGTGGATTCTGGGTGCGATCGCGGAGGATGTTGATCTGGTGCACAGCTCCGAATGGCTCAAACAGCTCTTTGAGTTCTGTTTCTGTCCAGGATCTTGGGATTTGGCCCACAAACATCTTGATGGAGTCTGGATCCGGCTGATCTAACTGCTCCAGCGACCCGTTCATGTTGCTGCCGTTGCCGTTGCTGAGAGAAACAAAATAGATCTGTTTTAAGTACACAAGGGTCTTCAAATATTATAACTTGAAAGATTAAAATATGACACGCTGTGTTGCACGCTGTCAAGTACTTGGCTAGAAACCACAGAAAGGGTTTTCAAATACAAAAATCTCCTAAAAATCTAAATACCAACATTAAATAACTTGTTTTGGAAGCCAATTTCAGTGCCTGCTTGAACCAATTGTGATATAGCAATATAAGTAATAGCAGTTAAACAACATTTTTTTTTAAAGAAGGTAGGTACAGCTCCACATGCCAACACAACATACTCAATTATTTCACAGTTTGAACAATGCTCTCGTTAGATTCTTTGCCATCAGGCCAGCTTGGAGAATGATTTTCACCTAAAATCAGGTTTATTATTGTGCTTTGATAGGTTTTATATAGTTAAAAAAAATACTAGGAGTCTTGTTTCTAAAGCATTAATCCTTGGCATTGTCACCAGCTGATGTGTATACTGAAGTAGTTCCTGAAACAATATACTGTTTACAATAATGGATGGTCTAACAACAATGGATTGCATAGTCAACAACATATCGAATAACAATCTGGGTGTTCGGGGTAGTAGAGCAATGATGAAGATGAGTGAAGTACTAAATCGTGCCATTTTCCTTTGAGGCAAGCCTTGGGACAGAGAATCAATACCCACCAGTGTATCTACGACTACAGCAACTTTGTCTCACTCGGATGCAAAAACAAGCAAAAAAAAAATCCTGACGGGTGCAAAAGTCTCGTCTCGGAGCTACCTTCATGGGCGTAGACAAATCATGCAAATATGAAGCATGACTCCCAATTATGTAGTACCACAGAGGATCACAAGTCAATAGATGTAGACTATAGTACAAAAGATGTCTAGCACACACAACCAACATTTTAAAAACTGTTTAAGATACATTAATGTAAGAACAATGTCACACACAGACCTTTGGACGCGAGCCATCCATTTTTTACAAATTGTGCCCAACCGTTCCGCAGAAACACCAAACTCCTTGAGGGACCTAAATGACATGCTAACAAATCACACTTCAGTTCTTGATCTTCTGAAATCCAGCTCCACACCTCGGTACGAATGTTTTCTTTATCCACTGGCGGCTGTCAATACATTTGAACACTGACACACAAACGGTAAAAAAGAAATGCTCCAGTGAAACAAAAGCCTCTCTCCACCAAAAAGGGGTGGGTGCCCCCCTCCCACCAGCTCCGACAGCTAAAGGTAAGCAGCACTGCAGAGCACTAAACCTGAGAGAACCACTGGTTAGCAGACAGAGATTTTGCGGTACATCTCCTCCTCAGGCACTTTGGCGATGGTACAGAGAGTAACCTACAGCTTCTTCACCACAGCAGGGGGAACAATCACATATTGTTCGCCCTGCTGGAGAACACTATTCACCGTTCCTCCACAGCACAATGGGCCAAGTCAGAGAGATGCTTTGGAACACATCAACGGCTATGTCTGCTTAGGCCACAGCACTGGTGGGTGACACCATTTATCCAGTATTGCCAGTGGCACTCTGACGCCATTTTGCTGAGGGCCCTTTGAAATGAAATCCCGCTGTAGAAACAAAAAACCTCACTAGAAAAAAAAAAACTGGAAATGTGTCGCAGCATTCAAAAACATTAAGGCTCTAAATGAACTCTTTTGACTGGCTCTCCTTAGCATTCATTAAAACGCACAAGCCCCCTGCAGCTGTGCATTGTCTCTTCAGCTTGAGTGACAGCTAAGATCTTTGGCCTTCCTACAAACCCGCTCAAAGTTGACAGCTTAACTGCAACAACACAAGACATCTATTTTTTAAATCACAAGTAAATAAAATAGTTGATTCAAATAGCCTCAAAGTGTTGTAACCTTGTGGAACAATATTTTAAAGTGGACAAGTGCACCAGAGAGCACAGTCACACTAAGAGCTGTATTGACCGCTTAAGTCGAAAGGAACGAATAAAGGGCAACAGAGAGAAAGTAATAAAAAAAAATATATATATATATAAGAGCATTACAGTTTAAAAGTGCCAATGCGGCTGAAATAGCCTTAAAGAACTGTAGTAGCGTCAGTAGGGGATATAACGTCACAAAAAAATGCACAAAAAAATGCACTTGATAATATTAATATTTTAATGTTAAAGTTAGTGTGTTGTTTGTTTATTTTAAAAGACCATACTGATTTGTTAATAATCCATCCATCTTTTCCCGCTTATCTGTGGTCGGGTTGCGGGTGTAGCAGTTCCAGCAGAGAGCCCCAAACTTTCTTTTCCCTGGCCACATCAACCAGCTCTGACTGGGGGATCCCAAGGCGCTCCCAGGCCAGCGAAGAGATATAATCCCTCCACCTGGTCCTAGGTCTACCCCTTGGTCTCTTCCCAGCTGGACGTGCTTGGAACACCTCCCTAGGGAGGCGCCCAGGTGGCATCCTAACTAGGTGCCCGAACCACCTCAACTGGCTCCTTTCGACGCGAAGGAGGAGCGGCTCAACTCCGAGTCCCTCCCGGATGACTGAACTTCTCACCTTATCCCTAAGGGAGACACCAGCCACCCTGCGGAGAAACCTCATCTCGGCCGCTTGTATCCGCGATCTCGTTCTTTCGGTCATTTGTTAATAATTAAAAAGTATAATTAATTTAAACAAATATTTTGGAATTTTAAAAATCCTACATCATACAAATTGTGAACGGAGGAAAACAAGCAATTACCAACTTTTTGGGTGAACATTTCAAGATTCAAATGTGTGTGTGTAAATGAGCTCTAGTCTAGAGTATAGGTTTTGTTCATGCCCAAGAGGGAATCAAAACTATAGAAACATTGGTGAATTTTAAACTCAAATTGCAGGGTGTTTTCTAACTGTGAGACCCATTGTAACCATTCTCATATCAGTAGGTTATATGAAGCTTAAGAAAGTGGCCGGTTAACTTAGCACAAAGATTGGAAATAGATACAAACAGCTAGCCTGGCTCTGTCCAAATGTTACACAATCCATTTAATTAGCACCACTTAAACTTGGTACAGGCCAAGAAATAGCCATGCTGTAAAATCCAACTCTATAAGAAACCAAATAGCATCTGCTAGTAGCATATCAGTTTGAAGTGACACCTGCTGACATTAAGTAGTGTCCATCAGCAGAACTGGAGTGGCAAGACGTTAAATCAGTCATACCTACTGCAGATTATATATATTCTATAAGGAAAAGGTGCTAACAGACACACAATAAATGTTAGCACATCATTGATAACGGTACTAACTAAAAAAATACTAGTTGATTCTATCAATGTGGCCCGGCTCTGCTCTCTACCAGCCCAGCAGGGTGCTCCAGACAGGAATGAGGAAGTATTTTGCTGAGCTTCCACGAACAGCCATGCGATGTGGCAGCTCGTCGAGCCCGAGACACCCTGCAGCAGCTGACAAGTCATTCAGAGCCACGACAGTTGCATGCTTACTGCTGCACCACCCATAAAAAAACAGGTGATTTATTTGGACCATGTGTCTGTCCTGTTGGTGAGCTCCCTCTGACCGCGCAAGTATGCCAGCGACACCTTTGCTGTGCCCATAATAGAAAGCCGGCCAATTTGACTGGTAATGCACAAGATTTCGAAAGCAGCATCCCTAAACCGTCAGGGGTCACAGCAGTAGCACATTTGTTGTGGTCACTTATATTAAAATAAACCAACAAACATAATCTAAATGTATTTATATTAATACTGTCCAGGTTATTTGGTACTCAACCCCAATGTTTCTTTAATTAAATAATGAACAAGTCTTGTTAGGGCAATGCTACACATAAGGCTGAGCCTCTTCTTGTTTGGAGTAATAAACTAAAAATCATTAGTCCTGGGCTGTTTTGGCTGTCAAGCTTTATTCTGGATAAAAGGAAAGTCAGAGTAATGGGTCATGGGTAAACGTAATGCTTCAGAGAAAAGAGGAAAATCAGTCAACTGAAACAGCTGTTTGCTTGTAATACCCTCAGAAAAATCATGAGTTGCTTTTCTTTCAGGAAACAAGCGGCCTTATAAGCTGATTCAACGAGACACAGAATGCCTCTAATGACATGGTAATATCTTTGACAGCTGTCAACATGAGGGCTCACTCTTTTAGCTCCATCTATTTTCTCCTCTACTACAAAAAGAGGCAGAATATTATTTGACACGTTGAAGTAGTTTTGGCATAAAAATATCTTCGGCACAGGCTTTGAGTTGCAACTTCAAAACTGGTCACAGAAGACAGCAGCAGGATTTACATAACTTTGCTGTAGGACCCCTAAGGAAAAACCAGTCAGACTCGTGGCCCAGGTTTGAAAGAACAAATGACAACTCTGGACGGATGTTGCTTGAGGCTAAAAAGCAGAAACAGGAGGCTGTGTGTTATTCGATTTCCATACCAAGTGGTCGACCCTAATCAGCACATTGTGGTTCTGATGAGAAGTCATTATGATATTTCCTCCTGGCATTAACTCCAATTCAGCTCAATATGGCCTGATTTCACTGTTGCATTCTTCATGATGAAGACAGACATGTTCAATCAGCCTCTGAATGGGCCTCATGTTAACAGACGGCCAGCATCTGATGACAAGGCTGCCCCATTAGCTCCATACTCACACCAAGCATCCCTGGCGGATACGGATGACGTTGCTAAAGCGAAGCTTCTGTGACCAAACAGTCACATCCAACTAAATAAACAATGCTCACACCTCTGTTTGTGTCAGGTGGAGCTTGAATTTAAATCTTCAGGTGGAGCTCAAGCGAACAGGCAGAAGCCTTACCAATGCATCACAAATGAAGAGACAAACAGACCACTAAACGCTGCAATTACACTTGATTACCTTGACAGAGTGTGCTTACTGCCTTGACTTAGTTCGGCATCCATTAGCCTAACCCGTGATAAGCAATAGAACAATTTTAATAAAAAACTACCCATCTAACATGTAATTTTGTGCTTTTAGGTAATGCTTACAAATACCATATCATTGTATGTGGCTGTGTCTAGGGATGCTCCGATCGATCGGTCACCGATCGAGATCGGCCGATACTCACTCTCTACCGATCGGTGCTCTCTAAACATGCCGATCGCGAGAGCCGATCGCATGACTTAAAATACATGACACTTTTCTCTGTGTGCGGCAAAACAAGCTCGCCAAAATGGCTTCACCGGTCTGGCATTATTTTAAGGTGTCCGAAAAAGACAGTAAAATAGCGGTATGCAACGTGTGTGAAGCAGAAATCCTGCAGCTCCGCCCGCCGGACCGGTAAGCGGAGCGAAACACACAAGAGTTAGACCTAACACTAGTGCTGGGGGGAAACGATTATTTTGAAAACGATTAATCAGGCGATTATTTGATCGATTAGTCGACTAATCTAACGATTATTTTTCTGTTGTTCATTTCATAAAAAACGTAATGTAAAAAAAACGTAATGTAAAAAATAAATTTTTCACGATACTGTGTCTCAGGGGATCTTAATATTTAAGAACCTATTAATGTGTTATACCAGATTAACGGAAATAATCTCAGCTAACTGACGATACAAACCATGTTTACCAAAACAAAACACAAGTCTCATAAGAAGCATCTAAATGACCCCTGAGCGAAAAATGCTAACGGACATTGGCACAGATCTCAAGATAAAAGTACCCTTATTACTTATCGTAGCTGCACATACAATATATCCGATTAAAGCTGAGACTCCACAGATTATGTAGGTATATAGTATCATCACTGAGTGATCCGGACTCGCGACAGGGGAAGCAAATACACTCATCACAACACGTACCTTCACAGAGCTTCTCGGGAGATCGTCTCACCACCGTAATCTGATCAAAAGACGTGTTCAATGGCAATAAAATGAGAAAAAACGCGGCTGAATCGGTTAATCCATAGGTTTTTAACGTAAAAAAATGATTGAATTTATAATCCATAATTCCATTTTATGTAAAAATCGGAGAGCAAATGCTAGCTGCTAATGGTAGCCACCACAGCTAGCTGCTGCTTCTGCTAGGCTATGCAGCAGTCTCAGTGAGATATAAATATCTTTGCGTTTTGGACTAACTTTAAAATATTCCCATGCTTTTGAAGACCTAGGGCGAGATGTTTTCGTTTGGGGGCTTCGTGCGCAATCCTGTGAGGAGGAGGTGGTAGCCGTTTCAGTCTCCATTGCGTTTGAAGTGCGATTGCGAACTGCTTGTTGCTTTGGTTGACCCACGTGTGTGTAGCGACGCGTCGACGCGGAAATATGTCGTCGACGATATTTTGAAGTCGACGCGTCGACGCGTCGCTACAGCACTACCTAACACACTTAGCTATCGTATTTACCTCTGGAACAAGCTAAACTAGTCATTATAAATATATGTATTCTTCACTGTCGGGTCACTCATTACTGGATCAGTGAGCTGCATGAGATACTGACAGGCTGTCAGGAGAGGGAGAGAGGGGGAGAGAGGGGGGAGAGAGGAAAAGAGAGCGCTTCCGCTCATTTCTCCCGTGTTATTATCCAAAGTGAATGTAAACTTGAATAATGCACATCATTTGAATGTAATAATTAAGTTGATTGTTGTTTGTGGAAGCTCCAGTGAATGAGCCCCATTAACTGAGTTTTAAACATCACTTTAAATGGAAGATGTAAAGTGATGTTTAAATCTTCCATTTAGGCCCCGCCCACTCGATCGGTATCAGCCGATACTGATTCCGGCGACCGGCCCCGAAATTGGCGATCGGAGCATCCCTAGCTGTGTCCAAAATAACTCCCTTACTTATTGATTCCTATTAGGGCTGCACGATATATCGTGTCGATAATCGCGATATTCACATCGCAGGACGTGCGATTTTTTTTAGGACTTGCGATATTAAGTAGGCAAATTAACGCTAACACGTCATGTTACAATAATTTTGCTGCTTGCTACAAAAGGAAAACTTGCGCGGCTCTCATGTCAGGGGTACTTGAGTGAGTGACAAGCAGGCTCTGCATGCACAGCAAACCACCAATCACAATCAAATCTCCAAAGCAAACGGACCCGGTGATTAAAGGTAAAAACACTGAATAAAGTAGTTTCATGTGTTTCTCCAGGGCAGTTTGGCGCTGCTAACCGAGCTAGCTCGTTGCTCTGATAACTTAAAGGTGGGGTAGGTACGTTTCAGAAACCGGCTCGAGATACACTTTTTGTTATATACCATGGAATACTCTTAACATCCCGATAGCAATGAATATCTTAAGTGCTTTGACAAAAAATCCATAAAAAAAATGTCATCTGTGGAAGCCGTAATACTGTAAAAAGTACAACCAATCCATTTAGCCGGCCCGGCTAAACGGATTGGTTGTACTTTTTACAGTATTGCCGCCCTGTCTGTTATTACGGACGGGTCGTCAGCCTTCCATCTCGTGCACGCACAAATGTATCTCGTGCCCTCATTGGGCGTGCATTGCAGCAGTAGCCTACTTCAATGACTCGCCAGCAACAGGCGGCCACTTTCACCAGTCTGCTGACGTCATGTGCGCGTTCATGTGTGTTGGAGGAGGTGCTCTGTAAGGAAGTCTGAAGGAAAGGGCGGATTATTTTCGGCTGTGTACTTTCAAATTTTAGTGCACTCGAGCCGGTTTCTGAAACTTACCCACCTTTAAGATCCAGACGTCCGTGACTAAAATCCTTCATCCGGTTAAATATAGTTTAAAAAATACCAATTGTATAGCATTAAAGTTCAAGAAAGAATGGTTTACGAAAAGAAAAAAGAAAAAACTGTCTTTTCTTCAATTCCTGTATGTTTTCATATCGCAATATATATCGCAGGGAGGGGGGGGGGGGGGGAAATCACAATTTTCAGTTTTTCCCAATATCGTGCAGCCCTAATTCCTATGTTAAAAAAATATAACAGTTTACAATATAGTGAGCCAGTAAAGTATGTTTAATCAAATTTTTAACACTTTTGTATCGCAACCATAATAGAAAAAGTTCATTGTTTAGAGTATAAGCTGAAAGTAGCGTTAATAATATGCTTGATTGCCTGTATTTTTAAAAAGGGCAATATATAATCCATACAAGTCAAACTAATAAAATAGCAGACAAATACTTCATATGATAAATAACAACACATTTCTGACAGAAGCTTTCTGCCCCACAAAGCCATCAATCCAAACGAGAGGTTCTCTTGTTGTCACATGCCTTCGATCCAATCCGAATTCGATTACTGCTACTCTGGACTTGTCCTCTCAAGAAGTGCTTTTTCTTTTCAATTCATGTGGACTACAGACACGCTTCTGAATTCAAGGTCAGAAGCATGCTGACCCGAACAGTGCATAATATAAAAAAAGCTATGCTAATTTATATCTATTTATTTAATAGTACCGTACACTATTTTGCTGATTTGATATGCCTCTGGTACAGGCTTTGTTTATAACTAAACAGACGCACAGTACTGACAATTTCATGGACATGGTGGGATTATCTGGTGCTATGCAACCCTGTCCCACAATATCTTTTGTTTGCAAAGCATGCACAGTAATTTGCTCAACCTTCGATCTCACCACCCTACATAGGGGACGTGATTATGAGCGCTCCAAGGCTGTGTGTGTACACGTAGCTCCAGGACAGCCAGTCGTGTAATTATTGCAGCGCCAAGCAAGCAGCAGGAGCACAGAAACAGGTGACAAGCCGGATCATAGCCCTCCCACACTTGGCCTTCAACATCTGGCTGCATGGCACACTCAAACCACCACCACCCTCAGTGAGCAGAACAGCTGGCCGGGGCAGCCCCCAGACTCTGTGCCAAGATCCTACACTTTGCACAGATCAACAGCGTCCAGACCACAACAAAAGGGGATCACTGTGACGCTTAGCTTACTGACGTAGCACTATGGCCGTGTTGGCTGCCAAAGGATCACACTTAAGCCCAAATAGTCTCTCTCACTGTCAACAATGAACGACATAAATCAATCAAATACAGCTGGGACAGGATCTAATCATACCCTTACCATCTCCAATAGATGAGATACTGTTCAAATAATATCCTTAGTCCCAAATGGGAAATAGTATACACAATCTAACCTGTCATAGATATAAACACCCTATTATTTCCACAAGCTTTCCTCAATTTGGCCTATTAAGGCAAGTTATGGCCTCAAAAAACTTTTTTTCATGAGAAATTATTCAACCAATTATTTTCTCAATTTCCGTCAGCCTTAGGTCATATTTTAAAATGGCTTGCTTTGTCCAACTAAAATACATTAACCTTAAAAATAAATACAATCTATTATCCCATTAGAAAAAGAAAAGCATTAACCCATCACATTTTATGAGATGGAACCAGGTACCTTTAGTATTTATAAATGGAAAAATGACAAAACCCATGTCCATTATTGTTGTCTTGAGGGAATGTATTCAGCTATAAATCACAGTAGAACAAAATGTGGCACAAAAGATCAAAAATACAAATCAAGAATTGGCCTTGCAGCCAACCACACTAACATTCTTTAATGATAAGACAGCAAAAAAAACAGTCTGAAGACATACTGTTACAAAATAACAGTTGGGTCATGACATTTACAGAAGTGAAAGCAAAGCAAGATGAGAGTCGGATTATTTTAATGCTAAATAAATATAGCACTCTTTAAAAGTGTTAAGTATTTATATTTTAAACAGTCAAAAAGACTGTTTAAAATTTAAATTTAAAGAAGGATTGGGGTTTTTGTCAAACGTGAAAATTAGCTGGCGTCATCTAGAGAAGGTGTTATATTTCAGTGTTGGAAGAAGTACTCAGATCCTTTACTTGAGTTAAAGTACAATTACTATGGTCTTAACGCCCTTAAGAACTGCTGATTCATTATCAGAATCGGGTTTATTGCCAAGAAGGTTTACACATACATGAATGTGACTTGGTGTATAAATAAACAGTTATCTAAAACAAATCAATTTTTTCTATTTCTAAATCTATTGTAATATTGAAAATATAGGGTAATATAGAGACACCAAAACACTACGTACGGTATAATATGACAAAATATATATCCTTTATTTTATTTGATCTTCACTATATCTGTAAAGCGTCTTTGAGCACCTGTAAAAGCGCTAACAAATTAAATCTATTATTAAAATAAACATGTGCAGATATTAAAAGAGGTAGCTTTGTGTACAAATGTGCAAACATATTCGGATGGTTGTGCATGACTGACAGTACTAAAATGAAATAAATAAAAACAAGATATGCATCCATCTGTTTGGTGAATGTCTCTTCTCCCTTGTGTGTACATGCCCTGTCACAAGATGTCCATTAATGGCTCAATAATGTAGCAAACCACGTGTTTTTAAGTAAGCACTCTGCATTCAACATGGACGGGGAGGGGGTTAGCTAGCTTGAGAGCTAGCAGAGAAGCAGGGAGGGTCTGGTTGTGCGCCAGGCAAAGCAGAGCCCGTGTGCTGCCTACAAACAAGCTGCACTTCTGCTGTTCAGCTTAAACCAAAAAGCAAATCACGTATCAGGTGTGCAACACTACATATTATTCACAAACTATCGCGTTAACTCCCTTCAACGCACTTCCCATTAACCGTTAATAACTGCCCGTTTTTACACCGAACTTACCGTTTCGATCCCGCACACCTCAAAGTAAACTTATTCACCTAACTCTGAAGGTGGTGCCGTGTCCCTACAAGTTAACTTACACACACACTCGGCAGCTTGTTGTTGTTAAAACCTAATAAATGCAGTTTTTAGATATGATACCGAAGCGTGTGATCTCCGGAAGCACATGTCACTTGACTAATGTAGCGCGCCTAGTATCCGATAGCTAGCAAACTGCGTTTTCTTCGTTCAGCAACTTCCAGTAATGTGACGTTAGCGCCAAACCGTGTCGTGTTTGGGAGTCGTGTTATATTCACTTTAACTTGACTTCCGTTGAGGTTACGTCCCCTTATTATCGAAGTTAGACAAACTACTTGAACTCCAGGTGAGCGTACCGTCACTGCTCGTGTGATTAGCAACGTTAGCATCGTAAGCTAGCGGTAGCTAATTCGCCCTGAACTGTTGTATCTTTGAAAAAAACACTCACAAATATGTCCACAAAGAGACGGGAACACAATGCACATCGATAGCTGGTTTACTTACATTGAGTCGCTCGAAGCCATTAACCGACTTTCGGCCAGAGGGTGGAAATCCAGGTTGTACGCCGAAGTCATGCTCAAAACAACGTCTATCTAACAATGAGAAGCGACTTTCACTCGCAAGAGGCTCAACTCCTGCGAGACAAGACGGAGCAGAACAGGTGCAGGGAGGGGGGGGCGTCTTCTTTAAAACTGCACGAGAGAGAGGGAACCGGTATCCGCCTTTATTCCTTCCTCCTAATTTCTCTCTCGTCTCCGACTGAAATAAATTCAGGCAAGCCACTGTCACACTGAGCTGCAGCAAACCAGAGGCGTGGCCTTTTCAACAAAAGTCTGAAAGCATGCTGCCTGCTGCTTCTGCTGCCTCACGAGCCCCTACCCCCTGATGTAAAATTACTGTGATGTCCCACAGGGCCTGCACGTGGTATTCTATAAAGACTGTAGTGACCTATTTGTAGTTTATTATGTGTTATCTGCTGTGACATCCCTGTTTGTATTCGTATAATGACTGATATCACGTAGACTCTTTAGGAAAAAAGGCACATTATAAGAATCAGATCATGTCCAGTCTTTTTTTTATTTTTATGGGTGAGTCAGGGACTAATTATCCTGATTAGAGGGCCATTTAAACTGTTTAAATATAAACCCAGGACATTATCATCAAGCTTAATGATGCTGCCCCTGTTTCCATATTTCATCAAGAGTCCAAATGAGGAACCTGTATTTTATATTGGATTATGAGAATAAGTAAGACTATTTCCAGCTTTTTTAATGCCCTACATTGCGCAAATGTCCATACATCTTTTCAAATCAAATAGTTAAAATGCAGTTTCATTCTGCTGTCTTCAGTCATGCTTTCCCCCTGGGTCATAGGTCATGTTCCCCTTTGTGCTGGGCTGTTGTTTCCCTGGGGGAGGGGAGGCTTATCTTCTTTTGTTGTGCTAGACTTGCAGGGCGAGGCCTCCTAACTTGGGGGGAACAGTAGGGGGGCTGCTGTCAAGTAGTGTTTGCCTTAGCATAGAGGCTGGGGCCTATCCTAATTATCAAATAATTCATTATTGCTCCAGCAGCTGCAAAATCTAAAAATATTATTCATAGCGAGTGTTAAGAAACATCCTATTCATGGAATCCAATGTAATCCTTGTATCCATAGCAATTTCAAGGCAACTTGGCACCAGTGCAGAGCATGCTTTATTAAACAGTGCCTAAAAGAGGTTTGTATGCATAATGTGATATGCGACCTATTTTTCCATACATGCATACAAGCCCACTATATGCAACATGCATTACCATTAAGCTTGAGGGCCTGCTATAAAAAGATAATGTAAACCTCTCTGGAGAATCAGGTTTCATTAAAATGGAGGAAAAAGACAATAATGTCATCCCATCCTCAGCAACCACATATTTCCTTTGACTCAATTAGATCTCAGGGGATCTTGTTGAAGAGATTTGTTTTAAAAGAAGCAGCATTCTTTTAAAGAGCAGTTCCTTTCTTTCGTGAGTATGTACAATATACACAGCTTTGTATAATTCATAATGCCTTCGCACCAGTTTATGCATCTCCTTGTCCTTTCTAAGAGATGATGGCTGGTTGCTTGCATCTTCTAATAATAGCCTCCTATTCTTAATCTTAGGTTAGTATTATTACCGCTGTGATTCATTTTTTGTTTGATTTGCTCTCATGCAGTAGAGCTGAAGTTCCACTCCCCCATCATCATCATTATCATCATCATCATCAAATTAATTTTGCACCCCTTCGTGACAAACTGCACAGTGTAAAAATAGGCCAACTTCAAACCCAAATGGGTCACATCATGTCTGTTTGAAAACGTTGCCTCAAACTTGAAGTCACACTTTTTTTCAACTCAGCCTTTCGTAAAAGCTGCAGAATGGCGACCAACTAAAGGGCTCTCAAAATGGAGAGAACTTCATCTTATCATCCTTTCAGAGGAAATCTACTGGGTCAACATGTCCTAGGCTAATAATGATAACACTGCCTTATCAGGGTGCAGTTCCTCTCAATTTATGCAAATTACAAGATGTTCCTTCTTGTTCTTTTAAAGATAAATTACATATGTTGTTATTTCTTGACTGATGGAGTACAGGCTGGGGTTGGTTTCAGTAGATATATTTTTACATGGGTTTGTCCTTTTCAATTCAGAGACAAACACCTGCATCACAGACACATTTGTGTCTCTTTCTTTATTAACAGTTAATGCAAGTATCTGAGTCCTTGTTGAACTCTGCAAAGAGGAGAAAGGAAATTCAATGACATGAGAATCTGTATATTCATTGTTATATTCCAATACAACTTAAAACTAATCCACTTCTTTGACGAGGGAAAATTGGATTTATATGAATGGCCACATTCAAACAATACAATTGATGGTTTCTGGAATCCTGGGGGGAAAACCAGACTGGGACAGCAGAGGAACACCACCCTGCCCACAGTCACACAGACACAGCATGAGAGAACGCCTCAGCTGGAAACAATATATCCTATGACAATATTCAGCCCAGACAAAGAAGCAGTCCAAATACGGGCTGCTCCACAAAAGCTAGCCCAGATTTGAATGAGGGGCCAACCCAAACGTACCTCATAGGCAGGTCCTCATTCCTGACAGAGATCCCGGCTGCAGAGGGGGGACAACGCATGCTGTTGGCATACAAACTCTGCACCAGGGCCAGCTCAGAAGAGTGTTCCAACATCGGTGTTCGGTGCTCTGGAAAAATCCAACCGGTGAAATGGACACTTTCTTTTCTTTCCCTCTTTCCTCTATGTGTTTCTCTCCCTTTCTCTGTCTCCCGCCCACTCTTTCTCCTTGGTTTATTGCAGCAGAGCGGCGCCCACCCCCTTCGCTGACTGGCGTGGCTGAAATAATCCTCTCTGACAGCTCATCGTGCGCTAATGCATTGTGCTGCCTGCGGCAGCCCAGTTTGCTGCCTGTAAAGCTGTGGCCACAGTAGCACTCTTGCACTAATTGACACCCATATTAGGAAAACTTCAGCAAATTGGACATGGATGATTTATTCCCACTGTCAGATTGGGATAGATTAGAGGAAACATGGAAACCGTTGCCTCAGACAGTATCTCATCCACTAGTCCTGGTTTTGTGGCATCATTCTGTAAGTGTCGGCATGTATGATTCAGTGAATTGCTCCAAATAAAGGCCAAGGTAAAGTAGGCCTACACACCTGTAAGCCTGCTTCCCTAAAAACTGTTCCCATTAAGTTTTTTTAACATTAATAATTCAACTCCTCACTGAGCACCTGTACATGTTGTAGGTAAATATTACAGCCATTCTATATTCAGCTCCTGTGGGGATGTGGATGACTCTGTCCCTCCGTGAGCTGGCTGATGATTAACCAGTGGGTGACAGGTAGAGAGCTGAGAGCTGACAACCTCATGTCATTATTATTCTGGAGTGGGTACGGATAAAGATAGCCTGCTAGAAAATAAGCATACATTGTCAGCATGAATACTTGTTTAACAAGGACAGGTCACAGTGCAACCCCCATTGTTCACCATTTCAGACTGCAGTCAATCCACTACTCAAATACATGCAAATACTGCCTGAGACTCTACTTCAGGCTCACAATAGGCCTACCAAAGAGCATATTGTAGTGCCGAGAGATAGGGAGTCAGAGGCGGTGCAATGAAGGTGCAAAAGGGAACTTTATTTGAGAGCAGCTAAGGTCATGTTGTCTGGTTGCAGTCCGGGAAGAAGAGAGTGAAGAGAGGAGGGCACACAACATATATAGTAAAATACATAACATGTCCGTGTGGGAACAATACCCCCAACTGTAGTTCCATGTATGAATTATGAACCCAGTGTATAAATAGGTGGTCACCACACAAGCCCCTTCAGAATTCAAACATGGCAAAAAAATCCTTGCGTCCGAGGAGGAAGCACCACAGGGGCTGAGGAGGGTGGGGTCGCAGGTGAGGGCCGGGCCATGGAACGGGCCAACGAAAGGAGGCCGCAGGAGAGGGTAGGGGCCCTAACGAGGGCGACACCCCCACCGGGGGCGGGCCGGAACGGGCCCGCAGTAGGTGTCGTGGCGAACCCAGCAGGAAAGAGCGCTGCCCGGCCGCAGGTGAAGGCACGGCGGCGGCGGCGGCAGGGCTCGACATTAAGGACTGCCCGATGGCCCGGGGCCATCTAGTATTTAGCTCGGGCAATGAAGCCTCACCTGCTGGTTGCCCGATCGGGCAATCTATTATGCCAGTATCATGCAGCTCGCGGATCCAGTAATGAGTGACCCGACAGTAAAACTAAACATATCTATAACTAGTTTAGGTAGTTTGAGAGGTAATTAAAATAGCTACGTGTGATATTCTAACCTGAAGTGTGTGTTTTGTGCGCTCACCGCTGCAGGTGATCATGCAGAGCTGCATGTCGACTCGTCAGCAGCAGCTGATCGCTCTCTCCCGTCAGATTAGACTCGCGTTTATGTCCATATCGATCAGAACCAGCTAGTTCTAGCTAATGATATGACTACCTGCTTATTAAAAGACACCTAAACAATAAGTGTCGCTATGCAACCGGGTGAGGCCACAAAGTATAGCGCAGCATTATGCATTTGTTTACATGCCCACCGGAACCCCGAGGCTGTCACATAAGTGGCGCAACTGAAGAGGTATTGCGCTAAAGGGAAATTATTTTGACCGAAGATATTTAGATTTGCCGGCTAACGGTAACTCTGCCGTCGCCATTTTGTGTGCTTCGCGGATGCGCTCGGCTCCTCTCGACTGCTGCTCGGGTCTGCTCGGTCAGCTTCCGGATGAGGAGGCATTCGTTCGACCAACTTACAGTAGATAACATTACAAACATTTTTAACAGGGGCCATAATAATGTAAATAATGTTTGTTTTGGCAGTTATAACTGAATGTAATGTTTTCTACTTTTTTACATCTGGGAAGGCATTTGCCTTCATCAGATGGAAAGTGTCTTGATCAACAACAAAAGTGTTTCTTATAGCAGGGCATGCAAGCGAGCAAACACAAACAAGAACAAACAAACAAGTGAAATGAAGAATAAAATTGAAATTGTACAATATAATATTGTGGTGGTTCATCTTATAATTCAGTCTAGAGAATGCACCAGACAGCATCTAAGACCTACAAACATCTACATTTTCTAGGGGGAGGCCCCCCAAACCCTTCGTGCCATTTCGTCAGCGTGCATTTTTCAGGGCAATCTCTATTGGGCTCAGGGCCATCTGTAAATTAGCTTAGATGGCCCACAGGGCCATCTCCCAAAATCCTTAATGTCATGCACTGGGCGGGCATGAAATCTTCGGAAGGACGGAGCGGTATCCCAGGGAGGAAGGAGCAGTCACCCCGGGAGGAAGGAGCACAACCCGCCCGCAGGCAGACGCACAGCGGCGGCGGGCACGAAGTCCTCGGCAGGCGTCGAGGTATCCCCGGAAGGCAGGAGCAGTCTCCCTGGGAGAAAGGAGCGCAACCCGGCCGCAGGCAGACGCGCAGCGGCGGCGGGCACGAAGTTCTCAGCAGGCGTTGAGGTATCCCCGGGAGGAAGGAGCAGTCTCCCCGGGAGGAAGGAGTGCAACCCGGCCGCAGGCAGACAGGTGTTGAGGTATCCCCGGGAGGAAGAAGCCGTGGACAGAGGCCAGACAGGTTCCAGAGCGCACCACCCACGGGCCGATGGCAGCATGGGCGACGTCTGAAACTGTCGAGGCGAGACGGGGTCCAGGAGTGCGCCACCAAGGCACCGATGAAAACGTGAGTGGCGTCTGGAACCGCCGTCGAGGTGGTGAATAAGTGAGTGTCCACACGAGGTCAACCGGCTGGTCGAACCTCCTCTCCGGCACCGGAAAAAAATTGTTAACAGTCAGATGTTAACCGACGAATGTCGACAGCCGTTAGCAGCTAGCCGTTAGCCGCTAGCTGACAGACAACGGTAGCTGCTAGCCGTTGTTAGTCAACGCGGTTAGCCGCTAGTCGTCGTCAGCTAGCGCAGCCGGGACAGAAACAATCGGGTTCATCCCTACCCAGCAGGTCGTGCATCGTCTCCCTGTTGGTTGGAAGGCCGATGCGGGAATGGCGAGCAACGTCCCCAGCTCTTCTGCGGGGCGTGCACCGAGCCTCAGTCCGCGTGCCGGTGGCAGCCACGGACGATTCCAAAAATCCCCGGCATTTCGAGAAAAAACCTGAGTTTCTTTTGCCGTGTTCGGGCCCGTCCCGGAGACTTCTCGAGACGTTGTCGGGGTCACCAGTGTAGTGCCGAGAGATAGGGAGTCAGAGGCGGTGCAATGAAGGTGCAAAAGGGAACTTTATTTGAGAGCAGCTCAGGTCATGTTGTCCGGTTGCAGTCCGGGAAGAAGAGAGTGAAGAGAGGAGGGCACACAACATAGTATAGTAAAAACACATAATAATAATAATAATAATGCATCACATTTTTTATTAGAGCGCTTTTACAGGTGCTCAAAGCGCTTTACAATTACACATTACACATATTAGACATGTAAGAGTCATTACTGCGGACATTACCCACAGGAGCAAATGCGGGTAAAGTGTCTTGCCCAAGGACACAACGGCCTGACGCAGTGGCGGCCGAGGCGGGATTCGAACTGGAGTTCACCAACGCCCCTTGATCTGATGACCAACGCTCTAACCACTGTCCGTGTGGGAACAATACCCCCAACTGTAGTTCCATGTATGAATCATGAACCCAGTGTATAAATAGGTGGTCACCACAATATTGTACTCATGAAATCGACCTGGATGCATGTATTTCTGTAAAAAGATCTACGATAGAAAATGTTTCTTCACATTAAAATCGAACTACTAAAAGCCCTTACCATCAATTGGATGGTGCTCAGCAACATGGTGCTTTTAAAAACTCCTTGCATGTTACCTTGCATTGGGTTAAGCTCATTTGACTGTGTTCTGAGCCAGGGGTTCCCAACCTTTTTTCCCAAGAGCCCCACACACACACACACAAGGGGGGGGGGCGGGGGCGCAACAGCGGTAATTAAAGTTTAAAAGTCTCAGAAATGCTACAACTACTGTCACAAACTGGATGATTGTGAAGTATTTTGTTAAAGGAGGATGAAAGTGTAATTAAGGAGCACTATTGGAGTGACTTTGATGGTTATTGGACTCAGGATTAATTAATTTGGATTCCCGCTGTATGAAGAAATTAAAGGTGGGCGCAAGTGGAAACAATTCACAAAAGGATTAAACTGTTTAAAACACATAATCAAAGTAAACCGGATTTTGCCGATGTGTTTATGTGGATTCAAAAATCGTAAATAATCTACAAAATGGAGGAGACCGATCTGATCGGAGCAACTGTGACAAATAATCCAACTGAAACCGGCATGGACAATGACTATGTTTTAAAAATGCGCTTATCCAGAAAAGCCTGGTTTGGACACTTTACGGGCAGAAGAAACAAAAAGTCTAAATATGATATTTGGCCTCAAATCATCTGAGGCCTGGCGCCCCCCCCACCCCCCCCCCCCCCCCCCCCCCCCCCCCTCCTACGATCTTTGGCGCCCCTCCAGGTTGGGAACCACTGTTCTGAGCCATAAACTGAACATATGTTGAAAGCAGAGCAGTTTTTAAAGCTGCAGTACACATATTCGTAACAAACACACTTTAATCATGTTTTGCTCTCACTTTGCCACTAGATTAAACATTTGAAAGCAATTTGTCACAATATTCTTTACGCAAAACCCAGGAGATATAAAATCTAGGTCTCATTCTCCCATAGGTGTTGTGTTCTGTTAGTAGAACGTGACATTAAGTAGGAAAGTCATCTGAAACAGGGTCATGTCGGTGTGCTGGTATCTAACTGAGTAGATCAGCATGAAAGGGCTCCACTTCCTCTGATCATGGCACAAAACCTTCTTCATTCCAGCCCTGCTCTTTTCTGCTGATATGAATATTTAAACACTGATGCTGAAATCCAGTTCTGTTACACTTCTGTATGATGTGTTGCGGCTTAGTATGACTGTCAGTGCCACGGGCGTCATGTAGAGCACATAATCTTACAGAGCTATGATCTACCAACATGTAAGTGCACCAGAAAACGCTCAGTATGATAATAGTGTGTGCTCAATGCTTTCCAGTTGAAACCTCATTCAAAAGAGGTTGAAGAAGAAAAATAACACAACACAAAATGGCGTAGGAATATGACATTAAAAGCATCTTGTGAAAGCTGTAAGTAAATGCGGCAACGATGCATCACTAAGAGAAACCCACCACATCCTGTTCACATCCACAGTGAAGAGAAAGCTGGTGCCTTAGTGTGTCTTAGTGCGTGACAAAAACACACTCAAGTTAAATAGCAGCACATATTTATAGCACTGCAGGTGTCCTCGTGATGACTGAAAGCAACCATCAGCTTTCCCTTTTTGCCACATTTACCACCTGATTGCACAAACAAATAATGTCTGTGTTTTGGTGGATTAACACTGAAACTATTACAGCTCGGTGCACACCGTGTCCTGGAGATTGTACCAATGCGCAGTGCTGCACACGTGTGTTTTAACATTGAAGAATGAATACTATGCTTTTACATCATATTTATATCCTGTTTATCGGGGAGTTAAGATGCGTCTGGACAAGGTGAAAACATGTTGTACTTAGTCAGAAATAAAGACTTAATCCTTTTAATGTCAGACATGGCAGAGCTCTATCTTTACCGGCAGGAGGTGAAATGTATGAGCCAACAGATGCTAGCAACAAGCTTCGACTGTACGAGACCTGACACCAGCATGTGTGACTGAAGAGAGGGGCAGACAGCATGAGAGACTTTTAGCATTAGAGGAGACTGCTATCTATGAACTTCTTGACATTTTAATTCATACAATGCCTCATCTGTCTCTCAGCAATAACCTTTTGGTGAATTAATTCTGTGTAAAATGACTGCTCATGTGTGCTTGCATGAGTGAATGCATCTCATATGATAAAAAGCAACACCACACTGAAGTGTCTGCTTGTTTTGCATGGGCAGAATTCATTTAACTTCCTCATTTCTCTTCAGTCACACATCATTTTTTCCACTTCCTCTTTGATTTAGTGTTATCAGAAGACACTGAGCAGATTTCCGTCAATGCCATCTATGGGAGCGTCACACCAAATGAGAGAAATAGATGAATAAGTAAGAGTAAAAGTTCAATTTCAAGAAGGGAATGAGTGAGTCAGGTGTACTTCTCAGCTGCAGATAATGTAAAGCATTCATATATAATGAAGGCCTTCGATGGAGTTTAAGTCCTTTATATTACTAAACTATGAGTGTCCTCTGTGACTGAACTCACCAAAAAAGTCAGTGAGTGGGTGTGCCACCATTTCCTTGGTAGAAAGACTGAAAGACATTCGGGTTAAATCATGATTAAGAACACGTTTTTTAATAACAATACAGACAAAAATGTGCCTATCACCCAAAAAATATAACAGCATTAGAACATAATTAACTGAACAAGATTGAATTAGAGTAAGCCATGCTTTTACCCTTTTGTAGGTTGAACGACTTTAATGTGCTTTCCTCAGGTTTTCCTAAGAGCTCTCTGACATCTTATTCAGATCAATGCTGCTCTGCACATCACACCACGTCAACTAATTGATTTTAAAGTACTGCTACAGTTTATAAATCATTAAATAGTTTTCCACCACGATAAAGTTATGCTATAGTAGTTCCAGACAGCATCTGTCTGCTGATTGTTGCCAGAAATAGAAGCACAGAGTCTGATAAACATCTCAACCTTTCAGAGTTCAGTACGTGAAGTTATACTTCAGTGGTTATAAAACCTTCTACGATAGACATAACAGTTGCAAATCGTTCACTGGTACTTTTGACCCGAATGCAAAACGTGCCTTGTAAAAAATAATAACACCGAAAGACACAACTATCTCAGTCTCTTATGTATATCTATATTTATGAGAGGCCGTAAATTCTGTTTGCAATCAGCTATAGGTACTCTAGTGAGGGAGGGCCCTCCTGGAGCTGGTTTTACTTGTGAGATAAGGATTCCACATGCATCAACTTAGAGACACCTGTCACATTTCTTACATTCATAAAGTGGTTTGTGAGGTCCTTTTCTGTGTGAGCCTGCTGTGGAGTCTGTACATGTCATGAGCCGCATGCTAGTGTGCGTGTATAAAGAATGACACCATGTGGCCATTGAGGGGAAAGCAAAAAGTGCTCTGCTGCATATTAACTGAACAGGAAGCATCATCAGACAGACTTCTAAAGACATAAGAAAATATTTGCTTACAATCCACAACATATCTTTTAACGCCACCCTGTGCAATGTGACTGCCAAGCACTCTTTTAAATATCTTATGTAGGTTAAGTGCAAGATGACAACTAGACAAAAAAAGCCCTAAATCCGCGCTAATGTGTTGCACAGACTGCTGCAAGTCAGGATCAAAGATTTGACTGCTGACACAAATAGTTTTGTTATAAAGTCTAAAATTAGTAGGAAATAAATTCAACATCTGAAATGTAGTTTGTTAAAAGATTTCCTATCTGATATATTTTCCAAGCAAATTCAAACAATCAGCGACTGGAAAGTATATTCAGTGCAGTGTTGTTTAAAATGTAATTAAACAAGGATACACAGAAGTGGTTGAAAGGAAATTTAGCATACACTTTTGATTGTATTGAGATTTACATCGTAAAGTCTGTGAGTACACAGACCGATCAACTTTAATATTGAAATATCAGCTAAATGAATTACATTACAAGCACAGCTACAGTATTAACTCCAGGACATATCCATGTGAAGAAATAATAAAAATACAAACTTTAAATTTAAAAAAATGTACAGAAATTACAGAAAATCACTCAAGTTAAAAACCAATATCTGAAAATGGATTTAACAAGTCAGAAATCCTAAGAACAAAATGCACTTTGCTTGGAAGTTGGTAGACACATTTATACACACCTGATTCCATCATCATTATATACATGACAGGTCAATGATACTGCAGGACACTGGGGAAAGGTCTGACTTGGTGGTCATTCATTTTGTGGCGACAAAGGAAACAGAAAAAAAGACGATGATGTTAAGTTGTTCTCTGGTTTTCTGCTTTTTTGAGCTCTCATCAAATTGTCATGGTCACCTTATACGGACGTAATTGTCAGGATCTCCTACGACTGGATAACCAAAACAACAAGCAAACAGTGTACAGGTGAAAAGAGAAACCCACGGAGTCCACACGAGAACTAAGGCTGGATATGTGCTGGTTAAAGCCTTTTTTCTTCCTTCGAACTTACAACGCATCATGGCTGACATCATTATTAAAAATCATCAGATGTTAGTAACAGCCTCAATTTTAAACTTTCTTTTTTTATTTTACAGCAGTGCCACGAGTGTTCAGTGATGGCTTCAAGTCCAAAAAAGTTCAAAAATGTGCTTTTTGCATAGTCTCAATGCAGTTTGTGTTTCCTTTTCTTGTGTTTTTTGTCCTTCTTTTTGCTGGAACATTTAACACAGAACCACTGCTGGTCCTCAGGAGGAGCGGTAAGGATCCCAACACAAGGCCTGAGCAGAAACAAATAGAAGAGGGTTCAGGTTAATGAAAGAAACACATATTTCTCTAGCAGGGATTTAAAAGGAAGAGCAATAGTCCCCAACAGTTATTGAGTTTGGATATACCCAGTAAACTGAATAATAACTGTTACATAAGCTTAAAGGGATATTTCTTTAAGTGTTGTATGAGGTACCAATGGGGAATGCATTACTGAAAGTAGATGACAGACAGGAATGTGTGCACAGAATTTAAACAATTTCCTTGGAAGAATCTGCTGCTTTTGTTTGTTATTGTGTGACATTGGTTAGTTTGGTTTCTCCCGGCGTTGTACACAATGGCAGCCCACTGCTCCTAACACTAGGATGGGTCAAATGCAGAATGTAAATGTCCCCTCTGTGGGACGATTAAGGGTATATGAGATAAGAATATAAGTTTGGATTCCCCAAAGTCACGCAATAACACAAACTAACTGATCGAGGCAGCTGTAGACCAGAAACTCCATGCTCTGGAGGCCAAAATGACTGTTTGTTAAATATAGACTTGTGGCAGAACATAGATAACAGCTGGATTTCTCCAACGGAAAAGGCAGAATGACGGCAAGGTAAAGCGTGTAAATTCTCTAAATGAAGTGAACAATTAAGTTGATATTGCTTTTTAGGCGTAGCTAAAATATAGTTTGTAATATAGTTCCCCCTTCCACAGCAGTACCTTGCATAGCTCAGGACCTTAAATGGGACTGTGCTGCCAACCACTTTTGTTAAAGTTAGGCACTGACTATGGAAATATGGAAAGGCACCTCATGCAACCCCACTTCAAAAATGCAAACAATCTCTATAACACTTAAATAGAAAAAACGGACAGACCAACTGTTCATCAACGTCTGAAGAGTCCATGAAGTTGTCTAGCCAGGAAAGGCTAACACATGCGACTAAATGCAGATATTCCCCGAATGATTAAAGCTTTGACAGCAGGACAATTTATGAAAAAGGACAAATATGTCGATCACTACTAGTGGGTAGAGTCTTTGAGTATAGTGATGTTTTCTATTGAATAAAGAAACGAGGCACTAGCTAAACATTCTTCAATGTGTAAGTTGCTGTTCATAGTTTGAATAGCATGAACATACATAATTCAACTGGACAAAGTAGAAAGGATGAAAGCTGTGTGGCATCCTGTTAATGTTTGGTGACGTTATGTCTCTGCAAACTCAAAACAAACTAAAGGGTTGGCAACACCATGTATTCCTCTACTACATGTATATATGTGGCTACTGAGTGTTGATTTTACAAATATTTGCTTTGTCTCTCCCTAGTTATGATTTGAATATCATAATATTGTAAATAAAATGTGAAAATAACTCCTGTATAATGTCCTCAGCGTGTGTGAATGAATCAACATGTAGAACAAGTTGCAGTAACATGTTGGAGATAGAAAGGCTGAAAAACAACCACATAAGGCCACTGTTTCAGAGAATACATTTATTCACAAGAGAACTGAACTGAACATTAAATATTTGTTTAATTTCTGAACTGTATGAACTTTATGCTGTGTCATCTCTCTCTTTCACTTTCTTTCTTTCTGACTGTCTCTGTCTCTGTCTCTCGCTGAGTGTCCCTGACGTCCTCCTTGCTGTGAATTGCTACAATAAGGGGGAGGAATAAAATTAGGGCGGAAATTTCAATTTACAACCACAAAAAGTAAGCAGTCTGTTGATCAGTTTCAGTAATACACATAAAGCTAAGCCTACACATGATGAACAGCATTGAGTTCAAAAGAAAAGTGAATCTTTTCCAAACATGTTGTTAGTTTTGCTATAGATACATACATCTACAGTAAAACGAACATCAGATATTTCTATGTAAATATGTAAAGAGGACATTGCTAATAAATGTGCACATTAGGGCTGCACGATATATCGTGTCGTGACGATAATCGTGATATGCGCGATATTCACATCGCAGGACGTACATTTTTTTACGACGTGCGATATTAAGTAGGCAAATTAACTCAAACACGTCATGTTACAATTCTTTTGCTGCTTGCTACAAAAGGAAAACTTGCGCGGCTCTCATGTCAGGGGCACTTGAGTGAGTGACAAGCAGGCTCTGCATGCACAGCAAACCACCAATCACAATCAAATCTCCAAAGCAAACGGACCCGGTGATTAAAGGTAAAAACACTGAATAAAGTAGTTTCATGTGTTTCTCCAGGGCAGTTCGGCGCTGCTAACCGAGCTAGCTCGTTGCTCTGATAACTAAAGATCCAGACGTCCGTGACTAAAATCCTTCATCCGGTTAAATATAGATCAAAAAATACCAATTGTATAGCATTAAAGTTCAAGAAAGGATGGTTTGCGCTAAAAAAAACTGTCTTTTCTTCAATTCCTGTATTTTGTTCATATCGCAATTAGGGCTGTCAAGTTAACGCGTTAATAACGCGTTCACGCAAAAAAAATTAACGCCACTAATTATTTTAACGCGATTAACGCATGTGTATTTTTTGTCCTCGGCCGCCCCGTAGTTTCAGAGCGCATCGAGTTTAAAATACCGTCTACAAGCTGATGCTGACAGCCCCGCTCCTGCCGCCCGCTTGTGGCAGACCACACTTCCACGCTCACCGGCAGGCACCGACTGGCTGTTGGGAGGACCGGGAGGGTGTGTGTATGTGTGGCCCGAGCGAGCGAGAGAGACCTTACGTGCATTGTTGTTGTTAGCATCTGGTGCTAGCTAGCTGCGCTAACGGATATAAGGAGCTGTTTAAATGAAAACAGAGGAGCGACATTTCGCCACAACTGCGCCGAGCACTTGACTTTATGCAGGAAGCCAGACAGTGGGACATTGTACGAAAAGTCAGCACGGATAGTGCGCAACATGATTGCAGCGTCCAGGCAGCTCCGTTCGAGCATATGCCTTGAGTTGCACATAGCTCCAGCGCACGCACGCAAAAATATTCCTCTAAGGTACATTTAGAACAGATCAAAAATGTGCGATTAATCGCGATTAACTATGGACAATCATGCGATTAATCACGATTAAATATTTTAATCGACTGATAGCCCTAATCGCAATATATCGCTGGGGAAAAATATATATATCGCAATATCAGTTTTTTCCAATATCGTGCAGCCCTAGTGCACAGTTTAGTGTTTATAGTGTAATGTAATAGTGGATTACTGACATATGTTTCACTTTTTGCTACTAACCTTTTTCCAGCCCTGTAATTGCCAATGAGTCATCATTTTACACCAAAATGTTTTCTCTGTTGTACTGAAAACATATCATCCCACTATTTTTGTGTATCGGTACCACCCAATTGTGCAAATCAGTGAATTATAAATCTGTAATTGGTTAAAGTCAAGCCTAATTGTCAACTATGCAGAACGATGTTATTTCAAAACACAATGAAGGGAGTCATAAGGCCTGAAGATAAAACTGAAGTAGGTCTCTTACCAATGATACCATTCATCACAGTCATCACATCCTATCATGGGACTGCCATCATCAGCTTTGTTGCATCCAGGACAAATCCAGATCTGGTTTCCCCATTCATCTCGTATCTACCGGAAATGCAAACAACAGAAAACAAAAGTAACACACTGCTCCATGACACAATAGTAGAATAAATCTTGAATAACCATATAGTTAGTATCTCTTAGGTGTTTTAATTTACTGCCCACCTTAAGAGTCAAGAAAAGTGATGATAGGAAATGCATGTAGTCGTGTTTCATATGCATAGACTGTTATACTATGCACAATTAACAATAACGTACAAGCACTCACCACGTATGTACTGACCGTCTCTGTTACTACGCTCCGGACCGGCGTCTTGAAGGATGCGGCGGGGGAGAGCATCGGGGCCGCGGAGAGCAGCGATGAAGTGGCAGGAGCTGGTGGAAGAGGAGAGGGCGCTGGAGGCAGGATGGGGATGACCGGCACGAGGACTGGAGGCGGCGTCCGAGGTCGGTTCCCTGGTCCAGACTTGGAGGCGGGGGTCCTGGGTACCGGCGTCCTGGGCTCCGAGTTCGGAACCACCTTGCTGATGACACTGGAAACCCATTGAGAGATAAATACTAGTTAGCACAATGATAATAATTGTGGTATTTAGAAGAGGTAATAATAGTATAATAATATGTCATTATTAATAATATTAGGAGACTTTACTCTGTGTAAGTTGTACAATTTAAAGAATATAACTCAATGTTAGAATTATTTGAACCACAAAGGCAATGTAGCACGTAGTAATAACACCTATTTTTAATGAATTTCTTTGTTTTTATTGGATTATTGACTACTGATGTTTTTTTCCTGATCCTTTTAACAACAACATTTTGAAAAGTAAGGAAGTACTGTATGAAAAGAATAAAAAAAGACTATGAATCTGAAGAGGCATTTTAAGGAAAATGTCAATACTGGAATAATAAATAATAACTTTAATATTAATAATAAAGTATGTCATAATTATACGGCTATATATATATATATGATATTATGAGACTTTTCTCTCTGTGTAAGCTGTACAATTTAACCCCATTTTAAGGCCATGTGTCTTGCAAAATCACACATACACAAATTAAAGATCAATTTATATTAATAGTGAGGAAAAGTTAAAAGGTGAGATTTAAAAGATTTAACTTTTTAGTATTTATTGGGCTTTTATTTTGGTGAAAATGTACTTTTCCTGATGAGCATAACTTTTGTTTCAGTCAAATAAAAAAAAGTGCGTGTTTTTTGCGGTCTATTGAGAGTCACTGTGTAGAGCTGTATAGTTTTTGTTGAAGATAAATGAAAAACATTCATGTAAGAATTACATGAATCCAAGATCATTATACCAAATGTAAATGGCATACTGTACTGAATATTGGAAACCCAAACGAACATTTGACATTCTAGTCTGAACTGAGATGTTACAGTCAAGAAAATCTAGAAAGACAAATGATGATAATGATATAACTAAATGTGTCATTTGAAGCACAAAGGCAATGAAACATGTAGTATTTGTATTTAAACTTGTGAAATTGAAAAGGCACTTTAAGGAAACTTTGTAAAATTGGAATAATAAATAATACTAATAAAATATGTCATAATTATACTGCTGCAGATAAACACCATTTACATTTAAAAACAAAAAAGAGAAGAAGAGAGGAGATCACGATACATGAAAAGAGGTGATGGAAGAAACATGATATCTCCAGGAACATTCATTGAGTGCTTACATTTTGTCCTGGCCTGCTCCCACCCTGAGCGTCAGTCTGGGGATCACTGGAGAAGGCAGAACTACTGGAGTCTCTACTTTCACCTGAGGAAACATGAAGGACGTGGTAAACATCAATGACACTCGAAAACAGGGGGGTCAAACTCAATTTCATCACGGGCCACATTCGCATTATGGTTGCACTCAAAGGGCCGGTTGTAACTTTAAGACTATATAAAACTACATATATAAATATTTAATATATATAAAATAATGTATTATATTACATCATTAAGCATTGGATTATTCTTGGATAGGGTAATCACTTCATAATTAACTCGGTCTGAAAGCAGACGTCTAGGGCAAATAATTGCAAGTCCGTTCAGTGAAAATCAAAAATGATTTTAAAAGAAAAGCAACAAAAAAAAAGTAACATTTTGAGAAAAAAAGCAACATTTTGAAAAAAAGTCAATTCTGAGAAAAAAGTCAAATGAGAGATGCATTGTGGGATATGTAGTTTATGGGCAACGTGCTTCTGTAATTCGCCATGTAACAAACATATTATATTCTTTGCAAGCTCTTGTGGGTAGGGCTGCTCAATTAATCATATTTTAATCGCAATTACGATTTTACTTGCAACGCTTATGAAAACAACATAATCGAAATAAAACTAATATAAAAAAAAAAAAATCAGTTGAATTATACTTAAAGTTCAGGGTAATCAACTGTTAAAAACATACTGTTCAATTTTTGAATTTATTTTTTCAATAAATGGATGTTTTCAAAGTAAATGGATAATCGTTTTTAATAATCGTGATATCAATTATTGACCCAAATAATCGAGATTATGATTTTTGCCATAATCGAGCAGCCCTACATAAAATGAAGTCGCGGGCCGGATTTGGCCTCCGGGCCTTGAGATTGACACGCCTGCTCTAAAACAAACACATCATGACATATCAAACAAATAAAATTACCTTCTCCAACCGAATTCTTTCTTTTTCCTTCTCCTTCTCCTTTTCCCGCTTTTCTTTTTCCCTCTCCTTTTCTTTCCTCTTCTCCTCTTTCTCTCTCTCCTTTTCTTTGGCCTTCTCTCGCTCCTTATCCTTCTCCTTGTCTTTCTTTTTCTTCTTCTCCTTCTTGTCCTTCTTCTTGTCCTTCTCCTTGCTCTTTATCTCCTTATCCTGGAGGATCGGGGCCAGAGGAGGGAGCATAGAGGGGATGCGCAGGCAGGAAGCGGCGCTGAACAGTTGGGGGATTTCACCCAGAGCGAAGGGCGCTAACGCAGACTGTTTCTGCCGGTCCTCCTTGTTCCTGTCTTTACCCTTGTCCCTCTTATCTTTGTCCTTTTTACTCTTTTCTTTATCCTTCTTTTTGTCTTTGTGTTTCTCCTTCTCCTTCTTAGGGACATCTACATCTCTGGTTTTTATCTTGATGGAGCCCTCAGGAAGAGTGAAGTCTCGCTGAAGGAAGTGCTCGTCATCCTTCATTCCAAACTCCTTCCAGGGCATCTTTCCATCCTTGAAAAAGTCCTTGTTTTTATCCCGGTTCTTATCCTTGTTCTTCTCTTTCAGCTTGCCCTTATCCTTTTCCCGATCTTTGTCTTTCGGCTTGTCCTTCTCCTTCTTCTTCATTTTAGTCTTGAGCTCCTTTTTCAGCTTTTTCTTCACGTCTACTGATGGCACCATCTTGTTCTTCTCCTCAAACAACTTGAGTAAAGGTTCAGGTGTAGGCGGTGAAGCTGATCCCGACGAGACGTACTCCCCTTGGCTTTGTTGGGGTGCAGAAGGACCCCCCTGGTTGACCTTTCGGATCACCTCATTGATCGAATCATCCATAGTCCATTTTCCGGGTCCTGCGTGTGCCTGTAGGTGAAGCGGTGTTGATGTGTCTTTCGCAGAGATCCCAATCTGGAGTTTAGGCATAGTTGGCTCCATGATGGTCAGCCTCCTTGGACTGGAGATTCCATTGCTATCCGAATCAGAGCCCGAGGAGAAAGCAAAAGGATCCGGATCCCGCTCAGCACACGCTCTTGCAATCACAGCATCGATGGAGTCCTCGATGTCTGCACTTTCAGGCTCTAGTGTCTTGAAGGGGCCCTCATCTAACTCCCTGTCCTCTATATTTTGACGCATATGGATGTTCTCCTTGCCCATCCTCTCGCTCAGCGCAGACATCGGGAGCTTGTGCACAACATCCGACTTGCTCTGGGGTTGGGATGCTTTGGCTGAAGCTGTCTTTGGGCTCTTGGGGCTTTTAGGACTCTTCGTTCTCCCCGGGGATTTCTTTCTTTCCTTAGACGTTTTAGGTGAATGGAGGGGACTACCTCCCACCGGAACAGGAAGGACCCCTTTTGGGGACTTAGTCCGTTGTCTGCCAGGTGACGAGACCTTAGGCTTTCTTCCTGGAGTGGTGAGGCCCTTTTGATCAGAGTGTTTTGGTACTACTGGCTGAGGTCTGAAGGAAGGCAGGGCTCCAGAAGGTGTTTCAGGAGACATGGGGTCAAGGCTATCATGAGAAGGCAGCATGCCTGGGGGAACACGTTGAGGGTTGAGAGAGGTAAGAGGCTCCCTGGGCTCAACCCCCCATTCTGGGCTGAGGCCGGGGTACATGCGGGGTCTTTTAGTAGGCATCATGCCCAAAGCTGCATCTGGACTGTCCAGGTCCCGGTGCCTCTTCAGTGGGTGGTTCTCATCGTTGACCGTCTCATCTTCGTCTATTTCCTCGTCGTCCTCTTCCAGTGCCACCTGCATAGCTTCGGCTGAGGTGCCCATGTCAGGAAGGACCTCCTCCTCCTCCTCTTCTGGAGAGGAAAAGGACAAAAAAAGAGTTGAGCATTTTCAATTTTAAGTCCAAGGATTCTCACTAACACAGCCATGTTCTAACACATGTACAGGATATGTTAATGACAAATCCGAACTGATTTGACCAAAAATATGGTTTTATACACTGGATAATAATGTACCAATAAAACTGTACCAGCCGCTCTTTCTTCTTGATCTATATATAAATATATAATAATAGTGATAGTAGTTAAAAAATATATAATTTTGCATGGTTTAGCTTTTGATGTTGATGCTGTTGATGTTTACTACAATTATTATTCCGTTCTCTGCAACCAAGAAAATAAAATGTATGATTGTCATGTTATAACCTTGGTATATTTAGCTATTACTAAAGATCTTAGAGGAATCATTTAGAGGATGTCGTTTTATGCTTTTGCAAAATGTTATGCTCAGAGTTTACAGAATATTGAGTCCACAATTATTGATAGAAATTAAGTGAATCAAATATTGAAAACAATTAATAGAACAGCCAAAAATAGCCATTAAAACAATCACAGATGTGCACATTTGTATTGTCATTATATGAACTGACCATCTTCTAAGGAGACCAGGGGTGGCATGTGATCTGGAATGTATTCCTTCCTTTCCTCAGCATCTCGGGCTCCAGGCTGGGGAAACTGCAAGACGTTGTTTTTGCTGATAGGAAAGAGTGGCGTTTGTTGGGCGAAGGCCACAGGCTCCAGGTTGTGGACGTAGTCCTCCAGTTCACTCAGACTCACCCCCAGCAGTCTGAAGGCCTGGCTGACATCATCCAGGACAGGATCTGTTCTTCCATCTGAAATGCAGCAGCACAACAAGACATGAAACCACTGCAAACACACTCTAAATGCATCTTGTTCACTTAACTATTCTGTAAGGGTTGATGATAGCCTTGGACAAAAGATTGATTATATACAAGTGATTGTGCTGCACATACAACGAGGTGCCCTGAGTGATGTTGACATTCAACATTTTGCATCTACATACTACAATAAGCCGTATTAATTTCACTGCACAGTATTTCATTTGACATGCTGTTCTTGTTTATCTTATTCTATTTGCATGTATATAGACTCCTGCATTTAATTGGTCACTTACAACATGTAACTTATTGTATTTCATTTGACATGTATGAAGTGTACTTCTTCTGCATTACTTGCACATTGGTCTTGCACTATTCTAGTTCTAATCTGTTTCTTCTTGCACATATTGTGTATTTAAAATGTGTTTTAAGTCTTGTATATATTGTTTATTTTTGCTTTGTTGGAGGTGCCTGGGACTTAAGAGTTGAATTGCCATAATTACACTGTAACTACTGTGAATATGACAATACAACCTTTGAATCTTGAATCTTTGAAGCAAGAAGTAGCCAAACACTCAACAGGTTAGAGGAGTGAATCATTTTACAGATAGGTACAATATACTTAGGTAACTAATCGACTAACACATTGTGGAACACAGCTGAAGGGCATCATAGCCATAATAATAACAATGAACACATGAAGGCTATTTAGCTCTGTAGCTACTGTACTTTTTGACACATCAACCTTTGCTAGGGGGCGCCAGCCACAGAACCAGTCAACAACAACGTGATCGACTTCTTCAGGTTTACCGGTTACTAAAAGTAATCTGGGGACTAAACCGAGCACTTACAGAGTTCAGAGTACCGGTGGCAGACTTTGGCCAGCTGCTGGATGTACCGATGCAGCACATCGGACAGCTGATCGCATGCAGTGAGCTGAACCGCATCCCAGCCCAGAGCCTGGCAGATCTGCGCCACCGAAACACGCAGCAGCGAGCGGGCATAGCTCTCACACATCTCGCTGACTTTGTTACGGTATTAATCCCGGTCAGTTCCACTCCCAAAACATGTTCCCAGTCTTCATGTTTCACGGAACCCCTCGGGGGCTTGAGAAAACACGCTACTGCGGTTGATTTTGAACATCTACTTCAGTAAATATATTGGCGCTTTCGCCAGAGTCGCCATCTTGATTCCATCGATAGACCCATCCCCGAAATTCAGACTGGGCATGCGCAGAAATCAGCGTCCGCCTCCACGGCTCCGCTGTGTTCGAGGTGCTCACCAACGGTTAAAGTTGCGCAGCAACGACTTCGTTTGTCATAATCCAAACCCCAGGAAGTGCGACGGCTTCTGAAGCGGATTTTTTGAATGGCCGTAGTGAAAAAAGCAACCGTGCAACTGTCATGACAGCGTCCTTGACGTCAGTTCAACCATTTCCCCTAAAACCATTTTCCCAATGACTAACATTGGGAAAGAGACGTCTGTAAATCAGCGAATACTTATTTTTTTGCGAAATAAACGACCCAGCACGAACCCTTATTTAGCCCTTGTTTAAATCATTCATCTCCATTAATTTGACTGAGCCGAGAGCAAGATATCGGAGGCGGGGCTTAAGGAAAACGCAAGTGCGCACGCTCCATAAGTAAAAGGCCCCGGATGATCCGGGTACTTTCTGAATCAGTCGCTACATTTTGAGCTTCATGCGCAACCGAGCAATTTTTAGGAATGTACGGTGCTCCGCTTCCGAATCCGACGCAGTATCCAGTTCACTTTATACATCCATGCGTTAGTCCAATAAATGTTGTTCATGATATGAATCACAAACTGGGGCAGGTAATCTGTTGGATTGGTTAATGAATTACTTTAGATGTGGCTGAACGGAACTGGATCAAAACGATTTACAAGCGATTTAAGTGGGAGGTTTTAACGTTGCACACCGACGGTCAGTTTCGGTTTTTACTTCACATCCGCTGTGTCATGCTGAATTAGGAGAAAACACCGACAGCGCGTTTTCCTGCATCCGCATTGATGTATAAACTGTTGACTTCAGCTTTATTTTAGGGTGAATGTTGTGAAGGAGCCTACGGATATACATGTTTTTAAGGAGAGTCGGTTCAATTTCATTTCCGGATGTTATGACACTGAAACTTTCTTGCTTAGTCACACTCACATACTTTATTTTAATTCCATTGATTTACTGTGTGTTACTATTTATGCTGTGTTGTTCTGTTACATAGTCCAGCGATGTAGACACCTTTTACCTTCTTCTTTTCTAGGGGGGGTGGCTCGAAAATAATTCCCCAATTTAGAATCAATAAAGTACTCATCTAGATCCAAAATACTTTTGTTTAAGCTCCTGGCTGCTTCATCAAAAAGTCACGGATGCTTAGTTACAGATGGACCAAGAAAAAAATAAAGGGTGTAAGCACACAAATAAGTTTCTAAGAAGCACATTGATCAGCTAAAAAAAGGAGGGGACACACCGAGTGAGGTTGCAAACAGCTTGAAAAATACAGACAAACTGGCAGAACAAGCTTTATCAGGCAGTTACGGCCCGGTGAATCCCCACCTCCAAAAGAGTCAGAAAGAGAAGGGAACAGAGTTGGATGCAGCGTCGGAGGCGGGGTCTCGTTCTTTCCTATGACAGCTGCTCCTTGGCGCATGAGGACAAAATGGCCCACATTTTCAGAGAGCGAAACGTCACAGATTACCCATCATGCCTAGCTGTCAGAGCAGAAGCACCCGTATATGGTATGTACGCTCACAGTAGAATGAATGGAGACAGAACATAAATCTAGATTCGGCTTTTAGTGCATTTTACAACTTTAAGGACAGAATGATTCTAATAAGGGCTATACAATAGTTCATACTGGGTATTTTAATTCGTTTTTTAAAAAGTATCCGCTGATTTACAGACGTCTCTTTTCCCATTGTAGTCAATGGGGAAAAGTCTTTATGGGCCCAGTGACGTCACGGACTGATACGGAAATTGTAGTACCGCCGCTTGGACACATGAATATTTTCATCAGAGTCCGGCGCACTTCCTGGGGCTTGAATGGATGAGGCTATGAGCTGGAGAATAAATCAGCAGAACTCAGGCATGTGCCATAATGTGCAGTCAGACATTTTCTTTTTTTACATTACCTTCACACCTCCCTCACCTCAGAATTCCTCCGGCATTATTATGCAGTATTATTCAATAACTTAATTTGATTAAACTCCACAAATAGCATAACATGCTAAGGATCGGGTAAAAGCACTTTGGATAGATTTGCACATCCCAATTTTGTCTACTGATATTGAAATGTAATATTTTTCATTTACGAGTGGCTTTGTATTGCCAATGTGTGAATGGACTGAAAGTAACTTAAAACCTGAGTCTTCCCCCAAAGCTTACATTGTTATTGAAACATTTTTTTTTTCCTTAAAACAAAACAAACAAATCACTTTATTCTCAGTAAAATATCTCTATACAGTCATGAAATATTAACACAATAAGTGCATAGTCAAAATTATAAATTGCTTTGCTTCAACTATTTAAAAGTCAATAATTAAGAATCACTGTCAAAATACTTAAATAATATAAAATATTTGAAACCGCCTGAAACACTAATGTCATGGCTGTATTGGTTCTTCTTTGAGCCATGCTCGTACAAAAACCCTGCCTAACCAAAGCAAACTGAATGTTCAGTTTCACCTCCTTGAATGAAGTCAACATTTAACACAACACAACTTAGTATACACTGTAAAAATACAATTTACAAAATGCATACAGTATATACACTATACCTGCCTTTATGTGTGTAGCTCTATCCATTAACTGAACGATAACTTGCAAACAATTATAGAAAAATAATGTCAAATAACAAATCAATAGTTATTGCTTCATACAAAAGAGATTAACTGCTGAAGGCCTCATCGAAAAATAAATAATAAAATGTAGTAGGTTTGAAATCACCATAACAAGGTAAATTACGGGTTCTCCTTCCCATCGAGTGAGTTTTTGTTATTGTTGTGTTCTTGAATAGCACAACTTAAGATACATCATCTGACTTTTTCCAGTTCAGGCTGTACGTGTTAAGCTTGGAGAATACATCAGGAAAGAGTCGAAAGTCATTGTTAATATTCCTTTCTTTCCAAATGCGTTTTCTGCCGTTGTGTCTGTAAGAATAAGAAAAACATGTCATTTTTTTGCACTGTACAATGACTAAAACTTCTACAGGTTGACTTTTGAGGATCTTTTTAAAGTCCAATCAAATGAAGCATTGAAAGCAATTACTGGGATGTTAATTGTAGAGTTCTTGCAAACGGCATCTTCAAAATTAAACGACAGTATCGTGAGTCTCATTGAATGTAAAAGGTACAGATAATGTATTTGTAGATTAGTGTCTCACCGGTTATAAACACAGGGTAACGTGCTGATATATTCTGGACCTGCAAACGGACCAAACAAGCAAGGTAGTCTGGCCCATCTCTTGACATGAGGTCGCACTCATGATAAGGCAAGATCTCCAATATTCCAGCCTCTTGGCAACAGTTCAGGAAGTTCTGCTTCTCCTTTCCCTCCAAACTCAACCTGCATATGAGAGTAGGTTTTAAACTTTGCAATCGGCATTATTCTTTCATAAAATGATGACACTATGGTATCTGAAAATATTAGGAAAATCTGTGAAAAATATCTCAATTTAAATATCTCAATTTATGGAAAACCACGGTTAGTGCCAGGTCAGAAATATAGTATAAATGATCCCAAATAAGTTTGAACATCTGTGTATTGCTATATAGGGAGGTTTTTTGTAGACATTTTTTCAAAAGTTAACCCCTACCTTGCATTTTCTTTTAGCCAACGGCTGTCTCTGTAGTGCAACATCCATTTCCACTTCCCCGTTTTGCTTAGCTCTTGCAAAACCTCTGACGTTTTTTTGATGTTGCCTTAAAATGAATACAAAGTTTATATAATGAGTACAATTGTCTGCTTAATTGACACAATATGAAATAACAATAATTTGTTTTTTCAGTGAAAAGTGCACCTACAAAGGTTCAGGTGCTCCAGGCCTGCTCTGTCGAACATTATAAAGCCACCCCTTGTGAAAAGCTCCTGATGGGTTAGATTCACAACATCATCTGGTTCGTCAATTCCAGTGAACTGCACAACTGGGGACTTCCTGAGCTCAAGCAAATGCGGGACCTGAAATATCAGAGTCATTAATGCGTGAATTGAAAAAGTCCTGTCATAATCTTTGTCTCAAGCAGAACAATTACCTCACAAATGTGCTCTGCAATGTCTTCATTCCTGAGGATGATGAGTAGAGATGAATGACAATCCTCACCAAGGAAGAACTCGGTTGGCTGTACAGCAGTGTGACCCTCTGACTCCAATTGTACCTTTTGAAAATCAAGGAGAAATCAATCAAACTTTTAAATCAATTTTTCATTAGCAAATCTTGCACTGCTTGCTCTAATGTATTTTGTGAAAGCATATACAGTGGGGCAAAAAAGTATTTAGTCAGCCACCAATTGTGCAAGTTCTCCCACTTAAAAAGAAGAGAGGGCTATAATTTTCATCCTAGGTATACCTCAACTATGAGAGACAAAATGAGAAAAAAAATCAATCCAGAAAATCACATTTTTAAAGAATGTATTTGCAAATTATGGTGGAAAATAAGTATTTGGTCAATAACAAAAGTTCATCTCAATACTTATATATACCCTTTGTTGGCAGAGGTCAAACTTTTCTGTAAGTCTTCACAAGGTTTTCACACACTGTTGCTGGTATTTTGGCCCATTCCTCCATGCAGATCTCCTCTAGAGCAGTGATGTTTTGGGGCTGTCGCTGGGCAACACGAACTTTCAACTCCCTCCAAAGGTTTTCTATGGGGTTGAGATCTGGAGACTGGCTAGGCCACTCCAGGACATTGAAATGCTTCTTACGAAGCCACTCCTTCGTTGCCCGGGCAGTGTGTTTGGGATCATTGTCATGCTGAAAGACCCAGCCACGTTTCATCTTCAATGCCCTTGCTGATGGAAGGAGGTTGTCACTCAAAATCTCACGATACATGGCCCCATTAATTATTTCCTTTACACGGATCAGTCGTCCTGGTCCCTTTGCAGAAAAACAGCCCCAAAGCACGATGTTTCCACCGCCATGTTTCACAGTAGGTATGGTGTTCTTTGGATGCAACTCAGCATTCTTTCTCCTCCAAACACGTCTAGTTGAGTTTTTACCAAAAAGTTCTATTTTGGTTTCATCTGACCATATGACATTCTCCCAATCCTCTTCTGGATCATCTAAATGCTCTCTAGCAAACTTCAGATGGGCCTGGACATGTACTGGCTTAAGCAGGGGGACACGTCTGGCACTGCAGGATTTGATTTCAGTCTTCCCAGCCTGGTGCAGATCTACAATTTTGTTTCTGGTGTCTTTTGACAGCTCTTTGGTCTTGGCCATAGTGGAGTTTGGAGTGTGACTGTTTGAGGTTGTGGACAGGTGTCTTTTATACTGATAACGAGTTCAAACAGGTGCCATTAATACAATTAACAAGTGGAGGACAGAGGAGGCTCTTAAAGAAGAAGTTACAGGTCTGTGAGAGCCAGAAATCTTGTTTGTTTGTAGGTGACCAAATACTTATTTTACCGAGGAATTTACCAATTAATTCATTAAAAATCCTACAATGTGATTTCCTGGATTCTTTCCCCCCATTCTGTCTCTCATAGTTGAAGTGTACCTAGGATGGAAATTACAGGCCTCTCATCTTTTTAAGTGGGAGAACTTGCACAATTGGTGGCTGACTAAATACTTTTTTGCCCCACTGTAAGTGTACAGGGGGATATTCAAGGGCAATATGAGGTTGTTAAATTATTTTCATTTACAAAATGACAAACAACCTTAACTGGTCAAATAAATGTATTGAAACACTACATAAAACAAAACATGAAATGCTAAAAAAATCCTTTTAAAAACCATCTCGGGATTTTTTTATCGGTTACTCCACCCAAAATGTATCTTTTCATTTTGAAACAGTCATAACCGTAGGCTTGATAAAAATAATCTAAAAAACGTTTCACAATGATACTTCATTACGTTAAAATTAGAAGTTACTAGTGGACATGACAGATTTCTGTGAAAATATGTTTATGGTGTAAAAAGGTATTACATGGAAATGTCCTCAGCCTCGCCTGCATGCATATGACTCACATGTATTCAAGTGATTCACACAATAATGGCTTAAGACATTGCTTTAAAAAAAAGTATTGTTGAGACATTTTTATTTTGATCTCCGGTGTGTTATTAAGTTAGATCATCATAACGTAGCTTACCTTGATGATATTGTTCACATTTAGGTAGTTTTAAAATAAATTCTTATAATTGCCACATTATTTTCACTGTCGTGTTAAATTACTATTAACAGTGGCTTTACAAACAATTTGTTTTATTGTAGCAAATGAACAACAAAGAAACACAAGGGTCTCAATGCAACAGAAGGATTGCTGGGAAAAATAGTAGTAAGGCATTCCATTAGTGTTAAGGTTCAGTACTGGGAGACAGCCAAATAATGTGTCCAAAACACTATTATTATATTAGTATAACTAGTAATTCAAACAAATTACCACCTTAATTAGTGTTTGTTAATTCTACTTTCACACAATGTGTGATAGTACAATAGAGTGGCATTGGGCTGGTCACAGTGCAGTAGGACAGATCATAGTCCTGGGGTAGTGAGGACTCAGAAGAATAGTAGACAGTTATATTTTGTATAGATATTTCATTTTCATCTGACCAAACCTCTAATCTCAAAATATGTTTTACGGTCATTTTCTAAACAAGGGATGAGTTTTACACTGTCAAAAATTATGTTTGTGTAGCATACCACTTTAGTTAGCAAAACAATATAGTTAATAGAAGCTTTATAGAAATACACAATTTGAAGTTTTTTTAAATTAGTCTTACCTTGGTTTCTTCAAAGAAGTCATCCTCTGACGTCACCATGATGTAGAATCTGTATTTTGTTTTACAGGATTTCTTCACAACTGAATTCAGATTGCTGTGAAAACTCTCATCCATCTCTCTCTTCATTTGATCACAGAAGTCAAAATGGTTACTTGGTTCAGTCTTTGAGTAACCTCTATCCATTCGGAAGTGCTTTGGTCTAGATGAGACCTTGTTGGCATCGCAGACTTCATTCATCATTGCCTTGTACAGTCTGGCATACTCACATTTCAAACCAGAGATTCCAGGATGTTTCATTGGGTTATCTGTTTCTTGGGATAATTTCTGAGGATGCAAAGTACTTCCTTCTTTAGCAGAGACTGCAAGATCTTTCCTCTCAGACAGGTCTACCTTGATTTTATGTCCAATAAATGACGGTGCATCCAAATGTGCCAATGGATCCAAAGAATCCTCCTGCTCCTCTAGACTGCTAAAGTGCACAGTCATGGGACTGACGCATGACAAATTCACTTTATCATGCGTGTCCTGTTGGCAGATGGGTTCCCTGTTCTTCCTTTTTAAAAGCAGTTTCATTTGTTCTGAGAAGATTAGGCACTCCTTCTCCATTGACGCCTCAGTAGGGTCATCTTGAATGCACCTCTGAGAAACCTGCTCCAGAAAAGAAGGAGATCTCTCCTGGCTAGAATTATGGACCGTGCACATGAGTGAGCTGTTAGGTCCCATTGACAGACTGTCATCTATTATGCCACATTGTTTGTAATCTGCATCTGAAGTCGATGCATTTGAGCAGTTTTTCTGATACATCTCAATGCTCTGTTTAGTTGCTTGCCCAATTTTCTCAACATTTGTCATGAATCCTTGGTTTTCATCAACAAGTCCAGAAGAATTTTGTTCAGAATCACAAGAGTGCACAGGTAGAGATGGTGAAGGAATCCTGTTGAATTGTGTTATGTCACTTCCTTGGTGCTGACCGAAGGAATCTAGAAGTATAAATTCATCTTCATCTGATTTGGGCTCACTGTCACTAACACTTGATAACAAACTTCTCTTTGGAGGAAGCTCACTAGCCCCTTGCTTATAATCAAGTCCTTCAGAAGTTCTCTTGAGGCTTTCTGTCTTTTTCTCCAAGAACATGGTAAGGATTGTGTTGATTGCGACTTCTGCGGATTTAGTCTTTGCATTTCTCGACAAATTTGACATTACAGTGTTTTCAATTTGCTTGTCTTTAGAAATGAAATCTCCTTTACTTTCATCACTCTTGGAAGGTTTCACTGCCATGATAGGACGCTGACTGTATGAACGTGGTTCCTGACTTAAATTGGTCTTGGATGTTGTGTTATGTTCATCTTGGTCAGTATTTTGATTAATGTCTTGCAAACTCTCAGTGGAGGGAACAGATCTTGAGGGATGACACATATCTGGCCCAATGGAGGTTTCTTGTAATTTATCAGTTTTTTCGAGGAGTTGATGAACTGATGATTCAGTTTCCTGTAGCTGCAACTTTACTCCAAGTACTTCCTCTAGTTTGCTTTTGAAAGGCGCTATAAGGATGTGAGCTGTTGATTCTTTGTGCAGTTCTTGTGAGGTAGAGGCTGACGTCATTGTCAACGTTGTATTGCTAATTTTCTTGTCCTTAAAGTCAGATGATGTGTGGCTTGGCATTATGCCAGAGGGGATATACTTGCTTCTGAGGTTAGGGGTTTTATCCGGAGAGTGTTTATCAGCTGTTTGAATCTGGCTGGATGTGTCAACATGGTTTGATTTTGAGAAGTACTTGTGTATACTTTTTAAAACTCTAAGAGTTCTTAGTTCCACATCAGGGTCAAGATCATTATGTGGGTTGGCATCACTATGAACTGTAGACCTGTTAGGCATCTCATTCTGTAGGGATGTTAAGCCTCTGCTATGACATTTCGGAGTCATGTTTTTGGAGGTTTTACTGCCACAAAAAATCGTTACACTACTACTTCTAGGGCCAGAGCCAGTTGGGTGCTGATATGGTGTCTCATCCATAGTTGGGGTAGGGCACCGGTCGTCAGATTCACTTCCAGAAACTTTTTCAGCATTCAGTTCTGCCTTTTTACTGTTTATTTTAGATGTACTGCATACCCCAGTGGGAAGGACAGTTTCAGGGCAGGTACTAACACAGATCATTGGTACTCCTTCCTTGACAACTTCTTTAATATTGCCTAATGAGCTTGAATTGTGTGGTTGTTCTGCATCCTCTTGGGAGGTGTCGATTCCAATAAATGGAATGACAATTCCCTTGTAGATCTTTTCCAATCCCTCATTTGGTTTGAAGATCTGATTGACATCCATTCCCTTTATCGGTGCCACTTCAGCTTCAAGCCGAGGGGATTGAGACTGATGAGGAAATAGTTCTTTTTGAGTTGCGTCAACAACCTTTTGCTCTTCCTCAATTGAGTTGGTATCCTGGTCTTCATGATTGTGACTACTCAGAGTCAAGTTTGCCAATACTCTGTTATTGCTTCCGTTTTTACATTGGTCTTTTGTCAGGGGAATAGACCCATCTGCATTAGAGCCATCCACAATAGAGTTCTTCTCATCAGATCTGGGTGATAGTGCCATCTGATAATGCACCTTATCTGCCAAACTGATATCGATTTCTGAATCGTCTTCAACTGCAAGATCTTTAGAAATAGACTTAATTTCTAATTGAGCTTTTTCTGTATTTTCTGACATCGCATTTTCACCTGACAATGCACTGTCTTTTTCGTGGTTGGCCTCAGGTTGTTGCTCAACCAATGGTGGTTTGTGACGACACTCTTCGATGCAATCCAGCTTTAACGAGACCACAGCTGAAACGCAACTGTCTTTCTGATTAAGTCCAATTCCTTTTCCAGAGGCATCTTCGATTACTTCACCTTTGTGTACTGTAGAACAATCCAGATCTTCTTTAACAATTTCATCCTTGCCTGGTGAGACCGATACAGCTTCCTTCCTAGATAACGGCTTCTCATTTTCTACAAGATTTCCATTGCAGACTATATCCGATTCTTTCTTTGTAGAATCATAATTCGTATGAATTACTTTTGGAGAAGGTTCTTCATTGCTTTCTTGGCATGGCGTTTCTTTCTTTCTTTGTATGGCTTTCATTTCATCATGCTCAACTTCAGGAACCACATCACATGCTTTTTTGTTTAGGTCCACCTCTATACCTCTCACAGATTTGTAGAAATCCTTTCCATGTTTTTCAATCAAACTTATCCCTGTGGCCTCTGAATTGCAGATGCCATCTATCATTTTGGACTTGTCGTTTTTGCATCCAAATAACAAGTGGCCAATTCGTGGAGCATTGTCATCATTTTCTGGCTGAAAGAATATTAGTTTCATCTCTTGTGCAGGAATGTATGTTCCATCACCTTGAAAAATGTGAAGAACATTGTGCTCCAGGGTTCCATCTTTTTGCAAAGGTGTAGAAGTCGTCATATTTTCATGAGTGCTTCGGAAATCATTCATCTCATTGACAATCATTGTGGACTGGACCATCTTTTTGTAACACTGCAAATATAAGAAAACATAAGAAATTATCTTTAGGAACCTGTGATGGATTTATACTCTTTTCCCCAATAGTGACGGTCGAAAGGGATAATCTATTTCTACTGTACCAGGAGTATGCATCAATATTTGAAGGGTTTGCATGGGAGCTTGGTTGTTAGGTACAATGGTTCTTGGTAATGTCTCCCATTGCAAATGGGTCCATGGCTCTCCCCCATAGGAAGGCCAAACAGGAGATATATAACGTTATCTGAACCATAAAAAATTGGGACTTCCTTCAAAAGCCAAGCTCTCCATCATTTTTGACCAGACAAACCAGACCGATGAAAGTTATTGTGCTTTGTTGGAGATACAACATTTTTTTGTGGAGAGCACAAAACTTTGGATTCATGATTGCTAAACTGTCCCCAGTAAAGAAGACGGACAGTAAGTAACCACTCAACAGGAACACGGTAAGGGCAGTGTTTAAAGACTGGCTAATGGAAAATAAAATGTCTCGTTTACAAGGCAACAAAACCTCAATCGGTGCTGCCGTCAATTTAAATTATGTTTAAACTGTTGATACCAGCATGGATTATTTTTCCCTAGTAGAAGCAAGACAATGATTTTTATTCTGTAAGAGTCGATACTCTCAGCATCCTAGGAGGCTTGAGACATGAGGTCTGTCCAAAGTCAATAATCAGGGCCGTGCCTCCCTACAGGCCGATCATGCAGACTGCGTTGGGCCTCACCTTGAGGAGGGTGCCTCAACTGAGCCGAAAATGTGGCGTACCTATGCGCTGCAATTAGTGTAGCGCGGCACGGTTTCGCCGCTGCGAGGCTCCACTAGCCATGTTGGCCAGGGACGGCCCTGTCCACAATTATTACTATTTGGAGTTGTGGCCAAAAGGTCTGAGGGAAATTTAAGAAAGCTTGTGACTCTCATTAAGATGCATTCTGCTGGAAGAAAACAAAACTGTAGATTGTCTCTTCCAACTTCTATGTTTGCATGTCTATGATAACATGACAAGCACACAAATCAGATCTTATAACGTTTCATTATTTTAAAGAACACCAATAAATCATGACAAAAACATAAAATGCAGGATAGATTGCAGAAACAATAAAATTAGAACCATACCCGAGTTGTGATGGTCTTCTGTTGTCCCGCAGATGACTTGAGAGGGTTTAAGGTGTCAATGGTGTATTTCCGATTACTGGATACAAAAATTTTCATTCTGTTTTGTGAATCAGAAGTGACTATCTCTGCACTGGAGTTTCTCATTGACAAGTCCAAAATCACAGATCCTTGCCGTAACACAGAATCATCCTTCTTGCTGAGGTCCATAGCATTGGGAATCAATGGGTCTGCAGTCTTTGTTACACTTGGGAGAGGAACCAATGAGTTGACCTTGAGCTCAGGCTGAGCTGTTGCTGACACCATTCCACAGGACATTTCCAAAGAATCACTCTCTTCTGGACATAGGTCAATATTAAAGAACCTGTCTGTTGACCGGCTGTAGAACAGACCGATCCACATGTGGACGATCAGTCGCACCTCTTCACTGGTGTCTTCAATGGAGAAATCCCATGGGCTATCGAAGATGTAAATGTACAAATATTAACACTTTCAGTTGAATAACTGATTATCATGTAATCTGAACTAAAAGTCAACTTTAAAGTATATAGCCCACATTTGTTAGCAAGATACAAGTACAGCAATTCAACTATGTGAAGAGATTCGTTAAAAATGTTGTGTGGATATTTTGAACACAATGTACATACCCATGCAAGGCTCGGATGATAGTTCTATCCTTTGAGTCATTTGTGAACTTGCTGTCCAGATCAAAGTCATAGTTTTCTTTCCAATGCTTTGTGACTTGGATAGATCCATCCTTGTTAGCAAAGGTACGAGAGTTTCTGAATTTTATTCTGCACACCTTGTTTACTTTCAGGTAGTCAGGAGTCCTGTGGTTTTGTTCTGTCCTTAATTTCTTGGCAGTAGGGTGTAGTGTATTAATTCCATCGCCAAACATTTTCTGGTGATGTTGCAGCAGTCTGGTAGAACCACTTAAAGGAGAAACCTGGAAGGGTGTACCTGACAGACCCAACAGTAGAGAGGAAGACGGGGGCAATGAGTAAGCATGTTCTTTAGATATCAAATCAACCAATTCACTGCATCCCACAGGATGGCTTGGAGAAGGACACTCAAGAGGTTGCATGGGTCTAGCAGCAGGCTGTCTAAGCAGAGCATGAAGAACTGACTCTTGTTCAGCACTGGTAACATCTTTTGTAAGGTCACACTTCTTCAAACTTGTCTCAGGTTTTCTCTCAAGAGCTGGATCTGGTTGTGGTGGAACCTTTTCATTACTGACACTGAGTGCCAAGTCAGCAAGTAAGTTCAAAGCATCTGTAGATGAGCAAGTACTGTTCTTTTTTTCCTTAACAGTCTTCCTGACAGATTTATCTCTAGTATTCTCTTTGTATTTGAGTTTCTCACTGGCATAACAAGCTGGGGTTTGAAAATGCAACCACCCTGTGAAGACAAAACAGAGGAGAAAAAAGAAAAAACAGCATGAAAATAAAAAGTAGCACATTGAAAGCATTTTAAATATACCAATGTATATCTATTGGGAACCTGCCACCAACTTGTAAACTAGGTCATTATTTAAAACAAAAAGGTATTTGTTTATTTGGCCAACACCACCACATTTGGGTGCAGATGAACAGGCAAAAATGAAGCACAAACAAGAGAAAAGCATAAGCAAAGAAAGAAGTAGCAAAGGGCAGCGAAAGCATGCCGAGGACAGATGCAAAGCTTAAAGATCCAAGAAAATAGTCAATTGAAATGTCATTAATAATACTGAAGACATGTCATCATGCACACAAAACAAACATTTAATTTTTAGAATTTTGAAATAAGACTTACATTTCTTTTTAACACACTCTGTAGGGATGCCTTGGTGCTTTTTGAGCATTTTAATCCTTCCCCTTCTCGGAAAGATTGATGGAGGCTTTTGTAGGATTTGAGGTTGGTTGTCCAAAATGGTTTGTACTTGTGTCCCTGATGATTCTTTCCTTTGTTGGTTTTCCTGATCCTGTGTCTTCTTTATATTATCTGGTGTCTCTTTAGGGGTCAGGCCTAGGGCATATGCAAAAAGAGGGTCAACTGACAGCCTCTTTGAAGCTTCCCCGACATGCATAATGGTTTCCTGGACACTTGTAATGCTTGTGTCAAATTTTCCATTCTTGAGACAGGGCTCACTTGTTTCTGCAGTATCTGCAGTCGTTTCCTCTGGCAATAGAAGAGCCGTTTTTCGCTTTCCTCTTAGAAGAACTGATTTTAATTTACTCAACAGAGATGCACCCTTTGTGGCAATCCTTTTTGGAGAAAGGGTATGAAAGTATTTTCTTTTAACAACTTCTGAGGGAGGGGTTGCTTTGCCATCAGTTTTTGAAGAATGGTCACTAATCTCTCGATTCAGAGTCAATAAACCATTGCCATCATCTGATGCTCCTAAAATATTGTGTTCAGGATTGACCTCATTGTCAACAGCATTTTGAAGGGTGTTCCCTCCATCTTTGGATGTTGAGGCCTCTGTTCCGCCCACTGATTCGACTGCCTCATGAGCATTCACAGAGGCATCAGCCAATACTTTTTCAGGTATGAGTTCATCTTTATCAGATTGAAGTTTATCTTTTAAAGACCTTATCTGATCGGCAAAATCAACAGAGCCATGAGGAACCAGGATTCTTCCACATTCACTGATGACTGGCTTTAAGTCCCAGCGCTCGGTTTTTCTTCTCAAAGGTAAAGCTTCAAGTTCCATTAAAATGTTGCTTCCCAAGGTTTGCTGTCCAGGGTCTATCTTTTTCTCCTCTGGTACTGTTAATTCAACAGAAGCAGATATAACCTTCTCATTTTTTGCTGACAGTTTTTTTAATGTGCCCTTTTGCCGACCTTTCCTCCTATCAATTTTTGAAGGATTACCCAACTGTGGGTGGTCTGAAGATTCCTTGGCCTGGCCTTCCTTCTGACTCTTTAAGTTCTCATCCACTTCTGGTACTTGTAAACTGGGAGGGTCAACACAAGCTTTGGATACTTTTTTTCCCCGACCTTTGGAATGTACCTTGCGTAGTTTCTTCCGTTGAGTTTTTGAGAGATTGGGGACCTCTGGGCAATCCAAAATGTTTTTGGTTGTAACCGTCTTATCATTCAGAGAGTTCACTCCTGCTGTTTGTAATTTGTCTGTTGTAAAACCAGACAAATTAAAGTCATTGTGATTTGTTGCAGATACAGTACCGATTATACTTAAACCCTCATCAGTGACAGTTCCCTCAGCAGAAGTGATGCTGACAATAAGCTCTGCAGGAAGGTCATCTGATTTAGAAGGAGTCAAAAGACTTTTTGACGCCATCTCATCAGCTTTGATCAACACAGTCAGATCAAATTTGCCAGTGTCTTGGGAAACATCTGCAGCTTGCAAATCATTTGCTAGAACATTTTGAGAGACATCTGTAGAGTCAACTTGTGCTGCAGCATTTTTAACGTTTACAGGAGATCTCCGTCCTGTCAACTGATCCTCTGACTCCATGCTAACAGAATTAGCTGGTGCCTCTTCAGGAGATGAGTAAAATATGTAGACATCATCATCATCAAGGTATTCCATTCGATCCTCTCGTCCAGTCGCAAGGATTTCTGAAGCCTTGGACACTGGCAGTTGAAAAGAGAGAGGTTTGCTGAGGTAAGTCCTGAAGCTCTGCCATGCCCTGTTAGTCCACTCCGGAGATAAGTAGAAGTTCTTGTGGGCATCCGGTACATCATACTGATCTGGAAAGATGCTGACTTCCCTAGATGGAATTGATGCAAATCCAGGATTTATTAGTGCTGCGTAACTCTGCATATGCTGCACCAAGACTTCACACAGCTCTTCGCCTGGATCAATTGGGGTTTTCTCAACTTCACACTCTGCATAACTTAGCACTGGTAGAACCTGAAGGATGTCAGTTGAGATGGCAGGCTTTCGCTGAACAAGTTTTGTGTCTGTGGAAATTCAAGAAAGAATAATAGTTTGATATCTTCTTTGTATTCATGACTATTTCAACATATCAAATGAAAATATAAACTGTTAAACAAATGCTGTAATTACCTCTCCGTATAATTTGTGACACTGGAAACACAAATATGCCTTGCAGGACATCAGTTCCATTGGACCCAGTATCTGGGGAAATAAACGCAGATACTGTATGTGGCTGATGTGAAGTTGAATTACGAACAAAGATCTTTTGGTGTGGGATTGAAAACTTTGTCATCAATTTCATATCTTACCATCATATGTGAGGAAATGAGAAGAGTGCAACAGGATAAGAAAACCACCATCATGCAGCTGAAAAGTGAGAGCCTGTGAATAAATAAGCAAGTTTGTCAGATAAACATTTTGAATTTTGTGTAGCAAGTACAATTCAACAAAAACTGTTTCAAGGACATTTCCAGTGCTAAAATAACGATTCACTAGACCATTAATTATTGATCGATTAGGTTATTAAGACATTTTATGATACAAAATGATCAGTCAGTCACTGGTAACGATTGTACAAATGTAAGTGTTTGCTTGGTTGTAGTATTATTACTTTAGGCTTCTGATTTTTAGTCAACCCGAATTAAATACCACTTTTGGCACTGATAAACTTTAATTGACATTGTAATCATTTTTTATGTTTTAATTCAAAAACTCACTATCTCTCAAAGAATGATAACAAAACAGAAACTCACTAGATCTTTTTCTTTGACCTCCTGCAGAAGCAGAGCAAGTGACTGGGTTTCTACTGCCCCACAGGGAACAAACTCACACAGAGTGCAGTACAAGCCATCTAGAAAGACTGACAAACATACAAAAAACATAATGCATCAATGAAATGTTCAGAAACTCTGCACAAAAAGATGTTTTTTTTTCTATTATATTCTAAAAGCACACCTTCACCAGAGAAACAGGTTTCAAAGACGGCTTTTGGCAACAGCTGTCTCAGATCTGACATGGATATTGCTTGGTCAATTTTTACCACTGGTGGCCTTTAATGGAAAAGATAAAACAAAAGCACAAAAAAATAGATTATATAATCAAACTTTTCAAAGATATTTAAGTATTAAAAGTTAGTATTTTTAAATGCTTCACATTTTAACTTACAGTTCTGCAGGAATCAAGGCCCCGGTCGTAGTCCTTAGCCCAACATCATATAACTGGGCCCCTAGTTCAAGCTGACCCCTCCATGGAAGGTAATGAGGAACTGGAGTAAGAAAAAACTATTAAAAATGACTGTTTTTTTAAAAAGGGAGGATATTCATGACATTACAATTTCAATCTAAGCGATCGTTTACAGAATCAGCTACCATTCATCATAGGCTTTAGTAGGCTCACTTTAAAGGCTAAAGTGAAGACACTGGTAAAGTGGGAAACATCAAAACCAAAATAAATCTAAGGGATACATTTGTAACAAACATGTCCTGCTATCTTGTCAGGAGCCAAAGTTGGGCAAAATGTTGGCTTAGTTGATTTGGGGGCATAAACAAATCCATTCATTTACAATGGGGGGGTTTCTAAGCAGTTTACAGAATTCTATCATCTAGTTAATTAATCCAATCGCAAATGTTATATTTAAAATATATTACTTACCAAGTTTTCTCTCCACTCTAAAGAAAGATAAATCAGGCAAACAATTAATTGATTTGGCTTAAAGATTCTCAATTTGTAAGAATTGGTATAGTTTATTACTCAGGGTTGAGTCATGCTTTGTTGTAATGATACAGTACCTTTTCTCTGGGGATGCTACAGGTGTTGCTTTGGTATCCGTATATGAGAATGATACAATTGCAAAAGGACAGGCAGCACTGGGAGATTGGGATGTACCATTGCTTTCATCATTTAGCATCTCATACATGTAATACTGCAAAGACAAAAATAGACAGACTTGAAATGCCTGTTGTCTACTCCCCAATAGGTTCAAAGGGTTCATCTACACAGAAAAATAAGAAATACACATTATCCTCACTGATGATTTTCATCACCAGTCACATTCTTACCTGGGTTCTCTCAAAGGCGAGAAAGGAGCTTGTTTTAGCAGATACTGAAGGCAACTGCTCCGACACATGACAGTCGAACCCTGCAGTGGGTGCAGTGAGATTCTGCGTGTAGTTCTCTGAAACGTTTTTGACTCTACCCTGTGGTAAAAGAAAGCAGTGATGTTGTTCATTACATGTTTTCTTTGAATGGAACAAAGGAGCAGGGGGACCTATTAGGCTAATTTTCAGGTTCATATTTGTATTTTGTTGCACTACTGTGTAGTACATGCTTTAATGTTAAAAAAAAGTCTTTATTTTTCTCATACTGCCTGTGCTGCAATACATCTGTTCACCCTCTATCTGAAACCAGAGCCCAGTCTGCTCTGATTGGTTAGCTGGTCGGCTCTGTTGTGATTGGTCAACCACTTAGAGGTGTCCCGCCCCTAAGCCTATCAAGTACAATGTGTTGGAGTGCCAGCCAATAGAAGCGCAAGTGTTACATAGCAATGTCATTATGTTACAGGGGGAGAGGGGGGGTTTGGGAGAGAAACTCCCTCTGTTGTGAACTTTGGGATTTTAGCCTTTACAGACCTTTTACATGCACAAAAACATATACAGATACACTACTGGAAAGGGTGAAACCCTAAAAAGAATAATAGGGCCTATTTGAGACAATTATTTGAATACCTTTGTCAGCCTGATGATGGCAATGTATCCAGATTTCCCATGATACCAGCGATTCAGATCCAAACAGTCAGAGTACATTGATATGTAAACACCTGAGTAAAACACAGAGAGATTAACTTAATATGTGTGCAGTTAAAAATAAGTGAAGGAAGGGTTTCTTATCAATATTTGAGGACATCATAAGCAACTACAATAATTAACTTCAAAGTGACTAATCCCAACAACTGACACTCCTACAGCAGCGAGGCCACACCTTGAAGCTTGTTGGCGTTCAAGGTCACACAACAGGATTGACAACTATCTGAAAACCTCACCCACTGCAGCTGAACAATGTTGTATAGTACAGAATGTTATTTCTAGACCATAAAACATGAATTACTCTACATTTACTAAAACAACTTTCCTCCTCCCTCAGCAGGAATAACCTCTAATGTTTGTATTCTACTAGTTACTTTCACTACTTCTAATGTATTTTAGTAAGGATTTAGTTCAATCTTATGGACATAAGTCCGACATTAGCTGGTTGAAGTATAGGGGCAGGTGTTGATGCTTCCTCACAAAAAGCCACTTTTAAAGGAGTGTTCATGTCTGGCAAAAATAATGCATTATCTTTAATAAGGTACGTAAGGTATTCAAATGTTATTAAAATATAAAAATATATAATTCAATGATTTCAATGGACTGACATTATAAGACACTTGACAATAAGGGACAGTTAGTGAACTTTTCTCAGTTTGAAATTCTGAACAAAGGAGGCCAAACAAAGGGCCAATAACCGGTCTGGTAGGTTTATACTCCTCCACCAGCAATGTTCAGAAAAAGTGAGATAAATTATGACATATTAGAAAAAGACTAACTTCATGAGCTTTCCAAATGTCTCTTTCTGCCATTAAGGAATGCTTGTGTCTGTTTTGATGTGAAAAAAAATTGTAACTACACAGATTGAAACACGCACGGGTGTGAAGTATAACACAGATTATGACCCCTTGCAACACTGCTACATGCAATGGCATGTGAGACAGTGGAGCTCTTGATTTCATGTGCTAATACAGTGTGGTTTCATTGTAACGTTTACAGAAGAACTGGGAATTTGACCAATATCTAAACATGTTGTCTTCCGCACGTCACTTATCAAAGAAAAGAGAGGGTGGAAGGTTAACAGACAATATCTCTGAGGAAACATTTCCATATTGCAGGAATAAAAGTAACAGGAAATAAAAATGCTGAATTCATTGTCTAACTGCTTAAGAAACAATTAATATCCTGTACAGCTGTGCACTATTTTACAGTTTCTGTTTCACTAAAGAAATGCTTCCACTTTCATTTGTATACATTTGTACAGTTTTAACTAGCTTTCACTTTCAAAAGGCAAGGGAGAACCAGACAATCAACACATATTTTTTCTTGGAGCATGATCTGCACTACAAATACTTTGAATAGGCCACATGCAATGTAATGGGCAAAGCTGGAAAGATAAAACCTTGGGATATATACTAAATAAGAAAGGATTTATGTAATTCTTTGCATGTTTACCAAATAACCAGTAAGTATATCTATGTTATATGTTACAGAAATTGTTGTGTACACATTTCAACTCTTTTCTGATTAGTAGTACAACCTCTTGTTTGTTTGTTTGTTCTGGTTGGGCTGACCATACTGAAATGTCACTGTGATCTCACTGCTGGTTAACAGTGGCAGTATGAGAGAGGGGAAAATGCTAAATCATTATATTTTACCTTTGGAAGGATCTCCCAGAGTTGTGCATGTGCTGTTTCCTGTGAGCACGCCAGTTTCTCCAAGATCATTAGCCTTTAAATAAATACAAATATCAGTTACGGGAAAGATCTAGAAGATTTGTTGGAGCATGTTTTTCTCAGGCGTGCCAACATTTCAAGTGTATTACCTTGTTGACATTGTCGAACAGCAAAAACCCATAGGATTCTTTCAGATCCTCCTCTGAATATCCTACTTCTCTTCTCTTTGCTCGGAAGGCATAATACTGTTGTGAAAGAATACAAAATATTTGGTCAAAGTCATTAATATTTCATGTTTGAGGTTCCTGTAATTATTAAAAGGGCAGTTTCTGTGTTGACGCATTAATTGTATTCTTTGACTTTATATTTCTTACATAGAAGGATATATACACATTAAGTATCCTAGTAGTTAAAGATAATGTTAAAAGGATACAGTATTAATAAGGGTAGGCCTATATGTTTTTATAAAATATGCATATTTAAAGGCTTCAAGCCTGTGCAGCTTTTAATAAATGTAAACGGATGTAAGATTAAGAATTACGTGTGGTTTAATATGTAATGACATTTATAGCTGGGACATGAAAAATAAGATGTTGACTGACCTTTTCTTCCAGTGCTGGATTTTTTACCAAGGCAGCGGACTTGTACCTAAAAGACTGCTTTGACTCCTCATACAAGTACGCACTTTTAATTGGAGTCAGAATATTGTTTTGAAAGACGAGAGAACTTTCTGAGACGGGTACTAAAAGGCCTAGAAGAGAGAAGAAGAAAAAACCATGAGTATCAAATCCAAGCGACAATGCGAAAATCAAACCAAATGTTATTTTTTCTACAACAACAACAAAAGTTTCCGATAACTATTTGTACTGTGAGACATGAGACCTTTTTCTACGTCCTTTTTTGGTATAATCATCCACAATTAGTGTATGTCTATCAGGATAATAAATATCCGATCTAAATATGTTGTTAATCCTAAAAGTGAAAGTCACACGAGGGGAAACAACTGAAGAAGATCGTCACCTTTACTCGAGGCACCACCATTCCCACTTTCCATTGCTGAGCACTTATGAAATCTGTCTTTCTCCCTTTTCCCTTCGTTCACGACAGTTGTCTCTCGTTTTAAACCTATCAACAGAAATATAAAGTCCCGTGTATCCTGTGACCAGTAAAGATTTCGAAGTAACTTGAGCTGTCGCCGCAGCTCCGATAGACATATTTATGCGACACAACCAGGAAGTTACAAAATAAGCGACAGTCCGGACACGTAGACACAAAGATATCCTCTCAAATCCACTTTTTAACAGTTCCGTAGATCAGTAAATCCGCGTTATTTAGAAAGGTCTTCAGTTATTCACGCTGGAGGATCGAACCGAACGAGTTCGTCACGAAAAAGAAACAGAAACCTATCGAGGGCGAAAGCATCCATCTTGAAACTGTACTAGACCAAACTGAGGTGCTGGTTGTGGAGCCAGTCTGCGCTTGCGGCTCCCTACCCCTCCCATATGTGTTCCTATTCGTCGCGAGAAACATTAATGATTGCTAACTGTAAAACGTACTAACACTGAAAAAGGACTACGTTTCGACCCTGAACACGATAAACCTGGCCGTGTTTGGAGGTTATAGTGTGGTTTCTACAATACATGGAGGCTCAATGAACATAGTTGAGTGTAACTACAGACTGCAGGGGAAGTTGGGAGTCATTGCTAACACATATTTCACTTTTACACAGTTTAGCACACACTCACATTGAAAGCAGCACCAAGCCTTAGTTCCCGGTTTTATCTTTGCTAGTTATATAATTCAATGTGAAGTATTTATAAACTAGGTATGCAATCAGTTAATATTCTTATTATTTTCAAGAATAATAGTTTGGTAAAAAAAATATTGGAAAATGTTTATCTCAGTCCAAGTTTGGAGCTTTTGTAAAATGTAAAATGTGGGATATAGGGCTATATAAATAAACGTTGATTGATCAACTTTGTAGCCAAAATACAGACACTTAGGACTGGAAGAACAGTATTTCGCCATAGACATCCATTAAAAAATGTTTTGACATTTTGTATCACTTTTCCGATCCCAGGGTATTTATTTTTATTTTTTCCACCATATTGAGACCATCTCTGGTGTTCTTTTTTGGATGTAGATTTCATTATATTTTATTACGTAGGCCTACAGCAAGCCCTTCTAGGTAATTCAAAAATGATGTATCTCATTCACCAGCTCTATGACCTCTTATTACAGGCTACCTTCTAAATAATGTTACCAAAAAATATTTTAAATGTATTTCATTATTTAATTATGACTCTATTGCCTCATCTAAGAAAAATAGTTGGTTAGATTCTACCGCAATACTATAGGCTACTGGCAATTGAGTAATCTAGGTTGTATAGAAATATTTATAAAGTATTATTTATTTACTCTAGAGTTTTGAAAACATGCATAAAATGATCGCACAACTGATTGAGGTTTTTTGACGAGTAACTGTCCATGCTATTGTTGAAAAATTTCGCCCATTTAAATCTAATCACATTCACATTTAAAATGTAAAGAACTACACCTCCTCGACATAAAATTAATGCAGTTGCTGCATTTGGTAAAACAAAAGCAAATCCAAGTCCAACACATCAAGGATTAGCATTAGTGTAACACTAGCTGGAGTTAGCGATGTTAGCTAGTTCAACCCATTGACTGTATGGTCCAACCACGCACGCACAAAAGATTCCCACCTTTGCACTTGGAAACGTCATCAATATGGGGATGTATCATTTTGATTTAGCTTTATTAAAAAGCTTTCTTTTAAAGGGGGACATTTGACCATGTTAGCTAGTACTGATTGTGCTTGCTAACATTAGCGATCGAGATCATGCACAGGTTAACAAGCAATACATACATTTGTTTCATATATTATTTGGTTTTTGTCTATTTTAGTCAAATATATAACTGGAATGCAGTGGTGGAAGAAGTATTCAGATGCTTCACATGGGCCCTTCACTTGAGTAAAAGTACCAATAAATGGTTGTCAAAATATTTCATTACAAGTCCTGCATTCAAAATCTTAAAGTACAAAAGTATTATTAGTCAAATGTACGGAAAATATAAAAATTATTGTGCAGAAAAATTGCTTTTATGTGTCTATATTTATTTATATTATGTGACATTTCTAGATAATATTGTTGCAGTGAAATGTTTCTGTAGTTGACCAACAAAGTTCTGAATGACTTTTTTGTAAAATATTTAAATCATTTGACTCTTTCGTGATTTAAAGAGTTAATCCACTAGTTTAATGTTTGTTGAAGGATTACAATTACATTATTTCCCTTTTAAATGTAGTGGAGTAGTATCAAGAAGCATTAAAGGGCCCATGTCATGCTTTTCCAGTTATTACCCGTCCGTGTGTTATGAAGGTTTTTATGCATGTAAACGGTCTGCAGAGTCAAAAACCCTCAAAGTGCACCCTGTAGCTAGTAAAACTCTAACACAGTCTATGCTGCCCCAAAACGCCTTGTTGGAGATTTCTCATTTTCCATTGTTTACTTCCTGGGTACTGTGACGTGTGAATACCCATAGGCCACACCCTCTGCCAGCATTTCACGAAACAAAGCTTCACAAACCTTTCAGCGATTCATGCCGGAAATGTACAGCGTAGGGCACTGAAGAACGATGCTGTTCCTACTTTGTTTGGACCAGCGGGAGATTCGGGTACACAACCTGTAAGTATTCATTGTTGTTTGTGTATTTATGATGTTTAAAACAAACAAGGTATCTACCACGACTGTTTAAATGGGTAAACGTTTTTCAGGCAGCTAAGCCATTGACACAGTGCTAACTGGGCTAACTAAGTTGCTAGCGTTTCCATATATCAACTCCAATGTCAGCAGATGGCCTTACATGTATCTCATAACAGGAGAATGTCTGCATTCACACACGAAATACTCATAGACAGTATACTACGGGTGATTTACCGTACGGTCAGTCGCAAAACTTAATTACATTATAGTTGGCGTGTATGCTACCGAGCTAAAAAAGAAGGCTACCAAGAGCTAGACATGAGTTTGCTAGGGAAAACATTGTTTTTATGCCAGCTACAATGAATGACCGAACGTAGAAGACAACCCGTATAAGATTGCAATTGTAAACATGTTCTTGCTAGCCTAATATGAACCACTAGCTGTTATTCATAGTAGGTTGGCATATTACACTGAACAACTAGCAAACGTAGATTAGCATATTAATCTAGCTGGCAAGCTAACGAACCTAAAACAACTAAGTTTCTCTAATATTTTTTGATTTGCATTTGATTTCGTCCAGCCAGATCAGGAAACTCCTGGCGTATCCGGCGGACAACACATGACGGGATGACCACTCTGATGCCTCGTCCTACAAAGCCCCAGCACCAGTTTACAAAGCTGCAATAGGCAAGATGCCGAAAACGCCTATAAGGGGAGGAATGGATGATATACAGTGTATATATATGTATATTTATATATATATATATATATATTACAAATATACATTTAAAAAAAACAAAACAACTTTTCATTGTTAGGGGGGCCACAGGTCAGTGTTAGGGTGGCACTGGCTCCCCCTAGAACCGCCCCTGGACAGCGACAACATCTTGCTAGTGCGTTGCATGATGGTTAGTCATTTTGTCCGACTTGGGCTGCTTCTCAGGTCGACTATTTTCATTTCCTCGCTCCTCGGTCCTCGGTCTCACCGGAAGTTGATTTGCCTGCGCCATCTTGAGTACCGTCCCATGGCTCTTATTTCTGCCGGAGGACCGAGGATCGAGGAGCGAGGAGCGATCATGGAGGAGCGATAACCGAGGAACCACCAGACCATCCTCCGATGAAATCCTCAGATACTCACCCTGCCCCCTTACTGTGTATCGCTCACTGATTGGACGAGGCAGTGCATGCACTGATCTGATGCTTCTTGACATGAGAGCACTGAGCAGAGTGAAGAAAATACATGAACCTCACGGGAGTCACTCCTCAGTTTATACCGTGTTTTGTTTCAATTCATGTATCATTTAGTTACAAATATGTGATATATCTGAACAACAAAGTGGTCAAAAATCATTTAATTCATTTTTTGGAAACATTTTCATGATCGCTTTTTTCGTTTTACATTTTCATTTATTGTCATTTCCATTCAGTCAGTCATTAAGTGCTATTAAAATGTTAATATGCTACATATCCACACAAACACACAAAGTGTGCAATCCAATGAATGTTAATCCAACTGGGTTTTGATAGATAACATATCTCTTTTTCTTCTCTCAATTATTTTATTTCTATTGTGCACTCTAATCAATATTAATCAAACTATTGTTCGTTTATACATTTTAAGAATGGCGTTTATCTTTTTTGAGAATGAGTTCTTATTTTATTTATTGGGGTCTACAACAGATGATACAAATGTTTGTGTCAGTAAATGTGTACTAACAGAGGCGGGGGGGGTGTGTGGAAATAACGGGGACAGAGCTGCTGTCAGACGATCAGCTGTGCAGCGTCATCACAAACGGACGTCGCTTCACGTGACGCTCCGGAGGAAAGGACGTCCCATTGCTCTTAAAACTAATTTCCCTGCTTCTCGTGGTTTCCTTGCGTCCCTTCATGCTTCCCTGGTGGGAGGGACTAAACGCAGGGAAACGACGCAAGTGAGGGAAGCAAGGATTTCAATTAATCGACCTGAGAAGCAGCCTTGCTCTGGAGGCTCGCCTACATGAGACGTTGAAATCTCGCGGTTATAACCCTATCGCGAGCTGAGCGCTCATGGGTGGTTTTTACCACGTGCTGCTGATGAAACTCTCCAATTGGCTCGGCAAAAGTTTGTTGTTGTTTTGTGTCAGTTTTACGTCGCCCCTTACGTTCACATTTTTCATAATTGTTCCACAATGTTTATCATCATGAAATTAATATCTATATATTTTATACTATACTTGCACTGCTTACCATTTTCATACTTTATATATCTTAGCATATTCATACACACTGTTCATACTGCTCACAGGCTGCTGTGTATATCTAGTGTATTCATACACACTGTTCATACATACTAATCACATGGCTGCTGTGTATATCTAGTATTCATACCCCTCACTGTTTATTCATCATTCAATTAATTCTATATTTTATTCTGTAGATTGTGTACATTACTTTTCATTTTACTGCTTGTTGCACTCCTGGTTAGAAGCTAAACTGCATTTCGTTGTCTCAGTACCTGTAATATGTGCAATAACAATAAAGTTGAATCTAATTTTGAGCAGGAACAAATGTATTTACTTAGTACATATCTGACATTAACGATTAAACACATGTGTGCATTCTTTATAAATGCAAACCGAGTCAAGCCGACTCCGGAGGTGGCGGTATGCACCTTAAAGTTGTTTGCAATCCGCCATCCAGTTATTTTAGCCGGACCGCCTAAAATAATTGGTCGTGCTTTTTACAGCGCCACGGCTTCCACAGATTTTGTAAATGTATTTATTGACAAATCAGTTAATGTATTCATTGCTATCGGGATGTTAAGAGCATTCCATGGAATATAACAAAAAGTGTTTCTGAAGTGAATTACCTACCCCACCTTTAAGTGCAGTACTTGAGTTAATTTAATAAATATATCCCACTTCTTGCTTGAATGTAGGAAACAAATGTACATGTGACTACTGTGATTGGTAGGTTCCTCGCCTACATATCCCAGAGTTCCAAGCCTTTGTTTATGTTGACTGACTGGTCCTTCGCTGCCATCACTCAATGCGCAGCATGATGCCCCATTGCGTTTTAAAGTAATGCAGTCATTACAGTCTTTATTTATTTACTTCTAAGATGGATAACAGGTTTGATTAAATAAACGCAGTTAACGGAGGAGAAAACGGCATCATGAAATGGAGATGACTCGGACCAGACCGTCCTTGTATGGAGAAATCGGTAAGTATAGCTAACCGGTGGTGACCAGCATTAACCCAGGACAACAGATTGACCTGATAAAGCTGGTTGCTGCTATGTCAAGCTTTCTTCAGATTTCATTTAATTAATCTCTCTTAAGTGTCGGTCAGAGTTATAGCTAGGTCAACGTTAGCTAGCATATTTTCTAAGTGGATGTTCAAGATAATGACAGCAGGCTGTAAGCTCGTTAGTGAGGCCAGCAGGCACTACATGCACCTAGCTTTGCTCTGAAGCAGCAAATGTGACATACTTAAAGATTTAACACATGTGCACTGTTTGAATGTGGCCCAATAACACACAGTTTACAATGTAATACAAACAAATATAGCCTACTTTTTCTATAACTAATACTTTTGTTTAGCATGATGTAGGTTACATGACTGATTGTATTATGCCTCCTTATGTGCAAATTGCCATCAATTGTCATAAACAGGCAAAGTTTCCAAACTTTAAGGTAAAGTACTTTTATTACAGGATAAATAACCTATATGTCATGTCGTTTTCGATGTATTTGTATGTTCTATGATGAATACATAAGTAAATAAACAAAAATAATTAGAATCATATGTTTTTTACCATGAACAAAGGCATTCAAATTTGATAATTGACCAAAAAATCAGTCAGTTAATCAGTTAATACCTAAATGATCTTGTGGTCAGCATATAACGTATGCTTTTTAAGCTTAAAAACATAAGGTCATTTTAAAAATAAGAGGAAAATATCATAATGCATGCATACTGCATAAAACTATATGCAACAGGGCCTCTTCACTCAATAAGTAAGGTTTAACTTGTGTTATAGTTGTTGGAAGGAAGTAAAAAATGAAGCGTTTATTAATCATCATGAGTCAACATGCAGATACTTCAAAACAACTTGAGTGTGACAGTTCAGTCTTTTTTGGTTTCACATTATTTGCAGCTCAAGGTCTTGGCTTCTGGACGGACCGGTCAGCCGTGCATGAAGCTGCTTCACAGGGCAGGGCGCTCCAGCTGCAGCAGCTGATCCTGGGGGGGGCAACCGTTAACATCGTGGCAGTAAGCTCCATTACCCCCCTGCATGAGGCATGTATACGGGGACACACCAAATGTGTTAGACTGCTGCTGGATGCTGGTGCACAGGTGAGATGGTATATGTGAGGCTGATATCTCCTTTCATCAGAGCATTATTGACTTTCGCTTTGACTACATTACGGCTCTTTGTGTTACAGGTAGATGCTCGGAACATCGACGGCAGCACCCCGCTGTGTGATGCCTGTGCAGCCGGCAGCCTTGAATGTGTCAAGCTGCTGTTGGAGTACGGAGCAACAGTTAATCCTCCAATGTTTACCTTCACACCGCTTCATGAGGCTTGCATGGGAGGTGCGTGTTGTTATACACAACATCACATAGGAATGTATGTACTGCAGGTTGAGCCAAGTATCTATCTACCCATTAATATGTCTTTGTTTCCTCAGTCTTGTATTGCCATACCTGATTCCACATTGTTGAAATGCTAGTGAAAGAACTAATAGTGAATGATTTAATTATATAGGCAGGCTTTAAAGGTAGGGTAGGTAAGAATGGAGAAACCAGCTCGAGTGCGCTAGAATTTGAATGTACACAACCGAAAAAAATCTGCCCCTTCCTTCAATACACGAACGCGCACATGACCAATGAGGGCACGAGATAAGTTTGTGCACGAGATGGAAGGTTGACAGGCAGGTAGGCCATCCAGTTATTTTAGCCGGGCCGGCTCAGATGATTGGTCGTGCTTTTTACAGCGCCACGGCTTCCACAGATGAATTTTTTTTATGTATTTATTGTCAAAGCATTTAAAGTATAGAACACATATAGTTGATTGCTGTATTGATTTTAAAACAGCATGAAAAATGATCCAGCCAAAATCAATTCATGCTGAGCAACAGCTTCAGTTCCCTGTGTAGGATGAAACTAAACAAAAGGAACATACACCTTTTTAAAGCCTATGGGAACTTATTGTTATATATTTAAAATACTTGGTGTGGAGCAATGTATCTTTATCAACTTCTCAAATGTACTTATGTGATACCCTTCCTTCTGGGATTCTGAGACATAATTGTTCCTGTCTGTCACAATAGGTAATTCTGAGTGTGTCCAGCTCATGATTGATCAAGGAGCTGACATCGAGGCGCACGACTGCCACTATGGGACACCGCTTCATGTCGCCTGTGGAACGCAACATTATGACTGCGCCAAAGTTCTCCTCAATGCAGGTGAGTCTGTCTTCTGCACACCAGAGCTGGGTCAGTGTCACAGTATTTCTGAATCAAAACCTGGATGAAGACAATTTGCCATTTTAAAGGTCCCATGTCATGGCCATTTCTACTGATCATAATTCCATTGTTGAGGTATACTAAAATAGATTTATACTGTGCAATTTTCCAAACTCACATTGGTTTCTCATACAGCATCTCTGGCAACAGAGGCTAATTGTAACAGCCTGAACAAATACTAGAACAATATGCATCCAAAACATATTAACAACGTTTAAAAAATAACCGGTGTCGTTTTTTGGTTTTTCGGAAAACCAAAAAACCGACGTTATTCAGTTTTTAAACAAAAACGGGAAAACGGATAAATCAACGTTTTGGTTTTGTTTGTATGATATACGGATAATCCAGTGATGGGAAAACAAGGAGAAGGCGCATTATGAAGGAGGTGTGTGTGTGTGTGTGTGTGTGTGTGTGTGTGTGTGTGTGTGTGTGTGTGTGTGTGTGTGTGTGTGTGTGTGTGTGTGTGTGTGTGTGTGTGTGTGTGTGTGTGTGTGTGTGTGTGTGTGTGTGTGTGTGTGTGTGTGTGTGTGTGTGTGTGTGTGTGTGTGTGTGTGTGTGTGTGTGTGTGTGTGTGTGTGTGTGTGTGTGTGTGTGTGTGTGTGTGTGTGTGTGTGTGTGTGTGTGTGTGTGTGTGTGTGTGTGTGTGTGTGTGTGTGTGTGTGTGTGTGTGTGTGTGTGTGTGTGTGTGTGTGTGTGTGTGTGTGACTGGCATTTGTTTTCAGAAGATATTATGATAGTGACATTTGTTCCGGTGCACGTCTGACAGCATTTAGCACTACATCGAGATTAAGATTAAACTAATTTATTTTGGGAACACCCGCATATAGGCTACCTATGGAGTTAGCCAGATGTGTGTAAATTACTGTTCATGGTCATTTGAAAACAAATGCTGGTGTCGGACAGACACAAACACACTGAACACACAGAGCTGAGCTGAACAGAGCACACACACACACACACACACACACACACACACACACACACACACACACATCATGCGCCTTGGTTACTGGACATCTCACGTAGCAGCCTGCAGTCACTCTTAAGCTGTTCTGATGAAGGTAAACACAGCGAAGGCGGTGCGTAAAAAGGCACAGCTCTCGGCGCGCCGGTGCTGCACTTCTCAGAGGCGGAGTATACGTCCCGCTGCCTCCTGATGCTGCAGCCATTTCATGAAGTGAAGGAGGTTTTCCTTTTATAAAACAGCTGCGGGCAGCAGATACCGTGAGAGTCCCGGACATGAATTCATAGATCAAGGCAGACTGGTTTACTCTCCTGTTTTGCCAATCCGGTGCTTAAACAAATGGCTCTACACCCCTGGCCGACATATTCTTAAAATGAAGTCTGAGTTTGAAATATATCTCAAATAATGTATGCACTACCATTTCCCCACATAAACATAACAGTCTGCAATTAAACGGTTGTCTCCTGTGCGCTCCTCTTCCTACTTGGCGCACCGGTAACTTTCTCGTGCGCACGAGAGGCTGAGACCCTGAGCCGCCGAATCCCTCGGAACATCATAAAAGCCATTTTCAACGGTTTTCTGGTGAAAGATTAACTAGGCTACTGGATGAAATAATATGACTGGTATAGGTGCAAAAATTAAACACTTTAAAAAATATATATTATGATAACATATTTTTATATATTTATAATTCTGCAAATATTACGATAAACTCACAGCTATTTCGCGGCCCGGCAGTAACACCTCCGCGGCCCGGGTTGGGAACCCCTGGCCTAGCTGACAGTTACAACATTAAAACTGCGGTCGCACATGTGCGCGCAGTGATGAGAGGGCCCTCACGTCCGTGCGCCTGTCGGGGAGGGCCGCCGGTCGTCCCGTGTCAAGCAGACGCACGCGAGTCCTCGGAAATGAGCCGTTTGTCATTTCTCAAATTTTCGCGTCCCAGGTATGAAGGGCCGTGTAGGCCAAAATTCAAACTCACCTCGCACACACACTACTGAAAACATCTGGCCTTGCACACACACTACTGAAATACTCTCACATTCACTACTGAACACCTCACACACACTACTGAAAATTAACCTCACACACACACTACTGAAAATTAACCTCACACACACACAACTGAAAATTAACCTCACACACACAACTGAAAATTAACCTCACACACACACACCTGAAAATTAACCTCACACACACACACACACTATTGAAATAGTGTCACTAGTCACTAGTGAATGTGAAAGTATTTCAATAGTGTGTGTGTGTGTGTGAGGTTAATTGCAACACCTTGCATACACAACTGAAAATTAAACCTCACACATGCAACTATATAATTAACCTCACACATGCAACTATAAATTAACCTCACACACACTACTGAAAACCTCACACACACACACACACACTCCTGAAAAACATTTTACTGAAAGGTTCTCAATAGGGAATGTGCATGTGTTTCACCTATGTGTGTGTGAGGGAATTCTTGCTGTAACGGAAGTCATTGTAATGTAACGGAAGTCATTGTAATGAAACGAAAGTCATTGTAATGAAACAGAAGTACCAAACTGCCCTGCTACTGGTCTCTTTGCTAGCCCCGTGAGCTTCATTAGCTCCAGGCTGCTACTCGGACGTATTTATTGTGTTGATGCCTGGTGGAGTATTCTTCATTGAAATATCGCACTTATCTTATGGCTCTGCGGTTCAAACAGACCGTCCATGAATGCAGTTTATTCGGTAAGTGAAATTCAAGCACTTTATTTCTTACTTGTCTTTTTATTCAGCTAACGAGCGAGACGAAGCTACATCTGTGCTAACGATGCTATCCGTAGCATACAAGTTCAAACATAATAGAGAGAAGTGTAAAACATTAAGAAGAATTATAGTCTAGAACAAAAGGCTTCTCGTGAGGTTGATAAAATAAGGTCATGCTTGTACATTAGTTAGTTTGCTAGTTAGGTAACTGTATGCATTGTTATTGTTAATTTAAAATAGCTATGCTCGACGATGCAGACAGCTAGCGTCACATTATGGCGCATTTCCACTGCAGCGGGTAGCCCCGTTTAAGCGTCCTTAACCGTCCTCAAGCGGCCAGGCCAGTTTTTGGTTGCCTTTCCATATAGCCTAGCACCGGCTAGCGGGTACCTTTTCCCTCTTTTCCGGCCCCATAAAATCGTGGTTCTATCAGGCCAGGCCAGGGCTGAACTAGTGACGTCAACACTCTCGACTGCTGATTGGTCAGAGAGAATCGTCACAAGATCGCGCGCGAGATCATCCCTAGCGTCGCATATATATCTAGAAGCAAGCTTGCAGCATTTTTATAAACAGCATTTTGTAAACGGAGGAGCTACAAAAATGGTAACGTCGAAGAAAAGCACACCGTGGTCGACCGAGGAGGTGACGACGTTCCTTAATCTCATTGGGGATGAGGGAGCTCGACGGAACAACGTGAAATGTGAAAGTGTTCCAGGATGTCTCTGCACAGATGTCCGAACGCGGATTGTCGAGGACTTTCCTGCAGTGTAGGGAAAAACTCAAAAAGATGAAGAGTGAATATCGCCAAGTAAAGGACAACAATAACACGAGTGGTGCGGGTAGGAAACAATGGTTCGACTTGTCGGACCAGATTTACGGCCATAGACCGGCCAACGTTGGGAGGGAGGCCTGGACTCTGCAACGGCTTTACTGGAGTCCCTGCAAGGTACGCTCATTTCTAACAAATAAGTCTATTTTAATCCTTACATTAATGTTCATCAACCCATGCTTTTATGGAGCCCCGAAGAGCTACATAGCTAGCTTAGGCAGACAGCCTTAGCTAGAGCTATTGTTTGCTAACACCATATGTGCCATTGTTTACGTTCAGTTTTTCTTTTCTATAGTTGTTGTTGCTATTTAGTATTGTGCTGCAGTAGTTTGTGGAATTAACAAGTCATTTTGCTGTTCTAGATGATTACATTGGGACTAGTGAGGAGGAACATTCCCGAACAATGGGTGATGGCAGTGTCCACAACATCGTCATCGAATCCAGAACGGACCCCAGCTCGACCACAGACACTAGCCGAAGAACCGACACCAACTCAACCACCAACGCCGAGTGCCATCACGACACCGCAGCGTGTGGTTCTAGGTAAGAAATAGAAATGGCAAAACGACTGGAATTGTGTTTTGTTTTTTTAAACCTTGGATCATCCATCGTCAGTAATTAAAATAAGCTATACCACTGTGTGGAAATGCTCTGTTACAAGTAAAGTCTTAGCTAGTAAGCAGCTAGTACAGTTGTGTGTGACATCCTATCATATACATATATTTATATTCATTATCAACAGGCTGGACATAATATAATTCACAATCATTGTAAACATCTAGGGCCAGAACTTTCTTTAGTTCACCTTACTGTTGTTCTGTTTATACATGTTATTCTTATATCCTTGTGTGACCTGTACCTGTCCAGTGTTTTTTCCTTATTGCTAATTATTATCTTATTGTCACCCAGGCAAGAGGAAACGAGGAGGAGAGGATCGGGCCCAGCAGGAACGGCACCATGAACAGCACATGGCCCAGCAGGAACGGCAATTGGACTGGGCCAAAGCGTCTGCTGAGCGGAGATGGGAGTTGGATGCGGCCTTGAGAAGGGAGGAGGCCGTCTTGAGAAGGGAGGAGGCCGTCTTGAGAAGAGAGGAGGTCGCTCAAGCAGAGACCTTCAACCTAGCCTTCCTGCGCATTCTTGGCGAGGTGCTAGGGGGACTGGGCATCCGACGTGGCCCGTCTCCTCCGTGATACTTCAAATAACCTTAATAGTTATTGTACATATTATATATTTTTTTATAGTTAATTTTTAAATGCAACATTTGTACTTTCTTGTTTATTTATTTTCTTTAAAATGTGCATTTTATATTTATTTTTACAATGCCATGTATATTTATGCTGGCTGCAATACAGTTTTACATTTTTTATTTGTATTGTTTAATGGCATGCCTTTTTGATACAATTTTTTTTGTTTGTATTTTTATACTGCCATCAATAAAGTACTTCTTCGATTTATCTTATCTCTTGTTGATAATGAATTGCACCCAACAGAAATAAATCAGATTCACATAATCTTGATTTAGAGAAGATATAAACATACATGAATTTATAAAGCAATAACAAACACCATCAGTTAGGAAAAAACCCCTTAGTTTTAAGAGATTTAAAGCAAGAAATTGAGTTTGCTAGCTTGAGGTCCTCCTCTAAAACATTATTACATGTTTATTTTGTAATAGTATTAAGAATACATGATAAATACATAATACGTGTAGTAGAAATTGCTCAATTGTAATACCCTCGTTCTACTAGACTCAAACAACACATTCCTTATATATTTCAAAGACGAGAGAACAAAAGAAGAAACCTATAACCCATTCAAGCAAGCTTTTAACATGTCTAGAAGAAAGATTGAGGTTATATTTTAATATATTATTTTATGTTGTGGATACTTTAGCCTCCATCCATGTTTACAATTGTCCACACTATTTTACACTTGCATTTATGAATATAGTTTTGCTGTGTTTTACACTTTAGTATTTATGTTTATAGTTAGTTTGATATTATTTGATATATAAAAAAAAAAGATGTATTTATGTTCAATACAATGAATACATTACAATACAATGCATATTTAGGTATTCAGGTAGCGCATCAAACCCTCTCTGATGTCAGTGCCCTCCTCCTCTGCACCTTGAGCCACTGCTACCCCAGGCTCTGCTGCTGCTGGTGCATTCCACCCATCATCATAGTCCTCTCCATGACTCTCGCAGAGGTTATGCAGAGCACAGCATGTTAACAAGCCACACACCAAGAAACAAGTAAACGATCGCTTCCACATCCTCCATTGTTTTGTGAGTTGTGTCGCATTGAAGATGACGCCACTGCAGTTTTACCCAGCGTCGCTCCGCCCAAAAAGCCGATCGCCCCGCCTACACTGCGTTGCTACCCCAGGTCCTAAACTGTAATGGAAATGCGCCACGGCCAGCGAGGCAGCCCGAGGCCTGAGCGAGGACGCTTAGGGACGCTTAAACGGGGCTACCCCGCTGCAGTGGAAATGCGCCATTAGTGTCGAAGAGCAGAGTACTGTATGAGATTAACCTCACTATAAGATCTGTGTATCTTAAAAATATGAATCTCACATTTCCAGTTGTTTCCAGAAATAACGTTAACGTAGATATTGCAATATGGTTTGTTGAGCTGGAGTTGATTATTGAAGCTTACTGGTTAACGTTCATCATATTAAGCGAACGAACCCAAACGTTGTTGTTTTTATTAATATTATTACCAATACTTACTAAGCATTTTATTATCATTGCACTGGAGAAACCGCCTTATTGTGGCAGCAGAACGTGAACATGTAACTTAATGCCTGCATTTAAGGACGATAGCGTAGTCAATGCTTTAGGGACAAGGAAATTATTTGTTTAAATATTAGATATGACGTTATGTGTGCTTCTGTGACAATTAAGCTTATTCATTGCATTACATTTGTTGAAGATGTTTGTCTTTTACCCTTACGTGTGTGTTACAAGTGAATATGGCATAGGACAAATATTTAAATTGACTGTCTCATGAAAAACGATTCCAAAATAACAGTAAAATAAAAAGAACCCCAACTAGACAATAATACACAATCCAACTGATAAGATACAGTAAGGGCTGTGATATCCACTTTTTTTAAGGATAACAAAAAGATTATCACATGACATTTGCATGTAAAAAAAAAAAGTCTGTGACCAACACATTGTTACTTTACATATATCTGTTTGTTTAAAGTTTCCAGGTGATGCAGCAGACAGAGCAGAGGATGCTGACCACGAGAGACAGACCTATTCCTAACATCAGTGAACTTCAGCATGGACTCAAAGGTACAAAGACTCCTTTCATACTGTACAAAGAATCGAGAAACGTTCTGGTTTAAATAGATAAAGTAACAACTATAATCAGCTTTCACATTTCTATGTATTTAAGGCAATTATTATTTTACATTGTGATAATTACTACCATTTGTCTCTACATATTGTCTGTAAAAGACGTGGTAAAAGTGGTTCTTGCAGTGAGACAACCGAGCAGTTGAATATTATTTAATAATAAGATATTTTAATGTTGATTAACTGCAGACTGTTCATTCATAATCTGATTATCTTTGTAGTACAAAGTGATGAATAAAAAAAAACACATTAAAATAAAAATACATTATTTCTACAGCCGCTAAATAAACAAACCTCTTTCATAAATAACACACTTGCTCTGCAATAATGTCATATGTTTCTTGTCATTTCTGTTAGGAAAGGACATACCTGAAGGACACAACTGCCTCACCGTTTTCTCAGAGGGGCAAGAAGAAAATGAGAAGCTTATTTCAGATTAAAGACCAATACAGGACATTCACTAAGAAACTACTCTTTTATTGTGAACACAAAGTCAAACAGGACCATCATTTGTTTGTGACAGCTGAGCCCAGTATGGGCTCACAGATGCAGTTAGGGGGTTTCTTCATCGGCCTGGTCCTCCTCCATCAGGCCTGGTCCTCCTCCCAGAGAAAGACCTCTCCACCTCAGTCCTCTCCAGTCTTTTTTAATTGTTTAAAGTGAAGTAGAAATAACTGGTGCTTAAGAGTTTTAATACAGTCTGGTTGTGGAGGAGGCACACAGGTAAGAGCACTAACTAGCTACCATCACATGTAACTAAGCTTGACTTGAATTTATTAAAAGTATAATTAAGTAACAGCAACAAATCAATAACTAAAATCATGCAAAAATGTGAATCTTTGCTGGATCCACTGTTGCATTTACCACATGTTGTATATTTTAGAAACCTGAAGGCATTTATAGATTTGTATGCAAGTAATATCCAAAAACTCAATACCTTAGATTATTATAGAAAGTTTTGCTGAATAGTTTCATGTTCACTTACCTTAAGCAACGTAAAAGACCGGGAGCAACAGATGTAGGTTAGCCGGCTAGCTGGAGTACATACACTGAACAAAAATATAAATGCAACACTTTTGTTTTTGCTCCCATTTTTCATGAGATGAACTCAAAGATCTAAAACATTTTCTATATACACAAAATAACCATTTCTCTCAAATATTGTTCACAAATCTGAAAAAATCTGTGATAGTGAGCACTTCTCCTTTGCCGAGATAATCCATCCCACCTCACAGGTGTGACATATCAAGATGCTGATTAGACAGCATGATTATTGCACAGGTGTGCCTTAGGCTGGCCACAATAAAAGGCCACTCTAAAATGTTCAGTTTTATCACACAGCACAATGCCACAGATGTCGCAAGTTTTGAGGGAGCGTGCAATTGGCATGCTGACAGCATGAATGTCCACCAGAGCTGTTGTCCGTGAATTGAATGTTCATTTCTCTACCATAAGCCGTCTCCAAAGGCGTTTCAGAGAATTTGGCAGTACATCCAACCGGCCTCACAACCGCAGACCACGTGTAACCACACCAGCCCAGGACCTCCACATCCAGCATGTTCACCTCCAAGATCGTCTGAGACCAGCCACTCGGACAGCTGCTGCAACAATCGGTTTGCATAACCAAAGAATTTCTGCACAAACTGTCAGAAACCGTCTCAGGGAAGCTCATCTGCATGCTCGTCGTCCTCATCGGGGTCCCGACCTGACTCCGGTTCGTCGTCGTAACCGACTTGAGTGGGCAAATGCTCACATTCGATGGCGTCTGGCACGTTGGAGAGGTGTTCTCTTCTCATGAATCCCGGTTTTCACTGTTCAGGGCAGATGGCAGACAGCGTGTGTGGCGTCGTGTGGGTGAGCGGTTTTCTGATGTCAATGTTGTGAATCGAGTGGCCCATGGTGGTGGTGGGGTTATGGTATGGTCAAGCGTATGTTATGGACGACGAACACAGGTGCATTTTATTGATGGCATTGTGAATGCACAGAGATACCGTGACGAGATCCTGAGGCCCATTGTTGTGCCATTCATCCACGACCATCACCTCATGTTGCAGCATGATAATGCACGGCCCCATGTTGCAAGGATCTGTACACAATTCCTGGAGGCTGAAAACATCCCAGTTCTTGCATGGCTAGCATACTCACCGGACATGTCACCCATTGAGCATGTTTGGGATGTTCTGGATCGGCGTATACGACAGCGTGTTCCAGTTCCTGCCAATATCCAGCAACTTCGCACAGCCATTGAAGAGGAGTGGACCAACATTCCACAGGCCACAATCAACAACCTGATCAACTCTATGCGAAGGAGATGTATTGCACTGCGTGAGGCAAATGGTGGTCACACCAGATACTGACTGGTTTTCGGACCCCCCCAATAAAGCAAAACTGCACGTTTCAGAGTGGCCTTTTATTGTGGCCAGCCTAAGGCACACCTGTGCAATAATCATGCTGTCTAATCAGCATCTTGATATGCCACACCTGTGAGGTGGGATGGATTATCTCGGTAAAGGAGAAGTGCTCACTATCACAGATTTTTTCAGATTTGTGAACAATATTTGAGAGAAATGGTTATTTTGTGTATATAGAAAACGTTTTAGATCTTTGACTTCATCTCATGAAAAATGGGAGCAAAAACAAAAGTGTTGCATTTATATTTTTGTTCAGTGTACATAGGTTAGTCTTATATTTACTTACTGTTAACTAACTAATGCTAACATAACTGTCGGCTAGAAGTACACAGCTTAATCAACCATATTTAACAGGCCATTATCCTCTCAGCCTGAAATATCAATCACTTCAATAAATGGTAAACAAAAAAAGGAAAGGTTCTGGCTCAATTTCGGCTTAGTTAGCTTGTTAGCTTATTGCAGCTGTGCATGTTGCTAGTGGGTTGCTAGGCCACCTCACGAGCTGCGCCAGGTGAGGTAAACAAGAACAACTCCATAGACCAGACCGTCTCAGTTTGTAGACCGCTCGGCCCGGGGTCCAGCCTACGGCTGCGGTGCCGTTTCTCTATAAATCCATGCTGAATTGAACCTTCTGTTTCGTTCTTCTTTAACTTGCAACCTGACGAGCATTATCGCCACCTACTGTATCACTGCAGCATTGTTCTTTGTTAGTTCCGTTTCATTACAATGACTTCCGTTACAGCAAGAATCCCCCTCTCACACACATAGGTGAAACACATGCACATTCCCTACTAAGAACCTTTCAGTAAAATGTTTTCAGTTGCATGTGTGTGAGGTTAATTTTCAGTAGTGTGTGTGTGAGGTGTTCAGTAGTGAATGTGAAAGTATTTCAGTAGTGTGTGTGTGTGGCTTAATTTTCAGTAGTGTGTGTGTGAGGTGTTCAGTAGTGAATGTGAGAGTATTTCAGTAGTGTGTGTGTGTGAGGCCAGATATTTTCAGTAGTGTGTGTGTGAGGTGTTCAGTAGTGAATGTGAGAGGATTTCAAGTGTGTGTGTGTGAGACTTAATTTTCAGTTGTGTGTGTGAGGTGTTCAGTAGTGAATGTGAGAGGATTTCAGTAGTGTGTGTACAAGGCCAGATGTTTTCAGTAGTGTGTGTGCAAGGTGTTCAGTAGTGAATGTGAGAGTATTTCAGTAGTGTGTGTGCAAGGCCAGATGTTTTCAGTAGTGTGTGTGCAAGGTGTTCAGTAGTGAATGTGAGAGTATTTCAGTAGTGTGTGTGCAAGGCCAGATGTGTTCAGTAGTGTGTGTGAGGTTAATTTTCGTGTGTGTGAGGTTAATTTTCAGTAATATGTGTGAGGGTTAATTTTCAGTAATATGTGTGAGGCTTGATTTTCAGTAGTGTGTGTGTGAGGTGTTCAGTAGTAAATGTGAGAGTATTTCAGTAGTGTGTGTGCAAGGCCAGATGTTTTCAGTAGTGTGTGTGTGTGTGAGGTGTTCAGTAGTGAATGTGAGAGTATTTCAGTAGTGTGTGTGCAATGAGTGGTCTGAAACCCACCTCGTCTCCGCGTATCCTTTGATGAGCTAGTCAAATTATAAAAGAAGGAATTCAAAGCACCAGGATAAAGGTTAAACAATAATCTGTTTTAATGGTAAAAGAACAACAATACAAGTTAAAGGGGTACCCCTGCTCTGGTCCGAGTGCTGTTAGATCTTACTATCTTGGCAGCAGGAGGAAAAAAGAGACCGGACAAAGAACACAACAGGATACATGTAAGAACAACGGGGAGGAGTTGTGTCTGGTGCTCCTCCCATCTATTGGGAGATATAAAAACAATTGCCTGTCGCAGCGAATCAGCGCGAGCCAGCCAGGAAACAAGAGTCTCTTCAGTTTGAGGCAAAACAAACACATCTGGTGTCCGTTGTCTCGCATTCTTGCACCCTGCATACACACACACATTTTCTGCATAGACTTCCCTCTCTCCGGCCCCCTCCCCCATCAGTTCAATACACACATAGTTTCACATACTTTTGGTATCTTAAAGATATGTTTACGACCTAGCTGTTTATAGTTGGCCAATACAAGTAATGCATATCAGTTACTTTAGATCACACACCTATTTTAGACATGCAGCCTTCCAGATACTTGACCTGCTGTGTCTAAATAAGGATGTCTCCTCTCCCACATCTCTAGTCTCCTGTCATGCAAAACTGCTCCTACTTCATACAGAGTAATTAAGCACATTTAAGCCAACTACTTCACAATGTTGTGGCAATTTAGTACTCACAACATGAAAGAATAAAACAGAGAGAAATCAATAAAACACAAATACAGGTATAGTTGAGCAGTAATTGTACAGCATATAGCCACTGCAATGAACACACACCCCTCTTAGTCTGCTGCCTTCCAGATGTTTGCCATGCGGTGTCCAAATAAGGATATCTCATCTCTCACATCTCCACTACTCTAAATACAAATGTTTCACTTCTCATATTTCCAGCTTCTTGTTATACAGACTGCTACTATTTAATACAAAGTAATTAAGTACACACAAGAATATATAAAAACTAGGGCTGTCAAGTTAACGCGTTAATAACAATAGTAGTTTCAGAGCGCATCGAGTTTAAAATACCGTCTACAAGCTGATGCTGACAGCCCCGCTCCTGCCGCCCGCTTGTGGCAGACCACACTTCCACGCTCACCGGCAGGCACCGACTGGCCATCTGGAGGACCGGGAGGGTGTGTGTATGTGTGGCCCGAGCGAGCGAGAGAGAGACCTTACGTGCATTGTTGTTGTTAGCATCTGGTGCTAGCTAGCTGCGCTAACGGATATGGAGCTGTTTAAATGAAAACAGAGGAGCGACATTTCGCCACAACTGCGCCGAGCACTTGACTTTATGCAGGCAGCCAGACAGTGGGACATTGTACGAAAAGTCAGCACACTCAGCACGGATAGTGTGCAACATGATTGCAGCGTCCAGGCAGCTCCCGTTCGAGCATATGCCTTGAGTTGCACATGTCTTCTCAGCAGGGCTCTATAAATAGAGAACTACGGCAGATATGTCATATTTAATACAGCCGAACCGTGTATTACAATGCCGTTATGTGATGACTTTCAAAGAGTAAAGCAAGCACACTCGGAATAAAGTATTATTGTATTTTTAAAAAACGTTTTCAGATTTCACATCACATAAACACCAAATCCCAGCATGCATTGCGGATAACCATCCAATCATCGAGCTGAGGATCTTGCCTACGTCTGTTTCCGGTTTCGTTTAATGACCGATGTATTTTGTTATACACACATTCCTTCACATTTACATTTTTAATGTGCATAAAAGTATTTCGTGAGGCCTTCTAACATGTTTTTTTAATATAACTACGGTTGTAGTTGAATAGTTTGTAAATTAACATGAACCGAAGCTGGTGCTTGGCAACTCAATCGCACAACGTCACGTCCGTTAATTCCACATCCACACGCACGGATTAACATCGATTTAATACATTAATGTAGCCTTTGTTTATGCTAAAAGAGGTGTCGACCAGCTGGGGCAACAAGAAAATTGCTGTAATCGAGTGTGACTATTAAAAAATAAATCATTACGTCGGGGTAGCATTTGCTTGGTATTTCCGGTTATTTCTCCACTGGTTAACATGGGTTAACAATACCGTGTTGCTGTCACGCTTTTCACGTTTTGAAAAGACGAAACCGTGACATCTTCACGTCTCCCAGCAATGGTAAAGCGTCACATGTTCACGTCTCACCGTGATACCGGGTTGGATACATACTAGTAACCTGGCATTTCGATGCCTTTTCTCATCTAAACTATTCAGTAGGCTATTTATATCTCTCTATCATGACATAGGGACGAAACTCCTCTCCAGAAGTGAGACGCTTTTGCCGCCGCACCAGCTGAAGACTTACTTTCCTACTCTTTGAAAAACATGTTCTTATGTCCATGTTGTCTGGGGGAGAAAACATATCAAACCAAGAGATCGTCAGCTTTGATTTTCGCTGTATTAACCATTTCCTGAACACTTGGTGTGTGTGCCTTACCTCCGCTACCGGCATCGCTTCATACAACAGATCTGGGGCCTCATTTATAAAGGGATATACGCTCAAAAAATGGCATACGCCAGTTTCTACGCAATGTTTGCGATTTATAAAATACTAACTTGACGTGCGGTCCTCCACGTAAACTCTAACCCATGCGTACGCACTAAGCACAAAAACGGGAGAGACGAGAAACTGCGACACCGTTGGCAGAAGGAAGAATGGAGAGAAATATGCGGAAATAATACCATAAACAAAATGTTACCTCTCATTTATCATATATGAAGAATTCATTTTCAAACATTGATTAAAGCCAATCTTAAAATGATTAAACAAACGCCTGTTTGAGACTCCTCAGTGCACACAAAAACATACATTGGAGAAATAAATAAATACGGATAGGCCTATGTTATTTAAAACCACCTCGAATATGTTGTGTTAATGTTATGAAATGTTTTCTCATAAATGATGCGGTTTTGCATTTCTATAGGTTGTACGAGCATGGTTTTATATACTACCATGTTTAATCATGTTTTATGCCGTTTGCTAAGACTTGATAAGTCGCTCATAAAACACAGGAGGTATGGAAACTAAGAACATCATATGTGGTAAATTGTACAGCTAATATAACACAACACATTAGTTGTATTTCCTTTAACTGGTGGATCGAGTTGCTGCAGTGGAGACGCTGCGCACAGCTGATCGACAGCTGGAACACAAACCACCAAATACGAAAACATAATTCAGATCCAGTCGTCATGATCCACTCCGGAGGGATTCCCCGATCACTTCTTACAGTCTCTCATCAAGGGGGTATCTCCTGTCCCCGGTACAAACACACTGCCTGAGGAAGGCTATGTGTATTTTTTTTGTCATGAACCTTTTTCTGACCACTTATTTATTTATTTTGGTGACGATCCGACCTCCATGCTGCTACTCTGGTTCAAACGGCATCCACCAAACAATATGATTTATCTCGACCTCCCCAAAATATCCAAAATCTGACACGGTGTGAGATGTCTTTTTTAGCTGTTCTGTCGTCATTTCCTGTCAGTCAAAATGAATGGGCGTTTCTTTGACTATTTATAGGCAAATATGGGCGTTACGTGAAGCCCGCAAAAGCTGCACCGCATTTCGAGTCGATTGTGATTTATAAAGGGAAACCGGCGTAGGAAGTGCTGTACGCACTTTCCTCGCCGGTACGCAATGTTTGGTGAATCGGAAAATGTCTGTACCTATTTTTTGGATTTCTACTACGTAAGCAACCTTCCCACGTGAATCCTACGCACGGCGTTATAAATGAGGCCCCTGAGCTGTCCAACTATGACAACACTCCTTGAACATGCACGCGCTATGGGAGAATCTGCCTTGGTACAAAGTAGCAGTGAAAATATGGTACGGAGTTTCATTGATTTGGGCATTCTCTCAATAAGCAAGTGGAATGGATTTGATATGAAGCACTGACACAGCTCTCTACAAAGTGCGGCGAGTGGATAACCGATTCACGGACTTTCCACATAGTAAAAGTGGGGGGGTCTAAACTAATCATTTGAAAAAGTGGGGGGGACTTGTCCCACCCTCATATAATGGCTGCGACGCCCATGGGTGACATAATAAAATGAATATACCAGAAATACGCTGTATTAAACTTTCTGCTATAACACGTTACTTTAGCAAGGCCAGATGTTTTCAGTAGTGTGTATGCGAGGAGAGTTTGAATTTTGGCCTACACGGCCCCTCATACCCAGGTCCTCTGGTAGCGACCCGGAAACGGATGTCGGCACGCGGTCTCGAAGGAAAGCAAATTTCTCTAAAGGCTCGTCGAGGATCGATTATCGAGGAGCCGTAACCGAGGATACACTGATTTAGAGGAGAAAGGAGAGAGGAGTCTCTCTGGAGGAGCTATAACCGAGGGTACACTGAAGTATTCTCCGGAGACGATTTCAGCCAACAGTGATGTTTAAAAGAGGTGTGACGCATGGCTGGACTTATGTCAACGAAGCACAGCTCTGCAAACTGTTCCCGTTGTGATTATAAGTTATTTAAGATGAACAAATGTGCATCAGACTTTCTGTCCTTTACCATTTGTTTACTCACTAATCACATCTCCCCTGGATGTTAGGCTATTTCTTTTTTAATCTGCTTTCATTGTGAGGCAATGTTTACAGTGAGAACAGCTGCTGAGGTCAGTGCAGAAAGCAGAACAGTGTGTATAATATATATCGCTCAATAATATATGTAACAGGCCTACATTTCACACTTTATTTGTAGGCTTTAGGAGATATCTACAATTTAACAGTAGGGTTAGGGAGTGTATAGGTGTCTGTTGTAATGAATATGCTGCCAGCAAAGGGCGTTGTTGGACTAACAGTAGGTGTGTGTGTGTGTGTGTGTGTGTGTGTGTGTGTGTGTGTGTGTGTGTGTGTGTGTGTGTTGTGTGTGTGTGTGTGTGTGTGGTGTGTGTGTGTGTTTGTGTGTGTGTGTGTGTGTGTGTGTGTGTGTGTGTGTGTGTGTGTGTGTGTGTGTGTGTGTGTGTGTGTGTGTGTGTGTGTGTGTGTGTGTGTGTGTGTGTGTGTGTGTGTGTGTGTGTGTGTGTGTGTGTGTGTGTGTGTGTGTGTGTGTGTGTGTGTGTTGATGTGCCAGACAGGCAGGTCTCAGTAGCTTATCTGACATATTATTGGTAAAAAATTGTACATTCTCCGTTAGCCTACGAGCTCCCCGTTTGAGCGAAGCACTATTTCTTCTCAATGTAGCATGACATTGGAAATGCGCTTAACTTGTCCTGGATTGGAATTTTTCCGAACATTTCCCTAGGAGGACTTTGCAAAAATGTGCTTAAAATGCATGAAAAACGCACATATTTGAAAATTGCCGAGTTTTTGGGGGGTGGGGCTAATGGAAAACAATTTCAAATATGTCCAGATTCATAAGAGCAATGTGTATACCGCGTTTCGTGAATATTGGAAAACCTATATGCGAGTAGTTTGGAGTAATTTGTGGCATGTAAATCGTCAAAAATGGTGTATTCACTGTTAGCTTATGACCTCCCCGATAGAGCTGGCAACTATTTTCTTCGCAATTTAGCATCACATTGGATATGGGCTGAATTTGTCCTAGATAGGATTTTTTCCCCATAATTTCCCTATGAGGAGTTCGCAAGAATGTGCTTAAAATGCATGAAAAACGAACATTGTTGAATATGGCCAACTTCCTGGGGGGCGGGGCTAATAAAAGCAAATTTGAAATATGTCCGCAATCATAAGAGAAATTTGTATACAGCGTTTCGTGAATATCGGAAAAACTATATGCGAGTAGTTTGGAGTAACTTGTGACATGTAAATCGTCAAAAATTGAAAATTCTCCGTTTGCTTACGAGCTCATCGTTTGAGCGATCAACTATTCCTTCGCAATTTAGCATCACATTGGATATGGGCTGAACTTGTCCTGGACTGGAATTTTTCCGATCATTCCCCTAGGAGGAGTTCACAAGAATGTGCTTAAAATGCATGAAAAACACATATTTTTCAAAATGGTCGACTTCCTGGGGGGCGGGGCTAATAGAAGCTATTTACAAATATGTCCGGAATTCCATGAGGAATGTCTGTGCCAAAATTAATGAAGTTCTAAGAAACTATATGTGACTACCACACAATAGGGGGCGCTAGTGAGCAGTTTTTTGGAAAAATTTGAAAGGTCGTGGGCTCTGACGTGTGTCCCAAGTTTTGCGTCCGAAGCTCATTTTATGCTATCGTAATTTAAAAAAAAATCATAGGCCACGCCCACATTCTGCATTTGTTGCGACACTTAAAATCTCAGTTCGTAGTCACCCCCAGAGTATGTCTAAACATTTTTTAATTAAATTCGTCCATCCGCTCTTGAGTTATAAATTGGTGTTTTTGGCGCTCCCTATATTCCAAAATGAAAATGCTTTGGTGTTCCTATTCCCCAAGACAGACTGAACCTATCCACCAAAATCTGTGATATATGGATACATTGTTGATGAGTTATGAGCATTTCTTTCTAAGCCCCGCCTTTTTGATTCATGATTCATACATTTATCGTCTTAACATGCTCATTTTCTATGGTAATGTGTCTGACCCTCCACCAATGCTGTATACGAAGTTTGGTGTTGAAAAACTGAACATTTAAGTGTTCATTTTAAGTGTTCACTGTTTTGAACATTATGCTAATTAAAAAAAAAGAAATGTAGGCGGGGCTTAGGGTTTCAAGAGGATTATTTGTAGAGCAGGTCCACCCGGATAGGTGTGCAAAATTTCAGGTCATTTGGAGTTACGATGCGACTTTGTACATTTATTCCGAAATGGGCTTTTGATAGAGGGTGCTAGTGAGCAGGTTGGAATATTTAACCCATTGACTCCAGAATATTGTATTTTTCACTAGTCCTGGTGTCCGTGAAAAATTATACAACTTTTGAAGCGTCCTAAAGGCCTCAAAAACAGGAAACGCCAGCAGAAAAATAATACCACGAAGAACAATAGGTTCCTCGCACTTCGTGCTAGGACGCCGTTGGGTCCTAGCGCTCCGTGCTCGGGCCCTAATTATGTAGCCAGCTAGCTGAAAACACCAACAGTAGCACACAACATTATATGCCAAGATATACACCATACATACCCCACACCCTGCAGAACCTCCATAACATGTACAGATTTGATTATAGACCTTTGAGGCGTAGAACGGAAGAAGAGTAAGTTATTTTTACCTGTAATAAACTACTACTGTGTTTCATGAAAAATCAAATCATGGTTTGCTATATATGAATGATATGTTATAGGAGCAAATAATTCAGGGAAGAAAGGCTACTAAGTATTTCCATCAAACTTTATTTTTAGAAATGTACAAAATGAACATGTGTAAATATACATACACTGTATCATCCATTCCTCCCCTTATAGGCGTTTTCGGCATCTTGCCTAACGCAGCTTTGTAAGTTGGTGCTGTGGCTTTGTAGGACGAGGCATCAGAGTGGTCATCCCGTCACGTGTTGTCTGCCGGATACGCCAGGAGTTTCCTGATCTGGCTGGACAAAATCAAATGCAAATCACAAAATATTAGAGAAACTTAGTTGTTTTAGGTTCGTTAGCTTGCCAGCTAGATTAATATGCTAACCTACGTTTGCTAGTTGTTCAGTGTAATATGCCAACCTACTATGAACAACAGCTAGTGGTTCATATTAGGCTAGCAAGAACATGTTTACAATTGCAATCTTATACGGGTAGTCTGCTACGTTCGGTCATTCATTGTAGCTGGCATAAAAACAATGTTTTCCCTAGCATGTCTAGCTCTTGGTAGCCTTCTTGTTTAGCTCGGTAGTATACACGCTAGGAACGCCAACTATAATGTAATTAAGTTTCGCGACTGACTGTACGGTAAATCACCCGGAGTATACTGTCTATGAGCTATCGCTGCTATTATCAGAAAGGAAATAAAAGCTACCATAATCCCCATCCCTGATGTTTCTTCATTTGAACACCTGATCTTTAAACTCTCTGGTCCCACTCCCCTGGTCACAGCCATCATCTACCGTCCCCCGAAGCCAAACCCCTCCTTTCTCTCCGACCTCTCTGACTTTCTCACTCAGCTTTCTGCCATATCCCCATCTGTTCTCCTCTTAGGTGATTTTAACATTCATGTTGACGACCCGACCTGCAAATATGCCTCTGAATTTAAGGAAACCCTTCACTGCTGCAACTTCTCTCAACACATCAACTTCCCAACACACAGCCGTGGTCACATCCTGGACTTGGTCTGCTCCACTGGTCTCACCATCCATCATCTGTCCAGCCTCAATCTCCACATCTCTGATCACCTGGCCATCATCATGGACATCAACATCCCCATCCCCGCCCAAAAGCAAAAACGCACAATAACCTACAGAAATCTCAAATCCATCTCACCTTCAGCAATCACTGCCTCCATTACCTGCAAGATGTCTGTCCCCCCCCCCCCCCCCCCCACTTTCTGAAAACCCATCTGAACTTGTGGACTATTATAACAGCACCCTCTCCTTCTGTCTCAATGAACTGGCCCCCACAAAAACAAAACATTTCTCGCTCGGTTTGGTTAGGCCTTATTAGCAGGGGTGCACATAACTTTTTTGCCCTGGTTCTCAAAGGAGCACCTGGAGATGTTGCTTGGTGCTCATCCTTAAAATGAAATAAACCGTAACTTTTGAGGGGGTCTTGACTTTATTTGCCAGACACACGGCACTGAACACACAGAGGTGCACAGAACACACATGCAGAGGTGAACACAAGACAACATTAGCACGACCAGTAATCCTAAAAGCTGTCATCACTCCCTCCTGACTGTTCTCCTCACTGTCTTCCTCTCTGTCAAACATGGTAGCTGATGATGTAGGCCTACTACTTTCTCTCTGGTTGAGTCTGCGATTAGCATGCTTGCATCCAAAAGTCAACAGCTGGTTATGGGTCGAAAGTCTCTGTTGTCATCTTAGACAAGTGGATGTAATCAAATAAGTATGTGAACGTAACCAATAACCTACCATAGCCAATAACAAATTAATGTAACTTATTTTATTTGTGTTGTTCATTCATATCTTATTTTACCTTAACATTTATTTATTTATGCATTTTTTTTTATCTCTCCAGTTTTAAAGGATATTTTTGGTTACTGTCCTATAGTATACATTGGAATGATTTAAAACCTGTTCATCCCAATAATTATAAAGGAGTGCCTTGGAAATATGTGTTTACATAAATTGTGACCAAACCGTTTGAACTTAGACTAAGTGAACTATCTAAACACTCAGAGTCCTTTACCTCACTGAGCTGTAGTTATCAGCCTCTCAGTCTGACTGGAGAGGACTCTCCCTCCACATCATTGTAGAAACATCTTCTTCTTATATCCGTTAGAGCAGCTAGCACGGCACCAGACAACAACAGCGCTGGTACCGGTGCACCCTCCCTCTCACTCGCATTTTGTCTGTGAGCTGCGGGCGCCAGATAAGCCAACATCCCCCATTTTCATCACTTACAGCACCCATCGTACAGGGCAAATGAAAGGTGTAACCGGGGTGAAAAGGGTGTTACATTTACTTAATTATGAATATTGTTACATCAAGGCCGAAAATTAGGATGAGCCCCAACGGTCAAAATGTTTTCTTCCCTCCCAGAACTGCCAGCGCAGCACCTCCCCAGATCTGGCGCCCTAGGCGAACATCTAGCCAGAGCTACGGGCCGGCCCTGAGTTCATATCATGGTTCATATGCAACTCGCAAATATCTTTCTCTCTCTCTCTTCTCTCCTCTCTCCTCTATTTTCTCTTTTCTCTTCTCCCTTCTCTCTCTCCCTCTCTCAATGTTGGTACGCAAATGCGCTTTGTTTCAAATGACCCGGTGCTCTTTTTTTGGCGGAGGTGCGCATGCGCACCTGCGCACCAGTTATGTGCAGCCCTGCTTATTAGGCCCAGCTCACTTTAATGCTGCGCTTCTATTACAGTTTAGGAACTGGGGCAGTTACTATAGTAACGCAGTGTAGGCTGAGCCGTGACGTCATCTTCAATGAGAGCCCCAGAAAAACAACACAGTCGTTAGCTCTTAGCACTCAGAGCTCACAGCTCCTATCTGTTCAGAAACTAGACAAAAGTTAAACAAGTACAAACCACAGACTGCCTGTGTCATGGCGAATACAGTCGCTGGTTTATTTATGTCTGTATAGGCCGTTGTTGTGAGTGTGGACGGTCGGATCATATATAACGTTAGCTTAGCCAAGCTCCATTTAGAAAACACGCATTTTAAAAGGGTTTTTCGCCTGCCGTCTGTCTGCAGACTTGTCAAAGCATTAATTCATTGTATTTACTAACCGGTATCAGTATGTTGTTACTTCGGCATCATTTTGAAACGTGTATTACAATTAAATCACGGTCAAATATGTTCATCTTGTTGTAGTTGTAGCCCCCTTGCCAGCGATTCTCTCTCTAGTTTAGCATACTCAGCCCGACTCAGCCTGGTTGTTCCTGGCCCTAGAACCACGATTTAGTCGGGCCAGAAAAAATGGGGAAAAGTAGCCCCGGGCCAAAACTAGGCCAAGTGGAAACGCAACCAAAAACGGGCCCCGCACGGCTCGGCACGCTTAAAGCGAGCTACCCGCTGCAGTAGAAACGCGCCATAACAGTCCATCTTCAAATCTACAAAGACTATCTCCAGCAGTACAGTAATGCACTCAAAGCAGCCCGGTCTAATTACTACTCACAACTCATTCAGTCTGGCTCCAGCAACCCCAAGCGTCTGTTCTCCACTATCAGCAAACTTCTCAAACCCTGTGACAATGCCACCTCATCCTTCACCACCGAACAGTGCAACTCCTTCCTCTCGTTTTTCCAAACTAAAATCAGCAACATTTACAGCAATCTGACACCCTCATCAGCACCCCCCACCTCCCCTCCTGGCTTCCCCCCCTTCACCTCACAGCCCCTGTCCCACTTCTCCCCTGTGACCCCCATGCAACTGTCCGACTTCATGACTGGAATGAACTCCACCTGCACACTTGACCCAATGCCCTCCAAATTTGTTAAAGAGAGACTCCCTGCCATCTCCCAACTCATCGCCACCATCATTAACTCCTCCCTCAGATCTGGATCAGTTCCCCCCTCTCTCAAACTGGCTGCTATCACACCCTGGACTCACACCTGACATCATGTCCAACTTCCGGCCCATCTCAAATCTCCCCTTTCTGTCAAAAATACTTGAACGTGTCATTGCCTCACAACTAAAATCCCACCTCAGCTCCAATGACCTCTTTGAGCCATTTCAATCCGGTTTCCGATCAAAACACAGCACCGAAACAGCTCTTCTGAAAATCACAAACGACCTCCTCCTCTCCTCTGACTCCGGCAACCTGAACATCCTCATCCTCCTCGACCTCACCGCAGCATTCGACACCATCAACCACGCCATCCTGCTGTCCCTCCTCGAATCATCACTCAACATCACAGACACTGCACTCTCCTTGCTGAAATCCTACCTCACCGACAGACATCAGTTTATCAACAACTGCATCTCCTCCACTGCTCCTTTGTCCCAAGGCGTCCCCCAGGGTTCGGTGCTTGGCCCCCTCCTCTTCATCCTCTACATGCTCCCCCTTGGCAAAATAATTCGTCGCCACAACCTTCAATTTCACTGCTACGCCGATGACATCCAACTTTATATCTCAACAAAAACCATCACCCCCACAACACACTCCACTCTCACCAACTGTCTCTCAGAAATAAAAGCATGGATGCAAACAAACTATCTCCAACTGAACAGTGCCAAATCAGACATCATCATCATCGGCCCCCCATCCCGTATCAAAGACATCCAGAATTTCAACTTCACCATTGACAGCCACACTCTATCTCCCCCCCTCACATCCGCAACCTCGGAGTCATCTTCGACAGTCAGCTCAAATTCAACCACCACATAAATCACATCCCATCACTCTCCTCCTCTGCTGCTGAAACCCTGATTCATGCATTCATCACATCACGACTCGACTACTGCAATAGCATCCTCTACGGCAGGGGTGGCCAACCTGCGGCTCTCGAGCCGCATGCGGCTCTTTGCCTAGTTTCATGCGGCTCTTCAGTTCATATTGAATTTTATATGTGTGAGTTCGGGGGAGAGACACTGACTCCTGACTAGTTGTGCACGGTGTACCGATACTTGAAAGGTATACCGCGATACCCTGCCGTTAAAAACGTTACGATTCCTCCGTTTAAGAATGACGGTGGAAAGTACTCCGGTGAGAAAGCGCCGTTTAAATAAGAGCTGTGTGTGTTCAGCGCTCTGCTTCCACTCCCTGCTCTGCAGCCGTGCCTACAGTCCCGCCCCTCTAAAGCACGCTCAAGTGCCTCCCCGCACTCGTGCACGCGCTAGCTGCCAGAGCATGTGAGAAAACGAGAAGCATGGCTGCAAGTGAGAGTGCAACTGCCGCTGCCCCTCGGCTTGTTGACAAAAAAGACGCCAGAAGCGAAATGTGGAAGTATTTTAGCTATATCTCTGACAGTGAGGGCAAGCCTACGGACACCACGAGGCCTGTCTGTAAGAAATGTATTACTTTTATTTAATACGAATTCTTGTCATTTATTGTTCTCATTGTTTAAAGGTTGTGTTATGGTTCTGGTTCTGGTCTGAAATAAAGCACAATAATTACATTTAAGACTGTTTCCCTTTTTTTAAGAAAAGTATCGAAAAATAATCGGAATCGCAATTCTTGACTTGGTATCGAAACCAAAATGTTGGTATCGTGACAACACGACAGTTAAACCTGATATTTAGTAGGTCTGTTAAGTATTGAATGCTGATAATTCTGACGTAATTTGGCCGGTCAAAGTTGTTTGGGCTCGGATAAAATTGCTCCGTTACTTTCGTTCCGTGTTACTTTCGTCCGGGCTCTCCCTACGTGTGTATGTGTGGTGTCAGGTGTCAGTATGAGAGGATGACAGCGCGTCTAATTTTGATGTGGCCCAAGAGCCAATCACAATAATACCTGCGATGCAGTGAACCAATCACTTTTTGAGGGGGGGAAAACCTATCGTTGATTAAACACTACTATCCAGTGTTTCCCCTACCATTGTCTTGGAAGGGAGACAACCGCCAACGGAGCCCCGCGCCCCCCCTGAAATTCAAGGTGTTTAAAAAAAATATATAATTTTAAAAAATATATATATATCGCACCAAATTGCAAATAATCTATAACTACTGTCACTTTTCACATTGAACATGTGCTCTTTTATTAAATAAACTAAACGCTTTCATTTGAAGTTGTGAGTTTAGTGTTTTTGACCCTAAGAAACACTGATGCATTAATCAATAACAATAATACACAGCTCCTCTCTCTGCTCCAGAGGATTTAAAAAAAATATATCCCAATGCCACAAAAATGCATCAGTGACGTGGTTGAAATCTTGTCTCCAGAAAACAAAAAACTGAAACAAGCGGTATCAGTGACTGTGTGTTTGATGTGGCTCTTTGCAGTAACATAGAAAAAATGTGGCTCTTAACCTCTGACTGGTTGGCCACCCCTGCTCTACGGCATACCATCCAACCTCCTCAATAAACTCCAACATATCCAGAACTCTGCTGCCCGCCTCCTCACCCACACCCGCTCCCGAGACCACATCACTCCCATCCTCCAGAACCTCCACTGGCTCCCCGTTCATCAAAGAATCAACTTCAAAGTCCTCTTCATTACTCACAAAGCCCTCAACAATCAGCCCCCCCCCCCCCTACCTCACAGACCTGCTGCACCACCACGCCCCTTCCCGCTGCCTCCGCTCATCAGAAGCCAACCTCCTATCCATCCCCACCCGCACCAATCACCGGACCTGGGGGGACAGAGCCTTCTCCGTCGCTGCCCCCTCCCTCTAGAACTCACTCCCACAACCCATCAGAGACTGCACTGACCTCACCACCTTAAAAAAACTCACAAAAACTCACCTCTTCAATCTGGCTTTTAATGTGTGATTGTTTTTTTATTATTTGACTTTAACTTTAACTATATATTTATTTGTTGTTCCTTCCTTTTCTTTTCTCTTCACTATATCTGTAAAGCGTCTTTGAGCACCTGTAAAAGCGCTAACAAATTAAATCTATTATTAATATTAATATGAGTATTTCGTGTGAATGCAGACATTCTCCTGTTATGAGATACATGTAAAGCCATCTGCTGACATTGGAGTTGATGTATGGAAACGCTAGCAACTTAGTTAGCCCAGTTAGCACTGTGTCAATGGCTTAGCTGCCGCAAAAACGTTTACCCATTTAAACAGTCGTGGTAGATACCTTGTTTGTTTTAAACACCATAAATACACAAACAACAATGCGTACTTACAGGTTGTGTACCCGAATCTCCCGCTGGTCCAAACAAAGTAGGAACAGCATCGTCCTTCAGTGTCCTACGCTGTGCATATCCGGCATGAATCGCTGCAATGTTTGCGAAGCTTTGGTCCGTGAAATGCAGCGCACACAGTACAATACCGGCTCGAACATCTGAAGGAACAGTGTTAACAAGTAATGTCAACCACTGACTTGGTCGTGGTTCTGCCCTCCGTAAGGCATACAATGAAGATTTCCCCTCACATGACTGGATACAGTCGTGAACTGAACCTGAGCTTCCAACAGTACACAGTGGGGCAAAAAAGTATTTAGTCAGCCACCAATTGTGCAAGTTCTCCCACTTAAAAAGATGAGACAGGCCTGTAGTTTTCATCCTAGGTATACCTCAACTATGAGAGACAAAATGAGAAAGAAAATCACATTGTCTGATTTTTAAAGAATTTATTTGCAAATGATGGTGGAAAATAAGTATTTGGTAAATAACAAAAGTTCATCTCAATACTTTGTTATATACTCTTTGTTGGCAATGACAGAGGTCAAACGTTTTCTGTAAGTCTTCACAAGGTTTTCACACACTGTTGCTGGTATTTTGGCCCATTCCTCCATGCAGATCTCCTCTAGAGCAGTGATGTTTTGGGGCTGTCGCTGGGCAACACAGACTTTCAACTCCCTCCAAAGATTTTCTATGGGGTTGAGATCTGGAGACTGGCTAGGCCACTCCAGGACCTTGAAATGCTTCTTACGAAGCCACTCCTTCATTGCCCGGGCGGTGTGTTTAGGATCATTGTCATGCTGAAAGACCCAGCCACGTTTCATCTTCAATGCCCTTGCTGATGGAAGGAGGTTGTCACTCAAAATCTCACGATACATGGCCCCATTCATTCTTCCCTTTACACGGATCAGTCGTCCTGGTCCCTTTGCAGAAAAACAGCCCCAAAGCATGATGTTTCCACCCCCATGTTTCACAGTAGGTATGGTGTCCTTTGGATGCAACTCAGCATTCTTTCTCCTCCAAACACGTCTAGTTGAGTTTTTACACGTCTGGCACTGCAGGATTTGAGTCCCTGGCGACGTAGTGTGTTACTGATGGTAGCCTTTGTTACTTTGGTCCCAGCTCTCTGCAGGTCATTGACTAGGTCCCCCCGTGTGGTTCTGGGATTTTTGCTCACCGTTCTTGTGATCATTTTGACCCCACGGGGTGAGATCTTGCGTGGAGCCCCAGATCGAGGGAGATTATCAGTGGTCTTGTATGTCTTCCATTTTCTAATAATTGCTCCCACAGTTGATTTCTTCACACCAAGCTGCTTACCTATTACAGATTCAGTCTTCCCAGCCTGGTGCAGGTCTACAATTGTGTTTCTGGTGTCCTTTGACAGCTCTTTGGTCTTGGCCATAGTGGAGTTTGGAGTGTGACTGTTTGAGGTTGTGGACAGGTGTCTTTTATACTGATAACGAGTTCAAACAGGTGCCATTAATACAGTTAACAAGTGGAGGACAGAGGAGGCTCTTAAAGAAGAAGTTACAGGTCTGTGAGAGCCAGAAATCTTGTTTGTTTGTAGGTGACCAAATACTTATTTTACCAAGGAATTTACCAATTAATTCATTAAAAATCCTACAATGTGATTTCCTGGATTCTTTCCCCCCATTCTGTCTCTCATAGTTGAAGTGTACCTAGGATGAAAATTACAGGCCTCTCTCATCTTTTTAAGTGGGAGAACTTGCACAATTGGTGGCTGACTAAATACTTTTTTGCCCCTCTGTATATGTTAGGCTGGCAGAGGGTGCGGCCATAGCACTGGGCGTGGCTACTGGGTATCCCTACATAACAATACCCAGGAAGAAAACATTGGAAAATGAGAAATCTCCAACGAGGCGTTTTGGGGAGTTTTGTGTTAGAGTTTTACTCCCTACAGGGTGTACTTTGAGGGTTTTTGACTCTGCAGACCATTTACATGGATAAAAACCTTCATAACACAGAAGGGGACGGGTAATAACCGGAAAAGCATGACATGGGACCTTTAATGATTGTTGCTATCTGTGCTTTTGTAATATATTATGTATTTCAAGGCAACTTTAAGAATACTTTTCCAATTACATCCCGATATTGCTGAAGTTTGTATCATAAATAAATCATGTTACTATATTAATATCTCTGTAAGATACAGTATATATATAAGGATTTATTTTGTAAAACACCTTATTTACTCAAGTTAATTGAGATTTATACATTTTCCTAAAATGTCCTTGTCTGTTGATAAGCAACCACAAAACTGTGTGCACCGCGCCTATAGTGTGTCTTGTATTGGTTTGTTATGCTTACGGCTATTATATTCTAACTGGATGTCATGGCAGTATACATTTTGTAAATACACAGTTTGTATATACAAGAAAAGTGTTTTCTTTCTCATACAGTTTTGCGTGTCTTTCTTTCCCAAAGGGGCAAATGTGAATGCTGCAACGTTACATGAGACAACTCTTCATCACGCAGCCAAAACTAAGAGCGTCGACTTGATCGATCTACTTGTGGAGTTTGGGGTAAACGTGTACGCGAGGGATAATCTGAAAAAAAAGCCCATCCACTACACCAGTCTGGGATCTCCCTCGTATCTCTCCCTTGAGTTCTATGAGAGTAAGTTTGAAGTGTGCCTCCTGTCACTGCTAAAAATATAAATTATCTAAGAGCACAGATAAAATGTTACCTCTTTGGCTTTCTCTTCCATAGATACCCCTCTCAGTCTACAGCAGATCAGCAGAGTGGCTGTGAGAGGGGCTCTCGGCATAAGAGCATGTGAAGTTGTTTCCAAGCTGGATCTGCCCAATCGCATCATACGTTTTCTTTCTTACATGCCACCTACAGTTATTGAGATCTAGACAGCAATGAGACACCCAAGATTCAGCTTCCAGAAAAATCCAGACCGAATATGTCTGCTGACCCTGCAGAACTCAGAAAGTCTGACAGGATGTTGAAGTTGGCAGAAGTACATCACAGATGACTAGCTTGGTGCAGAGAGATTTCACAACATCAATAATCAGAATGTTTACCAAAGCAAAATAGGCAACTTTGATTTCTGTACCACAAACTGATCGAGAAGTTCTGGCTTGCCTGTCATCAAACAACTGCCTGGTTACACACCCAGCAAACACACAGCAATAAGTCATGTTTAAAAAAACACATTAATTTTAAGTCCAATATTTACTTGCATTCAACTCTGGTTTTATCTTCTGGCTCCCCACTAACCATTACTTTACACAAACTCAACTCTGCTGTTTGTCATTATCTTGTTTGCAGGAAAAACAAATGCTTTTAAGGGTTAAGAGAGATGAGGCCTGGGCTGTGTTCGAAACAATATACAAACTTACTGCATAGTACCACAAAGTCAATCTGTATGTACTCTATACTGCCTACTAAATTTTACAATTAATAAGGCCATGACCAAAAGACTGTTCACACTCAAGTTAACTCAAGTAATATGTCTTATTTGATAACCTGTGTTCCCATGCTTTCACTCAGCTGTATTCATAATTAGTTATTGTAACCGTTCATTTTTGTGCAGTGCACCACACCATTGTACCGTCCGAGGAGCCGCCATGCACTGTGCGTCAGTTGAGTATGTTAAGGCTTAACATACTCTTATACTTAACAGTTAAGTAACCTAACTTCTCTTACTCAGAAATTCTTGTTATTCTAGAAAACATCCTGGTGTTTCTCACTTAAACAAAATACACAAACGATGCAGTTGGAACATAAATATACGAATTATTGCGTCATATCAGCATTAATAGTATTTTAGTATATGATTTTTGACAGACCCACAGATTCTCCTTTTAGCCCTTTGCATTTGTTACGGCAACAACTGTTATCTTTATTACTATAACGATTCTGATGGCCTTACATTACCTCCAGCAGAGCTTAATCCACCTTTACCCTGAGCACATTCCTGATTTGCCACTCCCATACGGGCATGTACGGCCCAAACAATGAATCCCAGAAGCTTTATCTAATCAATGGCTTTTTGGAGATTATATAATATAAAATATATAAACGTGAACTTGGCTTGCTCAATATGATCAAGTAAGTGTGACTTTATTATAGATCCTGTAATATTTAACTAAGCACAGAGGGAACATGAAGTAGTTTTATAACTAGGGTTATATCACTGTATTTATTTGTATATAACATGAAAGTATTTATTTTTAATGTTAATGTGTAAATAATACAGATGGTTCTACCTCGATTAAATTAAAGTTAACAGACCACTTCAGTATTTTAAAAATAATTCTCCAGTGTTGTGTTTTCTTTTGTACCTGAACAACAAACATCAACATTGATAGATATTTTTGTGGGGAAATATGTATTCAAAAGGGCTGTTTGTCAAAACGAATTGGGTTGTCATTTTGTGATTATTGTTGTGAGGAAAATTATTCTTAATTTCCAAACCAACCTGCATGAAAAAAAAACCCAGAAAGACGATATCAAAACACATTTTTACACAAATATGTTGTATGCTCACTACTTCTCAAATGCATTTAATGCTGCAAAAAAAGTACCTTAAAAAAAGTGTTTTTAATAGTACTTTTTTAGCAAATACTCTTGTATTTGTAAAGTACAGAGCATGCAACTAAATCAATGTAACTTAGATCATTTACAATGACTTGTGTGAGAGTTTCTGCTGTACTCTCAATAGAGACTGCTGACACAGAAAGCGACTCAGGTTCTGGTCCAGGCTCTCGTCATCTCACGCCTAGACTACTGCAACTCCCTCCTGGCTGGTCTACCTGCATGTGCCATCCGACCTCTGCAGCTCATCCAGAATGCAGCGGCTCGTCTGGTCTTCAACCTTCCTACATTTTCCCACACCACTCCGCTCCTCCGCTCCCTTCACTGGCTTCCGGTAACTGCTAGAATCCACTTCAAGACACTGGTACTTGCTTACCATGCTGCGAATGGATCTGGCCCTTCCTACATCCAGGACATGGTTAAACCGTACACCCCAGCGCGTGCACTACGCTCTGCATCAGCCAAACGACTCGCTGCGCCCTCGCTGCGAGGGGGACCCAAGTTCCCATCAGCAAAAACACGTGGGTTTGCTGTCCTGGCTCCAAGATGGTGGAATGAGCTCCCCATTGACATCAGGATGGCAGATAGCTTGCACATCTTCCAGCGCAAACTGAAAACTCATCTCTTTCGACTCCACTTCGAGCGTTAGAACTATTAACGAAGCACTTTTATACTAATAAAGGACTGGCTTACCTAAAGCCAGTTGAGTAGCACTTGAAATGTTTGGCTCTATGAAACCTGATGTACTTATATGATTCTGTTTTCTTCAAGGTTGTGTCTTCCTGGTCGAATGTACTTATTGTAAGTCGCTTTGGACAAAAGCGTCAGCTAAATGCAATGTAATGTAAAGATATAGGGCCTCAAACTTTACAGTAAATGTACTTTGACTTCTCCAAAACCCTTTGGTTTGTAAAAACTGGTGTATATATGTAGATATCTGTCTGGACAAGAATCCTGTCCTGAGAGTTAGCAGGCAAAGATTAGTTACCACCAAATAAAATACCTTATCAAGGTCACGCCAATGCAGCTATCAGGTTGGTGAGTTAGAGAGGAACCTACTGAAGATAAGACGAGAGCAACACGCAGGCACAACACGAAATGAAAACGAGTGAAATAAGTGACACACACGCTAGTCAGACTGCATTCACTCACTGTACAAAAAACATGTCTGAACTTGCACCGCTGCTATAGAGGCTGACAGGTATCAGGTGTAAAGTGTTTTGAAGTCATCAGAATCTGAATAAGGTCTGTTGTTGCCCAATCGGTTATTCACTTTAAGGTCCCATGTCATGGCCATTTCTACTGATCACAATTCCATTGTTGAGGTCTAGAATATATTTAAATTGTGCAATTTTCCAAAATCACATTGGTTTCTCATACAGCATCTCTGTATAGTATGTGTATTCACTGAATTTCACTCTGTCCTAAACGGCTTGTTGGAGCTCCTGCTCCCCCCCCCCCCTCCCTGTGAGCCCAGTGTGCTCTGATTGGTCGGGACGTTGCGAGGCTCGCTGCTGCAGTGTGAGCTGGTGGTGTGGTTTCCGGGTCGGCGATACAGCGAGACACATCGAAACTCATCCTGAGCACACACAAACAGTCACAGCCGAAGTAAAAGCAATACCTGTGGCTTGATATTGAGTAAGAAAAAGGTTTATAACGCTGTGACAGAGATGGGGACTCGAGTCTGTGACTCGGACTCGAGTCGCACTTAAGTCGCACACACAGAGACTTCAGACTTGACTTGGACTCCTGCTCAAAAGACTTCGGACTCGTGTTTTGGGACTCGTGAACAATCATTGTGTTTTCTATTTTTGGCGTATTAAAGGTGGGGTAGGTAAGTTTGAGAAACCGGCTCGAGATCGCTAGAATTAGAAAATACACAACCGGAGAAAATCTGCCACTTCCTCACAGAGCCCCTCCTCCAACACACACGAACGCGCACATGACCAATGAGGGCACGAGATACGTTTGTGCCCCGATGGAAGGCTGACAGGCAGGTCGGCCATCCAGTTACTTTAGCCGGGCCGGCGATCGGGATGTTAAGAGCATTCCATGGAATATAACAAAAAGTGTATCTCGAGCCGGTTTCTCAAACTTACCTACCCCACCTTTAACATTAACATTAACATCATGGTAACACCATGGCGACAGGCCGCACACCTGCAGCTGTACCGCTTGTAATTAGGTTCAACTATAAAAACTTCGAACAAAACGCCGGCGGCACCAACAAAAGGAGCGCACACTGCAAAGTCTGCAATATTAAAATCAAGGATGCTGGTGCAACAACGTCAAATTTCATCAGGCACTTGAAAACTCACCCGGAGAGGTCAGTCACATTAACGCATATGGACGGTTAGCAAACATGTTTAGCTCAGCATCAGCTATGTAATGTTAACTTAGCTACTAGCTTTGTAACTGAATATTTGAAAAGATGAGTGAATGTTTGCTTGTCACACTTGTTTGCGTTGAGTGGCGTTGACATCCAACTCTTGACATGACATAAAAAAGGTCGGTAACGTTAATCATTACGTTCCGCTGCCACCATCTACTGGCTAACGTTAAACGTAGAAACATACATAGTTACATACATAAATACATCTGTCGGTTTATAGGCAGGTTACAGGTTTATTGTTGACCACGTAACGTTAATGTTACAGGTTTATCAGGTTACCATTACACTGGGTTTGAGTGAGAGGATAGAGGAATATGTTTATTTATAGTAGACTTAAAAGATGTCATTCGAGACCCAGTGTAATTAAACAATACGGTTGCAGAGGTCACATTTTAACATTTTTGTCCACTGGCCAAATGGCTAGCCTAGTGAATGTTGAAATGTTACCAGCCACTCAATAGATTGCCATTGTTATTTGTGGCTGGTGCGTGCAACATACAGTACCAGCCACTTGCATGATTTACCAGCATTTGGCTGGTAAATGGTGTTAATGGTAGATATCTCTTTTGGAACAGGTCATGTTTTAATATCACCAGTTCAGTATATTTCAGATAATATTGCAGCAATAGTTTTTTAGTTGCAAATGGCACAGAACAAATGTTGACTTTTAAGTACTTTTAACACAGTTTCCCTGCGGGGGATTAATAAAGTATTTGTGATACTGATTTCTGATTCTGAAGTGTTTTGCTTATAAGTTGTTTGCATTTAGCTAAAGTGTGATGTTTTCCTCATATTGCATTGCAATAGCCTGTTTAAAGTGATCATATAACAAACAACTAATCAGTACTTATACTCGGCTGTGAGAATGGATCTGCGGAGAGCATTTCTCCGCGATCCCAACTCGTCTATTACCAGCGTTCAGGGAGCTCTATGCAAGTCAATGGGACTCCCTGTAGTAGACGAGATAGTGACGCCAAGGGATCCTGGTGTGTGAGGTGCTGCGCCGGAATGGACCAATCCGGTCATTTGTTGTTCATTTGGGTAAGGGCACGTCACGATACCCAGGAAGACAACATTGGAAAATGAGAAATCTCCAACGAGGCGTTTTGGGGAGGTATTTTCTGTGTTAGAGTTTTACTCCTTACAGGGTGTACTTTGAGGGTTTTTGACTCTGCAGACCGTTTACATGCATAAAAACCTTCATAACACACAAGGGGACGGGTAATAACCAGAAAAGCATGACATGGGCCCTTTAACATTGAATCAGTACAATGACTGCGGTTATTTTAATGAACAGAAACTGTGTTTTAACTGTTACTGTGACCTCATAGATTATATATTTCTTCATGCGGAAATGCTTTGGGGATTTAATGGTTTACGCAATTTGGGGGAGTTTCCATTCTACAAATGAGTCAATATCACCATACGGTGCATTTGAGACTTCCCCATTTCCAAAAAAAAAAGCTGAGATTTTCCATTGAACTTCATATTCATTGTATTAAGTATATGTTATGCTGTTAGAAATGGATGTTGGTCAAGCTCCCACACTTTTTATAAATTAATTGCAGGCAGACAATGTACATGTGTTGGGTTCAGAATTCCAGAAAAGACAGACAACTTCTAAGTTTAACTATTTATTGTAAAGAGAGCAAAAGATATATTTTCACTTGGCCAAAGACTCGTCACGTCTTGGAAATCACAGGCAGCAAAGCTATAATCTGTAACCACCATATCCGTAAAGAGCCTCGAACCACGTGCGACAATACATTTTATTACACAGAGCGTTGCCCGTACATTTATGATTGGTCAAGACTAGATGAAGAGATACCGCAGTTTAGACTTGGTTCTTTTTGGTACGTGCACAGACTCAGACAAGAGTCTCTTGGCAACACGATCCTCCAATCATCATTCGGCCGGCTGGCGAAATCCCTCCCTACTCTGTCTCTATCATATACGTAATATGTTTTCGCTAACGTTTCTTCAGATATAGTGGGGGGGGGGGGGGGGTGTTTGTGTCCATTTATTCCTAAGTGTCACAGCAACATAAAATGAGCACAATAAGCAAATAATGTAATCATAAGAATCTTGTAATGTTATATAAAAATAGACTCCACACATGCAAACAGAAAAATGTGTCCACCCTGTATGGGACAAATTCAAAGTAGAGTAAATACATTGTAATTACATACTGATTATAAAATGTACATTTTCAGAAAGCTATTTAGTTCCTTTCTCAACAATATATTTCAGTTAATAGAAAAAATATTTGGATAATAATGAAATTATGGCAAACTATTTGTACCCTGTCATGCAAACTATTTGTACCCTGTCATGGAAGGCTTGCTGACAGGGTGGACATTTTTCGCTAATATTAGCATTTAATGAGCACATGGTGGACTTTTGGTTAGCAACATGATTCAGTTAGCAAGGTGAATGTGTACTGTTTAAAAAATAGATTTTTGAATTTCTGAAAGGTTTTTATTAGGGCCGGGACTCGATTAAAAAAATTAATCTAATTAATTAGAGGCTTTGTAATTAATTAATCGAAATTAATCGCATTTTTAATCGCATATAAATATTTGACCTAAGAACAGTGAGAAGCAATTTTTTTCACATGGATTTTAGTATACCATTAGGCGCATTCACACCGCAGTACTTTTCCCACAAAGGTTCATGAGAACTTAGTTCATGAGAACAAATGAAGCCGCTGACGTCACTTCTTCTTCTTCTGCTTTGGGTTTACTGGCAGGCCGCAAACCACTTCACGGCGTATACTGCCGCCCAAAGTCCCCGGCCGGAAGTCCCCGGAGTTGGGGACTGGCTTCAGTAGAAGCTGCTGGGAGTCCCAGCAGCCTTCCGAGTAAATCGCCAGAACGCCGACACCTCCTCATCTCCACCGCTCCCATGTTTTATTTTGTGTTGCCATAAGTTAGTCTCTCTGCGTTTCTGCGCTGGGCTAATGCTAATAATGCTAATGCGAGGATAATGAAATGGCGGCTTCACAAAACTTTTTGGGAGTTTTACGGGGCGTGGTTTGCAATCCGCCCAGCCAATCAGAAATATAGCTCTTTTCTCACAAGAGAGCCGTACGAAAGTCCCTGCTCTCTAGCAGCTCTCTGCTCTCTAGCAGGGACTTTCGTGGGGGTAAAAAGGTTCTCATGAACTAATTTTAGTACCGGCTCTTTTTGGTGTGAACGCGATAAAAGAGGCTAACGTCCACGCTAGCTTCCACGCTAGCTGCTATATGTTTTGCATTGACGTGATACTTGAGGCTTGATGTGCTGCGGTGATATGCGAATTCCTTTTTGCATAATTTGCACACAACCGTGCTCTTATCGACGCTTCCATCCGTCCGTTTTTTAAAACAACATTTCCCACTGTTGTTCACTGTGGTTTGTTGTTGTCTGAAGTCATGAACGTTAGTTGGTGCTCCAGTATAATCGGTACGCCTGAAACTCATCCAGTGAGAAACGTTCCGCGGTGCAAAAATAAGTGCGATTAAAATGCGTTAATTTTTTTAACGCGTTAATTTTTGTGTAATTAATTAATCTTAATTAACGCGTTAAAGTCTCGGCCCTAGTTTTTATATTAAAAGGTGGGGTAGGTAAGTTTGAGAAACCGGCTCAAGATACACTTTTTGTTATATTCCATGGAATGCTCTTAACATCCCGATAGCAATGAATATCTTAAATGCTTTGACAAAGAATCCATAAAAAAAATTAATCTGTGGAAGCCGTAGTACTGTAAAAAGCACGACCAATCATTTTAGCCGGCCCGGCTAAAATAACTGGATGGCCTACCTGCCTGTCAGCCTTCCATCTGTGCACAAACTTATCTCGTGCCCTCATTGGTCATGTGTGTGTTGGAGGAGGGGCTCTGTAAGGAAGTAGCAGATTTCTTCCGGCTGTGTATTTTCAAATTCTAGCGCACTCGAGCTGGTTTCTCCAAAATTACCTACCCCACCTTTAATTGACATTTCACTATGACAGAGTGGACATGTTAAGCTTGACAACATCCAACTACACACATAATATGATTACAATTACGAAATATAAGTTTAAATACTTACTCTGCAACTAGCCAATGTCTCAGCCAGTGGCGGCGCCAGAGATTTTCTCTAGGGGGTGCTGTGGGGTAGCTTGACGTTTCATAGAGGGTGCTCAAACATTAAGGGTTTCCCATTAATGCACCAGCGCAACAGTTGAATTTTCTACTGCAACACTCCCCACACGCACACACAGTGTACCCGCGACTGTTACAATGAAGGCTCGATAATCAGCTCACGGCATATAGGTGTAAGCACGGGTAAAGTGCTATTTTTACAAGTGGGGGGTGGACCCAGAGGTCGCGTTAACCGAATATTTTCCGTCTATGACGGATTTTTTGTAACAATGACTGAAAAATCTGAAAGCAGTCCGTCATTTTGACGGATTAGAACAAACTCGGAACAGCGCCAAAGTTTCCCCGCAGCGAGGCTCCGGTGTTAAGCATGCCTGCCAAAAAGGAAATGATACCGTTTCCAAACCCAACTTTGCCGTACAAATCATTGAAATGTCTGTGAGTTTTGGCTTTACGCTGTGCGCACTCCCGCGAGGTGCAGTGGGCATGTAGGCTATAACACGGCGCTAACGGTTCACGAGCGTGCGCCCCGTTGACAGTTCACGACCGTGCTCTCCCCCCCCCCCCCCAAGAGTGTAAAGGCCGACGGGTAATACTGAATTTTGACGGAAATGTTACAATCCTGTCCGTCAAAATGACGGGCAGTGAAAAAGTCTAGCGCAACCTCTGGGTGGACCTCACCTCCTCTAGGAGGGACCTCACCTCCTCTAGGGGGGTCCGGGGGGGCGTCTATCATTTTCCCAACCCAGTTTAGATTTAACCACGCCCACTTCCGCATTACGCAAGGATCGACGTAGCTCTACGCGATAGCGTCATCAACTTCTTCTTCGGCAGTTATAGCGGTTGCGGTAAAGCAGGATATTGAATATTTGTTTTTTGTCTTTCCAAAGGATTTGTTAACTGAAAGTAAAACGATCATGTAATCAAAGCCATATTGAAGAGTCCTGAGATTGTATTACTGATGTTTTATCATCTATAAATAGCCTGTGTGTATCCTCAAATGTCGTTTTCAAGACAAACAAAAGACGTTTTAAATATCTTATCAGCTGGTGTAAGTGCAGAATATTGAATATAACCTTGACTATTACTGTGTACTTCATTTATCTGACAGCATTATTTAATGATACTATTTTATATATATATACACACATTTATTCATTTATAAACATATATATATATATATATATATATATAAACACACACATAAATATATATACACACATTTATAAACATATATATATATAAACACACACATAAATGTACTCACACATGTATTTATTCATTTACACACTTTACACACATATATACACTTTATATTAATTAATTTGTACACACACACATACAAATATATATATATATATAAACAAAACAACACAATATAATAAAAACAGTTGCAATAATAACATAATATGGTATGATCAATTCTACCCTTTTGTTTTTGCTCCATTTCAATTAAAAGATATTTTTCAAAATCAATATTGGTGGGGGCTCTTTTGCAAAGATAATCAATAACACCACCTGACAGTTGTTGCAGATTATACAGCATACTTGTTACTTACACACATGTGCGATGGTCCCAAAAAAGCCAAAAATCTGCACTGTAAAAAAATATATACATTTATTAGGCACTCTGAATAAGGGTTGAGTGTGTATGCCTGTTATTAATGTCAAATGTTATATGTTGTATTATATAACAAAATAGACATTTATAACATATTATAAATGTCTATCTTTAAATAAAAATATTAAATAGATACCTTTACATCCTAAACAGAAGGTAAAAACCTTAATATGTTACATGACAAACAAAAAAACGAAACATTATACACATATAGGCTATATATACAGATGTTTGCTAATGTATCCCTCTTATATCCATCACGAATTAATATTAAATGATGAATTAACATTACCTCAGCACTGCATAAGTGTGGTCGTCAGTCATATTGACAAAGAAGCACTATTATATTGTATATTATACAGCGTTTAAAAGGACGGTATTTCGCTTGTCAGATTCAGATTTTGCGGGTGTGCCGCGTCTATGACGCTATCGCGTAGAGCTACGTCGATCCTTGCGTAAGGCGGAAGTGGGCTTGGTTAAATCTAAACTGGGTTGGAAAAACGATAGACGCGTCCGGGGGCATGTTTCCCCGGGAAGATTTTTTTAAAATATTGAAGTTAAAAGCATCAATCTGGTGCACTTTGAGAGCAACATTAAGAGATCTATGGATACATCTTTCAACAACACCCATATGAAACAGAACTGTAAACAGATTTTCTATTTCTTTATAGATATTTTACAAATCACTCCCCTTTTAAAACAAACCGTTTGAGACCCACTGAGATAACTAGACTAAAGTTAACTATCTAAACACTGAGAGTCATAGGCGGCGCGTGAGGCTCAGGTTTGGGAAGGCTAAATAACTTTTTTTACCTGACGCTGCCCGCCTCCGGCGTCTATAGAAAAGAGATCAACTCAGTGTGCGGAGTTTAAATCTCTAAGTCATATTACAGGATAAAGAAAATACAGTTTAAACTGCCGTATGCAGAGAAGACGCCGACGTGTCGCACTTATCATTCATATTACATCATCAATCAGATCATCGATCATATAATATCATAATATAGGCCTATCATATATTTCCTTTTCTGAGTCAGCTTCTCCAGCTGTATCTGGCCGTGCAACACTTACAGTAGTCCGTCGTTCTTATTAAACATCCATGTTGTAGTTCGCTGTATAGAAAACTGTAGTTTCCATAGTTTCCCCACAGCAGCAGACGCACATTCATGACGTCCGCATTCGGATTCTCTAAAGTACCGCGGTCTCTTCTCCTAAGTCCTTTTGAATTCTCCTATCCACTATCCCTTAACCCCGTGACGTTTCACTCAGAGGTCAAGGAATAGGAGATAGGGTTAGAATTTAGGAGCTGATTTTTGGATTATTGGAACGCAACCCTGCTCTAGCTAACAGGAAGTCACTCAAGTGTCACAAAGTAATTTAGCCTATGGGTAGGTCAAAAATCGAATGGATGCTGGCCATTGGCCTAATCATATCACCTGTGTTGGCTTTATGTTTTTGGTCAAAAATGTGTTTGTTTCACATTTGCATTGATGTAATCAATAATTTTTCTAATTTAATTTAATAAAAATAATAATAATTTTCGAAAAAAAACCACATATTTCTTGGGGGTGCTTGGGGGATGCCTTGGCAATCCTGGGGGGTGCTTCAGCACCCCCTAGCTCCCCCCTGGCACCGCCCCTGGTCTCAGCCTCCATTGAGGAAAGACAAAATGGTGGTAGTAATGTCACTGAAAACATCAGATGTTTTTTTATAGGGGCCTAACCCATAATGATAGAGGGGACGGCAATGTCAGGGACACATGCAAAATGTTCAATATTATTATGAAAATAGAATATACATTATCAAAATGACTAGTTTTATCAAATAACTCGTTGTGGACAATAAAACCAGAGCCGTATAGCTCTGAATAAAACCATATAGAGTGGCGAAGTCTCTCCCCTTCCGGTGGACCTCCATGGGACCTTATTTCGAAAAAATTATGTATTGAAGTCAATGGAGAGAGAAAGATTATCTTTCGATCCCGTTTGAATTGTGCCACGAATTACACATATGATGTTTGTCAATTTAAAAGATAATTTTGCAAGTCAAAAAAAACAAACACATTTGTTTGTGTGAAACGCTCAATGAACTACATCTCTGGTCTCGCAGAACAACACACGTCACCAAGATAGCCGTTGTCAGTACCAGATATGTTCGGGCTACCAGATATGTTCGGGTGTATTTCCGTCGCATCCGTCATCCGTCATATGACGGATTGTACGGCAACTCAAGAGGGCCAACATACAAGGTCAAATTCCGAACATTTAAACATAGCCGACACTTCATTCTTTACTTTGTCCGTTATTATATGTAGAAGATTATACTTTTTCTCCGTCATGTTGTTTCCATAGCAACAACTTCAAACAGGCATAGCCTACACTTCATTCTTTACTTTGTCCGTTATTATATGTAGAAGATATACATTTTTTCTCCGTCATGTTGTTTCCATAGCAACAACTTCAAAAAATAACAACTAACTAGCCACAAAGCTAGCATCACAGCCACTCCTCCGTTTTCGGAGACTTTGCACACGTTTTTCACAAACATTTTCACACGCTAGGAGTACTTCCACTAGCTTCGTCTTGATCTGTAGATGTGATTTGATGTGTCGTGTGTGTCCCAACTCCTCTCCAAAGTTCAGATATTTAATAAAATACTCCTGAGTTTCCTGAATTTTCACGCCCAAAGCCAAGCACTAGGCCCTGGGTAAATTAAGAGGCTGATCTCGGGCACTTTTGTCCACTTTCCCTGGTGGTCGAAACTCAAGCCAGACATCCCTGGAATCGTCTCAGAGAGTAGATGATCAGTGGGGCCTTGTTTTTACTGAATGATGTGTTTTTTATGGAGAATTCAAATATGAGCTTATTTTTAGGATTTTCGGAGACTTTGCACACGTTTTCACAAACATTTTCACGCTAGGAGTATGGGAGTACTTCCATTCGCTTCGCCTTGATCTGTAGATGTGATTTGATGTGTCGTGTTGTCTCCCAACTCCTCTCCAAAGTTCAGATACTATATAAAAATACTAAAAGGTAAATAAAACATTAAACTTAATGACAAAATAACAACCTGAAATATATGTATTCTATCTACACATTTCGTAATTATCTAATCTAGTGGCCTTATAAAAGTGTTGGCTAAAGTAACGCAGAATATATATTTGTTTTAATTGTAAATAATTAGAAACATTATTTATGTGCACAAGTACATGGGACCCCACCATAGCACCCCACACATAACAAGCTGTCCCGAGTTCCTCCGGCTGCAGTTCCGCAGACGGCCGGTGTGTGGCAGCAGAGCGCTGGGAGCAGAGGGAGGTGAGTATATGACGGATATGACGGATGACGGATGCGACGGAAATACACCCGAACATATCTGGTAGCCCGAACATATCTGGTACTGACACCAGTACCAGATATGTTCGGGCTACCAGATATGTTCGGGTGTATTTCCGTCGCATCCGTCCTCCGTCATATTCGTCATATTTTACGGCAACTCAAGAGGGCCATCACGGTAAAATTCCGAACATTTAAACATAGCCGACACTTAATTCTTTACTTTGTCCGTTATTATATGTAGAAGATTATACTTTTTCTCCGTCATGTTGTTTCCTTAGCAACAACTTCAAACAGGCATAGCCTACACTTCATTCTTTACTTTCTCCGTTATTATATGTAGAAGATATTAATTTTTTCTCCGTCATGTTGTTTCCATAGCAACAACTTCAAACAATAACAACTAACCGCTAGCCGCAAAGCTAGCATCACAGCCACTGCTCCGTTTTCGGAGACTTTGCACATGTTTTTCACAAACATTTTCACACGCTAGGAGTACTTCCAATAGCTTCGTCTTGATCTGTAGATGTGATTTGATGTGTCGTGTGTCCCCCAACTCCTCTCCAAATTTCAGATATTTAATAAAATACTCAGGGGAGTTTCCTGAATTTTCATGCCCAAAACTGAGCACTAGGCCCTGGGTAAATTAAGAGGCTGATCTCGGGCACTTTTGTCCACTTTCCCTGGTGGTCGAAACTCAAGCCAGACATCCCTGGAATCGTCTCAGAGAGTAGATGATCAGTGGGGCCTTGTTTTTACTGAATGATGTGTTTTTTATGGAGAATTCAAATATGAGCTTATTTTTAGGATTTTCGGAGACTTTGCACACGTTTTCACAAACATTTTCACGCTAGTATATAGAGCAGGGTTGCCCAACCTTTTTTGAACCGAGAGCTACTTTTAATGTTGCCAGTCTGCCGAGATCTACCAGTCCAAATAGAGAGGCGTAGCCATTACTGACCAGGTAAATAGTACACTTCTACTTGTATAAAACTGACCTTTGTACGATGAATACTTCATAAAATACTGCAGATCCTTTATTTTACCTCTTTCTAATCTACACACATACAAGTATTTAACTGAAGTTACACAACAGTGTTGTTGATACGGAGTTGGAGTTTATTCACATGTCACATACTACAGTGGGTAATGTTTTCAAGAAGCATTGAACAGTGCTGCCACATATGACACAGGGAAAAAAGAAAAGACTCTGAACCCTTTCTTTGCCATTATATAAAAATAGTGTTGCTACAAAAGTATAAATTAGGCTTACTAATAAGACAACTCAGATCTGAAGCTACACAGGAATCTGCTGCCAAAGTGCAATAAAAAAGACTAAATTAATAGAATCAAACCCTTTTTTTGTTGCATTTTAGTAGATTATAAAAAGAAATGCCTTTTAAAATAGGATGCAAGCAACACTAGTTTCTTAACCTGAATTGATAATAGACTAGAATCAATTTAAGTTTGCATTCTTATACCATTTTGTACAATAATTATAATGAATAAGTTCAAACAAACTAAAACTTACAGCTGATTAATAACGGTATCTAACTTGAGTTTTTATTATATCAAAAACCTGTTGAAATGCTTCTGTTATTTTTACTGTCCCCAAAAAGCGCGTCAGCAGCCTCCATTAATGCTTATTTCACAACTTCGCCGTCTTTGAAAGACTTCATGTGTTTCGCAAGAACGTGACTGACACGATACGATGCTCTGGTAGCAGCCTTGCTCTTGTTGTTGGGCCTGGTGAAAATGGACTGCTGTGCATTTAACTGTCCTTTCAGGCCCCTCCCCTTTTAGGAGCGTAGGGCAGAATTAGGAGGGAATTCCGTCTCGTAACGTTTGTGCACCGTTTTGAAATGCCGCTCCTAAATGACCCTTCTTCGATAAAGCCACGCTCGCATTGCAGATGAGACAGATGGACTTTGAATTGGAATAGATACAAAAATAATCATCCTCCCACTCGGAGTGAAAATTATATATTTTGGGCTTTTTTGCTTCTGCCATAATTGTGTGTGTGCGGACTGTCACTCCTGTTGACATGGACAACGTCAGCGAAATAGTGCCCACTGCCCACCAGCCACGCCCCCACACATGGGGTCACGCCGGCCAATCACAAAGCTTTGGTGCGTTCATGTGCATTATTCTGGCACGGGAAGATTATGTTATAGGACATTAACGATAAAACAGAATATTGTTGTTCTATTTTTAGACACATCTCGCGATCGACTGGGAATCTCCCCGCGATCGACCGGTCGATCGCGATCGACTGGTTGGGCACCCCTGATATAGAGTATGGGAGTACTTCCATTCGCTTCGCCTTGATCTGTAGATGTGATTTGATGTGTCGTGTGTCTCCCAACTCCTCTCCAAAGTTCAGATACTATATAAAAATACTAAAAGGTAAATACAACATTAAACATAATGACAATAACAACCTGAAATATATGTATTCTATCTACACATTTCGTAATTATCTAATCTAGTGGCCTTATAAAAGTGTTGGCTAAAGTAACGCAGAATATATATATATTTTTAATTGTAAATAATTAGAAACATTATTTATGTGCACAAGTACATGGGACCCCACCATAGCACCCCACACATAACAAGCTGTCCCGAGTTCCTCCGGCTGCAGTTCCGCAGACGGCCGGTGTGTGGCAGCAGAGCGCTGGGAGCAGAGGGAGGTGAGTATATGACGGATGACGGATGCGACGGAAATACACCCGAACATATCTGGTAGCCCGAACATATCTGGTACTGACACCGTCACTACTGTCTTGTCAACAAAACGATTGACTGCCCTCACTATCACTTTTTTTATTTTTATTTTATTTAGAAAACTTTATTTTATATTATTTAGGCAGTACATGATATACACAAGTTACATTAATAGTACACATAAAACACAATGAACAAATATATAAATAACATAAAGAGAGCACGTTTATATTCCAATGAGACTCAGTTCGGTCACAGACTCAAAATGCCCCATGGCTGAGTCTGGGATTTGTCCAGGGTCCTATCACTATCACCACAATGAAACACGTCCAGAAGAATGTCATGCAAAGCTGCCTGCCTGCCTTCCTTTGATTATCTCTGAACTGCCTGTTCTTTTTAATGTTTAATGTCAACCATTTGTGCAGATAGCATGAAGTAGAAAAGATCGGCGATCTTAAATTGTGTATTATAGAATGATCACACCGGTGACAGTACTCTTCAAAGCAAGGGCGGACTGGGACTAAAATGCAGCCCTGGAAACTGACCCAGTCCGGCCACATGAAATGTCAAATGTTAGAAATCCGCTGTTTATTATTTAAAGTTTTATGTCCGATTCGCTCCTTTTTCCCTCTCTGTACACAGCTCCAGTTTGGGCATTGCCCTGTCATCAGATTTCGTTTTTAGTTGCGGCTGTAGCGGAAGTTTAGTAAAATTATTTTTGATGAAATATTCCAAATCTCCACCCTCCATAATTGCACTTGCTTCAGTTGCTTGCTACTTTCTAAGGGCGGTGATACAGTATGAACTGAAGTTGATGCGATTTGATTGGATTGTGAGGCGTGAGCCTCATCTGATTGGTCAATTCCTCCATTTTTTGTTCACCAAGGGAAGCCAATTTCGGCTGGCCTCCTCTCGCAACAGAGAGTGCAATCTACTGTTTCACCATAACATCTAGAGGGGCGCTGTTTCACTCTTTGTAAAATACTCAATGAGAATGGGGGAGAGACGGGCCGGCAGAATAATTACCGAAACTAAACGAAGTGTTTTTATATATTAAAATTATATAACTACAATCCATAAAAAACAGGGGAAGCCTGGCTTCCCTTGGCCTCCAGGAGAAAACGCCACCGAGTTCAGGGGACAATTCTCACCCACCTCTTGCTCTTGCCCTGCACGTGTGCCAGTTGAGCTGGTTCTTCCAGCAGCTCAACTCTGTCCCTCATCATGAACGCAGGAGGCTGGCTGTATATCTGAACTCGCGCCCTTATCATTCTCTTCATCATCTTGCATTTGTTTTAAGCTGCTGATGATAGTGCTCGTAGCAGCGCTGCTGCCAAAAAGGTCTGTCAATTTGCGACATGTATATGCTTCACCTGCGAGTGACCTCACCTTTTTTTCCTCTTGCCTTCTCAGCCCCACCTTTTTCTTTTCGTTTTCTTAGATTTGTATCCATGTTTTTTCATTCTCCCTGTCTGCCGCGGCGTCTAATCCCTTCTCTTCGTGTGGCCGGTCTTTTTTCTTCTTTGTGTGTGATTATTTGACATAAGAACCACACAACTGCATTAGTGGCCGCAGTCGCCCTCTGTCGGCCGTCAGCGCAACTTAAATGATGACGTTAAACTATTTTTTTTTTTTTTTAAAGGGCCGGCCGCCAACGGCCCTTGACGACAGGCCGTTCTGTGGTTCTCCAGATTCTACAGATGGCCAGTCCGCCCCTGCTTCAAAGGGTTCACGAAATATGACTACTACTCTTACTGTTTAACATTTTGGGTTACTTAATGTTACTTCATATTAAGGCTAATAAAAATGACAAGGCTGTAATGCTAACTAACGTGCTAGCTACTAGCTAGGTAGCTAACTTGATCCAGCCACTCCTGGTCCTTTCATCAGACGGGAAGCGAAAGAACAAGCAAGACCCATTGCTTGTATGATAACAACCTGGTACTAAGCACACAGGCATCTTGTTAAAGTTATCTTATCTTAGCCAGCACCTTATAGATAGATTATATCTATATGGCGCTGATCTTATCTATCTCTTAGTGGAGGAAAACAATTGTGACATTGTAATATTCTGTTCTATGAACATGTAAGTGTTTACATAAACAGATGAAGCGGACCACTTCTTTCAATCCGAGTGTCCATCTTTATTTCCACTGGCGCATAACATGCACACATACCTTACGTCATCCACGTGATCTCTGTAATCAAAGATCTTGTATTCACCAAGATGTTACATCCCCCTTCTTTAGAAAAGAATAGTATAGCTGCCATAACAAATTATAACCATATGCATGTAAAGCATTTAAAATAAATGTACATCTTGAAGCACTATATCTACTAATTGTGATTACTCTATCACTGAGGGAATATTATAAGGCTGGTACATCAACATTTAGTAAATACTTCTGCAGTTTAACTTATCTTGTTGAACAGTTGCCCAGAAATAATTCTAATAGAGCATGTAGTACTGCTTCTGAAACAAAACTGTTGAATTCAATTTCTAAACAAATACAAATCACAGTGCATTGTCAGTGTTGCATTTCTCTCTTTTTTTATATATACAGATTTAACATATCTCTTGGCTTCACTATGCGGCCTGATCTTGTGATCCTATTGTAAACAATGTGTGATTGCTCTCTGGGGCCTGTTTGTTTCTCAGTGTCCTGCTGCAAAGTCTTAGTGTCCTCAGGCTCCAACTGCTCGTCTGATGGAGTCTCCTGATCTGTGTCACTCTCACACGTTTGTAGAAGGTGACGCCTGTTGCGCCGAAACATGTGACCTCCGTCCGTGCAGATGTTGTAGGATCTCTGGGTACCTGCTGGCTCGACTACTGTTGCAGGTTTCCATGTCCCAGTTGGAAGCTGGAAGCGGATCGTGGCTCCCACTGGTAGTGCAGGCAGTGATCTGGCATTCCTGTCATAATATTGTTTTTGTCGTGTTTGGCACTGTTCTCTCCTGCTGTGAACGGTGCTGCGACAGGCAAGCTCTGGTTGTAGATGCTTTTCAGTGGTGGGAAGGATGGAGCGCAGACGCTTGCTCATGAGTAGCTGCGCTGGCGATTTCAAACCATCCACTGGTGTGTTTCTATACTCCAACAAGCTGAGGTACAGGTCAGTTCTCTGAGCGTGTGCTTTGTCCATGAGAGCTTTGGCAGTCTGAACTGTTTTTTCTGCTAGCCCGTTGCTCTGTGGATACAGAGGACTGCTTGTGACATGCTTGAAGTCCCATGCATGAGCAAAAGCTTTAAACTCTTGTGAACTGTAGCAAGGTCCATTATCGCTGACTAGTGTCTGTGGTATATATTTTGCTGATATAGGCTTAGTTTGTCGGGGGACACCTTACTTCTTCCTTCTCTCTGTCTATACCTGTGTACTCTCATGTTCCGATTAACCCAGCTTCCCCAAATGTCTTTCTTTTTGGTGTCTATATACGCTGGGATCCGGAGTCATGGATGATCCTATAGTCCTGTGTCCTGCATCGCGAGCCCTGGATCTTGAGTCGTGGCTGTGGTCCTGGATCATAGGTCCTGGATGGATATCCTCGTGGATTCATCTTCCTATTATACACACATGCATTTCCAAACATTTGGACTACCTATGTTGCAAATGTATTATCTTTTCAATTTACACACGGCATCGATTGCACGTCTGTCCGTCCTGGGAGAGGGATCCCTCCTCTGTTGCTCTCCCTGAGGTTTCTCCCATTTTCCCCTTTTAAAACTGTGGGTTTTCTCCGGAAGTTTTTCCTTGTACGATGTGAGGGTCTAAGGACAGAGGGTGTCGTATTGTCATACTGATATTTTTGTACAAATTGTGAAGTCCACTGAGACAAATGTAACATTTGTGATATTGGGCTATATAAATAAACATTGATTGATTGATTGATTGATTCCAAATCGAGCGAACATTGCCTTCAGCTTTTGGATGACTACTGAGGAGGTGAGGCTGGTGATTTTTTCTACTTCAAAGTACCTACTATAATAGTCAACTACAACTACATAGTCAGTACTGTTCCATGTGAACAGATCAGCGGCTATTACCTGCCAAGGTTGTTCTGGGATTGGGTGTGACATCATAGGCTCTTTTGGGAGTGAGCTGCGTTGCTCAAGGCAGGTGCTGCAGGTCCCTACTAGTGTCTCTATCTGCTTACCCATCCTTGGCCAGAACAGCACATCTCTTGCACGTTGTTTGCACTTTTCCATCCCTAAGTGTCCTGTGTGAATGCGTGAAAGCATTTCAGCCCTGAGTGAGTGCGGCACGATGATTTTATCTCCTTTCAGTAGGATGCCATCTGTCTCTGATATCTCATCCCTATGATTCCAATACTCTGAGACTGCAGGTGGACATTTTCTGATTTTCTCGGGCCACCCTGCTTGGATCACCTGTCTCAGCACTGAGAGCTGCTCATCTTTGGCTGTAGCGGCTCTGATCTCTGCCATTTTGCGGTCGCTTACCGGAGCGTTGCTGATCAGTGTGTATTTGGTAGTCCATGCCCTCACTGATGGAGCGGTCGTAACACTCAAGTGGCTTTCTGGATAGAGTGTCTGCGACAGGGATTTGTTTTCCTGGTTTGTGCTCGATAGTGATGTCATATCTCTGTAGCTGCAGTATCATGCGTTGCAGACGTGGTGGTGCAGCTGCTAAGGGCTTACGCATGATTGACTCAAGTGGCTTATGATCTGACTCGACGATCACCTGTCGTCCGTACAGGTATTGGTGAAACCGCCTACATCCAAAGAGCACTGCATATAGCTCCTTTTCGATCTGAGCATAGTTCTCTTCAGTTTCAGTCAGTGTCTTTGATGCGTATGCGACTGGTTTCTCTTCCTGGAGCAGGACAGCTCCTAAGCCGTGTTTGGAAGCATCGACTTGTAACTTCACATCCCTTGTGTGATCGAAGTAGGTGAGTACTGGGCCAGGCTCCTGTGTTAGGATGTATTTTACTCGTTGGAAGGCTGCATCATGATTTGAGTCACACACAAACTCACCGTTTTCCTTTAACAGTTGCCGGAGTGGAGCTGTTGCCTCTGACATTCTCGGGGCAAACCTGGAAAGGTAAGTGACCATGCCCAGTATGGTCTCCAACTCTGCCTTGCTTTGTGGGTTAGGCATTTCTTTGATGGCCTTAATCTTGTTCGGGTCAGGGCGGATGCCTTCTCTTGTCAGCTTGTGCCCAAAATAGCTTACCTCAGGCACACAGATTTTGCACTTGTCCTTATTCAGCTTTATGCCTTTTTCTCTGGTTCTCTCCAGCATGGCACGCAGGCTGGCGTCGTGCTCCTCTTTGGTGCGGCCGTAGACTATGATGTCATCTACGATGGCGGCAACGCCTGGAAGCCCCTCATAGGCCTCATCCACTCTCCTCTGGAACTCATCCTGTGCAGATATGATTCCAAAAGGCAGTCTCTTGAAACGGTACCTGCCGTAGATCGTGTTGAACGTGGTTAGCATAGATGAGTCGTGTGTGAGCTTTATATTCCGGTATCCAGATCTGGCGTCTAGTACACTGAAATACTTTGCTCCAGCCAGTTTTGGTGTGACGTCATCTAGAGTAGGGGAGTGGATAGTGGGGTCTTTGGATAGCTTTGTTCAGGGCGCGGGGGACTAGGCATATTCTCAGCCATGTCGTCCATGTCGTCCAACTCATCCTGGAGCCGGTCACGCAGAGCATATGGGATGCGTCGAGGTGGACATACCACTGGTGGTACAGAGGGTTTGAGTTGGAAACTGCATTCTCCAGGAAACAGTCCGATGCCTTTAAACACATCAGCAAACTCTTCCATCATGGTTGTGTGCGTTATCGGTTTTGCATCAACTACATGTATCATTTTGACTAGGTTTAAATCTAGACATGCTCTTAAGCCTAACAGAGGTGGAGCATTTGTATGGACTATGTCAAAACCTACCATGGCTGTTTTCTCACCATGTTTACATGTCAGTCTACATGTTCCTTCTGCTTTTATCCTGTGCCCACCATAATCTGAGAGTTTGCTTGATGGGGGGCCTAGTATTACACTTCCATATATCTTGCGGAATGTGTCTGCTGGTATAATACTAGTCTGAGCACCAGTGTCCATTTTAAACTTCAGTTTGTTCCTCGTTTTTCCTATTTCTACTTCTGCATATGCCTGTTCTCCATCTGTATTTCCATGCTCTTTTATGATAGCATCAATATAGAGTTCTTCTAGTGACTGTTCTGCACTGTTTGAGATGGTGTGCAATTTTCTGGGATTATATATCGTCTGTGGCTGCTGTGTTTGTGACCTACACACTTTAGCAAAGTGGTTGGGCTTCTTGCATTTGCTGCATTGGCGACCCTTTGCTGGACATTCCTCATTGCGACTGTGCTCCCTCCCGCATGCTCCACATTCCTTGCTCCTCACGAACTGTTACGATCATTCCATGTCGTCTTGTGCCCACGGGATGCTTGTTCTGCTCTAAAAGGTTTTCTACTAACCGCGTGAGCAGAGCGACTGTCGTGGCTAGCAGCAGGGGTTAGCATTGTCTTTAGCTGCTGCTGTGATAGCTCATGTGAACGTGCAATGTCAATGGCTTTCTCTAGCGTCAAGTCTGGACCGTGACATAGCAATTTTTCGCGCACTCTTTGTGAGTTTGTAGCAAAGACAATCCTGTCTCTAATCATTTCCTCACTGTTTGGGTAGTTGCAGTCTTTACTTAGCAAGTTTAGCTCCGTTACAAACTGGTCAAAACTCTCACTGTCTCCTTGGATCTTTTCATGAAATTTATAGCGCACAAATATGGGATTTGCTTTCGGAGTTACATAAGCTTCAAAACCGTCATAGTACGTTTTTAGTACCTTACTTTGGTCTTCTGTGAGAGTCCATGTATAAAAAACATCTCTGCCTTTTCCCCCAATCCATAGGAGTAGATAGCTACATTTTTCCTCCTCGTCTTTAGCATGTAGCGGGCCTGAAAACATTAGCTGCACATGCTGCCGAAACTTTCTCCATGCGTCCGGCAGATTAGACGAGTCCCAGTCCATTCGTGGTGTTGGAATGCCTGTGTTCTCCATCTTCCGTCGTCAGGTCGATGATAAATGAACTAACTCTGACACCATGTAATATTCTGTTCTATGAACATGTAAGTGTTTACATAAACAGATGAAGCGGACCACTTCTTTCAATCCGAGTGTCCATCTTTATTTCCACTGGCGCATAACATGCACACATACCTTACGTCATCCACGTGATCTCTGTAATCAAAGATCTTGTATTCACCAAGATGTTACAGACATCATTTACGCGACTCTGGGATTTGTAGTCTTTCTAGTTGCGTATTTTTCATAGTCTTATATTTCAACAGTTTTACGACAAACTGTGACTTTTTTGACATGGAAATTATTTTTTAAGATTGACAAACATCATATGTCTAATTCATGGCACAATTCAAACGGGATCGAAAGATAAGTTTTCTCTCTCCATTGACTTCAATACATTATTTTTTCGAAATAAGGTCCCATGGACCGGAAGTAGATGGGCGTGACTTCGCCACTCTATAGGGGAGAGTGGGGTAAATTGAGCCATTTTTTTGTTATGCTGTCCTCTAAGCAAGGAGAAATTACACATAGTAAAATGAAAGCACACACCTATAATTCAGGATGTCTCCTATCAATGGCAGTGATAGGAATTAATATTTGATCAAGGGCGGTGAAAATATTTTAAAAAAGTGGTCTTGTGGCTCAACTTGCCCCGGGTTAGGGGTAAATTGATCCAGGTCAGGGGGTAAATTGAACCACTGTTCAAACCTGGCCATACCTGTTCAAACCTGGGCATACCTACAACAAATCTTAAAGGTAACTTTAAACAATAAATAACAAACCAAATACAAGTTTAGTTTTTTTAATATTTTTTATATAAATTTCGATTGAATTGATTGATTTTTTTTTTTAACATGTTAAAAGCAAAAGTAATCATACAAATGGTGATACAATTTCATACATCTTACCAATCAAACACAGGGTAAATGCAACTTTAAATGTAGCCTACAATGAGCTCTTATTATCAACTTGGCCAACTTTCCTTAATTAAAAACTGGCTCAACTTACCCCAAGGCCCATGGTTCACTTTACCCCATAGCCACCATTTTAGAAAAAATAGCTAGCATTAAAATTCAGAGTCATCACATGGTTTAATACACTGCCAACACATCAACATATACAATATATGTGTTTAAACCTGGATACATTTTTTTTGACATGACAGACGATATATGTGACATCTAGAACATTTACTTTGACAAGCAAAAAACGTGTTTTTGTAAAAATGTTTACTTACCAGACCACAATGAGCATCTTTCTTTCACAGGCAAGGCAAGTTTATTTATATAGCACTTTTCAACACAAGGCAATTCAAAGTGCTTTACAAAAAATGAAAGACATTAAGAAAATGGCATTTAAAATCAGTCATTAAAAAGAAAAGCTAATAAAATAAACATAAAAAAAAAAATACATGGATAAAAGTTACAGTGCAGTCTAAGATATGAATAGTTCAATTAAAAGCAGCGACAAAAAGAAAAGTCTTCAGCCTGGATTTAAAAGTAGTAAGAGTTGCAGCAGACCTGCAGGTTTCTGGGAGTTTGTTCCAGATATTTGGAGCATAAGAACTGAACGCTGCTTTACCATGTTTAGTTCTGACTCTGGGGACAGAAAGCTGACCAGTCCCTGAAGACCTGAGAGATCTGGATGGTTCATAATTTAGCAGGAGGTCAGAAATGTATTTTGGGCCAAAACCATTCAAAGCTTTATAAACCAGCAGCAGTATTTTGACACACAGGAAACCAGTGTAAAGACTTCAGAACAGGAGTGATGTGATCCACTTTCTTAGTGTTAGTGAGGACTCGAGCAGCGGCGTTCTGAATCAGCTGCAGCTTTCTAATAGATTTTTTAGTGAGACCTGTAAATACACCATTACAGTAGTCGAGTCTACTGAAGATAAAAGCATGGACAAGTTTTTCCAAATCCTGCTGTGACATTAGTCTTTTAATCCTAGATATATTCTTTAGGTGATAGTAGGCTGATTTAGTAACTGTTTTAATGTGACTGTTGAAACTCAGGTCAGAGTCCATGACTACACCTAGATTTCTGGCTTTATCTGTTGTTTTGAACATTGCAGACTGAAGCTCAGCGCTAACTTTTAAACGTTCTACCTTGGCTCCAAAAAGCATTACCTCAGTTTTATCTTTGTTTAATTGGAGAAAGTTCTGACACATCCAGTCATTGATTTGTTCAATGCACTTACTCAGTGTTTGAATTGGAGCATAGTCTCCTGGTGAAATTGTTACGTACATTTGTGTGTCATCTGCATAACTATGGTAACTTATTTTGTTGTTATTCATTATCTGAGCCAGTGGTAGCATGTAGATGTTAAAGATAAGAGGCCCCAAGATGGAGCCTTGAGGAACCCCACATGTCATATTTGTCAGATCAGACAACAAAGTTGTTTCTGTCCTTTAAGTAGGATTCAAACCAATTTATAACTGTTTCCGAAAGTCCCACCCAGTTTTCCAGTCGGTCTAGTAATATCTTGTGGTCAACAGTGTCAAACGCAGCACTGAGATCTAATAATACTAACACTGAAGTTCTGCCACTGTCTGTGTTTAAGTGGATGTCATTGAAGACCTTTACAAGAGCAGTCTCAGTGCTGTGGTTTGGACGAAAGCCTGTCTGGAACACATCAAAACAGTTATTTAAATGCAAGAAATTACTCAACTGTTGAAAAAAACAACTTTTTCAATGATTTTACCTAGAAATGGGAGGTTTGATATGGGCCTGTAATTGTTCATTACTGAAGCGTCTAGATAATGACTGCAGTTTTCAGGGCCTGTGGAAAAATACCTGAGTGAAAAGATTTGTTTACTATATGAAGTAGATCTGAGGCCATGCAAGGCAAAACATCTTTGAAAAATCCTGTTGGAATAATATCAAGGCAGCAAGAGTAGGATTTCAGAAGTTGTATAATGTCCTCTAGGTTTTTTTCATTAATCTGATGGAATTGTGTCATGGTGTTTGAATTGATTTTAAATGGACACAGAGACAACACATTTGCTGTACCTGATACAGAGGCACTGACTGCTTGTCTGATTTTCTGAATTTTGTCAGTGAAGAAGGAGGCAAAATCATTGCACGCCCTGGTGGATAGACATTCAGAGGCTACTGACACTGGGGGGTTAGTTAGTCTGTTGACGGTAGCAAACAAGGCACGTGCGTTGTTTTTGGTAATGATGTCAGAGAAGAACGATTGTCGTGTGTTTTTTAAATCCAAATTATAAAGGCCAAGTCTCTCTTTATAGATTTCAAAGTGAACCTGGAGATTTGTTTTTTGCCACCTGCGTTCAGCTTTTCGACATTCTCTTTTTTCTGTTTTCACGGTCATGGCCTTTCTCCATGGAGATATTTTCTTGCCAGACACTTCCTTTACCTTAGTTGGAGCAATGGCATCTATAACATTTTGAATTTTTGAATTAAAATGATCTACTAGCTCATTTACTGAGATGTTAGCAGGGGCAAGTGTGGAAGAAAAATTCTGAGTAAACATTTCCCTAGTATTTTCAGTTAAATATCGCTTTGTGGTTACCTCTTTTTGAACATTTTTGTGAACAGAAATAGAGCTCTCAAAGAAAACACAGCAATGGTCAGAGAGTGCAACATCAGTCACCACAACCTTAGAGATATTCAGACCCTTTGAGATAATTAAGTCCAGAGTGTGCCCCTTATTGTGCGTGGGCTCCGTCACATGCTGAGTCAGTCCATAGTTATCAAGAACACAAAACAGTTATTTAGCCCCTCTGTCCTGGGGGTTGTCAACATGGATGTTAAAATCACCAACAATGACTAGACGGTCAAAGTCAATACACACTATAGACAGCAGTTCAGTAAAGTCATCAAAAAAGCTTGCACAGTATTTGGGTGGTCTATAGATATTTAGGAACAGAGCTCGAGAGGAGCATTTCAGCTGAAGGGCCACATATTCAAAAGAAGCAAAGTTCCCATAAGATGTCTTCCTGCATTGAAGGGAATCATTAAACAGAATAGCAACTCTACCTCCTTTCTTTTGCATTCTTTCCTGACTCATAAAACTAAAGTTAGGAGGGGTTGATTCGATAAGAACAGCTGCACTGTTATTTTGTTCAATCCAAGTTTCTGTTAAAAACATAAAATCGAGATTGTGCTCAGTGATAAAATCATTGATTAAAAATGTTTTTCCTGCCAAAGACCTGACATTTAATAAAGCTAGTTTAAGTTTGTTAAACACACTATCAGTCAGATGTTTTGTGGCAAGCTGTGGCTGACATGGAATCACTGCTAAATTTGATAAACTCACACAAACGTTTGAGCGCTTCCTGTATCTAAGATGATTCACCGCTCTCAATCTATTACCTATCAACACAGATATCGGCAAAGCTACAGGCAGGCAGGGCCCCGGCATGTCCTGGAAAGAGTTGAGTGCCATACGCCCTTGAGCCTGGACCCAGCAGATATCAGTTTGCAGCGATTTGTACACACACATCCCTATCAGGCTTTGAAGGGGAGGGAGGACCCACCACCCTGCTCCTCTCATCATAGGAGGGCAGGGTGAGGGCTACACTGTAGAAAGGGGGGTTTGGAAATCTGCTTCCATCTTCCTTGATGATTGTGGTAGGCATGGTGATGAAGCCGGGGGAGATGGTGCGCGTCTCTGCTTTGGTGATTTTGGAGGGCGTCGTTGAGGGGCGGGGGTAAAGGACATGCTGCCAACCCTGCGTATCGCCTTCATGCGGTCATCAAACTCCAGGGGGGTGGGCGAGGGTGAAAGGGTGAGCGGAGAGTAGAGAGAGCTGGGGGATGAATGAAGAGTATCCTCAAAGGCTGTTACGTTCCCTCTTGGCTAGGGGTACAAAAGGGAAACGACACGACCAGATTGGATTTGGTATAAGTTACCGGTGGTTTATTTGTAACGGCAACTGAGTAAAATGATGTACACAAACAGCTTGGCCCAACAACGGGTCAAGCTGTCACTATCTCACAAAAGGTCTCCAAAGAGAGTTGCCCAGTACTATACAAAAGGAAAGGAAATACCTCACTTCTAAAGTGGAAACAAAACAATAAACAAAACGGGACTGTGGGAAAACACAGCTGGTGCGGGTCTACAAGTGCTAATCACCTGGATCTACGCAATATACACACGGGAATGCTGGTCTACAGGTGCTAATCAACCTGGATCTAAGCAATATACACACAGGAATGCTGGTCTACAGGTGCTAATCAACCTGGATCTAAGCAATATACACACAGGAATGCTGGTCTACAGGTGCTAATCAACCTGGATCTAAGCAATATACACACAGGAATGCTGGTCTACAGGTGCTAATCAACCTGGATCTAAGCAATATACACACAGGAATGCTGGTCTACAGGTGCTAATCAACCTGGATCTAAGCAATATACACACAGGAATGCTGGTCTACAGGTGCTAATCAACCTGGATCTAAGCAATATACACACAGGAATGCTGGTCTACAGGTGCTAATCAACCTGGATCTAAGCAATATACACACAGGAATGCTGGTCTACAGGTGCTAATCAACCTGGATCTAAGCAATATACACCAGGAATGCTGGTCTACAGGTGCTAATCAACCTGGATCTAAGCAATATACACACAGGAATGCTGGTCTACAGGTGCTAATCAACCTGGATCTAAGCAATATACACACAGGAATGCTGGTCTACAGGTGCTAATCAACCTGGATCTAAGCAATATACACACAGGAATGCTGGTCTACAGGTGCTAATCAACCTGGATCTAAGCAATATACACACAGGAATGCTGGTCTACAGGTGCTAATCAACCTGGATCTAAGCAATATACACACACAAACCCTATACTAACACCCTACGACACACTGCTAATCAGTGTGCTCGCCCAGAAACCCTACTGAATATACTGCTAATCAGTGTAGCTAACACAGAATACACACGGCTAAACAGTCTCAGAAGTCACAGAACGAAGGCAGTATCACAAGGAGAGTCTTGAGGCGTCTGTCACACAATACAGAGCCTCCCGAATGGTATCCGTGCCCAGCCTTTATACTCCTCCCCCGGATGACGTGGCAGAAGCGGGCAGGGCTTGGGTGACGTCTGTCCAATCCCCGCGGATGTTGCGAGGTCGAGACGGCCACTGACAGCATAGGAACTGCACAGCTCATTTGCATACACACACACACAAACAGAGTTAAGGGCACAAGGTAGCAGCGGCTGTAACAAAGGCGTTGACAGGGGGGGTGACGGGCAGTGGAGACTCCTCCATTTGTCTCATAGGTCTCCCATAATCAGAACATTCCTTAGGCAGGTGCAGTGATACTTCTTCAGGGTTTTCCGCGCGATGTGTTGTGTCTTTCTCCTGTTTTGATTCCTCTTGCCGCTTGTCCTTGGCAGAGGGAACAAATTGATGATGCAGGCAGTCGAATATGTTAGAGATAAACAATTTCACTCCTGACTTGTTCAGGCAAACTCCATTTGCCTTATAAAGATGTCTGCGGTCCCAGAAAAAGTTATAATTGTCAATATGACAGAATGGTCAGTACAGGCAGTTGAAAGCCAGGTGTTCAGTGCAAACAATCTGCTGAATCTCTCCACTCCTCTTCTGACTGGCGGTAGAGGGCCACTGATGAACACCTCTGCATTTAGAGAGCTGACAGTTTCCAACAAACATTTAAAGTCTTCTTTCAGCACTTCTGACTGTTGTTTCACAACATCATTTGTTCCAATGTGTAGTACCACATTCTTCACAGTCGGATTTTCAGCCCCAATATGCAGGATCTTCTCAGCCAAGTCAGAGACCACATCCTTGGGAAAACAGAGTACTTTGGTGTTGTTCTTACTACACAGACCTTTTACATCTCTTACAGCAGAGTCACCCACAATCAGAGTTGAGAAATGAGAAATGGGAGGAGCTTGCATAATTTCTGGTCACGTGATTACAACTATAAGGCGTTGCCTGGTTACAGGGGGTGGTTCAATTTACCCACTGGCTCAACTTACCCCCTTCTCCCCTAATTATTTAAAAAAGTTAGTATCATTTAATCACTTATTACACACTGTAGTTAACTGAGCAGTGTGTGGGACATGCCAAAATCACGTAGGCCTACATCCAATGAAAAAATACAGTATAAAATTAAGGAAACACATTTCAAGAGACTTATCATTGTACTGATATGTGTGTAAATGTTTGGCCATTTATAATAAGACCTCAGAGTTTCATTATTCTGCTACATTTTCATGATGACTGAGTGATTCTGATGGGGACACCAAAGTTACTTTATAGTGATATTGACTCAAATACAATACAACATTTCTGTTTCAAAATGATTTTAGACTCAGTCAGCTTGGTGTGTTCAGGCAGATGAGGATGTGATGTTCCGAAAACTCTTAATATTGAAATTAAGATACACAAAAACATACAGCTGAACAAACATAACATTTAAAACTTTATCTTAAAGTTCAAATGGGTGGGGCATTTTGGGTAGACTTATACCGATCCTGTCTTTGGCTTCAAGCCTAGCCTGCAGCTAATAGTCCTAGCCTGTTGCTACTTCCATGGATGTATAATAAGAATGTTAACCGGCTACAACAACCTGTATAACTAGTTCCTGCTAAAAACTTCAACATGTTTACACAAGTTGGGAATGTATATTGTTGAAGGGCAGGGATTGATGGTTAAAAAGAAAGCTGGTGAAGGTGTGGAAAATCTAAAATATTTTCACTTCCCTGAGCTTGTCATTTGATCCTCCATGAACCACAGCGTCTCTGTCAGCTGTCTTCACTGATCACCTCTAGAAAAGCAGGTGTTCATGTTTATTGGAGAAGGGTATCAGGGATTGCAGGGGATTTTTCCAATTTATCTTTGAGCAACATTGAGCTAATACTTGACAATAAGAATAATCAGGGGCACTGGTGAATTGAACCAAATGTCAGGTGGTTTCCCAGGAAGTAACGGCTATAAAATAAAGACTCACACAGCTTCTTTCTTCAGCAGAAAAAAATATTTTGAGGAAGAGGGTATCAGCTAGGTTGTTGAGAAGCAGTTTGTGTTTGTGGCTTACCAGGAGCTATAAATACTGCAGGTTCAGCTGCTGACAGCTTGCAGACAGCTATGGTCATGGTTGTACTAGCAGGCATCAGGAGAAAGTAGGAAAAGGGAGCGGCCATGCAACTTGTTCATATAGAGACTTTGTAAAGTATAGCACTTGTTGGTTTAACTTTGAAGGGGACTTATCATGCAAAATGCACTCTTGTACGTCTTTTATACATGAATATGTGTCCCCGGTGTGTCAGGGAACTCACCAAGTGTCAGAAAACACAACCCTCTCTCTTTTCCTCTATACTCAAATCTAAAAAAAAAGGAGCTGTAACGGATCTGATACAGACTGATCCAGATTTGAATTATTTTCTACGTCACAAAAGGGGTGCTCCGCTTAATGGTCAATTCTCCACCTATCAGGGGAATGAGAGGTTGGGCCACGGCCGGCCATTGCCGCTCGAAAGCGCTGGAGACGCTGTTGTACATATGCCAGGCCTGTAAGTGGCGCTGTAGTCTGTCAGAAAAGCAGCGAAGAAGACTTCCCGCGCATGGTTGCCCTTCTGTTTATTCTCCGCTGTGGCTCTTTTTCTCCCTCCCGAGGCAAGCGTTTGCGCCTCCTGCTTTAAAACAAATGAATAATGACTCTATATAATCATATGTAAGGGATAATGCCGATCTAGATCCCTCCGCTTCGCGTCGGGCTCCTGATCGGCCTGTCGTGTTCTTTTCCCCATAATGACCACGTCGCTGCACATTATCCCGCTTATTACATGGCCACATTCACAACAAAGTAACGATATGACTCCCAATACTAATTGAAATGCTTTTATGGATTTAAAAAATGATTTTATTGATTTAAAAAATAGTTGTATTGATTTAAATTGACATGCATCCGCTAAGAAAAATAGTCCGTTGTTACTGTTTGAACTAATGTAGCAACGGCAGGAATTGCTTCGATAGCGTTTTTGAGGAGCTTTTTGATTACAGATTTGAAAACATCGTTGCTTGCTTTAAAAGTAGCACAATTCATTTTGTCAAACCTTGGAAAGTATTGTAATATATGTTGGATTCGCTCAGATGTGGCAGGAAACACTACCAATTTGTCAGAACTTTCCAATAAATACAGAGGCAGCTTTGTACAAAATATAGGACAATCTTTATTTTAACCACACAGTTCATTGGTAAGAGGAGAGGAGAGAATAAGAGGAAGCGAGTCCACGGGGCACCAGAAACCCCCACTAGACTGTGGAGTCCACTTTGAAATACACTTCAGCAGGGCTAGTTTTACTAGCGTTTAACGCGGCACACCACACCAAGAACACGGCATGCAAACACCCTCTGCCGGAGGCACAGAACTAGGCAAAATGAACACACACAGCACACACACACTGCAATTACCCAACCAACAATTTAGGGCGAGAGCTCCAATTTGTGGTAGCCTCTCCCCTGCTGCTCTCCTTCCATACACTGTAAAATACTTCTAAAATCAGACATACAACAATATAAATGGGTGTACGTAACTCGCCAGTTGGCGAGACCCTCCCCCGGGGTCTACGCTTGGGACGCCGTCCAACTCCCCGGGGATCGGCTTCGCTGGACGACGTGAACTGAGTCACTACTGGTGTCCGTGTTGCTTGGGCACTACCGCTGTCAGTTTCCCAGCTGTGAGTTCCTCCGCTGATTAACACACCTGTTTCAGTTCAGTTAATCAGTGCCCATGCAGGCGGATTCACTTCACACTTTTCCCCCCTCTTGTCCAAAAAGACTCGTCCTCGAGTCACTACGGTGCCATTTCGTAATCTCGAGACCACACCGGTAGCTTCCGCTGTCGGCCCGAACGTCCACCCCCTGTCGACGGTGCTACCGACTCTTCCCTTGGAGACTCAGACACAGCCACCGCGTCTGACGTCGCTGGGGGACCAGGCAGGCCCCCGGAAAGAGAGGCTGGTCCCTCGGCGGATAGGTTTCCTTGCGAGGCTCCTACAATTCGTCCATTGTCCCCCACCACAGGGTTCCTGTCCTCAACCACAGGGTTCTGGTCCTCCCCCACAGGGTCCCGGTCCTCCCCCACAGGGTTCCGGTCCTCCCGACTTGTTAGTGGTGTCCTCCCTCCTGCAGGGGCCTCCAGGGTGGGCTGGCGAAAGTGGACCCAACTGGCACCGAACTGGACCCGAGGACGCCGACTGGTCCCCGCTTGGGATCAGAAGCTGGAGGTGATGGTGCTGTTAAAGAAGAGGTAAAGGGCTTAAGTCGATTGAAATGGACAACACCCTCTGGACCCCCCTCTACTGGCACAAGCCTATAAAGCACTTCGGTCACCCTATCCACCACTCTAAATGGACCCTTGTACCTCCTCTGCAATTTCGGAGACAACCCACGCTTCTTAGCCTTATTCCGCACCCAGACCGATTCTCCCTCAGAATAATATTGGAAATTAGCCCTGAAGTCATAGGATGTTTTCTGTCGTTCTGATGCCTTAGCCTGGTGCTTCTTTACTGCCTCCATTAGAGTAGACAACGTCTCCCTCAGTTTAGACACATACTCATTCACTGAGGCAAATGACTTTTGGTTGTCCACATTTAGCACGATGTCAACAGGCAAGACAATTTCCCGTCCAAATAAGACCTGATATGGAGTGAAGGAGGTACTAGCATGTACACTGCTGCGGTAAGCCAACATCACATAAGGCAAAAGAGTGTCCCAGTTTAACTGATTATCTTCCACAAACAGGGCCAGCATAGACAAAAGAGTACGATTAAAACGCTCAATCAACCCATCCGACTGGGGATGGTATGGGGATGTGCGGGACTTATGGATATGCAACAGTTCACATAATTCCTTAAAGAGTGTGGACTCAAAGTTGCGTCCTTGGTCTGAGTGGATACTGCGTGGGGCACCAAAGCGACAAACCCATGTGTCGCTTTGGTGCCCCACGCTTCTGCCAAAACATTGGCAATGGTGCGTGCTTCCTGATTGGGGAGTGGGAAAGCCTCTGTCCACTTTGAAAAATAATCACCAACAACCAGAATGTACTTATTTTTACTAGCCGTCTCTGAGAGAGGACCAAGGATATCAAGTGCCACCCGTTCAAATGGTCTAGCCATAACTGATGGCTGTAACGGAGCACATGGCAGCCTTCCTGAAGTCTTACGCGAAGCACAATCCACACATTCCTTGACCCATACTGTAACATCTCTAAACCATCCTAGCCAATAAAAGCGGTCCTTAACCTTTCCCTGGAGTTTCTGCACCCCCAAATGACCTCCAGTAGAAACATTGTGCAGCTGTTCCAAAACTTTCGGCACTATGGACCGAGGCAGGATGACTTGCACTTGTGACGCAGCATCAGAGTATAAAGGTGGAATTCTCACTAGTCCAGACCCCTGCATTTGAAGCCGATTCCACACAGGGGAATATCTCTGAAGTTCAGGGTCTTCTGGCATACGACTGTCAGCCTGCTTTTACAGTCAATTATCCGCCGCAAATCGGTGTCATCCATCTGGGCCTGAGCCAATTCATCCATCTCTTCTGCCTGACATGGCACTGAAGCCGAGGGGGTTTCTTGTACTGCACCCACATTTTGGGTTATGTAGAGTTATATTTGTATTTATTCATGTTAGCAAACTATGGATAAGCTTAAAATGGGAATAATTTGGGTAAAACTGTGAGCTGCATTTGGGGCCTGTTGACATGTGTTTTTGAGGACAAAGGAAGATGGGGGAAGGTGAGAGCATGTCCTGATTTGCATTCAACTTAGAACGAGCTACAGTGGTTGTGCTATTAAGAGAGGTCTCTTGGGTTTCTCTGGTGGTTATCAATAGTAGCAGTTAAGTGAATACTGTTCAAACAATACCTGTGTTTGTGTTTTATATTGATTTCTCTGTTTTATCCTTTCATAAATGTAAGGACTACAAATGGCTATAAACATTCTGGGCTGGTTGGAGTAAACAGGGTTTTATGGCTCTGTGGGGGAGGTGTAGGTATGCAGGCCTTGAGACCTTTTGTTGGAAAGTGAGCCTGTTTGGTTTCCTGCTGCGTTTCCTGCTGCGTTGCGTCTCCCAATGAGATGACCTGAAAAGATGACCAGCTGACCTAACACCAAACCCCTCCTTCTTACTCTGGTATATATCCGGTGGATCCCTGGCGTTCGGCCTCTTCTTCACATGCTGCCCTCGGGTGAAAGTAGCTCTGCAGTATGCGGACCAGAGCAGGAGTAAGCCGGCATTACTCCTTAAGCATTGCAATATAACTGTAATATATCATGTTGTATTGTAATGATTGTATTGCATTGTCATATTGCCATTAAAGTAGATTATTGTTAACGGTTACTTTGTAGATATGGATTCCTTCCTGTATTATAACCAGCTTCATAGGAACGCGCGGAGATTTGAAAAGCGGATCAGATATCCCTTCAAATCTCTAACAAAATGGTGACCCGACGTCTAGAGATAACGAAGCTGAGGAAGAATTCAGACGCTTTCAAACATCTCAGACAATCAGCAGGACTCTGCAACTTTGCAAATAAGGTAAGCAGACGATGAAAGTCGCCTGTCTGTAATTGGATACGCTAAAACTTTAGGATTGTCTGTAGGCGTTTCACAGTGTTTTTATAGTTTAAATGGAATATACAATGCATATTTTACTATGTTAGGAAAGTTATATACAAAACGTAAACGTGGATCGACAGGTAGACGAAAGTCCTGCGTGACGTAAAATAGAGCAGTTTGGCGCGGATCTGCAGGTGTTTATTCCTGAGTGGCGTAGAAATGGTGCAGTTTGTGTGAATGCGAGGTTTGAATCCTGCACGGCAAAACCTGAAAACTCGATATATCAGATCGAGTCGCCGTTTAAAACTGGGGTTTAAATAACAGACCAATGCTAAAAGCTTAAAGCCAGAGGTCTGTTATATATTAAACCAAGGTAGAGCGTTTCCCTTTGTCTGGAAACTTCTGCTGCTGCCATCTAGTGGCTGAAAGGGGGTATCACACCCTTGAAACTTCTGCTGCTGCCATCTAGTGGCTGAAAGGGGGTATCACACCCTTGAAATTTCTGCTGCTGCCATCTAGTGGCTGAAAGGGGGTATCACACCCTTGAAACTTATGCGAGCTTAGAGTTTAATCATTACATTGCTGGCCGGTATTGAAGACGGGAAGCACGTTCCCAGTATATTATAACTGATTTTGGTAAACTGGTACAAAACAATAAGGGATTGAACATTTTTTACAACGACAGCACCAGGAGATGAGTAAACTCAAGAATCTGTAGAGTGTAAATACATTGTGCAAAACACATTTTACACTCGAACTGTTTGCAAATGTAGACAATATAAATAAATGTTCAGAAAGAAGACATAGGCCTACACTTGATTCAAATTTCATTACTGTGATCCGATTGGTGTGCTCTGCAGGTTTACTATTGTTCGAAGTAACAGTGGGATTTAAAATGAGAGAAGATATGGAGATGTTCTTTCATAGTGTGTGGAATATGTGATGCTGAAAACATGTAAGTATTTCAGAGTTGTGTTGGGTAAATATGTAACAATGGATGAAACAATTTTTGGAGTGAGTTTTTGTAATATCATAAGTAGACATTAATTATGTTGTTTAGATGGCATTTAACAACTAAGACAGATAGTATGATTAGAAAGAGACAGAGTGGAAAGGGTTGGATTTATTTAACATCAGTGTGCTAGACTTCTTATAGGTAATGTGTACCGGGACCTGGACTCCCCCTCTGAGTTAGAAAGGCTTTGATCCCGACCCTCCAAGCAGACAACGAGACCTAACCCAACAGGAGACTCCTCCTTCTCCATCGTACAGACAGAGAACCAGAGCTGAACCAACAACAACAACAAGACTACATCAAGACTGCAGCCAGAACTATCTCCACCTGTGGCATCCAGAACCAAACCAGCATGCTGACATACAGAGAGATACTCTCATCGGTCCCTCAAACAGGACATGAAGTTCCAAACTGCGCCGCGAGATTTGGCACAATAGACATGAGAGCAGAATCCGCCCTCCATAAAAACAGCAGAGAGACTGTAAAGGAGGAGTGCAACAACAGTGGCATGATGGGGCTGCAGATGTGACTGGGCCAATGGCTGCCTACAAAAGTTACAGCGGATGGATTTCAACAGCTGATGGACTGAAGAGAAGACAGAATCAGAGGAGTTGGCATGGTCGATTAGAAGTGAGGAGGCCGGGGTCACGGCTTGAGAAAACCAGGGGGAGGAGGAAAGGAGAACGGGAATGAGTGAGTTACACATAAACACACTTATTCACGAAACGCACATTTAAATAACTTGAATTAACTTCATAAAGACAGAAAGATTTATTAATCATTTGGTAAATTAAAAATAGCAGTAAAGAGGAAACTATTAAAGTAAAATGATAATCATCCTAAAACACACTGACAGAGTAGAACCATATTCTTCAATATTTTCATCATGTTAACAATTCATTCTTTAAGACATTTTTATTCACGTGTGAATAAAGTAGTGATCTCATTGGTTACAATATTGATCACCATTAAAAGGATAGTTTTAGGAACCACTCTATAGGACAAATCTTTGTTTGTATTAATGGCTAGTGCCAAGCCACATATTAAATTCCAATCTAAAGTGTTGATTTCACCATTGTGGCATAGTTATTACCAGACTTCGGTTTTAAATCCTTGATAAAGGAGGGAGTAATTGTTGCATGTTCGGACACCCAAGGTTCCACACACTGCTAAAGAGTTTAACATCGTTTTTTAAGTAGACCAGAATTATAATGAGCTATGAAATGCAGAGCGACACAGATCCTAGTAATGTTTTGACTCAAGATAATAGTTATTGTACAAAAGTTTCTGAAATAGATCATTAGACATTTTAATTAGTAGTGGTACTCGAAGGAAGTGAGTTTTGTACCAAGTTTCAGGAAAAGTGGGAGGCGGAAGTCCCAATGACAAGTGAGAATCATCTTGAAAATTATAGTTGAAATCGTGACATATTTTTGTAGACAAAGGATACTGGCCTATGCTGAAATGTCAAAGTCTCTGCAGAGCACGACACATGGCCAAAAAAGACGGAGACCAACTGACCTTTGACCCTGACCGACAGTGTAACTTGACAAGGCACTGTGGATGACTGACTCTGGGGTGAACCTGACCAAACTTGACATGACAACCAGACAGTGTGAGTGTGAATGTATGCCGGCATGTGATCAGTGTAACTGCATGATTCTAAAACAATAACTAACCAAGCATGTTTTTGGACTAACATATTATTTTGGAGCTCCAAGGGAAACAAGAGGTTTCCTAAAAATTCCACAAAAAGGGGAAACCGCACATGTGATATTTTCCTCTCACATGAGTTGGCGGTTTGCAAATGTAAAACTAAAATCTGAAGATTCTGTTTCTTTTAGGCCTGAAGGACGGAGAGGAACACTTCTTTTCACTGAAGTGTTCACTGTGGAAATAATGATAATAATGTTCGTTATGTCCCTAACCAATTACATGACAGTTTTTGTTCCCCTCCCATTACAGGCTTTTGTTACACATGATTTCATGTGTAAAAGGGGGGAGTGAGTATAATGTATAAATCTCAACATGGCTGTAAAATTCACAATTTAAATTTTTCTTTTAAGGATTGACAGAAACCTTCCGCCCCAACCCAGATGTTCAAACTGAGCATTGAATGTAATTAACCTGCTCCATATCTGGGGATAAGATACTGTTTGATGAAGGTTGAGATGTTTCTAAATATTGATTTGAATTATAACAGGTAACACAGAATCAGTGGCCAAGGGGCTACTGTGAAACCGAAGAAGTTGACCTGTGATAATGAAACAATTTTTTAATATTTTAACAGACATTAGAGTAACTGAGGTTTGAAATGTAGAAAGAACATATTACAGTTAAAGCTAAAACATAGTAATGTAATGAGACAGAATTTAATTTAGACAACATCATGTAACTAGCCTGGTAAAGAAGTAAAAGCCATAGACTTTATTGTTTAGGTCATTATGGGGATATACATTTCATCTAAATTTATAATAGAAAGACATTTGATGACAGTTTGTTGGAATTCTGTATTCATTTTTTCAGCGTGATAATATCTAAGCACTGACAGGTAGAAGCAGTATCACCAGGAAATCATTCACTTTGTTAGCATCGTGATTTTGGTTGTTTTTGAATCCATAACATTAGTGTGTTTCTTTACCAGAAACATTAGCAGTTCATATTATATTTGGATTTTAAATAGGATTTCATTTAAAAATAAACACAGATGCTTGTCAGAAATTCAGAGCTATTGAAATATGTTATTTAGTTTACCTAAAGATGTTGGGGTTCTTATTTAGTTGGCACAATCCAAGTATTAAGATTCTGAAGCTGCACTGGCAGATAGGAGGTCTACAATTAATTTAGAAAACCTGTTCACAGACGGCTGTTGTTTCAAGACACCCCACCAAGAGGCTCCAAGTGGGTCAAAACAGCTGAGCGTAGGCTTGAGGGAGTTGTATCAGATTTCTCCACACAGGTCACTGGCGCCAAAAGGGGGACCCGAGAAGCACGAGGACAAAGTGGCTCAACCCCAGGCTCTCCGACCCCGACCGAGTGACCCAGCGGACCTCTTATGCCGTCTGCCTGGGAGAAAAGGGGGACAGCTCGTACCACGGGAGCCAGTGTGCGGCGGGGAAACCACCTGCTAGGACCAGGGGACGACATCAGGACGGACGTGGCCCTGGCAGACGTGGACTACTCGGAAGCAGCAGACTGGAGGAGCAGGACCCTGGAGACATCCTTACAGCAGACGACCCGGGAGGCCATCAGCGGGCCGGAGGACGAGGAGGAGGAAGACCTCTCTCTAGCAGGCAGCCCAGAAGCTGCTGTCAGCGGATTGGGAGACAAAGACACGGCAAGCCAGGACGGCACAGGGAACTTGTCGAGGCAGCAGAGGAGTCTACTTCGCTCTGATCAGTTCTACCCGTGAAGGGAAAGCTGCATCTCCCCCTCCCTATTAGCTGTCCTTGTGGGCTATTCCTCCGGGGGGGGGGGGCTGATGATTCTAGCACTCAGCTACCCCCTCATGGTTCCTTCACTGCCATGGAAAGTGGTGTTCGGTCTCCATGAAGGTTTCAAGTACTCTGAATACCAGCTTCGGATGGATTTACGGACACAGTAGAAAAGAATGACCGTGGGTATATTTCAAAATGCCTTGTCTAAGTTTATCTCTGGAGAAGGAGATAAAAAGGGGGATTTGTAGAGTTATATTTGTATTTATTCATGTTAGCAAACTATGGATAAGCTTAAAATGGGAATAATTTGGGTAAAACTGTGAGCTGCATTTGGGGCCTGTTGACATGTGTTTTTGAGGACAAAGGAAGATGGGGGAAGGTGAGAGCATGTCCTGATTTGCATTCAACTTAGAACGAGCTACAGTGGTTGTGCTATTAAGAGAGGTCTCTTGGGTTTCTCTGGTGGTTATCAATAGTAGCAGTTAAGTGAATACTGTTCAAACAATACCTGTGTTTGTGTTTTATATTGATTTCTCTGTTTTATCCTTTCATAAATGTAAGGACTACAAATGGCTATAAACATTCTGGGCTGGTTGGAGTAAACAGGGTTTTATGGCTCTGTGGGGGAGGTGTAGGTATGCAGGCCTTGAGACCTTTTGTTGGAAAGTGAGCCTGTTTGGTTTCCTGCTGCGTTTCCTGCTGCGTTGCGTCTCCCAATGAGATGACCTGAAAAGATGACCAGCTGACCTAACACCAAACCCCTCCTTCTTACTCTGGTATATATCCGGTGGATCCCTGGCGTTCGGCCTCTTCTTCACATGCTGCCCTCGGGTGAAAGTAGCTCTGCAGTATGCGGACCAGAGCAGGAGTAAGCCGGCATTACTCCTTAAGCATTGCAATATAACTGTAATATATCATGTTGTATTGTAATGATTGTATTGCATTGTCATATTGCCATTAAAGTAGATTATTGTTAACGGTTACTTTGTAGATATGGATTCCTTCCTGTATTATAACCAGCTTCATAGGAACGCGCGGAGATTTGAAAAGCGGATCAGATATCCCTTCAAATCTCTAACAGTTACCATGCTTACGGTACGTCCACACAGCAGCTTTTCAAAAATCTCGAAGATCTTGGAGCTGGGCGTGTCTGAAAGCTTGGGGATTTTTTGCGAGCAACGCGACCAACAACCAATCACATGAATCTCCCGCCCCCGACATACAAAGCAAAAAACCCCGGGGATTTTATGTGAGCAATATATATATAAACTCCCCAAACAGGCGAAAACCTACCAGTTTCACCCACTGTCTCTGCCACCTCCCTCCATGCCTGGTTCCTCCGGTTTGTATCCCGTTAATAGTTCTGGTCGTAAAGAACCGGGTGATTTGCTACCTTTCTCGTTTGGAATATGAGGAAATGAACTGCGGTCTGGTTCTCCCTGCTTACACGCGGTTTGATTGGCTAGCGCTTCTACTGTTAGATTTGCATAAACGGGATTTGATTGGTTGACGCTTCCAGCTCAGCTTCAAAAGTTGAACATTGCTCAACTTTTGAATCCTGAAAATCCTGGAAATCTTCGCTTCGCTCCCCCACAATGCAGTTCGGCGAAAAGCGAGGCAAAGTGACGTCATCTCCATTCAAAGTAAATGGGCAGAGAAGCGTTGGAAGCGTTGGAAGATTTGTTTAAAGCTGCTGTGTGGACGTACCGTTATGCTTCCCTGTGAGCGATTCTGATCACAATGTGGCATTTTTTCTAGAAAAGCTGGTAGCCTGGAAAGAGCATCAGCATTACTGTGGAGCTTGCCTGGACGATGGATGATCTTGTATTGAAAATGTTCTAGCTGTTCAATCCAGCGAGCCAACTGTCCCTCCAAGCCCTGAAAATTGTGCAACCAACGCAGAAAAGTATGGTCGGTTCGCAAAACAAACTCATTACCTAACAAATAGTGTTTAAAGTGCTTTGTAAAGGTCACCATGCTCAACAGCTCCTTTTTGGTAGTTGCATATTTACGTTCTTGCTTTGTAAGGGTCCTGCTAGCATATGCAATAACTCGTTCTAGCGCTCCCTCCTCCTGAGACAACACTGCCCCAATTCCAACATCACTTGCATCTGTGTCCAAGGTAAACGGTTTACTGGGGTCAGGATATGCCAACACAGGGGTCGTGATCAGACTAGCCTTAAGTCGGTCAAAAGCACTCTGACAGTCCTCACTCCATCGGAAACGCTTCCCTTTCTCTGTGAGCTGATGCAAGGGGCGAGCTATGTCTGCAAAACCTTTTACGAAACGCCTATAGTACGAGGCTAGCCCTAAAAAACTTTGAACCTCAGTCTGGTTTTTTGGAACAGGCCACCCCCTAACTGCTTCTATCTTAGCAGGGTCTGGCATCACCCCCCCCTGCAGATATGACATGGCCGAGGTAATGGACCTGCGTGGAGAACAAGTTACACTTGGATGGTTTCACTTCAGCTTCTGGAGCATGCCATCCAGGCGGGTCAGATGCTCCTGAAAAGTCCGGCCAAACACAATAATGTCATCCAAGTAAACTAAACAAGTAGTCCACTGCAAGTCTGCGAGGATCAAGTCCATCAACCTCTGGAAAGTACTGGGTGCATTACAAAGACCAAAACTCAGGACATTGAACTCAAACAGCCCCTGGCGTGTGATGAAAGCAGTCTTGTGGCGATCTTTAGGATCTACTTCCACCTGCCAATAGCCACTCACCAAATCCAGTGTGGAAAACCAATAAGCATGACTAAGACTATCCAAGGCATCGTCAATTCTGAGAAGGGGGTAGGCATCCTTTCTAGTAACATCATTGAGTTTCCAATAATCAACACAGAACCGAAGCCCCCCTTGCTTATTTTTCACTAGCACCACAGGTGCTGCCCATGGACTACAGGAAGGACGAACAATACCATTGTCCAGCATTTGCTTTACATTTTCAGTTACTTCTTGCTGTAAGTGGAGGGGAATTCTTCGTGGGTGTATCTTAACAGGCTTGGCATCCAGTGGCGGCGCCAGAGATTTCCTCTAGGGGGTGCTGTGGGGTAGCTTGACGTTTCATAGAGGGTGCTCAAACATCTAGGGTTTCCCATTAATGCACCAGCGCTACAGTTAAATTGTCTACTGCAACACACACACACACACACACACACACACACACACACACACACACACACACACACACACACACACACACACACACACACACACACACACACACACACACACACACACACACACACACACACACACACACACAGTGCACCCGCGACTGTTACAATGAAGGCTCGATAATCAGCTCACGGCATATAGGCAGGGGTAAAGTGCTATTTTTACAAGTGGAGAGCGGACCTCACCTCCTCTAGGAGGGTCCTCACCTCCTCTAGGGGGGTCCGGGGGCATGCTCCCCCGGGAAGATTTGTTTTTAAATATTGAAGTTAAAAGCATCAATCTGGTGCACTTTGAGAGCAACATTAAGAGATCTATGGATACATCTCTCAATACCCATACGAAACAGAACTGTCAACAGATTTACTTTTTCTTTATAGATATTTTACAAATCACTCCCCTTTTAAAACAAACCGTTTGAGACCCACTGAGATAACTAGACTAAAGTTAACCATCTAAACACTGAGAGAGTCCTTTACTTCACCTGAGCTGAGGTTACCTGAGACTCTCCGTCTGACAGGAGAGAGTTCTCCCTCCACCTTGTTGTTGAAAAAGCTCCTTATATCCGTTAGCTTGGCTAGCTAGCACCAGATGCTAACCACTGTCACTACCCGATCTGCAGCTCTGCCCGATCTGCAGTGTGCATGTGCGAGATGGTCCACCATATTGGACAACTCCGGACGGCAACCCAAGATGTCACTTGACACAGTGGCTTTTAGCAAAGCTCAAAAATAAAACGAGAGAGAGATGAGTTATTGTTATTACAACGTGACTTCACTATTATTTAACAACTCTTTTTATGGGGTTCTTTTATTTGGGGTTAAGTACATTGTCAGAATAAGTGAGAAATGAATTTAACTTCTGTTAGACAGCTATATGCCATACGTTTTTGCACACATTCACAGTAAATATGTATTCAGTATGATAGCTGTCTAACAGAAGTTAAATCCATTTCTCACTTATTCTGACAATGTACTTAACCCCAAATAAACGAACCCAATAAAAAGAGTTGTTAAATAATAGTGAAGTCACGTTGTAATAACAATAACTCATCTCTCTCGAGTTTTCCTTTTTAGCTTTGCCAAAAGCCACTGTGTCAATGTTGTCCTATTTGGGTTGCCGTCTGGAGTTGTCCAATATGGCGGACCATCTCGCACATGCGCACTGCAGATCGAGTAGTGACAACCACAACGATCTCCGGTAGATACCCACTGGTGCGCGAGGCGAGCTCTCTCGCTCGCGCACGCACGCACGCACACAAAATGGCTCGTGCCACACACACACACACACACACACACACACACACACACACACACACACACACACACACACACACACACACACACACACACACACACACAGAGCAGGGCTTGAATGAAACACAGAGACCCAGAAGTAAGCTACTTGTACTCACGAGGCCTATTATGTGCAGAATCCCTCTCGCTTTCAGTTGGTTTTGATTGAGTGATTGAGTTTAAGGATTAAAAACGATCAATTTTTCACTTTGCTGTTAGCAAATCATTTGGCGCTCTAGCTAACAGGAAGTCACCCAAGTATCACAAAGTAATTTAGTCTATGGGTAGGTCAAAAATCGAATGGGTGCTGGCCATTGGCCTAATCATATCACCTGTGTTGGCTTTATGTGTTTGTTTCACATATGCATTGATGTAATCAATAATATTTCTAATTTAATTTAATAAAAATAATAATAATAATTTTTGGAGAAAAAAAAACCCACATATTTCTTGGGGGTGCTTTGGCAATCCTGGGGGGTGCTTCAGCACCCCCTAGCTCCCCCCTGGCGCCGCCCCTGGGCATCCCCTGTGTCAATCTCATGCAAGATCAAGGGAGTCCTGCCTAAATCAGTCTCCCCACGACTAAACACAGAGGTGTTGCAGTAACTGTCTGATTGCACTAAGCTCCCCAGGGGAAAAGCCCTTCTCTTCCACCCCAAACTGTTTCATAAGCATGTCTACTGTCCAAGACTGATGTACGTCTCCGCTATCACCGTCTTCGCACTGCTTCACTTCATCCCCCACCTCAATGTCGGTGAATAGCGTGCCCACTTTCATGCCCTTCTTTAATGTTCGCACTTCATTGTTTACATTGATAACGCGTACTGGCAGCAGGCCCTGTTCAACTTTGCAAACCACTCGGGCTACCAATATGTCACAGTGTCGAGGGAGAGAGGTGGAGGGTTCCAGCATCCCTTCCGCATAATCCCCACACCCGCTCTGGACCTGACCCCAAATGATGGCCTCGCTACGTGGGGGAACAATGGTATCAGACTGCACAGTAACTACTTGAGGCCAGGCCCGGACTGGCCATCGGGAGGACCGGGAGGTTTCCCGATGGCCTGGCCTGTTAAGTGGCCTGCTGGCCTGAGGATTTTTTTTGTTTATGTATGTATGTATTGTGAACGCAACGCTGCGCAAATGTGAGTCTGACTCTGCCTCACAGAGGGTGACTGGCTGTCTACATGATGTGGCCTGCCGACATGGCCACTTTCATACAGATCATACACTAAAGTCCTCGATTGGTCTCTCATTCAAGCTCGGGAGGGTGTGTATGTGTGGCGGGCGCGAGCGTGTGAGAGAGAAAGCGCGCGCAACGGTTACGTGTATTGTTGTTGTTAGCATCTGGTGCTAGCTAGCGGCGCTAATGGATATAATGAGCTGACTGTCAACAAGGTGGAGGAGAGTCCTCTCCTGTCAGACTGAGAGACTGATAACTACAGCTCAGGTGAGGTAAAGGACTCTTGAGTGTTTAGACAGTTAACTTAGTCTGAGTTATCTCAGTGGGTCTCAAACGGTTTGGTCACCATTTATGTAAACACATATTTCCATTTGAAAGGGGAGTGATTAGTAAAATATGCATGAATAATAATTTAAAAAAATTAACTAGGTGAAAAAAGGTAAGATAAACTTTAAAAACGTGTTGAGAGCTAAAACTAGTCTTTGCTGCTGCCTCAAAGAGGAGCAGGGGGAGAGGAGGGAGACATGAGAGGCTGGTTCAGGAGCACAGACACACTCACAACTATAATGAACCACAAATAAATAAACAAGTTTCAATGTTTTTTCATATTGGATATGGTATGTTATTGGTTATGGCCATGTTCTTATAATTTTATGATTATTTAAATGTATACTGTTCTGTTTCATATGGGTGTAGTCAGGCGCTGGTGTAGTCTCTTTATTTCCCCCTCAAAGTGCACCAGATTGATGCATTTAAGTCCAACATCTTAACAAAAAAAATCTTACGGGGGGGGCATGCCCCCGGACCTCCCTAGAGGAATTGAGGTCCACCTCCACTTAAAATATGGATATGGATAGGTTCCTAAATAGATTTGCAAAACAAATTTAAATAGTAACCCATGTCCATATGTTTATTCTGGGGTAGTAGATTTAAAGTTTAGGGCTATCACTACGGGCAGCAACGCTGTAAATATTGACAAATAAATCCAGGAAAATGGCACAAAAGAAAACTGGTAGTGGCCTGGCTGGGTGTATAACTCCCGGCCTGACTTATTGTCCCAGTCCGGCCCTGCTTGAGGCTTTAATGATGGGATAAGATCAACCAGGGGAAATTGCTTGCCCATAATTTGGCAAGTCTTTTTCCCTAGATCAACCAACCACAGCTCCATATTGCGATAAATGGTAAATGGTAAATGGACTGTACTTATATAGCGCTTTATCCAGTCTTTACGACCCCTCAAAGCGCTTTACATACTACATGTCATTCACCCATTCACACCCATTCATACAGAGCAGTACCACTTGCTCTAGGACCTAACATTCATACACCGTTGGCCATGCCATCGGGAGCAACTCAGGGTTAAGTATCTTGCCCAAGGATACATCGACATGTTGGCTGCACGGGCTGGGATCGAACCCACAACCTTCTGGTTGAAGGACGACCGCACTCCCTCGCAGCCACAGTCGCCTAACGGCCCGTCTACACTACAGGCGTCGAAAAAGCTTGAAGCTGGGCGTGTCTGAGGCTTGGCGATTTTTTGCGAGCAACGCGACCAACAACCAATCACATGAATCTCCCGCCCCCGACATACAAAGCAATAGCAATGTTAAAACGAAGTAAACTGGATATAAAATCCCCAAACAGGCAAAAACCTACCAGTTTCACCCACTGTCTCTGCCACCTCCCTCCATGCCTCGCTCCTCCGGTTTGTATCCCGGTAGATGAACAGAGACTGATCATACAGCACCGGGTGATTCACTACCGCTACAATGAATTTTCCCTCAATTTTTTTGAATATGAGGAAATGACCTGCGTAGTCTCTCCCAGCAGCGGTTTGATTGGCTAGCGCTTGTACTGGCAGATTTGCATAAACGGGATTTGATTGGCTGACGCCAGCTTCGAGCAAGCATCGAGCCTCAAAAGTTGAACATTGTTCAACTTTTGACGCCGATAGACGCTCGCGATGCTTGCAACGCCTTGCCATGCTACCCACAATGCAGTTCGGCGAAGTTTGAAAATATCCTACGTCACCCCATTCAAATGAATGGGCGAAGCGTTGAAAGCATTTTTTGACGCCTGTTGTGTAGACGGCCCGTAAGAAGTCGATAAGAAATCAAACCCAAGCAGGATCTCTTCTGAGGGAATATCGGAGACTAAAAACTCTGCAACAAGCGCAAGGGAATCCAATTGACATATAGTCTGCCAGCACCCCACAATATGCATGCCCCCACCATTTGCTGCCGTAGCCCTGCCTGTATAATTCCCCAAATCACACCCTCCTTTAGTAACAGAAAGCCACAGCTGCTTAGGAATTATAGAGCATGAGGCTCCAGTATCTACAAGTACATGACAGTCAAACCCACCTATTTTAGCTTTAAGATAGCCCGAACCACCCTTTCGACTATCAGGGACCTCAGTGGATAAAGCAGGGGGGCAGACATTTGGCCCTCTGTGCACGCCCCCTCTAGTTTCCCTGTAGATAAGGACAGTCCCGCGGCCGCCGTATGCAGGGTTGGGTTGTAACGGAATACATGTAACGGCGTTACGTAATCAGAATACAAAAATCAAGTAACTGTATTCAGCTCGCGTTACATTTGAAAAACGAGTAATCTGATTACAGTTACTTTCGTAAACCTGAAGTGAATACATTTTGGATTACTTATTGGAATTATTGGTGGAAAGATTTCCTCACAACATTTAATATTCATTACTAAAGGTACAGCCGAATCATCAAAGCCCACAAAACCTATTACCGCCGCAGATGGACCAAAAAAGCGTTTGAAAAAAAATCGCGGGTCCGCTCAGTGAAACAATAACAGCGAAACATGGAGGAACACAAGTCTGCGTTTAAATCGCGTGTGTGTGTGGTTAAAACACATCAGCCTGCGATCGCTCTTTCTTTAGCCTTACTAATGATTATTTCTGAAGGTAAACACAGTGAAGGCGGTGCGTGAAAGGCACTGCGTGCTCTTCTTCTCAGAGGCTGAGTTAACCCTCCCGCTGCCTCCTGGCGCTGCAGAGATTTCATGAAGTGAAGAAGGTGTTCCTTCTATAAAACAGCTGTGGGCAGCAGATACTGTGAGAGTCACGGACATGAATTCATAGATCAAGGCAGACTGGTGCACACACTCTCCTGTTTTGCCAATCCGGTGCTTAAACAAATATAGCTCGACTACACCCCTGGCCGTAATGTGCTTAAAATGAAGTCCGAGTTTGACATTTTAATTCATGTCCTGCCAACACTGGCAGGACAGAAGGCGACACGCCCGTTCTAAGCCGTGTCCCTCACTCCTCACATCCCAAGCTGCATCCCCAAAAAGTTAATTATGTTGTTACATCGTTTCAGATGTTATGTTTCAGTTGTGCTCTTGATAAGCCATTAAAACAGTAAAAACACATGCAGTGTCCTTTTGCTTTTTGTGTCTCCTGTACACCAAAACATACTCATCTGTGATGGAAAAAGAAAGTAATCCAAAAGTAATCTAAAAGTAATCTGATTACGTTACTTTTTTAAGACACGTAACTGTAACTGTATTCGGATTACTTTCAGAGCCATGTAATCAGTAATCAGTAACTGATTACATTTACAAAGTAACCCTCCCAACCCTGGCCGTATGTGACGATTACAGCCACACTCCCAACATCCTCTCAACATCCTGCTTGGGTGCAGGAACACGTGTTTGACCTAGGTGAGGGGAGGGGCCTATCCCTGGTGTTACAGGGACAGCCTGTACTGAAACTTTTAGTGATTTAACTTCCTGTCGCAAACCCTCTACAACCCCCAAGAGTGCATCAACCCGCTCATCACTGGCAGATTTCTCCGCAACCACGAGCACTCTAGCATCCGGGGCTGTGTAACCACTCTCTAAGCCTCTGATAAGGTCAAGTTCAGCTGCAAGATTAATAGCATCATCCAGTGTAGCAGGTTTGGCGCTGTGAAGGCTAACGCGCAAATCTCCACCTCCCACAAAAGTGGGATACGCTCTAACAACCAACCGCTGTATCTAGATATCCCTGCCCTAAAGCCAAAGTAACTGGCAACTGAATATGTGTCGCCGTTTGATGTCTATGTCTGGACCGCTGCGTACAAAGGAGGGTTTCTGCCCCATTACTTCTCTTCTTACTTCTATAAGAATAAAACACGGAGGACGGTGATCTCTTTTTCTCCCCCTCTTCTGACAGCCCAGCAGCTGATCTCAAAGCACGCTCCCCTCTCCTGCAGTGGGGTGTGGTCAGTTGCAGCTCACAGAATCAGCCCTCTGCAAAAACAGGCTGGAAAGAGCAAATGGTGCGAAATGAGGCATGGCTAAAATGCAGGATCTGTTTGGTATTTTGAAAAAAAAACTATATTTATATACTTTATATAGATATGGCCCGACAATATGTTGTTCAAATATAGCATGATATGTCCCCTTTAAGACCCAAGCACCCGCACCCCGTTTGAGCGCCAGGACAGAATTATTTCAAAATGTCGCTCCTCAGCAGTCAAAAGCTTAACTGCTCTTATTTATGTGGTTGTCTGTATGAATTTAAGACATAAATGTAGTATTTTTAGTTTTTGCGTTATCAAGTCTTCTCAAATCAAGCTTGATAAAGTACATTTCCTTTTCATATCTGAAGTACTAGGAAGTCACTCTGAAACTGAAAATGTTGATGTCATCGCGGCTTTACCGCAAGGACAAACTCAAGCATTAACACAGATATTTATCTGTAGTATACTTACATGTAAACAGGGTTCCCACGCCTCTTTAACATGAAACTAAAGGACTGTTTGGGCCTAATTCCTTCTAATTCAAAGACATAACAAGGCAAACTTTAAGATCAAGGTTCATTTCAAATGTTTTTCTACTCGTGGGAATCATGTACAAATATAACAAGCACCCATCATTGTAAGAACTAGAGGAAGTTTCTCAGTATCTTTATCCCTTTTCTTGGCACAGATAACACTCATAATAACTGACAACTGCCTAATATAAATGCATTTTGAGTGCAGCATAAAAACACTGGACTGAATGTAGCAAACTGTAGTAATTGGGCTCCTGAACTGAAAAAAAGGAAAAGTATTGTTTTCTTTCCATTGGTTTTAAATATTTTTGTCTTAATCTTAAATGGCCTTAAGAATTAACTGTTCCATTCTGGACTGAGAAATTAACAAAACTACAAAAAGGGTATGTAGGATTTCTACATACTAGGTGGAAATGTTGCGACAGACTGTTGGACAGCTATATCAACAGCAAGCGGAAACGACTGAGGAGGTCAAAGTACAACCAGGAGGAGTGGTGTGCTGTAACCATGGCTGTAACATACAATCTCAAACAACCACACTCGGGACTCTTAACATACAAAATGTTTTATCATTTGCTATTTTACAATATTTCACTGAACAAATCTAGAATTTTTTCTTCCAAGAAATGTGATAAACTTATGATATTCATGGTTAGTGTTGTTGCTCAACATTTTCTCATTATCTTTGATCTAATCTTAAACATTTCTGGTCTCACAGTTTCTCAGTATCTTGGTCCCTTTTCTTGGTACAGATAACACTCAAAATAACTGACAACAGCACACACATTGCCTACACTATAGCCTAATATAAATGCATTTTGAGTGCAGCAGAAAAATACTGGAATGAATGTTTAAACAAAGCTTGAGCTAAAAGTAGTATAAAGCTGTTTAAACATAGATAGGTAACCACATAAAACCACACACATTTAGCAGGTGTAAACATACATCTCAGTCACATACATATCTTTCTTGTAAACTAATTACACGACTAGAATTGGACAAAACATTTGGACGGAGAAGATTGAAATGGTCTTTTCAGTGCAGCTACAGACAAGGACAAAAGAAAGAGCATAAAAACAGTGGTCGTTTGAAAATTCACAGACAGACATGTGACTTAACAGGACTTGTGTTGGGTACATGTGTCTGTCTGAGAGGATCCCTTGTTTCGGGTTCAAAGTCTACACTCCAGTCTCCTTCCTCTTTAGCGAGCCTTGTAACTTCTGGTCCAGTCTGGTTTTGGAGAGAGTCTGAGGCCTGAGTTTAGGGCCTGAGACAGGTGGACAGTTCTCGTCCGTCTCCTCGTCAGAGATGCTGGCTGAGACGGTGGAGGAGCGACGCTTGACCCTGGTAACCTCTGTCTGCTGAACTCGAGGTGCCATTTCCTGTTGTTGAGACATTGCGTTGCGCAGACAGTTGAGCCACTGCTGCTTGTGGTAGACGTCGTTCACATGCAGAGTGTGAGACTGGCCATGGGAGGGATCCAGAGAGCGCACACGGAAAACATTCTTAGCTAGAGGGACACAGAAGTCAGCAAATTATGTATTAGGTCAGGACTATTATAACTTACAACAGACATTAATAACTATCTATCGAGTATTATTTTTGTGGTTGGCGTCAAACTGTGGAACTCTAGACCAAACTATTGTTCAACAACAAATCTAACGTTTCAGCTTATGTAAGATCCAAGTTAAGCTTTATTTTACTGTGAAAAACTAAGACCTGCCCCATCCAGCAGTGCCTTGTTCAGAGGCTAACGGCCCGTCTACACTACAGGCGTCAAAAAATGCTTTCAACGCTTCGCCCATTCATTTGAATGGGGTGACGTAGGATATTTTCAAACTTCGCCGAACTGCATTGTGGGTAGCATGGCAAGGCGTTGCAAGCATCGCGAGCGTCTATCGGCGTCAAAAGTTCAACAATGTTCAACTTTTGAGGCTCGATGCTTGCTCGAAGCTGGCGTCAGCCAATCAAATCCCGTTTTTGCAATTCCCGCCAGTACAAGCGCTAGCCAATCAAACCGCGTGCAAGCTGGGAGAGCCAGACCGCAGTTCATTTCCTCATATTCCAAACGAGAAATTACGGTAGCAAATCACCCGGTTCTTTCCGACCAGAACTATTTACCGGGATACAAACCGGAGGAACCAGGCATGGAGGGAGGTGGCAGAGACAGTGGGTGAAACTGGTAGGTTTTCGCCTGTTTGGGGATTTTATATCCAGTTTACTTCGTTTTAACATTGCTATTGCTTTGTATGTCGGGGGCGGGAGATTCATGTGATTGGTTGTTGGTCGCGTTGCTCGCAAAAAATCGCCAAGCTTCAGACACGCCCAGCTTCAAGATTTTTTTATGCCTGTAGTGTAGACGGGCCGTAAGGATGTATCAAGCACCCTTTCAAAACCCTGAAAATTCACAGAGTTTATGAAAACGATGATGGCCTACTTTGACTTTGAAGCAAAATAGGATTTTATCATAAATTAATTTGTAAATAATTGTTATGTTGATGTATTCAAAATACTTTCTGACCAGCAGTCCAAGACACAAAAATATATTACATTTTCAACATTAAAGAGTATCATTTCTGGATAAATTAAACAATTAAGCACAATGTTTGTAAAAATAATGGGTGACAAAAATTGCCTCAGCCACACTTCGCCAGCAGATGGAGTGAAAATCAACTGAACTCACTTTTCTCTCCGTTGGTGAAAGCCCCTCTGAAGGACCCCCCCATGCGGATCTCTCCATCCTGCAGGTCCTCTAGAGCCAAGTCCCGAACCGGGATGGGCTGTCGGTAAACCTGGAAGCAGCTCCGGTCGTTACGGGTCACCGGCCGGGTCATGATCAGGAGCTCACAGAAGAGGAACACATGCAGCCTCTGTGAAGAGACACATTATTAAAACCATTAAACCTATTATAATACAGGACAATAACATGTATGCAGAGGGTAATAAGGTAAGTAATCCTCACCGAGCCACTCTTGTTCCGCAGCTCGCCGTGACAGAGCAGGGTCTTACAGTTATCTATGAGAGGGTCTCGCTGCTTATCATCCAAATACTCCAGTTTGTCTATATAGTACTGGCACTCAGACTCCCCTTTTCTCACGTTGATATCTGACAGAATCCCCTGGATAATAGTGATCTGGATAATCAAGGAAAGACTCATTAGTATAGAAAAATACACAACTAAATCATTTGTGAAATAAAAGCCATGTTAATTTTAGATTCAACAGCTAAATAAAAGCAACAGCACTATCTGTCATGAGGATAACGTACAGCTCTCTCCAGACTGGGTACGTCCGGGTGATCAGGAGCAGTGTGTTTCAGGATCTCTCGCAGCAGCAGTGGGTATTTCACCAGGCGTGAGCGCGGGATGTCTAGGAAGCTCCAGAGGTCCAGCTTCCTGCTGAAAGGCGACTCCAGGCAGCGCTGCAGGAAGTCCTGGACCCGCCTGTCCTGCTTCTTCTGGTCCAGCAGGGCTTTGGCTGCCAGCTGGTTGCTGCAGTACTCTTTGTAACCATTCAGACCAGGCAGCTGAGAAAACACAGTGACAGTTACAACCTTTTTACACGCTGAAATGTGTCACATTTGAAGATGTGGGTAAAAAACCTATACACATACCCAGTCTATAACCATCTGTCCAATCTGAGATATTGTTCCATCAGGGCCAGTTCCCTCTGTCAGTTTCATCAATAAGTCTGCAAATACAAAAATCACACAGTCAAAAGTTATGGTGGCTCCTAGAGCTTGACGCACTGCAAATTAAAATCCATGCTAATATACAAAACATATTTTGACGAGAAGGCACAAAACCAACTACTGCAAGAAGTTCACAACACACCTGTAACTATTATCCAAAATAAAAGTGATGCACACGGCTGAGAAACGCAGTACTTGCTGTTGCCGTTCGCGGATCATGAAATTGTTAAAGGCAGCTATCTGTCAGTGTTTTTTTAAATACTTACATTTAAGATTTATTATGTTATTTTCACTTTGTGATGACAACATTTAGCGATATTACTGCAATCTTAATGCAATCACATCAGTGGATAACCGGTGTCAAAAAATGCATTAACCAGAAATCATGGCAACCACTAGGACGGCCCTGTTATCAACTTTTAGTGTCCCTTGGAACCAGTTTCCAACATGCTGTGAGCTAAGTAGTGATTTGTCTAAATGATGTGCATTCCCGTCAAACTGGTGTTTTCTCATTTGCTAGTGTCTAGTCTATTCGTATACATTTTCTTAAATGTGCATAGCATTGAGCTTTGATGGCTAACATAAGAATCATTCCATGCATCAATTGAAGCACTCAAAGCAAAGAATGGGTAATGGTAATCTACCCTCGTGTAGGGGGATGTATGAGTCCAGGTCCCCAAATATTTGAGCCAGTTCCTCCCATGTCATGATGGAGAGTTTTAGCATCGGATCATGGTATGCCTAGATGTGAGAAAAAGCAGCAGTCAGCACACCTTTTTCTTTAAACTGCAGGATAAATGTATTGATTACTTTGTATGGTTTTAAATAAAGATTTTCTAACCTTTCGTGCGAGTTGGAGATCTTCTATGAGATCTTGTTCTCCCCTGTAAAGCTCATGAATCGCCTGAAGAAAAAAAACACACACAGCAGGAGAAGATATTATTGTTATGCTCTCTGTATTTATTATTTAACTTTAAAAAGCCTGAACTGCCTAACCTCCTGTCTCTTGATCTCTTTGGTGGAGAACGTGCTCTTCTGATGGACGTCGAGCGTCTCGGACCACAGCGTGCTGTTCCTGCGTTTTGTTGGAGTCGGACCTGCCAGCTTGCTGCCGCCTCTGAGGAGCATCCCTGGTGACTTACTGTCAGCACGCATTGACATAGACTTTTGGGGGGGGAAATAAAGAGTATATTATAGTCAAACACATTTTTCTATTTATACATCTACAATGTATGTTTTTAGAGTGGGTGGGACAAGAGTATGGCATTCACCTGGATGGTCTGTCCAAAGCGCCGCACAGCGCCATTCTTTGAAGGAGAAATCAAGTTTACGAGGGACGAAACTTTGGCTAGAGGTCGGACTCGCTTGTTACTGGGTTCCTGGGAATAAAGGGGGGGAGAAACGTATTTATTTCCAATGGATTGTATTGAGGTATAGACTGTAGTGGTGTAACACTACCTTGAATAAAATGGTACTGTTTGATAAAAGGCTCATATTTAGAATAAAACTTTTACCAACTTATATTGTTTAACACCGGATAGAAATGCTGATGAAAAATAAGACATGTCCTAATTTTACTTAGAAAACAGTTTAGTATATGATAAAGCATTGCTGTTGTTTGGTGTAAATATGCAACGAAACCTCTGAACTGGCCGGCCATGACAGAAGCCAGTTTCATATCTGTTTTTTAAGGACACATTTATTCACGGGTGTCACATGGCGGTTTTACCCATGATGGCACACAGTGGGACATACGGTAACGTCACAGCCACAAATACACATCATGTCTGCTCTGTGTTCTTTAGCATGAGTGAAATTGTCAGAGATCACACAACAAACGGACAGACGGGAAGCTGCCCTGACTCTCACCTTCAGGTCGAAGCTGGACAGACTGACTGTGTCATCTTCCTTCTCTTTGCGTTTTCTCTTCTGCAGCAGAGGAAGAATACAAATATGTTACATTCACATCCCATTTGAAAATACTTCCACGTATTTGTGATACATGTTGAAGAATTAATTAACTTACTAGACTGAAGTCCCACGGGGTCCCAGGCGTGAGAAAGGTGAAGGAGCTTCCTCTCTGCAGTGGAGGTCTACAGGAAAGGAGACAAAAAGCAACGATCAAGCACAATGACAACAGGTTCATATCAACATTAAAGTGTGACTGCCTGCTTCTCCGTTGACTATGTCTCTTTTTATTGATTAAAGATGTACCGAATCTGATATGTGCAAACGCTGGCAGCTAAAAAGCACCACTAATAGCAGTCAAAGTATACAAACTCGCGCTGCACAATGAAGAACATATTTGATAATGTTTTTGAATATCATGCTAACAAAAACGATAAATAGATATTAATGAGTTCTGATGCTTTTAGTCATAATGCTTATAGATTGTTGAGAGATGACAGTTTTATTTTAAAGTGCAGTTTTGTACCGATACTCACTGATATTCTTTAAACTAACCTAAAAAATACCCGAGTGAAATATGGCCGTCTTGTACCATGTGTATATGGTACAAGTCTACATTGCAATGACGATAACAAATAATATATATTTTGCAGTCCTCACACAAACACAGCTTAAGAGAAGCATTGTTTATAGGGAATCAGTTTCAGCTCTGCTTTTATGATGGATGCGTTTTGTATGCCTCTTTTGCTACACTCACTGTTATGTTTCAAATGTGTCCAACACTGTGGATGACGCCTGCGGGACGTTAATATTTGAACCATACAAGGAACTGAACCGCTTTTTGCTTCTTAAAAAAAGTCAGTTATGTTCTGACAAAACACTGCAGCTACAGAGAGAAACAATGTCCTTCTATGTCAAACACTCGCTGAGGTTGATGTCAGGTGAACACACTGCTTGTTATCCTGCCTTCAAGTTACGTTGGAAATAACCAAATTATGAGTGGAGGGTAAGTGAAATAAGAGTAAGTGATGAGGAATAACAACATTTAATTTGAATAGTAAGGAGCAAAAAGCATGTCAATATGTCAGTGTTATAGAACCTTAATAACAAGATAATGAAGGTGAGGTTATAAAGTTGAAACATTTGAGTTTTTGGCCCTTTCTAATGATACGTACACCGTAGGAATGCAGCGATATGAAGCCAACACAAATATTGCAGTACTTTCACAACCCTATCTGCAGCTTGAAAAAACAAACACAGGTGCAGTACAGGTTTAACTTTTCAGACATGCCATTGAGTGTTTCAGTCTGTGTTGCTATTGAAGAGAAACATTGAAAATACAGACTCCAAAGTGCCCATTATCAGAATTATAGAAACAATCCAGTATTGGCAAACATTAATCTGCATCTGCTGAAAATATTATTCAATTCATTTTTCACTCTACAGAAGTGACTGATATGTTATTTACATTTATCAGGCAATATTGTCATTTTTGTTCCAGCTTTTACATTGGGATGGTTTGTGACTTTTCATAATTGTAACTTCAAATACTTTATTAGTATTGGTATTATAAATTAATAATACAAATTACAATCAGATTCAGAATTAATTGCCTTTTTGTTGACTCCTAGTTTTTAAAATGGTATTAAATCATTTCATCTTTAAAAAAAATAAAAGCTACAAAATAGACGTTTATGACATTAATGAGTTTCTGTTGTGCATTTTTCATGTGATCTCAAAATATCAAAGCTATACTGTTAGATACTTAACCAGATCATGCCCACACAATATTTCAAGACTACAGACCCATCAGAACAAATGTGTGACATTTTTCCTTTATCAAACTAGATTACAAAAGATTTAAAGCATGGCAAATCGTGGTGACACAATCCGACGTTACGTTTTACGAGGTGCACTTGAATGCAGCATTTGCCAGTTACAATAACAGCCTGTCCGTCACCGTAGGCCAACTAGATAACGTTAGCTCGAAATGTGCTAAAGTCGTTGAACAGAACAAACTGAGCTTTCAAATATAAAATAAATGCATAACGTTAATATAATATCACGTATTTTTGACTCACTTTTTTGAGTTGTTTCTCCGCAGTGTGTGTGGAGAAGCGGCGCTGATAACTGATGTCGTTGAAGTCCTCGATGACATCCTGCGAAGTTTCGGTTTTTTGTTTCCCACCACCCTCACACCAACTTCTTCATTTTCTTCCATTTTGTAGGAGTCACCTATACCGAGACGTGGTTATTGATCAAGCAAACTAAAAAGAAAATTCCAGACGTATGAAAACTGGCCCGATGTGTACAAAGGAAGCGGAGGGTCGATGACAACAGAACACACACTACAGCGGAAGTTTGAATATGGCGGATTCGGTGAAACAGACCAATCAGGAGAGGGCTCAGAGATCGGCTACTAGGATACTATATGGTGGGAGGGGCCAGTGAGACGAATAGGACCTTGAATATAGCAAAATCCTGTTTTTAACAGCGGCCTATGATGGGATACAAACCAACCGTGAAATATGGTATAATTTATGAATACTAATTAAATCATAATAACACACCGCAGCATGTTGCATAAAAAACATTCTCTCCAACCTATATTATCAGATTCATGCAATTTAAATGAATTACATTTATTGATCATGTTTTCTTGCCCCATCTAATTTCGATAACAAGCACACAAATAGAAGTGCTAATGGCCATGAAACGGAAGTTTCACATTTAATTTTTGAATATATTCTACTCTTAGTGTCATATTACATATTAACTTCTTAAGGAAGAGCACAAGACACTTCCTAGGTCACATCATTTGCTATATAAACTCTGTACATCAATTAATGCACATACCACATCTGAATATAGGTTAATTTATTGCCTTCTCATAATATGTATTGCAGTAGTCATACACTCTCATGCACGCTTTCATTACTTGACGTCTGCAATACAGTAACAACCGGACCACAACCTTATGTAAGCAGTAACGATTTGAACGGTGTATGCTGCTCTATGTGGTTGTCCAAGTGTGTTTAATACATATATTTATTTACATACTCGCTTGTATCAGCTAATATTCTGCGTTTGTTTACCTCAGTTTAACTTCATCTACATTTGATTAGGAATGCACAACACAAAATAGAAACATAAACCTGAACAAAGCATAATATATATTCCCTTAAAAAGAAAACAGCTTTAAAAACCATGGAATTAAAAATAAATTAAAACAAAATCAGGAAAGGCTCTCCTATATGTATGTTTTAAGAAGGAACTTAATGGACATCACTGACTAAAATATAATGATCAGATTTTATATATACTCTGAAAGCCCATTAGACCGTCCCCTATAGACGACCTGACCATCAGTCAACAGGACAGGGTGAGATACTGCAGCTCTGTCCTTCAGGAGAACATCACTTCAGTACAGCCATCCGTTCCACTTTAATCAACATACCTGTCAGTCACATGAGATATTACGCCTGATGTCACTGCCATAGTGTCTTCATAAAGTCAGGGGTGGGGTGCATCCATACCATATATAAAAGTGTGCATTTATAGTTGGATGAGATCAAACACAAACAGATGGATATATTTGACAAAACAATCTCACCTTGAGGTTTATTTCTGAGATTTAAATTGTATCCAACATTCTTCTTTCTTTGAAATATTGTTTCCAGCACTCCTTGCCTGTTTAGACTTACAAGGGCCATTCAGTGGGTGTTCTGGAGCATTTTAATCAAATACAATTAATCTAACCTTGTAACCAGAAGAAAAGTGCAGCGATTTCAACAATCCTCTGACATGGGCAAGCTCATATCAAAAGCAGCTACTAAATAGATTTTTCAATGTCAAGAAGAACTTCTCTACTCTCAACTTGCATGTTCTTATTTTTTTTTGATACAATCCATCAAAGGGGGGTGGTAGGGCTCTTTCAACCTTTGTCATGTAACATATTTTCGACGTTAAATGAGGCCAATGGATTCCATTCAGTCATTTCAATTGATTTCAGATGAAGCCAGAAAACCTTGAGCACTAATAAAGAAGCAAAGCAGTTACCTTCCGTTGAGTACAGATGAGTGTAAATGTACCATAGCTGCAATGAAAAGCTTTATTGGGATTGAGGTAGTATGTGACAGTTGCTCTGAGGTTTATTAAAGACACAACAAACAAATTAAGGCTTATTGTACAATTTATTAGCACAAAATACAAGCTAATTTCAGTATTTTATACATAGTGTGTGGAGCAAATCCTGATCTTCAAAATCACAGTATATATATATATATATATATATATATATATATATATATATATATATATATATAGTTTCATGGATACATTTTAACCCATAAAATCAGCTATATATTATATATATATATATATATAGCTGATTTTATGGGTTAAAATGTATCCATGAAACTGGATTCATGATGAAAGTATGTTTGAGCCAAACACAACATTCAACAAGAAGCAGAGCAGCAGCTGGGACCAGTTTGTGAATGACGCGGGACAGAGCAGTAAATTATACAAATATGACCTACTTTGTGGCATCTCATATTTCAGTTTATTCATGTACAGCGCCCGCACATGCTGATCATCCACCTCCCAGAACTCTGATTTCATATGGTGCTAGAGACTGGGTACAAACATCTACGTCACCAAATGAAATCAGTTTCTGAGTGCAGTTTTCTGGTTGTATAGACACGCTTTGTTCTTGAGACATGTTGGATATACAGAAAAGAGATCATGATGTTTTGTAACATGGACCTGTGCTGGTAACTGGGTGCAGATGTGGGTCAAAAGTATCTGTTGTTTGAAGAGGGAGGCTGTCCTGCGTTTGCTCCTCTCGCTGCACGATGGCCTAAAGTGAACAGTATAGAGAGTGTGGTTACATTGAAAGACAGAGCCAAACCAGGAAGTCAGTGGAAGAGTAAATTAAAGTTCAAAGGGATATTTATTCAAGGTCTTCCAGTACTCCACCTAAAGAGACCAAACTCATCACAAACAAAAACAATCAATGCAGTAAAAACAATCAAGTTTGAGACATGTACATAAGGATGAGAACACAGTTTTTAAGGAAACTGCTAGACATTTTAGGAAACAAGTGCGTTTCCCGAAAGGTCAAATTATTCCTTTAAAAGTAGAAGGTGCTTGAATAAAAGTAAAATGCGGTTAATGGACAAGCAGGATTGACACCTCAATGCCGCACCCGTCATGTCAGGGCAGTGTTTCAATCATAACCGTACAAGGGCAAACGCACCATTTAGGTAAACATTGTTAAAATAAAAGGTGTAACATTTACTGTCTTAATATTTTTTTAACAAAACATGATTACAAAGACCCAACAGCAGGAAAAGAAGAGACATGTGGGAAAAATATCATGCATTATGATCGAGATATTGTTGGCATTAAATGTGCAGCATAAAGGTATCAGGTCCAGCAGGGCTAATAAATAATGCTATGACTCATGTTTGTTCCCAGATGGCTTTATTTGAACAGGAGTTGGAGGGGGTGAAGGTTTATATGACACACTGTTCATCACACCTCCGCTTCCCCTTCCTACTGTACCACATGGGCCATCTAAATACATTTCAAACGACAGGCAGAGACAAAAAGATGCAGGATAAATCATGTTTCCAGTCAAGGAGAAGGTTTGTTCTCGTGCCATCTTTGCCACATTAGACAAACAAAACAGTCCTGGAGGAGTTAAGTGAAAGGAAATAAAATGTCACCCTCCTCTGGGTTTGATGGGAAATGCTATGCATCACCAAACCAGAATGATGACTGAGCCGCAATTTAATAAGCCCAGTAGGCATCCATCGAGACTTTAGTCATCAATCTATCTCTCATCATCACATCAATATTTATGTCTGCAGTCATTAAGCATCCAATAATTCAGATCAGGAGTGAGTCAGTCAGTTGGATATGAAGAGCTGAACTTAGTGGAGTCTCATGGAGGCAGACTTGATGTGTGATATTTATAGTTATATGTTTTCATTGGCACACTAAAACTAAAATCCATAATTTCAGAAATTCCTTTAATGTCCTTGCGGCATATTGGCCATGATTTGTCTTTAATTGATAAAACAGTCATAGAGAGAGAGGGACGGGTTGACATGCATAGAGCCAGAAGTCAGTTTTGAACCAGGAACCAATGCTGCAAAGACTCAGCCTTTCTGCATTGCTCAGATCAGATGAGCTATGAAAGTGCCCCTCACTCCAGCTATATAGAATCAGTCACTAGTATACTTTGGTTTCTTATTTCACAGTGAATGTAACCAATTATCTAATTTAAATAAATCAGTAGAGTTGACAATCCTGTTTATATTGTATGCGTTAGCTATAAACATGTGGCTAGTTGTCCCATTCCTTTAAAAAAAATGCACAGCTTTGTATATTATGAAGGGTTACATTGATTTAAATGAACTACATATCTAATGGATATAGGCTTACTTTACTTTAACAATATTACAAACAGCTCTCCCAGTATGCATTTGCGCCTCCTCTACTGGCGCTCTTCTTGGAGGCTTGGTGCGTCTCTGGTTGCAGCTCGATGTTCATATTGCACTGATGCTCTCCAGCATGCTTAAGTGAGTTCACGCTTAGGACAGGGCAGGCAGAGCAATTATCCTTAATGGCAGAAGGTATAACCCGATGAATATGTGCAATCATGTGCTCGTGAGGAAGACAGATGAGGAAGGATGTATTGAATCTAGAGGAAAGGTTTCCTATTCATCATGGACATGGACACGGAGGCTTGTTGACCCGAGTAAAGCTGAATTGACATTGAGGTTCCAGAAGGGGAACGAAAAACAGCAACACCTTTGGGTGCCTCAAATATTTAAAGTATTTACCATTGAAGACAGCAACAAAACAAAAAGATTACTGGTGGATAGCTCTGATGATTATCTACTCCCAATGAAATGTTTTTTTTTTCTGCGTGCTCATATTAGCATCACGGTTCATTACCATTAGAAAAGCAGTTCAACATTCAGTCATTCTCTGTCTTGCAAAGAGATACTGTATCTATAAAATATGTCTTTCTGAAACTACAGTATGGCTAGCATCTAGTGGGCTTAGCTTTCTATAAAGACAGAAAACAGTGGGAAACGGTTAGCTTTGCTCCATTTAAAAAAAGAACATCTTATATCTAGTTTGATTGATGCTCACGAAGGAAGGGGGGTTTTAAAACCTCAAACTTGAGGTTTTAGTAAACTTTAGACGTGCTGTCTTTTGTTTTTTTGTACAGGACCAAGCTAGTTTTTTCAAACCGTTTCCAGTTTGATGCTAAGCTAACTGGGTTTATATTGAACAGACAGTGGTATAAATCTTCTCATAAAATCCTCAAAAAGCAGAGAACACATCCATAAATCTCTGTTGCTTAATTACAGAATCTACAGGATCAAACAACAAGCTTTTGAAACCCAACACAAATCTCTTTACCTTTATGACACTGCGCGGCAGATAAGTCAGTCTATGATGTCAACACTTGATAAACTGACTTGTGCGTCATGACTCATGTGCCAACACAACAGCTCCGCTTCCTAAACTTGTGTTTCACCTTGTGACAGATGAGTCATGGAAAATATTTCCTGGGCTTTTCATTTTCAAGAGTCCACAGTCTCCTGTTTATTAAATCATATATCAGTCTCTGCACGGTGATGGTTATGTATGAAGTCAAGTGTGTAAAAAAAGCTAAAACTGAATCACTTATGTCAAAAAATATGGAAAAACATGTCACCTTATTTGATGCTGGAGGATGAGTAACCACAAGGGGATTTCAGAGGCCTGCCAGTCTGCCGTTAATTAGTCTGGACCTTTATCGCCTTGCCTGAGAGCAGTGGCAAAGAAACACTTCATCACAAGCAGGATTTAAATGACAGAATGAGGTTTGCAGAGAATATGTACTGTAACTATATATACATACACCCAAACTATCGTCAGACAGGATCCAGGTGCTCTGGCACTCACATATATAATACTTCCAAATGAGAGCAAAATAAAAGGAGTACGAATGCACATAAGATACTTCAGTATAAAGAAATATGTTGATCGTTGGAAATACATCGTACTAGCATCACATTTTCAATGCAGACAGTGTGACCGAGAGAAGGACTCTTATACTTTTTGTTGAATTTAAACGTTTACCCAGAAAGAAACCTCCTTGGTGTTTCTTCTCCTGGTAAGCCAGCTGATTAATTCCCACCCACAGATTTTGGCAGTTGTTTTCCAGCTAATGGTCCTCAAGAAAAAATAATTTAAAGCCAAACAAGTTTTCAAGACATGTCAGAAAGCAGTCACTCTGCATAGCTACAGGTGACTGACAGTGGTTCAAAAATAGACTGAAAGTGAAAATGCTACGTCACTTTGAGTAACACACCTCATACAATTAAATACAAACAGTGAAACAAAAGAGTAACTAAAACAATTTTTAAAACACAGAAAATAAATGAGCATACACATGATCACAGTAATAAACACAAACACTAACCTGTTGCAAATTATCCTTCACTTACCACACGATTCATTATTTTATCCTTGCGACGTTCTCACACACACTGCTCCGACTGAAGTATTTTATCCGGAACTGTACAGGTGTTGTAGTCCTCAGGGTTGTCTTCAGGCTGCATGGATGTGTGTGTATGACTGTCTGAACACACTGAGCGTCAGAGGAGTTATGAGATAGAGATGCCAGCGAGAGCACAGCCCCCTCTCCTCTCTCTCTGCTCTTTACAGTTAGTGTGACACACACACACACACACACACACACACACACACACACACACACACACACACACACACACACACACACACACACACACACACACACACACACACACACACACACACACACACACACACACACACACACACACACACACACACACACACACACACACACACCACACACACACACACACACACACACACACACACACACACACACACACACACACACACACACACACACACACACACACACACACACACACACACACACACACACACACACCACACACACACACACACACACACACACACACACACACACACACACACACACACACACACACACACACACACACACACACACACACACACACTACAGTAAATCACAATCTCTCTTACACAAACACAACACACCCAGCATGACAAAGCATTATTTCTCTCTCAGCAATGCAAACATACAATTTACTCCATGTACCCACTTCATCCACATGATCCTCATGTTTTATTTTCTCCATGCTTGTAAGCGATCAGCCCCACATGTTCTGTATTTGTCCTTGTTTCCAGTTATTCTATGACTGGATTAAACTCCTGACCTCCTTCAAGTGATCTGAATCAAGTGTGTAGAGAAAACAGGAACATATACATATTGTTAAACCAAGCCGCAACTTGTATCCAATGATTGCCAGAACAACACAGCTTAAAACCTGTTAAACCCCAAGGTCCCCGTCGGCGGGGACCCTGTTTTTTTTTTCACGACACTGTGTCTCAGGGGATCTTAATATTTAAGAACCTATTAATGTGTTATACCAGATTAACGGAAATAATCTCAGCTAACTGACGATACAAACCATTTTTACCCAAACAAAACACAAGTCTCATAAGAAGCATCTAAATGACCCCTTGCCCAAAAATGCTAACGGACATTGGCACAGAACTCAAGATAAAAGTACCCTTATTACTTATCGTAGCTGCACATACAAGATATCCGATTAAAGCTGAGGTTCCACAGAATATTTAGGTATATAGTATCATCACTGAGTGATCCGGACTCGCGACAGGGAAAGCAAATACAGACATCACAACCAGGGGCGGCGGGTACCGTAGGCTAGGGAAGGCTAAGCCTTCCCAAATATTTTTGTCACTGAATCCTGGTAAAATAAAAATATAATGTAGCCTATAATATTTGTGTCTTTGACATTAGCGCTGCTAGCCACCTGTGCCCTGTACTACGAAGCCAGTTCAACAGACCCTGGATATGTTTGAGTTATCTTAACTAACCCTAACAAACGAGATCTCACTAAGCGGTCCTACGACGCTGGTTATCAACTCGGTAAATCAAGCCAGGGTTTCTCTCTCCAGCTGAGAACGCGTTCACGTGAAAGGGGCGGGGTTAGTTACATTTGACCAATCACAAACAGGGACAAGTGTACTGACAGGGCAGCATCATACTTCATTAATGAAAAATAACCTAATATTAGACAAATATGAACTTTAAACATCCATGACTTAAACATATAATCCAGGATACGAGCCACAGAGTTGCACCTGTAAGGAGAATACAGAACAACTGGTTAAAAAATAACTACAGAGTGTTTGAAATCGTACAACAGTTTTACGATATCACTGCCCCATCTAAGACACGAGTGGATCTGACTTTAATTACTTAAAGGTGGGGTAGGTACATTTGAGAAACCGGCTCGAGATACACTTTGTTATATTCCATGGAATGCTCTTAACATCCCGATAGCAATGAATATCTGAAGTGCTTTGACAAAAAATACATACAAAAATGTCATCAGTGGAAGCCGTGGCGCTGTAAAAAGCACGACCAATCATCTGAGCCGGCCCGGCTAAAGTAACTGGATGGCCTGCCTGTCAGCCTTCCATCTGTGCACATGCACAAACTTATCTCGTGCCCTCATTGGTTCCTGTGTGTTGGAGGAGGGGCTCTGTAAGGAAGTGGCAGATTTTTTCCGGCTGTGTATTTTCAAATTCTAGCGCACTCGAGCTGGTTTCTCCAAAATTATCTACCACCTTTAATGTGTTGCTTAAAATAATACGTCTGCATACAGTATGTGACAATGTAAGTGTTGCACGGCCAGATACGGCTCAGCTGACTCAGATAAGGAAATAGTGTGATATTATATGATCGATGATCTGATTGATGATGTGATATCAGTGTGATATGAATGATAAGTGCGACACGTCGGCATCTTCTCTGCATACGGCAGTTTAAACTGTATTTCCTTTCTCCTGTAATATGACTTGATCGATTTAAACTCCGCACACTGAGCTCTGATTGGTCAGCAGGCGGTGCTTTCATTGAGTTGATCTCAGACGCCGGAGCCGGGCAGCGTCAGGTAAAAAAAAGTTTTTTAGCCTTCCCAAACCTGAGCCTCATGCGCCGCCATATAATCACAACACGTACCTTTACGGAGCTTCTAGGGAGATCGTCTCATCGTAGCTGTCAATCTGATCAAAATACGTGTTCAATGGCATTAAAACGAGAAAAAACGCGGCTGAATCGGTTAATTCATAGGTTTTTAACGTCTCTGTATATAAAAATGATTTAATTTATAATCCATAATTCCATTTTTATGTAAAAATCGGAGAGCAAATGTTAGCTGCTAATGGTAGCTACCAGAGTGTCTGCTGCTTCCGGTCTATGCGGCAGTCTCACACACACATTACCAAATAAGGACTATGTGGGAGTTCCCCTCGATTCCATTGGCTCTGACGGTCAGAAAGAGATGTCACATGTCAAAATCCAGCAAGGGGGGCCAGAGATATGGAAAATCCACCCAAATGGACCCAGATGAGGTTTTTTTGTGCTAAATCTGTCTAAAAAGGTCAAATATCACTTTTTTTGCATCAATCTTGATACAGGGTACTTATTATATGTTGTACTTTGGATTCCTAAAGCTTTTAGTCTACTAACCCATCATCCAAGGTTAGTTTTTCACTATAAGTACAACATATTTTTTGGACAGACACTATAATTTACAGTTTTTTTACCATGTTCAATCTGAATTTTCTTTAAAATAAAAAACATCTATATTGAATCTGACTTTTCTACATCCAACTCACAGGTTTATCATTACTTTGAGGAATGAGATTATTAATTTAACCCTTTTAGAAGGGAAGATATGGTCATTTGTTCTGGGAATGTCATTTTCGAGCCTGAAACCTGAAAAACAGGCTCAGGGTTTAACAGGTTAAATCAAGCCCTGTAACTTCCTCCATGAGTAAAAGCACACAAACTGGGGAATTTCCCGGCCGAGGGGGGAAAGGGAAGGATAAAATAGTATCCGTATGGTGATGGTAGGTGAGAGGGCACGACTCACAGAGCAGGAATCTCACCCTGCATTCCTCCGGTGTGACAGGAAATTGAATAATTGAGCCTCTGTCAAACACCAAAGGCATAGAGCACTCATATACATGTATACATAGGCCACGCCCCCACCCATCACCCAGCTTCCTTTCCCAGTATCCGTTCCTATATGGTGAGTCAGATGACCACAAGATGAGTCGCTCTCTCTTCTCCTTTCATCTGTCCATCCTGAAGATGCCAAAGGAAGTGGCTCTGAGAGCTGAGTCACATCAACCGTCCTGCCTCCTCCTCGTCATGATAATCTCTACAACAACATCCACACTTTGATCCTGTTGTCAGCCATCCAGCATCCTCCTGCAGCGCTGTGTGCACCTGCTGCTGCCACTCTCTCCTCCTTGGACCTCCCACCCTCTTCTCTTTCACTCTAATGCTTTCTTCCAGCTGTGTGTGAATCCACAGCTGCAGCATTAAAGGGATTCAATTCCAGATGTTGTCAGTCCTGCAGCTGACCTCCGCCCGCTGCCCAATATCCTGACCACAGGACATCTCTGCTAAAAAGACTCAGAGAAACTGAAAATATGACTCCTCTGTTCACTCTGATGCATATGAAAGATCTAAAGATTTAAAAAAAGATCCTGTAAGTCATTGTAATGAGAAACTACCCCAAAATATTGGAGCAATGTCGCAAATTACTGAGAAATCTTTTCAAAATAATGATTTCAAGTCTTGAAACAAGTCCTGTTTCTCGCTTGAGGCCAGGAAAAGGCTAGTCACTTTTGACCTTTTTACCTGTGCTGGACTATGGTGATTTGAATATGAATGCACCTGCCAATTGCCTGGTCAAGTTAGATGCTACGTATCACAGCGCACTAAGATTTGTGACAAACTGTAAAGCATTAACCCATCACTGTACCCTGTATGCAAGGGCTGGTTTGCCTTCACTAACTGTACGGAGGCTCAGTCACTGGTACATTTTTATATACAAAGCCATGTTAGGGAAACTTCCATCTTATATCTGCTCCCTGATCTCACGGAAAATTGGAAGTGGCTACTGCCTGAGATCGAATGCTGTGGTTTTATTAAATGTGCCAACTGCTAGGACTGTCTTAGGGAAGACAGCTTTTAGATGCGCAGCTCCTCTGTCTTGGAATAGTCTGCAAATTAAATGGAAACTGAACAATCTGGTGCCACTAAATGTTTTTAAAGCTCGGTTGGATGCTAGTCAATCGGAAGCTATTGGTACCTGTTTATGTGGATAATTATGTAAATGATGCTGTATGATGTCCTTTTGTTGTTCTATTTATGTTTTTATGTTTCATGTGGAACTATTGAGCAGGTCTCCCTTGAAAAAGAGATCAATGATCTCAATGGGATTTATCTGTATAAATAAAGGTTTGAAATGAAATGAAATGAAAAATAAAACACTTGGAACCTTTTTAGAATAATAAATGACTCAAAATATTAACTACATTTAGCAAGATAATAAGAAACTTCTTAAATAATGATATAGTTTCTCAAAGTAATGACTTGGAATTGGCCTATAAGGCAAACTTACTTTGAGTTTTTTCTTTTCCGGGATATTGTTTCTCATCAAAAGGCCATGTTTTAATATTATTTTGTTACTTTTCCTGGCAGTAATGAGCTTCCCTGCACCTTCTTCTTCTCTCCGTTTGTGTTACTCTGACAACCAGCAAACAGACATGAGCTATATCGAGACTGCTGAACTGTCAAATGCTCAACTTAACTTCTCCGACTGCGCTGAACTGACATCAAGACAGCCTGGGTGAGTGTTATGTGTGATGAACATGAAGCATGAAGTTTAAAAGTGAATGTAAAGTGTAGAGTTATATTTGTATTTATTCATGTTAGCAAACTATGGATAAGCTTAAAATGGGAATAATTTGGGTAAAACTGTGAGCTGCATTTGGGGCCTGTTGACATGTGTTTTTGAGGACAAAGGAAGATGGGGGAAGGTGAGAGCATGTCCTGATTTGCATTCAACTTAGAACGAGCTACAGTGGTTGTGCTATTAAGAGAGGTCCCTTGGGTTTCTCTGGTGCTTATCAATAGTAGCAGTTAAGTGAATACTGTTCAAACAATACCTGTGTTTGTGTTTTATATTGATTTCTCTGTTTTATCCTTTCATAAATGTAAGGACTACAAATGGCTATAAACATTCTGGGCTGGTTGGAGTAAACAGGGTTTTATTGCTCTGTGGGGGAGGTGTAGGTATGCAGGCCTTGAGACCTTTTGTTGGAAAGTGAGCCTGTTTGGTTTCCTGCTGCGTTGCGTCTCCCAATGAGATGACCTGAACAGATGACCAGCTGACCTAACACCAAACCCCTCCTTCTTACTCTGGTATATATCCGGTGGATCCCTGGCGTTCGGCCTCTTCTTCACATGCTGCCCTCGGGTGAAAGTAGCTCTGCAGTATGCGGACCAGAGCAGGAGTAAGCCGGCATTACTCCTTAAGCATTGCAATATAACTGTAATATATCATGTTGTATTGTAATGATTGTATTGCATTGTCATATTGCCATTAAAGTAGATTATTGTTAACGGTTACTTTGTAGCTATGGATTCCTTCCTGTATTATAACCAGCTTCATAGGAACGCGCGGAGATTTGAAAAGCGGACCAGTTATCCCTCCAAATCTCCAACAAAATGGTGACCCCGACGTCTAGAGATAACGAAGCTGAGGAAGAATTCAGACGCTTTCAAACATCTCAGACAATCAGCAGGACTCTGCAACTTTGCAAATAAGGTAAGCAGACGATGAAAGTCGCCTGTCTGTAATTGGATACGCTAAAACTTTAGGATTGTCTGTAGGCGTTTCACAGTGTTTTTATAGTTTAAATGGAATATACAATGCATATTTTACTATGTTAGGAAAGTTATATACAAAACGTAAACGTGGATCGACAGGTAGACGAAAGTCCTGCGTGACGTAAAATAGAGCAGTTTGGCGCGGATCTGCAGGTGTTTATTCCTGAGTGGCGTAGAAATGGTGCAGTTTGTGTGAATGCGAGGTTTGAATCCTGCACGGCAAAACCTGAAAACTCGATATATCAGATCGAGTCGCCGTTTAAAACTGGGGTTTAAATAACAGACCAATGCTAAAAGCTTAAAGCCAGAGGTCTGTTATATATTAAACCAAGGTAGAGCGTTTCCCTTTGTCTGGAAACTTCTGCTGCTGCCATCTAGTGGCTGAAAGGGGGTATCACACCCTTGAAACTTCTGCTGCTGCCATCTAGTGGCTGAAAGGGGGTATCACACCCTTGAAACTTCTGCTGCTGCCATCTAGTGGCTGAAAGGGGGTATCACACCCTTGAAACTTATGCGAGCTTAGAGTTTAATCATTACATTGCTGGCCGGTATTGTTTGGTAAACTGGTACAAAACAATAAGGGATTGAACATTTTTTACAACGACAGCACCAGGAGATGAGTAAACTCAAGAATCTGTAGAGTGTAAATACATTGTGCAAAACACATTTTACACTCGAACTGTTTGCAAATGTAGACAATATAAATAAATGTTCAGAAAGAAGACATAGGCCTACACTTGATTCAAATTTCATTACTGTGATCCGATTGGTGTGCTCTGCAGGTTTACTATTGTTCGAAGTAACAGTGGGATTTAAAATGAGAGAAGATATGGAGATGTTCTTTCATAGTGTGTGGAATATGTGATGCTGGAAACATGTAGGTATTTCAGAGTTGTGTTGGGTAAATATGTAACAATGGATGAAACAATTTTTGGAGTGAGTTTTTGTAATATCATAAGTAGACATTAATTATGTTGTTTAGATGGCATTTAACAACTAAGACAGATAGTATGATTAGAAAGAGACAGAGTGGAAAGGGTTGGATTTATTTAACATCAGTGGGCTAGACTTCTTATAGGTAATGTGTACCGGGACCTGGACTCCCCCTCTGAGTTAGAAAGGCTTTGATCCCGACCCTCCAAGCAGACAACGAGACCTAACCCAACAGGAGACTCCTCCTTCTCCATCGTACAGACAGAGAACCAGAGCTGAACCAACAACAACAACAAGACTACATCAAGACTGCAGCCAGAACTATCTCCACCTGTGGCATCCAGAACCAAACCAGCATGCTGACATACAGAGAGATACTCGCATCGGTCCCTCAAACAGGACATGAAGTTCCAAACTGCGCTGCGAGATTTGGCACAATAGACATGAGAGCAGAATCCGCCCTCCATAAAAACAGCAGAGAGACTGTAAAGGAGGAGTGCAACAACAGTGGCATGATGGGGCTGCAGATGTGACTGGGCCAATGGCTGCCTACAAAAGTTACAGTGGATGGATTCAACAGCTGATGGACTGAAGAGAAGACAGAATCAGAGGAGTTGGCATGGTCGATTAGAAGTGAGGAGGCCGGGGTCACGGCTTGAGAAAACCAGGGGAGGAGGAAAGGAGAACGGGAATGAGTGAGTTACACATAAACACACTTATTCACGAAACGCACATTTAAATAACTTGAATTAACTTCATAAAGACAGAAAGATTTATTAATCATTTGATAAATTAAAAATAGCAGTAAAGAGGAAACTATTAAAGTAAGATGATAATCATCCTAAAACACACTGACAGAGTAGAACCATATTCTTCAATATTTTCATCATGTTAACAATTCATTCTTTAAGACATTTTTATTCACGTGTGAATAAAGTAGTGATCTCATTGGTTACAATATTGATCACCATTAAAAGGATAGTTTTAGGAACCACTCTATAGGACAAATCTTTGTTTGTATTAATGGCTAGTGCCAAGCCACATATTAAATTCCAATCTAAAGTGTTGATTTCACCATTGTGGCATAGTTATTACCAGACTTCGGTTTTAAATCCTTGATAAAGGAGGGAGTAATTGTTGCATGTTCGGACACCCAAGGTTCCACACACTGCTAAAGAGTTTAACATCGTTTTTTAAGTAGACCAGAATTATAATGAGCTATGAAATGCAGAGCGACACAGATCCTAGTGATGTTTTGACTCAAGATAATAGTTATTGTACACAAGTTTCTGAAATAGATCATTAGACATTTTAATTAGTAGTGGTACTCGAAGGAAGTGAGTTTTGTACCAAGTTTCAGGAAAAGTGGGAGGCGGAAGTCCCAATGACAAGTGAGAATCATCTTGAAAATTATAGTTGAAATCGTGACATATTTTTGTAGACAAAGGATACTGGCCTATGCTGAAATGTCAAAGTCTCTGCAGAGCACGACACATGGCCAAAAAAGACGGAGACCAACTGACCTTTGACCCTGACCGACAGTGTAACTTGACAAGGCACTGTGGATGACTGACTCTGGGGTGAACCTGACCAAACTTGACATGACAACCAGACAGTGTGAGTGTGAATGTATGCCGGCATGTGATCAGTGTAACTGCATGATTCTAAAACAATAACTAACCAAGCATGTTTTTGGACTAACATATTATTTTGGAGCTCCAAGGGAAACGAGAGGTTTCCTAAAAATTCCACAAAAAGGGGAAACCGCACATGTGATATTTTCCTCTCACATGAGTTGGCGGTTTGCAAATGTAAAACTACAATCTGAAGATTCTGTTTCTTTTAGGCCTGAAGGACGGAGAGGAACACTTCTTTTCACTGAAGTGTTCACTGTGGAAATAATGATAATAATGTTCGTTATGTTCCTAACCAATTACCTGACAGTTTTTGTTCCCCTCCCATTACAGGCTTTTGTTACACATGATTTCATGTGTAAAAAGGGGGAGTGAGTATAATGTATAAATGTCAACATGGCTGTAAAATTCACAATTTACATTTTTCTTTTAAGGATTGAGCATTGAATGTAATTAACCTGCTCCATATCTGGGGATAAGATACTGTTTGATGAATGTTGAGATGTTTCTAAATATTGATTTGAATTATAACGGGTAACAAAGAAGTAGTGGCCAAGGGGCTACTGTGAAACCGAAGAAGTTGACCTGTGATAATGAAACAATTTTGTAATATTTTAACAGACATTAGAGTAACTGAGGTTTGAAATGTAGAAAGAACATATTACAGTTAAAGCTAAAACATAGTAATGTATTGAGACAGAATTTAATTTAGACAACATCCTGTAACTAGCCTGGTAAAGAAGTAAGAGCCATATACTTTATTATTTAGGTCATTATAGGGATATACATTTAATCTAAATTTATAATAGAAAGACATTTGATGACAGTTTGTTGGAATTCTGTATTCATTTTTTCAGCGTGATAATATCTAAGCACTGACAGGTAGAAGCAGTATCACCAGGAAATCATTCACTTTGTTAGCATCGTGATTTTGGTTGTTTTTGAATCCATAACATTAGTGGGTTTCTTTACCAGAAACATTAGCAGTTCATATTATATTTGGATTTTAAATAGGATTTCATTTAAAAATAAACACGGATGCTTGTCAGAAATTCAGAGCTATTGAAATATGTTATTTAGTTTACCTAAAGATGTTGAGGTTCTTATTTAGTTGGCACAGTCCAAGTATTAAGATTCTGAAGCTGCACTGGCAGATAGGAGGTCTACAATTAATTTGGAAAACCTGTTCACAGACGGCTGTTGTTTCAAGACACCCCACCAAGAGGCTCCAAGTGGGGCAAAACAGCTGAGCGTAGGCTTGAGGGAGTTGTATCAGATTTCTCCACACAGGTCACCGGCGCCAAAAGGGGGACCCGAGAAGCACGAGGACAAAGTGGCTCAACCCCAGGCTCTCCGACCCCGACCGAGTGACCCAGCGGACCTCTTATGCCGTCTGCCTGGGAGAAAAGGGGGACAGCTCGTACCACGGGAGCCAGTGTGCGGCGGGGAAACCACCTACTAGGACCAGGGGACGACATCAGGACGGACGTGGCCCTGGCAGACGTGGACTACTCGGAAGCAGCAGACTGGAGGAGCAGGACCCTGGAGACATCTCTACAGCATCGACCCGGAAGCCGCCATCAGCGGGCCGGAGGACGAGGAGGAGGAAGACATCTCTCTAGCAGGCAGCCCAGAAGCTGCTGTCAGCGGATTTGGGGAGACAAAGACACGGCAAGCCAGGACGGCGCAGCAGAGGAGTCTACTTCGCTCTGATCAGTTCTACCCGTGAAGGGAAAGCTGCATCTCCCCCTCCCTATTAGCTGTCCTTGTGGGCTATTCCTCGGGGGGGGGGGGCTGATGATTCTAGCACTCAGCTACCCCCTCATGGTTCCTTCACTGCCATGGAAAGTGGTGTTCTGTCTCCATGAAGGTTTCAAGTGCTCTAAATACCAGCTTCGGATGGATTTACGGACACAGTAGAAAAGAATGACAGTGGGTATATTTCAAAATGCCTTGTCTAAGTTTATCTCTGGAGAAGGAGATAAAAAGGGGGATTTGTAGAGTTATATTTGTATTTATTCATGTTAGCAAACTATGGATAAGCTTAAAATGGGAATAATTTGGGTAAAACTGTGAGCTGCATTTGGGGCCTGTTGACATGTGTTTTTGAGGACAAAGGAAGATGGGGGAAGGTGAGAGCATGTCCTGATTTGCATTCAACTTAGAACGAGCTACAGTGGTTGTGATATTAAGAGAGGTCCCTTGGGTTTCTCTGGTGCTTATCAATAGTAGCAGTTAAGTGAATACTGTTCAAACAATACCTGTGTTTGTGTTTTATATTGATTTCTCTGTTTTATCCTTTCATAAATGTAAGGACTACAAATGGCTATAAACATTCTGGGCTGGTTGGAGTAAACAGGGTTTTATTGCTCTGTGGGGGAGGTGTAGGTATGCAGGCCTTGAGACCTTTTGTTGGAAAGTGAGCCTGTTTGGTTTCCTGCTGCGTTGCGTCTCCCAATGAGATGACCTGAAAAGATGACCAGCTGACCTAACACCAAACCCCTCCTTCTTACTCTGGTATATATCCGGTGGATCCCTGGCGTTCGGCCTCTTCTTCACATGCTGCCCTCGGGTGAAAGTAGCTCTGCAGTATGCGGACCAGAGCAGGAGTAAGCCGGCATTACTCCTTAAGCATTGCAATATAACTGTAATATATCATGTTGTATTGTAATGATTGTATTGCATTGTCATATTGCCATTAAAGTAGATTATTGTTAACGGTTACTTTGTAGCTATGGATTCCTTCCTGTATTATAACCAGCTTCATAGGAACGCGCGGAGATTTGAAAAGCGGACCAGTTATCCCTCCAAATCTCCAACAAAAGTTATAGTTTGAAATGTTGGGGAATATGCTTTCTGATTTCTGGCAGAGAGCAAGATGAGAAGATTGATGCCACTCTCATCTGACTGCTAAATATGAATCCTTATGTAATATCTATATTACCCAGAGAACATTGCAGGTTGCAATAAAGAAACTGCTGCATGATCACCATTAGTCTCTATGCAATATAGTTTGTTGCATACAGGGGCGCCACCAGGAATTATGGGCCCCATGAAAAGATAATCACATTGGTTACTTAAACATTTTTTTCTTAATGTTCTAAAATGTTTGGGCCCCTGTCAGTCACGGGCCCTTAGAATCGTCCTAACTTTAGGGTTAACCCTAGGCTAACCCTGGTTGCATATATACCTTGTATAACACCATTTTCATGCAAAATCAAAAGATGTCACACACCTTCAAGCTCAGCAGGCAACAAGAGAAATCTACCAAAGAAAAAAAAAAAAACATTGTTATGTAACAAACTACCAAAGTAGTCTGCAGGCTTCAGACGCGTCCTTGGTAACAATCACTATAGCACCACTAAAGAAAGGACAGGATTGCGTAACGACAAACTCGATGCCTTCGTATGCCAGCTAAATGCAGCAGATATAACCCACATACAGCACATAGTACAGCACAGGTGATACTGAGAAGAATTGGATGCATGTTTCAGTAGCCAAAATAAAGATTATTTCAGCAAAGCCATACACACACCTCCCACAGGACCCACACTAACAGCAGACAGAAGAGATGAATAGTTACCCTTCAAAAAGGAGAATGTGTGCAATTTATTTTACCAGGAAATCCCATTGAGACGTAAAATCAATAAAGAGTGACTTGGCCAAGGTTGCTACTGTACCGAATCACATTCAAAATACAACACGATGTTGGAGCAAGATTACTGAAGGCATAATACAAAGTAAAGCTTACAGGTGGCCAAGGTTCAAACAGGAAGAAGGTTGGACAGTGACTAGAAAAACAAGTAACAAAACACCTCATTCATCGAGTGTATGCAAGTCACTTCACCGTATGAGGAAGTGATTGCAGTTCAGTTTGAATGTTGTAAAAATACATCTAAAAAAAAAAAAAAAGAGAAAGATCTGTTCTGCATTCGATTATACAAATAGACTGTCGTAGGCTAAAGACAACTGATTTAAATGGATTAATAAAATCTGCAAAAACAACTGTGATCCAGTCAGCAAAATGTGGATTTGCAGATGCAATTTTATGTCAGGTAGGCCTATGTTGAATCTTTGGCTACACTTAAGTTAGTGTACAATTCTTTAAATGAAAAGGTGTAATAAAACAACCAAAATATTAATTATGCCCTGTCACTTTAATGTCACAGACAAATCCTGCCTTGGAGTAGTTGAGCCATCAAGGGTTTTGTAGACTTCAGGCTTTGCTTTGTGGATTTCCCCTGCGTCGTAATCAGGAACATATAAATGTCAGGAAACCCGATTCCTGGCCACACGTCAATATCCACTGACAACTAGTTATTTTGTATGGTGTAAGGATCCCTGTTCAGTCCAACTGCCTTTGATTTAAGCACATACTCATTTGTTTTACTCACATTTTCTCTTATGGCACTCATGATGCAGAGTGTTGTTTTGAACTTTTGCCACTAAGTCCAACACAGGCAGAAGTGTTCTGGTGGGAAGGTGACGTCTGCTAAATCCGCAGAGTGGCTGATGAGTAAATAAGACACAGGTGAGGAGGTAGGAGGGGAAGGCCAGTCAGAGCGGATGAAGGAAATTATAGCAGGTGTGTAGGTGGGAGGTGTGAGTCTGAGGGCATCTGCTGGATGGTGTGAGGATGGCAGATCTGGGTAGTGTGAGGGAGGGTATGGCCAGAGGGAAAATAGCAGAAAGTAGACATGCCAGGAAACAACAAGGAGAATACAAACTCCTTGTGACAGTAACAGTAATGGGCTTTTCTTTGTGGAACCAACAGGCCTCATTTACTTGATATTTTTTCCTTTTAAATACATTTAACCAGCTAAGATTCATTCCCTCACCATGTAAACCAAAGACATTAATTTACATAGATATTTAAAAGCTACATTTTCTACCTGCATGATGGGCTGAGAGATAACACAGAAGTGCTAATATCAGACTGCTTGCACTTCAAAGGCAGACATATCAAGTGTCATCATTGTTTTGCCCCTGAGATTTGCTCAAAACATATCATATATTTTTCTTATTTTAATCACTATCATTTAAAATGTTACATTCACAATTGTTCTATTAAAATTTAAGTTACATGGACACAGTGAGGCCAGAACTATCAGGCCTATATTTTATTATTGTAGCAACGACTGTGAGAATTCAGAATGTTAACATTGTTTTGATTCAAAAAACTGTGCTCACTCAGATGCAAAGAAAGGTCTCTTCAGATCTCTTTAAACTAAGTAAAATGGAAGATTTATATGAACATTTTATATCTGAAGAGGACGAAAGAAAACTTTTGACAATTTTTTACAGGTCAGCCAACAACATGGATGAATCTGCAGGTATGTTATCCACATAGAATCCCAACTCTCTGGGTGAGGCATTATTTGAAAAATCTATTGAAAATGGTCACTTTAAGACGTATTGGCATCAGCTAATTAGATCACTATTCAGGTACCGCTCAACAAAAATACACCTATTAGCTACTCTGGCTCTAAAGGTGTGGAACGAGCTCCCCATTGAAATGAGGAGAGCTGTAAGTCTTCACTTCGTCTAGACCTTTAGACCCAACACAAATATTTTTAATATTTCCAGCCCTTACAAGGTTCAGCCCATTTGAATCCAATGCACCACCACTTACAATGGTTTTGGCGAACTTGAAGGAAATGCATATTATTGAGAGTTTGTATCACCATGGTTTACCGCATCAGCAATGAAATGTAATGTTACGTAATTAATACAAGGCAAGTTGATTTTCTTTGTTTTGGCAACAGGTTCGGTGAGGCCAAAGCGAAGGATCATTAAGATGGAAGTGTCAAACCTCGAACCATCTGCCCTGACTCAAGGCCAGATAACATCGTTGGCTCTTTGCTTACCGTCTTTCCAGTGTGGGCCCAAAACTGATGAATTGAGTTTTAACCAAATGTGGTGCAAGGAAAGGGTATGTGTGTGCCAGTTCAGCACAACTTTAATAATCCAACTCTCATTGGCACAAGCTGAAGAAGAAAGCAAAAGGATGACGCTGCTTTTGACCCAAATCCACCCTCATCAGATCGACATACCGACGCTGGCTAACACGAATAATCACTTTAAAAAGATACAGTTTGAGGGGAGGGAGTTGGTGAGAGTCACCTGTTTGGTTCACTCACCAGAGACAGCAGACAGTACGAGCAAATGGAGAGTGTCTGACTACAATTTGGAGGGTCAGATGATCACGTCTGTGATCTGCACCTTGAAAATGGACCTGGAAATATCGAGCAGTGAAGAAAGATGGCAGTCAGATCCACAAGTGGGAACGACGACACCTGAACAAGGACACAGAGAACATCACTATTTTAGTTACTGTTGAAACTGCTTTATGTGATTATTTGTGGCCAGCAAGACCAAACTGTAAGCACAACTTTGACATAAGTAAAGTAAACTTTTTTCGCAAACTGTTGCCTATTTACACATCCGCAGACACAGAAGCATTTTTTGGAGTCCTGTTTTCACCCATGACTACAGGATTTTCTTAATTAAATCTCTTGTAGTTTCGTTTTGCGCTTCACAAACTCCTAAAGGAAATATAAAATTATACCAGCGAGTGAGCGAGAATAGTAAAGACAAAGAGGCTACGGCAAAGCAGCTAGTCAAGGCTGCACATGAGCTATGCTAACCTCAGCAGTGGGCTAGTATGCTTACAATGATAATGCATGTTTAGCTGTCATATTTACCATCTTATATTTACAAAATGTGATGGCAATCCATTTAATAGTTGCTGAGAGATTCATGTCCAGACACTAGCCAAATATATTTATTAAAGTCACAGCAGCTTTAAATGACCTTTGCCAGTGAATTAGCAGTCATACTGTTCAGGTTTAAAACTGTTCATGTTTGCATTAACAATAAGTCGAACATGATCAATCAATGACTCCTGTGAAGGGAGAAAAACTGGCAGAACCACTAAAACATACTGTGTTTCTCGAGAAGTTTGTACATTTTGCATGTTATTGCTCTGGATGTTGGTACTTCATTTGATAGTAAAGCAGATGGTACACACACAAAACATGATGCTTCTAGAGTAGTACTTACTTACTTGGTACTGACCAAATTGCATGAGTGTACTCAAATGAAATGACATAATGTTTAGTACACACACCACTCTTGTGCATAAACACAAAAAGCCACAGATACACTGGTGCCTGTGGCCGCTGCTTCCTCTGTGGCAAATGAAAGAAATGCATGTCAGATCTGGTCAAAGCACAGCTGCTCCTTGGTTTTTACTTTCATGGCCTTTCTTGTACAGCTAGTATCGATGAGGATGTAAGCTGCAAGGGTAAACAAACACTTTAATGTCTGCTTGTGGAAGTCCTTTTAGGCTTCAACATGAAGGGAAGTTGTCACAATATCTCATTAAATAAATAAATAAGCTTTAATATGTTTTGACAAATCAAATTCAGAGTTCAAAGCAAAGTTCACTAATGCAGTAAGACTGAAAATAAGAAGGGTAAAATACATGCAAGTACTTCCAAAATGTAAGAAACCAAGAGAAGCGACCTTATCTTTGGCTTAACAACCATTTATTTCTAGATCGTTTTATGGCTGTTGAACTTCCTCACATCACACAAGCTCATGTAGCATAGAGCAGATCCTTTTATATAATCTCTAAATGGCAAACAAGTTCTTATTCACCATCTCTGTGAATGTGAGCGACTTCTTTCAGCCACACATGCATGCAGACACTCACTTCCTCCTGAAATCAACCAGCAGCACATTGTGTAACTAAAATTAGATGAGACGAACACTCAGGGGCGGTTCTAAGGGGGGGGGGTGGGGGCAGGGGGGGCAAGTGCCCCCCTAACACTGACTTTAGACCCCCCTGTGGCCCCCCTAAAAATGAAAAAAAAAGTTTATGATTAAACTATTTCTTGGCTGATGGAATAGGCGGAAGTAACGATATTTGTCATTCTAGTCGGACCCATTAGAGCATTCACGGGTCTTCAACACATCGATCACGAGCTACCGGTATCTCGCAAGCCCTCAATAGCCCCCACTTTACAAATATTTTTTTTTTAACAAGCCGTCATCGCCACAGAGGAGCACACAGCCTCTGTGAGCGAGCGAGCAAGACAGAGAGAGAGAGCTAGAGAGAGCACACCTTTATCTATTTAATGTGTTGTAAAAAATAAAGAAATCATTCCAAAAACTGTTTGAAAGGGGAGTGATTAGTAAAATATGCATAAATAAAACGAAAGAATACTATAGGTAACATAAGATAAGAATAAACAAGTTTAAATGATTTGTTATTGGTTGTGATCATATTCTAAAGATTTTTTGATTATTGAAAAGTATACAGCTCCCTTTCATCTGAGTGTTGAGAGCTGTATCCATAAATTCCTTTTGTGCTCAAAGTGCACCAGATTGATGCATTTGACTTCAACATTTAAAAAATCTTCCCGGGGCTGAATGCCCCCGGACCCCCCAAGAGAAGGTTAGGTCCACCCCCAAATAAAGCAGGTTAAAATAATTTTATTTTAGTAAACACTGAAAACGGGTCCCACAGACCCAAACAGCATACAAAGGTAAGCATATAATAATGTGTAATGAAACAAATACCAATAACTGTATTGCATTGTTTTCTTAGGTGTATGCGCACTTCATACTGTCTTTTTCGTCCTGCATTTATTGTGCCCCCTCAGAAAATAACTGGCCCCAGCCTGGCCCCCCCAGTCAAATTGGTCTAGAACCGCCACTGTGAACACTCACATGTTAACAGGCCTCGATTTAGCAGCACTGTGGTTTCACCAAAATTAGGAGCAGAAAGACTCGAGATCGAGATAAGAAATGCAACTATTTAAAATGTACCTCCCTTTAATACAGTTGCACATAAATCCATTTTTATCCTGTTCTATGCTTCTGCTCATCTATAATCAGAAGCAAATGGTGTCACCACATGTGATCACTTTATACAGTATATCAAAATCAGTTAGCCTTTAATTTAGAATCCCTCAACGTTAAAGATTAATATTGCTTTAGTTTTACCACAAAAATAGAGTAATATTAACTGTCTCAAACAACTCTACTTCTAAACCTGGCATATGTTAACCAGGTAAAATTACAGTCAATGAACCCAACATGTTGTTTGAAGAATGGTTAATAAGTGACACTAACAAAAGGGAATGACATCCTTCTTTTAATCAATAACGGATGGATAAGGAAACGTTTTGAGTAGCAGTCTGAAGGTGGAGGGACCTCTACTGGTGGTATCAGTGTTGAGTGTAAGAGTTATATTTAAGAGCAACAAAAACAAATCAAAAATAGTATTTTGAGAGCAAGTTGAACCAGACACAGTGTCCCAAATTCTTTACTATTAGTTGTATACAGTTATTTGTTTCCGGTCAGTAATTTTCAACTAGAGCATTATAGACTTGTACAGATCTCACGTTGAATTTGTTGGTTGGTTTGATTAGTAGTAAGGTATTCTTTTTTGGCTCATTTTATCATTGTGCATTGCATTGTGGGGAAAAAATACAGCATCATTTAAACAAATAATGTTTTTTTGTGTGTGTATAACAACTGAAATAAACCAGACCAACCACAGTGAGCTGTGTCATCTGTAAGGTTTGAACAGTTGATTTGTTATTTGACAGTTTGTACAAAGTGCAAATAAAACAGTGAAATACTATAAACATAAAAAAATAAACCGGTTACTGTTTTATTTATTTAACCAGATAAAAGCATTGAGATAAAATCTCATTTACAATGCTGGTCTGGCCAAGAAGGCAGCAACGTTACACGTTCTTACACATAACACAGACATGTAAAATACAGAGAACACAACTAAGTAAACAAGAAGACGAAAAGCAGTCACTACATTGTGCACATTTGGGACAGTAAGGTACACTACTTATTACTGCAAGAGCAGCTGGTGGTAAGGACCTCAGACAACTTCAATTTAAAACACGCTATTGGGACCTCAGTTTTAGGCTTGATTGAAAGTCATTCCAAGACCAAGGACCATAATAAAAAAGACTCCTTTTTCCAGCCTCAGTCCACACAGCAGGACCCCAGCTGGAACCGTATCCAGGCACTGGTCCTGAGGTTGTAAGAGTCACAAACTGGAGCAAATCTGGCACAAATATACAGTGGACGCTTACCTAAAATGGCTTTACACCCTAAGAATGAATATTGCATGTTATGTTATATAAAACATTTATTTAAATATCCCTGCAAGTGAATGTTTTCAGAAATGTTCATGTGACATCAAAATGTAAAAAATATATTCAACTTTAGATGAGGACATGATTCATCCACTAGACGGTATAGCAAACACGTACCAGATATTGTCTAAAACTGCAAAACAAAAACAAAAGTCGTTTTGTGATTCCACAGCAAAGTTTATTGAGATGTCTTTAATATCTTTGTGCATGCACCAGAAATAACCCGTGAAATAATGTATGTACAGTACAATAACCTCAAACACTTAGTGTGTCACTTCACACTCGGCTCATTGAACAATTCTTTCATGCATCTACAATCTGATAATAGCTTTCCTAACTTCAAGGCACACATACATGATGATCAACAGCACTCCTTACATCTTATACAAATACCTTACTTGAATTCTAAAGTTTTCATCATTTGCTCCTTTGTTATGATTTGCCTTATTTTCAGCACCAGGTTTGATCTATTTGCTACTGCTGTGGCACAATAGGCTTTCAGATGATCTTCAAACTACTGGCACTTGTTCCAGACTAGTGTAAAGCCTGGAGTTGATTCTCCTGTGTTTCCAGTAAATCGTTCATTTGTTAAATTATCTTCATCAAGTTTCTTTTGCTTTCTTACATCTGTCAGATGTCTTCATCAAGTCACATTACCCTCCTGTGCTCAGCTTATTCTGTAGATGGAGGGGTGAAAATGTTACCAACAATAAATCGTTTTGACATGTATCAAAGAGTGATGGTGGTAGATTTTTATATATATATATTGGAGTCATACCTTCTTGGCATTGTCCACACACTGCATGTAGGCCGAGGCGATACTGGAGCAGGACAGAGTCTTTCCAGTGTTCTCCCTGTAGCATTTCAGAATCTGACCCTGCAGGTCACTGCAAACCGGCTGGATATCAACACGCCTGTGAGACACATGTAAATATAAAGAACAATGGTTTCTTAAACATGCAAAGTAGAGAAATATCTTATATATACGCTAAAATCCTTAAGTTCCCTCCACAGGGAGTTTCTCTCCCACACACTCCCTCCCTCTGCCTGAAACACCTCTATTGGACTCCTTTGTTTACTTCCAAAACATAGTGACATCACTATGTTGCGGACTGGGCTCTGGTTTCAGACAGAGGGTGAAAAGAGGTGCTGCAGAACAGGCAGTATGAGAAAAGTAAATACCTTTTTGAACATTAAAGCATGTAAACATGTCACAGTAGCGGCACAACATACAATATGAACCTGCAAATGAGCATACTAGGTCCCCTTTAAGACCGGATTATTAAGACAGGCGCATTTGGATTTTTGGATTCATGCAAATACAATGATTCCAAACTTACGCAAAACGGTTGTGAGTGTCTTCTTTGCCCTTCTGGAAGCTCTCAGCCGTCACTTTATAAAACTCAGTGCACTGTCAAATAGGAAAAAAAAACTCATAAAGGTCAAATATTACAACACTTAAAATATAAAGAGCTTGTTCTCTGACAATGCCGGCATGCTGCTGCTGTAAACGACACAATGAGAGTGCTAAAGTGGAAACAGTACATTTGTGGAGAGCTAAACAATGAGCAAATACTCATTGTGAAGCTATAAGAGCTGCAGATTCCGGCGATTCTCTACATTGGGTTCACCTTTTTTTCAAGTTTTGTGACGTGTTCCCTGTAGAGAGCATCTCGTTTCCTCAACTCTTTCTCCCGCTCCTCCAGCTGATGAGCCTGTGAGTTTAAATGTGTTAATAGCTAAAACCACAATGACATTTTCATGATTTCATATATTGTGGACAGTAAACAGAATTCCAATATGTGATATCACTTTATTTTCTTATTTCATCATCAAAGAAATGAAGAGCAGCAAAGCATAAACTCAGCAGCTTCAGTGTGATTAGAGTAGAATGAAAGTGAAAAAGTGAGTCATGCACGTGTAAATGATCTCCCGTCTTACCTTCACCTCCATCCGCTGAAACAACACAAGAGGGCAAGAAAGAAAGAGATTCACAGTAAGAGGAGGAAGGGTTTTCACATTTTCACGAGAGATCCTATCGATGTACAGATCGTGTTGTTTGTGTGCTTACGTAAAGCTGCACCATCAGCCTCTCATCGTCAGTCTTTATTCGCTCCTTCGCGATGGCCTCCGTCAGGTTCTCCACGTACGCCGCCTTCTCCGCCTGCAGCGTCTTCATCACCTGCTTCTCCACCTGAGTCTGAGCGGCTGACAGGGCCTCTGCATGAGCCTGAGCCCTTATCTCCTCCAGCCTGCACACAGTTCACATGTTCTACTTGCACTGGTTCATCCTTCACACATTTGTTTAAAGCGATTGAACAGGTAATAAGTTGATAGAAAGAAATATCAACTGCCATTTTGATGGTATTTTTCAAGCAAAATGTTCAATCTTTAGCTGGTTTCAGCTTCTCAAATGAGAGGATGTACTGCTTAGTATCACTCTTCACTGATTATCTTTCGGTTTTGGCCATAGATGGAAATCGTGGAAATTATGATGTGCATTTTTCAAAATGTTCTGACATTTCATACACAAAACGATTATTCGAGCTACAAAAGTAATTGGCCTATCAACTAATAATGAAAATAACCATTGATTACAGGCCTAGAGTAGACACACTAACTTTTTTCCACTCTGAGTGAGAGTTTGTGAATTTGTAACACTTTTAACCGATTAATCAAACCAATATTCAATTCAATGGCTCACTGCTACATATTAATCAGACATCTTATTTCAATTAAAGTGGAAAACAACATATATACAGTTCATCTAATCACACAGCAACAGGACCCAAAAGTCTTCCCACATAAGAGGACAGGTCAAAGAAACAGGATTCCTTACTGTCGCTGCAGCTCCTGCCTCCTCTGGTAGATCTCCTCCTCCAGACTCATCTGCATCTCCTCTTTGATCTTCTGCCTGAGGTTCTCCTCCACCACCTCAGGAGGAGCAGGTGGGGCTGTAAACACATTCAATCATTGATAAAAAGCTTTAAAAAAAATTATATTTAAATATCTTGCTACAATATTTTCCTTGGCGATCAGCTCACCAGCTGCAGGTGGAGCTGCTGAGGCTACAGCAGGAACTTCAGCCTCAACGGCAGGGGGCAGAAACACTGTCAGGGTGGGCTCCTCAGCAGGTGGAGCAGGAGCAGGTGGAGGTGGAGGTGGTGCCAGAGGCTCGACGAAAGAATGGCTTACAGGTGCATCAGAGGGTACAAGAGCCAACTCCACACAGTGACAGGGAGGGGAGGGCTCTTCAAAAGTGAGCTCTGGGGGAGGTGAAGGTGCCGCCAGGGACTCGGGGGGAGGAGAGGGTGCAGCAACCAACTCTAAAAGATGAGAGGGTGCTGCCTCCGGCTCTAGTGGAGGAGAGGGTGGTGCTACCAACTCTAAGGGAGGAGATTGTGCTATCACCGACTCTAAAGGTGGACAGGGTGCTGCCACAATCTCTAAAAGAGGAGAGGGTGGTGCTTCTGGCTCCAGGGGAGAAGATGGTGCTGCAACAAGCTCTAGAGGGGCTGCCACTGGCTCTGGTAGAGGAGTGGGTGGTGCAACACACTCTAAAAGAGGAGAGGGTGGTTCCACCTGCTCTGGAGTAGTAGAGGGTGCTTCCACAATCTCTGGGGGAGGGGAAGGTGCCGCCACAGATTCCAAAAGAGGAGCTGGTGCTGCCACCAAATCTAAGGAAGGAGCTGGTGCTGTCACTGGCTCTGGGAGAGGAGCGGGTGGTGCAACAGACTCTACAAGAGGGGCAGACGGTGCCACCGTCTCAGTGGGAGTAGGTGGTGCTGTTACCAGCTCTAAAATAGGGGTGGGTGGGGCCACCGGCTCCGGGGTAGAAGATGGTGGTGCCACAAGCTCTAGTGAAAGACAGGGAGCTGCCAGCGACTCTAAGTTAGGAGATGGTGCTGTCATTGGCTCTGGTGGAGAACAGGGTGGTGCAATGGACTCTAAAAGAGTAGATGGTGCTGCCACATACTCTGGTGGAGAAGATGGAGCTGCCACTGACTCAAAAAGAGGAGTGGGTGCTTCCAGCAGCTCTTGAGGTGATGGAGGTGGAAGTGTTTCACATGCAGGTGTTAAATCAAAAGCTGCAGCAGGAGGGACTGCAGCCTCAACAGGACAGGGTGGTGTTATTGGGGTTAATTCAACAGTGGGTGGAGCCTGAACTGTTTCCACTGGTGGAGCAGACAGTAAAGCAGAATGAAGAGGTTCAACAGACAGAGCTACAGCAGCAGGTGTTTCAGAGGGCAGAGGGGAAGCTAGAGGTTCAGGTGGAGCAACAGCCAAGTCCACAGGTGGAGGTATGACAACAGGTTCTGCTACTGGAGGTGGAGACAGGGTTTCTGGCTCTACATGAGGTCGGATGAAGGATTCAAATGGAGTTGGGACTACTGGCTCCACCACAGCGGGTGGAGGAGGAGACTCCACAGGTGCCTCTACTTGTGGAGGTGTAGTAGGCGGAGGTGGAGAGGAGAGAACAGGGTAAGTTAGAGGTGGAGCTTCTGGCAGGGAGTGAAACTTCACAGGAGGTGGAAGTACGAGTTTTACAGGAGGAGCCAGTTCCACTGATGGAGGAAGGGATGGGGCTTCAAGAGTTTGGGGTGGGGTGAACGGAGGTGGAGGTGTCAGGAGAGGGAGTACGTGTTTGACAGAGGGGTGGGGGACGGGAGGTGGTGTTTGTGTTTCAGGTGGAGGAGGACGTGGTTTCTGTGAAGGTGGAGGAGCGACGACCTTAGACTCCTTCATCCGATGGATCACTTTGTCTGACAGCTGGAGAGAAACAAGAGACACACTTAAATGACATGGATTTGTTAAGGATTTCTTCTTATAGTTAAGTGTTTTTCTTTAAGTGCTTTTGAGCTCTGTTTCTTTATCTGGCTTTAGTAGCGCGAGATATGACCGGCCTACATAGATTAAAAGAAATGGAGCTGTCATTGTGTCGGAAAATCATGTCTTTGCAACTTTGCTTCTGTCTGATGAATACTTCTGTATTTAATTCATTATTTAATTAAATAATGTTTAAGACCTATCTGAAGGCCATGATCACAAAGAAAGTCTCTAAATACTAAATATAAGGTCAAAACGTATCGATCCCTCGAGAGGAAATTCAGTAGGAGTTCTTCAGTATGTAGTCTAGTCAAGAACAGTTGTAGAAATTTGAAAAACGTTCTTACAATCACTACAATTATTACATAATCTGGACCTGCCTAACCTTCCACTCCTTGTGGTTGATTAGTTATACATAATTATGTGTGTATCAGCTTAATGTTTACTTCGCTGCTCTGTCCTTAGAGTTTTAAAGTTCCCTTGGTGTTGCACGAGGTCACCGATAGTGGTCGATAAACAAAGGTCGCAGATTGATAACTACCTACAAATAACTTCTGGGGCTTGTTTAAATACTCAAACACGAATTTAGAATTGGCTTTTAAAATTGTATATTTGTGACACACGTTATTATTTAAAAAAAACGTGATTTCTTTTTTAATAAATTAGATCATCTCCTTAATACGTTTATTCAAGCAGGTGTACAAGTATTTGTATTTTCCTTGTAGTCCATGTTACAGCCCACCATTTTCTTGCTATATTTAACACCACAGCAGTGTGTGAAAGCCTACATTTTTGCAGTGACAACAAACATGAGGTCCAGTTCAATCAATACAAAAAAATACTACATATCTCAAAATCAGAAAAGTATAAATTAGCAGGGCTTGCAAAAACAACCTAACACTCCTGCCCTGTGCATTGAGGGTCTGTGCATTGAAACAGTGTGGAGTAATTGTTTGAATACTTTCTCCCACTTTCAGACCCATGCATTCTCCCTGAGCTTTCACTCACCCGAATGCCCTTCACAAAAGTGACTCCTCCACCCTCCTCTCCTGGGAGGTGACTCGGGCTGTTTCCCCCCATCCACACTCAAGCAGCAGCAGATACTCGCTACTCTTAGTATTTATGATATTATTTAATCCACAAGGTGGATGTACGCTCAGTGATATCAACTCTACAGCTGCAACAATCTGCCCTTCCCACTCCGAGCGTCAACAAGAGCTGCTCCTATTGGATATTGCTGAACAACGCGGCTCCTGATTGGTCCGTTTGCTTTACAGCGTGTCAGACATGAAGGAACATTGTGTCCCAGCAAACAATACTTATAAAACTAACAATTTATCAGTGTTTTGAAGTAGCCTGACTTAGTACATGTACACAAGTACTGAAAGTGCATTTTTAATTACTTGTACTTGGCTTGAGAATTTACATGTTATGCTACTTCATGACTACTCTACTACAATTCAGAAGAAAAATATTGTAGGCCTATGTTGTAGGTTACATGTAAAGTATCCACTATATTGCTATTTACATGACAGACTCATATAATTGATGTAAAGTATAATCAACACATTACTATAATATAGCCTATTATTACAATACACAGCAGCAGGATTTAACGTGTGTAAAATTGTCTTCACCTTTACTAACTGCAAGGTTAAGATCATACATGCATTGATCTGTCAAATGATGTATTACGTATTACATAATAAAAAAATATGATAACACTTTATTCTGAAATGGGGCTTTGAGTATACTTTTTCTACTTTAAGTTTATTTTAAAGAAGTGGTAGTACTCATAATTTACGTAAAAGTAGCAATGAAAGCATGTATAAATACTCAAGCAGTACTTAAGGTACACGTTAAATAACACTTCATAATATATTTCTAAATTACAGAAAGTTAAAGCGCTTTTAATGCAAAATGTCTCATTTCATAATTATGTATATTAAAACATTGTATCATGGTGATTGATACATTTTATGTAAGCATAACTTTAATGTTATAGGGGAAAACGTGGATCTTTACTGCTGGGTTGCTTAATCTAAAATACATCATAACAATTATATTTTGTGTTATGTGAGAGGAGTAAAGACAATTTAGACGTAGACGAGCAGAAGTATGAAGGAGGTTCAGTTATTAATACTCATGTAAAGTACAAGTACTTCAAAATTATACTCAAGTACAGCCCTTTAAATTAGCAACAGATACTCTGGTATCTTCTGTATATTTGTAGCAGGTTGTCATTTTAATGAGAGTGTGCAGGGAGTGTAAAGGTTTATTTTAAAATGGGATGTTTCTTGTTGAGGAAAACTGAGAACACCTGAGACAGTTTGACAGATGAGGAAAACAAGATTACAGCATCCTTATGATCCACATAAGTTATCCCTCTATACAAACAGTGTTTCCAGCTGCTCCTAAACATTAATGTAGGAATAGTCTTACATCCAACAGCATCACAGTATTGCATTCACTGTACTGACAAACGTTGGTATCAGTGCTAAAATGGAGTAAATTAGCTGTCACATTGAGAAAATAAATAATAAAAACTTTTAAAGACACAAGAAAGTTGCACCATCATTTTGCACCTGATAAAACGAATGAGGTACCAATATTTAAGAATAGGGCTGGTGATATTTTATTATCAATAATCCGATGTAGGACAAAACAACAACAACAAAGTGACCCAGTAGCCAAAGCTTAATACAACTTTCTCTGTCTGTTCTAGAGCACCATCATTTCACAAAAATGATTAAAAACACATTATTGAGACACATCACATGTTCCCTCCATTATTGTGTATTGAGTCACAGCTAAAAATACACCTTAACAAATGCACTATTTAGTCGTGTTTGAATAACGTTCGCTAAAACTTCAGTGACGAGTTTTGTTCCGGGAAATTATTTAACAGTTGAAAAATATATGACCAGTTTTAAAAGCTTCAATTAAAAATGTAATTTGGCTACTTGGCTGCAGGAATCTACAGTAAGGCTGCAACAATTCTTGTAATTATTGATTAATCTGTAATTGATTTTACCGATTAATCTTATGGTCTATTAAAGATCAGAAAACAACAGTTTAAAGCCCAAATATATTGAAATAACTTCAATATTAGACCAACCCAAAAAGCAGCAAATTCTCCTATTTGAGTCTCCTAGGGATTAGCTGATAATAATGAACATATAAAGTATCACCAGTCTTATCCTCTAGTCTAAACTGTGTGTGTGTGTGTGTGTGTGTGTGTGTGTGTGTGTGTGTGTGTGTGTGTGTGTGTGTGTGTGTGTGTGTGAGTGTACTACTGTCTAAGAAAATGACATAACTGCATAAAATCGCTGCAGGTAGTTTTGACCAAAAACAACCTCTAAGTCCATCACAGTGGCTGTGTTTCTATCTGACCATTAGTCCCTTATCGTCATCTTCTTCTTCCTCTTCTTCACTCGGCCTTCTTGGCCTTGCCGCCTGGTCCACGCAGAGCCGCCCACACACTGCTCAACACCTCGGTGTACAGCAGCGTGCCGAGGAAGACGACCGCCGTGCCCACCCAGTGCCACGTGGTGAAGGGGTTCTGGAAGTACATGATGGAGATGATGAGGCTGAGGAACTTCCTCAGGGTCACCACCAGAGTGACGGTCAGCGAGGCGCACTCTGTGGTCAGGATGAAGACACCTCTGATGCACACATACCTGAAAAACACTGGTTAAAGGCTGTAACAAGAGGGTGAGACAATACTAAATAAATGTGATTTACAATTCAGCTTGAGTCTTGGACAGCCAGTGTATCTTGTTTTGTCTCCAGTGAAGTATTTACAGTTTGTTGATTTCCTCACATAGTTAAAAACAAACAAAATATGTTGTACACTCCAGCTGATAAAAACAAGAATGATTTGTTATTTTAGAAAATAATAAAAAGCGGTTTCTTATCTTTTCACCTGTGAGCTAATTGTGCAATATTTTTTGATACCTGTGTAAACATGAGTTTCAGAGGAGATGTGATCAGTGTTGGGAACAGCGTATCAGGTTATTGGGTTTCTGCCAGTGTATTGAAAGCACACCCAGCTTATTTTTAAAGATGATCCTTAACCTAAAATGGGTGAGGGATACGTTTTCAGGATCTTTTAATAGCATATTAAAAGTTATTCCTTAATTTCAGAATAACTTACATCTTATTTTACCCATTGAATTTGTTTAACCTATATATTTATCTTTTATTTGACAGAATATGCATACTTTATTTACAGTGTTGGAGAAATAATTCACTACCGAAATGTGGATACTCGAACTTTCAGACCACCAACAAACAGCTGTTGACAAATGTTTGATAGCCAACGCTAACTATGACACAAACAGTGTGTCTACTAGCAACCCACCAGAACTATACAATATTTCACAAGAAAAAAGCACGGATTAGAGAGAAAACAAAATGAATGATAAAGTAAAAGTATTTTTTTTAAATATATAATGTTTCTTCCTATTTTCTTAATCAACTCTGGGGCTCTTTTGGAGGTCGGTCACTAGTGTAATCACTTTTCAATTGGATACATAAATAGAAGGTAGTGATATAAACGTGTTTGTCAGGATACTGTGTGATGACGTTGATCAGGAGGTAGAGCCACAATATTGGCATCGTCACTCCGACCACAGGAACAACTGTAGGAGCTGAGAGGGAGAAAAGACAAGTTAATTTACATCTGTGAGAAAAGATGCAATGCTCTCCTGACATAATAACAATAAGATACAAAAGGGCTTTATTGATATTTATTAATAACACTCACTGCTGTGACTGAAGTGGACGGCGTGGTTGTAGATGTCGGTGCAGAGGAGCAGGAAGCCCGGCAGAGGCAGGCAGTGCTACACAGAGATGGAAATACAAAGATCAATAGCTGTTGAAGCCATAATTGATTCCCCAGAGAGAATATTTCCAAAAAGCCCAATCATGTCGCAGCAGGGATAAAACTCACATTATAGAAGAGGGCTTCCTTGGAGTGTTTTCCGTACTGCTTGTACAGTGTCTCCTGGAAAATGCCCATCCTCGCAGACATCAGCAGAGCAAAGGTCAACATGGCGATACCTGAAGAAAACAAAATAATAAAATCACTTTAGGAGATCATGTTAATGGGATAGATGTTAAATCTGAATCTGTCTCTTAAATTGTATTAATTGTACCTTTTCATTTTAAATCTAATTATGACCTTGGTTGGCTTCGTCACACTCATTCCAATAAGGTCAATCGACAGAAGGTTTATTAATATGATTTTGTTACATTTTTTTTGTAGTTTTATCAGCAAAAATGACAAAAACGCTGTTAAACTTAGCTTCTTTTATTATTTATTTATTATTTAACTTAGCTGCTTTCTCTCTTTTATTTGCATGTAAATTAAACATGTTTAAGTATATGTAATTTAAGATATGTCTTTGGCCTGTGGTGAGTTATGATGGACATGTACACATTTTCTTGTCATTTTCTTGACTAAATGATTCACAATGTAATGACAATAATCCATGGTTGCGGTCTTTTCATTTTGAATTGTCAATTGAAAGTGCAACTCACCTATAAGCCAGTGGATCAGTGGGTAAAAGCCTTGCTCTTCTGATCCCTCAGTGGCTACATTCTGCAGAAACAAAATGACAAAATGCCTCAGAAACATTTCAGATCAATGTTGCATGCACTTTGAAAGAGAAGAAGTCTCGTACTGATAAAAAAAGGCAGTTTAGAAAAACAGAGGACTCACCACTTGTTTGGCAGACATGATGGTGCAGATGAAGATACCCGCTGAAATGAAAGCTATAGACAGATATTTACTTGCTGTATACCTGCAGGGGGAGAAGAAGGGGAGACAGAGATTAGTGCTTTTCAACCTGAAGACATGACTTTATCTATATCATATCTGAAGTATCATTGTTTTCAGGAAGGTGTACCTTTTCTTCAGGATGATTATTCCCAGGATCATGTTAGCGATTAGCGAACCCTGCAATGAAACAAGACAGACATTAGACTCAGGTGATATATGGAAGTAATGTCATATTAAAGAAACTCAATAATAAAAGGTTAAAAGAAGACAAAAGGCAGCTCTTACCGATCTGAAGATCATGTGCAGCGGCATGGCGATGTTGAAGTTGAGAGCGTAGTTGTTGATCACACTGACAGTGAAGAACATGGTCACCATGATCACATAGTTGCTGGGGAAGAGAGATGTGAGATAACAGGTTTGTTTTAGTGTCCATTCTACATATTTTCCTGCAGCAGGACGTTCAGACCACCTGGTTGAGTTATTACCGGATAGGGATTGCTGGTTTCTTCGTCCCAAATTTTGTTTCAAAGATGAAACCTTCTAATGCGATGAAGAGGAACTGAGCGAAGGTGACTATGTTTCCACATCCTGGGAACTGTCTGCAGGACACAACAACAAAGAATATCCAGGTGTTATATCCAAGATGTTAAGCTTTAAAGGATGAAATTGCAAAACACAGACTCAATAATTGACATAATTGCATGTGTACGCACCCCAGAAAAAGTGGGTACCTCTATGGCAGAAGGTCATAAGGATTCAATAAAATATACAAATAACTCTGGCATTCACTCCATATGCTTCATGTTCTTCTACTATTTCTTGTTCAATTTCTATTAATGAAAAATATAATAAATATGTTCTTAAAAGAAAGAATATTTATACTATCTTTAAAATCAAGAGATGTTGCCACAAAATGTTGAACTTTGGGATACATTAAGTCATCTCTTATCTTATTCTTAAAAGCACCAATCACTTTAGAGCACTTAATCTATAATAAGTTAAACACAAGTACAAGATAAACTCCTAGTGGCACTTACACGAGAAGCCTTTCTCTGACAAATTGATAATAAATGACTCTACAGTTGCTACGCATTGGATACACGCACACGCACACACACACACACACACACACACACACACACACACACACACACACACACACACACACACACACACACACACACACACACACACACACACACACCACACACACACACACACACACACACACACACACACCCAAAGCAAACACAGCTGTGAAACCTTTTCCTAGTAAAGTGCACAGGAGTTTATACACAGTCTAAGTTTGTCACTGACCTTACAAGCAGCTCCAGAGACACCACGTTACAGCAACATCCCACAAACACCAGAACAATCGCGAAAGCAGTCCCCATGTTGGTGAAAGCAGACAGGAGCTCTGTGGAAAAGGTGTCACTCAATGAAGCGGATTTCTGATCGGTGCATATTTGCAAGTAAATAGCTGATTGTGTGTCTTGCAAGAGATATTCTGCTAACACAAACTCTGAATACGTATGAGATTGAAACTTCCTTATTGCATAGGCTCATGGGAGTTGTAGTTCCTTTCTGACACAACTAGGGGGAAAAGGGTACGCAATGTCCTTAATGTTCTCTGTATTTCAGGGAACATTACAAAATAAATAAAAATACTGTGTAGGGAGCAAAAGTAAGAATAAATATGGGTAAAATATGTGAAACATAACGAATTGAAAGAGTATCATTTTTGCTTTAACAGCGCAATGACTGCGCAACAGTGACGCACACAAACATTCTAACGCATGCGCAGATCAGTTGTCTCTTTAAAATGGAGGTCTCACTCCGCTCAAATCTCTGGACAATATCACTACACCTCTTATATTACAAAACCAGCCCTGCTGCAAAAGCCAAGACACTTAAATATAAAATATAAAAACTTGCAATATACTTTTTTTTAATAATTTATCCGTTTTTTGGTCTCATTAGATTTTCTCTTTTTATGTCTGCCCTCCTTGCGTTTTCATCATGTTTTGCCATCTTTAACCTTTTAGAGTTTTTTTTGTGAATTATACAATGTCCTTGGGTAAACATTGTTTTCAGTCTTAATATATATTTATATCTTCTGGTAAAGTGGGTTTGGGAGGACCCTCCATCTATCTCCATGTGAAAAACATTGATCCCAGATGAGTATGAGTCTGGAACAAATAAAACACTGTCTGGATGGAAAGACTCATCTTTCCATGCAGTGGAGGAAACACCTGGAATCTCTTGGTGTTAAAACTGTCTGGAGTTATCTGGAATATCACTGGACAGTGTCTATGGAAAAATTATGGACTTGAGCTTGTCTATTTTACCATACTTCACTTCTCGTGCATTACTTGCAGTTCAATCTGAAACATTCTCTTGCACTTTTTATTTTTTACTCTTTTTCTTCTTGCGCCATTTCTATTGTTTAAAAAATAAAATGTTGTTTTATACATTTATTTATTTATATACATACATTGTTGGAGGAGCCTGGGACTTAAGATGTTTATTGCCTACATAACTACACTGTAACTACTGTGCATATTCCAAACACATTTTTTAATCTTGAATCTTATACTTACTTCCATGTACTATAACGTGTCATGTTTGGTGGTTTATTTTGTGTGAGCTGCCATTTGAGTCATTTAATTTTTCATTATTATTAGAACAGTCTTGTAACAGAAACTAATTGTAACATGTTGTTGCTGTTCTGTGAGCCTCCTACAGTGGTGTAAAGTAACTAAGTACATTTTCTCAAGTACTGTACTAAAGTACAATTTAGAGGTACTTGGACATTGAGTATTTCAATTTGTTGCTACTTTGTACTTTTACCCCACTACAATTCAGAGGTAAATCGTGTACTTTTACTCCACTATGTATTTAATATCTTAAGTTACTTTGCAAATGTTGATTAATTATTTTTGAAAATTATATTCAACACTTAAACGACTTTAATTACACCTGGAGTAAATTCACAATCTACCTTTCAATATACAAAGTCATTACAACTAGCTGCACCTTTAAGAAAAAAGAAAAAACTATAAAATACAATATTATGAAAAAGGTAAATTGGATGCTTCAAAGTTTCTGGTTCATCTTCTCAATAGACGATCTTTGTTGAAATACGTGTTGCGTGTATCCGGACGACGTGGTGTACCACCGCTCCTCCTGTTGTATCAGTGTGTGCTAACGGCAGAAAGCCGCAGGTTTAATCGTTACGAGAATTTTGTTGTTTGATAAATTCTCCTGCCGCCGCCAACATGATTTCCCTCACGGATTCACAGAGTAAGAGCTGTTCATGTTTCCCCGCTGTTCTCTGTCTCTCTCTGTTGTGACTGTGTAAAAACCCGGTTTGTTAGCTGAATGGATGATGTTAGCATCTCAAACCCCATTGGCTGAGAGCGTCATGACGTCACCTAGCTGCACGTACATGAAGCATTTGTATTATTAAAACTGGGAGACTGTTCTTATCATTTAATGTTTTTACTTTATATTTGTAGTTTTAGTTGAATTTCAAGTGTTACATTTATATTGTTAATTGCATTGATTTGTATCCTTTAATTTGTGTCTATTTTAAGTGTTATCATTTCAGTATTACTACATTGTTAACTTATTTGCTGAAGTAATAACTAATCTACTTTCTTCAAATGTCCTTCTCTTTACAATATTTCATTATACCGTCTTTATTTTTGATAAATAAACACTAGTTTGTTTTACCTCAATAAATTGTTTAAATGTATTTTTGTCTTTTACAGAAATTGGGATGGGGCTGACGGGGTTCGGGGTGTTTTTCCTCTTCTTTGGGATGGTGCTGTTTTTTGATAAAGCTCTCCTCGCCATTGGAAATGTGAGTTGATAAATTATCCTTTAACATCACTGCATGACAGTCGATCATCTCCCTCAGCTCTGACCGTGTGTCTTCTTCTGGTTCAGATCCTGTTTGTGGCCGGCCTCTCCTTCGTCATCGGCCTGGAGCGGACGTTCAGGTTCTTCTTCCAGAAACACAAAGTGAAAGCCACCAGCTTCTTCCTGGGGGGGGTGCTGGTGGTCCTGATCGGCTGGCCGATTATTGGAGTCGTTCTGGAGATCTACGGTTTCTTCCTTTTATTCAGGTCAGCTCAAACACAAAGAAATCAGTGTCATCGTTATCCAGAATCAGAATTATCTTCATCTTCATCTCTCTTTTTGTTACAGAGGATTCTTCCCGGTGGCGGTGGGCTTCATCAGACGAGTACCCATGCTCGGATCTTTGCTCAGTTTACCAGGGATCAGTCGAGTAAGTATCACAACATTAAATGAATGTCCCTTTAAATTATTGCACACTTCAAACCTGCTCTAGAGGCCTGAAAAGTCTTTAATCGGCCTTTGTCTGACATTTATTATATTATGTCTTCATTCGTATCAAAAGCTGCAACTTCATACTATATTTGCAAGTTAAATCCTGGCAAAAAACGGTATTAATCGGCTGTCGTCACTAACAGAACGGCTACAAGTAGTCATGGGACAATCAAAATGTAATGTCACTGGAGAAGGATGTTGTTATTTCTCACAAAAAAGCATACATTTTGAAACTGGAGCCAGAATGTTTGGCTAAAACATTGATTATTAGAATAGTTTCTGATTGATTTCCTGTTGATTGACTCATCTTTTAATCAAATGATAGTTGTAGCTGGAATATAAATCTTCCAAGTTTTTTCTCCATATACTTTAATAAGCATTTGCTTCCTCTTACTCCCTTTCGGACACATATGATTTTTTATTATTATTATTAATATGAAGACTTTTTTTTGTTGAATATATAAATATTATCATGAATGTGGATAAATACTGTATTTTAACAATACGGTATTCTGTTTTTCACATTTGTTATTTTTTATTTGTTATTTTTTTATCTGTTCGAAATAAAGATTGAAATGAAATGAAAAGAGTGATTTTTTTGTCTGATGCAGTTACATCTGTAAAAAATGCAGCTCATAAAAACCTCTCCTGTGTTTTTCTCTTCCAGCTGGTGGATAAAATTGGGGAGAGCAACAACATGGTATAACGGAGGACCGTGTTTGTTTCGAGGAGAGTTTCAGTATTTATCATAGCTTCTAATGGTGACTGTATATTTTGGTCATTGCCACTCCAGAACTGTGAATCCAAACAACCTGTATGTTTGACTGACATCTAATGTTTTGTATCTGACTGCCAAGAGATTTTTTTAATTTCAAAAGCTGGAAGCAGGTCTCCTATTTTGTACCATTCCTGTCTGATATGTATGGACTGATAACATGGGACCACTGGATGAACTCTGCGGAGAGTCAGGGGCTCTTTGAGGGTCCTCTCCTCCAGATCGTGCCTCGACAGACACTGAGAGCACGAGTCCCTCGATGACGTGTTACTGGAACTTTGTACATTCAAGAAACGAATGTTGAGATAAATGTTACCCAGGCGAAGAAACCTGAACTGTTGTGGAAAAGCTCTAAGAAGCTTGTGTTGGAGATGTTTTACTGTACGTTTTGTAAGTGCATACTTGGAATAAAGTGTGTCTTTTATACATTTGTGTTATATTTATTTATAACCTTGGAATCCGTTTGTTTTCCCCTTAAGGGCACCAGTGACATTCTCAATCATCAGCCTCTGTTATCCAACATTTCAGTTCCTGTCTGAAAATATCTAAAACTTATGACTTAAAGAGGCCCTATTATGCTTATTGGGGTTTTCCCTTTCCTCTCGTGTGTTATAGGTTTGTGTGCATGTAAATGGTCTGCAAAGGCTAAAATCTCTGTGATCCCTCCAGAGAGAGTTTCTTTCCCACACACCCTGCCATATTGACATCACTATGTAACACTCACAATTCTGTTAGCTAACGCTCCAAAACATTGTACGTGATAGGCTACTCGTACAATGGAGAGGGACAACTCTAAGCGGTTGACCAATCACAACAGAGCCGGCCAGCTAACAGAGCAGACTGGGGCTCTGGTTTCAGACAGAGGGTGAAAAGAGGTGCTGCAGCACAGGCAGTTTGAGAAAAACAAACGCCTTTTTGAACATTAAAGCATGGAGACATGTCACAGTAGAGGCACAACATACACATATCAATGTAGCCTTGTATCACTATACATATATGAACCTGCGGATGAGGACCTTAGGGTCACAAAGTGTATGTGAGGTTAACGAATGCTGGCGGAAGATGTTATATCTTCCCATATCATTTGCAACAAGAGGGCCAATAATTATTACAAATGAACAAAGCTCAAATTAGCAAAACTAAAAAGATTGTAACTTGTTAGTTTCAGTAAATGAACGTAGATTCCTGTTCATTCACTGGAGGAGAGACAGACACACTTGAACAATATGTCCTGCAGCTTTTTATGACAAGCATCAACAACACTTTATTTCTTGGACTTGAACTTTAGTCTCACTTCTCCTCCGCCCCCGACCTCCTGCAGGTGTCCACACACACACACGCACGCGCACACACACACACACACACCACACACACACACACACACACACACACACACACACACACACACACACACACACACACACACACACACACACACACACACACACACACACACACACACACACACACACACACACACACACACTGTCATCACTTCAGCTCTCCTTCATAAAGCTCTGATCAGTGTCGTCATCATGTCGTGACCCCGGGAAGACCCTGCGCTGCTCGAGGGAGTCTTCAAAAGTTTCCATCTCCGGTGTTTGTGATTAACGACCAGCGACAGTTTCATCACCTGTCACTCGTCAATGGAAAAGTCATGTGAGACGTAATGAGACCAATTAGCCTCATTGGTGACGCTGCATATTAATGAGGCGATTGGTTTTTATCGTAACAGAAGTGATAGAGGAAGCACAAATCACACACCCTGCAGGAGAGCACAACCGAGCACAACACAATCCATTTTCCAGAAAGTCATTAAAGGTAAGCCTATTCTTATTTTATCATCATTATTGTATTATAAGTATGATTATTGTTAATGTAATGTCATTGTAGTTATTGTTTTTTAAGTGTTTTTACATAATCAATTCCTGCTGTTCATGTCTTATAATAAATAATACAGTTTTATTATTTTAATATTTAATAATTTAACAGATTTCTTTTTAATTTAAAATAACTTTTATGTTCTTTTTATAAAGCTATGTATTGTAATCTTAAAGTTAAAAAATATAATTCTACTTTTTGTGAGAAAATGTAAGAACATTTAGTCAACTGTTTATACCACTATGTACTCTGGATTTTAAAGGACAATAGTTAATTAATGAAACCATTATAATTTATTTTGTGTTTAAACATATAATGACTGACAATATTGTAAAATACTCTTAAAGATATCTTCATCTTGAATATTAAATATATCTTTAAAGGATTAACACATTTTGCACACTAATAAACACCCTTCTGTTATCGGCTTATAACTTCATTATATTGTAATAACGGTGATGTGGTTGTTTCCCTCTGTTCAAGTGATTATATTATTTGTAATTCAGTCATTACAGAGTTCCACCATGTCTCTAATTGTCACGCTGCTGGTGGTGACTTTGGCTGCTCAGTGTTGGACTTCCCCACAGGTGGGTCAAAGTCATTTCATTCTCTCTCATATTTAAGCTGAAATTGAAAAAACAAACATATTAAGGAATATAATTATGACGAAACATTTTCTACATCAAAATGCAGCAGAGAAACTGGACTCCTCAGGCCATCTTATACCTAACGGGAGCACGTAAGAATGAATAACTGTACAATTATCTGACACTCAAATTAGGAGGAAACATTGTTTGATGTTGATGTTTTACAGAAGGACATCGCTCAGTTCTGCAGCGCCCCAGCAGAGAGGAAGGAGACACCTTACACTCAGGTGAGCGTGCAGCTAATAACATATATATTAATAACCTGGATACACAAAATGTGCTCCTATTAATGGGTAATACTGTAACTGGTCTCATTGGTATTTGAAGATGATTTAATAATAGAGCCATTATTAAATGGACTTCCACATGTTTTATTCATAATACTTTGCCAGAAAGTGGTGCCTAAAAACATACATGTATCAGTTTGGTACTCTGACTTAACGGTAATATTCTTATATTAGGCAGTATAAAGCTGATTCTATGTATTGTGTCTCTCTTTATGTTTGTAAAACCTTCCTTTCTAGGGCATGTTTTTCTTATCTTGGTCTAAATATCTGGTTCTGTTGTCCCTGCAGTGACTCACAGAGATGGACCGGGTTTGAATTTGTCTTCCTTGTTTCTGGAGCTTCTGCTGCGAGCTGTGGAAGAAGGTAAAACCCTGACAGTTATCACCGCTGCATCACTTAATCTGAGCAATTTAAAGTTACATTTGTGTGTTTCTTTGTCTTCCTCAGCTGCAGGCAATCCAGATAATTACCCAAATGAACAACAGCTGAATCTAAATTATTTGTGAAAACAATTTTCCATTGTATTGTCTTGTTGCTGCACTTTGTTGTTTTTATTAGGATGTTCTGTGTGTTACTACTGTTTGAGTTCACTTGTAGTTCAACGTGTGAAATAAATACAATTCCCTTACCTTGTCTGTGTGTGTTTCACATGGAGGGGATCACACACTTTCCCATGATTATAAAACAGATTTGTGTCAGCTTGGGGCAACAACTAATGAATTCACACTCCACAAGAGACTAACACCACGATAAACACCATTCATCGTCACACCTTCTGAGAGAGGGGGCACAATTAGGTTTATTGGAAATGGCCGCCTGAAGTCAAACAAAGGTCACAAACTGAGAAGGGTTTTATTCTGATATATTTTTGAATAAAACTTAATTTGCATATGGCTCCTAGATGTTTACCACATGATCACTGACCTGACTGCAGGACACAACGGAATGAACCTGGCATTCATTAAAAAGACAAAACTACAATAAAGGATTTTTTTTTTAACGGCTTCATTTTATTTGTATACAATTAACATAACCAGACAGGTCAGAGCTGATAAATGTGGGAGGAAATATCAGATCAACCTTATTTTGCATCGTGTGCATAACAATCTGTGCAAGAAAACCCCATCATTAAACACATAATCCATCCAGTGTCTCCTCTATATTTGATCAATGTCACCTTTCCCCTGCTGACATTATGCACATGTCTATCCTTAAAGTTATTCAAAGATGTACAGAGATATTATATATGTACTATATAACTGCAGAGATAGTTGCACCATAATCTTCCATTACTCTGTTTTACAGCTGTTGTTACCTTGCTAGCAAGACGACTGATATTATTGTCCAAATGTTCTTGTTCTCGTTTATACACATAAAGACTTTCTGTCAGTGATAATACATCCAAATAATTATTATTGGGCAGTGATTCAGTGAAATCCCTGTGTTATATGTGCACAGCATTATAGGATTATAAATGTGACCCTTTTACATAAGCCTTTTTGTTTCCCTTCACTATTGAATAACTGACCCCATGCAGTTTACTGTTAAAGGGACCACAAACTTGCTCTTTCACACATCAAAGCACCACGAGTGACACACAGCAGTACAGCCGAGGACAAATGAGTCAGAGCAGCACTTCCTCCATCACACACTGACAGCTACAGCTAAATCTGATGGGATTAAACTCCCTGTGAGTCTACAGAGGGCGGTGTTTTGAAGGTGGAGCTGTGCTAGTGAATGCAGAGTGATAACACAGCAGGAGGGCTCAGCTACGTCGCCCCCTGCTGTGCGGCTAGACGTCCTGCAGGTCCTTCTGGATGTCCCACAGGGTGCTGGCACTCTCCTGCAGCTGGGACACCTCGTCCTCCGTCAGGGTCATGTTGACAACACTGGCCACGCCCCCGCCGTTCAGCACGCAGGGCAGACTCAGATACACCGCGTCGCTGATGCCATACATGCCCTGCAGACAAGAAAACACAACGTCACTGTCTGTCTGCCAAAAGTCACAGAGAGAGGATACAACAATGTAAAATCATGTGCTCATATTTAAATAAGGGGGATTCATCTATCCAGCTTTTAAACCACTTATAGAAGACAGAAAATACATTTACTAGATATTTCCCCAGGGAGATGCACTTAAATGAACCCATATTCAGTAAAGCTTTGTTATATATTACAGAGGACACACATGTTCACCGTCTGCTATATTGTGTATTCATGTACACATTATGGAAAGATTTTGACATAATAAGTCAAACAAAACAGTGAAAATGTCTCCCTCATCATGCTCTATTGGCATAAAGGAAGCTACAAGCAGAGGATGAATGCACATCGAAATTAAAATTATTATTATTGAATTTGTTTCTTCACACCTGAATAACAATTGAGCTTGAAATTGTAAAAAACTATTTAATTTACATTTTAAAAAGGAGGTATTCACAGTTTTATTTTAATCAGCTTCAGTCAGTTTCAGATTTTGCTTTAGAAGTCGAACTTTAGACTTCAACACATCGATATGATCACGAAGAAATTCAAATATGTGCAAAAGAAAAACAATCTTTGTTGACATTTCTCTCAATAAATCAACAATCAATAACAAAGTTATAGTATATAGTCAAGTTATATAGTAAGTATATTACATTTATGCTCTAAAAGGTACTATTGAAATACTATAACGCAACTCATTCAGACGCTGCTACACGGCAATATAGTGTTTGTAGTCAAGGTTACCGTTAGTATTTTAAACTTAAAGACTCAGGCCCTGCATGGGAAGTTGAATGTGTGTGAGCGCCGTTACCTGCACCATGGTGGAGACCGGGTGGATCCGGTTCATGTTCCTGATGAGGCTCTCCGTCAGGTCGGCCACACTCAGACCGATGGCCCAGTTGGTGTAACCCTTCAGTCGGATCACCTCGTAGGCGCTGAGGGGCACAGGACACAGGAAAGGTGGGGCTGAGTTTTCAGACTGCTTAAAGATTGGATTTATGATAGTTTTTTGTTTTTTTTGAATGGTGATGAAGCAGACCAGAAGTGCAAAAAATAAGCTGATGAAACACAAGAACACTTAGAAGCAGATTTCCCTCAGGACGGCTGCTTTAGTTCTCTAACCTGATGAAAAAGAGATCAAGAGAGAGATAGTGCTGAATGCATAATTAACTCTTTAATATCTTTTACTTTAAGGTGTTTTCACTGTCCTATTTAACTACTACTACTTATACTTAAAAAAAAAAACACCACATAAGTTCATATACACAAGTGAACTGACCTGTCCACCACCATCTTGTGTGTTTCCGCCCAGTTCTCCTCGTCATTCTCTGTGCCGATCTCCGGGTTTAACGTCTGCAGGTTTACTCCGGCCACGTTGGTTCCACTCCACACAGGAACTGATACACACAAAACCATCAACCTCCATCCATACGCTTCACACAGCCACAGTCTGTTATTATCGTAAAATGAAAAAGAATCCTTTGAGAAAAACTTAAACTCAACCGAAAGGATATTGTCTAGTTAGAAAAGGAATAAAAGCAAAATCAGCATGATTGTAAATTAAATTGTTTCTGACTTATAATAATTCTCTACTATGAAAAAAGGAGACAACATGAATTTTGGTCAAAAACTGAATGGACGAGATATTCCAGGCGATAACATTATGAGGCAATAACTTCACAGTTTATCCCTAGTGATTTTCACTTAAAGTCTAGTTGTGTGAAAACAGAAAACAATAACATGATGTACATTTTATTGGAGATTATTTAACCAAGCTATTCAGAGGGTGGTACTCAAATTGAATCCCAATACAAAATATTTGAACACTACTGCTGTTCATACACAGCTCTCTCACCATGTATTTTGTATGTACAGTACGAGTAGCTACATACTTCTGAGACATACCTGGCCCCACAGAAAAATAACTCAAAACATAAAACAATATACATGTCCGAAAACTAAGAAGATACTCGCTAACTTAACAAATTAAACACAAATGGACATTTCTAAACCATATTAACTTTCAATGTTTCTCAATGACATCAAAGTATTCTGACCAATCACGAATCCCCTGCCTCCTCACCACTGGTGTCTCCGTGCTCTCCCAGGATCCAGCCGTTGAAGCTGCTGGGATGGATCCCCAGTTTTTCCGCCATCAGGAAGCGGAAGCGAGCCGAGTCCAAGTTTGTGCCGCTGCCGATGACTCGGTGCTTAGGAAGGCCGCTCAGCTTCCAGGTCACATAGGTCAGCACATCAACTGTTGAAGAGAGTCAGCGTTATCAGAGTCTGAACACTGTGTCTCTGCTGTGTGAGAGAGGAAACACAGGATGTCAAATGTGTGTTTGGCAGCACCTGGGTTGGAAACCACGATGATGATGCAGTTGGGGCTGTATCTGACGATCAGAGGGACGATGTGTTTGAAGATGTTGACGTTTCTCTGGACGAGGTTCAGCCGGCTCTCCCCCTCCTGCTGACGGACCCCGGCCGTCACCACGACGATGCGGGAGTTTGCCGTCACAGAGTAATCTGAGAGAGGAGGAATACATACGTCTTAATGGTTAAGTGTCTTCATGTATAGATTAATAGGCAAAAATATAGATTTTTGTTCATACACTTGTCAATTTTGAGAGTTTTTCTACTAAATTCACCAAACGTTAGCAATAAATAATGCCTCAGTTGCATCTTTAGACAAATGTTTTCTGAAAACGTATTAAAAATAATTGTCTTATTGTAAATAATTAATAAAGAAAAAGCCATAAATCCCCACTTCAGTAACATTTATATACAGTAACATTTCCAGTTGTGTCTATATTCTGAAGGAAGGGTTTGTTCATATATAATTCATAGGGTATGTGACGTATAAACTCGCCTGTGTCCGCGACTATTTTGGGGGTTTTGAGGAACAGGCTGCCGTGCTGCAGGTCCATCATCTCTCCTTTCAGCTTGTCCTCCATCACATCCACCAGGGCCAGTTCATCCGTCAGCTCCTGCACACACCAACACACCAGGAAACTCAGAACAACAGCTCACAGTAAACTCATTACTCATCAATGAAAAAGTTCTCCTGTTCTCCTATAAGGCCGCAAGCATATGATTCTTTGATACCTTTACACAGATGACACTCTTACCCTGAGCAGGATGCTGACAGCACAGGCCATGCCCACCTGGCCCACTCCCACCACCGTCACTTTATTCCTGGGGAGCTCAGGAGGCCCGCTGAACAGAGGGGTGATGAGCTTCTGCAGAATTGAGGCCATGTTCAGATCTGCGGAGGGTAAAATAATAGAAGGGGAGAGCAGAATGGATCTGGTCAGAAAACATGTCGACTGCAGAGGAGCGACAAACAGTACGCACGGACACAAGTAAGGAGAACAGTCCTGCATCCAGAAAGCAGGCTACGTGCTCTAATTTCATAAATACTGCATTTAGAATCAGGATGACTCGAGTGTAGAGGCATGACATTGATCTTAGTGGCTCTAATAGAAGCATGACTTCGCTGTCATCTCACTCCATTAAAAATAAAATAAATAAAACACATTTCCTTTACACCTTTCTGCAGAGTTCACCTTGAAATGACAAGCAGCCTGAGTAACAAAAACAGCAGCAATACTTGCAATGTTTGGCGATGCTCCGAGCTGAGATGTATAAATACCAGCAAGTAATCAGCATGACAGAGTGACAGGACACCTAAAGGTGTGTTACTGTCTGAATCCACAACACCCCCCACACTCCCTGTGTGCAGCCCGGTCAGCTACAGCGTAGAAGAGGGGACATGTGACTCAGGGCCAACTCTTCTCCCTCCCTCCTCCCCCTCCTCCCCAAATGGAAGACTAGGCACTATAATCTCATGTTGAACTTCACTGGCTGACTGCAGACAGTTAAAGGAGTTACGGTAATCCGTTAACGCTGCCTCCATCTGCTGCACCTGAACTTCAGATGAGCAACTTGTCTCTAATAGGATGTCTATACAGAACAATAACAAATGACTTTCTTCAAATACAGTGTACTTAATACATGATGTTACTTAAGTGGAGTATAGTGCATGTTCTCTTATACAGCTATGATATTGCGACTGTTTAATAAGAACAGGTTGAAATCTGTTAGGACATCTGTTAATCCCGTCAGATTTAGCTGTAGCTGTCAGTGTGTGATGGAGGGGGGTGCTGCTCTGACTCATCTGTCCTGGGCTCTGCTGCTGTGTGTCACTCGTGGCGCTTTGGTGTGTGTGATGAAGCAATGTGCCATCTCTCATTCTAATAATTTGACATCTCTGAGAAAGAATACGAGTCCCATTAAAGGTGCCGTGTCCATTCATTAGCCTTGAGTGAAACTGGATTAGCAGGAGAAAGCGCTGTGGACTGAACACACGTAAACACGAGGAGGTAATAAAGTGGCTTAAGCCTGCAAGTTTACCAAAGGGGCAGAATGTGTCACAACCTTTAATTAGGCAAAGTAAAAACACTGTTGGTACCTTAATGATTGAGGAGCCAAAGTATCATCAGAGAATTTGCAATCACAAGACAGCTGCCGATTGTTTAAATGTGACTTAGAACGTTAAATGCCCTAAGTAAACTTGAACTCAGACAGCGCTGTGCAGACGGCAGACAGCACTTTAAGAACTGTAATCCAAAAACAGACCATTTTAGTACCACTATATAGTAAAGGGACAATACATACAGGTATATAACTTTGACAGCAATATTTCGTCAAAACAGCCGTTCTTATTATATAGGTAATTATTGGATGAGTAAAAAGGGTTCCAGATAAACTATATTTAAAGCCTATTACTCACAAGAAAGACGCATTTCCCAAACAACTGATATTGAGATATAATTATCTTTTTGTGAATAAACAACCAAAAACATCGTATTTTTTGTACATTTTCCCCCATTTTTCTGCATGGTTCAGATGGTGTTAGAGTACCTGGAGATAAACAAACAAACTGGAAACGTACACACCTAGTGACAAAAGTAAGTAGATCCAATCATACAAAGTGGATAGATTTCATTGCAATTCTACAAAGTTACAAAAAAGCACCAAATCTGCATGGAAAACAGGAAGAGGTGCTAAAAATGTACCCGTTATCACTTTATAAAGAAAAGATTACACATTTCCCCCCAGTCAGACACAACATACCTAAATCCATTTAAATCCACTTCCAATGTGTCCTGCTGATTTTTTTAAAGAAACCCACGGCTGTTTACCTATTTTGTCTTGAGCGTCCACTTCCTTGGGGTTCAAGTCCTTGTCCTTTCTTCAATTCGACTCACCCATGACGTGCGGGACTCTGTGCCTGTTCCCCTTCCTGTTTTGTGATCAGGCTGCAGCCAACTGGATTTAATTGACTAAGCCTCTCCATCCTCTACAAAGTCTCAGTTTGGAGATCCAAGGGTCACCTAGGTACAACGCTCACCAAAAACAACACATACTTCCTGTTGAATAGAATGAAAAAATAATGTTTTAAAAGATTGATCATCATTTGGATTTCTATGCATTTTCAAACCTTTTTTTTTCATACTGATTGGGCCTCATTCACCAGTACTATCTTAAATCCGTTGTTACATTTGTTCTTAAGAAAAGTCCTAAGAGAACCTACTTTCATGCTGTGTTATTAACAGAAGAAATGTTTGTATCAGTGTTATTAAAAAGATGAATCCCATTGTTCTTTTAAAATAAAAGCATGTGCCAATTGTTCCTCATTCGCTGGCTCCCCATCAATCTGTATAAAAAAGGACTGCAGGGAAGTGGGCGCAGAAAAACAAAATATAGAAATTTGGGATCTAAGTCAATAATACCGAAACAAAGTCTAGACAGCGGAGCCTCAAACATCAAATGTAAAAAGGGATGCTATTACTTTTCTAGTTGTCAAGTGTTTGTGTATAATTCAATTCCTCTAATTCATGTATTGTAAAACAATACATTATTAAAAATAAAAATATTTTGGGAATATTTATCCCATTTCATACAACTTTGGAATTTAAGAACAATGCCATCACTTATTATTCTCTTGAGTGTGCATTTATTGTGTTCTTACCTAAAAACAAACTCCTCCAGAACTGATGGATTTTAGGGAGGGATGAAAGGTTTCAGTCATTTACTCTTTACCCTTAAATCTGAGCGCCTCGAGGACCCTGGCTGCCGGGCTGCAGTTCTGAGTGAAGCACAAACACCACTGAGCCAGCAGGGGGAGAATCAAAGTTAGAGCACAACCACTGCAGAGAAAACTGTAGAACAAACACCTGATCAACTCTGCAGCAACACTGAGATAGTGGTCAAACCTTGCATTGAATACATAATGGCTATTAGTGTTTGATGACAATCCGGTCATGTTGTTAACCTCAGAATATGAAAAGTTCCTTAGGACTAATTCAAAATCATTCAGCCAATTGAAGTTGATGATTGAATGTGTTGCACTCAGAAACTGCCAACACATACACATAACATGTAGTTATTTGGGTCTCAACTTGGTTACCAATGACCTAAGTATGTATTTTAAAGGCTATTCTAAATGACTAGTTAATAGTTTTAAAAATGCAAAGACTAGCTCAAAACATTCATGCTATATGACCCAGGTCGTTTAAGGTCACTTGAAGCATCGAGGACTTCACTAAGGAGGAGTGTGTGTAGCTCTTACCTTAAATAACTCATTATACCCTACTGTCCTACTAGGGCATTGCGTTCCAAGAATGCAGGGTTGTTGGTTGTTCCTAGAGTCTCTAAAAGTACAATGGGAGCCAGAGTCTTTTCTTATCAAGCTCCACATTTGTGGAATCGGCTTCCAGTTTGTGTTCGGGCGGCAGACACCCTATCCGTTTTTTAAGAGTGCGCTTAAGACCTTCCTTTTTGATAAAGCTTATAGTTAGGGCTGATTAGATTCAGCCCCTAGTTTTGCTGATATAGGCTTAGTTTGTCGGGGGACATCTTACTTCTTCCTTCTCTCTGTCTATACCTGTGTACTCTCATGTTCCGAATAACCCAGCTTCACCAAATTTCTTTCTTTTTGATGTCTATATACGCTGGGATCCGGAGACATGGATGATCCTGCGGTCCTGTGTCCTGGATCGCGAGCCCTGGATCTTGAGTCGTGGCTGTGGTCCTGGATCATAGGTCCTGGATGGATATCCTAGTGGATTCATCTTTCTATTATACACACATGTATTTCCAAACATTTGGACTACCTATGTTGCAAATGTATTATCTTTTCAATTTACACACGGCATCTATTGCACGTCTGTCCGTCCTGGGAGAGGGATCCCTCCTCTGTTGCTCTCCCTGAGGTTTCTCCCATTTTTCCCTTTAAACTGTGGGTTTTCTCTGGAAGTTTTTCCTTGTACGATGTGAGGGTCTAAGGACAGAGGGTGTCGTATTGTCATACTGATATTCTGTACACACTGAAGACCACTGAGACAAATGTAACATTTGTGATATTGGGCTATATAAATAAACATTGATTGATTGTAGTCGGCCCCACGGCTACGTTCATATCAGTATTCGATGGAGAGACAATGGGGGTCTGTCACATTAAGAAAAGGAGCAGGTCTTCTTCTCTCAGCACCTGGAGGAACCACTGGACTGAAGACACTAGTGTGCACTGAAAAACTGAAATGTGTGAAACTAAGGCTGCAGCCACACGAGGACAAAAACGTCTAAACGCATAGGATTAACGCAAACGCAATCACAAACAAGCTTCCGTCCACACGCAATAATCATCCGGATAGTGTCTGTCCACACGAGACCGCTCCGTTTAGCTCCAACCGCTGGAGAAGCTGCAGTACATATGCAGGAGCCTGTACCTGGCGCTGTAACTTCCTCCACAAAAGCAGCGAAGAAGCATGGTTGTCATGGTTGCCCTTCTGTTTATTCTCCGCGGTGGGGGCCGAGGGAACCGGGCAGAGTTTTTCGCCAGTCAACGTGTATTAAAGTTTAAATCTTCCGACAAAATTATAAAAGTGCCGGTCAAAGGTCTTCTTTGCTATTTATTGAGCTTTAAAACAAATGAATAATGACTATATATAATATAATAATAAAATACACGGAGCCTCTCTTTTTCCTCCCTCTCTTCAGACAGCGTCAGTGTCTGTTTCATGCAGCAGCTGATCCAGTAATGAGTGACCCGGCCGACAGTAAAAATAAACATATTTATGACTAGTTTAGGTAGTTTGAGAGGTGTCTCCGTCCTGTCAGATTAGACTTCACTCGCGTTTATGTCCATATCGAGAGAAAGATAAATAATCTGAATTCAGTGTGCAGTTTACTTTGACGCGGGGGTGAGCAGCAGAGGTGGGGAGAGGCGGGGCTATTGCGCAATCATTATCAGAACATGAGGGCGTACACACGGAGCTGTTTGACCCCCCAGAGCGTTGCGTATGCCGTTCTATCCACCTTGGGACCCGTTATCGTTTCCTCAGTCGTTTAGTGCTGTATGCGGTCGTCCTCGTGTGGCCGAATGGTATATAATATATGACACTAAACAGTAACGCAAACGGCCGTTGTTGTCCTCGTGTGGCTGCAGGAGGCTGCAGCCACACGAGGACAAAAACGGCCGTCCAGGGGGGATCTTACTCGCTAATTTTGTCGGAAGGTTTAAACTTGAATACACGTTGACTGGCGAAAAACTCTGCCCGGTTCCCTCTGCCCCCACCGCGGAGAATAAACAGAAGGGCAACCATGACAACCATGCTTCTTCGCTGCTTTTGTGGAGGAAGTTACAGCGCCACGTACAGGCTCCTGCATATGTACTGCAGCTTCTCCAGCGGTTGGAGCTAAACGGAGCGGTCTCGTGTGGGCAGACACTAGGCTTGTTTGAGACAAGCGAGACCTGCGCAATTTCGATCAACGTCTTGCTAGTGCGTTGCATGATGGTTAGTCATTTTGTCCGACTTGCTCTGGAGGCTCGCCTACATGAGACGTTGAAATCTCGCGGGACAAAGACGCCCGCAGCCTTGAGAGCGAGGCGCGGCGAGGCGGCGCAGTTCCTCTCCACGGGCTGCGGAAGCGAAATGCTTGATGGGAAACGTCTCGCTGGTATCTCGAGCTGAGCGCTCATTGGTGGTTTTTTCCACGTGCTGCTGATGAAACTCTCCAATTGGCTCGGCAAAAGTTTGTTGTTGTTTTGTGTCCGTTTTACGTCGCCATTTCCATTCACATTTTTCATCATTGTTCAACAATGTTTATCATCATGACATTAATATCTATATATTTTATACTATACTTGCACTGCTTACCGTTTTCATACTTTATATATCTTAGCATATTCATACACACTGTTCATACTGCTCACAGGCTGATATCTAGTGTATTCATAGCCCTCACTGTTTATTCATCATTCAATTCATTCTATATTTTATTCTGTCTATTGTGTACATTACTTTTCACTTTACTGCTTGTTGCACCTGGTTAGAAGCTAAACTGCATTTCGTTGTCTCAGTACCTGTAATATGTGCAATAACAATAAAGTTGAATCTAATCTGGAGCAGGAACAAATGTATTTACTTAGTACATATCTGACATTAATGATTAAACACATGTGTGCATTCTTTATAAATGCAAACCGAGTCAAGCCGACTCCGGAGGTGGCGGTATGCACCTTAAAGTTGTTTGCAATCCGCCAAAAAACCGAGAGAAGAAGAAGAGGACGAAGCCGACTCCGAGCTGTCCGACTTCAGGCGAGCTTTTTGAGACCTCCCCCGGCTGCGATCGGCTATTCTCGTCTACTTTCGAGGCGAGCCGCAACGCGTCTCAAACAAGCCTACTATCCGGATAACAATTGCGTGTGGACGGAAGCTTGTTTGCGATTGCGTTTGCGTTAATCCTATGCGTTTAGCCGTTGTCGTCCTCGTGTGGCCGGGGTCTAAGAGATTAAACAATTATAGCTGTTGTTTGGATTAGGAAAATTACACTTTAAATTCACGATAAATAAACATATACGTTAAACGTTGGCCCGGCTCGGTCAAGCTGTCACGCAACATATCCTTACAAGGAAAGAGGTCAGAAGAATATAATAAAATATAGCACAGTAAGGAAAGGTGATCTGAAACCTTACTTACGGTAAATCATTAACGCCTTTTTCTAAGTATTATTAATAAAGTAGTTTAAGACGATGCCTGTGCTGCTGCTGCTTTTTTTAAAGGGTTAATTAACGGATTAAAAATTGAGATGGCATGTGTTACTTTCACTTTAAGACACATCTTTACATAACCCCTATTTAATTTGTGAAGCATGACATTTGTGTAAACTTTAAATATAACATTAAAAAAATTACCTGAAAGTATGGATTGATTTGGAAAATGTTTAGCAGCGTTGAATACATGTTTTGAAAGACACATTTTAAATCACTGGTGCGTCCCAGACGGCCCTTAAACAACACACAGAACAATATATCTGGTAACAGCCACGTTTATTTTATGATACACTGCTTATAATATCATAAATACATGATTAAAAATCCTTAACCACATAACCCTAGTTGTTTCTGTCCATTGTGGGATCTGCCTGATAATTAATCACTCGTTAAGTCAGCAAAATTAAAATTCAGTATCACTTTCATGTTTTTCCTATTGCTTTCAAATGTTACCTTAAAATATGCTATAAAAAAATTCAACACGCCATTTTAGAAAAATATCAAAATAGAAACAAAGATGCCCCGGAAATCTTTCCACGCCCATCATCACCTCCGTTGACCCCCCCCCCCCCCTGCAGGTGACATACAGTCTCTTCATCGTGGGTATTCGGCTCTGGTAGAAGTGGTCAAAGAGGCCTGAAGAGCTTGAATTGATTTACTGTCCCAAAAGGAGTAACTTTCTCCATGCGTCTTCTCTGCAGATCTACCATAATTTGACACATGCAGAGTGAGGTGGGCTATGTGGTGCATGGCAACAGCCAGTCCTGCGTAAAGGACTGAAGGATCAGAAATCTGACAAAGAAAGCACAGCAAAGCACTAAAACCAAAAGCATGTAAACTCAAATCAGCACACTGGCAGGGCTGGAAATTCACAAATCATACACAGCAACTTCAGTTTCCCTCAGGAAGAGAAATGTCAAATAAGTATTACATGATCAATAATCAAACGCTGTTTCGTTAAGAACTTGATTTGAATGTTGTGATGAAAGTAAATAATCATGATAACAATACGGAGTGATCAGAAAGTACTTTTTTTCGTAATTAAAAAGAGCCCCATTTACAATGATAAAAGCTGTGTTCAGCCACTGATCACTTTTCTTTGTATATCTTAACCTGGACTTGGGCAGATTTTCCTCATGCAGTGATGGAACCTGATTACTCCGAGTCTCCTCCCAGCAAGGACCACATACAAAATAAAAAATAAAACGTTGAGCTGAATTGACCTGAGCACCATTGAAATAATAAATCACTCTACCTAACTGTAAAATTCCTCTGGAAACACAAAAACATTCTGGTTAAGTAGTAGCACTGCTTTGTGCTTAAACTGGGACGTGCTAAGAGTGTCCAGGCACTTCACAGTCAGAAAAAAGCCTGGCACAGAGAGTTAGAAACTACAGTATGACCTTCATAGACTACAACCATGCATGGATAAACTGGCCTCTCCATCCTGCACCTGTTCTTCTACATACAAGGGTTAAATACGCACAAAGACACAAACAATTCACAGATTAAAAACAACATTAAATGAGTCTCTTCTGACTGCCACAAAACAGTGTTATCCAGAAGCTACTGTGATCCTCTTGTGGTGTGAGGGAAGCTGCGGTCCAGAGAGGAGAAAGTTCATGGCTACAATTCAATCTGTAACCTCTGTCCAAAAACACTTGGGTAAAGAGAAGGTGAGCCAAGTTTACTGCGTGTGCTGTGTGTGTGGCAGGCGGCAGGGAGATGGTGGTGGTGGTGGGGGGGGGGGGGGGAGATGAGAGACTGCGTCTTTACTTGCCGGCGACGCTGCTGCCGAGGCCCAGGTAGCGGGCTGCGTTCTTCACAGCGCCCTGAAGGGGGACGACGACGCTCTCCAGGAGACCTTTGAGGGCGTTGATGTTATCTGCATCCAGGTTCTGGTAGACATAGAAGAGAGAAGCAGCCACCGCCACAAGGAGCAGGAGCTTGAACAAGATGGAGAGGAAGCCTGCTTGGGCTGGAGCTTTGCTCGAAGAGACGGAGCTGCCCCCTCTGGAGAAAGACTCGGAGAAAGAGCGGGGCTCAGAGTGGACGCTGCGCTTCACACGGGACTCATCCAGCCAGTAGTCACTGGGCTGCAATGGCCGCCCAGCTGCCCCTCGGATCGGACGCCTGCAGGTCGCACTGAGCAGGGAAAAGAAAGTCAACCTTATAGGCGAGACACAAGAGTAGACCATCTGGAGCTTTTAATTCAGGGTATATGCAGGAATCCTGAAGTCAGATGTAAGACCTATTAAGACCCTTTCCGTACATTTTAAGACCTCATCGCCACTTCGAGTTTTAACCGGTTACATTGGCGACACACTTTACCTCACATTATACAGTATTGATTGTTCTTCCTCCTTATCTTCCAACCATTTGGACGCAAACTTGCATTTCCCCATAACGATGTTGTTTAACAACCGGCGTAAACGGACCTTCGCGCTATCAAGCAGTGAGCGTGCGATGTCCTGTTCAGATGACGTCAAATCCAACGGGATGCCATAAATAAACTACACAGAATCACACTACACACCTACGCAATGATTACATTCAGGCAAACTGTAGAATACAACCTCTTTGGACAATTTATATACTTATTGAAAACAAGCTACAAAATGTAATACCTTGGAAAATGCCGTTTAATACTTTTTAATAGCCTTAATTTTCGCTAAATTGATTTATCAACTTTTAATACTTTTTAAGACCCCGCGGACACCGTGACCAAGAACTAGGTTCGTTATCAAATAATACGCCAAAGAAAATGTCAGAAAATTGTGGGAAAACTTCCATCCCTGTTTCTAAAAGTCCAAGTTGAGGATTTGTTTTGCAAAACCAAAACATACTCAGTTTAATGAGTAAAGCAGAGAAAGGCACCAAAGTCTTCATATTGGAGTTGCTGAAAAAAGCATTAACTGCCATTTCTCCATGAAAAATGCCTTTTAAAATGTACAAAGTAAGGATGTGAAATTGAATTGAAAGCTCTTGGAAAAACTAAGTGAACCTTGATTCAAGATTTAAAATAATATATTATTTAATAACCAAACGTGTGTTGTCAATGATCTTTTTTATGTTCAACTTTCCAGCTTATATTTGGGTTATTATTTTGCAGGAAAAGATTCACGTCCGTTACCTCAAGGCTGTTGGTGTGCTTATTTCATTGGCGAGGATATCTTCCACCACACTCTCGCTGGCCTTCTTCGGGGTTTCCTCAGTAAGAATGTCCTCCTCCACCACCACCTGTGGGTGTCATTAGAAAGCAGTGTTAAATCAAACTAAAAATATAAGAGAGAGATAAGATAACAAGTACTTTATTGATCCAAATTTGGGAAATGTTTGCGTTGCAGCAGCATAAAAAGACAATAAAAATGTAAAGACAAGAAATAAACAAGAAAGTAGAAAATATACATGTTGAATTTACAAATGAACAATAACAAGATTTAAAGCAAGGTATTATACATAAGTATGTGACAGATGGAATATTAAATGTGAAACTGAATAGATAAATGTAAAATGTACAGTGAGATTTTATTGGATATCTATTTCTAAGATTGGAACTGGTTAAATGTCTCACCTTAGCGAGTCGTCTGCTGCTGGTTCTGGACGTAACTGGAGTTTTCCCTCGGCTCCTCACAGCCTTCTCCACCACGGGAACGGGCTCCTCAGCAATCTCCTCTGAAAACACACGTAATGTTTAAACAAACAAAGTTTAAGTGAATAAACAACATGAGTTAAGCTTTGTCAGAGCTCAGCTTACCATCTTCCTTGTCACTGTAGTGGTCAGAGTTTGTGTTTCCGTTCTGGTTACTGTCCACCTTGGGGAGAGCTGTGACCTCTGTGACCTCTGCAGGAGCTTCAGGCTCGGCTGGAGGCTGCTCCAAAACCTTCTGCAGCTTCTTCTCATACAGGTTACGGGTGGTGGCTGTATGAAGGGGAGGAGGGGACAATAAAGGATGAATAACATACAATACATTGATGGATTTTATGTAATTTGGTTCAATTGAGTCTGATAACTTGCATCAGTGTTCGTACAGCTTTAAAAAAAAAAATTCAAGCATTTTTCCAGGTAACCAAATTAAAAACCAAGAGCCTCAAAGCAGTTTTCCTCATATCTAAATATTAACTACAAATGCAATTGTGGAAAATATAACTTTAAACAATGTCTTTATGCCCAAAGATATCTATGCATGTTGTCACTTATTTGGCCAGCTGTTCTTATAAACACTGATAGTATGGTTTACATAAGCAATGATGTAGATTAGACACCAGATAATGTTGCAAAATCAAGCATTTTCCACATTTTATATACAAGGATATACCTAGCCTTAAAAATCGACGATTAAAATAAATAAATATTTAAACATGATCTAAACTTCATCTAATAACCATGTTTGGAATGCAGCTGGTCAAATGTCTGAAAAAGCTTTAAGTAAACATCTGTTGGTGAAAATATGAATGTAGCGTTTACTTAAATGAGTGATTGTAACTGGATTTAAAAACACAACATATCAATTTTGAAATTAGACTAAAACATGTCAACACAAAGTTAGATGCACTCATTTTAAGTTTACTTTAAATTAATTGCTTTGTTACTTTGATTTCAAAAGTGGTAAAAACATAATGATGATAAATATATTACTTATTTCATGCCTTTGTATTAAAAAAAAAAATGCAATCTAATCCTTTATCCCATATTGGAAACATTTTTGTTCCACAAAAGACTGAGATGGGGCTCCATGAACTCACCAACAATGGGTCCCGTTTCCACACCATGTTTGTCCAGCTGTTGTTTTAAATCTTCATCTGTGAGATCTGTCACCTCGGCTTCCTCTGAGCGAGGCTTGTCTGTCTTTTTTGTAGCTTTCTGCAAGAAAGATTTAAGTTGCATATCATTCATCAACTCGCAACTTAAACGTGTCCCATCATTCAGCACCACTTCACAGTTAATACGTGAATTAACAGAACAATTAAATAAAACCTACTCTTCCAGATCGACTTTTGTTGGATACCACGGGAGTGGGCAACTCTTCATCGCTGGAGAAGGTGTCTACAGGCGGGCTCTTCTCGTTGAGCACCGTTAGGTTCTTCAGATACAGCTGAACGTACACCTCTTTCTTATGCTCTCCGTTGGGAAGTGCCACATTGTTGGCCGTGAGCTCATTCTTCAGCTTATCCTTCGTGAGGACCGACGGATCTTCCAGGAATTCAGCCATGCTTTTTATTTTTAATCTATCGTGGTGCGCTTTTGTCTTTTCTGCAGTTTGCGCCTAAACGGAAACTAGCTCAGTTCACTTTAGCGGCTACAAACAACAACACCGGGAAACGTGACTGAACCGCGCTGTTGTCAAACACCCGACTGGCGCCAATTTAGCTCGCTAGCACAGAAGCGGCTTACAAAGTAAATACCGGGTTTAAGTGTTAGCCTGCTGGCTGTTATAGGAACAGATAGCTTTGGTATTTTTCAATCTGATCCGAGCATGTGCCGCAAACGGGACAAATGAAAACTATCAAAACAAAAAAAGCGCAAATTTGATTGAATTAGCTTAGCTTAAAACCGGTCTACTTGTGCTCTGTCTGTCCGCGGTCTCAACAGGGCCCCAACAACAACAACCAGCCCTGCTATTGGACGAGAGGTGTCAGTAAGCTGCCCTCTGATTGGCTGGCTATGATTGGGAAGGCCACAAAGAAACGGCAGCAGGCCGTGTGTTTACAATGGGCGTTATACATCCATGGTTAAATCCCGCATACGCTATTTACACTAGTGTCTGATTTAACTGGCGTTAGTGTTTTTAAGAAGTAGACAAATAAAAATGTACATTATTTATTTGAGTAGCATTGAGTGACGACAGAACAATGCTAATAGTGGTTAGATTGTAGTGGTTGCTAACAGGAGTTCCACCTGTGTAGCATGTTTGTAGCAAGAGTTATATAGTTGGTTTCAGTGCATTTCTTAGATTACAATTGCAATTTTCAACCAAATGTGTTTAAACTCCACATCATCTAGTCACTTTTTCACATCATAAAAGCATTTTTCGACAGTCCTCGTGTAGTTTTTCGTCCATTATGATTGTTAACCTTTTATTATTTCCCTTCTTAAACGGTTTGTCATACTTTTGACTGTAGTAGGGAGGGTGGGTGTGTTAAGACTCAACACGTGTTGGTTTATGTTCAACTATCTGTTGTAAGACAAACAAATTACAAGCCCCTTCAATTAATGTTATTATGTACTGCTGTTTTATTATCAAAAGCCTTACCCCTCAAATCATGTAGGCAATAGGCATCACTTCATGGTATACCAAGTCATTTCATGGACAAAATATGTTGTGAATTGATTAATTGCTTTCAGGTAAAGTTCTACCAAATAATTGTTCCTATTATTTTATATATAAATATATCTTTTGTGGGTTGCAGTGTTGTTAAACAGTCCTGTCAATCCTGTCCAATCTTTTGAAATCCATCTCCTACAGTTATGTGTAACTTTTTACTGTTTAAACTGGATTTAGCATACAATCCATACATTTCTGCTGTTACAGATTGATTTAAGAAAAGCCCTTAAAGTTTTGTAAATGTTGTTGTTGATTAGAACAAATTCCCAAGAAGACTGATGAACGTTTTAGTAGTTAATGAATAATAACCAAGGATTTAAAAAAAAATATAACATCATGTGGTAGTGAATCAATGTTGAGCTATTTAGACGAAGTTTGCCTCCCTTTACAGAAGAGGGCAGCATGAGCCACACTTTTCAAAAGAAATATGGGTCAAGTTCTATTGGATTTTTCAAAAACGTTTTTTCTTGTTTTAGAGTAGTAAAGTTGAGGAGACACAATGGCATCCGCACGATGACCATATGTTTTCAACTTTGTCCTGGGCGCATCTTGATACCTACACAATCATATGTTACAGTACGAGAAGTAAAAGTAAAATCAAGAACAGAAGACGCACAATAATTCCTTTCTTCCAGTCCCTTTTTTTGACATATTTGAAAAACTTTATACCTTTTAGTCAGTAATAAAAGATTAAATTATAAATAAAAGCACATAATTGACAGATGATTCAATAATGAAAATATTCTAAAGTTGCAGGCCTACATACTCGCACACAGACATGGCAGTGTTTGACCTCCTGCCTGTCTCAGGCCTCTAACTCTGCGGTGGAGCCCCCCCTTCCCACCGTGGGGACAGCGGTTTGAGGTGGCACTGTGTGGCTCCCCACCTGTCCTTCAGACCTGCCTCTCTGGGGCTTTCTGGGATGCTGCTGCAGAAACCAAGCAATTGATCCCCACCTCGGCTCCAAACCACACTAAAATACAGCACTTCAAGTATAGTTCAGCTTTTCCATAGTGTATTTGCCAATGGAGTGTAAGCATAAAAAATGTTGAGCCCTTGAGAAACACCTCTTAAGCTTTCTTTGTATGTAATTTATACAGAAAATAAGGCACGGGCCAAGAATCATAGAGAGTGCCTCTTTAAGCATAACAGTCATGGCCTCTGAAAAATGATCAAAGCCCGTTCTTTAATCGTCAACATTCACGTTTTCAGAATGAGTTCATTTTAAATGGAACTGCTCTACCTGACGTTGACCGGTCAGCATAATCAACGACATTTCTTGACGGATGATTGTAAAATAAATCTAGGGAACAAATGAACCAACTGGCAGGGGAAAGACAAAAAGCAAGTTACGGGGAAATTCAAGTCCAGTTGCTTCAAGGAAGTTGGATTGAGCCGTTAAATGGTAAGTTTTTGGAAAAGACTGCACATCTCAAACTAAAACATCCATGTTCTAAAAGTGTTTCTTGATCACTTAGACAAATGTTGAACACAGACTCCTTAGTAAAGTTTATCTTGGATTTCAAACATTTGTAAATCCCAATTGAGCCAACCGCAGAAGTAGCTTAGGAAAAGTCAACCTTTACCACCCAGAGGATGTCTGATCCAATTCCACTGACACAACAAAACACGTACTTAGTTATACCTAGTTATGACATTTCAGCACATCGTATGATCATCTAATGGCCACACATCTGTTGCATGGTCCAGATTTACATTATAACTAAACACTCAGCTGTATATTTAATTTATTTTCATTACATTTAGTGTGACAAGATCCACATTTAGAGTTTTTACATAACCAAAGTATTTTATTGTGCCATCCAAAACTAAGAAAAGGTGTGTTTTCCTGCACTAATCTATTAAAAACAATCTCCAATCCTCAGAATATGTTATTACGCAGTGCCAAACTAATTAAGATCAAATCCTGGGCAGTTTCCTGTACAAAAGGGAGGGTAGGATGCAGGAAGTGGGAGCTGTGTAAATCAAAAGGAGCTGAGATTTGTGTGTCCTGGCCTCGAAACAGCCATCCAGTAGTGCTCACACACAGTATATTTTCATCTGTTGACAATCCAAGCTCTACCTAAAGGACACAAACTTAGTTGTAGACATTTCTGTCAGAAGGAAAAATGAGACTCCCTCTCTGGCCCTTGTTGATGCCCATTTGGCCGCTTGCCTGTTTGTATCATAAGTACTCCTCCATATATTTGCATTACTATTATGATTTGGGCTTTTCCCGTTTTATTTGGCCATTGAGACAGTACAGAGCCTTTCTTGCTCATGTCCTCACTGAACTTAAGGCAAAAATTACTGTGTGTGAACTTTCAGGTAGTGAATGAGGAATCTCTGTTAAGGCTCCACAGTGAGGCACCACTGGGACGCCATGTTGGAACATTGGGGGGAAAACTTAATGTAGGCGATCCATCTCTTAAAAAAGTAATGCACTGACAGAAAGTGCCTCTTCTGCAAATGCACTAAAACACATTATCCACCTCTCACTTCAGGAGATCCTTCACCCTGTGTGGATAGTTCAAGCGGATGTCATCAATTATTTTAATACTCACAATGGATCAAACTTGTGTTTCACATCTTTTTTTGGGGGTTACCCGTCATAGGGCAAAACACCTTTCTGTTTAACACCAAACAACACAAATCAAAGTTAGCAAAGTAGAGCATTGAGCAGTTGAAGAGCCAGATATTTTCCACAGTAGTTAGAAATAGAGGGAATAGTGCACCACAATTCATCAGAAACTGTCCAGAAATGCATACTGGAAAAATAAACAATCCAATGTCAGCTGACAAGTTCCCCAGATAAACATTACAAGGTGACGTTAATGTTTTTTTCAGCTTGTTTCTGTTGCCCCCAAGTGGAAGGAAATACATATTTCCAATTTGCGCTAAACACAATCACAAGCCTTGCCCAAACAGAAATGTATCCACTGTTTGAATGCAGACCTGGCTCCTCCATGACAGCGCCTTCAGGAACTCAATGTAACTCTACACTTTAACAACAAAGGGGAATTTATTTGAGCCAACACAACCTGCAAACAGAACACTTTCTACAACGATACGCAGTGCAACACAGGGTCAAAATGCTAAACTCTGAACAATTTCAAAAACCTGCTCATGTTTCATCACCAGGTTGGCCTTTTTCAACGCGTCTGACACGAGTGAACCAAATGGCCAGTGGCGACTATAAGAGAGGGCAACCTCACACAGGTGACTGCCAGACTCTTGAGTTAACAGGAAAGAAATATTTCCGTGCTTAACTTGGCTGAAGCTCTCAACAGACCTGCCTCTGCTTAGTTTTTCTGTCCGCATGGCTGAACACTGGTACCGGACCAGTATGGGAAGAGCCAACAACTTGTCAAAAGCCTCCAGTGATGTGTCAATTGTGACACCGCCATGCCCCTCGACTGTTTCCTCTCTAGTCGGGTGCATGAGCTCACAGGACCCTCACTCAAGCGAGGAGTCACTTAAAGGCCCTGACACACCAAGCAGTCACCAGAGGACTCGCCGACGCCGGCTGTTGCGTCGCAGTGTTCTCCTGCGTCTTGGCCATGTGTCGCACGGGAACACACCGCAAAGACTTCAGTGCGTGAGTGGCAATAACTCTCCTTACCAGCAGGCGGCGGTAGTGTGTATTCGTCATTCAAAAGAGGCAACAACCGGAAGACAGAGAAGAAGAACAGACCATGATATAAACAAACAAATAGCGTGTGCGTTGCATTTTCACTCTCGTCCATCTAAAACATGTTTCGTGCCGCACTGGAGCTAGATTTGGGTTCTTCCCGCTCTGTATTAATGTCATGTGGATTTTCCTGTCATGTTGACAGGTTATCATCATGTAGGCGTTGATAAAAGCTCATTCAAATGTTGTGTTATGTGTGCATGAAGGTACGAAATAAAGTTTTGCATTGCCTATCCTGCTATTTGTGTAATATTCTTTTAATCACACAGCGATAAGAAACAATAACAATGTGCCTACATAACTCTCAGTTGCAGCCCTAGCATTAGTATTGGTTATAGTAACAGCTAGTGATGGCGAGATGAAGCGTTGAAGCTTTCCAGCCAATTGGTTCGCAAAAGGGTTCATCTCATGAGGCTTCATTTGAACACAAACCCCCTGTTGGTCAAAGTGTGTAAAACAGGCCGAGTTCCCAATGAGTAAAGCCTTAGAATAACTCTAAACAACCAACATTAAATCATTTTCATGTTCACAATACTGTTTTTATTCCAGTTGAATGATTGTGATTGAAAAGCCTAAGGAGGTTGGTAAATATTGCAAAGGGATTTTTATTCCTTACTAATATTCATAAACGTAACCATGTTGTAGCCTGAGAAAGGCTAAACCATATCAAAGAATACATTTATTAACTACATTATCTCATTTAGCTGTAGCTTTTATAAACAACAAAAAATACGTATTGACGAGTCGTTGAACCAGGAACCCTGCGGTCGTGAGTCAACTGCTTTCCAGCTGATTCAAGATGAATCTCCCTGAAAACACTGTAACATATTTATTCCTGTATTTATTCATTCATGTTTTTTTCCCTACATTTATTTATGCTTGTATCTATTTATACTTATGACATGTTCCGACCTCTATATAAGTGAGGTTCTGAGCTTTTTTAATTCCATCGTGTCACCAGCGGGCCCGGGTACAGGAGGGGTAATTTATTATACATCCATAGGTATTATGAGCGTTGTGGTTCAACGGTTCAACCGATCAGAACCGCTTCCTGAAGCAGTCACGTGGTATCGACAGGCAGCGAGGCTTCGTTTGTCATCGATGACGTCACTGGCCCAAAACGATACAAGCCTCGATACATGCTTCACAAAAAGCTTCGGGGATTACTCGACACACGCTCCGAAGCCTCGGCGCAATACGTAACAGCTACAACATTAAAATACTTCTAGGCAGATTGAGGAGGATAATGGGAGAATGAACAGAGAAACATCCATCTGAATTATAATAACTTTATTTGTATAGCACCTTTCATACAGGGGATTGCAGTTCAAAGTGCTTTACATCAGTAAGAAATAAGATATAAAATCAGTGTAAAACAAGCAGCAAGAGCAAAGCATAAAGTGGGATAAAATAATGCAGATATATTATATATAGTAATCCCAACAGGCCACCTTGTTTATGGTTTGATTCAGTTTTAGTAGAATATAAAATACATGAATGAATGATGAACACATAAAATGCAGCCATACTATAATTATATTGAGGTACTTGAGACTAATCCTGCAACTGTATATAGTTCTGCTCCACAACAGTTCGAGAATGAAGAAACCATCACGTATGAAAGGCTACATGTGAATAGAGGGGCAGAAAAACGGCTTGCACATTTACATTTCAATCTTGAACAATGAACAGCGGTAGACAGTATCTCATTTAGTATCATCATCATGCGCTTCGCCGGAGGCCTTCGAGTGCTGAGTGTGCTTGGCCTCTCTCCGAGGCCGAGCGGTGCCGGTGTGGTGCAGATGGTGGATTCTGCCAGGGGAGTGCAGGGCTCAGCATCAAAGTGGAAGGACTCCTCAGTGGTGCTGGTCCAGGTTTCACTGCTGGTGCCACCGGGGGTTAATTCTGCAGCCACCGGACGTTCCTTAAGTTAAAAATAAATAAATTCACAGTTAGTTGGATTTCATACTTGCTTCTTAAAACTGTTTACTAAGCATTCATAACAAAACAAAACCCTGAAATGTGTGTGCCATTAGTTTGGGGTGTGGTCAAGTGTGAGAGGTACATTGTAGACACATTGTGATGCTCTATTCCAGTGCTTCTCAAAGTGTGGTCCGCGGACCACTGGTGGTCCGTGAGCGCCCCCTAGTGGTCCGTGAGTATATTGGTAACATTTCACATTTGAAATAAATGAATAAATGTAAGTTTTCCGCACTCTCGCGGGAATATCTCCGCAATGGAGCGAGCTTAAGTTTCACTTTCGATTGTATAATATAGCCAAGTGCAACACCTTTGTCACACATGTAGCCATGGCCGTATCTACCATTGAGGTCACCGAGGTCCGGACCTCGGTAATATTTTCCGAGCTGTGTATATAACAAAACTTGTGAAATAATTACACTAAACGGGGTTCTTTGTAGTACTTCCATTTACTGACCATGGGGGCGCTGCATAACTACGTAGCCTCGATTAAAGCAAACAGAAGAAGACGACATGTATCAACAAATCACCGCAGCCCGGACTTGTACCGGAGCAGCGGAGGAGTGATGATGTATCTAGAGATCTGAGTCCAGCGGGCTACTTGTGTTTCTGTTCATCAGGACATCATATGAGCAGCAGATCCTGTGTGAACGCTCTACGTTAGTCAGTGGACGTCCGACAACATGCACACTAACTTATATTGCAGCTATAGGCTATACTTTGGTTTAAATTGCGTGAATAAACTAGCTAGAGAGCTAAAGTTAATTACATTCATCCAATGTCAGAAGGATTACCTTTTAACAAACGTTGTAATGCTTTTCTTTTATTTCAATTTGAGTAAAACATCGAAGATATAACATTGTATTGTTTTCTTTTTACACTGACTCAGATATAATGAGAAGACTACGTCAGTCAGTCGAAGCTCAGCTTTGGTGAGAGAGAGAGAGAAATATGTAATGTGTCTATAACAATAGTCTTGTGATGATGTCATAATAACATACAATTGTATAAAACACAATTTGCTTACATCTTTGTTCTCTTTTGAGAATCAAACAAAACAGATTTAAATAAAAAAAGAATGCAAACAAACAAGTGAAATGAACTAAATTGCTGAATTGCTTTTGATTCACTGGCAGGAGCGACAAGTGAAGAGGAGCAAAAAGTGAACAACGAGGGAGAGATTGAACAAAGAGAAAGCGTAGAGGACAGAGAGAGTAATGAACAGGAAGAAGACAGAGAGACTCAAGAAGATGGAAGAGAGGCTGTAGGTTAGCCGTCAGGGCCCTCTGTGAGGGCCTAAGATATTCTACAAAATAATATTTAAAAACATTAAAACAAATTATATATATTTTAATATATTTTTTTAGTTATATTTTTCATTAGTTTTACCAAAATAACTTGATTTAATTGTATTTAAAATAACATTTCCAAAGAAATAAATCCTTCGAATCTGCCTATTCAGTTTATGTTGGAATGTGAAGAGTTAAATGAAAGAAGCTCGTCTCTGCAAGTTACTGTGAAGAGAGGAGCTGTTGGACGTCCAGGCGGTCCAGCTATGAATTCACAGAGGGCCCAGCTATAGTAACTGAACGAGAGAGTAATGTCAAATGACAGTACAATTGACCAATCATATCTTCCCGCTAAATGGGTGGGTGTTATTATGGCGGACTTTATGACAAGTTCTGCCCGCTGTGAAACGTTTCTTGTTTCCATAGCAACAACAACTTCCTGTCAACAGCGTTAACTCGCCTTCAAAATAAAAGCATGCCAAATTACACTTAAGACATACAACTGCAACGAAAGTAACAAACACAATGCAATATCCTTTTCAATTTCAAAGAACACAAATAGGGTTATTTACAGGTGTTGTTTTGTGTGGTAGAGGGTCGCTTTCATTGATGCGTTTTGCACCCCGGGCCGTTGTTTTGATATTCCGCTGAAGTATACGTATACGCTGCGACGTAATAACTCGAGGGAAGGGGTGGGGGTCAGAGGGCCTAGGTATAAAAGTCACGGCTCGCCACTGATGTTGACAATGTTTTGTGATCATTTTAGCCTCTTCTGCATGTCCAGATCATTAATAGTAACAATCAACTGATTCTTATTATGTATTACACTTTCAAAATAATTGATGCTGACATTGTCAGCCCACTGACATGGTTTGAAATCGATATATTATCCAATTTGTGACCCCCCATAGGACTTAAAAAGCACCATAACTAGATCATGAAAATCCCAAAAATATCGGGGGGTATCCCCCGAATTCCCCTAGCATGTTTGGACCTCGGTATTTAGGAAATCCTGGATACGGCCCTGCATGTAGCCGCCTGTTTGTACCATTTTCAGGCGATTTGTAATCTGTTCTAGAAAAACGATGTGTTTTTGGATATTTGTGGAGTTAGGTGGTCCGCGAGTGTTTTTTTATTGGTTAAGTGGTCCTTGGTACGAAAAAGTTTGAGAAACACTGCTCTATTCAGATGCTAAAGACATACTTCTAGAAGATTCAGAACACTACAAAATATAATCAAGACATATTTTATCATGTATTATTATAGGTTAAGATAAAAGCGTTATTGATCCCATGGTGAATTTCATAAGCTACACAGCAGTATATCATGTAATTTCAATGAGCTCCTCCTTTACCAGCTGCAACATTAAGGTGATGAGCACATCAATAATTATAATACAATAATATATATATTATTCTGTTATTGTTTTATTTAACACTGTAACCACCAAATGAATGAAAATAATGTTTTTGTAAATGAAAGAAGCAAGAAACACTTATTTGTACTCAACAAATAAAATAGTTACCATGATGGTGAGGTTCGAAGTACTCTCCTTCCTTCTTGTGTAGGACTCTAAAAACTGCAGCCTGGTTATGATCCACTGCTGTCTGCCAGTCCTTTGTGCTCCACAACTACCCGAAGGGGCAAGTCTCCTGTACCGGGTGTACTGGGTTCGCATAGAATCCCAATTCTTCCTCAGCTCTTTCTCTGAAGCACACAAATAAACGATGTAAGCAGTGTGGCTAGTTAGCATGTCCAATTCATATCTATATGCAGTGCCAAACTGCACAGCTAGCAACAGCTAGCAACAAGATAACAACAAAACACAAGGTTGAAATAACAAATTACATTTCACGTTAACGTCACTGTACGCTGGCAAACAATAAAAAGCCAACAGTATCTGCTAAAGAGCTCAATTGATGAAAAAGATAATCTTACCCGAGAAACCAAGTTGCGTTTCAATCTCTCGCCAGAGTCCGGTTTTCACTACTCGGTTCGAGTACCTTTTCTCTGTGATGTCGTACAGAGCTGGCCTCTCCTGGATCAATGTGATGAGCAGGTCTTCGTTTCCGTCATTCCAGATCGCCATGATGAGATGAAAAATGAATAGCAGTCTGTGTGTGCCTTCTTAAATCGTTTGTTTACGTCCTTCACTTCCGTTTCGCTTCTCATGCACTGATTCGCTAGCTGAACAGCCAATCAGAGTGATTGCTTGGTCCGACTGCCTGACCCGATATCGGCCATGCATCGGGTCAGGCAGTCCAAATAAGGCGTGTCACGGCCGACGGTGCGGGACACACCAAATTGAGTTTGGGCGACAGGACACGCTTCGTCTTCCGACTAAAAAAAACGGCCGAAATCGGCCTGGTGTGTCAGGGCCTTTAGGGAGCGTCAGCATCAACCGTACCCTAATGAACCAGAAGTAGACAATCAACAGAGACTCAGCAGCACTCCGGTAAAAGTGCCAGGTCAGGGGACGTGCCAACAGCTCAGTGCATTCAGCATTTTATTGCAATCGTTGGCAGGATTCAAGCTCAATTTTCAATTAGGTATCAAAAAAGAAAAGGGAATGGATTTCATAAAAGCTGACAAAAAGAAAGCTCTTTGGGGACCTTTGTGTGAGGTGCTTCCATAGACTGACATGACTGTGTTTGTAATTTCCTTACTGGTCTTTCTGAGGTCTTGGTGTTGAGTTATTTTAAGTAATAGCTCTCAGCTCCGTCTCTACTGCAGCCAGGATACATTCCCCAAAAACCTGGTACTTCAAGCTGATATAATCTTATTTATTCAATCTTGAAAATTGAAACTTTTAGGCCTTATAATGTCTCGCCTGCCTGAATGGACCGCTCTTAGGCTGGACCTACATCAGAACTATTTGGTCAGTGGACGAGGAGGCTCACAATGTGGAAAAAGCACTTGTCGTCATGTTTACTGTCCTTCCAGGAGGTAGTGTTGAAGGTTCGGCTCGTGTAGCAGCTCATAGTTTTGGGTAGTAAAACGCCGGGGGTCTATCGATGCTCTGAAGCCTCACAGCGTGGCTCATCCGTGCCAGCGGTGAAGGACAAATGTGCCAAAGTTTGCTGGGTTTGGCTCTTTTCTCCCCCCCTGGCTTCCAACACCGATGTATCCAGCTGAGGTACAATAATTTGACACCTCTTAAGCAGCTTTAGCATGACAACCACTGCTTTGTTTTATATTCCTGCGTATTTTGAACGCAATCAAAAATTACAGTCAGCAACATCTAAACTGTGTTTTTATCCACTTTGGACTTTTGCCCCTCCCCACCCTCTTCAATCTCCTTTATCCCTCCCTTTCCTATGTGGGATTTAACGTACACTTTGTGGTAACCTTGCTAAGTTATCAATTTTTTCTATGTTCTCTCACACTGAATAAAGGCTTGTTTCTCTGTGCCTGCTTGTTACGACTTCAAGGACAGCTCCCTCCATCTGGCATTAAGTATTGCTGGTGCCAGTGTCGGGTTAACTGACACTCCTGCACTTAAACTAATGGCAGCGAGCAGTCATCTCCCATGAGGTGCTCACCTTGGAAAAAATCACCCAGCTCCCTCATCCTCAATCATAGTGGTGCACTCGCCACCCACTGAATGAGACCATGGGCATGAAAAGAGGGATTGTTTCACTGTTCAGGCATATATGAGGGCAAACGAAAACATGTAATACGTATGTCCTGTCTTGGATTTGCCCTCCTCTCGAGTTCAATGAGACGTGGAGAAATGGGGAAGAGAACAGCACGCAAACAGAAAAAGTCAGAGTCAGCAAATTGCCACTTTCATTAGGATTTCTTTAGCAAATTATGAAAAATAGTCAAGTATTTAACATTCAGACCAGTAAAAAAAAGAGTTTTCGCAAATCTAGAAAGCAGACACCGGGAAATAGGACAGAAATCTTATGTTATGGTAAAAAGAAAGTAGGATCATTGACAATTTCGCTATATTTAATGATTCATTTCTAAATTGGATAGTTTTGCTTCATGTAACTTATTTTCAATGTTAATCCTTTTTTCATAAACCTGCACCCAATATGCAGTATATAAAGTATATTTACTTTGTCAGTTTGTGTTGCGAGTCTGGACTTAAGAGTTGTTGCATGAGTAAACATAACGTAAATATGCACCATAGCAGGTTTAACAAACTAGACTAAATAGTCTAAGAAAGGGAGTGCATAGGCAGTGTGCTCACATGTGTTTATATATACGCAGTTGGTTAGCTGTAATGATAACAGTGTCTCTTGTTGGATTTCCCAGGATCCATTTTCTTATTATACCACATTCATTTTCCTTGGAAAAAAAAAGGCCCGTGTCCATCCTAGGTAAGTTGTTAACATAAATATGTTGTACAGGTGAGTCCAGGGCAAAGAGAAGCACCTCTCAGACCACAGCATCTCCACCCGTCCTCCTCTGAACCCCCAACTCAATGGAAACCTAAACAGCTTTTTAAGAATGAAGAGCTTTTTCAGTTTGTTGCTAAATATAGGCCAACCCGGTGGGAGGTGGCAGGTTCCAGAGCCATTTTCAACAAAGATGAGCCCCAGGTCCTGCCCAGGGCCCGGCGGGTGGTGACTGCCGGTGGTCCGTCTTTCTCTTATGCACCGGCTCTTAAGTAAACACTGCAATCCTGCGGTCAGCTACAGCATGGCAGCGGGCGAAAGGACTCACTGTGCAGTTGCACACAGCTATGGTGTGTTGTCTCCTCCGGCCCACTCAACCTGGGCTCCTCCCCGTCACAGAGGCCTCTGCAGGGGTCGAGGGCCAGCGACAGACCTTGATGTGTGATCCCGGATCCCTGCTGGGAACTCCTGGTGGGGGCAGTGTTGGACTTCACCTTCTGACGGACCATTTTCCATCTGAAAAAAGATGTCTAAATTGAGAACATAATCATGTTTACTGGAACTATGCTAATTCGTGTTGATTTGCAAGTGTAATCTATCAGGATGGATAATCTCAATAACCATGGTTCACATGAGGCTGTGATTGATATGATTTGACCTTTATCAGTAAATTGTTGAAAATATAATACAAATTACAATTAAATTACCATGGTTAGAATTAAAAAAGGTTGTATGCATGTTGTGGGCTTTTTTTTTGCATGATTTTATAAATTCAAAGACAATGAATAATATGGAATGAAATTACATTAAACAAATTAGACATTAGAACAATCATAAAATATTATTTTCTAAAGTGAGATATTGTGTGTAAATCACATTCAATTCATTTAAGGATTAACAGCCACAGATATCAGGTTTAACCTGAAAATATCTGCAATCTCAATATTTTTATCAGAGGGGCAACACATTCAAGATAATATGCCATTAATCATCAGTATCATATCCAATAAAGAGCCTTATTAATCAACACAGAGGAAAACTGACAGCCCAGTCCTTATCCACTGAGGAAAATAAGGGGCAACAGGTAGTCCTTTATCCATTGAGCTCTGTTCCTGCTTTGCTCCCCTATACACGCAGATCATGATTTGGGGAGTCTCAGTGGCTACCTGTAAGGACCACAGGGGTGGCAAATAGCAGGGCTGTGGCTTTCTGAGCTTCTTAGCGGTGCGAGCAGAAGGATTTACGGTAACTCTCAGACAAGCGTTCACAGCTTGGACTCTTGGCATGGATTCGATATTGTACCTGGCTGAGCATCAAACCCACTGAACCTGAGGTCCAAAAGTACCTACACAAAACCCTGGGATGTTTGAATGATAAATCGCCGACATTTAGTGGCAGAACAAAAAATATTGGCCCTGCTGGGGATATCAATTTTAATTTTAATTCACAGTGAGAGCGCATACTGGGTGGCTTGATTGACCAGATATCGGCTTCTGGTTTAATTGAGAAACTCCTCTCTTTTTGGTTGAGATTTCCTGCAGATTCAGCACAGGTGCGATAGTAGAAGGAAACCCTGCAGTGCGAGTAGTGCGACAAATGCCAGTGGGGGTGATATTAAATATCAACCATTATTTGAAGTGCATTGACCAAGTTATCTTTAAGTTCATGTCCAGTCCTTTTGGGACCTGAGCTTTTTTTCTTCTGTGTAACTGGACTCTGCCTGCTTCAGTCAACCATCGCCAAGACTTCTGGTTCTGATAAAGGAGAAACCATTTCCATGAGAGTTCCTGACTTCAATGAGAAAACCATGTGGCAAAAGTTAATACATCTGACATGCCGAGAAGCATAACGGATCAATTTAGTAATCCACTTTGTTGTTAAAGAGGTTTAGAATTGAAATGAAGGATTTTTTTGAAATCATTGGTATCATTATCTTCAGGTAAATGTTGAACTTTATTAATGTGCTCAATGCTGTTTATGCCAAGAGGTGCTTTATAAAGCCACAGGACTGAATTTAAGGTCACACAGGATGCACAGAGCCAATCACACCAACCGCCACCCCGGAGAAAAAAGCCATGGTGCTAATATTAGAGGGAAGACTGATTACAGTGCTACTATTAGGATTTGGCCTGCATTTTGGTCCAAAGTAGGAACGCCCTGGGCATTTCTCTTTGGTGTTCATGCCCTCGGCCCTCAATGGCACACTACATGATATTATGAAGAGCCAGACCAAACATGCCGACGCAGACCACAGGGTTACTCACAGCCCCTGCACATTCTTTAGAGGCTGAAATGTGACCCGGTCCTATTTTTCAGCAGCTTGTCAGACTCAGTGTGGTGCAGGGAGGTAAGCTAGGAGGGAAAACTGTTGTCACCTCTCTATAGCTCTTACTTTTTTTTTACTTACAAGATGGCAACCTTGGGTGTCAAAATGAGACCAGATGGGTGGGTTGGATAAGTGCTGGCAGTCACCACGGATATGAAAAGCAAAAACGTACGGCTACTAACAACATCAGCAGTAGACAGTAAATGGAAATGAGTTAATTGGAGAAGCTTTGCGAGTTGATGGACACACTCTGGTAATGCAATACGTTTAGTAACCACATGCATTAAGACATATAACACCTTGTGGAGATTGAAATTGAAGTGACAGCATAATGACTCGAGGTCAATTCAGAGAACATTTCTGTAGCAGCTAGAGGAAGCCTTGCATGTCCAGCTGTGTGCAAGATGCTGAAGACATTATTGTCCTGGATGTCTGCTCCATTTCCTAAAAAGATATACATTTATTTCCTCCATCTATACAGGAGAGCTAAGTCTTTGTTGGACAACATCTTCAGAGACTTGGACAGGAAAACACTGTTGAGTATTCAATATGTCCGAGGTTGTCATCAGATGAAACTCATTTTGAAAAATGCTTGTTATGACTGCTGCTAACCATATCCACCCACTCGCTGCCCGGAGAGGGGGACAGCGGAGAGGAAGTCTTTCAGTCAGTCAGGTCGTACTTCATCTCAGCAGGCTATGGAGCTGCTGGACAGAGCTTTAATGTAAACTTCCTGAAACCTGCTGGTGACACAATACATGGGGGGAAATAAGTAATTGTACATTAGGAATACCTGCAGAGGTCACCGCAATTTAGCTAGGCATTTCCTTTTGTTAACTAATTTAAGTACATAGTATTTGACCAAAATTAGAACTTGCTAAATTAGTGCGGTTTCAGACCTCTGAATAGCTGTCTACATTTTTTCAGAGAACTAAGAAGGTCTGGTTGATCCACGGCTCTGGGCCAAAAAAAGCTTTGCAGGTGGGTTTCAAAGTGGCCACGTCACCTTCCTATGTCAGAGCCAGAAAAAAAAGGGACAGAAAAGTTTCCATGAACATGGTAACAAGCGTGAATGACATTAATGCAACCATACAGGTTGTTGTAAATCAACTTGCAGGAATAACTCTCAAAACTGCAGTTTGAGTTGACGATACTGTTTAAGTTAAGGGCTTGTAGAAAAGGCGGTTTCTGGGTTGACCGAAAACCACATTGACTAGATTCCTTGTGTCAGAACTGACAATTAAGGGTGCAGTTAGGGGTTTCACAATATACCTCAATTGACAAGAATGGTAATGTTTAAACAAAAAAATAGTGACATGATGATAATTCATGCAATATGATACGATTCCTGTTGATAATATCCTGCGCCTCGTAAGTAAGAAGCATTTTGGGTCACTCACACAAAACAAAAAACTGTAGCTGCAATGCAGTATGGGCACTATAGTGAAACACAAAATATCTTATTCCTTTATAAAGTATTTATAGTCACATTGTTCCCCTCAAATATTCATTTTGTATTACTGATGCCTTTAATCGACACATTGTGTGCTGTCAAACTCCATGATCCAGTCAAATTGGCAGTCAATGTGATGCCCTGCTGGACATTATTTGGCCACTTATCCACAGGAATAAAGATCACAATGTTTTCATTTTTTAACATGAATGGTCAGTCTATAACTTTCCAAGTTCCTCTAACTGCAGGTTTCTACCGGCCACAAACCTACACGTTCTCCCTCCAATGAAAGCCACAAAAGCAGCTCACCTCCTCATTGACCAAAACTCACTGTGCAAGGTAAAAAAAGAGCCAGACTCTCTGCGAAGCATGGCCAACTTTACCACTGAAATAGATTTCAATACATTTTAATTTCCGCAGCCACTTTCCCGTTCCTGAACATAATGAATTACCGAACAAAAGCCATGAAAGAATTCTCCCCCATTTCTCTTTACTCAATGAATAACCTTCCACCGCACAAAGAAAACAAAAGATGGCAAGTTTATTTTTCTGTGGTGGGGCCGTTTCAACGGGGCGATTATTCACTGACACCACCTTCAAAGGTTCCTCAATCAAAACTTTCAAGCACCATTGATAGTACTGAGCTACAGCGGGAACATTCCTGCACTGTGTATTACATTGTCACATTATAATTAGCTAAGAACTGGAAGGGTATGTTTTGTATATTTTTTCACAGGAAAAAGTAACACCTGTAAAGTGTTTGTCCAAGAAAGGTTTCAGTGCTGTTGGCAAGCTGATTGGCACGCTGTTTAAATGTATCATTCCAAGCTACTAATGTGTTTATGATAGTCGGTCTTTTTTAAAGCAGTTGTACACAAAGAAGCTTTTTGTGTATTATGTAATCATAGATAAAATTATATTTTCACAGCAGCACACAGTTCAGCTGGTTCAACAACTTTGAATTGCTGGCCAAGATTATTTCAGTGATTCAGTGCAAATAAATGTCAATTTAGTCTGATTACTAGCAAACACCCCACAGCAAGAAAAAACAAACTAAACAGGAAAAAGTACGTCAGTTGAACTGTGATTAAAAAGCACTTAGTACCAAGTTATGAGGTGCGTTTAAACTACAAAAAAAGTTGATACAATAACAATGAATATTTAATCTAAAATATGAAATTCTATTGAAGATCAAAAACACAATCTGCAGAAAGATGCGATAATAAAATGTATTTTAGAAAAAGGAATGTCAAATCTGGAAGACAGCGGCACTAACAAGTATAATTATTAGGATTATTAGCAATACAAACATATGACTTATTAAAGAATGGATAAACAACTAGTACATTAAATAATAATGATAGGGGAATATGAAATGTGTGAAAAGGTCTGTTGCATCTTGTTGCTCTGGCAGAGACAAGCTTATTTCAGAAAATGCTTGTGTGTTTGTTTGTGTAGGCTTGTATAACTGTGGGGGTGTATGTGCACGTGTATATGTGCGTGTGTGTGTGTGTGTGTGTGTGTGAGTGGCCTGTGTGTGGCCAGACTCGCTGGGCTGATCTTGGCCCCCGGCTGTTGCTGGCGTTGAGCATGTCTGTAAAGAAACAGCTGGAGGCAAAGCCAACACCAGTCCCGTTCAGGAGCTCGGGCCTGCCAGCAGCGACAGATCCCAGAACTTTCCACGTTCCCGCGTCGCCATGCCAACAGGTCTTGGCACGGCAGGGCTGTCCTGATCTGCACACCTGGCCCACCAAGAGTCCAGAATCACCTCTCCTGTCACTGTGTGATGAACAGGTCATTTACAACCCAAGTGTTTGTGTGTTTTTAAGAGTTATGGGTCCAGGTAAAGAAAACAGCGTGCAGTGGACCTCCTGTGTGTAGCCCTAATCAAACAGAGCTGAGGACCTTAGCCCCGTACAACAGCCGGGCCTGAATTTGTTCATACTTGTACCGTGGAAAACCCACACAGAGGGATATTCAAAAATAAAGTGCATTATGGAAAAAAAGATTTGTTTTGGTATACTTTGATAGTGAGTTTTGTGGTTTTAGATTGAACGTAAAAGGAGCATGTACCGAGCCTGTGGGGCAAAAAGGAAAGTTCAGGCAGCTTAAGGGAATGATTTTAAATTCATTCCTCAGAAATGATGTGACATATTTGTCGTCTGTAATGCTTTCCAAAGTGACGACATGCCCAGGTCTCTCCGGACAGGGAGGTTCCTCGCTGGAGAAAGTTAATAAAGTTTCTCTTTTGCTGTAGGATTTGATTGCTCAATGCACATAGGTGAAGAAGATGGTCAGTTTTATTGTAAGGAAGTTTTGCAAACCAAACGTCAGATAAAGTATGTCTACATTATATTATATTACAATATAATTATCATAATTATTCATAAACTTTGTCCAAAACAGCTATTTTTGATCTTGTCTCAATGACCTTGACCATGCAGATTCAAAACACCCACCTTACTATAACTGAGCTCTACTTCCTGAGCTGCACTAACCCCAATGGTGGAAATGGGGGGATGTACTCCTTTACATTTTCATGTGATAATTTCACGTTTGCCACACAGCTGCTTGCTTATATAAAAGAGCATTTTCTTTAACGGTAAAAAAAAACAGAGAATACAAAACAGTAGATTTGTGTTTAAAATAGAAGTATGTGAAATAAATACAAGAAAAACTGAATATTAAGCAACAACTCAAACATTAGTAACAGCAATGACCAGGAGAGAGAAAAAAGGAATCTTAGTACAATGGTTAACTTAATGTACTGTTACCTTAAAATAAGAGGCTAAATGTACACCACCTTTCTGTTATGCAACAACAGTTACGTCAACATCAAAATGAGACATTAGGAGGCCAAATAATTGTATGCTTTATATGTCCAACCATAACATAAATGTTCTCATCACATCACAAAAATAAAACTAAATAACTGCATTTATTGATGTTTTTCTGATGTGTTCAGAACATGAAAACCAGATGACACTAAAATATTAATAAAAAAAGGTCTGTAATAACTATATCGGAGCCAATCGTTTATGTTGAGATTCAACTCCCTGGCTGAAGGAGTGAAGGATGGTAGGTTTTTATTTACTTTGAAGGAGATCTTGTTCCCCGTTAGCTTTGCTGAGCAAAAATGGATTAAAGTAGCTCTTATTGCTGAAACATAACGTTCTTGTGTGGCATGTCGAGCGAATATGAGCCATGTAACACTAATCTGAACACACCCGATTCATGACAGCCAGCATGTCTGGCCCACACATTTGAGATATCATATATTCCTAATCAAGTATCTCGAGAAAAGTGATAATCGTATCCTTGTATATTTGAGAGACTCTTTAGAGTAATACTGATTATAGTGTCAAGCTTAAACTCTGTGAATAAGACAATTTTCTGTTCTGTTGCTTTGGCCAGGTGATACTTTGACAGCATCTGGACTGATTATGTGTTTTTGAGTCAGTTTTGACTAGGCACTCTAATTCAATTACAGAAAAAAACATTTAAAAAACCTGATATTTGGAGGAAAAATAAGAAGTTATGCACATCATGAAAATGCACATTTCACATGGTGTGTCTTGGCTCAACATCTTTTAAAAAGAAGCCAAACTTTATTGCTATTGGAGAAAAATATGTATTTCTTTTTTTTAAAGTGGTGTGTGTATAAGTGGGATTATTTCTTGCTCTGTCTCCCTGGATATAGTCGCCACCCATGATATGTAACGCTAAGCTTACACATAAACACACTCTCACACATTAGGGGTGGAGCACGAAGAGAAAACATGATTTGTGTATGGATGTCCGGCATGTGAACATTTTGATTGATGGGCAGCTAAAGAACACAGGCCGATCCTTATTAGCGGCTGAAGGCTGCCATCTCTGAGGGATGCGTGGGCATGTCATACTTGGTAAGTGATCAGGTGTTTGACTCTGTCTGGTAGGAAGGAAGTCCTTATTAATTTTGAGGAGAAGGCCGAGGCTCAGCAACCTCAGGTATGCCCGCCCACACACACACACGCACATACACACACTTCTAAACAGCACAGGACTGCTCTCGCTGTGGTTCATTACTGTAGAAGAGAGCTGGTGTGCTCTTACACGAAAAGTCCTGATTGGGAACAGAAATCTACATCTGTGGAGGTATTCGAATACATCTTTCAACATCTTTTATTGTTTTACACACGTCCAGCGGAGCTATATTAGCATCCATTAGGAGTCACGTTTTATTAAGCTCTGTTTTGGTGTCTCTCCACCAGCTCCTTTTAAGGAAATGATAAATAGACTGCAAATTATAAAACTTTTTTTTAGTCTTCTACAACCCGTTGAAGCGCTTTTACAACACATGTCATGTCACCCATTCACATACGTTCATAGAGAGGCAATGGCTACATCATCAGGAGAAATAAACATTCAAACACTCACACACTGTTGGCCATGCCATTGGGAGCAATTTGGGGTCCGGTATCCTGCCCAAGAACACCTGGATCCAATTGGTGGACTCAACCTCGGTCACAGCTGACCTCTAACATTTCAGAGAATATGAAGTCATTCCTTTTTTTCCAAGTGTCATTTAAGAGTTTTAAGCATTTACTGATAATTATTGGTATAAAATAAAGAATCACAATTATTTTGGATGGAACAATTGGGACAAGAACTTCTCATATTGTACAATACCAATATAAGAATACTGATGCCACATTCACGTGAGTCTGTACAGTATGAAGCTACAGATAGCTAAGTTGTGTGGTAATGGGGAAACAGCTTATTGGATTTGCCCAAATATACAAAGAATACCACAACCAGAACCTCTAATGCTAACTCATTTAAATATTAAATTCTCGGTTGTTATTCTGGTGGCTTTAAGCCAGACAGCAAACAAATATGTTTTACAAGTGTTAAGTGTTAGTAGAGGGGCACTTGGAAAGCGCAGACCTCTTTCAAGGCTGTTTCCAAGTAAAAAAACATATGCATGAATCTGCCATGTTATCCCCTCCAAAATGTATGGGTTTTCGCCTCGTTTCACCTTTCAAACAAGTTCCATGCAAATGAGGCCAGTTGTTTTTCCGTAATCCTGAACAACAGACAAGTAAACAAGTGTGGAACGGCCCCCAAAGAGCGCAGACCTTTGCAAAGGCTGCTTTAATAAGTAAAACATATTGCGGTTTTATGATTCCGATCTGCCTCTCTGATTTGGGTCAGCTCCAATATTAAATGAGGATCTTTCTTGGCCCATGTTACACACTTCCAACAAGTGTCGTGAAAAATGGGCTCTTCCATTATCCAGCTGACAAACAGACAAACCAAACTGAAAACTTCACCTTAGCAGAGGAAATAACTTATCTTTAGAGCTGCTAGTGGTATCGGGATATTTATAGCAAAGATAAGAGGTTTTTTTCTAACTCGTAGTTGTGAGCCAAAACCCCCAAAAACGATCAAAAACATGCAAAAAGGTTCTGTAAAGGTACGCTGAACTGCAAATCAGGACTCCTTTTCCATACAATTATGTCATGTGATAAGTTCAACTACAACCATCATTTAGGCTGGTGTGGGAATCCCCCTGACCCTTCATCGTCGTGAACATAAATACCAGCGACCTGTGAAAGGAACACATCACACCTACACAGCCACTTCACTCCCACCATTAACACTGAACTTTAAAAAGGTCTACAACAGCTCTTTTCCCCCTGTAATCCATCTGCACCACAAAGCTCAACGCTCCCTGGGGACAGTGTAATATAAACATATTGAGCATGCCTCAGTGTTTCCAAAAGCCACCCACATAAGCCATACCCCATCGGAGAGAAAGGGGATCTTAGTTTGAATCAGGGCCACTTTATTTACAACTCTTACAAAACAAACTTTAAAAAGCTAATTCCCTTTTACTCATGCAGTGGAGCGAGCAATGAAAGCACGGCCTTATGTTACAAGGTTTTGAGAGCGTGGGCAGCACAAAACCAACAGTTGTGAGCGCTGCCTTCCTTCCTTTACTTTACAAGGGGTTGCAGATTGAAGAAATATGTTGGCTGTTGTGAGCAAATCCGCTTCATGGATTTAGACTGTTGGAAAACCACAGTCGGACAGAAAACAAGCCGCCTGGCCAGAGTCCATGTTTGAATTACACTCGGTGTTGATTTATCTGCTGCCCGGAGTATGTAATCGAATGTCTAATGGACTCACTGTTCATTAGTGAATTAACACTTTTGAACATTTACATCATTCAAGCCCAGCACGTGTTTTCAATTTATGAAAGAAAAAGTTATTTTAAAGTTTTTTGCTCAGAGGGTGGGTATATTTTTTCTCTGCGTGAACCCATTCTGAAAAATATAGAATAACAGAACTACTTTTATTAACTAAAAGCTCAACGCCAGACCAGAACACCTCTAAAGACTGGCTCGTAAAGATTTAAAGAGAACATAATGTCAATTTTAAAAGGACCAATCAAAAAGTGTGACTCTGTGGCCTCTGTTGTATTACTAAGTCCTAAATTAATCACAAACTCGACTTTTCTCAGCCACCGACAGAACGTGGCATTAGACCTAAATGTGTGCATTTACTGTACTTGTTCTTGGGCCTGACCAGTTATATCTCACCGTTAAAATGGTTCGGTTTTGTATACGTATATTGAGTTTTCTGTCATGATTTTAGCATTCTGATTTTGATTAGTTATGACTTAATATTTGTGTCTTGTTTCTAGATATGTTACTGCATTTATATTCAGATATAACTTTTAGTATCCAAAGGAAAACGCTTGTTCACAGAGTCTGTTGATTACTAGTGTAGACCTGAAGAGACATACATAATGAATCCATGGACAGTATCCTCTCTGATTGGGTCTCTTTTTTTATTGCGTCTCACATTTATTCTGTCTCACCCAACTATAAAAGTCTGTCTGTCTGTGTTTGCTGGAATCTGAAAGATGTGGCATCCTGTAAAAAAGCATGATGTCACTTTTCACCACATATGACTAATTGAGCTTTAAAAAACAACTTGAACACATCTTTAATAAATATCTGTGAATATTGCAGAATTACCAGTTCCTTTTACAAAGACTCGTTGCTAAACGAGACCACACACTGAACCATAGCAATTCATAATAACTCATCAGACATGACCTATCCCTTCTCTGTTTGGCACCAGAGAGTCTAACAATGAAGTGGCTCCCTATGAAACTTGTTTTGCTACAGCCATAAAAAGTGAATTTGTGCTGTATTTCTCCTTGTATATCCCATTTGCGGCTTCATTAACCAGTTTCTACTTATTTATATTCTTGTCTTCAGGAGTCACCTATAAGAAAAACATGTTTTATGTCACATACACAACGCCTTTATTCAAGCTGAAACTAACAACATATTATAAATATCATAATTAATAATCTAAGTATATCTTTGATTAGTCTTCTGTTCAGTAAATAGTTCACATTGTTTCCCTATATGCCCAACAAGCCCAAGACTGATGGGAAAATCAGTTCTGTATCATATACTGTAAGACAAAGAAGAGCATCCAATCATCCAATCAGAAAGACTGGAACGAGAACAATATTTCCCTGAAAAATGATTTAAACAAATCACTACATTCAAATGACTGTTTATATTGACTTTTCTGTGTATCAGCTTATCTATTAATCAACTCATTATGTCAGCTTAAAGGTGGGGTAGGTAAGTTTGAGAAACCGGCTCGAGATACACTTTTTGTTATATTCCATGGAATGCTCTTAACATCCCGATAGCAATGAATATCTTAAGTGCTTTGACAAAAAATCCATAAAAATGTTTAATCTGTGGAAGCCGTGGCGCTGTAAAAAGCACGACCAATCATCTGAGCCGGCCCGGCTAAAGTAACTGGATGGCCTACCTGCCTGTCAGCCTTCCATCTGTGCACAAACTTATCTCGTGCCCTCATTGGTCATGTGCGCGTTCGTGTGTGTTGGACGAGGGGCTCTGTAAGGAAGTGGCAGATTTTTTCCGGCTGTGTATTTTCAAATGATAGCGCACTCGAGCTGGTTTCTCCAAAATTACCTACCCCACCTTTAAATGAGGAGGCTAAAACATATTTAACCTCTAATAAATATAATGTCTGCTTTTCAGCCTATAAATTAAGTGATCTTAACTCATGCTGCAGGGTTTTGTCTAAACAGGGTTACAGGGGCGCTGCGCCCTCTTCATTTCGGCGTGCGCCCTCATACAGTTTTTAAAGCTCTTTTTACTTAATAGTGATTTCTACTAAGTTCTCTGGTTGGCCTTGATATCCTTTCATGGTGACACAGCTTTACACATTGCACAGTGTTCTCCAGTTCTCTTGGAGAAGCAGAAAATTGAGAGGTAAAAACTGAGGGAATGGCGTGCCAGTCCCTGTGCCCTGGTGAGCGCGAGGCGGGTGGCCCCGCTCGGCGTGGAATAAAGCTGTCCAGGGGCCGCCTTCAGCATCCGTGTCTGTCTGCCAACACTGCGAGTACGTCCCAGGGCAGGCAGGGAGGACAAGACCGCTCAACAAGGACTCTACATTGAGTGCAGTCCATTTAAAATAACATATGGATAAATAAATACGGGACCTAAGTTCACTGTACAGTAATTGGTCAGGAAACCAACAGAGACAAGCTCATTTACAGTAAATGGATCAGCTTTGAGTCGGTGAAGTGCACTTGGCTCACACCGTGCATTATAGCGATTTGGAAATTTCAGGTGAAGCCTTTTTTTCACTGTTTAAATATTCACTGAAATGGCTCACTGCGAAAACAAAACTGTATCTGTGTGTCAGAGCACAAGTAAATATAGAATGATGTTAAATATAGAAACATTACAGAGTGCTTAAACATGATGTAAGAGCAAGTTAACACACGCAAAGGAAAAAAGGGGAGTCTGACCCATTCTGATAATACTGATAATTCTGCACGTAAACTTTTCTTATACTTTTCAAGGACATGCAGAGACATGTACACATCGTGTGTCTCTCTCTCTTTCTCTCTCTCTCATACACACACACACACACACACACACATACGCTCACACACAGTGGTTAGTCTGGCCAACCTTGTTGACCCACTGGCTTAGCTGTGGTTGCACGCTGGACGCAAAGCACTCATTAACGATTTGAGCCTGCTCTTCACTTATGCAAACAAACAGACTCAGGCCGTCATTACCGTAACACCATGTGTGTGTGGTCTTCTCAATCAGACCTCTATTGATTCTTCAATTTTCGCCCGGGCTAAGGCAACGCGAAACGGCACGATTTGTCAAGCGTGTGAAAGACGTGTGGCATGCAGACTTGTGGCATGTTTCAAAAGCGGTTTACACACTGGCGGACAAATTTTTCATCAGCCTCAAATACTGCACAGTAGTCTTTGCAGCGGGCGGGAGTCTGTTCCACAGGCATCACCACAAGCCACAAAACATAAAACACCAAAGTGGGTTTTATGTTGCGTGTAAAATGCCATTATAACCGAGAGCGCTTGCCCCTCTCCACCAGCTCCACTTTCTGCCCTCAGACAGAGCTATCTTTACATGGACTGTGCGCTCTGCTGTGTGTGTTGCTTGGCAGCCAGGCAGAAGTTTATGGTAATGTTTTGGGTGATAGGTCAGGGGCAGGAGGGTGGTGGCCATTGGTGGCGGCTGTGTGGTGACTGTGTGGGGTTTCAGGCTGAGTCCAGCTGGCCTGGGGTCTGCCTCTGAGGTCAGGAACGAGAGAGGGGGGCATCAGACATGGGGCAGCTTGTGGTTTAGGTTTGGGGGGAGAGTAAGGAGTAAGAAGCCCCCTCTCCCATCCCCAGAGCCTGAAGCATAGGGCCACTGCAGAGAGAGGCCAGCCGCAGTCAGACACCCCACCACCAACATCTGCCAGGAGAGAAATGCTAATGTGGTGGGTAAGCCATAAGGCCAGGTCAAAAACTCTGGACTTGTTTTTCATCACACTGAATCACATCTTTGGCATGATCAAACACATGGTTCAATCATAAGATGAACAACATGGTTTCCACTAAGAAGCTCTAACGTTAAATAGATGAGTAAAAACAGCTCCAGTTCAGATGAGAGTAGAGCTGTGCCAGGCAGGAATCATTTCATCTTAGAAATACATTTTACAGGCAAAATGTCCAGTGGCAGATATTTCCTGTCTGAAAAATAATGATTTAATATACCTGTGCTGTAGACTGCGCTGGACACAGTGCTTTTGTCCAAGTTGGACCTCCCGACACACTGTCTCCATGAGCTTGACATTTATGGTTAACGTTAAAAAGAATCTAGTTGAAAATAAGAAATATGTGCTACCTGAGGAGGATTATCATATATCAAGCAGCAGAAACAGAAGCAGACAAATCTTGCAGCTCCTTTCAGATAAATGCGTGACGGAGGAGGGCATGTTTGGGTAAGCCTGAGCAGGAAAAAGGTAATGTTCGGGATGTATGGCTCTTAAAGTGTGGCGAAGTGACCCTTCTCCTACATCCTGACTAAACTGCCCATTGTGCTTTGTGGCCCAAAACCTAAAAGTCTGCTTTTGCTGTTTTAAACATTGACTCATAACCCATAAATCTCAATGAGTGCAATACAATGGATGTGAATATGTAAAATGTTATGTTAAAAAGGTACGCTGCTCAATTAATCGAATTTTAATCGCAATTACGATTTTGGCATGCAACGATTATAAAAACAACATAATCTAAATAAAACGATTATTTATTTAAATTGTTTTTTCAGTTGAATTATACTTAAAGTTCAGGGTAATCAACTGTTACAAACATACTGTTCACATTTCTTTTTTTCAATAAATGGATGTTTTCAAAGTAAATGGATAATCGTTTTTAATAATCGTGATATCAATTATTGACCCAAATAATCGAGATTATGATTTTTGCCATAATCGAGCAGCCCTAGTTCAAAGTCCTATTTAGATTGGAACATCTCTTTTCCTAGGAAGCCCTGGCCAAGAGAGCAGCAATAGTGTTTCAAAGCTAAATAAACTCAGACATCTAAATATTTAAATAGTTTCAAATAAGAAATATGTTCCTTCACCAGCTCTGAGCTACATCAGCAGTGTCAGTGGAATCCAGATTCTGTATGAATTATTCAAACACAAGAAAGTGAGAACAATACATTGGTTAGTTGAGAAGCCCAGTCAAAAATAATATATATTTAGAGACCATTTATTGACATATTAAATGTATGAATGATCAATGATTCATTTGAATTCTTTATAGAGCCAACTGGACAAATGTGATGATTAACTGCAGTTATTTCACATATATTAAAGTCAGCTAAACACTTTTGATGTTAAACTGTTGTTCAGACAAATCATGCAATCTGAAGACTTTTAAAAACAAAATCACAAGTTAATTGTTGAAAACAATAGTTAGGCTACACATAGCCCTTAATCCTAAATCACTATTTATTCAATAACAGCTATGGCTAACACATCCATTGTTTGATGGAGGTAAAAACTCCTTCAATACATATTTCTTGATGCTACATTTATTTGGATTTGTAACCAACCACAGTACAATCATGGAATGTTTTGTAATAGTATATGCTGTAAGTTGTAAATACCAGTTACAATACAACCGTGAAATAATAATTTATGTCTTGCTTACCATTTATGTATTTGCATTTGTTCCAGAACAGTTATATTAGTAAAAGGAAAATATGTTGTTGGGCCAAAAAATCTGAACAAAGATATGCTAACTAGCCTTTTGAGAAGTTTTAAACCACATCTCATCCTTTCTCTAACTGCAGCTTTCATGTCCTTGTAGAGCGTCCAGATTTGGAGGGCCATATTTTAAGCACCAATAAACCACCAACTGAAAAGAAAACCGGGTGCATCAACTTTCATTAATACCACAGTGCCAGAGCTGTTGAAAATAGCTGAAGCGGAAGGTCAGGAGGAATAAAGAGCATTCCTGGGATGACAGTTATGATTGGGAGGTGTGAATGATTAGACAAAAACTCTTCCCGCAATACGACAAAGTATGCCTCAAACAAAATGAGCGAAACGGCCTGTACAGAAACTCACCGTTAAAAAACCATTACGAGGGAAAGTAAATCTGCAAAAGTCATTTTTCAAAGGAGGTTTTCCAGGAAAGAAAACCTGAAGTTCTCATGTGAGCAAACGGCCAAGCGATTAAAGCCATGTCTGCATCATAATGGGACCTTTATCAAACACGCTGTAAAACCCCGGATTCTGTTCTTTGAGGCTAAATATATGGTAACAGTATAACGTTAAAGTGTTATATCTACGCTTTTATTTGAATGTTGAACAGGAACGGGACTGAATTACTTACTTAGTTGAACCTAAAGCAGGGATAGTGTTCAGAGTTAAAGGAGAGTGGTGCTGTAAAACAGTAATCAAATATAGAGAATGCCGACAGCTCGAAGTGTGATTTGCGTGGGAATTAACACTGATTAATGCAAAGGGTGACTCTGAACGTAACTCCAAAACAAAAGCAGAAACTGTTGCAGCAACTGACGCCAGGATTGATGACATAATAGGGTGGGCCAATAATAGGCAATGGGTACAACACATCCAAAAATAGAAGCTGAACTCTGAGTTAATACATGAAATGAGGGGTGTTTCTCTGGCTGCAAAGTGTGTGTGAGCTGGATGCTTGGAACAGGATAGTGTGTGTGTGTATATGTTTTTTGTGTGTGAATTTGAAGTAGGTGCAGTGTGAAAAGGATGAAAAACGAACAGGAATACTGTTCTGTGTTGAGAGTGCAATTTAGCATGAATCAAAAGCAGCTTTCCTGGCTCCCGTTCCCTACGCTGCCGCCTGCCAGGAAATGGGATTTTTTTCATATTTTTTTGCAGGTAAAGTCTTTGCAGAATGGAATTAAATGAGGTATTTTTTTCCCTACCGAACGTTAAAGTGTTGGAAGTTTGAGGCAGACTAGCTGGAAACAGAATAAAGCTGCGTTTTGGAGACAGCAGGGGGGGTCTGCCATATATTTGTCCCAGCCCCAAACCCCTTCTGGACCTCTTGGTGAATTGAATGATGACTGCTTGTAAAATACTGAGCCCTCTATTAAGTAATTTACCACCGACTGGTCTACAGTCTAGCCTGAAGTGATTCTACTAATCATCACTGCACACAGAAATAATTTATGAGTCTTATTCATGCGGAGAAATGCAAGTTATTCCATCCAGTAAAACAGTGCAAGTAGGTGCAGAGACCACATGAATGACTCAGGATTTTTGAATGGACTGTATTCATTTTAGTCACCTCACAAACGATTTTAACTATGGATCCCTAAAAACAGCCAAATTGCAGTGTATTTATATTGTATGTAGGTTAACATACTGTAGTAAGTGTTGTAGTGTAGGGAAGACGTACAACGAAAATAGTTAATTATACTTTGCAACAACGCCACGGTTCATGTTCTGAATTGTGTTTATAGAATCTTTAATGTTAACAATCTTCACCATCTTAGTTTAGTCTGTTACCAAGCAACATTTACAGTTAAAGCTATAAACAAAGTCAAGTTGAGGCTAAAGGTAATGCTCTTAGGTTTGTAACTAAAGTATAAGACATGTGTGGTGGGAGTCAACTTTGTAGTGGTACATCGTCTTAGCATCAGGGATATTTTTTACCACATTTTTCGTGGATAAGTAAACGTAACAAGAAAAGGGATCTTAAAAGTTATTAGGATTCATCCTATAGGGACCACGAATGTGTGTAAGAAATGAAAATCATCAATTATTTGTGATATTGATCAAAGTCAATATGTTAGCCTGCTTGCAGCACAATTAAAACAAATCGGGTCGATCAACGAATCAGTAGGGTTTAACTGCTGGGGACAATGAACGTCTGTACACATTTTCATGGCAATTCATCAAATACTTAAGATATTTTGAGTTTGATCCAAAGAGGGGGACAGGACCGGTCTGCTATCAACAAGCCACACATTACATTACATTACATTGCATTTAGCTGACGCTTTTATCCAAAGCGACTTACAATAAGTGCGTTCGACCAACAAAATACAAACTTCAAGAAAACAGAATCATATAAGTACATCAGGTTTTATAGAGCAAAAACATTTCAAGTGCTACTCAACTGGCTTTAGATAAGCCAGTCCTTTATTAGTATATAAGTGCTTTGTTAATAGTTCTATCGCTCGAAGTGGAGTCGAAAGAGATGAGTTTTCAGTCTGCGCCGGAAGGTGTGTAAGCTATCTGCTGTCCTGATGTCAATGGGGAGCTCATTCCACCATCTTGGAGCCAGGATAGCAAACCCACGTGTTTTTGCTGATGGGAACTTGGGTCCCCCTCGCAGCGAGGGTGCAGCGAGCAGTTTGGTTGATGCAGAGCGGAGTGCACGTGCTGGGGTGTACGGTTTAACCATGTCCTGGATGTAGGAAGGGCCAGATCCATTCGCAGCATGGTACGCAAGTACCATTGTCTTGAAGTGGATTCTAGCAGTTACCGGAAGCAAGTGAAGGGAGCGGAGGAGCGGAGTGGTGTGGGAGAATTTAGGAAGGTTGAAGACCAGACGAGCAGCTGCATTCTGGATGAGCTGCAGAGGTCGGATGGCACATGCAGGTAGACCAGCCAGGAGGGAGTTGCAGTAGTCTAGGCGTGAGATGACGAGAGCCTGGACCAGAACCTGCGTCGCTTTCTGGGTCAGCTGGGGACGTATCCTCCTGATGTTGTAAAGCGTGTATCTGCAGCAGTAGCTTAGTTGTAGCAGCGATGTTTGCAGTGAAGGACAGGTTGTTATCTAGGATCACACCCAGATTCCTTGCAGTCTGAGTCCACACCACTAACAAGGCCAACAAAATGATGTTGAGTATAATAAACGAGAACATTGGTAGTTTGCACAGAGATAGAATGTCCTTATAAATGTCCTTAATGTGTTCGCACAGGCTGTACTATTGTTCTTCAACAAATGGGTCATGACCAAGAAATAAATCAGAGAAGAATCTGCTGCCAGAACAAAACTAACTTTAACCGAGGGACTCTTACAGACATAGCTGTACAACTATGTTCATGTTCTTATCTTTCATTTGAGTCTAATAACATTTTACGGAGAGATCACTTTCAATAAACTCAAGAACACCATGTTCTTATTGTACCAAACAAGAATTTTGCGAAACTAATTAGCCCACTGTGAAATTCAAGATCAGAAGTCAAGTAACATGCAGAGTTTACGGTCCTCAGCTCAATGACATTGTGTAAGATCAAAGCGTTTCCACTGCCCGGTGTGGCCTTACTCAACTCAACTCGCCTTGCGCTTGGTTCCCACTGGAGATAGTACCTTTTTCTACTAATTCATCCAAAAAAGAAAAAAGTATCAATCATACACACAAAGATAAACAAAATTAGTAGAAGTGGGAGGGCTGAAGCATAGCTTATGGGAAGTAGCCCTCCCGTGAATCATCCTAATATAACATTGGCATTATTGCGTCAAAAACATATAGAAATTAAGGAGTACAAAGAAATAAAGAAAATGGGAAAAAAAAAAGTTAGGGCAAGAACAAAAAATGCGTATATATAAGAAAACTAGATGTCAATAGCAGTTGACTATCTTTTTTGAAAAGGAAAATACTATATATAAAACATATATATATGTACACAATGTACTTGGCAAATAAATAATAATAATAATATATTACTTGTCATTTGTTAGACGCTTTTATCCAAAGCGACTTTACATACATTCAGTACTGTGGACAATCCCCACAGGAGCAGTTTGGGGTGAAGTGTCTTGCCCAGGGACACAACGACATGCTGACTGCAGTGGGACTCGAACTTGCTACCCTGTGATTCGAAGTCCAGCACACTACCCACTGAGCCACAGCCTCCCATATATGCATATAAACATTGTGAACAATTATTTTCAAGTGACTTTTTTTACATTCATATGTTCACACATACACAGAATATACATAACATATGTTCAGGTGTTCAGGTGTATAAGTGCACAAATGCACTCATATACACCAATGCAAATATTACAAGGCAATTTCCAGGGCTGAAATAATAATTAAACCACATAACGATGAAAATAAATAAGAAGGAAAAAATAAAAAAAAAGTAATGTAAACAATATTAAATAAATAAACAAACAAACTGAGAAGTTATTATTTCAACAAAAAAAAAAAATGCTGAGAATACCCAATATTTGTTAGCTGGAGTGATCTGAATTTAGTTTTGAATTGTTGATGACAAGTGATACTTCCCTATTATCAGTTGTTTTCAAATCCTGCAGTGTTTTGACGTCACGATTTACCGATCACCTCAGCTCGCTTGGGACCTACATTGGATGGTACCATGTATTGTGCAGAACTTCGTGACATTTTGTACAGACAGTCATGTTCCCAAGAGGATGAATCCTTCATTTTCGGTATCCTCTTTTATCAGACTTCTCATCTGTCACCAACATGATGTTCAAGTTTAAGGGTATCGTGATGACTATTGAACAGATTCCCATGACTTTTGTTAAAGAGATTAAAAATGGTTAAAGAAATAAAAAATTGCCCCCAAGATTAATTGTAATAATTTGAGTGCTCCCTTCAATGCCAAGACTTACATTCTCCCTCTTAAAAAGGCCTTTTCAACTGTAGTGCATTCAAAAGAAATCCTCCTGTGCATCTATTACTGCACTTCAGCATGTAGTGCTGTCAATCATTGTGGTACTAAACATAAAGTCACTTTTAGACAAAGCTAACTCTTACGTCAAACTACTGACCTCATTACGTTTTCACAAACATGACGAATGTGGCTGGATGCTTTAGACTGGTTTCATCGCATTAGCAGTGGACCGTGGATTGTATATGGCTGCCTCAATGCAAAGCTCTCCACTTTCCTTATTAGCTGGATATGAGAGATACCTCAATGCCCACTGTAACCATTTGGTGGTGAGCTGGTTTGCTGAGGCAGAGTGGAGGTGAATTGAATGGTCTGCAGTGAGAGGCTGTGGGTTGGGTTTCTCTGAGGTTATGGTCATTCTCCCCTGGGAAAGTGGTTAGGCCTGGCTGTTTACTTTGGAGTAACCCTGCCCCTCCCCTTATACACTCTGCTTGGTAACACAGGATTACCTCCATTGGTGTACACCTGTCATTTCTGACCTACATATAATGAAAGAATTAGGGGACTTCATTTAAAAAACTGCAGCTGAAATCATTTGGAATTGATTAAAAAACGTGTTGTGTTAAGTATACTCTTTGTTGTGTGGCGGTTTAGACGTTGTGCGGGCGCCTCCTACTTGTCACAGCAGGTGTGTGTGAAGGGCTGGGGGGAGGTAGAGAGGGGAGGGAGGGGAGGGTGTTAGGACTGCACTTATTGGGAAGGGTCTAAGGTAGTGCCTGCATCTTCACCCAAAGAGGAGTTTGACTTTCTCACTGTGCCTCTCTCGGACAGCCTCACACAGTGCTGGACTGTAAAAAGCCTCTCAGCTCTGCTCTCCGGCTGCGGCCACCAGAGAAGATGCTTCACGCTTACTTTTCATGAGATTACTGCAACACTGGGTGGAGTGGCAGCTCTGCAGCTGATGGGCTGCTGCTGCGGCTCTTTCTATCTTATCCCTCTTTCAATTGGGACGCTGGGGAGAAATACATAGCTTGAAACACACTGTTGGGAGGCAAATGAATGGAGCAGAGTGACGGGGGATTTCCCCAGGCTGCCTTCACACCAATGGATCTGGACACACGCTTTTATCTGGCCAAAATGTGTTTTGCCGAATAACTTTTTTTCTTTACAAGATAATCTCTTAAGAGCTTGCAGCCTGAACACTTTGTGGATTTTTACTGTAAGGATCCACACCATGTAAGTCTAAGGTTTCTTCTCTACTTTAATACACTTTTTATTGGCACAAGTAATGCTCCCTGGGAAATCTCACGTAGTCAAGAACGATGTCATTTTCAGCTGCCTACACTGCTACTGACAATCTTTTGCATAGTAGACAAACAGTTTAGTTCATAAAACTAAGTTCAACTTTCCTCATTGAGGTGACTGATGTAATATTTCTTCTGTTCTTCAGATCTTAAGCTTAAGGATGTGCTCTATAGTCATACTTCATCAGTGGAGTCTGGCTGTGTTCTTGCTGTGCTCCCCGGTGACTCTTGATGGGAGACCAGTTGATGCACTTAGTAGCAGAACGTGAGTAAATGATATGCATTTAGATAACCAAAGAAAAGTAATTCAATGTTATGCAATATGATTTTTATTTTAATGCCATGTTTTGAAAGATTATTGTCTTTTGGATGAAGTAAACACAACTTCATTTGATTACTTAGATTCCATTATGGTAATGGGGGTTTTCTCTGTTTTAACTCTGGCTCTTTGAGGTCTAGAGCTCAGATTTGAGATGGTTCTCACAAACTTGTTTATGCTGCCACCTACTGCACTGAGGTTTACTGGTGCCTTGCCTCACATGTCAGCTGTGGTGAACCATGAAAAGAACCAAAAAAAAGCAAACTGTAACTTTTTGTTAATGCTCACAAACTCATCAATAAGGAATTTTAAATAAATCTGGAAAAGCCAAGAAAATATGTTTTGCAGTCAGAGAAAGGTGAACTTGCATGGTGCAGGAAAATAAACTAATTAATTAAACTCTCAACTTTCATTGATCTGACTGTCTGTCCAATGTCATGCTTTAAGGAGGAGGTCAGTGAGCCACGCCCAGCTGATGCATGACAAGGGTCGCTCCTTGCAGGAGTTTAAGCGCCGCATGTGGCTGCAGGAGCTGCTGGAAGAGGTGCACACCGCCGATGAGCGAGCTCCACCTGAGCAGAGCAAAACCCAGAGCCAGACCTTCAGTGGGAACGCTCTGCACGAGAAGCCCTCAGGGGCCACCAAGAACCTCCCTGAGAGGTTCAAGCTGGACAGAGACGGCCCTAACCTGCCCCAGGAGACCAACAAGGCTCTGGCTTATAAGGACCAGCCACTTAAAGTGGCCACCAAGAGGAAAAAAAAGGTGAGGCTAGGCCGACGAAGAGAGAGCGACAAGAAGCGGAGGCGAGCACGGTCTGTTTCAACAAAGGAGCCGTGAAGGACGCTGTGCCGTGACTAAGAGACTCCGTAGAGCTTTTTGGTGCTGCACTAAGACACTAGACTGGGATCTGACAGACTCTGCCAATGGCTGACTCAGTCGCTTCATATTACAACCATGGGGTTGTGCTTGTACAGTATGATAATATTTTGCTGTGTTTGTATTTTAAATCTTATACTTCCTGAAGTTTCGTGAACTATCATAATAACATCTTCTGTCCATATTTATTTGGGAAATCTGTAGGCCTCTGTAAAATTGTTGACTTCAAAAGAAAGCCATATGCCGTCATGTCTAACCAGTCGTAAGCATGAGTAGATCATCGGAGGAACTATTTATTGCCTGAAAAATAATGTAATTTCACAACATTGGGAAGCTAAATGGTCTACTCTGTTGACTATTGTGAGCTTACAGTTATAAACTTACATACAAACTGTTCACTGAGAACATCTGTTCAAACTGTTTTGCCATAATTTATTTCTTTGAAAGTGTGTATTTATTTTGTGAATGTATCACAGTGCTGCTGACTAAATTCCATAATGCACTTTAGTTAAATCATGTACATGTTCTTTTGTGGTTTATTATTTAGAATTTTCTGTTGATGGTCCTGCTTTCCCTTCCCAACTTAGATCCTTAATGGACTTGTAACTTATTGGATGTTTAATGTAATCTATTTTCAACATTACAATTTTCTTTTTTAACAAGTCCAAGTCAGGGCCTGCCGGATGCATTTAATGTTCTTCACTTGCACTGAGGGCATACTGTACAGTACATGTTTCCAGTTAATCAAATATTAAAAGTGTAGCCATTAGAAATGTTTTTGATCCATGGTGTCTTTGTTCACCAGCCGTGTATGGCTCAAATGTGCAACTTATCATTTATGACAGGTAGAACTTAAATTATTAATAGTAGTAGTAAGTAAGTAACCGATAAGTTAATAGACAGAAGATCCATCTGCAACTATTTTGATTATTTATTTTAAGTGCAATTCTTAAAACACAAACGTCTTGATTTTCTGCTTTTAAAAATTGTCTTTTGTGATATTTATATATTTGGATTTTTGAGCAACAACAACAACACAATTGAGGACATCACTGTGGCCTTTTCACATTATTCTGACATTTCAAAGACCAAACTATTAATAAAACAATTCATTGCGAAAAAATTATTGTCAGATTAATTGATAATAAAAATAAAACGTAAAGAAAAAAAAGTCAATTACCTATTCTCAATTATTTTAATTCTACTTTTAAAACCTGAGGGCTATGTGCAGAATTTAGCTGATGAAAATAGTAGAACATTGCTTTTACAATGTTATCGAGCTCTAGTGACCTTTTCAAATATTTTGTTAGTTCGAGTTCACACCCCAAATATATTGAGTATCCAAAAATCCGGATCCTGCAAATGGTTTGGCATTTTTGCTTGAAATGTGATTTAAAATACATGATCAAAGTAGTTTACAGTTAATTTCCCTTTCATTTAAAGCAATTAATTGATATGTCAAGTAATAACTTTAGCTTGATTGTCTATGAAACTATATGAACAATAAACTACAAGACTATACAAAAACTATTGTTGCAAAGCAGATATGCAGCATGGTTGGTTACCCCTATTGTCCCCAAATGTTCCATTGATAAGAAGCTAATTTGACTGCCTCATGAATAATCAGCGGCTCAATTAATTAAAAAAAAAGGTTTTGATACATGTACATTTCATCATGACCTTCAACCTTGCTAAAGAGGCACAGAGAAAATAATAAATAAAAAGTGCAAGATTTAGGCCAAATCTTTTTTTTTTAATTCCCCATAGAGTTGAAAAACATCAATATTTGTGTTGACTTTTGGGCATGGACAGAAGGCAATGAAGCTGTTAATGTCCCACTTGAGAACATGTGGCTTTTTTAACAGCCACTGACTGAGTGGCACGCACTCTGGTAATGGAGGGGTTAGCAAATGCATCAGCAATATCCTGTGCTAAGAGCAGCAATGTACACCGAAGACCATTAGCTGACAGAGTCATAAATACTGTGGAAAGCCTGATAAAAGGCACCGTCAGGAGCCTGCAGCTCACACCGAAGAAATCAATCAAACCATGGAGAGAGACATTAATATCTCCAGAGAAGGGGAGGAACGGAGAACGTGATTAATCGACTGGTCTCTTTTACTATCGAGAGTGCTCATTTAAAAAATAAAATAAAGCCATATTCATACAGTACATATGAAATACCAAAAAGTATGTCAGTCTCAAGATAGGGAGGCTTTAACTCATGTCAATGACACAGCAACACAGTTCCACACATTTAGGTATTTTAGGGTACCAAAATGAACAATATAATTCAACAAAGGTTCACAAGGTCAAGTGTATACTACTTAAAACGTCACTGTAGACTAAAGATACACATATCTTCTAATAGCAATAACAAAAACAGGCATAGTAGGTGACTGTTCCCCGAGCAGCTGGTCTGAGCCTGTTTCTCTTTAAATCAAGTCAACCAGAATCAATTTGACCAGAGTGATGTTTGCCTTTCTTCCACGTTCAGCTGTCACACTTTGTAATGAGTCCTGAGAGGCTGCCACCTTCCCCTCCGTCAGTCCAGTTTAACAAGATGGACACCAATGAAATAGAAATCTACATTATGAGGATAGCCACCTCGCAAACATGAGACTAAAATACTGCTTTGAGGAACGACGAAGGTGAGTACGTCCAAATGATAACAATTTTTGACTTCTGGCACTATTTTAAAATGTATTGACCACTGAGTGGACAAACCCTACCGGTTTCAGTTAATTACACAACAGGTAAAATATACAGCAATTAAAAGTAGCTTTAAAAAGCTGTCTGTAAGCAGACAACCAAACTGCTGTTGCTATTACAAAAACCTTGTATTTTTGTTTTGGTGGTCTTAAACCATATGTTTTTAGATAACGTTATGACAGATAAAGCATACTTCCTATAACTATGGATACACATGATGCTATTTGATTAACTACAAACATGCATTTTGGCTAGGGAAGTAGACATAACCTAATATAACTTAATTATTGTTCACGTGCATGTAAACTTGTATTGCAAAGTTAATTGTGTTGTCTCCTACTGAAATTGGGAAGAACGTACACACCATCGACAATGTGGTTGGCTCTCAGAGTTTGTTCTTGTCTGAGTTAATTGGCGGGTTGCAAAAACATGCATACTGCATTTCAGTATCGGAGTGTCAATGAAAGTCTATTTGGCTTCCTACTATTCTCTCTATTCACCAGCTATAATTTCATGTGAATACTAGTAATACAAAATGTGACATATACATTGTTCATCCCTAACACAAAATAATAATCCTAACCTAAATGATGAATACATATTGGTTTTTATTTGAAAGGTGATGTCAAGCCGGTGCGAATATGGCTCATCCCAATACCTATGTGTTGATTTTTGCCTGTACCTGTGGAGTGATCCTGGGCATCGGGCTCTGTGCCAACCTGCTGGTCTTCTCTCTGTTCGCCAAGTACAACACGCTGCGTAAGAACCGCCTCGACATCCTCCTCCTCAGCATGACTCTAGCCGACTTCCTCACCCTGCTGCTCATCCCCTTCACCCTGCACTCCGCCGTCAGCTACTCCTGGCCTCTGGGGGATACGTCCTGCAAGGTCTACCAGTTCCTGCTGGCCTTCAGCCTTGCGGCCAGCACATACTCGCTCTGCGCCGTGTCCATGACCCGCGCCATGATCATCACCAACCCGTACCAGCCGCCCACCATGGACCTGGTCATCCTCCTGTTCGTCCTGGTCTGGGCCCTCAGCTTCTTCATAAGTCTGCCGCTGCGAATGTTTGCCACCAAAGAGAGCCTGGGCCCAAGCCTGGCTAACTTCACCTTCTGCCTTCCAACAATTCATGAGCACCATTACCAAGTGGTGCTGAGCCAGTTTGTACTTTACTACTTTATTCCAATGCTAGTCATTGCCTTCAACTATGTCCGACTGGCTCATTTTCTCCACAAGAGCCCTGTAATGTCGGTGTCCAGTGCCAGGAACACCCGCCGCGCCTCTGTCATGGTGTTCTTGGCTGCTGCTACCTTCTCAGTGTGCTGGCTGCCTGGTTATGTGCTGGAGCTGTGTGTTTACCTGGACCTGTATCGCCATGGACAGGCCTGGGAGCTGTTTTACTTCATCTGCACTGTGCTGCAGTATCTGCACCCCTGCATAAACCCTGTGCTCTATGTGCTGCTGTCAAAGCGCTACCGCCACAGGAGGGCAGCCTGGCTCTTCAGCTGTAACAAGAACCGAGTGCAGCCTCAGGTCATCAGCGTCACCACAGACAGCTTTTAAATTCAGCTGGTGGAGCAATAAGTTGGTTGGACACTTTTTTATAGTTGCTGTTTGTACAAATCAATTGCGTGTTTCAAAATAAGATGGATGCTTTTTGTGATTATTACCTGTTATCCTTGCCATATTTGAAGTATACATGTACACATAAGAAGATGAGAGAAATGATAGTTTGGATAATCATTTTTAAATATTTAATATTGTCAAAATGTATCTGTGTCAAATCTTTTTTTAAGGAAACGTTGTCATTATCTTATTCCCAATATTAAGTCTTGTCTTACTAATTTTATTTTTTGTTGCCCCAAATGTTTCTCACCCTCATTTGGTCTACTTTTGTTTTGTTTAACATGTTAGTACAACAAATCCGTAAGTATTTTCCTTTTGTCTGAACTATCAATACAAACAGCGGTCTTAAAGATATCATAAGGAAGATTCATTTCATATTGATTATGGGGACCCCTGTGGTGAGAAACCACTATTACAGGAATACAGATGTTTGCTTTGTAAAAGATAGCAATGCTGGAGTCGTTTCAGGGCTATATCTTGTCTTTTCCTTTTTGTGGGTTTACAGTTACTAAGTATGTGAGTTCTGGCCTTTAGTATGTTCGTCTCTTCCCGTGCAACCAAGACAAAATCCTGGACATTTACTCTAAGGGACAGGATAGCAGGTATATCTGATGCTGTGCTATACTGCAATAAAGATGTGGGTATACTGGCATGTTCCTACTCCAGAGCAAACTTGGTCTCAATGTCCTTCACTTCTATTTAATGCCAAGAGTACATTTAAAAAAGGCATAGCTGCTCCTTATCGTGTTGCAATGTTTCATCATATTTGAAAAACCGAGCAAAACAATCTCTTAAAAAAACATTAAAATGCAACATGACAAATACACTTTTACAGCACAGTTATTCAAACAAATCATCAGTTGCTAACTTGTCACTGCCATTAAATATGAGCTATATGATCCACAAGTATTACTCCTAACCAAGACCAACCGCAGGGTAAACTGCAGCTTCTCAGACTCCATACAACTTCATTGAGCCATCAGAAGTGACCAATCAACCACGCTGGACAAAAACTCAATTCTAATTGCCGAATTGTGATTACAACTGTTTCAGTGCATGTTGGGCTGTATTATTAAAAGATGTATGTTTTATTTACCTAGCTAAATACCAATTACAAAAGTGGATAATCATTTGATCAGTTTTATTGTGAACATAAATCAAGATAATGACAATAAATGCTTCTATAATTGTAAAGTAAAGAGACGGTGAGGGACTATCAGAAATTAACAATTGTGATGCAGGAACTTTAATGTGGAAGTGTCACTAGAATTCAGGAACCCAAAGTGCAATTCAGATCAAATATATGTATCTTAAATGCTCTTGTAAGTACAGGTATTATTCCTTTAAAAAAAAAAAATGTATTTCTAACTGCAGGTACAGTTCTTTAGAGCAGAATGTCATTTAATTAAAACAAAATGAATCACAGATATTTTGGCTTTACTTTATGTTACATAACAACTTTCAGGCAAGTATTGATGTGGGGCTTATTGAACAATCAAACATTAGAAGAAAACACAGTCGGAAAGCAATAAACAACAGTAAGTGTTTCAGGGATGACTGCTTCTTTTTAAATGAGCTTAATCCCTGAGGACGTGTTGGCTGTCCCCTGGGTGGATCAAAACTAACACTCCAGCTTCAGGGTGCCATTCTTTGCTCACTAGCAGCACACACACAAACAAATCAGATGAAAGCACACACACCTGACTTCCTGCTTTCTCTCGGGCAGCTAAAGGCCTACAACTTGTAGTGGGAGAAGAGCAAGTAGAGGGCTATGTAACAGCTGTTGTTATTTACAGTAGAAAGCCAAGATATGGGGAAAGGGTTGAGAAACCAGTCTGGCTGTTTTCAAGCGGCCGTTGCAGTAATAGGAGACCACCTGCCCCTCCCTCAGTTTGCCCCCTGACTTTTGGCCTTCTCTTCAGCTACAGCAGGGGCAGCTGGCCTGACTCATACTGATCGTCATCTGTGGTTCATCAGCATGTCGGACATGGTTTAGCAATAAAGAACACGTGCTCAGTGTTCTACAAGTTAACCTATTGAACACACCTCTGAGTGTACAGTGTTCTGCCACCTTTAAATCAAGGAAATCGTCGCAAAAACTGCTTTAAAATTCCTCTGTGAAATGCCCCCTGGCTTTATGTTTGTTCCATTGTCACCAAATATTCATTTTCATCCTATTATTGATTGAATTTCCCAAATGTCAATATTTTTCTTTGGTATTTAATTCACATTATGAAAGTTTGGAAACACCTGCAATACAAACGTTATCAGTACTGTCAGTTTGGTTTAAGGACCACTTCACACTTTGGAACGAACAAGTAGGGAATGAGACACTGGGGTTTGATGCTGCAAAGACAAGGACATGTGTCCGTTTTCAAGCATCTTATCATAGTATTGGAGAATCCTAATAAGAATGTATTATCAGTGAAGACTTCTCAGATCAAAGCATAATAAGCGTGCTGATCTGGAAAATATACTGTATCAGTATACATCACATACAATGGCATTGATTCAATACACATAAAACAAATCCTGTATTTGGTGTAGCAGCAATATTAGGCTAATGTGGCTTAATTTGAGTCGCTATCTATGGGATCCAATAACATGAACATGATTTCATCCAGGAATTGAAGGGGGGTCAGGGGGAGCTATTTCGCAAGCTCTGTCTGAGGGGAGGCCCACAGTCTCAGAGTTTAAAGCCACTTAAAAAGGTGACTGACACATTTGTCCAGCACATTTGAAAGCCCTGACCATTATGATAACTTCAGCAGTTCCATTCAGTCATACTCATTGGGTTATTATACAATTGCATAGATAATCATACAGGTCAGACAGTATGCAACTTAGTCAGATGGAGAAGATAGACGAGAAAGTGTTTGCTTCACATACCAAAAACTGAAGAAGACCGCTGTCCCATCATGGTGACGGAGTCATCAGATATACCCAGATGTCTCAAAGTGCAGGCGACTCCATCAACAAAAACTCTCACATATCCACCAACAAAAACTCTCACATATCCGCCAACAAACGTCCTGTTTCTGCATGTCCATTTTGAAGTAACTAAGCCTCCTTTCTAAGGTTTTTTTGCAGCAATGTTCCCTCATAAGTGACAGCTTAGTGCTAATGGTTAGCGTTAGCAACGTTAAATGTACGAAAACACGGTGATTAATTAACCAAGAGATGCCACCTTCACCTGGCCACTTGGTGGTACGGTTGACATGATTAGCGCCGTAATACTCCCGGTTGTTGACACATAAATCAGGAAGTTTATCATATTAAAGTAGTAAAGCTAAATTATGAAAGGTTACCTCAGTTTTTAGGGTCCACTGCTGTCCGTTACCATGACATTTGAATGTTAAAATTGCGGTAATCTCAAATGTAGCTGGACTCCCGCGATAACACAAAATCACGCGAGAATCACGTTGTAAACAAACCGTCTGGCGCGTCAAGTTAAATCGTGGATGAATAAAAGAAGGGTTAAATAGCCATAGCCGTGAACTCAAGATAGTTTAAGTGTATGTAACACTTTTGTGCAAACAGAAAAGTTGCTGTTGGGAAGAAAATCCAGAGTTATAAGGTGAGGGAATATGAATCTACTGGGATGCTCATGTTGCTTTCTTCTGTTTAGATAAGCAGTTGTTAGCTAGCTTGAAACTGTGTTTGTAGGTTGTCTTCATGCTATTCCTTTTGTACGGTGGCCCTGAAGTGCAAGACAACACAGCATTTCAGAAAACACTACAGCATTTCACAAAACGCCACAGCATTTCACAAAACGCCACAGCATTTCACAAAACGCCGCAGTATTTCAGAAAACGCCACAGCATTTCAGAAAACGCCACAGCATTTCACAAAACGCCGCAGTATTTCAGAAAACGCCACAGCATTTCACAAAACGCCACAGCATTTCAGAAACACCACAGCATTTCAGAAAACACCACAGCATTTCACATTGGACGGAAAGGGTATTCCTTAGGGAGAACACTTCTTGTTTGTGATTGGACAGAGCCAGCCAGAGAAGCACTACTGTGATTGGTTGTTTTTGCTTCCAGTCAAGAAATGACGCTTCGTGATTGGTCACCCGACAGCGAAATATGTCCCAACCTTTATATATACAGTCTATGGTCCCAACCTTTATATATACAGTCTATGGTCCCAACACATCAGCCGTTAGCACACACTCAGAGCTCACAGCTCCTCATATCTGTTCAGAAACTGGACAAAAGTTAAACATGTACAAACCACAGACTGTCTATGTCATGGCGAATACAGTCGCTGCTTGATTTATGTCTGTATGACGTTGTTGTGAGTGTGGACGGAGCAGCAACAGGTTAGTTTAGTCTGATGGGTCCGATTCCATTTAGAAAACACGCATTTTAAAAGCTTTTCGCCTGCCGTCTTATCTGCAGACTTGTCAAAGCGTTAATTCATGGTTTTTACTAACCGTTATCAGTATGTAGTTACTTCGGCATCACTTTAAAACGTGTATTACAATTAAATCACGGTCAAATATGTTCATTTTGTTGTAGTTGGTATCTCCCATAGAATTTACATGGAGATACGCCCCGCCCCCTCTCCAGCGCCTCTTGTTTGAATGACAGGAGCAAACACAGCTGAGAGGCGAGCCGCGGTGAAACTCGAGCGACTAGAGCGAAGCGAATATTGGGTGGTCTACCATAGTATTTACATGGAGATAAGCCCCTTAAAAACCATGAATTAATAAAGCATTCATTCTGTGTTTACTCCTGTCATTCAAACAAGGCGCTGGAGAGGGGGCGAGCCGTATCTCCATGCTGGGGCGGACTGGCCATCTGTAGAATCTGGAGAACCACAGAACGGCCGGTCGTCAAGGGCCGTTGGCGGCCGGCACTTAAAAAAAAAAAAGGTTTAACGTCATCATTTAAATTGCGCTGACGGCCGACAGAGGGCGACAGCGGCCGATAATGCGGTTGTGTGGTTCTTATGTCAAATAATCACACACGAAGAAGAAAAAATACCGGCCACATGAAGAGAAGGGATCAGACGCCGCGGCAGACAGGGAGAATGAAAAAACATGGTTAAAAAAATAAAAATCAAAGAAAACGAAAAGAAAAAGGTGGGCCGAGAAGGCAAGAGAAAAAAAGGTGAAGTCACTCGCAGGTGGAGCATATAAATGTCGCAAATTGACAGACCTTTTTGGCAGCAGCGCTGCTACAAGCTCTATCATCATCAGCAGCTTAAAACAAGTGCAAGATGATGAAGAGAATGATGTGGGCGCGAGTTCAGATATACAGCCAGCATTCATGATGAGGGACAGAGTTGAGCTGCTGGAAGAACCAGCTCAACCGGCACACTTGCAGGGCAAGAGCAAGAGGTGGGTGAGAATTATCCCTTGAACTCAGTGTCGTTTTCTCCTGGTGGCCAAGGGAAGCCAGTCTTCCCCTGTTTTTTGCATTGTAGTTATAATATTAATAAATAAATGAAAACACTTCGTTTAGTTTCGGTAATTATTCTGTCGGCCCGTCTCTCCCCCATTCTCATTGAGTATTTTACAAAGAGTGAAACAGCGCCCCTCTAGATGTTATGGTGAAACAGTAGATTGCACTCTCTGTTGCGAGAGGAGGCCAGCCGAAATTAGCTTCCGTTGGTGAAAAAAAATTAAGGGATTGACCAATCAGATGAGGCTCACGTCATGCCTCACAATCCAATCAAATCGCATCAACTTCAGTTCGTACTGTAACTGTCATCACTGCCCTTAAAAAGTAGCAAGCAACTGAAGCAAGTGCAATTATGGAGGGTGGAGATTTGGAGTATTTCATCAAAAAGAATTGTACTAAACTTCCGCTACAGCAGCAACTAAAAATGAAATCTGATGACAGGCCAATGATCAAACTGGAGCTGTGTACAGAGAGGAAAAAAGGAGTGAATCAGAAACTTTAAATAATAAACAGCGGATTTCTAACATTTGACATTTCCTGTGGCCGGACTGGGTCAGTTTCCAGGGCTGAATTTTAGTCCCAGTCCGCCCCTGTCTCCATGTAACGGTACGTCCACACTGCAGCTTTTCAAAAATCTTGAAAATCTTGGAGCTGGGCGTGTCTGAAAACTTGGGGATTATTTGCGAGCAACGAGACCAACAACCAATCACATGAATCTCCCGCCCCCGACATACAAACCAAAAAACCCCGGGGATTTTATGCGAGCAATATATATAAACTCCCCAAACAGGCGAAAACCTACCAGTTTCACCCACTGTCTCTGCCACCTCCCTCCATGCCTGGTTCCTCCGGTTTGTATCCCGTTAATAGTTCTGGTCGTAAAGAACCGGGTGATTTGCTACCGTAATTTCTCGTTTGGAATATGAGGAAATGAACTGCGGTCTGGCTCTCCCTGCTTACACGCGGTTTGATTGGCTAGCGCTTCTACTGTCAGATTTGCATAAACGGGATTTGATTGGCTGACGCTTCCAGCTCAGCTTCAAAAGTAGAACATTGCTCAACTTTTGAATCCTGAAAATCCTGGAAATCCTGGAAATCTTCGCTTCGCTCCCCCACAATGCAGTTCGGCGACAAGCGAGGCAAAGTGACGTCATCCCCATTCAAAGTCAATGGGCAGAGAAGCGGTGGAAGATACGTCTAAACGGTACGTCCACACAGCAGCTTTTCAAAAATCTTGAAAATCTTGGAGCTGGGCGTGTCTGACAGCTTGGGGATTTCGCGACCAACAACCAATCACATGAATATCACATGAATATCCCGCCCCCAACATACAAAGCAAAAATACCCGGTTCTTCTACACTATTGTCAAATAGGAAGGGCTATGATGAACATTTATTTTTTTAACATTTTGAACATTTATGAGATTAATGTCTATGGTGCTATTTTATGCTACATTCCATGCTGGCTAATTATACTGTCTATGCTTGCTAGCAACGAAGTACACTAGCAACGAAGTAAACTGGATATAAAATCCCCAAACAAGCGAAAACCTACCAGTTTCACCCACTGTCTCTGCCACCTCCCTCCATGCCTGGTTCCTCCGGTTTGTATCCCGGTAAGTAAATAGGGACTGGTCATAAAGAACCGGGTGATTTGCTACCGCAATAACTAAGTTCTCCTCCATTTTTGTGGAATATAGAATGAACTGCGGTCTGGCTCTCCCAGCTTGCACGCGGTTTGATTGGCTAGCGCTTGAACTGTCAGATTTGCATAAACGGATCTGATTGGCTGTCGCTTCCAGCTCAGCCTCAAAAGTTGAACATTGTTCAACTTTGGAATCCTGAACATCCTGAAAATCCTGGAAATCTTCGCCTCGCCCCCCCACAATGCAGTTCGGCGACAAGCGAAGGAAAGTGACGTCATCCTCATTCAAAGTCAATGGGCGGAGACGCGCTGGAAGCGGTGGACAAATCGCCAAAAGCTGCTGTGTGAAGCTGCTGTGTTGATCAGGCTCAGGGGCGGTTCTAGGGGGGGCCAGGGGGGGCCGGTGCCCCCCTAACACTGACCTCTGACCCCCCTGTAGCCCCCCCTAACAATGAAAAGTGTTTTTTTTAATTTTCTTAAATGTATATTTTCTGGTACTCGGTTTGCCAAAAACCGCAGGATTTTGTTGCTGTAATGTGAGATTGTGCAGACACCCTTATGTAAAGTAGAGATGTAACTGTTCATTGCCTTTATTTTTATATAAATATGGTGTTAGTGCAAACATTGCATTATAACTTAAGCTGAAGCTAACAGTAATAACTATAAGATCTATCTGAAATAAATAAGTGTACTGAAACAAATACCAATAACTGTATTGCATTGTTTTCTTATGCGCAATTACTTCATACTGTCTAGTTCTCTTTTTCGTCCTGCATTTATTGTGCCCCCCTCAGAAAATAACTGGCCCCCCAGTGGCCCCCCCAGTCAAATTGGTCTATAACTGCCACTGATCAGGCTAAACTAACCTGTAGCTGCTCCGTCCACACTCACAACAACGTCATACTCATACAGACATAAATAAAGCAGCGACTGTATTCGCCATGACATAGACAGTCTGTGTTTTGTATATGTTTAACTTTTGTCCAGTTTCTGAACAGATATGAGGAGCTGTGAGCTCTGAATATGTGCTAACAGCTAACGGCTGATGTGTTGGGCCAATCACGAAGCGTCATTTCTTGACTGGCAGCAAAAACAACCAATCACAGCAGTGCTTCTATGGCTGGCTCTGTCCAATCACAAACAAGAAGTGTTCTCCCTAAGGAATACCCTTTCCGTCCAATGTGAAATGCTGTGGTGTTTTCTGAAATGCTGTGGTGTTTTGTGAAATGCTGTTGTGTTTTGTGAAATGCTGTGGTGTCTTGGCCACCATATTTTTGTTTTGATTTACAGAAGAATGGTATGGTCTTATTGTATATACATATTAATGAATGTATATTGTATACATTTCCAAAATGTATTTAAGATTATTTTATTATTAGACAATGCACATAGCTGACAGAAAATAGTAGTGGCTACACTGTAAGATCAGAGCGCTGTTGCCATGAGCTAATCATTCCATGTGCCATATAGGAAAGTGTTGAAGGAGTGTTGCCTGTTTATTTATAGGAGTCTCTAAGGTTCCACAGCAGAGGGTTGCTCTTTGAGCTGGATTCAATTTCAGCTCTGTTGAAAGCTGAAAATGCAGCATCTTTACAGACACAAACACGAGTATAAATTCTTAATATGTATCCAAGGGCCTACTTTGTTGTGCTGTATGTTCAGTTGTCGAAGCACAAGATGGTGATGTTTCTTTCTCCCCCGGGAAATACAGGATGTAAAATTGAAAACATTAAGGCGATATTTCAAATATACATGTAGGCTTCTTATTTATTTGTTTGATATGCTGACTGGAGTGTAAGGCACTTCAAAATAGCTATTGTGGATGTAGAAAAGGAATGTATGATACCATAATACCATAACAGCAACAACACCATCCTATATAAGTCCAGCCTAGCATGTGCTGTCATCATCCCAAACCAGTTAGTGGCTGCCTGAAGAACCCACAAGTCCTCTGTGCTCAAAGCCACAGTCAGTGTTGTGGAGAAACTGGTTGCATGTTATGTAAGATTGATGTCATTTTATTGTAAAGTAAATGTATTTGTAATCAGCTACAGTTATAAAGAAAACATGTTTTAGGCTCGTTTTAATCTAAAGTAAATAATTGAAAAGTTGGTGATAACAAATCCGGATAAATTAATTTAAGTTAAAAGCTTTTAACATTCATTATGTTCACTCGTTCTTATTTAAATATAGGTTATATTGATTAACTTAAAAGTTCCATAGTGATTAGCGTTGATACTGTTGTGATGTTTACACTGCCTGGTTTAAGTTTCTGTTTTTAGTACTTTCAGCTTTTTGCCCATTTTAAAATATTTCTTAGAAACCCTAAAGCTAATTTACATTAATTCCATGAGGTCATTGACATTGTTACATAACTTACTACTAATTTAAGGATAACTAGTAATCTGTGACCTATTACATTTCCAAAGTAACCTTTCCTACACTACATGTTAAAATGTTATGCTAGATACACCTTGGGACTGCAACACTTAATGAGTAAGTCCTCAGTCGCTGTTTGAGAGCACGTGATGACAGGCAGAAGTTGAAGTGTTTCAAGGAATCCACGAGTTGAGAAATGCGATCGGAGACATGACAACAACCTGCAGTCCAGATGGTCAGCAGCACCAGCCTCACTCTGACCTAATATCGCAGTTCAGCCGTCTGTTTACGTTGTAAAGCTCACTGTGACATGTAAGGACATGGCAGGCGAGGCACAAAACAGGAACATGTTTGAATTAACACTGAGTTCACCTCTCAGCTTCTGAACAAGTGAGGCCTTGTAAGTGCCAGTGTAAATACGGTTCTTCCTATAAAGAAAATAATCAGAAAAAGGAAAACCTGCTCTTACTTCAAATGAAATTATTTGTACAGGCAGAATGTTTCTAGATAATTTGACTGTAGAGAATCCAGCAGCTTTCCAAGAAAAAAAGAAAGTATAGTAGAGAATGGAAATATATTTGATCTATCAATAGAAGAGGTGTTACTGTATCTGATGTATCATAGCAGAAATCAAACCTCAGCTGGTGTAAAAGTCGCCAACGTCAGCAGGCGGCTTTGGTCTTGAAGGGTTTTCACCCAGCTGGAAAAACATTGTTAATGTGAACACAGATGCAGTAGGAAGTTATTAAGGGTGTTTTCATCGAAACATTAACACACTTAGCTGATTGGAAATTAATCAAAAGATGATTTAATACAGAGAAAATAGAAAGACGGCGAATCCTCACACTAGTGAAAATGGAACTAGATGCCTGATGAATGATACCATTTCTGTATAGATCACCCCATTTGTTAATTGATTAAGTGTTTCAGCTATAGTAGGGAATATATGAATGTAAAGGGTATATATATTTATAAATCCTTGTGTATTCTGGTTGAGGCTCAGAACATGAGACGCACATTAAGGGTGCAATCAAAAGCCAAGAGAGTAGAATCATAAACATAAAGTTACAAATAAAGATGCAACTTTTGAGACCTTTGAAGTCATCCCTGATGAATTACCCAGCTGTGTTTCTCCTGTGAACTGATCCCCCTGCAGTTGCCCCGCGGCCTGGATTTTGGACGACACTGTCTCCTAAAAAAGGGAAATGCTCGATCAAGGAGTGAAATGATAATCCGAGGTACGCATGGAACAAGACATGCAGAAGTACTTCCAAGGAACCCTGCCCTCCGGATCTGAGGTATCCAGTTTCATCTCTCGCTGCTGAATGGCGCGTTACCTATCAGCAAAAACATGAACGTCATCAAATGACAGCAGGCTAAACTTGGTGGATATCAAAACCAAGGAACTGGCAAAGAGCTCTGTGGAAGCCCTGGGTTCAGACACCTCGGTGTGAGGAGGCTCGGTCCACTCTCTTGTACAGTGGGTAATGGGCACAGCTTGAACACAGCTTAGACTCTATTAGGCTAAAACGTTCACACCATTAATTAGATGCAGCTGCACACGCTCCTCACAACTTAGCCATATGCACCGGCTGATGAGTGAAGACTTAAATGTATGCTGTAATCCATATAAAGTTCACAGTGTGATTTGAAGATGTACTGTGTGTAGGGTCAAATCAAAACATGTTGAATCAAATTAGTTTAATCCGCCGGCACTGAGCTAGATGCCATGATGTGTATCCCTTTTTTCAAGTGATTTATATACAAGGCCCATAACTTTGACCCAGTGTATCAGTTTGTGCTGCCCTCACTGAGCTCAGGCACCTGTAGCCTTGGTGGCTGTGCTCTCAGTGCTTTGCAGCATGTTGACAATTCTCTCAGAACCAGCTAAATACATGGGTCTGGGGTAGAGATCTTCAGAATTGGTTTGGCATCCGTTGGGTCAACTCGTGGCGCATGACATGTCTTGTGAATTCTCCGGCCGAAGCTCCAAATAAACCGCCAGTGTTTGCCATCAATGTTCCAGCTCTCCTTGTGTCTCTCTGAGTCCTGTTTCCAATTGCTTCAGTAGTTTCCCTCACAACATTGGTAGTTGTTTTTAAACCCAGAATGTAAAATGGCACTTAAATGCAATGAAAGGGGTTTTGTTTTGATAACTTTTTTTAAAAATGTCGATTTAACATAAAAAGGAAAATGATTAGTTAATTTTAAGAGGCCTGTTTTTATTTTTCATACTACAATTGCTCTTCAATAAAGCTAAATGATTTCTTATCCAATTAATCATTTGAAATGTTTTTAGAGTATTAATAACTAAAATAACAGCTGCACCTCAAGATTTATGATACAATATATTAATTTTCACTGTATTATTAGCACATTTTAATACAGTGATAACAACATATTCTCATAAATCAGCCTCAGTAACTTGCACCACACACACACACACACACACACACACACACACACACACACACACACCACACACACACACACACACACACACACACACACACACACACACACACACAACACACACACACAACACACACACACACACACACACACACACACACACACACACACACACACACACACACCACACACACACACACACACACACACACACACACACACACACACACACACACACACACACACACACACACACACACACAGTACTGATAGACTCAGAGAGATTTGTGTGACAGCTATAGACCGATCATATCCCCTCATGACATATAACCTCATACTGTGCAACCCTATTTTTAACCTACAGCTGTATAGAAGTCATTGACCTTACTGGCTTTAGGTAAGTTGTTGTTTTGAATAATAAGTAGTGATACTTTATTAAAATATATTAATTGAATATTTGTTTAACTAGGAAGTCCCTTGAGGTGAAAATCTAGCACGCTACAGTTCAAAAAGAAAAAGAGCCAACAGACACGGAAAATGCATCTGTTGTATCGCTGGGTATCATGAGCTTTTCACATGGCTTTATCATTTCATCAAGGGCACTAGATTATATATAGGTCAATGGAGAAAGGTATGAGACGCCTTTCTGTCCCTAGGTCAGTGCAAACCCTTGGATACTGGTAAGGAAATTGTAGCTGTTGAATCAGAGGATCCCAGATATAGCTCCACCTTCATAAACTAATTCCTGTGTCATTCCTGAGACGCTGTCATCACCAGCCCTTCAGCCCTATTTCACTTTGAGCGGATTAGTTGAAACTGAAGCGAAGTGATCTAAAGGAGCTGTTGACTAGCACGTCTGACCTTCTAAAAACTCCCATTTAAATGTATAACAAACACACACACTTTATATACACATGAGTTCATTCACAATCGTACTAATGATGGATACACACTTACAGAAATGCACACACACACACTTTGTAAATACTTGGCCTGGTGTTTGGAAAGAGGAACGCCAAGAGGAGTCAGTGACGCAAGAGGCTGCTGTGATTACCTCACGTCTGTAAAGTGTTAGCAAGGAGCCTCATTCTGTCTATTTTTAGACAAAGACAAGAGTCAGAGGAACAAGTGTCATCAATCAACATGCTCATAAACACAAACTCTAAAAAGATACATATTTATTGTTTTTTCAGAACATCTTTATTGCTAAAAGTATGCGTTTTTCATTAAAAGTGAATGATGTTGATATAATTGTTAGTCAAATAGTAATAATTCATGTTTTTCCATCGTGCTATTTTTTAAATAAATATTGTTTAATCTTAAATCATATTAACACAATATGAAATCATGATGCTATAAATGCCAGTAGAAATCACTGATTTTCTCAAACATTCAAACAAATTGATTCCTCTGCAGAATGATAAGAAAGCACATTCTCTTTTTCTCAGTGTGAGAAAATCCACAGTATCCTGTTTCCTTGGGGGTCTCCTGCATTCATGGATCGAGCCATTAATAACGAAGGGAGGTTCCCCGCTGTCAGCATTCACCCTGCAGGCTTTATGGCATGTGTCTCCCAGGCTACGTCTCATTGCAGTCACTGTAAAGTATGCACGTAAATGCATGTCTCTCTGCATATCTAAAGGTATGTGTTTCTATAGAAAGGCCCTACGGAAAGCCCCATCACAAACATGCATGGAGAATATGTTGTTATACTGTATTTACTTATATAATAATACATGTTTGGCTATGTATATTTTAAATATATGTTATTGGGTTTAACATGAAAGGACAATAAATAATAAAAATATATATTGTTCAAAATAATAATATTGAGCCTAAAAACTATTTTTGATCCCACAAATGAATATGGAGAAAAATACCAATGTAGATGACAAGGGGAGGTTACTGTGATCTTTCCAGATCGAGGAAACTCTAATACTGCAAGTATTTTTTGGACTGACCGATTTAGAGTCGTGTCTCCATTCCTCAGATTGTTTATTATTGTTTGTTTCCTTGGTTACATTCAACGCCTAAAACCTTGGCGTGACCCATACAGTAATTTGCTGAACGCAATATGCTGACACATTAGCAGCAGGCGGCTCCGTGTCCTGACACTGACATTTTACTCTGACATCCAACCCCTTTGTTCACTAATGGAAAGGCAAAAAAAAACTGTGCTCCTTTAGGGGGGGGGGGCTGTGCTTGTTAACCTGACCATGAAAAAAAGATATAACCTCTCTCTCGTAAAAATGTGTGGTGGCATGTTGTCCCCAACAAAGATTGCCCCCATCAAGGTAATAATGCAAAGCGTTCAGGTTGGTTTTAGTAACACTGATTATCGCCCTTGAGCTATTATTGCTGCGTCCACAACTGCACTGACTGACATACCTGATGCAGCTTCATGAAGGCAATGAAAGTGGGAAAAAACAGGCTATAATTAGATCACAATGCTGCGGTACACATATCAATTCACTCTGTACACTCGGGCCAAGTCTCAACCAAACTCCAATAGGTGTATTAATCTTTAACATTTAAGAAAGTGAAACCTGAACTATTGTTGGATACACAGGGTCTATAGGGAACTGATAAGACTGAAGGTGTCCGATTTTTAACACCTTTTTTTAACACCTTCAGTGACCCCATAGCCAGGTCACTTGTCTTCTGAGGGTCCCCCGTGTTCCAAGCTGTACAATTGAGCCTTTTAAGTGCTATAAAAGGTGGGTGTTATTTCGGCCGTGGCTTTCTCAAGATGCTATCATCCCCGGTCTACTCAAGTGTCAGTACAGCCAGCACTTTCCACTGGCCGGCCCCTGGCTCTATACGAGGCCCTGCGCTTCAGAGCATTCGGGTTGTTTCATGTCATTTATTTCAAGTTATGTAGCTGCAGAAAAGAAACCCTCAATACTGTTAACATGCTGGATCTATTTGTCAACACTCCTGGTTTCTAAAACGGTGGGCTGTGACCCAAAGTAGACAACAGCCGGGTGCTGGAGGTTCCCTTGTGACAAGAATAGCCACATGATTTCATGAATAAGGGACCTCCAGGGTGAGAGACTCAGTTTCTCAGTAGTCTCTGGTAAAGTTATGGACCTTTCTCTGAACAGGGACATAGAGTAGACTGAGGAATTTAATGTGGGATATTTGTAGAAAGATACATGTAGATTTATAGCACTTCAATGATGACATTATGATTTATCTCAACTTGGAAACAGAGGAGTAGATTTCAAACCATTTTAGTAATACTGCCTACTCTTAATACTTTGATTAATTAAGTATATGATTTGTTTTTATCTTTTACTTCATTTCCTATGACTATTGATATCTAATAGGGGACTTCCCCCCCCCCAATCCTGTACAAAATGTTCCAACTTTAACCAAACTTTTTATTATCATTTTTAAGATACATGTAAAAGTGCAACAAATAAACAACAATAAAGAAGACTATTGTAAGGCTATCCCGGTACTTATAAATCAGTGCAGTGCTACAGTGAGGTGAGTGAGTGTGAGAGGGACAGCAGCAGCAGCAAGTGTCATCTGGTCTTCCAACTTGGGGAGGGCTTTGGAGTTTAAAATGGTGTGAATATGATAGCCATCGGGATAGCTTATGCAAGTGGAGATCTGTCTGCATCATTGAAAGTTGACAGTTCAGAGGCACTAATCTGACAAAGGGACGGTATAAATCAACAACTGGTCGAACATTTTTCGATATCAACAAACAAAAACAGTTGGGGAGAAAAAAAACTAAAACAGGTGGGGAGAGTTTTTCTGAGTGTGAGCGGCTGCATGAGACGGAGATTTGTGAGGACGCACGGGTAACAGAGGAGAACCCAGAGGAGGTGAGTGACGGGTTTACCCTCGGAGGGGTAAAAAAGATGACCGTGGTGTCCCAGGAGAACCACAACGACACTGTGGTCGTAACTCCTTTGTTGCAAGATGCTGCTGACTTGGAAGCAGCCGACACGGAGTGCAGCGAGCGAGTGGTCATCAACATCTCGGGTCTGCGCTTCGAGACGCAGCTAAAGACCCTCTCGCGCTTCCCCAGCACGCTTTTGGGAGATCCACGTAAACGGATGCGTTTCTTTGACCCTCTGAGGAATGAATACTTCTTTGACAGGAACAGGCCGAGCTTTGACGCCGTCCTCTATTATTACCAGTCAGGAGGGAGGCTCCGGAGGCCCGTCAGTGTACCTGTGGATATTTTCCTGGAGGAGTTAAAGTTTTATGAATTTGAGGAGGAGACCATTGAACTTTTCAAAGACGATGAGGGTTTATCGAGGGAGGAGGATCGCCCTCTGCCAACCAACATATACCAACGCCAGTTATGGCTCCTTTTTGAGTATCCAGAAAGCTCAGGACCTGCACGGATAAACGCCATTGTGTCTGTTGTGGTTATTTTAATATCTATTATCATATTCTGCATGGAGACTTTACCCGAGTTTAGAGAGGTCCCACTGGTGCCAAAAACTCATCCCAATGGGAGTATCATCGCCTTTGAGCCCAGTCCGTTCACAGATCCGTTTTTCATGGTGGAGACACTTTGCATCGTGTGGTTCTCCTTTGAGTTCACCATGAGGTTTCTGTCGTGCCCCAGTAAAGCAGCTTTCTTTAAAAACATCATGAATATAATCGATGTTGTGGCAATAGCTCCATATTTTATCACCCTGGGCCTTGACCTGGCGGAGCATCAGGGCAGCAGTCAGCAGGCAGCGTCTCTGGCCATCCTCAGGGTCATCCGTCTGGTCCGAGTCTTCAGGATCTTTAAACTTTCCAGGCACTCCAAAGGTCTCCAGATCCTCGGCCAGACGCTTCAAGCCAGCCTCAGGGAGCTGGGACTGCTCATCTTCTTCCTGATCATTGGAGTTGTTTTATTCTCCAGTTCGGTTTATTTCGCAGAAGCAGAAGACCCAGATTCTGGATTTACAAGTATACCCGATGCGTTTTGGTGGGCAGTGGTGACAATGACGACAGTTGGATATGGAGACATGTGCCCCTCCACCATTGGGGGCAAATTCGTCGGATCGTTGTGCGCCATTGCAGGAGTGCTAACCATAGCTTTACCTGTCCCTGTCATAGTGTCAAATTTCAATTATTTCTACCACAGAGAGAACGAGGATGAGGAAAATGTTGTGTATGTGCATGTCAAATGCGGGCAGCAGCAGCAGCCCTCCTTAAGTGAAAGTGATTCAAACAAAAGCAACCAATCGCTCTCCAAAACTGAGTCCTTCCAGGAGAGCGACTATTTGGAAACTTTGACGCATCCAAAAGTAATCCCAGTGGAGACATGCACAGTGAGACTGACAGAGGTATAAAACGTTGGAAGGAGTTTTTATTTCTGGTGAGTTGTCTTCCAGTGGACATATCATTAAAGCTCCTACATGCTGGGGGCTTTTACGCAATCTGTTTTAAAGTATTTTTCTAAAAGTGGAGCCTCATATGTTTATGCTACAGGAGCCCCCACCAAAGTGAGAACTGGCTTAAATGTACCGTGATGTATTAAAATGTGGCAAGGGAGGGGAGCAACAGTCAATACATGGGGAACTGTGCAGTAAAGCGATACCATAGCCCTGACGTGCAAACATTTGGGAACCCCTGGGGCACACAGGGCATAGCTGAAATACCACTAGCCGTAATCGAGCCATGCTAACAAACTGAGCAGTCAATAGAGGATCATTGAAAAACAATGTGTTCGTCTTTAATTTCTCAGTTCAGTCAAAACATTTTTTGTAAAAAGTCCCTTAAATGTTGTTTACGCACGAACCAAACTTTGATACGATCACGTATCCCAAACGAGTTACGCAAGAGTTAGAAGGAAATGGGTTTGTATTTCGCTTTGATGACTCATAACTGCTGTCCCTTTTGGAACATTCGATCTTTTTTACGTCTGTTTGGACTGTGAATTGTTGGCTTAATCCCTCAGGGTACTATTGTCAAAAGTGTACATGTTTTACATAATAACGACGAGATCACTTATCCATAGTTAAAATATACATGTCTCTTAATGACAGCATCGCTTTCTGTACTTTTCTTCCAAAAAAACAAACCTCACTTTAGGAGCCATCCCAGACTTTGTTTATTCGGAGTTTGCAGCATACCTTTATTCAATCTGATCAGGAAAGTGAGCTGTGAGCGCCCCTCTGTGGATGAAACTCATCCCTGCTCAGAATGCTGTGTAAAATGAAAACTTCAGCTTGTGTATCTCTGCACTGCTGCACATGACATTGACTGATTTAGGCATAAACCCCTGAGATCATGCTCTTTGACTGTATGGATGCTTGTGATGGTTAACTAAGCTCAGCAGAAGCCTGACTGCTCTCTATTACTGTTTACTTAGTGAGTTTTATTTTCGGCTTACTTGCAGGAGGCAGATGAGTTTGTGAAGCGTGTTTCAGAGTCACAACAAAACACAAGCGTGGGATTATTTTCTTCTCCAAAGTAGTGGATACTTTTCTCACTGATATTTTTGCATTGCCAGTGTTGTATATATACAGAGATGGAGGAAATGCTTTGGAAAGATTCAGTCTGCGATAATGGACATTGTGTTTATCAACAGTAGAAAAAACAACATTCTTTTATAGGCTTTATTGATGACCACGCTTTCTGTGTATAAAAAGCCTTGTGCATGTATACTGCGTTTTTTTGTAATTCTGAATTATTTTCTTATGCAGTTTTAATGCAAACTTGGAATGGCAACTTGTCTCTGTGTTGTTGCAATCATTCGGATTGCATTGCAGCTACACGAGAACATAGCCCACATAGACATTACAATGCAATGTCTGCATGACACGAATGCATTGTGAATTTTAAATGTAATAAAATATTTATTTTTATAATTCAAACATGTATGTGAACTTAACTTAATCCTTTTTTTATAAATAAATTATGAATCAGAACATGTATCGCTCGTCATTCTTCCCTCAGTATTCAAAGAAGGCAAACAGAGAGTCACTTGTGTCAAATAAATGCCCTTAAATTGGTTCAATATCTTTTATCACTTTTGCTGCTAAATGTTTGAAAACAAGGGCGTAGAAGCAGATATTATGTAGTCTTGCCACAAAACCAATTAACTTAATAAAATGTCAAAGTAATTAATGTTGGGGAGGGTTAATTGGCTGGAGGCACATTTAACAAATTAGACCTGATGACCTGCTCTTTTTGTTGAATGTCTCGTTTTTAAAAAGTCAGCAGACAGCTGTTTAGAGTCAATTCAGCTTTGACTCTCACTGTGTTTAGGCCTCGTGCCTATACACTCAAAGTCAATGGAGACATATGTACTATGCTGCTGTACAGTAATGACTTTAGTACATTCTGGATTATTTTGGGATTTGTAGTTTTCTGTGAGGTGAATTAATCACTGCGCTATCCGTGGTGCTGAAGCTGATCCTGTGGCCTCTGCAGTGCCAACATTCCTGCATTTCTTTCAAAACTGTCTGACTTTCAGATCCATATGCAGCAATGAGTGAAGGTTGGTGGGATGTTATACTAGTATCACAAGGTGATATTTGGTGTGAGTATATATAGTGCACATCCTGAATGCAAGTTTCATAACTATGAAGGGTGCAAACACTGTGTGCAGGACTTTATCTTTCTTATTGCTCACTAGAAAAGTGATGAAAGTTACACAATCTAATTGGTCTCACATCGGGCACATTAAAATAACATATTTAGGGGGTAGATGGGTATTATAATCTAAGCAATTTCTGACTAGTTTTTCTAAATTATTAAACATCTCAAATGTCACCCAGTGTGGGTTTAGAGGTTTTGTTACCAACTGTCCCTCTTTGCAGTGAGATTGCGCCAGTGCTGGCACACAAGTGCTCTTGTTTTTGTGGTGTGTGGAGAACTTCTACCGGCGTGCTTTAGTAGAGCCGGTCTGCATTGCGTCGAAACCCTCCAACTCCTCCTCCTCCTGCTTCTCCTGCTGCTCTCCCTCCCCTCTCCTCTCCTCTCCCCTCTTCCCCCCTCACCTCCCCTGCACTTGCATGTAAAATGCACAGCAAAACTTGCTTGACATTGTGGAGAAAACATTTGGACCTAGCTGCTGCACTCTCCGTGTCTTTTATCCTGCCCTCCGAGCCGTGCTGAAAACACATTGTGCTTGTCATCTCGTCCACTCGCAAAAAGCGGAAGATTTCTGCTGATGCAGAGATGTCTGGAAATGTCAAGGGCTCGCTTATTGCCCCTTAATGTGTCTCCCCCCCTGAATTGCAGCGCAAGATTTTCTCCTGCGGTATGCTGTGAGCTGTTCACGCACCGTGCCGCGGAGCGAGCAACTCCCGACGCTGCGGCTCTCTTTCTGTTCCTTTTCCATCCCAGGCTTTCCTCATTACACTCACCTGATTTCACATCTTGTTTTTTCTACTTGGCTTCACCTTCCTAAGACATTTGGGGGCACTTTGAGGATGGCGAAGAGCACAGAGAGGCTGTAGGCTTCTTTCTTTTTGAGGAAGGTGCAATGTAAAGTTGCCACATGACACCCTCTGCTGCCCTGCCGTTGGATGATTTTACTCGAGGATAAGACGCATTCAGGACCTTTCAAGAACAGCCAACGGTAAGCCCCGAAACTGCTGACTTATGCAATAATCATATCGGTTAGATTGTTTTCTCCTCCACAGCTGCTGTTGTTTTAATGGTTAGCTTAGACAGCTAGTGCATTGTTTTACTATCTCGTAAATGGGTTTTACATATTTGTTGCCCCGCGGAAAGCCTTTAGGCTGTTTGCAGAAACATCAGTTGGTGTATATCTGAATCAGATGCTATGCGTCACATCATAATTCAGGATGGTTTAGAGTGCCGTAGGATAAATGATGGTCATGCTCCTTTAAGACATAAACCACATCATTTATGTAAAACTAAAGTGAACACCCTTACAGAAACAGCATATGACTGTATCAGAGAAACAGGGTAAAACTGCCCATAAAATCATAGGAATATTAAAATCATCATATTATCACCGCTACAGTAAGATGATACATATTTATATTATAGAATTGCACCTCTTTTTTGTGTTTTCAACCTTTACTACCAGATAATTGCACTTATTGCAGGTTGAGAGAACTAAATAAATAAATAAAGCAACTGCAAAAAATGCTGAGCCAGCAAATATCTTGGCTGTTTGATCCCATTATTTCTTCCTCCTTCTCTCTCTCTCTTTCCCTCTCCCTCTCCCTCCCTCCCTCCCTCCCTCTCTCTCTGTGTGACAGAGGCAGCAGTAACAACAGCAGCAGATGCACAGGAGAGCAGCAATGGTCAAGTCAGCGAGAACCGCAGTGGAGCCGCACTGAGGCAAAGCAGCCAGCTAGCCCCCTCGTGTCCGGGGACGTCTTCAACAATTTAAGGGGTGTGGGAAGCTGAGGAGTGGAAAATTTGCCCCGAACCTGAATGCCTGCTCAGTCAGACTAACCGGGATCCCCACACAACTCCTCCTCCTCCTCCCCCTCCTCCTCCTTCCAAAATGACCGTGGTAGCAGGAGATAACATGGACGACACCTCGGCTGTCCCGGGACACCCTCAGGACACCTATCCCCCGGACCACAATGACCACGAATGCTGCGAGAGGGTGGTCATCAACATAGCCGGGCTCCGGTTCGAGACACAGTTGAAAACCCTCTCCCAGTTTCCAGAGACATTGCTCGGCAACCCCAAAAAGAGGATGCGGTACTTTGACCCTCTGAGAAACGAGTACTTCTTCGACAGAAACCGCCCCAGCTTCGATGCCATCCTCTATTACTATCAGTCAGGGGGCCGGCTGAGGAGACCAGTGAACGTCCCTTTGGAAATGTTCTCAGAAGAAATCAAATTTTACGAGCTGGGGGCGGATGCCATGGAGAAGTTTCGTGAGGACGAGGGTTTCATCAGGGAGGAGGAGCGTCCTTTACCCGAAAATGAATTCCAGCGTCAGATTTGGCTCCTCTTCGAGCACCCGGAGAGCTCAGGCCCTGCGAGAGTGATCGCCATTGTGTCTGTGATGGTAATCCTGATTTCAATTGTCATATTTTGTTTAGAGACTTTACCACAGCTGAAAGAGGACCCCAGGGGTCGAATGATCCCATTTGGGAACACTACTATTTATTATAAGCCAAATCTCCTCACTGACCCCTTCTTCGTCATTGAGACACTCTGTATAATCTGGTTCTCCTTTGAGCTGATTGTACGCTTTCTGGCGTGCCCGAGCAAACCGGCCTTCTTCAAGAACATGATGAACATGATCGACATAGTGGCTATCATCCCTTACTTCATCACACTCGGCACAGAGCTGGCCGAAGACCCAGAGAAAGAGGGAGTGGGGGAGCAGGCAACATCTCTGGCCATACTCAGGGTGATCCGTCTGGTCAGAGTGTTCAGGATCTTCAAGCTGTCTCGACACTCCAAAGGACTGCAGATTTTGGGGCAGACGCTCAAGGCCAGCATGCGAGAGCTGGGATTGCTGATCTTCTTTCTGTTCATTGGAGTCATCTTGTTCTCCAGTGCTGTCTACTTCGCCGAGGCAGAGGAGGACGGATCCCACTTTGGCAGCATCCCGGACGCCTTTTGGTGGGCTGTTGTGTCTATGACAACTGTGGGCTATGGGGACATGGTGCCGGTCACTATAGGAGGCAAGATTGTAGGATCTCTGTGTGCCATCGCCGGAGTGTTGACAATTGCGCTCCCAGTGCCTGTCATTGTGTCCAACTTCAACTACTTCTACCACAGGGAGACCGAGGGAGAAGAGCAGGCCCAGCTGCTGAACGTCAGCAATACCAACCTCCCCTCTGAAACCAACTCCAGCCGCCGTAGTTCATCCACCGTCAGCAAGTCAGAGTACATGGAGATCGATGGAGACATAAACAATAGCATCGACAACTTTAGGGAGGCAAACCTCAGAACTGGCAATTGCACTATAGCCAACCAAAACTGTGTAAATAAAAGCAAGCTGCTTACAGATGTTTAGAAACTAGCTAAGAACTTAGAGGATCTCTATGGGACTGTCATATGTGGAGTAGACCATCAGTTAGGAATGCTTCATTTACCTCCTCAAAGCGCTCTATGGCATTAGGCCTACAACTATGCTAAGCTATATAGAAAGGAAAGGAAAATCAAAGCTCTTAGAGTGAATGACAGGTAGATAGAATAATTAATTCTTCTGATCCTACAAATATATAGGTACATCAAAAAGAAAACATTGAATATTACGCATATACACGGCTCCCTGGAGGACGCAGAGAGCACACGGTCTCATCCAATGACGGCGTGATACTAAAATCTTATGCATGGAGTACAGAAAACATTTCAGCAAGTTGCACAATGCACCAGAAAAGTCTGCAGAGACATGCAAGCACCTGCAGCCAAGTGGTAAGCACCAAGAAGTTAGGTGACCCCCGTCCCTCCTCCTTCCTCTCTCCCTACAAAGGATATCTACTATTCAGCAAAGCACCTTATAGGAGGAAGACTGATCTCTCTTGTTTGGATGTAAACAGATGGTGATCTGCTCGCTTCACGGACATCCGCAATGCTGCTGTTTTCCAGCAGATGCTGTAATTGTGATATCACCAAGTGATTCAATGCCATGCCCTTTAGATGCAACACAGCACAATGTTAAAGTGAGCTTCACACGAGCATGATTAGAGACTTTCCATTTTGATATCGGCATGCACGAGACATATCTCACATAATGGAAAGGATGTTCTTTTGGATACCTGCCTCCATCCCCCTCTTCTCATCTGTTTTCATACCGAGTGCACTGGATGAGTTATTAATTTGAAATGCTAATCATTTAGAAGTATAGAAATTGAATGTTAAATCTTAAGGAAACAGTACATAAATGAGATCATAGCATGATAAAAGTTACCTGCATTATGGTCTATTGACTAAGGTACTTTTGTATCCTGGTATATGTAATGCATGACATGAGTATTCAGCTTGTTGCAATTCAGGCACTCTGCAGTGCCCTATTGTCAGGGAAGCTAAGGAAATCAAATTCTGGATGTTTTCCGAATTGCGATCAAATATATCCAAACCCACCTTGAGGATGCAGAGTTTCTCATTTAAAGGTAGTCAAAGAAACTGAATAAGTATTATCAAAAATGCATATAATTATAATAAGCACCAATTACAGTATTACTTCAATAGTGCAGTGCATGGACTTTCTTTGAACAAGAAAAGTTAACATATCATTAGTCATGCTTCCATTTCCACATCAAATTTGAGTACATATTGGTTAGGAATCCACTGAGAAAAGGATCAATACCAAATTTCACTTCATATTACAGAGAATTATTCTGACATTAGTTGCTAGTGCCTTTATCCCTTTCACCACCAGGACCAGTGAAAGTGCCTCTGTGTACAATGGGATTTGTGAGGTTGAGCAGAGCTGGTTTACCTTCTGTTCGAGTGTTGATATACTGTTGGTTACGATGTAAATGATGCCAGATGAGCAAGGTTGAAACAGCAGGTGATTGTGGTCAAAAACAAAAGATGATCCATGGCTGTTATGCACAACCCGGTTTTCATGCTGTCACGCACTTAATTATGCCCTTAAGCAGCAATGTATTGTACTCTGCATGTTTACCAATCCAATTCAAAAGGGAAATTCCATAGGGTTTTTAACATATTTGATTTATGTCTGTTGTTTTTCTTTCTTTTTCGTGCACCATGCATCCTTTCAGGGTCTCTACCTCAGTGAGGTCATTGCAAACTTGCTGCAGAGCTGCAAGCTTCAATGCAGGGCTTCCTTTACCATAATGCAAAATGGAACCTTAAGTGTAAACTGCAGTCATGCAACATTGAATGTGAGAGTCCCAAAGCATAGCCTTTACACAAGCACTTAGGGCAAATAGTGTATCACAATCCCGCTCCTTTTGTTCACTTAACGCTACGCACAATCAGAACATTCATATGGAGAGAGTATGTAGAGACTGCTTGACTCTCTTTACGGGAGGAGATTGACTGTTTTATATGTTGCTTTCTTTGAAGTAATGGTATCTGAAGTTACTGTTGCGTCACCTGAATGTGTTTTTAAGACGGTTTGTTATGGGCATTATTATGCACAGTGATGTGCAGCCCGCCTTTTTGCACAATCATTTTGTTTTCTAGCGCAAACATATATATTTTTTTTATTATTTCCCTGTGCTTGCTCATATGTAGTGCATTGTTTCCTAGCATATTGTTCCAGACTAACTGCAGATAGATTAGGATAAATTATGACTACTTGAAAATCTCCAGCTACTGTACATCGATCTTCACTCAGTATTGAGATGAATTGACCCAAATAATAGTAAGATTTTATAACGTACTGTACCCTCTTTTTATTTGTATTAAGCACTCTCTTGACAATGTCCTGTAAAAGAAAATATCCGCTGCAATGCAACTTGAATGTCATATATTTGTTTCTGTTAGTGCAATGGCTATTCTTTGTGGTGCTAGTACAGGACTACTGTACTTTTCCATTCTTGTCCCCGTTTTGTTTTTGTACGCTGGTTGGTCCGCTTTGTTCATTTTCTTTGATGATTTCTTTTACTGTACTGCTGAAGAGTGTCTGCCTCAGGTTGAGGTTAAAATGCAAGAGCCTTGCTAGATGTCAGTAACTTATCATGAGAGCAAAATAAGATACACATTTGTGTCAGGGATCTTCAATTTGGGTAGCGTTTCTCATACAGAAGGACATTACTAATCCCCAGTACCATATATTATATTGCTATGTATAGATTCAAGGAAATTATAGTAGTCTCGTTAATGCAGCTATCAGGAAATTGTTCACGAGTTTCTTGTACGACTGATACTTGAAGGTAGTGATGTGTGTAACATGTCCTACAGGAAACAGCTAAAAGTGAGGTAAAGAAAATAAAAACAAGCTCCTCACGTTAGCAGTGCTGTGAGGCATGTATGGATGGTGCTATGCATTCAAATACCCAACAGAAACATGCATTCTTAACAGCAATAGAATATCACCTGATTCTTAGATGCTTTTTGTAACAAAAAATATAGGAAAACAAATCTATTTTGAATGTCAGAGAAACTGCGATCACGTGACAGACAACTCACAACAGGGCTGTTTATGATCCAACCGATTGTCCTTTGTTCTGGGATTTTGTAAGGTCAGTAGGGTCGAATGTAGAGGATGACATTTTATTGGGAGAAATGCTTGAAAAGTCCAAATATAGGCTTTGTAACAGCGGCAGTCCCCATTAAACACGGAGGTCGGACTGGAGTTGTTTTTCAGTCAGGAACAAAGGCTGCTGACGGGTTCATTCGAACCTAGAACACAGTCCCAAAGGAAAAGCCCATAATGCACTTAGAGAGGATCTATCATCAGTTCACTGGACTGATCAGCTGTGTGAGAGAAAGTCAGAGAAGGTGCCTAAATTGTTTTACATATTCATTTGTCTAGCTTACCGTTAGATGCTAATGCTTCTGCAAAGAAACACAAGTGAGAAGATCAACAAAAAAAATGACGACATTAACCTAATCAAACTATAAGAAAAAAATCATGAAATGTCACGAGAACAAAATGCAATTTAGCTACAATAAGATAGAGAAAAGTAACCACTATAACCTGCAAATACGTATGAAAACAATTTTACTGTGTGTTTTTATTTTCCTCTTCTTTTCGGTGGCACTGTAAAATGATTTAGGAAGAACATGCCATAACCTGGAATATCAAAGACAATTTGTTCCTCGGGCAAGCCATGATAATGAAACTACTGTATTATGATCAATTGCTATACACTAAATGATATGGTCAAAAAGTGTACTATTATTAAAAAAATCTTATGGTTTGTCTTTTTGGTTTTAAGAAGGAAAAAAAACAGGATTCATTCAATCACAATGTTGACATTTTTCCACCGCTGAACCTACTGCTACGATGTATCTCTACAGAAACCTACTAATCGCAAAAAACTGCATGGTCGATGAAGGACTGCATGAGTTTTGCCTTTCAAACTGTGGATCAACTATAACACGGTTGCATCATTTAAAAAAAAGAGACCCTTGCTTTCATCTGCACCAAGGCTTCTTGTAAGGCCCTGTTCAGAAGTTTGTCATGAAACGAGTCCTCTGTGGGATTTCTTAAAAAGCACCTTAGCGCTGACCTCATCACTCAGATGGCGTTGGGTGTCCGTGTGATTTTCAGGTTGGGCTCTGAGTGTGAGCAAGGACATAAAGGGCTAGTTTCTCAAACCCTATCTCTATTCTAGGACTGAAACGCTCTTTCAAGTGACATTTTGCCCGTTCTTATCTCAGTCTAGACTGTAGTGATACTGCATTGTTGGAAACGTGCCCATCATGTCTAAACAGGGCCTGTGCCACACAACCTCCTCTGTACTACATTGGTTTTAAGGCATTCTTTGTGCTGAAGGTGTCGGCCTGCTTTCTGCCTGCTGAGGAGGAACAGGATCAAATGTGGGGATGTTGTGTATTGATGAGAAGATCTTGTTTGTGTTAGAAGTGTAAAGGCTATGAGTTTGTCTTTCCTGTCAAGAATGCACATTTAAACTTCGCTTGTAGGGACGTTTTTTTGGAGCAAATCTCAAAAAGGACTGTTCTGCTCTTCTTTTCATCCACAAGCAAACCAAACTCTGATTGTGTTATCTAATCCAGCCGTCATTGTCATGTTGTGTTTTACCAAGGATTATGCTACAATGTGTTCAGTTTGTCACATGATGACAAAGGCATGGTCTGTGATCTATGCAAGGGTTATTTGTTTTTCTTTTTCTCATATCACTTATGATTTCCTCTTACATTAACTTCAATAAATTTTTAAGGATCTGCTGGTGTATGCTCATTTCGGCTCGGGGTGGGGGATTGTATCTGCACTACGGACCTGCACAACAACCTCCATTAATCAAAGCATCTGCAGAAATATCCTGCAGTGTGCATTTCTCCAGACCTCGAGGTCTCAATTTAAGCGCGTCCCACCTTTGTGTTACAGTACCCTCTCACTGAAGCCATTAGCAGTGATTCACAGGGCTAATATAAGGTAATGGTTACACACTAATCCTCTTGTCCCAGGGGAGGCCTGCTTACCTCTGTCATTCCCTGCGAGTGGTTACATACCTCCAGGGCCTGAAGAGCTCCCCTCCCTGCTTCCTCACGCTCAAATCCATCAGATTGTGACTTCTGAGGTTTTGTGCATTCGCTAAGTGTGGGATTATGAAGTTATTAGAGCTGCGACAAAAATATATTGTAATTGTATTTATAAAAAAAGTAAAATATGCCCATCGCATTATTATAAATCCCAAGGTGACTTCTTCAAACTGCTGATTTTGTCTAAAAAAGTTGCATTTGAAGTATTTCTGCCTTCAAATTAAATTAAAAAAACCGCAGGAGATATTGAGTTACATTTTTGCCATCCATTTACTTAAAATATAATCTTTAAAAACATACTCTAAAGCATCTTGTTTCTAAGAGTGTGAACTAGACAACATGTTGCATAAAGCTTCATCATAAGGCTGCATTTTATATTAAAACCCCTCAGCTGTCGAGGGCAGTAACCCTAAAACAGCGAACAAACAAACACGTCCCCGGAACAGTCAAGCCATGTGACTGAAAGAAGTGGGCGCAATGTTTCTGGGTGTGAAAATGATTCATTCCCACTGCTGTCCTGTGATGGCGTGAAGCTGGAGAACATTGGACAGTAGAGGCATCGCACTGAATGCTGCAGCTCATCTGTCTCTTTCTCTCTGTGTCCATCTGTCTCTCTGTGTCCCTCTCAGTGTCTCTGTCCGCCACAGGCTCTCTGTGGTTTGCACACCGCCGCTATGATTTGCTCTATGGTGACCTTAACAGAAGTGAGCCTCTTCTTCTTCTTCCTTGTCCTCTGCATTGCCCTCAGGAAATGCAGCACTCCTCACTCTGCAGGCAGCAGCAGTAAGGGTGGGGTGAGCTGGCGCCGGTCCCACTCTCTCCCTCTCTTTAGTGCTGTGAAGCTCCACTGGACTGTAATAGCACCGAGCATCGTACAACAGAGGAGCTCAGTCATAGCAGAGGATATCACACCTGCTTAATTAGTTTCTCCTCTCTGTTGTTGTTACTTAACTTTTCACTAACACACAGAGGAGTTCAAGCAACCGAGTCAGATGTCTACGTGCATGTCCTCTAATAGTATTTTATATAGATGCACTTATCAATTATTTTGATTTCAGCAACTGAATAACAGACTATGAGAGACAAACCAACAGATTACCACCCAACTTAGTTCTAAGAAGCGTTGTACCGTCTTTTAGCTCATTGTTTTGGTTTCAAATGTACTGTTTGGTTTAAGGCCTAGTCCACATTTTATAAAACACAGCCTTTTTGATACATTTTGGCCTTTTCTCTACATACAAACTGACCTTTTGAAAGACTCCTTTTCGTGACTCAGTTCTCAGTGTTGACGTGTAAACGCAAAACACATCATATTTCACCTCTAACGTCAAAGTGTGCGCCGTTATCTCACTTAGGAGGCATCCCAAATTAGGCTACATTTCGTGCTACCTCCATTTAACACAGGCAGAACCTTTTTAACGACACGTCTGACATGCAAAGTAACTCTTCAGTTACATTGAGAAACAGCAGCTTTAAAGCACATGTTAGAGGTCACTGATACATTATCTAACACACCGATTGTGGACGAGACCTGTGAGTGTGGGTTTGTGTGCGTGTGTGTGTGTGTGTGTATATGGCCCGACCTGCCCACTGGCCTTGACAGCAGTTCAATAGTGTTTTCATGTGGACAGAGACCTTTTTAAATAGTGCTTGTGTGGACAGGTTTTCTTTTATCAGAACAAAGGAGGAAAAACCCTGTTTTCCAAAAATAACTGTGTACGTCAGATGGACTAAAGCACCAAAGCTATCTGCAGCTGGCAGCTGTTTTCAGCAGCTTGGATGTAAATACACTACCTGCATAGCACCACCAACAGCAGACACAGTTATCATCTACCTGGAGAACATGTTGGACTAGCGTAAAACCCAGATATTCTGGAGTTATCAGAGACCAAAATAGAGTTAAAAGGAGATCAAATATTGGACTTGATTTACCATGTTGACAGAAGCATCTAACTCAAAAACAGGCAAATATGTACAAAGTGATTTTCCATAATATGTAATGTAATGTGTACAGCTTGCTCCACTTCACCCAGGTGGCCAAAATAACACAAAACAACCTAGATTCCTTGACACCATGAAACAAATAGAATATCACTAGACTTATCCCCCCTAGACTGTTGACTTCGCACACCTGGTGGATGTTTGTTGGACGTTAACAGGTGTTGGCCTCTACATGCAGATGAGAAGCTTGTAATTGAAACTCTGGTTTAAGCCACTGTCTTGGTAATCCCTGATCAGCATGTTGGACTAATTGAGGTGCTGTCGGTCAGTGGTGCAGCGCGCCTCCATCTAGCTTAACGCCCCCCCCCCCCTTCCTCCTCCTCGCTCTATCTTACAACTGCCTGAACACAATGTCAGCTGTTAGAAAAATACGTCCATATTGAGGAATGAATGTTCAGAGTCATGCCTGTGTGCACATGTACTGTGTCTGTAATGTGCTTATTCCTACACTGCTGTTTTTATTGTGTTTCTCACACACTCAGGAACACGCAAAGAGGGGCCGGTTATCCTGAGTCAGGCCTCCGGCTCACTTGATATTCCCCCGATCGATTTCTCTAAAGACAGACACTCATCCCATATCTCTTGTACACAAATGCCATGCCATTCCTGTTGACATCATCCAAAAAGTTTCTCAGGGGCCTTGTCATTGTGGTCCAGTCAGCTGTGCATGCAGAGTATCGTATCATTATATCACATCACAACTGTCCTCTGGCGGTGAACAACCAAACCACCATTAGCCTCATATACTGTACAGTAGCTTCTGAATGTTAACAATGTGGAAAATAGCTTTGACAGCATTATTGGATCTCCCATGCTAAAGCTAAAGCCCTTGGGCCTAACACTATCCCCCCAACCCGCAGGTCCGAGCCCACCAGCCTCTCTCTTATCCCCCCCCCCCCGATCCCCAGGCCCTCTCTCTGGCCCACTTCCTCTTTGCATTACCTCCATCAGGCCGAGCTGCTGACACACTTGTTTAATAATTAAGGGCACGTCCATAATTTCCTCATCCTTGTGGAAGTCCACAAATGGTCTCTGTGAAACTCTGGCCAGTTAAATGTACCTCTTTACCCCAGGCCACTGACAGCCCTACATCACTGTAGAGATACAGTCCAGTGGAGGTGGAGCTGGGGCCATCAGAAGCAAAGGGCTCATCATGAATTACCCAGCACATATTTGTATCCGTTTATTCAATTTCCATTGACACACTCACACATCCTGTGGTGGAGCGTCTGCCATCACGTCGAGTTCTGGAATAATGTATGACGGAGTGCATTAACTATGAAACCGGCATCGATATGTTTGATTGTCCACCGTGTCTCCATGTGCCCATAAAATAATCAATCTATAAACTGATGAGTCCATCTATTCATGCACTGATCCATGAAGAGAAACAGTGCAGTCTGCAGTCGTGCTAGTAGCCCTGTGAGGCGCTATGTCTCGTTATCACAATGCTAACAAGTTTAGCAGGCCTTGGTCACAACACACATTTTGACAAGTCATAGTAGAAAAAAGCACAGATTTGACTAATCACACGAACAATAGCACTGGTTTAGCCCCTGATTTTTCTTTCTTGGACTTTATGACTTGTACAGCTTTATAGCGAGTGGATAAGGAGGAAAGATATGCAGCAAAGGGCCACTCGTCAGATATGAACTGACGCTGCGGTAGCAACTCAAGTATGTCCACATGCACAATACAACCTTAAATCAAAGCAGCTAAATGGGATTCAGCCATTATTGATTTTATGATTTACACCTGGGCTTTTCCTGTGACAGCTTAAATACCTCCAATGTTTACTGTGCTTGCATTCAACATTGCATACTTTTATATATTAAATATTTGTATATATATTTGTGTATACATTCATCACTCCATAATGTGAAGTTTGGATGAGCTATCATCAGGCCTCAATCTGTCTGTGCATTCTCAGTGGTGTGAACAATTTGACATATCGTCAGGTGCACTGTCTAGGTCAAAATAGCCAGGAAGCATAGTGGTTTGCATGATGCGAAATGCAACCGAATGCAGTAAGAAAAGCATACATAGAAAATATTAGGAAACACTCAATATTTTTCTGGCATATGGAGGCATCAGAAAGCACTGCATGTTTATTGTTTTACTTTAAGTGTGTAAGGAAGCTAACATTTGCTAATAAGCACTAAACAAAGTACCACTGCGGTTGTTGAAAAAGTCATTTGTTTGGATGGTTTCTGGTCCTAAAACAAAGTTTCGGACATATTATAAAGTTTGACCTGGTGATAGGGCTAGACTAAAGGGTTAGTAATGAACAAAGTTATCACACGTTACCCTGAGAGAAATGTAGATGTTTCAACCACTTTACAACAGTTGTTAAGACTCACTCAAAATCACAAATGTGAAAAAACAGAGGATCAAAAAGTCAGAAGGATGCATCCTCTGGGAACCATGAACGTTTTAGTTTTTTTTCAATTTGATGCAATAACAATATAGCAGATTATGGATTGATGGGCCCAAATCTCTAGACCAAAGCCACTTGCACATCTAAAAAAGCATAAATATCTTCATAAATTGTAGAATTGTTCAGTTATTCAAATTGAAGATGTAACTACTGATACCCAATAACTTGTTAATAGACATTTTCTACTAACCCTCTCTCAGCCTTGGTAGGATCTGTTATCGATACTCCGGTCTGGATGTGTCCTTGTGGTATCAGCGAGGAGGATCTCAGTTTACATGCTGCTCTGCTCAGTGTGCAGTGTCAGCGGGCTTGTCTGGGGGAGAAAATTCAAAACTTAACATCAACGAAAAACCATCGCTGTGACCTTCCCGCTTCAATTACATCATCGCACAGCGCTCAAGGAGGCTGGCACAAAACCACAAAAGGATATCACCAGGAAGCTGAAGTCTGAAGCAACAACAAAGGTCACTGTGGAGCTGGAAAAGGATTATTTGGTACCACTTTACAATAAGACTACCCTTATAAAGGGTTTACGAATAGTTTGTAATTCATTAATTAATTAGGTTGTGAACACTTTATAAATCATTAACAAGCTTTTATAAGACATGAGATAAACAGGGCAACTGTGACCGGTTGCTTGCCAATAAGTGAGCCCACATTTATCTGTACTGCTAAGCCTTATTAGAAATGGGAGAAACTCATTAATAAATGGTGATTTGTTTAACAATTTACAAGGCTCCCTTTTGACAGTTATAAATGTTAGTAACTCGTAAATAAATGGTCATAAAGAGATGCCAAGAAACATCAAGATGGAAGGGGGGAATCAACTCAGTGAACAACAGATACCAAGGATGTTGGCTGATGAAGAAGATGAAGTAAGATAAGTAGCCAATATAAGGCTTAGTCATCTTGCCAAATAGTGAGCCTGTGTTGATGTATGAAAACTATGTTAGAACTGGTTTATAAATGGTTCTTAATGATTAATAAAGTGTTTACAACCTAATTAATAACTTCATTATAAACCCTTTATGAATCCTTTATAAGGGTAGTCTTATTGTAAAGTGGTACCGATTATTTTAATGATGATCTTTGAAGGAATGGTTCAACATTTTAGGAGAAGACAGAAATGATCATTTATAATATTGATAACTTTCCTGTCTGTACGTTCAATGTGAAACTAAAGTTAGCAGCCTGTTAGCTTAGCATATAGCTAACACAGCCTTGCTCTTTCTAAAACCTACTATAGTATACTATATAATCATTTTTTACTTAAAAGCTTTTACCAAATGGTGTTTTTGAATTCCAATATATTTGTTTTCGAACTGCTGTTTTTTCCTACGTTTTAGCACAGCACAATATGTGGTTATATGGTTACTAAGGAGGATTAGAAAACAGCAACACGTAGCCTGTAGTCCAAAAACGGATGGCAAATTGTATCACTTATTTCAACCTTGGCAAAAGCAGCCTGTACTAGACTGACACATTTTGTTTTTAACTTTCACAATTAAAGACCTGGACATACACACTACGTAACTGCTGATCAGATAGAGGGATCTCAAATGTACTTGTTAACATTTTGTTAGAAAGATACACGATAAAATAGAGAAATATGTCTATGGTGTGCTTGTAGAGGTGCTTGTTGCCTGCTTTGGTTATCTAAAAACAGACTAACTGTCTCCACTGGTTTCCATACTTTAACCTCACCTAACCTTTATGGATGTTCTTACTCTCAGCAAGAAAACCTATTTGCCAAAATCTCACCAACAGCCTGACAGTCATTCATCTCCTGCAACACGTTACTTTACTGTTTTGAATTGTTATCGTATCTTTAACTTCTTCAGGAAAATCTCTTTTGAAAACAGATAATTATGTCATTTTGATGTTTACAGTAACTTAAATATGTAGGACACTTAAATGGCTGTCGTGTCGACTAGAAAAAAAGTAAAAAGAGGAAAACAAACATGCATTGGATATGTCTCTTCCCCAGAGATACACCAGAGGACACAGAGACACAGTTATAAACCACTGCATATGTTGCTCCACATGCAGAGCCCATACAGAAGGGCCATTATATGTTGTAGGATGATCGAGCAGCATGTCAGTTTTCCTGGCCAGGACACATTAACTGTACTGCTGGTGGAGTTTACAGTAAAGGCTTGTGTGCACACTGTAAAAAATATCCACCTTATTGAGTCATTCAATCTCAGATACTTTCTGCATATAAGGGGAAACACTTTAATACATTTTGAGAGGCAATTTACTTCAATTAAATTACAGATTATTTATTTCTTATGTTTCTCTTGTCACAAAAACACATGCTAATGTACAACCCTACAGAGCAGGGACATTATTTTGTCTATTTGTAGCATTTAAAAAAATACTTTTAAAGATTGAATTAATGGCTACAACTAACTTGAATAACCTATTTATATTATTTATTCGTAATTTCTCAATTATCAATTGATAATTTGGTTTACATTAGAAAATAAAAGCTTTTTTTAAGTGGTGAAAAATCTCAATAAATATTCTTTATTCATTTTTTGTCAATTGATTACTTGACTAATAATTTCAGATCTAGTTTTCATAGCCTAATATAAAACTACATAACCTGCCAGAATGGTCATTTCTTGCAGTGCGGGCCGCCCCACTGATGAGAGCCTGTCAAAGGCTGACAAATGGAGAGAGTGCTTTCTGCTGAGAGGCGTCCCTGCAGGTTTCGCATGCAGGCAGCAAACCAGGGCCCGGAAATTACATATATATCATCAACTATCATAATGTTGACATGCGAAAACCACATAACCTCAAAATGTTAAGTTAAGGTTGTCCTCCTCAGTGACACACATTACGGTCTGCAGTCAAACTGAATTGCTGACTTGCATAAAAAGAGTTTGGTCACTTTTGGTAAGATAAAGAAAAACAAGTGTACAGATCGTAACGAATGAACTTCTGAACAAGCGCAGGTCCAGGGGCCCAAGAGGTCAGGGGCCCCCTGTGCCCGTGTCCCTGCTCCAAAGATGAACTGTCCGTTTGTCGGTCGGTCTAACACTTTGGTTGGCTGGGAACCAGACAAATTACTTGCTCTGGCAATTGCATCTCGCTGTGGACAGATTTTCCAGCAGCCTGAGCGAATCATAACTACCCGTGACCTTCTCAGCTATACTCTGGTGTCTGGTGGAATTTAGCAAATGTTAGCATGCATATATGTTCATTTGAGCGGGAAAGCATGAATATGTGCTTAACATTAGCATGTAGATATTGCCATTCTGAGCATGTTAGCATGTTGATGTTAGCGTTTAGCTCAAAGACCTGCTGTGCGTACGTACATACAGTCTTACACAGCAACCTTGTCTATATTAATCCTTAAACAGTCAGCATATCCTAAACAAACAAATCGAATTCAGGGTTAGGATGCACACAAGGTCACTACTTGTCAAATAAATGTAAGTTATTTATGAGCATATCGACACTGCTGTGTTGCAGTTTTTTTTTTTAAGTGAAAGGGAGGGGCCAAAGAAAATATGAATAAGGCTTGCTCCTTTCCCCCTCCTCCCCAAACCATTCATTTCAACACAGTCTTTTAAGAATAAATTGCAACTCAGGATCTAAGATTATTTTGTACAGTGTGCTGCAGAATTGAGTATAGTACTGTGTAGAGGACTGCCAGTGTGGAAGGAATGAGGTTTAAAACAAACAATCTGTATCCTCAGTGGGAACAAAATACTGCAGCACTTTCTGATTCACCTGCAAAATGTCACTCACTTCAGACGATGCATTATTGTATACTGTTTCATAATCCATGGTTGCCTCTCAGCACACTGCAGGTACTGTGCCCTCTCCACATGCCCTCATAGCTGCAGTCCTCAAGGAAAGCAAGATTTCAGCAGTTTAACAGGCTGAACCCCTGCAGAGGACAGAGTGAAACATCAGGGCTTTTTTGCCTGTCCTGATGAAACACCTGGACATAGATAAATGCGGTTTGTGGACATTTATTTGCTAGTCAGCATACTTCAGTCCAACATTCACTGGAGGGAATTGAAGTTCAAATGCTGGAAAATTCCCAATTCTTGTGCTTTGAAATTAAAATAATGAATAACCTCCAACCTCTTTGACTTCATCCTTCATCTTCAAGTCCGCCCCTTCCTCTTATAATAATGAGCATGAATATGCAGTTTCAGCAAAGCAAGCAAATCAATAAGCTAATCATTCGGCGTCCTTCACAGAGCACTTAATAATTAAGTCAGGCATGATTTTAGGAACATTCTGTAGTATTTTTCCACTAGAGCAGAAAAAGGACCAAACACTGGAGTTATTTTCTGTAGCTGTGGAACATAAACAGATGCTATTCTTGTCAGGTATGCATCATCACAAAGATCCCTCCATTATGTTTCAGAGCAGTGTCTGCATGAGTGTGTGTTGGTCCGGGAACACTCTCAGCAGAGCTAACCCCCTCATCTGTGTTGCTGCTGACTCATTGTCACAGCTCCTGAATCTGCTGCCTGCCTGCATTATTCACACACTCACCTTCCTCTGCCAAAGCCTCCTCAGCACCTGGAGACTGAAACCAGAGGGCCTGGAACCAGAGAGGTCTGTAAACAGAGGGGTCTGAAACCAGAGGGGTCTGAAACCAGAGGGTCTGAAACCAGAGGGGTCTGAAACCAGAGGGTCTGAAACCAGAGGGCCTGAAACCAGAGAGGCTGAAAACAGAGGGGTCTGAAAACAGAGGGGTCTGAAACCAGAGGGGCTGAAACCAGAGGGGGCTGAAACCAGAGGGGTCTGAAACCAGAGGGGGCTGAAACCAGAGGGGTCTGTAACCAGAGGGGGCTGAAACCAGAGGGGGCTTAAACCAGAGGGGGCTAAAACCAGAGGGGGCTTAAACCAGAGGGGTCTGTAACCAGAGGGGGCTGAAACCAGAGGGGTCTGAAACCAGAGGGGGCTGAAACCAGAGGGGGCTTAAACCAGAGGGGTCTGAAACCAGAGGGGGCTGAAACCAGAGGGGGCTTAAACCAGAGGGGGCTAAAACCAGAGGGGGCTGAAACCAGAGGGGGCTTAAACCAGAGGGGGCTAAAACCAGAGGGGGCTTAAACCAGAGGGGCTGAAAACAGGGGCTGAAACCAGAGGGGTCTGAAACCAGAGGGGGCTTAAACCAGAGGGGGCTAAAACCAGAGGGGGCTGAAACCAGAGGGGGCTTAAACCAGAGGGGGCTAAAACCAGAGGGGGCTTAAACCAGAGGGGCTGAAAACAGGGGCTTAAACCAGAGGGGCTGAAAACAGGGGCTTAAACCAGAGGGGTCTGTAACCAGAGGGGGCTGAAACCAGAGGGGTCTGAAACCAGAGGGGGCTGAAACCAGAGGGGGCTTAAACCAGAGGGGGCTAAAACCAGAGGGGGCTTAAACCAGAGGGGCTGAAAACAGGGGCTGAAACCAGAGGGGGCTGAAACCAGAGGGGTCTGTAAACAGAGGGGTCTGAAACTAGAGGGGTCTGAAACCAGAGGGTCTGAAACCAGAGGGGCTGAAACCAGAGGGGCTGAAACCAGAGGGGTCTGAAACCAGAGGGGCTGAAACCAGAGGGGCTGAAACCAGAGGGGGCTGAAACCAGAGGGGGCTTAAACCAGAGGGGCTGAAAACAGAGGGGCTGAAACCGGAGGGGGCTGAAACCAGAGGGCCTGAAACCAGAGGGGGCTTAAACCAGAGGGGGCTTAAACCAGAGGGGCTGAAAACAGAGGGGCTGAAACCAGAGGGGGCTGAAACCAGAGGGGGCTGAAACCAGAGGGGTCTGTAAACAGAGGGGCTGAAACCAGAGGGGCTGAAACCAGAGGGGTCTGTAACCAGAGGGGGCTGAAACTAGAGGGGTCTGTAACCAGAGGGGGCTGAAACCAGAGGGGCTGAAAACAGAGGGGCTGAAACCAGAGGGGCTGAAACCAGAGGGGTCTGTAAACAGAGGGGCTGAAACCAGAGGGGGCTGTAACCGGAGGAGCTGAAACCACAGGGGTCTGTAACCAGAGGAGCTGAAACCAGAGGGCCTGAAACCAGAGAGGCTGAAACCAGAGGCTCTGAAACCAGAGAGGCTGAAACCAGAGGCTCTGAAACCAGAGGGGTGACAACCAGAGGCTCTGAAACCAGAGGGGTGACAACCAGAGGCTCTGAAACCAGAGGGGCTGAAACCAGAGGCTCTGAAACCAGAGGGTCTGAAACCAGAGGGGTGACAACAAGAGGGGCTGAAACCAGAGAGGTCTGTAACCAGAGGGGTCTGAAACCAGAGGCTCTGAAACCAGAGGCTCTGAAACCAGAGGGGCTGAAACCACAGGGGTCTGTAACCAGAGGAGCTGAAACCAGAGGGCCTGAAACCAGAGAGGCTGAAACCAGAGGCTCTGAAACCAGAGAGGCTGAAACCAGAGGCTCTGAAACCAGAGAGGCTGAAACCAGAGGCTCTGAAACCAGAGGGGTGACAACCAGAGGCTCTGAAACCAGAGGCTCTGAAACCAGAGGGGCTGAAACCAGAGGGTCTGAAACCAGAGGGGTGACAACAAGAGGGGCTGAAACCAGAGAGGTCTGTAACCAGAGGGGTCTGAAACCAGAGGGGTGACAACAAGAGGGTCTGAAACAAGAGGGGCTGAAACCAGAGGGCTGTAAGGGGATACAACTAGACTGAAACAAGAGGGGCCAAAGATTGAGGGTCTTTAAAACCAGAGGGGCAGGATAAGTCACTAGCACACCCCCCCCCCCCGGTCGACAATTTACTAGCTGTATTTACTTGCGGTACCGTGGTGGGCCAGTCGGATAAGCACTAGACAGTAGACACACATACTGTATGTATAAATGTATACATATATAATCCTGTTATAACACACTTATAATAATACAATAAAACCTGTTTAAGAAGTTATACTTGTTGTCAAACCTGAACATTATTGACACTTAAATATCTGTCTTTATATCTGCTTATAACTACATTATAGTGCCTTATAAATCAATTATTTCATAAAATAGATCCTGCTAGTAAATGCTTTTAATGCATTATTACAGACCAAAACTGTCGTGTCAAATCATTGTCCTAACGCATTAATCAATAAGGAAATCATTATTAAATTGCAGCCCCAAACCAGTAACAACTTTGGATTGTCCTTCTGCCCACTGCAGAGACTGCAAAACAATATTGAAATGTAAAATGTGTGTATCGAGTCACCTGATTCTGATATCTACTGAAGCCCCTGTATGGACTGGCTCCTCCCTGTGTCTGTCAGCAGAGCTACAGGACAGGAGTCTCTCTGCAGGTTTCTACTGCTGCATCGGCCGGGAGAGAGCAGAGCTGCAGACTGAAGTGCTGCCATATGCACGCATGCTCTGCTCCCACTGAAAACACACACATGTAGCCCTGACAAATGAGAGAACAAATCATATCTGCATTATAGTTGTGTATTATTTAATGTACATAGTAACTACTTGTAATTGTTATTTAGTGTGATTAAACATGGTGTATTTGAGAAAGTGTGGTATCAGTCTGTGTAATCTAGTGTGTGCTCGACTGAAGTTTGACTGCAGAGCTTCATCACTGACAGAAAGCCAGCTGCCCTCTAGTGGAAGACATTGGAACAACAAGCAGGAGTGATTTATAGTGATCATCCTCGGGAGTTATACACAGTATGGCGGTGAGTACTTTAAAGTTTAAATATTAATAAGTCTACATGTTTGAATCGGGGTTGCTGAGAACACAACAGTAGACAAACACCAGCTCTGAGTTTTCAGTTTTATTTAAGGTTCATTTTTCCAGACCTGCAGAGGACAGTTCACTTCCTTTTAGCGCCTCACTTTTGTTTTTTTTTTAATGCGCAACATCATGTTAAAACCCACTGTATGACTGTGTTGGATTCTCCTGGATGATTTTGTTCATTTTTGTGAAATACTGTTAAATAGGGAACAGCAGGAGGGGTGGGAGTGGAGGGTAAGAGAGAGAAAGAGACGGAGCGAACATGGATCAGAATTAAGACTTCAAAAAAGAAAAAAGGCGGTGGTCAGAGGTCGGTCTCAAATCCTAGAAAGGATGAGAGCTTTTTAAATCACTGCTACAGTACTTGGAATTGTCTTGCAGCCCCTTCCTTTGGGACCCTCACATTCAGCTGCTGAAGTCATACAATATTGCATATTTTTCAGCAATCCTTGACGCTAGACTCCCCCTCCAATCACTCAAGCTCCTTTCTCTCATCTGTCTGTTTTAAGGCCTCGGTTAAGCCCTCGTGGGTCCAACAAAGGGACCTGCTAACCCTGTTGCTACCCTCTTTAGTATCTTTGACATATCCTCATCCATTTTGTCTTCTCTTTGTGGCGGCTGTCCATGTTAGGGATAGCTACTGTAGGCACCACACAGTGGCACTGTGAGTAAGAGTCTAACCCTAGAGTTTAGGATGTGTGCCACCCTGTCCCTGCCGCCCTGTGCTCTATCCTCTGATACAGAGGTTCAGCAGCATTCTCCCTGCAGCAGGACAGGGCCAGTGGGAGTCCTCCACTAAAGGGAAAGTGGGCCAAGTCCTCTCAGGCCGGCCTTCTGTGTCCCCACCGAACAGGGAGTCCATGCAGAGCCTGTGCCCTCAACTCCCGTCATCTGCATTCACTGACAACCAAATCTCAGCTTTTCTTTAAAAAAACACTCTCAGAAGCGCCAACCCCTTTTCTCTCTCTCCTCGTATTCACAACTTGGCTGTTAGGGTTGACCCAGTTAAAGTGGGGAGGATGAGGGTCTTTGGGGCAAAGCTTCAAGAGCAGATTCACAGCTTGCTTAATTCCTCGAGAAAACGAATCGTCACCTTTCAGAAACATAAATGTTGTTCATGCTTAATCATTAGTTACTTTTTTTTTAAAACACCTCCCTTCAGCTCATTTGTTTCTCTGTGGAGTCAGCTCTGGTGTCACCGCTGGGCGCTCGGTGCTAAACTGTCTCCTGTGCTCTCCGTTAGCAGCGAGCTACATCATGAATGCCATGTGACGCCCAGAACTAGGTCTAAGGAGTGATGATGGTCGCATGGAAAGAGGACCGATGACTTGTGCGCCACAAACAAAAACAAATGGGCCTGGGAGTCGACGAAAAGGAATGAGGAAGAGAAAAAGAAGAAAGCATGTTTGTTACTTGTTAATAATTTTTCATACTCTGCAGATTGGTGTGTATTGCATTGAGGGGAGGGGTACAGGATGAGTGGGTATAAAGTGGCGGGGTGTAGTCTGTGTTCAGTGGCGGTCCACCGCGGCACTCTGTAGCAGCTCTGTGGCCGGCTGTCCGGGGGGTCTGAAGGCGGTCTGGAAGCCGGGGGGGGGGGGAGTGGAACTGGCTGGCAGGGTTGGGGGGGGTGCATGTAGGGAGCCCAGCTGCTGGCGGCTCTGTGGTGGAGGGGGATGTGGGCGTCCAGGAGGCTGCTGTGGAGGGGTTGGGGGGGGGCGGACATCGCAGAGCAGGCCGGACCGTCCATCTCTGTGAGAGCCTGCAGAGACTTGAGCCAGTGGGGGGGGTTGTCGTCCTGGAGACAGTCTATACTGTTCCCCGCGGATGCCGGGATACCTGGGGAGGGGGGGCAGGTGAGAGATGATAAACACAAGGTGAGGTACAGAAACACTTTGAGGGTTGTTTTTAAACTTCATGTATTTGTGTTTAGTTTTTTGTGAATTATTTTATTGCTTCAATTTAAGTGTTTTTTCATAGTTCTGGGATCTGAAAAGAATTAATATATTGCTTAGAAAATAGCAGGACAAAGTTTTGAAGTTCATTTCCGTTTTTATATTCTTAGGGCTTTGGTTGTGTTGTTTATCTTTTCAAGGTTCTTTATTTAGTCGGACATAGCTACAGTTACGCCGATGAAAATCTTGTGTCAGGGATTTTAAGGGGTTCTGATCGTTTTCTATGACATCAGAGACCATGTCAACTCATTCATCTATATGATTTAATAACGTTGTGTTATGTAAGAGGCGGCAAACTACCAACTACTTATTTCCAGGAGTGAATCTTATGCTGTTTGTTTTTTATTGTTCCACACATTTATTTCGAATGGTCAGAAAACATTCGAAACGATCCAGAGGCCAACATGACCTTTTATAATCCTTTATTTTGTCTGATCAAGTCCAAAACAAGAAGTATATTAATTATTAAATTACATTAAATAAACTACTTCATTCCTCATATATGTCACATTTTTGGATTCCAGCCTCTTTATTGTGGGAATGAGTTTCTTTGTCTCGTATTTTAGTAAACTGATGTCCAGCTTCGATGTGCCGTGAGAAACGGTGTCTCCTAATCAACTGCCTTAAAGGGACAGTGTGTACCTGTGATGATGGCAGGGTCCATCCAGCTGGCTGGGCTTTCCCAGCTCAGGCTGTGTGAGAGACCTGCCGGCCCCATCGGGCCCCCGATGTGGTTAACACTGTTGGAGGATGAGGAGGATGAAGAGGAAGAGGAGTTTGGGAGGCCCCCGAAGTTGATGTTGATGTTGGGCAGCAGAGCTCTGAGGCCGTCCTGCCACTCTTTCATATTTAAGCCGTCTATAGAGCCACTGTTCTCTGCAGGAGAGGAGGAGAATCAGTCACTTTCTGCCGACTAGTGGTCAGCTGCAGAACTGCATCTACCAGCATGCCCTCTGTGAGGTCAATAAGCACTAATTGAAACAAGTATCACAATCAATGGGAGGAGCGAGAACTCAAACATTTACTTAACGAAGGAAATACCAATTTACAAGTAAACGTCCGGGAAAAAATACCTGAAGTTTTCAGGCAGAATGGCTCCTTTCAGAAAGTCAATTATTATGTTAAATATATTATTATTATACAAATCAGATAATTGGATTATAATCACTGGTGCTTTAACATGTAAGCATACTTGTACTGCTATTGCTAGAGGAGCTTTACATACCGGTTAATTAAAAAACACAGGATATGTTTTTGTAAATGTTTGATATACATTTCATTGTAAAATCTTAAGCTGTAAAATAACTATTAAGTTCAGCTGTGCGATGAATGTGGAGTAAACAGTATACTGTTCCTCTCTTAGATAAAGTGAAGTAGAAGTATAACATAGCAAAACATGTCAAATGTAAAGTAAAAGTTCCAACAAAATGTTTCTTAAGTACTGATCACAAGGCCGCAGTGTATATTAATTGTGATATTAAATAACAGTGTGAACGCGTAACGCTCAGTGTTAACATGCAGAAAGGCGTCCAGTACCTGAGATGGGGATCCCGCCCAGCCCTGTGTTGTGCTGAGGCGGCAGATTCAGGTCCAGGTAATTACTGTGTGAGGCAGCACTGGCTGAGTGGTTCAAGTGTGTGAGGTTATTTCGTGTGGGGACGCCCATCCAGGGGTGTCTGGAGGACAGTTGCTGCTGGCTGTGCTGGCTGTGCTGACTGCCGGGGAAACTGAAGGAGCTGTAGATGGCTCTGTGGTGGAGCTGGGGGAGGCGAGGCAGGCCGCTGGGGAAGTGGTGCGAGGCGTTCGGGTTCATGGGGGGCAGGCCGTGACTGTGACCGCTGTGGGAGAGGAGCCCCGGGGACAAGGGGCACTGATCCTGCACCGACAGCTCCTTCTCGATCAGGTCGGCCAGGGCTTTACGAGTGACGTCGAACGGATCGAAGCCCAGGTCGTCGTCCTGCTGTTTGCTGGACGAGCCGAAGCCAAAGGCCGCCTGCCAGTCTGTGGAGGAAGACACTGGTATTGTGTCTGTGAGGAGAGAGGAGGGAGGAGGGAGGAGGGAGGAGAGAGGAGAGAGGAGAGAGGCACGTTATGGAGCCGTTCTTCATGTGAGAAAGTACGAGCTGACGAGCCGTGGGAACTCTACAGCTAATTGATGATTAGCCTCGAGTCTCCAGACTTTAGGATGCTTAGCCTTTAACACCAGACAGGCTACTTCTGTGACTTTCTACTATTTAAAACATTTCCAAACACTTTGTATTTTTCTTAGAGTTTTACATTTCTATTTCTAATTGTTTTCTTTCCCCGTAAAGAACTTTGTAACTATGTCACAAAGAATAGACATTTTCGGTCACAGTTTGCAAACACAACATCCAGCTCAATGAGGATTACTGCGGGTTAAAGCCAACCCTCTTGTTTTGTAAAAAGGATGTCCACTTGTTATTTCTACTCAATATTTATCTCTTCTTTAAGACATTTATGATGACAAACTCTAAAAACATGCAAATATGAAGATATATACATTGCAAGTGTGATACAAGTGTTGAGAAGGACTATTTTTTTTTGTCTCGATGTTATTATTTCTAAAAACAGTCACCTTAAATCTAATTTCTCCCATTCAAATAATTGCTTACTAAAAAGGCACCATTCAAAACGGTGTCACAAATAAACACTGTTTCCTATATTATTGCCTTCTCCATGTGGATGCCATCAAGCTGAAGGATCATTTTAAATTACTAAGATTATTTTGCCGACACTACAGGGGTACACCCAACAGGTACAATTGTAGGGCTGCCACAATGACGAAAACAACATCATCGAAAAAACAGATTATTTTGCTTTGCTAGGTTGTGACCGTGCACTGCAACATATTTGATCTCAATTATTTTAGTCTAATTAATTTGTATTTATCATATTTATATATGTTTAGTAGCTTGTGGAAGTGCGCTCCAAAATATTTGTTGATCTCGTTTATTGGCATTTATTATTTATTTAAATTTGAATATAAATGTATCATTTATTTTTGTATTGGTTTTGTAGTTTAATTATACGTTCAGGGTAAACAGTTAAAAAGATACTGTTCAAATTATTATTTGTATTTGTTTTAAAGTTCAATAAGTCAATGAATAATCGTATTTAATAATCGTGATATCAATTATTGACCAAAAAATAATCATGATTATGATTTTTGCCATAATCGAGCAGCCCTAGACAATTGATGCCTTTTTTCTCACTAATTTCCCATAAAATGTATCTTTTTATTAGATTATTAAAATAAAGTCTCCACCATTTTTATAATCCAGGGAAATTAAGAAGCAGAAAATACCTAAATGATGGAGACACTACTATTCCAGTCAATGTTATGATGTTTAATGCCAATAGCCACAGTATTATGAAAACACCTATAACAGGTCAACCCACTGTTTGAAACCAGACCAAAAACACCACCGACGAAACCCTACAGACAAACTAAATGTTTAAATCTCCACTGTACCTGACGTGAAAAGGCTCTGTGGTTCGGGGGTCATGGGCCAGTCCGAGTTGCTGCGGGGGGAGCTGGGGAAGGGGGGGAGGCCGGCAGGGAGAGGGTTAGGATGTCTGAAGTTGCTGTTGTCTGAAAAGAGCGACTGGGACTCGGCTGCCGCTCCCTCGAAGGGTGAGCGTGCGCTGAGGTCTGACATGCTGATGGGCACTACCAGGCTGGGCTTTGATAGACCCGGGGGGGGAGAGGGGGAGTCACTGCAGGCCATCTGGAGAAAGAGGGAGGAAAAAGGGGCTTGTGAGATCGTCCTTGCTAGACCTGGTTCTCCTTCATTTTAAAATCAAACAGAAACAAAACTGACAGTAAACATACAAATGATTGTTATTGTTTCTACCTGTTGGAAAGTTTCTCCGTTCATCATACCGATCGACTCTGGTTTATCACTGGGACTGCAAATTTAAATGACAGACAACTTTATTAGTTACTCGGGTTTTTACACAGATAAACATAATAACAAAGCAATACATCAAGTAGGGCTGTGCGATTTTGGCAAAAATCATAATCACGATTATTTGGGTTAATAATTGATATCACGATTATTAAAAACGATGATCCATTTACTTTGAAAACATCAGTTTATTGAAAAAAAAAATGTTGTAATAATATTACATATTTAAATTAAAAATAATCGTTTTATTTCGATTACGTTGTTTTGTAATCGTTGCAATCCAAAATCGTAATCGAGAATAAAATACGATTAATTGCACAGCCCTAACATCAAGGAGGAAACGTGTTGAAAAGTAGATACATTATTAAATGAATTGAATCTATAGCTGCATCGCTGTTACATCCAAAATCAATAAACTATTTCTTAGTTAGGAGAAATGTAAGTTAAGGAGTTGCTGTTATAACACTGAAAAATAACATTTGTGAGAACATCCCTGTAGTCTGACAGACAAGAGACATGTTTGGATACAAATTAACTGAAAACATTTTGGAAGAATAAATAAAACAGTAGTTTTTTTAGAGTGGTGTGCATTACCTGTTACTGTCGCAGTTAGAGGAGAAGGGGGACAGCGCAGAACATTGAGCAGAACCCATGTCTGTGTCGAGCCCGTCTGAAGTGATACCTTCTTGGTCTAGAAAGTCTAGCAGCGGAGGAGACTTGCGGTCCTCTGAAAGCCCATTGGACAGTTTGTTGTGTCCTGACAGCGTCGGCCAGCCATCTTTACCGTTGCTACTGTTGCTTCTGTCACAAAGAGAGCAGCAGAGAAGTGAGGCGTTGCACCAGGGGAAGCAAGAAGAGGCAGAAATCAATACAAAACCAACCTCTGTGTGGAGTTGGATTTACTCTTTGACTTCTCCGTTCCACATGCTGGAGGTTGTAGAAAGCTAGGGTTAATTTTATAGAGGTCTTGGAGGAGTTTCTGCTCATACTCTTGATGTTTTCCCGCCTAAAAACAAATAGACACACTATTGGTCAACATGAATCCTTTCGTTAATATAAAGAGCAGAAACCATTTCACAAAAAGAAACAACTATTTACCTGCATTTCCTCTTTTGTAAAGCTAGCTGCTTCGTCCCCCAGCTCATGTAGATACATACAATCAGGTTTTGGACACTGCATACTTTTAAGAAAGTAACTGCAGTACTTTGTTGTGCCTAAAGAAGCCTGTAGCAGAGCAAAAAGAGAAGACAATTACACACTCGTCAATCAAGCCGATGGACTTTTCTTTCAAGGACTTTTGGTTTAATCCTACTATTTCACAAAGCGGGTTGTTTAACTCGCGTGTTGTGTTCGAAAGCTGTTACCGCTCATAGTGTTCGCGGGTACATTTTGACCCATGATTTATCTCAGTCCAAAACACAACAGAAAAATGACTATCATCCAATATTGTTTTAACTACATCATAACTAACTTATAAACATTCATAGCCGTACAATCCTGTTAATTTAATGTTATGGCCCAAAACACATTACACCACATATTGCACACGTGCATGTGTGAGTTCAGGTTCAAGTGTTAGTGTACATATTCTTTGAGAAAGGTCGAGTTTCTGTGGGGGGGGCAGAGGGAGGGGAGACCAGGTGCATGTTGCGAAAAAGTATTGTTACAGTGGATGGTGGGGGAGGGGGAGGGGTGTCTAAAGTCAAAGGTGAATCTTGAGTGGGTCAAATTTGACCTCGAGTCACCCAAAACAATTCTGCCGGGTCTCCCCAGACCCCAACACCAAATGATACACTTTCTTTTTTTTTTAGAGACTTTCAGACTTGGCAAAAATGGTCAAAATCTGTTTTGTAGTGTTTATATAGCTGTTGTGGAGGATATCATGAAGCCTTGTTCCGATACAAAAAACTAGAGCGTAGTTATTATATCATTTGTACTTGAAACGGGTCACAGGAGACCCGAACACAACATAAGGGTTAAATGATGTTTACATTTGACAGAGAAATAAATATAGAATAAAGTTATCACATGGCTTTTATACAAATAAAACTCCTTATCATAGTCACATGAGAAAAGCAGTTTCTAACGTCTCACCTTGAGTGTTCTCCCATCAACGACCACGTTGTTTACACACTGTATTGCTCTTAACGCGTCTTCAGAGCGGATGTAAGTGACATAAGCGCTGGCACTCGGCCCCTGTAAAAACAGAAAATGTAAGTAAACATACAAGGCAAACACATCCGTTGAAGCGGAATAACTCTGTTTACAGAGGTATTCCAGGAAAGCAATGAATAAGGATTTCTAACATTGATTCCTCACATTGCAATAATGACGGGTAAGAAAAGATATGCTAAAGAAAAAGGGGGAAAAACGACATAATATGCAATTAAAATGACTAAAAAGACAGAAATAATGTGTTTACAACAAAGGGGTTAACATGTGTCTGTTAAAGAGAAACATTTAATTGATTATGTTCTGGTCCTATTCAGAAACAGACATCTTGGATACATATTGTAGATGGCATTGAACCTCTTACCTGTGACCCTGCGTATGATGTGCTATTGTTGATGACCACTTTATGGATTTTCCCAAACCTCCCAAAATACTCTGGTCGTTTTAGGACCTGTGAGCACAATGAACAAAATATATCACTTATCACAAAGTTTCGGGTGCAGTGTGAACTCTTAAAAACAATTAAAGAAAATAATTAAACGGAAGGCTTCAGAGGGAGCTTGTCACTGAAAGGCCTTTAAAATGTGCATTAAAGATACTAATGTATTTATGAGAATGCCTGTCAAAATAAATCTAGCAGCCGTTTACTTCAGTTTGTCACAGCCGTATTCACATCAAGCTAAAACAGTTTCAACACTATTAAGTCACATCTAGCATAAACCACTGAGCTTTTGGAGCCCCTGAACTCACCTCTGGGTCGGCGAGTCGCTGCGAGAGCCCGACCACGAACACCAGGTTTCTCTGCACCACTCGGACACTGGCCAGGTGCTTTCGGTTTTCTGTCACCTTCTGCTTCTTCTCGTTCTGTTTCTGCTTCTTTTCGTTCTTTATCCTTTGGATCTCCTCCTGTGACAGGGGCTTGTACACAGCGGGGTCCTCTGGGTAAGGCTACACAAAAGAGGAGAAATATGTTAGAGATATCAAACAATTATACTATTCTAGTTGTTTCGTAAAGGTTAGTGAGTAACTGAGGCCTTTGGTTGTCAACATAGTAGTCCAACAGGCATTACTAGCCAAGCTGAACATCATGTCAGTATATGATTTATTAGTATTACATGTTTGATATGTATAAACAGTATGTTTTCTTTAGTATTATTTAAAAACTATTTCTTTGTTTTTATATAGTTGGTTAGTTTTTGTGCTTCATGTTGTCTTGCAGAATTTCCTTTTCTTGTTAGTTTGTTATCCTAACGTGGAGGGGAGGTCTGTTTTTTAAGTCAATGGCTTCATGAACTCTCAAGAAACACATTTCGTATTTCCTGGATTTTATTCTGTCTTATTCGTGTGCAATTAAAATCAAATCTGTCGAGGCTGTAAACGACTATGATCTAAAGTTTGAACTAACAGGCTGCTTTAGAGGGCAAAACCAAAGTGTATCTCTCCCCCAGATTAATATTTGGAGAGTTGGTGTTATCATCAGTTCTGTTGTCACTAAAGAAAAATCCCCTGTCAGTCGTGATGAGTTCCTCTGCCTTCATATCCATCTCATCATCTCCTCACCTTTCTGCAGGCGGGGCAGAGGCCGTTCTCGTCTGTGCGAATGCGATGCCAACAGAAGCGGCAGATCTGATAGCCGCAGGTGCAGGGGAAGAAGTTGACGTCATCAATCTCCAGCGGCTCCATACACAGAGGGCACTCCATGGGGTCGTCCTTCATCTCAGGGCTGTGGGACATCCTATGGCACGGCGATGGTGAGCGTCGAAGCTGGTCAGAGCACAAGGCTGAAAAAACAAACAACGTTTAAAAGCTCCATCATGACATGATTCAACATAATATCAGCTGAACTTGTCGTCCTGACACATGGCTGGATAGTAAAGCCTCTGAAACCGACGATATGACCACCAAGGTCAGAATATCAGACAGAGCTCACCAAAATGCATTTAACTTTTTATCAGCAAAGGAAACGCCACAATCAACTAGTTAATCTACTGACACCATTTTGATGAAACTTTGAAGAGATGAGTTGATTCAACTGCATGGTTGATTTATAGGCTGTGGTTTGACAAACTACAACAAACATTGTACTGGCTGTTAACTGCATTGTGTTTCTAATGTTTCGTCTCCTTCATTTCCGCCACAGAGTGTAGCACAAATATTGGAAATGGCTCTCAGTAGATTTCAGCTGAAACAATTAGTCAAGCCTGAAATTAAAAGTATTCTGAAAATCGACTTATCAAACAAAATTAGACATTTAGAAAATAGACTTGGGCTCTGATAGGTTACAAAGCAACAGCCTCCAGAAATTGAGTTAAATAAACATTCATTTGAAACATTTCAAACATTTTAACCTCCACAAAGGTTTAATCATTACAGGGCTTTGTGACATACTGTATACGTGTAATGCAGACTACCCTAATACAAGATCACAGCTTAGACAACAAGTCAAAACAGCTGTCATCATGTTTAAGGGATAATGCGGATGTTGTTGCATCTTCCAAGGGTTGACAGTATTTGACACATCGTCATGATACACGTTAAAATGGAAACAAGTGCATTTATTTACAGTTGAGACCTTATTCTTTAAGCATGTACACACCGGTTTCAACACAACACTGCAGCCACTAGGCCAGCTCATGATAAACCCAGACTGATCAAACCTGACAGTGTACAGCTGAGTTCAACGATAACAGGGAAATGCCAACATTTTGAAATATGTGCCAACATTTCACAGATACATGAACACGTACAGTGTCACAGTTCTCCTGCTTCCCTAACAGAAACCAGCTGATTGGTAAAGTCGTGTATGAAGCCTGAGTACCTAGCGGGTAACTTTAGCTTCTCTCTCTACTGGATCGTACATTATGACAGATGTTATTTGACTAAAATTAGGCTAAGCTAACATTAGCCGCGAATTGGTGAAAGAAGCCGGTCTAACTAATAGCAAGTATCCAGGAGCAGTTGTGAGTTTAATCAGAAAACCAAAACACAGAGGTAATTATTTACTCCATACTGACATTTTAAAATACCTCTGCCACAACGATACGCCTTCTCTCACATATTAACTGACAGCTTGCTTAAAGCTGACCGCTAGCATCGGCATAGCTAGAATGCTACATTCTCATCAGAGTTTACGATGAGGCCTACACAAGCTAATGCTAACCTAGGAACAAGTTGTTGGCACTATAAACAATTGACATGGCTCTCACGACATTCAGATTACCTGGACACTGGGCAGAGAATACTCCAGTATCCGTGTGTAAAATAGTGACATACACACAACTGCCCTTTATTTATTATGGCAGGATGGAAGCTGGCTAGCAACTAGCATCTCGGCTAGCGTTACTTACCCTGTCCGTATTTAGCTTAGGATTCCTCTCCAAAGGGAGTCACACCAAATTGGGCGGGGACTGGTAGCCAATGTGTCTGAAATGTCAAAATTCTTATAACCGGTCACTTAAGATAACCGTAGTTATGTTGTTCTGTTGTGATTAAAAGGCTATAGAGATGTTTCGCCCCTTTCTTTTCTTGGTATAGTGGAGACAATTTACGCTAAACCACCATCTTAGCTAGCATTAAAGTAGGGAGGAGGGAGTGGGGCAAGTGTTCATAGCAACTGAGTCTGCGCAGAAGGACAGATGCTTTGTGGGAAATGACGTTTTCGGCTGAAGTGGGGCCAGGGTGGGACCCTATGGGTGGGACTGGAAGGGTGCATTTAAAAATAATATTCCAGATAGATAAAGGGAGTTTGATGCTGGTTATGGATAAGAACTGAAGCATTGTGTTTTTCTTTAATATGTAGGAAAGAACATTTGCAGGTAAAGTTTTACTTGTAATATTATTATGGTTTTATTAGTACTGTTACTTTTTTTTGTCAATGAATTATGCCAATACATTTTTTTTCTTGTTTTTCTTCCTTTTTTGAAGGGTGTCCATTCTTTTTCTTTTGATATTACGTTTTTTTGACAGAAAACATTGGACTAATGATTTTAGTTAAGTTAATAAATATAAAAATACTGTTAGGAGTTAAATTACACAACAAGAAAACAGGAAAAACACAAGAAAATGACTATAGTATTTTCTCTATCTTTCCTGTTAAATATGTATCTTTATTTATTTTAAGAAATAAACCACCACATCAGGCTACCTTATACCATTTTATAATTTATTCACAAGGATTTGTAATCAAGAAAGAGTGTTTAAGTTATTTGTCTTTAGACCAATATCAAATATCATATAAAATGTGCATTAAATGATTTAATGTAGAATCTTTATACATCACGCTTCACAATCCAATCACACACTAAAAGGCCTAAAATTATCAAACTGACAAAAATATTTGAAAAACTAATGCATATTAGACCCACTTTTCTACTTTTCCCTAGTTAGGTTTTAAAATGGTGTTTAACATTTTTAATCAATCCACATGAAGCTGGGTTTTGGCCATTCTTGAGTCTTGACTTTGTTGGGATCCACAGAGTCGAAGGTGAGCGTTGGGGCGATAGGATGTGGTGACGCCAGAGAGAGGCGAGCAGCCAGGAGCCCCATCCGAACACAGCTGTCTGTGTCTCGCTGCTGGAGGATCCCAGCCATCAAAGCACCTGCGAGACTGCAGATAGGGAAGGGATAAGTGTTGTTTTGTTTTGAATGTTGTTGAGTTACAATCATTTTGTAAGTGAGAGAAAAAGTTCATGAGAAATAAGAGGATGAAACAGAAGCAGAAAGAAATTTTGAAATTAAAAAAAGAATGTATACGAGAAAGTACAGTCAACTAAATGTCCAGCACCTGTCTCCTGCTCCTGACACATTCATGGTCTCGTCTGACGTCACAGTCAGCGCTGGGTAGTGGACAGCACAGAGCTTCCTCTTCTGCAAACGTATAGTTCAGTAAACTGTCACTTTCACTGTTGTCATCATCATCTGAATTATCATCATCCTCAACGTAATTATCATCAGTTTAAAGCTAATGCTTCACCTAACAAAAGTTCCTCTGATCTTGTTAGAGAACAGCAATGTCCATGTCAAAAAATTCTCATAAAAATCATATATTAATAAAAATGTTCACTTTTTATTTTCACGTCAGTATGCAATTAGTGTTTGATTAGCAACAGCATTGATTTGGCTGCATTTTAACTATTATTTTGAGGAAAATAACACACATTTTGTTAAACTCATTTTGAAGCCATGGACCTAGATTGATAGCCCAATGTTATAAAACGCATGATTATATGCTGTAATGGTAGTAGAATCAGAAATTGTGGTTATAATGGGGTTCTATGGGGGCTTTGTCCTTAAAGGGCCTCAGTGACTGTGTTTGGTTACACAGCTTTTTTATAGGAGTTGATCTTCTAAAATTCAGGGAAAAAACACCCTTTCCAAAATGTATGTACATTAACAAAAAAAGCCAAAGTTAAGGGTTGAATATAAGTTGCCCTTACCTTCTTCTGTTTCCTTGGCTGCAGGTTGACAGAGCCTGCTTCATGCTCTCCACACACCAGCACCCCACTCTCCCCCAGAGTCACCACCAGACAGTGGATATGCTCCAGGAGGGGGCGTGAGAGAGCCACAGCAACACTCAGCACCTCCTCCACAGAGCTAGGCAGCACTTCAACCCACAAGACAAAACAAAACCACATCCTCAATGACACTACTTCACAAGAACACTAACTTCACACACTGTTAAAAGATTCAAAGGGCTTTAAAAACACATCAAAAAACAATAAAAATAGTACAAGCTCAGGAGTTTAGCAGTCTTATGGCCTGACAAAAATGTCCCTGAGTCTGGTCATTGTATGTTGGGTTATGCGTTTGCCAGGATAAAGAAGTAAATTAGGGGTTAAACCATGACAGATTCAATAAATACACTTTACCTTCAGGTGTGGGGAGGCCCAGAGTTTTGTTCATGGTGCGCAGCTCGGCCAGGTTTGGGGATGAATAGGAAAGGGACTTCCAGGCGTCGGACAGGAAAGGCTTACAGGCTTTATCTGAATCTGTCGGCTCATACCAAACTGTGACACACATTGATTGTGTTGTAATAGAGTCAATGAAAGCTTCTGACCATGATCATTAATAGTGAACATCTCTCCATGCATACCATTGATGTTGTGTTTTTTGGCAATGGAACAAACATAGTCGATGGTGGAGACAGGGATGTTTCCATCCAGACACACAAGAGTGGCTGAGGAAAGCTGCTTCTCAAACTGTGACACCTACAAACAGATATTAAGTCAATACACTTCATTTCCATGACACATTTCAGAACAAGAGGTGCGTCAAAAAAATAATAAAAATATATATAAAACAAACTTGGGTTGCAATTTTTTATTTTTTTAATCTTATTTTGTTAAAAATAATCAGTTCAAAATCTTTGGAAGTGTAAAAAAAAACAATAAATATACACATTCAGAACTGGAAACTGGAAAATGACTATGTTGGACAGTGTTGGAGCGAATTGGAGAGAATTACCTGCATTTATATGGTATTTGATCACAAATCCTTGTCTGTAGCCTTGCTAAAATAGAGGCTTGTTATACTTACATACTGCGCTGTGATCTGCTGATGAATGTCCATGTCTCCCAATCCTAGACTCAGTTCTCCACTAGCAGTGATGACAGCACAGTACGTAGCCGTGCTCTGCTCTTCTAACCTGGCCACACCACTTGTGTTCTTACAGAAATAAGGACCAAAAGTCAGGTTAACATTAACATATAAGCAAAACAAATTATATATTGTATTTAATCAGCAAGTCACTTTGACATTTCATTTCAAGTGAGACCTGAGTAGTACAGTCTGGGTGCTTTTTGAAATACCCTTGGTGTATGTATTACAAGGAAATGAAAAAGGCAGGTAAACAAAATTCACTCCTAAAATGATGAACCAAATCCTTTAACTGGCTTTTCCAAATCAGTATTTCAAGTTTCAGTCTTTAATATAATTTCTTCTATTTGAATCATGCTTGGTGATAAATAACTGTTGATGTTTACATACCATATGTTTACAATAGTGTAGCACTGCCTCGCTGTGTGAATCAGCTCCAGTAGCTGAGATGAACAGAGGGCTGCGGCCTAATCGACTCAGAGAGTCTGGAAGGAAAATGAGTGGGACAATCGGTTTCACAGTGCGTATGAAAACATGTGCATGTACATAATCAGATAAAAACACACCAGCGATGTTCCGTCCTACACCACCAAATGATTGACACACACTTCCTGGGTTTGTCTGTCCAAACTGAAAGAGATAACACATTATTTCTCAGAAGTAACCTACAGTAATCTGTCTTTACGTGATCTGCAGTCGATTGAATTAATGTAACTTACAATAAGTGTTTCTGCTTTTCCTTTTGCAATAAAATCAACGTTTATTCCTCCAATGACAACCTGTAAGAGAACAGCATTGTGGGTACTGTAGTGTGACAGTATTTGACAAAATCTTCCATTGTACATTTGTTATACTCACTATATCTGAGTCTGAGTGTTTTCCATGACGATTGGTGTTTCCTCTGCACTTTCTCTCAGACATTTGTCGTGACAGTGCGCAGGCTATCTGACTGCCAACTTTAGCATTGTTATGAATGAGAGCAATGTCTGAGAGCAAAAGAAGTTACGGATTTTTTACGTGTTTATACAGCATGAAAACATTCTGTGGCCTTTGAGAAAAAACGTTATCAGACTTCACTGTGCCTTTTCCTTTCAAAATGATTTGATATGATCCTGGTCTCTGCTTGAGCTCTGAATAATTCAGATTTTCAGAAGGATACTGGCCTGAAGGGACTTTCCTTCAGTCAGCTCGTTGACCTTTTGAAGAATAAACGGCGTCACATCTCTTCCTGTTATACCTTTAACACTGAAAAACAAAACAAATACAGAAAGTCCAGAGATCCAGACAGATCTTTACGTTTCTGAACTCTTTTTGAAGTGTTGATTAAACAAAAGTTCAACAGATTATAAGCCACAGCGACTCTCTGTACCTTGCCTCTGTGACTGCAGCCTGAACGGCCTCCTCTATCAGCTTACCGGCGGCTGCATGCTTCTCTGGGATGGGCACGGCTAACAGGACGCCACTTTGGAGACCCAGTGACAGAGTGCTCGCTGAACGACACAAAAACAAATTCATAATAGTTTAAAATAAATAGTAGACATTGAATCTGTGTTTTAAGGATATGAATTTATAGTATACCAATAAGTTTGGCAGCCTCCTCAGGGTTGAAGACATGGAAAGGAGAAGTGAATCCGCTTTGTGGAGAGAAGAAGGCTGGGAAGTTCTTAGACGCTCCATAGGTGGCTACACAGACACCCTGTGTCTCCTAAAAAAATATACAATAACAGGAATATAATACAGCCCAATATCTTTCTTATATTTCATTGATTTTATATATTTTTTTATCTCATATCTCACAAGGTACTCCAGGGTGCGACCGATGTCCAGAATAGATTTTACACCAGCAGAGACGACTGCAATGGGAGTCCTGCCGAGCTCTGTCAGATCTGCACTGATGTCCAGACCTGGAGGAATAATCATGACCAATGGTAAGTCTTCACATAAAAAGTAAAATGATACTATCTTATTATGTACAAACAGAACTTATAGTACTGTTCTGAAAGTGTTGGTGTCTATTGGGGTGTTCATGGAGACCTAACTCAGGGTGAACTATTCCATCACCAGGCATTTATTTGACCTCCAAAGAATAATGTTAACTCATAATTGTTCATCGTTATCAATAAATCCAGTTTAACATAAAATAGCACCTTATGACACATTGTTGAATCTCTATGTGAAAATGCCAAAAAATCCAGTCAGTGAGTCTGTTTTCACTTTTTATTTTAGTACTTATAAACCTGCTTACTGTTCTCTCCGTCTCTGTGAACTCCTCCTATGCCCCCTGTGACAAACACAGGGATGCCAGCTCGATGTGCAGCTATCATCGTGGCCGACACTGTTGTTCCCCCAGAGAGCCCCTGAGAAAATATCACACAGGACAGCAGTAGTGAAAAGATATTCAAAGTTCACAGAATATGACACTGAAATTGTTAACTTCCTTGTCAGCTTTTAGGACCCAATTTAAGATATTTCTAATTTCTTCATGACATTTTTTGCAAGATAGTTTTGTTGGTTGTACATATATACTTATTTTAGGTCTGTTTTGTTGTTTGTTTTCTGTCTTTTCCTACTGTTTGCTTTTTTTTGTCTAATGCTAATAATAATGTTATGTATTATTTGTATAGATAGGAGAGAACTCTGAATAAGTATTTTAGTATTATTTTTCCTCTCCTGCAGTTGCATTACTTTCCATATGATGTGTTTATTTTATATTAGAGTACAAGTAAATAGATTAAATTAGAATAAGTTGATGCGACCAGGTCGGCCTTCAGGTTTTAGAAAGTGATTCTTTTTTTAAATAAGTGATTGTATTGTGGTCTCACTTTGCTGACGACGTAGGGCAGATCACGGCGGGACACCTTCATGGAGCTCTTGCAGCGGGCCAGGTGGTCGAGCTCCTCTGACGATAAACCAACATGGACGACACCATCGATCACTCCAACCGTGGCTGGAGTGGCTCCTTCAGATCGTACAATGTCCTCCACCTCCTTCGCTGTGCTGCATCAAAACATTGGTAGCACTAATTTTCAATGATTTATGTAACTTTTAGCTGCTGCTATCAGAGTTGACTGACTCTTTAAACAGGGTACCTCAGGTTGTGTGGATAGGGCATGCCATGTGTGATAATAGTACTCTCCAGAGCAATCACTGGTTTGTTTTCTGCCAGCGCCTCAGACACAGATGAATGAACTCTGAAGAGGCTGTCTAAGAGAAGATGCACGATTAGATCATCATTATTATCATCCCTCTTTTATACGTTATACAGTTTTTAATATAGATATGATTAAAGGATGCATTTACCATTTCTGCACAATCTGCTTTGATAAGTTGTGATTCCTCTTCTCAGGAGGAGTGCAGAAGCTCTCTTCAGCATCCTCATTCTGTTCAGATTTTGAGAGAAACCTTGAAAACAGAACGTTTTTAGAAAAAAAACTGTCAGCTGAACGTTTCAGACTGATCTTAGCGCCTCCTCTCTTTGGGCACTCTGAGGTCATTTCAGTTTGAGAGTCAGAATTCAACAGATTGGAAAATGTTCTTACTTTTGCTGTAATCCAAATGTCTTCTTTCCAACATACATTAAAAAAATTAACATTGGACAATATTGGAAAGATAACGTCAATAAGAGCTTCAGAATGAATCGCAAACATTAACGCATTAAAAAACGATTTCATTATATATATTTTCCATAAGTTTGACTTATTTAGACTCCTTTCTTTGATTAAAACAATTCATAATAAACAGCATATAGCGTATAAACCAATTCAAACAAAGAACTGCAAGTATCAAACAATGTGCTTGTCAAAATAAAACCTATGTACATCATTACCTCAGCTTCTTGAAAGAAAAATCTAATCCAGTTGCATCACACCCTGCAGTGTGTTCTCTGTCACTGCAAGGCAGAAGTCCAACTCAGCCATTGTGAGGATTTCTTTGCTCCAGTTAGTTGGGACAAATTCCCACAACCTCCCCCCTTTTTTGGGGCCACTCTCAGAAACCAACTTCTAGAGTTAGGGTCTGTTTGCTATCTCTTTCTACCACTGCATGTATGCACTTGGTGTGAGTTGGCTGAAATGTACTACATTGAGTAAATACTTTACATCTGATTTGGGTCAGATTTAAAATGTAACAGTCTTTAATATCTCATCAACAACACAGAGAGGATCAGGAACACACCAACAAACACTTGGAATTATAATGAACAGATGATGTACATCATACAAAGGAGTATCAACATTTACTTATTTCTGGTCACATGCTTTATGCCGCAGGGACACATTTTACCTGTGATAATACAATAAACATGTCCATGCTTTACAGTATTAAAAAGTCCATAGCACATTAGATTAAATCAGTTAATTATAATACAAAACAGTGTCACAAATCAAGACTAGTCTTACCTTCTTCAGTGTAACAGAAACGATAGAAACTTTGCCCAGTAGGCTGAACTTTGACCCAAACGTTGTTGACACAGACCAAAAGCATCAACCTCAGATCTCTGTGCTATAGCTACTCTGGATCTGTCTCCTGAGTGAAAGCAAGATATATTAACATTAATGCAGCATACAAAAAAAATAACTGCAGCACTGATATGAAGGGAAGCATAAACTTGGTAAAACTAGAAAGTCACTCAGAAATTGCAGGCCTCCACAAAGGCCATTTCCATAGACAAAACATGTGTTTGTATGGCCCATGATGAATGTTTCAAAGTTTCCACCAACAGTGGAGAAGATCGTCATTGTCGTCCCAAAACATTACCATAATTTCATCAAACATGCTGTATGTTCTCAGATATAAGTTGGTTGAACTCCACAGAAGTGCACATTTGAAGCTCTTCAGCCACGTAAAGTCCTGATGTGTTGACAGTGAAATCAGTTTCTTGTGTATTTAAATGACTGGTGACATGAGCTGATTCAGGTTCACGATATGTAATGAGGTTTATGGTTGATTTTGCATCATCACAGATTTCAGATGAGGTCTTTGAGCTCTCCAGTAATTCCTCTTCAAACCACTGGGGATGCTCCAGCTGGTATGCATGAAAAGCCTCTATGGCGTCCCTCAGGGCTCTACCAGAGGCACACTGGTGGTAATTTTCCTCTGAAAGCCCATCAATGTGATTCACTATGCCGGGCTTGTGCTTCTCAGTGTTCAGGATCCTGAAAAAGAGCTCCTCAAACTGTTTCATCAGCTTGTATCTCAATGTAATGTTGAAAGGTGAAGGAACATCATCTTCAGAACAAACATCATCAAAGTAAGCCACTATGTATTTTTCAAATGACGCAGATCTGATAAAATGGGGTACCATGAGGCTGAGGGCTGGACTGAGCATGTCACCCATAGGTGAGCGGGCGTCCTCTCTCAGAAATACCTGTTTGTCTCCACACATGGCTTTCCATTTGGCTTTAACTCCTCTTGAGCACAGGATTAGTATCTTATCTTTAGAGCTTTCAATTTGTTCCCTGTGCCAGTCCAGCCACTGAATGCTTCCCAACACTCCCAGCCTTGTGGAGTCCAGCAGATCCAGGAACACTTCAGTACCACATTTGGTTGCCAGAAATGCACTAAGCTTGAGGACAATGTTTTTGTATAAAGGGTGGTCGAGGGAGTAAATGACGAGGAGTCTTCTTCTCTCTCGAACTTGAAAACCTTCTGGTTGTTGTTTGGCAGCAGATAAAGATGAGTTCACAGGATCTGAGAAAAGAGGGAAATCTGTTGGTTAATTATCAATTCAAGATGCGTTTTCTATTCATTACTGTGCATTTGTAAGAAGCCAACCTTTCTGGAAAGCTCTCCACAGTAAAAAGGCAAGAAAACCACCAAAGACAAGCAGTGCCAAGCATGCCTTTATAATTAAAGTCCGGGGTGGGTAATCTAAAGAAAAACAAACAAATGTGATTAGATCAATCAAACCTCCTGTGTGTCTAAAGATACATCTGAGTGGCTTTCAGGATGATTAAAGAGATAGGAAAGAATAAATATAGTTTTTTGTATTTTATTTATTCTTCGACAATCTGATGAATGTAAAGTTCTAAAAGCTGATAGACCTTCAACAAGGGGAAGCAAGTAATCGCTGCTTTAGTGTTAGAGATCTCAAGCCAATACGGTTAGGAACCACTGCATGGTAAATATAGTTTACTTATCATACTTACACTTGCATAAATCTATATCTTTCTTGGGACGCCAACAGTCATTCTTGCATCGAACAAAAAACGGCTGAATCTTAAAAATAAGCAGAGTCAGTTTAGCTTATAATGTTGTATGAGTTCATATAAGATTACTTTATTAACTGGTATGGATGGGACCTTACATTTAAATGAAACTTACCAATAACTCCATTTTACACTGTGGAAGCTGCCTCCACCCAAACTCAAATGTCACAGTCAGCCATGTTTTGTTTTCCTGTAGATAGAGAAAACCATAATGATATAATGTTTCCAAAACAAGGAGTATATCAGGATCGTAGTCTCATAATATAGTCATTTTTGTCATCATTGGTAACATAAGATAGAAATTCAGTGTAATCACCTTTGAGACACTCTTTGAGGAATTGAAACCTTTACTGTGGATGGATACTTGGTATCTCTCTGAATATTGTGCTGCTTCAAAAAGCACATTGATGGAAAACTTTCCAAGCCCTTTATTGAGATCCACCGAATGATTAATGTGAGGATCCCAAAGACTACCTAAAAATAACGACACATGCAGAGGATAATGTTAAAATGGTCCAGGATTGTTAACAGCGGTTGATTTAAAATCTGTTAGATGTAGATTTACAGTTACCATTTTCCAGACACATTTGGGCCTCTTGGATTCTCGTGTCATCACATCCTGGCCATGAGGGAACAAGTTAGGCTACATGAAGAAGATTAGACACCGATTTGATTCAAGAGCCATTGTCACTATATGTATTACAGGGATATTTTGGGAGGGATGAAGTTGTTACTACTGTCTGACTCAAGAGCGGATATTTTTACATTGCTTTTTTTTTAACATGGGTCATAATACATACCATATTTTCTGTTATGATCACACAATGTAGTTTCACAAAACACAGAATACATTTTAGTCTGCTGTACAAACAAACTTCTAACTCATAATAAATGTTTTTTCAGTTTTTCTCATGCAGATTTCAGGGATCTGGAGGTCACTCACCTGGGATGGTAATGTTCATTCTAAGACTCTCGGGTTCATCTTCAGGCTCTGGCAGATTAAGAATTGACACTCTATACGAATGGTGAGGCTCTACCACGACTCCATCCAAGGAAAATGTCCACTAATAAAGAAAAACATATCTGTAACATCCATACTACTTTTGATACTCATAGATAATTAAGCAAGTATGTTCAAATCTCACCTTACTAAGGTTTGGATTTTGCTGTTTGCTGAGGTTGAAAACAAACTGCACACACAAACTTTGATTTGTACTTTCATCCAGAAAATCTATCTGTGATCCCCGAAGGACTTTTACATTTCCTGTGAATAGAAGAATTTAATTTGTATTATTATTTTCACCTATAAAGAAATACCAGTTGGTTCACAACTTGTATTTGATGCATTTTTACATGTGAGCTACAATAAACAAAGTGTATTTTTAAAATGACGTATAGATTTTAGCAGTACTTACCATCTGACTTTATTGTCCATGACACATTCACAACAGAAACAGGTCCGTGTTCGTCCATCCAGACACCCAAATGATGGGGACCCACTTCTGGGCCGTTAGGAGCATGTTGTCGAGGTTTGACAATGCGCTCGTCTGGGCAGTTTTCTGAGATATAAGGAACAGTGTGTCAATTATAATGCTGTGAATATATGTTAAACTTACTGTTTGTGAATCACATAAATGCTTAAGTGTCTAATTAAAATAATATTTTTCTGCACAAATCATTCATCCAGGCTTATAATAACACCAAATGTATATATATATATATATATATAATATATATTATATAGACTGTTTCACAAAATAATGCCACTCAACATATTCTCGATGTCTATACAGTACACAAGCATTTGAACTTTTTGCGACTAATTTGCTGAATAGGATACTTACTAATTTGGCAGTTCTTAAGACCCTGGGAAAAAAACATATGATAATTGATGAATTAAAAACAACAAGTGGACTTTTATGATATTGATTGTACTTATAGTTTAATAGATTGAATCCTCACCAGTTGATTGCAGTCTTGACGCTTGTCCAGGATCCTGATGGAAGAGGACACCGTGAGTCCAGCAGTCAAACAAAAGCAGAAAAAAGGAACGTGGATCACTCTGGTGAAGCTCCACAACACATGAAGAAAAACTTTTAAAACAATGGAGTAAATAAGAACAATAATACACTTCATCTTGAAGATGTTTCAATAGTTTCCTTGAACGAAGACAGAGAAGATTCGATGTAATCCAATCTCAACAAGTGTTCAAGTTTCAGGTTTATCAGGCGCTGCCATCTTATTACAGGAACAGGAAGGACGCTCTTATCAAATGTGGTTTGTAGTTTCTATTCTCATGAAGAACATGGGCTGAAAATGTTTACCTAAACTTCTACAGAATTATGTCAGAAATAGATGTTTTTTTTCTTCCTTCTCTGCGTATGAACACTGTAGATTTAGGCTGTAAACTAATATGTCAACAGTCACTAGGGGTCAGCAGTTACCAAATGTATAATATCTAAATTTCTGGTTTTAACCGTTTAAATTGCATTTTGGTATCTAAAAAATATTTCTAAAAATAAGTTAAGTTATGTCCAATCATTTTAAACATTATATTTGGAGAGTGTTGAGTCTATTAAAAACATTGAATTTCATACTTTTTGGGGGAAATGTTAAGCTTGACTTTAACAGCAGAAATTCAATAGAAAATGAGGGGAGAGAGAGACTGTGTGACCAGGCCGCATTTCAACCTGGGATGTTGTGATTATGCAATCAGAGTCTTAAACCTCTTGTCTAGAGACCGCCTCTTAAAGGGACAGTTCCCAACAATATAACACATACACTGAACAAAAATAGAAATGCAACACTTTTGTTTTTGCTCCCATTTTTCATGAGATGAACTCAAAGATCTAAAACATTTTCTATATACACAAAATAACCATTTCTCTCAAATATTGTTCACAAATCTGAAAAAATCTGTGATAGTGAGCACTTCTCCTTTGCCGAGATAATCCATCCCACCTCATAGGTGTGGCATATCAAGATGCTGATTAGACAGCATGATTATTGCACAGGTGTGCCTTAGGCTGGCCACAATAAAAGACCACTCTGAAATGTTCAGATTTATCACACAGCACAATGCCACAGATGTCGTAAGTTTTGAGGGAGCGTGCAATTGGCATGCTGACAGCATGAATGTCCACCAGAGCTGTTGCCCGTGAATTGAATGTTCATTTCTCTACCATAAGCCGTCTCCAAAGGCGTTTCAGAGAATTTGGCAGTACATCCAACTGGCCTCACAACCGCAGACCACGTGTAACCACACCAGCCCAGGACCTCCACATCCAGCATGTTCACCTCCAAGATCGTCTGAGACCAGCCACTCGGACAGCTGCTGCAACAATCGGTTTGCATAACCAAACAATTTCTGCACAAACTGTCAGAAACCGTCTCAGGGAAGCTCATCTGCATGCTCGTCGTCCTCATCGGGGTCTCGACCTGACTCCGGTTCGTCGTCGTAACCGACTTGAATGGGCAAATGCTCCCATTCGATGGCGTCTGGCACGTTGAAGAGGTGTTCTCTTCACGGATGAATCCCGGTTTTCACTGTTCAGGGCAGATGGCAGACAGCGTGTGTGGCGTCGTGTGGGTGAGCGGTTTTCTGATGTCAATGTTGTGAATCGAGTGGCCCATGGTGGTGGTGGGGTTATGGTATGGGCAGGCGTATGTTATGGACGACGAACACAGGTGCATTTTATTGATGGCATTGTGAATGCACAGAGATACCGTGACGAGATCCTGAGGCCCATTGTTGTGCCATTCATCCACGACCATCACCTCATGTTGCAGCATGATAATGCACGGCCCCATGTTGCAAGGATCTGTACACAATTCCTGGAGGCTGAAAACATCCCAGTTCTTGCATGGCCAGCATACTCACCGGACATGTCACCCATTGAGCATGTTTGGGATGCTCTGGATCGGCGTATACGACAGCGTGTTCCAGTTCCTGCCAATATCCAGCAACTTGGCACAGCCATTGAAGAGGAGGGGACCAACATTCCACAGGCCACAATCAACAACCTGATCAACTCTATGCGAAGGAGATGTGTTGCACTGCGTGAGGCAAATGGTGGTCACACCAGATACTGACTGGTTTTCTGACCCCCCCCAGACCCCCCCAATAAAGCAAAACTGCACATTTCAGAGTGGTCTTTTATTGTGGCCAGCCTAAGGCACACCTGTGCAATAATCATGCTGTCTAATCAGCATCTTGATATGCCACACCTGTGAGGTGGGATGGATTATCTCGGCAAAGGAGAAGTGCTCACTATCACAGATTTTTTCAGATTTGTGAACAATATTTGAGATAAATGGTTATTTTGTGTATATAGAAAATGTTTTAGATCTTTGAGTTCATCTCATGAAAAATGGGAGCAGAAACAAAAGTGTTGCATTTATATTTTTGTTCAGTGTACTTTTCCTCTTACCTGTAGTGCTTATTTTGATCTAGACAGTTTTAGCGCGAGTGTCCCTTTAATGGAAATATCGGCTGTATAGATTTCTGCCTTCTCACAAATATAGCACAACTAGATGAAACTTGGCCTGTAATGCCCAAAGCGCAAAATAAATTGAATTTGAAGGTCGTATTAGCAATTAGTCTTTTCAGAAATCATGGCCTTGTTTCTTGAAATAATCTACAGACCTTGTTGTGAGCTGCTTCATGTGGGAACTCTTTTTTACTATCAGGGTGCGGGAGAATGCATTAATTTACTCAGAGAAGAGGACTAGTGCTCACTTGTTTGTGGGTGGCTTGCCGCTTTTTTGGTAGAAATGTAAAAAGATCCTACATGAGATTGCTCAGAAACAGGGTCTGTGAAATATCATCAGCCAAGTGCCATGTAGTTACATTATTATCAAAAGAAGGCAAACATGTGTAGAGTTATATTTGTATTTATTCATGTTAGCAAACTATGGATAAGCTTAAAATGGGAATAATTTGGGTAAAACTGTGAGCTGGATATGGGGCCTGTTGACATGTGTTTTTGAGGACAAAGGAAGATGGGGGAAGGAGAGAGCATGTCCTGATTTGCATTCAACTTAGAACGAGCTACAGTGGTTGTGATATTAAGAGAGGTCCCTTGGGTTTCTCTGGTGGTTATCAATAGTAGCAGTTAAGTGAATACTGTTCAAACAATACCTGTGTTTGTGTTTTATATTGATTTCTCTGTTTATCCTTTCATAAATGTAAGGACTACAAATGGCTATAAACATTCTGGGCTGGTTGGAGTAAACAGGGTTTTATTGCTCTGTGGGGGAGGTGTAGGTATGCAGGCCTTGAGACCTTTTGTTGTAAAGTGAGCCTGTTTGGTATCCTGCTGGCCAGCGTTGCGTCTCCCAATGAGATGACCTGAAAAGATGACCAGCTGACCTAAACCCTAACCCCTCCTTCTTGCTCTGGTATATCTCCGGTGGATCCCTGGCGTTCGGGTCTCTCTTCACATGCTGCCCCGAGCGAAAGGATCTCCGCAGCACGCGAACCAGGGCAGGAGTAAACCGGCATTACTCCTTAACCATTACAATATAATTGTAATATATTATGTTGTATTGTAATGATTGTATTGCATTGTCGTATTGCCATTAAAGTAGATTATTGTTAACGGTTACTTTGTAGATATGGATTCCTTCCTGTATTATAACCAGCTTGATAGGGACGCGCGGAGATTTGAAAAGCGGATCAGATATCCCTTTAAATCTCTAACAAATGGTGACCCCGACGTCCAGATATAACGAAGTTGAGGAAGAATTCACACGACCAGAATGGGTCGGGAACAGACGCTTTCAAACATCTCAGACAATCAGCAGGACCCTGCAACTCTGCAAATAAGGTACGCCGACGCCTGTTAAAATCGCCTGTCTGTAATTGGATACGCTAAAACTTTAGGATTGTCTGTAGGCGTTTCACAGTGTTTTTAAAGTTTAAATGGAATATACAATGCATATTTTACTATGTTAGGAAAGTTATATACAAAACGTAAACGTTGATCGCCAGGTAGACGGAAAGTCCTGCATGACGTAAATAGAGCAGTTTGGCGCGGATCTGCAGGTAGTTTATTCCTGAGTGGCGTGGAGACGGTGCAGTTTGTCGGTGCGAGGTTTGATTCCTGCACGACAAAACCTGGAAACTCGATATATCAGATCGGGTCGCCGTTTAAAACTGGAGTTAAATAACAGACCAAGGCTGAAAGCTAAAAGCCAGAGCTCTGTTATATGTTAAATCGAGGGAGAGCGTTTCCCTTTGTCTGTAAACTTCTGCTGCTGCCATCTAGTGGCTGAAAGGGGGTATCACACCCTTGAAACTTCTGCTGCTGCCATTTTCGAGCTTAGAGTTTAGTCATTACATTGCTGGCCGGTATTGAAGACGGGAAGCACGTTAATAGAAACAACGACAATAGCCCAGTATATTAATTAGAACTGATTTTGGAAAACTGGTACAAAACAATAAGGAATTGAACATTTTTTACAACGACAGCACCAGGAGATGAGTAAACTCAAGAATCTGTAGAGTGTAAATACATTGTGAAAAACACATTTTACACTCGAACTGTTTGCAGAAAGTAGACATAGGCCTACACTTGATTCAAATTTAATTACTGTGATCCGATTGGTGTGCTCTGCAGGTTTACTATTGTTCGAAGTAACAGTGGGATTTAAATGGAGAGAAAATATGGAGGTGTTCTTTCATAGTGTGTGGAATATGTGATGCTGGAAACATGTAAGTATTTCAGAGTTGTGTTGGGTAAATATGTAACAATGGATGAAACAATTTTTAGAGTGAGTTTTTGTAATATCATTAGTAGACATTAATTATGTTGTTTAGATGGCATTTAACAACTAAGACAGATAGTATGATTAGAAAGAGACAGAGTGGAAAGGGTTGGATTTATTTAACATCAGTGTGCTAGACTTCAATAGGTAAGGTGTCCCGAGACCTGGACTCCCCCTCTGAGTTAGAAAGGCTTTGATCCCGACCCTCCAAGCGAACAAAATACCTAACCACACAGGAGACTCCTCCTTCTCCATCGTACAGACAGAGAACCAGAGCTGTACCAACAACAACAACAAGACTACATCAAGACTGCAGCCAGAACTATCTCCACCTGTGGCATCCAGAACCAAACAGCATGCTGACATACAGAGAGATACTCTCATCAGCCCCTCAGACAGGACATGAGAGCAGAATCCGCCCTCCATAAAAACAGCAGAGAGACTGTAAAGGAGGAGTGCAACAACAGTGGCATGATGGGGCTGCAGATGTGACTGGGCCAATGGCTGCCTAAAAAGTTACAGTGGATGGATTCAACAGCTGATGGACTGAAGAGAAGACAGAATCAGAGGAGTTGGCATGGTCGATTAGAAGTGAGGAGGCCGGGGTCACGGCTTGAGAAAACCAGGGGAGGAGAAAAGGAGAACGGGAATGAGTGAGTTACACATAAACACACTTATTCACAAAACGCACATTTAAATAACTTGAATTAACTACATAAATACGTAAAGACAGAAAGATTTATTAATCAATTGGTAAATTACAAATATCAGTAAAGAGGAAACTATTAAAGTAAAATGAGAATCATCCTAAAACACACTGACAGAGTAGAACCATATTCTTAAATATTTTCAATTTTTTAACAAATCATTCTTTAAGACATTTTTATTCACGTGTGAATAAAGTAGTGATCTCATTGGTTACAATATTGATCACCATTAAAAGGATAGTTTTAGGAACCACTCTATAAGACAAATCTTTATTTGTATTAATAATGTTAAAGAGGGAGCTGGTGCCAAGCCACATATAAAATTCCAATCTAAAGTGTTGATTTCACCATTGTGGCATAGTTATTACCATAGGTTTAAATCCTTGATAAAGGAGGGAGTAATTGTTGCATGTTCGGACACCCAAGGTTCCACACACTGCTAAAGAGTTTTTCATTGTTTTTTAAGTGGACCAGAATAATAATGAGCTATGAAATGCAGAGCGACACAGATCCTAGTAATGTTTTGACTCAAGATAATGGTTATGTACACAAGTTTCTGAAATAGATCATTAGACATTTTAATACTAATTAGGTGTAAATGGATTGCAGTAGTAGTAGTACTCGAAGGAAGTGAGTTTTGTACCAAGTTTCAGGAAAAGTGGGAGGCAGAAGTCCCAATGAAAAGTGAGAATCATCTTGAAAATCATAGTTGAAATCGTGACATATTTTTGTAGACAAAGGATACTGGCCTATGCTGAAATGTCAAAGTCTCTGCAGAGCACGACACATGGCCAAAAAACACGGAGACCAACTGACCTTTGACCCTGACCGACAGTGTAACTTGCCAAGGCACTGTGGATGACTGACTCTGGGGTGAAGCTTACCAAACTTGACATGACAACCAGTAAGTGTGAGTGTCAATGAATGCCGGCATGTGATCAGTGTAACTGCATGATTCTAAAACAATAACTAACCAAGCATGTTTTTGGACTAACATATTATTTTGGAGCTCCAAGGGAAACGAGAGGTTTCCTAAAAATTCCACAAAAAGGGGAAACCGCACATGTGATATTTTCCTCTCACATGAGTTGGCGGTTTGCAAATGTAAAACTAAAATCTGAAGATTCTGTTTCTTTTAGGCCTGAAGGACAGAGAGGAACACTTCTTTTCACTGAAGTGTTCACTGTGGAAATAATGATAATGATGTCAAATTGTAAATAATGTTCGTTATGTCCCTAACCAATTACCTGACAGTTTTTGTTCCCCTCCCATTACAGGGTTTTGTTACACATGATTTCATGTGTAAAAGGGGGGAGTGAGTATAATGTATAAATGTTAACATGGCTGTAAAATTCACAATTTAAATTTTTCTTTTAAGGATTGACAGAAACCTTCCGCCCCAACCCAGATGTTCAAACTGAGCATTGAATGTAATTAACCTGCTCCATATCTGGGGATAAGATACTGTTTGATGAATGTTGAGATGTTTCTAAATATTGATTTGAATTATAACAGGTAACAAAGAAGCAGTGGCCAAGGGGCTACTGTGAAACCGAAGAAGTTGACCTGTGATAATGAAACAATTTTGTAATATTTTAACAGACATTAGAGTAACTGAGGTTTGAAATGTAGAAAGAACATATTACAGTTAAAGCTAAAACATAGTAGTGTATTGAGACAGAATTTAATTTAGACAACATCATGTAACTAGCCTGGTAAAGGAGTAAAAGCCATAGACTTTATTGTTTAGGTCATTATGGGGATATACATTTCATCTAAATTTATAATAGAAAGACATTTGATGACAGTTTGTTGGAATTCTGTATTCAATTTTTCAGCGTGATAATATCTAAGCACTGACAGGTAAAAGCAGTATCACCAGGAAATCATTCACTTTGTTAGTATCGTGATTTTGGTTGTTTTTGAATCCATAACATTAGTGTGTTTCTTTACCAGAAACATTAGCAGTTCATATTATATTTGGATTTTAAATAGGATTTCATTTAAAAATAAATACGGATGCTTGTCAGAAATTCAGAACTATTGAAATATGTTATTTAGTTTACCTAAAGATGTTGAGGTTCTTATTTAGTTGGCACAATCCAAGTATTAAGATTCTGAAGCTGCACTGGCAGATAGGAGGGCTACAATTAATTTAGAAAACCTGTTCACAGACGGCTGTTGTTTCAAGACACCCCACCAACAGGCTCCAAGTGGGTCAAAACAGCTGAGCGTAGGCTTGAGGGAGTTGTATCAGATTTCTCCACACAGGTCGCTGGCGCCAAAAGGGGGACCCGAGAAGCACGAGGCCGACACAGCAGAGTTCGTCTGGCTGAAAGTCATCAGGACAAAGTGGCTCAACCCCAGGCTCTCCGACCCCGACCGAGTGACCCAGCGGACCTCTTATGCCTTCTGCCTGGGAGAAAAGGGGGACAGCTCGTACCACGGGAGCCAGTGTGCGGCGGGGAAACCACCTACTAGGACCAGGGGACGACATCAGGACGGACGTGGCCCTGGCAGACGTGGACTACTCGGAAGCAGCAGACTGGAGGAGCAGGACCCTGGAGACATCTCTACAGCATCGACATCTCTACAGCATCGACCCGGAAGCCGCCATCAGCGGGCCGGAGGACGAGGAGGAGGAAGACATCTCTCTAGCAGGCAGCCCAGAAGCTGCTGTCAGCGGATTGGGGGGACAAAGACACGGCAAGCCAGGACGGCACAGGGGACTTGTCGAGGCAGCAGAGGAGTCTACTTCGCTCTGATCAGTTCTACCCGTGAAGGGAAAGCCGCATCTCCCCCTCCCTATTAGCTGTCCTTGTGGGCTATTCCTCCGAGGGGGGGGGGGCTGATGATTCTAGCACTCAGCTACCCCCTCATGGTTCCTTCACTGCCATGGAAAGTGGTGTTCTGTCTCCATGAAGGTTTCAAGTACTCTAAATACCAGCTTCGGATGGATTTACGGACACAGTAGAAAAGAATGACAGTGGGTATATTTCAAAATGCCTTGTCTAAGTTTATCTCTGGAGAAGGAGATAAAAAGGGGGATTTGTAGAGTTATATTTGTATTTATTCATGTTAGCAAACTATGGATAAGCTTAAAATGGGAATAATTTGGGTAAAACTGTGAGCTGGATATGGGGCCTGTTGACATGTGTTTTTGAGGACAAAGGAAGATGGGGGAAGGAGAGAGCATGTCCTGATTTGCATTCAACTTAGAACGAGCTACAGTGGTTGTGATATTAAGAGAGGTCCCTTGGGTTTCTCTGGTGGTTATCAATAGTAGCAGTTAAGTGAATACTGTTCAAACAATACCTGTGTTTGTGTTTTATATTGATTTCTCTGTTTTATCCTTTCATAAATGTAAGGACTACAAATGGCTATAAACATTCTGGGCTGGTTGGAGTAAACAGGGTTTTATTGCTCTGTGGGGGAGGTGTAGGTATGCAGGCCTTGAGACCTTTTGTTGTAAAGTGAGCCTGTTTGGTATCCTGCTGGCCAGCGTTGCGTCTCCCAATGAGATGACCTGAAAAGATGACCAGCTGACCTAAACCCTAACCCCTCCTTCTTGCTCTGGTATATCTCCGGTGGATCCCTGGCGTTCGGTCTCTCTTCACATGCTGCCCCGGGTGAAAGTATCTCTGCAGAATGCGAACCAGGGCAGGAGTAAGCCGGCATTACTCCTTAACCATTACAATATAACTGTAATATATCATGTTGTATTGTAATGATTGTATTGCATTGTCGTATTGCCATTAAAGTAGATTATTGTTAACGGTTACTTTGTAGATATGGATTCCTTCCTGTATTATAACCAGCTTGATAGGGACGCGCGGAGATTTGCGGATCAGATATCCCTTTAAATCTCTAACACATGTCAACAACATCTCCAACAATCAACAACTAACGAAACAATCTATATTGAGTAACCGCACTTTAGCTAAGACGAAAGGAGGTATTTGTGTTTTGAGGTGAACTGTCCCTTTAAACACCTCTTAACACCCAGCCTGACCCCGCATAACCACCAGGGACCATAACCCTAATAAAAAGATACCAGAACATATCACTCTAGGATCAACACCTGAGGGCCAGGATTAATACCAGAGAACCTGCAGCTATTCACTGCTTAGTTACAAGGGATTATATTGTATAGGACAAAATGTGTCCGTGGTTATGTATTAATTCCTGTTGCAGTGTTACTTTGTCTCATACACAGCATTTAGCCCAAGAGGATCATTTTACATAACACTAAGAAAGACAGACATGTGCTGCCTAAATCTGACAAGAATAGACTGCAGATTGTTTTTGCTGTGAGAGCAGTATCAGGGCAATTGTGATTCAGTTGCCACGGTGGCACCTCGATCTAAATATAACAAGTTACTTTTATTCAGTGCAGCTGCCGTCTGTTGCGATGTACTGTGTTCAGAATGTACAATTTGTAAGTAGCAGATAAAAACGTAATGAATAGTTTATAACACATTATAACATTATATAGTGTTGTTGTTGTCAGATATAAGAATTCGTTTTGTATGTACTTGTGTTTTTGTTAACAGTTAAAACTCTTCCTATGAAGCTTTAATGCAATCTAAAACACATGTTGAAGTTAGTTTAGGTTAACTTTCTACCTAGTTAAAGGTGGGGTATGTAATTTATTTCAGAAATACTTTTTGTTATATTCCTTGGAATGCTCTTAACATCCCGATAACAATGAATATATCAAATGATTGGTCGTGCTTTTTACAGTAGCCTACTACGGTTTCCACAGATGACATTTTTTTATGGATTTTTTGTCAAAGCACTTAAGATATTCATTGCTATCGGGATGTTAAGAGCATTCCATGGAATATAATAAAAAGTGTATCTCGAGCCGGTTTCTCAAACTTACCTACCCCACCTTTAAGTGTGTTTTGTGAATTGGATATTTAGATTGATAAATGCACTTAAACTTGGGTATTTTCTGACATTTGTCATCTTGAATATTGTTGGCCACTGTCTTTAATTTTCGTATATTTCAACAATTTTATTTTTATTTGAGAATTTAGATTTATTAATGTGCATTTTTGTTTGCAAACTAATTGTCCTCAAGATGCAGTTTAAGGAATTAAGAAAGTATTTTTTAAATTAAAAAAAATAAGTAAACAACAACAATATATCCAACATGCATAAAAAAATACAACAAATTGTCTTTATGTTTATAAAGAACTTTATATGAAACGTAATAAATGCAAACTGTAAGCACTTGTTAATAGGTTGTAAGCTTTCTGGAAGAGTTTATACAACAGTAACGGGTGCTCTATAGTTTTTAGAGTTTAAATGGTTGACAAATGTATAACATGTCATTCTTACTTTGTATTTGCTTACAACTACATTACAGACTGTTTTTGTTTGTCAGGTCAATAATAAGAAATTAATTTGTAATTACTCCAACACTTTCATTTTTGAAACTAACTTTAGAAGGCACCTTTAAAACCTTGGCCTGTCCACCACATGACACATAGTGAGAAAGCAAACAAGGTCAGCGCGCCAGATATCCGCAGAGTCGATAAGTCAGCTGTCAGTGAGGTGAGGAGCGTGTTAGGTGGGCCCTTGTGCAATGCAATCACATGAGATAAATTGGTCATGGGTAGAGGGCAAATCAAAAAGGGGTTGCACTGTGATGCAGAAATTGTCAGGTGGACGGGGGGCTAATAATCATCAAGTGCTTTTTCTTTTCCAGACGTACAACTGCTGCTGCCTGCTCTGATTTTCTCTCACTTTTCAAGGTAGGTTTCATATAATCAACCTATGGTATATCTCACAAGAAACTCAAAGTCAATCAGATTAGACATTGAAGGAGACTGCTTAATGTAGCATTGCTATTTAATTTCTTGATGTGAGAGAAGCTATCAAAGGCTTTAATGATGAAGACTGCATTACAGCATGGACTGACACATTTACTGTGACTGGTATTTATGTGAGTGAATCTCTGTTATGTTGCCACTTTTGTCAAGATCTTAAATACGTCTTGATGATATCTTAATCCTATAAATGTAGAAATGTAACCCGAGGCTTGAACTCCCTGAAAAGGTATTGTCGGCTGGTAACAGCAGGCCTGACCCGTCGTTTGTCCTAAAAGCTGCTCTGATAAGTGATGATGGCTCGCTCATATGAACTGGCAACCTCCTGGGTTGAGGGGCAAGGCTGCAGGCTGGGATACTTTACCTTGAATTTAGCCCCCTGTCAGGCTGGATTAATTTAAATTGGTAATATTACTGTGTTGTATCAGAGGCATTGACAGGCTTTCATCAGTCTCTAACACCTACTTTTGCTAATATATAATGGCATGGTTACATTGCATTTTAGGTATGTGGTTGTAAAGCTAACGCTAGAATGAGAAGGTCAGAGAAAGTGAGAGAGACAGAGGAGATAGGGTTTGTTGACAGCTCATTTTCACTTCAGCCCTAATCTGAAAATGTCTGCTTGAACAAAAGACATGTGCATTTAACATGCAGCAGAATAAAAATGAAGCAGTGTTGTGGATTGAGAATTGTTTTTCATAACTCTCAGTCTTTGAGAGATGTAATTAAAGTTGGTCTCTTGCCTGCCAAACCTTTTCTCTGGCACCATAAAGGACAAGGCAGCTGCTGGGGGACATAAAAGTATGGTGGCAATGTGGCTAAATATAGCGACTGGCTCCTTGTCAGTTCTTATAACAATGGGAAGGATTATCTGATCTTGGAAAAAAATAGAAATGATTCTGAGAGCCACTGAGGTCAATGAGACCACTTCATTCTATTGAACTGTGAACTACAGTAGTTGAATTAATCAGATTCACTGTAGAAAACATGAGTAAGACTTTAACAAATACTCAAATGTATGAATAATAAGTCTAGTCTGTAAAACTATCTAAAGGGTTGAAAATGCATGCAATGCATTTCAAAAGAGTAAACAAACTTTGTTTTTGCTCCAAAGGATACCGTAAACTGCAGATATGTCTGAAGGGTAAGTATTGACCTCTAAAAGAGAGCCACAATTCTCTACACTATTTGTATGATAAATAAAAACATCTCTCTATGTCTTTTGTTTACTTGTCTTGTCACATCTTGATGAAGACCGGTGAGTCCAAAAATGTTTTCCTAAACATGCATTAATTAATCATGCATTTTGTGCTTTAAAATGTAACATTTGAAACTGTATTAATTGCTTTACATGACATGTAAAGCATTATTTTCTTCTTCACAGAAAAAGACAAAGTATTCAGCAACACGCAGACTGCTTTTGAAGGTAGGTCCTGCAGACTTTTTAGACCACTAACATACCATACACTAAAAATGCCATATGCTCCTAGACTGCTTTAATAATTTGTATGCAGACATATTAACGCCTCCCTGTATTACAGTCTAAACTGCTGAAGAAAGCAGCTTCTATGCTGGTGGCTGAAATTGAACAGAAGAAACAAGAGAGGGAGCGAGTTGTGAAAGATTGTTTCCCTCCCCTGAACCTGCCAGGTCTGTCAGTCCAGGAGCTCCAGGTACTGACACAGAAAACTATGCTGATTCAGGCATTTCAGAGTACTGCAAGGATGACATGTTTTTGTAAGCCAGGGGTGTCCAAACTACGGCCCGGGGGCCAAATGTGGCCCGCGGACCATTTTGAATTGGCCCTCAACAAATTCAAAAAGTATAATGGAATATGGCCCACAAATGAAACCTGTGCTTGTCTTGTGTTGTACTTATTAAATATAAATGTAAAAATACATTACACAGTAGTATTCATGTGTTATTAATAAGACCACTTTTCAAATAAATTCTGTCAATGAAAGTTGGAAACATTTTCTAACATATCTTAGTTGATATGAAAAAAGCCCAATTACTTATTTACATAACAAGCTTGAAATACACCCTTCCTATTTCTCCTTATTATGAGCAATCTGAGGCTTCTGTTTTAAGGGATGAGCTGTCAACACTCACAAGCATAATTTACCTACATTTGATTGATTTTGCTAACTTATAACTGAAATTATGAGGCAGTATACCTCCAGTGAGTGGCCCAGCCCTTCGTATATTTTTCTGTGTGTGGCCCACGGTAAAAGACATTTGGACAGCCCTGTTGTAAGCTGACCTAAAAATGAACGGTTGCCTTGACAAAAAGCAAATTTCATGTTGCAGAAATGTTGACCTTTGGCAAACAAAATGTTATTATACTAAGCCGTGTTAGTCACAAATGGACCGATTCAAAAAGATTTTGAGGCCTAAATACAATCGCCAAATGTAAATAGATAAACTAACTACACATTGGCATGACTTCAACATCACCACGGCCGAGTAAATGAGTTTCCTCTTGTTCAGCGTAATGACTTTCATGTCCTCTACAACCTCTTTCTCTTTGAGCCACTTGTTAGCAAACAAAAGCGATTGACCTTAAGACAAGGAAACAGAAAGAGAAAAAATTATAACTCAATCAGTTTGACATGTTTTATTTTACTCTTTGCAGGACCTTTGCAAAGAACTACATCGTAAAATTGATGTTGTAGATGAAGTTCGTTATGATACAGAAGTTAAGGTAGTCAAAAATGAAACAGAGGTAAAGTGGAAGTTTTTAAGGTACATCACAAATTCATTTGTATATTTACTGACCTATAAGGATGTTGAAGGGTGTGTTTGTTGCACAGGTCCAGTCACTGAAGGAGAAGATCTTTGGGCTGAAGGGGACGAAGAGGCCTAACTTGAAGAAGGTGAAGAAAACCACGGACGACATGCTGGGTGCATGCAGCGACCCCTCAAAACTCATGAAGCCTGATTTCAAGGCCAAACTCAAGACAGTGAAGAAGGAGGACGAAAAGGTAATGTTTGGTTGGAAACAATCATCCATCAAGAAAAATAAACTATATTTAAAAGTACATTTAAATAACTTTTTTTTGTATCTTTGCAGAAGGAAGAAGTGACTGATTGGCGTAAGAACGTGGAGGCCATGTCTGGTATGGACGGCAGGAAGAAGATGTTTAACGCAGGACAATAGACAGTGCTGTTAGTAATACATCGGCCCAATCCCAACATACACCCTAAGGCCTAAGCACTAAACCCTCACTGGCTTAATTGGCATCACCTGTGTGTGCGGCTGTAATGCTTGAGTGTGTGAGTTCATGAGGACTCATAATGGTATAAAAAGGATGAACAAGACACACCATCGTGACATGCTTGCAACAACTCATCGCCATTAGACAAAAAAGCCAAGTCTATGGGCACCTCCGTTAGGAAAGTCTGCAGAGATGCAGACTTAAAGAAAGAGTGTATAATGACGTTGAAATAAATGGTTTTTTCTTGATTTAATGTAAACATGTATGTACAAAATACCACTTTATGGTGTAATCATAAACATTGTATAGAATAGCGTACCCTTTGCATTGAAATTGTGTTAAAGAAAATGCAGAGTCGCTTTGTGAGTTTGTCATTTGAAGTGAAGTATTTGTATTATACAGATGAAGGCGCTGCCACTGGTCTGTAAAACATGTGATGCTTATTAAAAGACCATAAAGACTTTAATGCTTGGTTTTTCTTTGGTTTGTTAGATTTTCCAGTTTTGATGATGATGTGTTCATGGATGTTTTTCACTGGCTGTCCTTAAAGCCTCTACTCTTGGTGTTGAGTAATGGGAGTATACAAAATTGGTGGTTAACTTGGTGTGGGGGGGGGGATGCCATGTAGAGGTGAAGTGATATACAGTATGTCAGGTCAGAGGAGGCTATTTCAGTTGACCACTCAACCATTTGGCGCACGTTTTTCTCTTGAGGAAAAGTCTTGTCACTTAAAGACAGCCACTTATCACCTCAACAGGTTTTCTGCAGGGATACAAAGGTATGTTCATTTTTATAATGACAAAAATGTGGTTTAAGAATAAGTAAGACTGTTGCATTTATTTTGAAAAATGTAAAGAACAGATTGTCGAACCTCAGATTGAGGAGGAACAATGCGGATTCCGTCCTGGTCGTGGAACGACGGATCAGCTTTTTACTCTCGCAAGGATCCTGGAGGGGGCCTGGGAGTACGCTTATCCGGTCTACATGTGTTTTGTAGACTTGGAGAAGGCGTATGACCGAGTTCCCAGGGAGTTACTGTGGGAGGTGCTGCGGGAGTATGGGGTGAGGGGGTCTCTACTCAGGGCCATCCAATCTCTGTACTCCCAAAGCGAGAGCTGTGGTCCGGGTCCTCGGCAGTAAGTCGGACCCATTTCGGGTGAGGGTTGGCCTCCGCCAGGGCTGCACTTTGTCACCAATCCTGTTTGTAATATACATGGATCGGATTTCGAGGCGTAGTCATGGGGGGAGGGGGGTCTGCAGTTCGGTGGACTAAGGATTGCACCACTGCTTTTTTGCAGATGATGTGGTTCTAATGGCTTAATCGGTCTGCGACCTTCAGCACTCACTGGATCGGTTCGCAACCGAGTGTGAAGCGGCTAGGATGAGGATCAGCACCTCCAAATCTGAGGCCATGGTTCTCAGCAGGAAACCGATGGACTGTCCACTTCAAGTAGGGAATGAATCCTTACCCCAAGTGAAGGAGTTCAAGTATCTTGGGGTCTTGTTCTCGAGTGAGGGAACAATGGAGCGTGAGATGGGCCGGAGAATCGGAGCAGCGGGAGCGGTACTGCAGTCGCTTTACCGCACCGTTGTGACGAAAAGGGAGCTGAGCCAGAAGGCAAAGCTCTCTGTCTACCGGGCCATTTTCGTTCCTACCCTCACCTATGGTCATGAAGGATGGGTCATGACCGAAAGAACGAGATCGGGGATACAAGCGGCCGAGATGGGTTTTCTCCGCAGGGTGGCTGGTGTCTCCCTTAGGGATAAGGTGAGAAGTTCGGTCATCAGGGAGGGACTCGGAGTTGAGCCGCTCCTCCTTCGCGTCGAAAGGAGCCAGTTGAGGTGGTTCGGGCACCTAGTTAGGATGCCACCTGGGCGCCTCCCGAGGTGTTCCAGGCACGTCCAGCTGGGAAGAGACCAAGGGGTAGACCTAGGACCAGGTGGAGGGATTATATCTCTTCGCTGGCCTGGGAGCGCCTTGGGATCCCCCAGTCAGAGCTGGTTGATGTCGCCAGGGAAAATAAAGTTTGGGGCTCTCTGCTGGAACTGCTACCCCCGCGACCCGACCACGGATAAGCGGGAGAAGATGGATGGATGGATGGATGGTAAAGAACAGCAGGAACTGTATTAAGCCAATCGGTGAAAATACATGCAGGTTTACTGTAAAATATTTGATACTGTTTGATCTTTAAGAGACCAACACAACACTATAATATTACTTACTTACTTAAACATGCATTAGGGAAATTAATCCACCTATATTTTAGTACTTTTTTAATTTTATTTTGCAAAAGCTAAGGTTGATTCTTGCTGCCTTGAACAATGGATCAACTCTGGGATTTTACGACTACACTTAAAAAAATGTCCAGCATTTACACATGCAGCGTTACTAATTGAAGGGCTTAATGTTGGTATGTTGACAAACCGAGGTCTGGATGAGTCGGCCCAGTCAACCAGATGTGAATAAACAGTATGTTTTCTATTAAGTATCAGATTCTGGTGCATGAATCACAAAATAATAATTATTACAGTGTTACTGCTTAACAGCATGTATGTAGTAATACTACTGCAACCGATACTGTCCTTGCATTTAATGTTTCTGAATTTGAATTATTGTATTCATTCAGACAAACAGCAATCATGTCTGAGGGGTAAGTTATGCTTTCTTTACCATGTACTGTACATCTGTATTTGTAAAATTCAAGTAATCTTTTACAATGTTATGATGCTATCTCTCGTTTATTTTCCTTCCAACATCATAATGTCTACCACAGACAGGTAAGTTATCTATATAATTATTTTTATCTTATGAAAAAACAAATATACACTTACATACATTACATTGTGTACATAACTGCTAATTGCTACATAAATATTTTCTTTTGGAGCAGAACAAATCAAAGATCTCTGCATCTCGCAGTATGTCTTTATGATAACATCTATATTTCAAACCGGAGAGACGTGATGTAAGAATTACATATTTATTGTTTACACGTCATATGAATGAAATGATTGCCATGATAGTACAACAGGAGAATGTAATGGTGTTTGGCGATTAGGCCCCCGGTTTGCAGGATAATCATTCAGGAGGGAAAGCACCGCTCCGATGAAATCCCCGGGGTCTAGACACTGGTGGTGGTGATGAGTAGGTGAGACCAGTCTGAAGGAGGAAGGTTTAGCTTTGTCCTGAAGGAGACGGGAGGCGAGAGGGGTGGAGGCGGGTTGCGTGTGATCATCTGCAATGACAACTGACAGGGAGGAAGAGCAGGTATTTAAGGCATTTAGCATGTGCAGCGATTGGCTGCTGAGGCGTGACGCCCTCATATTTAATGAGGGGGGAAGGGAGCCATAGAGTGACGTGTGAGTGACTCGAGTTAGGTCTTCCTTATTGAACTTGCGCTAAAGCTTTCATAAGTCTGATCCGTGCCACATAGTTAATCAACCTGATTTATTTTACCCAATTTAGACCAAGCTGCTGAAAATGGCAGCTGGGATGTTGGAGAAGGAGAAGGAGGAAAATAAGCAGGCGAGGGAAGCCACTCTGGCTGAGAGAGTCCCTCCACTCCAGCTGTCTGGTTTGTCCGTCCAAGACCTTCTGGTATGTGCAGGTCACTGCCGGTCAATCATTCTACAGTGAGTCCACATCAAGGAATTGTTCCATAATGCATTTCTCTGATGTTTATAGGTAACATGCATACAGTATGTTCATATGCAGTACGCGCATTAGAAGAGAGGTACCTCACTGTCTACATTTGACATTGTCTGCATGTAGCTGACATTCATTTTTAGAGAAACATTTAATAAATCATATTAATAGAATACATATGATCTTAGACAAGGAATGGATACATTTGAAATACAACCATGACTGTCACAATCACCACACTAGTAATAAAATACACCATACTCTTGGTTTGATGTTTCATAAATGACTTTGTGTTGCATCAACACAGTTTTAAACTTTGACATTTGCAACTGCGCAACATACAAAGCCATTGAATGCTCGTCATTAAAGGTTAAACACACACAATCTGATTCTCTCTCTGTCTGCAGGCTCTGTGCAAAGATCTGCACCGAAAGATCGATGTGGTAGATGAAGAGCGTTATGACGTTGATGCCAAAGTGGTCAAAAATACTAAGGAGGTACATATTTATTATTTTCATTGGACTTATATGTTGATTTAATCCTTGCTTCATGGATGTGTTAACAAATGAAACCGTTCTTTACAAATGAACAAGCTGCAGTATATTATCAGTTTTATTATTTACTAGAAACATTTAGGGTTAATAGCCTTACTTAGTTTGTGCTTATGATCTATTGATAAATGTATTTTCATTGGGACTGATTGGATTTTTGAAGGTGTTCATTTTTGTGTACCTGTCACTTACATTTGTCATTGTTTATTGCAGGTTGAAGATCTTTCCATGAACATTATTGAGCTGAAGGGTAACATGAAGCGACCTGCTCTCAAGAGGGTGAAGATCTCAGCTGACCCCATGCTGGGAGCTCTGCTGGGCACTAAGGTCAAAGAATCCATGGACTTTAAGGCCAACCTGAAGACCGTGAAGAAAGAGGAGGAGAAGGTAAGTGTGGAATCTTAAACATCCCATTGTTTCAAAGCTGGGTTGACTCCTAGGTTTAGATTAGGTTTGAATTATAACACAATGCTTTGGTATTTCTTAATTTATTGGGGCTATTCTTAAAGAGCACAGCTTCACTGAGACATATTTTCTTCTTATGAACAGAAAGATGAGGTCACTGACTGGCGTAAGAACGTGGAGGCCATGTCTGGTATGGAGGGCAGGAAGAAGCTGTTTGATGCTGGACAGTAGATTTAGATTTAAAAACATTGCACAGTTTAGAACTTTAGGATATTAGGTTATTTGGTAACACTTTATATTAAGGTACACAAATTAACCATCAACTAGTTGTTAATTAACATGCATATTAGCAGTATATTGGCTTTTTATTAGTCATTATAAAACACTTATTAATGCCTTATAATACATGACCATATTCTACAAGTAATAAGCCATTAGTTGAGAGTTTTTCCTCAATAACCCTCTAATTAGTGCTTATTTGTTGCAAGTAAGGAAGTTGTTTTACATGAGTTTTGGTCTTAATATGCTCTGCTCAATATGGGCCTAATAAGGCAGTAGTACCCCAAGAATAGTAATTCTCCCATAATAACACTTAAAGGTGGGGTAGGTAAGTTTGAGAAACCGGTTCGAGATACACTTTTTGTTATATTCCATGGAATGCTCTTAACATCCCGATAGCAATGAATATCTTAAGTGCTTTGACAACAATTCCATACAAAAAATTCATCTGTGGAAGCCGTGGCGTTGTAAAAAGCACGACCAATCATCTGAGCCGGCCCGGCTAAAATAACTGGATGGCCTACCTGCCTGTCAGCCTTCCATCTGTGCACAAACTTATCTCGTGCCCTCATTGGTCATGTGCGCGTTCGTGTGTGTTGGAGGAGGGGCTCTGTAAGGAAGTGGCAGATTTTTTCCGGCTGTGTATTTTCAAATTCTAGCGCACTTGAGCTGGTTTCTCCATTCTTACCTACCCCACCTTTAACAAATATGATCTATTCTTATGTAACAAGACATGAAGTGTTAATTGTGTCTAAATAACTCAAAATTAAGTAGTTATAATATCTAAGAATATGTTTTGGGGTATTGACAGTTCAGCTACCAATAGGGGGGGGGATATTGACCTGTATGTTTCATACTTGCACATTTATATTGTTGCCTTACACTTACACTGTAAGTAACATGTTGTGTTTATGTGATGTCATTTGGAGATGTTTAAACACAATGAGAAAATGCATTAGCATTCACGCTAGCGTTAGCATACACAGTAGCGTTAGCCATACTAGCCTGTATACATGCTTATTGCAGAGCATTAGCTTTATTTACCTTGTTTACACTTAGCGGTCCTATGTGACAATCTGTGTATGTTACACTTGCATGTATGAGATCATTAACCTGTTAAGCCCCAAAGCCCCCCTCGGCAGGGGCTTTTTTTTTACGACACTGTGTCTCAGGGCATCTTAATATTTAAGAACCTATTAATGTGTTATACCAGATTAACGGGAAGAATCTCAGCTAACTGACGATACAAACCATTTTTACCAAAACAAAACACAAGTCTCATAAGAAGCATCTAAATGACCCCTGAGCGAAAATGCTAACGCACTTTGGCACAGAACTCAAGATAAAAGATACCCTTATTACTTATCGTAGCTGCACATACAATATATCCGATTAAAGCTGAGGTTCCACAGATTATTTAGGTATATATATCATCACTGAGTGATCCAAACTCACGATAGGGGAAGCGAACACAGACATCACAACACGTACCTTTGCATAGCTTTTACGGGAGATCCTCTCACCGTAGCTGTCAATCAATCAATCAATGTTTCAATCAATCAATGTTTATTTATATAGCCCAATATCACAAATGTTACATTTGTCTCAGTGGACTTTACAGTTTGTACAAAATATCAGTATGACAATACGACACCCTCTGTCCTTAGACCCTCACATCGTACAAGGAAAAACTTCCGGAGAAAACCCACAGTTTAAAGGGAAAAATGGGAGAAACCTCAGGGAGAGCAACAGAGGAGGGATCCCTCTCCCAGGACGGACAGACGTGCAATAGATGCCGTGTGTAAATTGAAAAGATAATACATTTGCAACATAGGTAGTCCAAATGTTTGGAAATGCATGTGTGTATAATAGGAAGATGAATCCACGAGGATATCCATCCAGGACCTATGATCCAGGACCACAGCCACGACTCAAGATCCAGGGCTCGCGATCCAGGACACAGGACCGCAGGATCATCCATGTCTCCGGATCCCAGCGTATATAGACACCAAAAAGAAAGACATTTGGGGAAGCTGGGTTAATCGGAACATGAGAGTACACAGGTATAGACAGAGAGAAGGAAGAAGTAAGATGTCCCCCGACAAACTAAGCCTATATCAGCAAAACTAGGGGCTGGATCTAATCAGCCCTAACTATAAGCTTTATCAAAAAGGAAGGTCTTAAGCGCACTCTTAAAAACGGATAGGGTGTCTGCCGCCCGAACACAAACTGGAAGCTGATTCCACAAATGTGGAGCTTGATAAGAAAAGGCTCTGGCTCCCATTGTACTTTTAGAGACTCTAGGAACAACCAACAACCCTGCATTCTTGGAACGCAATGCCCTAGTAGGACAGTAGGGTATAATGAGTTCTTTAAGGTAAGATGGCGCCTGCCCATTAAGGGCTTTGTAGGCGAGAAGAAGAATTTTAAATTTTATCCTGTGTTCTATAGGGAGCCAGTGTAAGGCAGCCAGAACAGGAGTAATGTGGTCCCTTTTCCTAACTCTGGTTAGTACACGAGCCGCAGCATTTTGAATTAGCTGAAGCGACTTGACTGACTTCTTGGTACACCCTGATAATAAAGAGTTACAATAATCCAGCCTTGAAGTAACAAATGCATGGACTAGTTTCTCTGCATCGTTTTGAGGCAAGATATGCCTGATTTTTGCAATTTTTGCAATGTTACGTAGATGGAATCTGATCAAAAGACTTGTTCAATGGCATTAAAACGAGAAAAAACGTGGCTGAATCGGTTAATCCATAGGTTGATAATGTTTCTGTGTAATAATGTTTTTTAATTTATAATCCATAATTCCATTTGTATGTAAAAATCGGAGAGTAAAAGTTAGCTGCTAATGGTAGCCACCAGAGTTATCGCAGCTTCCGGTTTTGTCAGTCTCACACACACACATTACCAAATAAGGAGTATGTGGGAGTTCCCCTCGATTCCATTGGCTCTGACGGTTAGAAAGAGATGTCAATCAACAAAATTGAGCCAGGGGGGCCAGAGATAGGTCAAATCCACCCAAATGACCCCAGAAGTGTTTTCTTTTGCTAAATATCTCTAAAAAGGTCAAAATTCACTTGTTTTGCATCAATCTTGATACAGGGTACTTATTATATGTTGTAGTTTGGATTCCTAAAGCTTTTAGTCTACCATCCCATCATTCAAGGGTGGTTTTCACTATAAGTAATTTTTTTTTTTTGGACAGACACAATCATTTAATTTGTTTTACTATGTTCAATCTGAATTTACTTTAAAATAAAAGCATCTATATTGATTCTGACACTTCTACATCCAACTCACAGGTGTAACCTTGCTTTGAGAAAAAAGATTATTAATTTAACCCTTTTAGAAGTGAAGATATGGTCATTTGTTCTGGGAATGTCATTTTCGAGCCTGAGACCTGAAAAACAGGCTCGGGGCTTAACAGAGTGCCTTGTAACTTATTTTTTTATAGTTTCACTCCGTTTGAATGTCAGTGGACTACAAATAAGTCAATAAAGGAGCATGGCTGCTCATTCCCTGGCTCTCAAAAGAGTTTGGCTGGCTGTTTAATCTATGTTCAACCATACTTGCCAACCCTGAGACCTCAGAAATCGGGAGCATTTCAAAACCACCGCGGCCTTTCAGTTGCGCATGCTACTAAAGAGACGCGCTACCATGGAAACCAAACAATGGTGTAGCTGTATTAAAGTCAGAGTGGAAACAATCCTGAGTAAATCTGATTTTGTCAGAAATCGGGAGAAATGCGGGAGAAATATGACCCCGGGAGGAAACCGGGAGGGGGCAATGAAATCGGGAGTTTCCCGCGAAAATCGGGAGGGTTGACAAGTATGAGTACAACATAAAGAGAACAGTACATCTATTGTGTAAGTACATACAAGCAGGTCACACAGTATGATCAGTGATCACAAATACATAACATCTGTTCAAAATCTGTTTTTATTAAAAAAGTACAGGCTGCATATGTGTTCTCAGCCTTGGAGAAACTTGACATGTTTTGGTATGTGTCTGAACCTCTCTTTATTAATAAAACAGATATTTCAACGTGTGCCTACTTTGTTCATACTGTTGAGGTTACTTTCAGTAGTTGTGTGCTATAATGTATTTACAAAGTGTGAAGAGGAGGCAATTAAGTAGGGAACCTGTTCAGGTCAATTAGAGTCAAACTACTAGCGTATTGGTTATGAACAAGACTTCACTTTAAAATAGGGAACATATATAAATACCTAATTTTGAGTTATTGAGACACAATTAACACTTATAGTTTCATGTCTTGTTACATAAGAATAGATCATATTTGCTAAGTGTTATTATGGGAGAATTACTATTCTTGGGGTACTACTGCCTTATTAGGCCCATATTGAGCAGAGCATATTAAGACCAAAACTCATATACAACAACTTCCTAGAAGAATATGGTCATGTAGAATAATGCATTAATAAGTGTTTTATAATGACTAATAAAGAGCCAATATACTGCTAATATGCATTTCAATCAGGAGAGATGTGATGTATGAAATACATGTTTATTACCGGGACGCATGGTATAAGAAAATGATGATTGACAGATTACAACAATGAATTAACTGATGTTTGGAGATTAGGCCCCGGTTTGTAGGATGATCATTCGGGAGGGGAAAACCGCTCCGATGAACCCCCCCGGGGTCTAGACACTGGTGGTGGTGATAAGTGGTTCGGTCTGGTCTGAAGGAAGAAGGATTAGCTTGGCCCTGAATTAGGAGACAGGAGGCGAAGGGGTGGAGGAGGGTTGTGCGTTGACACCTGAAATGACAACTAACAGAGAGGGAAGAGCAGATTTAAAGGGGTTAGCAGGTGCGATGATTGGCTAGCTGGGGAGTAACGCCCCTGATTACTTAATGGAAGAGGAGATTGAAGTGACGTGTAACACCAGGGGGTATTGGTCTTCCTCATTGAACTTGCGCTAAGCTTCATGTTAATTAGCAACTAGTTGATGGTTAATTTGTGTACCTTAATATAAGGTGTTACCGGTTATTTACTTAACATAGGTCAACAGTGTATGTTTGAGTGTGTGTGCAGTATAGACTTCAGAGGAAATGTGTGTGTACAGCATAGACTACAGGAAGTTGTATATTTTGGAGATAAGTTAGTAGCATTCTGTCATCATGTAGTTGAAATGAAAAATACCAGTTTATGTGCTAAAAATAAATGCTTCTGATCAACAAAGAAAACTGGTGCCTGACTTTAACTTTTAAATATCTGCTTTATTATCCATTTGATTGATTGGATAAAGAAACAATCTGGAACTGATTCTTTTGTGTTCTTTGCTGAAAAATGTTTACACTTTTAGACGATGATTTAATTGAAAGGGTCAATTTATTGTTTCAGTTTTAATCATTATTTTTAGCAGTCGTTTTGTTCGGTGCAGTGAACTGAACTTTAGCTGCTCCGTGTTTACTCTACTGAGGAGTTTATTGCAGCCCTGAACCTGCAACCTTTTTTATTTTAGACGTTTACAGTTTCAAAATGTTACGTCTGCTTTGATTTACAAAGATGGTTTAACAACTTTGTTCTCAGCTGCTACTGTTGACAACTACCAAGCACCTATCTTCGGATTTGGGACTCACATCACATGCAATTTCAAGCCATTAAGTCACTGTTTCCATTGTTCAAACATTATATTTTCTCACTCTTTCACAAATAAACATAAATTACTTGAAAAAACGAAATAAAGTTAACTTATCAAGGCACAATGGAGGATTAAATGTTAGAATCATGACCATTATTTCTGGAAAACTATAGATAATTTGTTGAAATACTTTATAGTTATAACAATAAACTCTCTGTAGACAAACTCTGAAATTTGTTTCACCAATTGGTCATTGTTTGCGTAAAAACAAAATTGCCTGCAAATGTCGCTAAATAAAAGGCAGTTTTTTTACAGTGAAAGTCATAAAGCATTAAAACTCAAGTTAGAAGGACAGGAGATGTTGCGGGTATTATGTGAATGCAGCATAAACTAGTGTATGCTGATTGATGCAATATGGGAAATGTAGACCTGACCATTCTTCTTCTAATTTGCCCTTTGTGCGGAGGTGCAATATTAGATTACTTGAAAACTCCTTTTTGCAATTACTTCAAGGTTATATTTTAGAAAAGTATTTGACCCCAGGTTAGAACTATTTTTGTTTAATCGTTCTGTGCCAATATGTCCTTACGTGAGAGCATAAGTCGCAGCCCTTTGAACCATGTGACTCCCTGTTCCAACAATGACGCAGATTGAACCCTGGCTCAGTTTACAAACCATCAAGTCCTGACCAGCACCTGTCTGTGTTCCTCTGCTCGCCTAAATAAAACATGACTGATTTTTGGCTTTGTTTTTACCTCCAAGGTGGTCCTTTAATGTGTTATCAGAAACGCTGTCACAATATCTGTTTTATCTGCAGGATTATCATCAAGATATCTATAGAAAAATAATGCTATCAGTCAAAGTCAACTTAGTTTATTGTTTGTTTTGTCTCTTTTTTGGTTTACAGTATAATTTACATTTAAAATGTAACCATAACTGGACAAAAACTAAAATTACACTAAGATAAAGAGGCACAGATTTATTATGGCTGTATTATTTACAATATATAGTTTGTGGTGTACCGCAGTTACTTACTTAAACGTACTTATTGGATGCTGTAGTAAAAGTAATAAAATAGCTCCATTTCAATTGGTGCAAGGGGACAAATAACAGTATCTAATTGATTTGCAATATTTAGATCTCCATTTTGTTAATTCATTTGAAAATTGGAAATGAACAAAGCAATATCATAGTTGATTTCGGCCGCTTGAAAAACAGATATGTGATATGGTCTTTAAAACAGTCTCAGTTAGGATGCCTATAGATGGACATCTTGAGGCGGTCAAGATCACACTTGGACAGAGCTGTTTGTTCTATTAATAAATTAGCACAACTACTTAGTGCTGAAACTCTACGCTGATTTCTTCCTTCTGTTTGACTCCTTAACAATGTTATCCACATTTCCCAAAACTAGCCCCGGTCAAATGTGAATGGGTGACGCTGACCCAGCATGCACTCAGAGGGTCCGCGGGTAATGTCTCTTTAAATTCTCACTGTCACTTCCCTCAACAGGTGTTTTTAATTTACACAAGATACTCAAGTGTTTGAGTTTTATCACCTCCTTTCCTCTGTGATATTGTGGGGATGCTATGTGCGACACTAAATACCACTGTTGGTGGACAGAGAGGAGTCTATTTTTGTGGGCCATTCACACTAGGCAATGACACTATAAATCTGATTTCTGGTAGTCTAGGAGTCCATTGCTGCCTCCCTCACACACACCTTTCTTCAGTGTGGAGGCCTAAGGAGTTGTTTCAGCTTCACTAAGGTACAGAGTTGCTTGTATGTTTTAGAATAAACTTGGTAGGCATGTGGACATCATCTGGGAATTGGGAGTAATTTCTCAGCATGCTGTGAGTTAAAACAATGAACTTGTAATAAGGAAAATCTTTTATTCAGATTATTGCTTGACTTGACTTTGTTGTATTATTGGAATTCTGTTGTAATTAACGTCAATTATAACATTGTCAGTTTGCATGCCTGTGGATTATCTGGCCATTCACCTTTTTTGCCACCTATGCAGAGACTCTTGTGAGTTATGCACGTCTACTGACCCGGCACACACACTTTGAATGTGACACAAATGCTTTTACATTTTTGGAAGATGTATCCTAAACCGATGCATACTAAATCTGCACTGGACTTATAATTACATTTAGTTGTAACAGGTTTTTTAGGGTGGTCCGTAGTGCCATGTACATTTTCAAATTCATTTATTTTAAGCTCCAACCAGCGACATTTGTTATGATAGTCAAGAAAACTCTCCTGGTGAATTTTATTCAGATTCCAACAACATTTACCCCTCCCTCATCAACCTTGAAGTTTAGCCTCACGTAGGGTGGTCCTTCAAATTGAAAGTCGGAAAGTCTAAGCTCCAACCCCCAGAATTCATTAGTCAAGAAAACTCTCCTGGTGAATGTATTCCTCAATCTGACAACATTTACCCCTCCCTCATCGACCTGGGCTGCCACACCAGCAGCCACGGTGCTGCAACTGAGGCTAAACTTCAAGGTTGATGAGGGAGGGGTAAATGTTGTCAGATTGAGGAAACAATTCACCAGGAGAGTTTTCTTGACTAATAGAATGAATTCTGCCGGTTGGAGCTTAGACTTTCCGACTTTCAATTTTAAGGATCACCCTAATGTTTTTACATTTGGAACAATAATCATTTCATCCTTGTGATTCTCTTTATTTGGATGAAGTATATTATTCTGGGTTATTACTTAGAAAGCTAAATGTAAATTATGACAGAAGTACTTTGGTAGGTTTAGAAAAAGCACAACAATCGTAAACCAGCGCTGGGGCAACAGTAAATAACTCTTTGCCGGCTTAATGGGCCAGTGAATGTTTGGGGTGGGTGAAATACTTTGACAAGGGAGGTTAAAACAATCATCAATCTTTAGAAAACAGCTGACTTCACTCTGTAAGCATGATGGTTTAAAGTTATCAAAGTCACAGTTTTCACGTTCTGCAAAAATACTTATTTTCTTTTCCCTATTCTAGTGCTGGAAATAAAGACAATCATGGCTGAGTGAGTATAATTGCTTCTGGTTTATTTGATTGTGTTCATTGATAACCTTAGTATACTGTAAACTATGTTTTGATATGTAACTATCTTTTTCTCTCTCTTTGTGAATGCTTCAACAGAGTGAGTATTCAATCTCTTTCCTTCAATCCCTATTTTTTGTTTTTCTATCTATAAATGCAATTTAAAAAGATCATATGCAATTTGCTGTATGTATATTTATATGGAGTGTTTCTTATGTCTGAATTATAGAAACAAAAATCAAAGATCTCCTCCTCTCGAAGGCTGGGGTTGAAGGTACGTTTTTCTTTATTTGAGATGAAATATACACTTTATGTTAGATGCTTTATTAATTATGATGAAATTGACTTGAGACATTGGAGTGCATTACTTTGTATGCACTTTAAGAACAATAGTAATATAGCTTCTTTTTTTAATTTTTTAAAATGTACTAAACTCGTAAAAACGTTGGATATTGAGGACTATGTTTTACTTGGTCAAGAGATCCCAATAAAAGCTCAAAGTTATTTCCTTATTTTGATGTTTTGTTCTGTAGATCAGACTTCTGACAGTGGCAGCTCAGATGCTGCAGGACGAGACGGAGCAGAAGCTGAAGGAGAAAGAAGCGGCTCTGGCAGAAAGAGTTCCTCCTCTTAGCATGTCTGGTCAGTCTCTGCAAGAGCTTCAGGTATTTACCTTTATTCACATCATCAAACACTCTCTCACTTATCCAATTCTTTCCATTTAAAGTGGACCTATCATGCTATATTTGAATAATATATTGTAGGGCCATACCATATAAAACATGTCTGTGAAGTTTTTTTTTCAAAATACCAAACAGATCATGCATTTTAGCATGCCTCATTTAGCTCTATTTGCTGTATTCCAGCCCTGTTTTTGCAAGGGCTGATTCTGTGGCAAATGAGCTGCAGCTGACCACGCCCCCCTGCAAAGGAGGGGGGCGTGGCACGAGCGTCATGTTACCATGTTGTTACCATGCCACGGCAACCTCTCATTCCCCTGATAGGTGGAGAGTTGGCCATATAGGCGGAGCTCCTCGTTTCTGACGTCAGAGATATTTAAAATCTGTATCAGTCTGTATCAGATCCGTTGCAGCCCCGTTTTTAGAGATTTGGGTATGGAGGAAAAGAGAGAGGGTTGTGTTTTCTGACACCTGGTGAGTTCCCTGACACACCGGGGACACATATTCATGTATAAAAGACGTACTAAAGTGCATTTTGCATGATAGGTCCCCTTTAAGTTTATCATGATATTCTGACACCATTAGAGGGTGTGTTTCTCCTTTTCTTACAGGATTTTTGCAGAGACTTGCAGCACAAGATCGATGTTGTAGATGAGGAGTGGTACGATATCGGTCTCAAGGTGTCCAAAAATGAGAAAGAGGTGAGCATCTCGACTAAATAGAAAGATAAAGTGATACAAGTGGACATGTATGTATAGTTTATCCATCCAGTAACTTTACTATGAACACAGGGTCACACCATAAAAGAGCTTTAAAGGTAGGGTAGGTAAGAATGGAGAAACCAGCTCGAGTGCGCTAGAATTTGAAAGTCCACAGCCGAACAATCTGCCCCTTCCTTACAGAGCCCCTCCTGCAACACACACGAACGCGCACATGACCAATGAGGGCACGAGATAAGTTTGTGCACAGATGGAAGGCTGACAGGCAGGTAGGCCATCCAGTTATTTTAGCCGGGCCGGCTCAGATGATTGGTCGTGCTTTTTACAACGCCACGGCTTCCACAGATGAATTTTTTGTATGTATTTATTGTCAAACCATTTAATATATTCATTGCTATCGGGATGTTAAGAGCATTCCATGGAATATAACAAAAAGTGTTTCTGAAGTGAATTACCTACCCCACCTTTAAGTGAATAGACACTGCCTCCGAGTGGCAGCACAGAGTCATAACAGAAACTAATGCTTAAAGCCTGATGTACTCTTATAGCATTCAACATACAGTATATAAATAAGGGTTAGATCATCTGCAGCAAGATTAGCTTTTATCAAATATGTGGTATTGAGCGATCTGAGTTATTAATTGATTATTTGAACACACATATACAAACAAAATCTGAATAGTTTAGGACCCTAGAAACTCAAGATCCACGTATAAGCTTTTGACCACAACTTGTTTAATCTTATTCAACTGTATCGCCGGTGGAAGTCTGCAAGAGTTGTTTGATGGTTTGAGATTTGTCTAAATATATTTCAAGGCTGCGTCCAACTCTCAATTTTGGATAAATAACAAATAGACATATTGATAAGTCTCAGTGTTTATAAATCCATAATGGATGTGAAGAAGTGATCTGGTCGAAAATAACTACCCTTTGGTTTCATGTAAATGAATCAATACTGTAGTAGTTTGGGTTCATTCTTGACTCACAGTGGTGGAATGGCATCAGCACGTGACTTTTTTCTGAATTGATCCCCTGAACAGATTGAAAACATGAAACTGAAGATCACTGAGATCCAGAGTAAGTTCAAGAAGCCGACCCTGAGGAGAGTGAAGATCTCAGCTGAAGCCATGCTGAGCGTTCTGCTGGGCTCCAAACACAAGGAGACCATCGACTTCAAGGCCAGTCTCAAAACGGTCAAGAAGGAAGAGGAAAAGGTACGCCTGGCTTTTGCTTCAGGGTCATGGAAACCGTCAGGTTACAGCCCATTGGATTCAAATGATCTGTTTTCTCTTGCCTGTGTTTCATCTGTGATTTGTTATGATTCCAACAGAAGCATGTGTAAATAATCTGTTGCAGTGTTTAGTGCAGGAATGTATTACTTATTCTTATATTTACAAGCAAATGTATTCTCCAACACAGTGTGTGTATTTGTGTTGTACAATATGGTTGCAAATACTTATGTTTTAATCACTTTCAAATCATCATTTTTTTCACCCCACAGAAAGAGGAGGTGACTGACTGGCGTAAGAACGTGGACGCCATGTCTGGTATGGACGGCAGGAAGAAGATGTTTAACGCCGGCCAGTAGATTCTGTATCAATATTGGATCATTCAATGGATTGATGGATCATTACAGCCCTTTTTGTTTTAATAATTGCTTAACTTTGCTGACTGTCTTACCTTTATTATATTGATTGAGGAATTAAAAGTTGGACAACTACCCTTAAAACCAGGATGGACTTGCTCGTTTTAATATTATAGTTATAAAGGAGAGCAACTGTTTATCTAAAGCATATTTTAAGTTGAGGATTTAGAGAATAGTAAAACGGATTTCTTAGTCACTTACAGCTTTGCATTAGAGTTGTGCCTGTAGAATAGAGTATAGAGGAGAGTATATAGAATAGAAAGCCTTTATTGTCATTGTACAAAAAACGAGATTTGTAGTACAACGCTGTCACAAGTGCAGACAAACAATAAAAACACGCTAGGGGGGAATAAATAGTTAAGAACAATGGCGTGAAAAGCTATAAAGGGAATTTTTAAAAAAACGCATATAAGTAAAGTAATTGAAAGAGTATATCACTTGAGACTATAGGCTTGGTGGCCTGAGGTAGAAACTGTAGAACTGTAGTTCTCCTCTGTGTCCATGTGATGGCAGCAGAACTCTTTAAACCATCTCTCAGACACTTGTAGAGCTACAGGATAATATATTGAATGTGGAGAGACATTGTTTGTAATAAACAACTGCTAGTTTGTTCTCTGCTGTGATATATGTATATCAAGCTTGTCAGACATTCAACATATATTGCCTATTAAATGCTGAAGATTAAACAGCATGATTGCAGTCTGTGTCTATGTTATTTGAGTGGGCATATGTGATATTAATGTTGGTTGATGTACTTGATACAAACATGAAACCAGCAATAAATAAAACTATATCAATCCTGCCATTGTTTTTCTCATCTAACCGATTTAAATGTATTTGGGAACAACTTCAATTTCAAACCTAACTTTGGCTCCTTTGACCTCCACCACCCGTCTTCCTTAACGAGGAGACCCCCGTCTCCTCTTCTCCTCCACATTAAGAAAGCATCACAGGAGGACATTCCCAAGAAAGATTCACACCTCATACATGTGAGATGTGAGGGACGCAGTGCAAGAATGGTGCGGACAGAGGGTCTATTTTAGTGAGCCACTCACATGGCCACTGGAATCTATATATCTACCCTCTTTCTGCGCTTCTCCTCTCAGAAAAAGACGCCTTTGAGTATCTGTCTCCTGCTAAGGTAAGGGGTTTTGTTTTGAAGTATTAGGATTTTTATTGCAAGACAAAATCATATCAGTTTATTAGAAATGAGAAAAGAAAGTGTAATTTTTCAACTCCAAAACAGCTTGTTTGTTTGTCCACTTATAATTCCTTACAGCTGACTGTTTTCTTTCTAAAACTATCTCACTTTACAAACAATTCTTCTTACACTGGAGTCAAGGAGGAGAGTCTTTTTTGCTTAGATCAAAAAATCAGCTGGTTTAAGTTTTACATAACTAATCACAGTGTGGATTTATTATATGTATGTCTTTGCAACCTTGTCACATTGATTATTATTTTGTCATTTCATTGTATTGAGCTGTACATTTAAGAATATGTTTGCAGTTAAAATACAGGGATACAAAATATTAAATAAAAACAACATGAATCAGGTCACTATTACACCAACCATTATGGTCTTGATCGATGATTTGATTTGATTTTTGGCAATGTTTGAGAGAGTATTTTTGAAGGTGTCAGTTTGACCTCTTGACAATGTCATACATTGTTTGTGTCCTCTCCTATACAACTGCAACCTATAGGATGTCTTAATCCAATGTGTTGAATGTTGCTTTGCTTCTGTTAAAGTACCTTAGTTGAGCTTCATGTGTGTAAAATACAGTAGTCTTATTCCTTTCTTCTCTAGATAAAGGGTAAACATACAACTGCAACCATGTCTGAAGGGTAAGTAGCTATGTCTTATGTACTTATCACGCAAATTATATTAAAAAAAGTTCAACGAGTGTAACAAATTGCACCTTTTCTCTTTCTCTTCTTGAAATACATCACCTTCTTAATTGGATAAGGGGTTCGGTAAGTTGATTTTACTATGAAAAAGTCATGTACCTTGACTATTTGTGGAATTGATTGACTTAACACTTGTATAATAAGGAAATACTGTAAAAATACAATATAATGAAACGTTTAAATATGAAGGGTAAAGTCAAATTCAACTCAGGCTGTAGTCAGTATTGCACAGAGTGTTATTGTGTTGGGTGTTGAATTGTAAAGAGACTAATGTGCAAAACCTGCATGTACATAGAAACTGTGTGCTGCTTTATATTGAAATGTTTTCTAGAGATTTGATATGTATGACGTCTTTTTTCCAGAAACCAAAGCCAAAGATCAGTGCATCTCGCAGACTGTTCTTGAAGGTAATGTATGGCAGTGTGAAAGCAAGGCTTCAACATATTCTCTGGTTGACTGAAGTGTAATTCTTTACATGTATGTACACCAGACCAAGCTGCTAAAGAAGGCCATGACTTTGCTGGAAAACGACATACAAATGAAAAAAGAGGAACGAGAGAGAGTCCTCTCTGAGAGAGTCCCACAACTGCAGCTGTCCAGCCTGTCTCTGCAGGATCTACAGGTAGCCTACATTTATCATTGAGTCATTTCACTCCATATAATTACATATATTTGGGGAGTTTTGGTTCTAAGTCAACAGTAAATTACTGTCTAAACACTTTGAGCAGATCGCTTTTTCCATATCGCCTTCAAATGTCTGGCAGGCGTTACCGCAGCATCCGGACAAAAACCACCAGATTCAGAGACAGTTTCATCCCATAGGCAATAAGACTGCTAAACAACTGAACTGCTGAAACAACATCCATAACATTCATCTGCTACTTAGTAATTATTTATCTATTTATCTAATATATCATTCCAATAGCTTGCATATAGACTCTTATTTCACTATTTAACTTTTTTTAAACTATTTTTGTTTTTGTATTTACTTTTTAATATTTACTTACTATATTTGTCTGTTTATCTGTATTATTGTGTTGCACTGTTGGAGAAGCCTGTGACCTAAGATTTTCATCGACATAACTACTCTGTAGCTATGTTCATATGACAAATAAAGAACATTGAACCTTGAACCCTAATCGTTATCTATCCGCAAGCAGGTGCCCAATTACAATCAAGGTGAATGTTATACGTTTTTGGAGCTCAAAGCATTTCAACTTATATTAAAAGAAAACCTCAACAGCAATGCCACCTGCCAAACACAACATTTGTATTCAGAGTTTTTCAGAATAATCTTCAGACCTCAATGTCAACACTTTAAGGGCCAAGTCCTCAGATAAATTATAAATGTATAAATAAACATTCTACAACCATTTATATAAATTATTATGGCATGTTTTATAAATCATTTTGAGAGCATTTGCATATTGCAGAACTAAATAAAGTGTGGTGTACTGGAGAAGTGTTTTGCTATGTGTTTTTATTGTGATATGCTTAGAACAAATCCCTGCCCATGCTGCCCTGTCTTTGTGTTTGAATTGTTACTGTATCAGTGTTTCTATCAAGTCATATGGGCAAGTTATAAATTCAGGGAATTGTTACTTAAATGAGTGTAATACTTTATAGGTTTCTATCAACAGAATTTTTGTAAAGAGCTGCACCAGAAGATTGATGTGGTTGATGAAGAGCGGTACGACGTTAATTCTAAAGTGTCGAAATGTAGTATTGAGGTAAGCCATCTTTGTGAATTACTGCTTGAGTTCTATCCTTTTTCACAAGCATACTGTATAAGACACACACATTGTTTGTCCCCAATATTTGAGGGTGTGTCTGTCATTTGTTTTGGGAAAAAGATACAGGACCTGTCTCAGAAGATCTTTGAGTTGAAGGGCAAGATGAAGAGGCCGGCCCTGAAGAGGGTGAGGGTCTCAGCTGACGCCATGCTGGGGGCTCTGCTGGGCTCTAGGGTCAAAGAGTCCGTGGACTTCAAGGCCGCCCTGAAGACTGTGAAGAAAGAGGAGGAGAAGGTAAGGGCTGCTGTTTCATTATTATAGTCAATATTACTATAAAATCATCAGTTTCTATCTTACTTAATGTATCTAACTTGTACTGTTATTCTGTTATGCACTGGTAGTGTTACTTCTTATACACTTTAAGTTCACACTCTTTTGTATTTTTATCCTTATGTTTTTGTAATTATTGAGCAATATCTGGCAAATAAATTCATTCAGGGCTTAATAAAGTTATATTCTCTCTTCATTCACTGAGAATAGTCCACTCTGTCAGGGCTCGGTTTTTTTGTCCTGTTAAAACACATCACATATTAGATAACAAATATTATTTTCCTTGCTAAAATAACAGTTTTAGCAAGGAAGCTATGAAATAATACTTCGTCATTACACATCGATTGTAGTCCAGGCTGTAGGTTTTATTTTGACTTTAGAAACGACACATTTGATAAAAAATAAAAATAAAATTAGCACTAATTCTTAATATAAAGATAGAGCTGTGAAACTTGCTTAAAAAAGGTCAGAATTAGAAAGAGTGACAACGTTTTTAAAGTATGTGTAAATAATCTGTTGCAGTGTTTAGTGCAGGAATGTATTTCTTATTCTTATATTTACAAGCAAATGTATTCTCCAACACGGTGTGTGTATTTGTGTTGTACAATATGGTTGCAAATACTTGTGTTTTATTCACTTTCAAATCATCATTTTTTCACCCCACAGAAAGAGGAGGTGACTGACTGGCGTAAGAACGTGGACGCCATGTCTGGTATGGACGGCAGGAAGAAGATGTTTAACGCCGGGCAGTAGATTCTGTGGTGAATTTCTTTATGAAAATGTTTGCTGCTCTAAAATGTGACTATTGTTTACTTTATAACGACAGTGAATTACGTAAAGATCGGGTTGACAAGTAGGTTTTGGCACAGGTCATAAACATATCATAACTTTTGGCTGTTCAGTTCCCCTGTCCCCATGTGACTGGCTTGTTTATTGACCTATGTTATATTCAACAATAAACCGGCCTAAATCATCTGCTAAATAATATGTGTCTTTTAAATCATGGCTTTAGATGACAACATAAACACATTTGCTTGAATTTAATGATGGGGCGAGTTTTTGGTTCATGAAGTTAGATAAAGTAAGCATCGTGGAAAATATGGCATTAAACTCATACAATTCACACGTCTTCTCTTCAATATGTCTATCAAGTAATAACATCTAAATGAGATTGCTCTAATGAGAAAAGTCATCTTTGTCTTAAACTGGAAATATGTTTAAGTATTGTCACACTTGTAGTTGTATGAATCATTTAAGGGTCTGATGGTAAACTGTATATGATTTTAGCAAATTAGATTTAGAATTTCCTCATGTGGTTAAATGACCTATTAACATAACAGGTGCTGGTTTACACAAAACGTATTAGATGTAATCAGAAATACAGTTGGGAAACTACTTCTGCTGTTATATGGGAGTTCATCCCTGTAACCCAATTCTGTATTATGGGACATTGTACGGTGGCTGAGAAGTGCAATCGACAATTACAAAGTGTGAAACACTTTAACAAAGCTTGAGACGAATTTATATTTTCTAAAACAAATTTACATTAGCGAAACACTTTTACCAAAGAAAAAACTATTTAACAAGATGCGAAACACTTTTACAAAGCTAGAGACAAATTTACATTTTATTAAAAAAAATTAAATGTTATAAAAACTAAATTACAAGTGTTGAAACACTTTAACATTTGCCGAAACACTTTAACATTTGCCGAAACACTTTAACAAACTAGATAATCAAACCGGAAAGGGAATGCCCATCATACCAGAAGTGACGTGCAAGTGATTGACAAACTTAAGTTTGTTTTGGCTGATAGATCGCCGGTACCTATGGACGGCACGAGTGTGTTTATGGTCGTTAAACATGTTTTGTCCGTTCTGTGGAAACCACCTGGGCCAAGTGACATTACATTATTACATTACATTGCATTTAGCTGACGCTTTTATCCAAAGCGACTTACAATAAGTGCGTTCGACCAACAAAATACAAACTTGAAGAAAACAGAATCATATAAGTACATCAGGTTTCATAGAGCAACAACATTTCAAGTGCTACTCAACTGGCTTTAGATAAGCCAGTCCTTTATTAGTATATAAGTGCTTTGTTAATAATTCTATCGCTCGAAGTGGAGTCGAAAGAGCTGAGTTTTCAGTCTGCGCCGGAAGATGTGTAGGCTTTCTGCTGTCCTGATTTCAATGGGGAGTTAATTCCACCATTTTGGAGCCAGGATAGCAAACCCACGTGTTTTTGCTGATGGGAACTTGGGTTCCCCTCGCAGTGCGGGTGCAGCGAGCTGTTTGGCCGATGCAGAGCGGAGTGCACGTGCTGGGGTGTACAGTTTAACCATGTCCTGGATGTAGGAAGGGCCAGATCCATTCGCAGCATGGTACGCAAGTACCAGTGTCTTGAAGTGGATTCTAGCAGTTACCGGAAGCCAGTGAAGGGAGCGGAGGAGCGGAGTGGTGTGGGAGAATTTAGGAAGGTTGAAGACCAGACGAGCCGCTGCATTCTGGATGAGCTGCAGAGGTCGGATGGCACATGCAGGTAGACCAGCCAGGAGGGAGTTGCAGTAGTCTAGGCGTGAGATGACGAGAGTCTGGACCAGAACCTGCGTCGCTTTCTGGGTCAGCTGGGGACGTATCCTCCTGATGACCCTCATTCATGCATTCATCTCCTCCCGGTTGGATTACTGCAACGGAGTCCTGTTCGGGGTTCCCAGTAAAGCCCTGGACAGGCTCCAGTATGTGCAGAACTCGGCTGCCAGGGTGCTCACTCACACCAAGCCCTGGCAGCACATCACCCCCACCCTGATCCACCTCCACTGGCTCCCAGTCAAGCACCGTATCACCTATAAACTCCTTCTTCTGACTTACAAATCCCTCCATGCCCTCGCCCCCCAATACCTGTCTGACCTTCTCCGCTACCACACTCCATCCCGGAAGCTAAGATCATCTGGACAGGATCTCCTCTCCACCCCCCGCACCAGGTTGCGGACTTTTGGTGACAGAGCCTTCAGTGTGGCATCCCCCACCCTCTGGAACTCTCTCCCCCCCGAAATCCGCAGCGCCCCAACCCTGGACATTTTCAAAAAAGCCCTCAAAACGCACCTTTTTACCAAGGCTTTCGCCACTGTATAGTTAGTTTAATAGGTTTATTTTTCCGCTACTCCCCCCCCCCCTACCCGACTGGTAAAGCGACCTTGGGTTTCCTGAAAGGCGCTATAAAAATATTATATATTATTATTATTATTATTATTATGTTGTAGAAAGAGTGTATCTGCAGCAGCAGGTTGTTGCAGCGATGTTTGCAGTGAAGGACAGTTTGTTACCTAGGGTCACACCCAGATTCCTTGCAGTTTGAGTTGGGGAAACAATAGAGGTGCCAATGTTGATTGTTAGGTCAAAAGTGGGACAATCTTTTCCCAGAAGGAAAAGCAGTTCAGTCTTGTCAAGGTTGAGCTTGAGGTGGTGAGCAGACATCCACCGAGAGATGTCAGCTAGACAAGCAGAGATGCGTGCGACGACCTGGGTCTCTGAGCGGGGAAAGGACAGAATTAATTGGGTGTCGTCAGCGTAGCAATGGTATGAAAAACCATGCGGGCTAATGACAGATCTGAGCGAGTTTGTGTACAGGGAGAAGAGGAGGGGGCCGAGAACAGAGCCCTGAGGGACCCCTGTAGTTAATTGACAAGGGTCGGACTCCGACCCTCTCCAAGTTACCCTGTATGTGCGGTCTTTGAGGTATGAGGTGAGGAGGGAAAGTGCAGAGCCTGAAACTCCAAGTTGTTGGAGAGTGCGAAGGAGGATCTGATTATTCACCATGTCGAATGCAGCAGACAGGTCCAGAAGGATGATGACAGAGGAGAGGGAGGCTGCTTTCATGGTTTTGCTAATCACGATATACTTTCTTGTGTGCACGAGTCTAATGAAGGTAAACACATCGAAGGCTGTGTCTAAAAGGCACAGCTCCACTTCCTACTTGGCGAACCTGTAACTTTCTTGTGTGCACGAGAAAGTTACAGGTTCGCCAAGTAGGAAGTGGAGCTGTGCCTTTTACACACAGCCTTCGATGTGTTTACCTTCATTAGACAGCTAAAGATCAACTGCAGGCTGCTTCGTTTTAAACACACACACACACATCAAACTGCCCGATTATTCCCCCTATTACTCGTTTTATGAAGGAGATGTGCGGTCCACAAGGCGCATGACGTGTGTTTGTGCTGTGCTCAGCTCCGCTCTGTGTGTGTGTGTTTGGTGTGTTTGTGAATGTCCGACACCGGCATTTGTTTTCAAATTACCATGAACAGTAATTTACACACATCTGGCCAACTCCATAGTTATATGTGTGTTCCCAAATGAAATAAATGTGTTTAATCTTAACCTCGATGTAGTGCTCAGTACTGTCGGAGTGCAGGGGAACACTGCGGTCAACTCAGCCGTCTCTCGCGTTTGCTAGTCAAATCAGCAGCTCTCCATTTGTGAGTGTGCGATTAATTGGCCTAAACGGTAATTGGCCAAGAAGCGGCACTGATGCTAGTACAATAGTAAAATAATGCATGTTTTTGTGCTATATTTGCGATAAAAATACGTTTTACCTTAAAGGTGGGGTAGGTAAGTTTGAGAAACCAGCTCGAGTTCGCTAGAATTTGAAAATACACAACCGGAGAAAATCTGTCACTTCCTTATAGAGCCCCTCCTCCAACACACACGAACGCGCACATGACCAATGAGGGCACGAGATAAGTTTGTGCACAGATGGAAAGCTGACAGGCAGGTAGGCCATCCAGTTATTTGAGCCAGGCCGGCTAAAATAATTGGTCGTGCTTTTTACAGTATTACGGCTTCCACAGATGACATTTTTCTATGGATTTTTTGTCAAAGCACTTAAGATACTCATTGCTATCGGGATGTTAAGAGCATTCCATGGAATATAACAAAAAGTGTATCTCGAGCCGGTTTCTCAAACTTACCTACCCCACCTTTAAGTTCTTAATAAAACTGACACTGTTGGACTCAGTACTTGTTTGACTGCTACCAACAATAAAATGAAGTACTTTTACTGTGTACTTTTTCAGTTATTCTCTGTCAAACTCCAATCCTGAGAACAAATTCAAGCCACTTCTGCTATATTTGATGAGGGATAAAAAGATGTTTAGCCCTAAGTTCTTAATAAAATTGGTACTGTTGGACTCAGTACTTGTTAGACTACCAAAATATAATGAAGTACTTTTACCGTGTACTTTTTGAGTAATACTCTGTTAAACTCCCCTCCTGAGTACAATCATTCATGTATTTTGCTATATTTGTTGAGGGATAAAATGATTTGTTACCATAAGTTCTACATGAAATTGATACTGTTGGACTCAGTAGGCCTACTTGGACTACTAGCACAAGTATAATCAAGTATTTTTACTCTGTACTTTTTGAGTAATACTTGGTTAAACTCCTGTCCGGAGTACAATAATTCATCAATTTCATCAATTTCATGTGGAACTTTTTGCAAAAAATCATTTTATCGCTCATCAAATATACCTGAATACATGAATTATTGTACTCAGGACGGGGTTTGAGTATTACTCAAAAAGTACACAGTAAAAGTACCTCATTGTATTTGTGGTAGTAGTCTAACAAGTACTGAGTCCAACAGTACCAATTTTATTAAGAACTTATGGTACAAATTATTTGTATCGCAAATCAAGCAGAAAAAACATTATTATTATTAACATTAAGCATTATTTTATTCTTGTACTAGCGTCAGTGCCGCTTCTCGGCGGTTACCGTAAAGGCGCGAATAAAGGTGGGGTAGGTCATTTTGGAGAAACCAGCTCGAGTGCGCTAGAATTTGAAAATACACAGCCGGAAGAAATATGTTACTTCCTTACAGAGCCCCTCCTCCAACACATACGAACGCGCACATGACCAATGAGGGCACGAGATAAGTTTGTGCTCAGACCATCCAGTTATTTTAGCCGGGCCGGCTAAAATGATTGGTCGTGCTTTTTACAGTACTACGGCTTCCACAGATCACATGGATGTTTTTATGGATGTTTTGGAATATAACAAAAAGCGTATCTCGAGCCGGTTTCTCAAACTTACCTACCCCACATTTAATTGCGCACTCAAAAATGAAGAGCTGCTGATTTGACCAAGCAAACGCGAGAGACGGCTGAGTTGACCGCATTACCGGAACGGACGACAGTATCTTAATATCTTATGAAAATAAATGCGAGTGTCACACACACACACACACACACACACACACACACACACACACACACACACACACACACACACACACACACACACACACACACACACACACACACACACACACACACACACACACACACACACACACACACACACACACACACACACACACACACACACAGAGGAGATGGCGTGTATCGTGATGAGCAAGACCATGACACTTGGCCCAGGTGGTTTCCATAGAACGGACAAAACATGTTTAACGACCATAAACACACTCGTACCGTCCATAGGTACCGGGCGGTCGATCAGCCAAAACAAACTTAAGTTTGTGTCAATCACTTGCATGTCACTTGTTAAAGTGTTTCGGCAAATATCAAAGTGTTTCGGGAAATGTTAAAGTGTTTCGACACTTGTACATTTGTTTTATAGAATATAATTTTATTTTTATCAAATCAAAATGTGTCTGATTGATTGATTGATTGATTGAAAAGTTTATTAACAGCTTGTATATTGGGTACAGTACAGTACAGCTCAAAACATACAATTGTTAAGGGGATGCAGACCAGAGAAAGACTTTCGTCTTGTTTACATCAGGGTCCCCCATTTCCAATTCATCATGTCATTTAAGACATATAAGACATATTTGACATACAGATGGCTTATTTACAATTTACATACAGGTGGGTTTTTTACATACAGATTGCTTATTTACCATTTTAGATTTCGTTCTAATACATCCTAACCGGACATTAAAGACATACCAAGTCTACAGATATACAGTTAGTAACAGAGTCTAAAATGCGAGTATATACATAGATGGGGGGGAAGCTGTCCATTGAACGACAGGTTGAGATTTGTACCATTACCGGGGCCAGTTTTGCAATGCTCTCCCCCGAAGGTGCTCTTTAAGAGAGGTTTTTAAGGTAAGTATAGTTTTACTTTCCTTTACAGTTGTGGGAAGAGCGTTCCACCTTGATGTGGCATAATTGCGAAACGTGTATTCCCCCTTTTTTGTGCCAAATCTGGGTTTCACATGATTTGTGGAGCTCCCTCTGGTGTTATGATCATGGTATTCCTTGACCTTTCCTAGCTTTGTAAAAGTGTTTTGCATCTTGTTAATTTGTTTTTGTTAATGTTACATTGTTTTTTCTTTGGTAAAAGTGTTTCGCTAATGTAATTTTGTTTTATAAAATGTAAATGTGTCTCAAGCTTTGTTAAAGTGTTTCACACTTTGTAATTGTCGATTGCCCTTCTCAGCCACCGTACGTTGTTTAGTCACAAACAAATCACTGAGAAAAATGAATATTAGTAGCTTTTAAATAATAGGAAAATATGGCCCCAAGTGCGTAACTGTCAAGGAAACAGAACGGTGTATAAAGTTCTTGTTTGAGTGAACAACAATGTGGCAGTTTGACTATTTACCCAAAATAGTCGTAAAACAAGTAAAACAAAAGTCTACAAACTGTTTGTCCACACACCTAGATCATTTTAGGCGGGTATAAGCTCTGGCTGAAACAAAGTTAACTTAAACTACTGCCTTTCTCTTACAAACACCATAAATCCTCTCCTAACTTCGAACCAAACAACAAAACATCAACAGTTAGCTAAACAGTACAGTACCTCATAAATTCACCCATGTTTAACGGTCACTCCCCCTTATTTCCCTCCTTCCTCAACGACGTGCTTGGCCGTTATTGCCACCACTCCTAATATGGGCATAGCATTTGACAAAAGTACCACCCACTTTTGATCTGTGCCATTCTGATTGGGGGAGAGGAATATCAATCATCCACTGGAACAAATGCTGTACATGGCCGGCCAAACACTGTCAACAACTGAACTAGCCACTTTTAGGTCGGATTTGAAGCCCACACAGGGTAAGATTACATTTTCACAATATTATGATCGTTCGAGACGTCACATTAAGTAGTTTTGTTCATTACATGTTTGTCTTGTCCCTAACTCGGACTGAGCGACCATGAAATACTGTATTAGCAACACGTCCATCCATCCTTTCAGGCTTGCTAATAAGCTTTGCAGAATCCGATGCAATATGTGCATACAGTAGTGAGCTAACGTTATCATTCATTCATTTATTTATCATTATCTTGTGTACAGCCTTTCAATAAAGCTAGGGATAGCTACTGTAAGGTTAGCTATCTGCCTTTAGCCTGTTACCCTTTTAAGACAACCTCTAACCTTTTGCTGGCACTGCCTCTAAAGTATCTTCTGCTGGTTTCATATTAGACACACAGACCTGTGACTTTATGTGAGGTTAGCTGGAGATTTGATGTATTATATTCATATATTTACACTTGTGTTATCACCAACTGCAAAACTGTTTTGATAATGTTTTACTGAATGTGTGCAGGCTTCTGCTGGAGGTGCTTCGGATGTCCAAGTACAAACTGTTTCTGCTGAGGCATGGGGAGGGGGCCTGGAACAAAGAGAACCGGTTCTGCAGCTGGGTTGACCAGAAGCTGAGTGAGGATGGGCTGAAGGAGGCCCAGGACTGTGGCAGGCTGCTGAAGGAACAGGGCTACAAGTTCGACTTAGTATTCACCTCCTTACTCAGCCGCTCCATCCAGACAGCATGGCTTGTTCTGGAGGCTATGGGTCAGGAGTGGGTTCCTGTGATCAAGTCCTGGAGACTGAATGAGCGGCACTATGGTTCCCTCATTGGCCTGAACCGGGCGGAGATGGCTAAAGAACATGGAGAGGAACAGGTGAAGGTATGGAGAAGAAGCTACAACGTCACTCCACCTCCAATTGAGGAATCCCACCCTTACTTCCTGGAAATCTACAATGACCGCAGATACACCACTTGTGACGTGCCAAAGGAGAACCTTCCCAGGGCAGAGAGCCTGAAGGAGGTGTTGGACCGGCTGCTTCCATACTGGGACAGCACTGTGGTGCCAGAGATAAAGCAAGGCAGGACTGTGCTCATTTCTGCTCATGGAAACAGCTGCAGGGCTCTGCTGAAACACCTGGAAGGTATGCTGCTATTATAAACAATGCTCTCTAAGCGTTTGTGTTGAGTGTGTGCAGTGAATGCATTTAGTTGAATTCCACAACAGTTTCTGGACTCTACAGGCTGCCTTTTTTTAGTTGTCGCTCATTGAATTGTGAAGGGACTTCAATTCCCCAAATGGAAAGTTGAACTTGTGTAAAAAGGCCAGTGAGTTTATATTACATTTGGCTGTGGCTATTAAGTCCATGCTGACCTTTTACCACACCCATAAGCCGCTGAGGCTACAGTACACTCCTTACTTTACTCACATTGACTTTTACTTACTTGTACAGGATATGTATACAAGCTGGAATTGTGCTTTCTTTCATCTGGTAAAGATATCTGGTAACATGGTTTTATTACGGCTTTAATTCATTATTGGCCAGGCATGGGAAGATATAAAAATGTAATTTCACAGTTATCTGGCTGAAAATAATTACATTTCACAATCATCCCCTCGATCATCAAATTATTAAAAACTTTTTTTTTGGCACTAAAATACAATCAAATACCGTTACCTTAGATTTAGTTAAGAAACAAATATTTCTTATTGCATTACACATGTGAAACATTGTGTATATAAGGTCATCATAAAGTATAGGGTCCCTATGCATTTCAAGTATAAATACATTGAATTAATAGCAACATGTTGTAAATCTGTTCTTTCTTACATGAAAATCTTTGTATTTCTTAAATTATATTCAATTTGTAACTAATTTTTTAGGCTTCAATGATTGCTTTTTAGAGAGCTTTTGCAGTCATTTTGATATTCCAGATTATCTGACAATGGAAAATCACAACAATTGATTTGAATTGATCATACCATCCAAAGTTTTGACTTATTTTTCTAGTGTGATATTAATATTCTTCTTCTTACTTCAACAGGTATATCAGATAAAGATATTGCCAGTGTGACTTTACCTACTGGTATACCTGTGCTGCTCGAGCTGGATGAAAACCTGAAGGCTGTGAATCCTCGACAGCTGCTGGGAGATCAAGTGAAGATTCAGGCGGCAATTAAAAAGGTGGAGGACCAGGGGAAAGCTATACCGTCAACTTGAATGCACTGAACTGGCTGCAGCTCTGTTCTGCTCGCCTGTGTGCACTCCTATTAGGTCAACAGGTACTGTGAAAAGACTAAAATAATAATAATATAACATCAGACAATAACAAAAACAACTTTCAAAGGATAGGTGTGAAAATGCTGTACGTGTAATAGTGGCCTGATCTGGGTACAGGTCAGACAGGTACGACAGGAGCAGGAGGAAGTACTGTACTGTGTACTGTAAATGCTTTGATGCTGGGCTGAGTTGTATTGTGTGTACACACTGAATTTAAGCTAGATGTTCCTATGCCTGTATATTGTCCCTGAAGAGGTTATTTATTTATTTGCTTATTGATCTTACCATAAAGATTAATAGTAATTTGGTGAAGCTGAAAAACTTGAACTATATCATATCCAGAAAAATGACTTTCTAAAAAATGCCTTTCTGTTACATTGATAAGCTTTAGGGACATTGACTTGCATTAAAACATTTGCCTTCAGTATTAATGTAATGCTACGAATCAGCTATTGTTCGACACAACTTCTTTTAATAAGGGGATCATACAGGTCTTCTGTTGATATAAGATTTAAAGCACTCTGTTGCCAGATATGACCTCATAGAAATTGAATGCCAGTATCTTATTTCAAAGATTTTGGTTAAAGTGAGCCACAGAAATGCTGAAAATATGCAAAACCACTGAAATCCATTACTGTCCCCCGCATATGAGTTACTTATATTTTTAACTTGCCTACACAGTAAGTTTAAGCTACACAGCTCAAGTTATTTTACTTTGAGGGTTTATAAAGTACAGAAAATAGGCTGAGTTGAAATCACTGGTGCTATTTGGTGTGAAAACTGGAATATGCTTTAGGCTTTTTAAATGTTCATAAATGAATGAATCCCCTTCCAGATTAAATGCAACAAATGTGAATGGTGAGGAGCATTTGTTTGGATACATTTTAAAGATTTGTAATTGTTATATACAGGCACTATTTTGGTTTTAACTTTCAATTATAACTTATTATAATACATTGATGTTCTAATGTGATGTTAACATGTGAAAAACGTTACAAACCCCTCTTGAGTCTGCACATTGTGTTTTATAACATAATATCATTTTTGTCATCTCATGTTACGATGCTACTTCCTTGTTTTGTATCGTGTCTCGTGTCTGTATGTGAAATACACTGTGCATCACTTCTGTTTTTGTTTTCCTGTTATTTTTTGTACACTGGTCTGTAAGGTCAACATGGGAGAAGAGATACGGACATACATTTGTAGATATTAAAAGGATAAAACATGTTATATTTGTAATTTCATGTAAGACAATTGAACGTCTTCCCCGCTGTTCACACCTTACCATGTGAAATTGAAATAAAAGGGAATTCCAATTTTCCTAAAAAGGTTATTGTCTCATTTATAAGCTTAATTTGTATCAGATGGTTTTTGCTTACTCACCAGGAAGGTGTGTTAAATGTTACACTGACATATACAGTAAGTTGTATAGGAGCAATACAATAAATTAGAAAACAAACAACCATGCTGTTTGGGAAGATACAGATATCCCTGCAATTTGCATTGTGGTCGCCTTGTGCCCACTGGAAACAATAAACAGCTGAGTCTGAGGAGTGGCTCCTTATTTCTTAACCATTTCTATAATTTGGCCAAACCAATATTGATGAGCCAGGCAGAAACCATAGGCAGAAACCCTCTAATTGGATGGAAAAGTTCTTAGATGAACACCGAGATCACCACGATTCTCATTCCCATCCGTCTATCTTTCCTGAATTTCCCCAAGGCAATAAATACAATTCCATCCAACTTGTTGTTGAGGCGATGATGTATCCTGATGGACATTAAATGTTGTATTCACATTTCTTAGCAAACCTGCATACACACCAGCAAGGAGGACTAATGAACATCAGCAAGACTAAGGAGCTGGTGGTGGACTTCAGGCGGAGCAGGAAGAGGCCTCTGATCACCATCAGGGGGAAGGATGTGGAGGTGGTGAACAGCTACAAGTACCTGGGAGTGCACTTAAACAATAAACTAGACTGGACAGATAACACCGATGCTCTCTTCAAGAAGGGACAGAGTAAGCTGTTCTTCCTGAGGAGGCTCAGGTCATTCAACGTGTGCACGAGGCTGCTGCAGATGTTCTACCAGTCTGTGGTGGCCAGTGTGCTCTTCTTTGCCGTGGTGTGCTGGGGTGGAAACACAAACACTAGGGACACTGGCAGGCTGAACAAGCTCGTGAGGAAGGCTAGCTCTGTAGTGGGAGTACAACAGGACAATCTGGAGGAGGTGGCAGAGGGGAGGACGAGGAGGAAGCTTGACAGCATCCGAGAGAACCCCTCCCACCCACTCCACGCAGAGCTAGTGAAGATGAAGAGTACGTTCAGCCACAGACTCATCCCTCTACGACAACGCACCAAGCGCCTCGGACAGTCCTTTGTGCATGTAGCCAACAGGCTGCACAATAAGGGGTTAATGATGAAAAATAAATACAATTAAATCACTGGACATAAATATACACTGTTTCCACAACCCATGCTAACATATTATTAGTAGTAGACCAAAAAGGTAGATAGATATGTCACTATGTGTACAGATGTCCATTTTCACTTTTCATTTGTCACTTTAACTTATTCCGTACTTTATAACTTAGATGACCAAATATGTACATATGCTGACAGTTATTTTACAGTTATTTTACTCTTATTTTTACTTATCTCCTCTTTTATTATTATTTGAATTTTTTCTTGATTTTAGATTTTATTAATCTGTGTGAATCTTTGCTGTCCTGTTGTTTCACGCTTACCCTGTTGCTGCTTTGTACAACTGAATTTCCCCTCGGGGATTAATAAAGGTTCATTTTATCTTATCTTGAATAGCTTTGACATTGATGAGGATTTTATATATTAAGGACAATGTTGTCAATGATTCTGAAAACCTGTGAGGTATATGCAGTTATTTAGTGCTACAGATGTTTATGTCCAATCTTTATTTGTCTCTGGCAATTTGTCAGCAGTAGCAAGTAAAACAACAACGCAGGGCAAGAAGTATATATACGACAAAAGGCCCCACAGACATGCACATCATAAAACCCAAAGACTGTATATTATAAAACCACATAAATATAAGAGTCAAATGTAGAAAAGAAACCCCCAAACACAACGTTTATAATTATGTCAAAAAGACTAAGATCAAATCATCAGATTCAGTCAATTGTGTATAAATGAGAGGAATCATTATCATTACATTTTAAAGACATCCCTTAAATGAAACTGTGTACATCCCCCCACGCACGTGCACACACACACACACACACACACACACACACACACACACACACACACACACACACACACACACACACACACACACACACACACACACACACACACACACACACACACACACACACCAGCCCCCAGTGCAGCTGCAGTAGGAGGAGCTGCATGCTGTGCTTATAAACCTCTGGCTGCTCTCCCTCAGCTGATTTCCAGCAGAACAGTCCCTTCGGTCGATCAACCTGGTAAGTGTGATGATGATAATGTGTGATGCAGAAAAAGAGAGTTCATTTTGTTTACTTTGAGTGCCTAACGAATCAGAGATATGTGATGAGAGTTGTGCAGATAATTGCTGTGACTAAAACCTTGACGAGGGAGGTGCATGGCTTGTTAACGACTTTTAAATGTAACTAGCTGGATTATATCAGGAACAGCTGCTCTGAATAAACCTGACAATAAGGAAGGGAACCACTGGGAAACATATTTGACATGGGATTTAAGCTTGATTCAAAGGAAACTCAAGTTGACCTAAGCAGTAAGTAAATAATTCATAAAATCTACATATTGTGAATCTCAAATACATACATCTATTGGAGAACAATTAGAGATGTTAAAGGACTAAAGACAATGTTGAAATGTCTCCTTTATTCAAATGTGTGCACTGGCTTGAGAAACGTCACCATCAGTCATAGAAACAGCTGGCATCATGGCATGAAAATGTTTGTTTGCTGAAAATAGCTATAAACACTGAAGACAAAGCTGTCAATAGTTTTTTTCCTGTATAGTTTACCAAAAATACTGTCCCATGAGAACATTGCAACTGTTCTTTGGATTTAACTCTTTTAACCAAACATTCACAGTCTGGTGCAAAAAATGCCAAACTTGATTGATTGCAATAATATAAATAAATGGAGTGGCATTCAGCTCCTTCGTCAAGAGATTCTTGGGAAATATAAAGCTAGCATCAGTGAGTATATCTCTGAAGAGAGATCAGAATTGGAGGACTGTGTAAACTGAAATATGTTCATGCATTTGGCTGGCATATGCCTCTGCAATCTGTATCCTTGAGGCTCAGCACTTGTATCTGCTCTGTCCAACACAGCAGTAAATACTATAATTTGACCTTCTGATCTCCAGTTTTCTGTTACTCAAACATTGAGCAGACCTCTGGTTGTGGAAAGCTGTTTGGCGTGGTAGACATGCCAAGTCAGACTCCTATTCCTTAGATGGTATTGAAGATAAAGGCCTCAACCTCAGTGTGTGAGTTTATGACCGCAGACTCTTTGGGGACTGGAAATGTGTTTGGGTTTCCAGAGCATCCTCTCCCTTTTTGGGTACATGGAATCAAGATAATTGTTTGTGCCGTGAGAGTGAAAACAACAGATTTCAAGTGTACATAGTAACACACAGCCTTACAACAACAGTACTGACATATTTGACTGTGGATAAGTTATGTTCCCAATTTAAACGGCTGCATCTTGCACACACTAATGTCTGCTTTTTAAACAGTTTGAGTTCAAATGTATTTGTTAAAATTGTCCAGAAGAGGAACAAATAAACATAGATTTGGCTGCTATAATGTTTTTAGTCTGAGTACAATTGAGTCTTTGTGGCTTAAAAGCGTTGTGATTTGATAAAGAGGGGGGCTGTCAGCTCTTTAGTTTTACAGGTGGGACAATCTCAATAGGAGAGGAAATAGTTTTTCCCCAGAGTAAATTACAGGAGGTGAGTGTTAGTGGCTCTGACATTAATGGAGGCATTCATCAGTCTGTCATCAAATCTACATCGATGTGAGGAGAAACAACATTCCTTACATCAACTTGAATGATTTAGAAGTTGTGTTTATTTGTTTAAATGTCAAGCAGTTCCTATTCTACTGTGCAAACCCTATTCTAATACAAAAACCATAGTCACTTTCCTTATATCGACAGTATGGTTCTTTCTGTCTCCCAGTAGCATAATGGAAAAATGATTATTAGAAATCACAATGGAAACAAGTTATTCTTGGATTACCACTTTGTTTAGCAGCAGGTATTTCCTAGAGTAAACCATGCTCACTGTCCGTGGCCTCGCACCTTGCCAAGCAGGGACACTACAACTAACACTGCCTGTGTACTTCCTTAAAAGGAGGCCGAGTACAGCATCTCAGCTGATGGGATGCAGAATAGGGAGTGCACATAGCTGCATCTATTTCCATTGAGTCCCCAGTAGAGGATGTAACTTAGACTTAGACTTAGCTTTGAAATTGGATTAATTTTAGCCCCCTATGGCACTACACTTGATTTCAGACCAGACTCTTAAGTTGGTCTAATTGACAAAATAAAGCAAGCAAGGTACACCTGTCAGCTGTTGATGGACTGGTTGCTTCCTAATACAAAGCTGAGCTGCACAGTGAGTCCTGTTATCTCTGCATAGAGACGATAACGTGCTTCCAAATCTCCACTTTTCCAGTCAATTGGTCATGGACCACAAAACAACACACCCTCTTTTCAAACAAACTGTACACAAACATTGTAATGAGCTGCTGAAAAGGTCACCACTACAGTATGCTGTGGCTTGTAAACTGTGGAATTTGTATCCTGGACAGGGTCTTTTTCATACGTGACCATGTTTGGTCATGTGGAGAAAGCAGCTGTGGCTTTGTGATTGATTGCAAACGCCTCTCAAGAAACTGTTTATCTATTAGTGTGTTGAAGCACTTTCTTTATGTTTCAACAAGAACCTTGTCTGATTTTAGGTAGTATGTCTGACGTGACGACCTACATGTATATTTTGTACCATTAGCTAATGCTGTTATCAGTGCAATAAACAATGTCTTTACAACTAAGCAGTATTACTTCAAAGGTCAAATAATGTACAGTACATGTTCATATGTTACTCTCATTACGCTATGTACCTACAGCTGGTGAAACACTACCATTAAAACTTAAAGACAGCTGTTGGCCTTTGAAATCTTTACTAGAATCAATTGTAACATTTTGTAAACAGTATTTGAGAACAAATGATTGATTATGATGGAGTCACACATGCTTTATCTAACTAAATACTTTTATTGTCCTTTTAAATTAAACACATCACACTTCAATAGGTCAGGATCTCGAACGGAGGCTTCAAGAGACTGGTACTGCCCAATAAATAGTCTGGCGTATAATCCCCTGTAAAATGGCAATATATTAATGTTACACTTTAATTAACAAACAATATAAAATGTGTCAGTGAGCTCTAGCTGTTGGGTGGATCTTGTGACCTTAAGACATGTTACCAGTTCAAGTGCTAAGCTAATCATCTGCTGATGGTAGTTTAGTATTTATTGTAAAAACCTGGGTGGTATCAATCTTTTAATCTGGAGGCAGATGCAAAAAACGGAATATAAATATACATTTGATCATTTATTTTTGTATTGTAATTGTTTCAAGATAGAGAAAAAGACAGCTGATCAGTTTTAATATCCATTTATTTCCTAGACTTTTCCTGATAGAAGATGTGAGGCCTGCACCGCGTCAAATCAAATGTAAATGCATTAGAAACGGTCTTTAACAGAACATAAAGCTTTCATCGTTCTTCTTTTTTGATGTCTGATTAATACAATGAGAAACACTCAGAAAGGACGCCATCATCGAGCCAGTAATTACATGGCCAGACAATATACAAAAAGCACATGGTGTGTACACAATGCTGGGACGAATAAAGACACTACGAAGTGCCATGCAATTGATGGAATGATGGGGCTTTGAGTAGGAGGCTTTTAACTTTTGAATGGTTTACAAAAGACCGCTAATGTCGTATTATACTTAATATAACCTTTAGTGGACCACTTGAGGAATTCTCAGTCTAAATCTTAGATGGCTTCAGAAACAAATTACTCAAATGTGGCCTTACTTTAAATTAAATATTTGTAATGGATAACACTGGTGTTGAATTCCTCGAAAAGTAAACGGTTTCTTTTTTAGAGCCTTTCCTATAAACACAAATGATGGGTCATCTAGTTAACTTGAGTATTGTACAAAATATGGTTCATAAATCAACAACTATCATATGAGTCATTGAACTGTTTTTGATCTTTCAAATTACAGACATCACATCATATAACACATCATATTATTTGCTAGTCGATCTCCCTAAATTTACCAGAGACTTGCTTTCAGTAGACTCCCTTAAATCAGCTTTTTTGACTTTGCAGCCGTGGCCAGAACCAGATTATTGCTCTTGAACATACTCCAGGTCTAATCTTCATGTAAGAGTTGTGGAGATTTGAGCTGAGGTTTTGCTCTTTGAGTGTGAGTTTAAATAATTGTGCTTTATGTGACATTTTAGTGTGTTAGCAACTGAAAAAAACAGTAATATTTATAAATAGTGTCTGGGCAGAATTGTTCATCCGTAAACCAATGACAAGTTTCCAGTTGCATGAGAGCAGGGTGACCCCACAGAGATATTAAATTATAATTAAAAAAAAGTGCTGAACAAACTTTTGATGCTATCAGAAGGGACAGCTTACCCAGATGAGACAAATCCGTTACTGACGTGTGAATGAAAAACTGTCCTCGGCATCAGTCATGTAGGAATGACTTGTGAACATGATTCCAACAAGACCCTAACAACCTATACCACGCTGTGCAAATACATATATAAGGAGATAGCATCTTGAGCTTTGGACCATTGAAGTGCTTTTTCTGTGTCCCGAGTGGGTGCAGGCAGACATTTCTGTCTAAATTAAAAGGGGGGCTATGCTTTTACATTTGGATTATATCAGCGCATGAATAATTCACACACCTCTAATCTATACAAATAAGCTGCCTGGTGACTGATGTGACAGCTGTAGTGTTGAAGTGATTATAATTCAGTGTGTGTCTCTTTGTGTGTATCCACGTTTATGAACAAAGTGGAAGGGAGAGAGGTATTTGTGTATAGCTGCCAGAGTGGTGAGTTTTTTAACTTTAGAAATACAGAACTTCGCCGGCACTGCTGGATCCGGGCCAATCCAAACAGGCCTGGATCACTGCTCTGACATGTCTGTGAGCTGTTAGCCTGCAGGTCGGCTCCACAGAGTGCATATTGCTCAGGAACAGACCAGCCTTTGTCATTAATTGGTCCCATACAGCAACAGCAGAGAGGCAGTGATGGATACCAGTATGTCTCATGTTTGACTGAGAGACGAATTATGGGTAATGTTTTATATCCATGTCCTTTTTATATAAACTTTAGGTATTGTCCTCATTTTATATCCAGCAGCTGCAGAAAGCATATGTTAATAGGTGCATTATGAAAGGTTTTATTAACCTAAAAAAAGGAGAAAAAAATGGATAGTAAAAGTTTAACAATAACAGACTAGATGAGTTAAACTTTGTAAATGAGTTTGTAACTATTATAAACACAAGCCTTTTTAAACTATTAAGGAGTATATCAAATATGAACTAGTTTATTGCAAGTGTTTAAAAAGGCCTTATAACAATGTGTTTATGATCCTGTAATTAAAACTTTTATAGTCTTATTTAAAAGCAATTTATACAAATAAGTAGAATTACTTTTTGTGGGAAGATTAGGAGTTATAAAGCCCCTAATATCTATTTACCCCTTATTTAAAGATCGTTATATAAAGAGTTACTGATGAAGTGATGGGACATTCTAGTTGCCAATGTCTGTTATTAGGAGCCACACATAAGGGGCCACACGTTACCCTTGACTTGATAGTTGACTGGTGTTGACTTGCTGTTTCTCTGCTGTAAAGGTGAACAGAGATCACATAGCTGGAATACCTCCTCTAGCTTCGCTTTGACGGACACTTTGTGAAATGATGAGGGATGTGAGGGGAGGAGGGGGAGAGCTGTTTTTAACACCTGCATCTCGCCTGCAAATATGTCTAAGCTGCCACAACACATTGTACACACCAATAATGTACTTACAATTCTGATTGTAAGAAGGCAGAGATGTAATTCTGAGACCACAAACTGAGTGATTGTATCTTGTTTTGTTTTTTTGCATTTGACTGAATACCAAATTTCAAAGCAATCAAACCAACTCAAAACCAAAAATGTTAATGTGGCCTTAAGTCAGGCACAAAACAAATATATGAGATCAGTGTCTTGCAACCATCAATGTTCATATCACAATATTTGTATCGCAACTGTACTAAGAGATGTTCAAGTAGACACTAGACAGTCTCACAAAAACCTATCCTCTGGACCCAGAATGATCAACCAAATGTCATGCTAATCAATTCAGTAGTTATAAATCTCCGTTCCTGGACATTACAGATCATTATCATTATTTTATTTAACAACAACCTCACCAAACCTTTGAATATGTGAGTTTTGATAAATCACTTTCCTGTTTTCCAGAGAAAATATGTGTTTTTTAATTTATTTAACCAGAAAAAAAAGCATTGAGATAAAATCTAATTTACAATGCTGACCTGGCCAAGAAGGCAGCAGCGTTACACATAACACATAAGACAAACATATAAAATACAGGGAACATAACTAAGAAAACAAAAGACGAAAAAGCAGTCACTGCATTGTGCACATTAGGACAGTAAGAAAGGTGCACTACTTATTACTGCAAGAGCAGCTGGTGGTAAGGACCTCAGACAACTTCAATTTAAAACATGCTATTGAGACAAGTGTCCTCAGTTTTAGGCGTGATTGAAGGTCATTCCAAGACCAAGGACCATAATAAAAAAGACTCCTTTTTCCAGCTTCAGTCCGCATGGCAAGTACCTGGAACCGTATCCAGGCACTGGATCTGAGGTTGTAAGAGTCACAAACTGGAGCAAATCTGGCACAAATATACAGTGGAAGCTTACCTAAAATTGCTTTATACATTATTAAAAACCAGTGCTGCATCCTACGCATAGTAAGTGAGGACCATCCAGTTAGGCTATACAGTTTTCAATGATGATTTGTGTAAAAGAGTGTCATCCTTTTCCAGGAAAGCTCTGAACTGTCTTGTTACCCATGTAGTGGATGTTTTGGAAAAGGCCTCTTATGGTCCATTCTGTTTGTAAGCCTTTTGACTGTATATGGTGCCGGCCAATGTAAAACCTAAACGAATGACCGACTGCTCACTGCTGATAGGCTCCTCTTCAGATCTGAAGATACAAAAGGATTATATCTAAGTGTCCTGCCTTATGACGCTGTATATACATATTATCGCATGTGTAAGTGCTTAGGACATACATATGGCATGTATGGTGCACTAAAGTGAGGAGAGAAAACACACTGACGATAAATGTGAGCCAAAAACTGTTTTTAGGACAGTGACTCTAGGATTTCATGGTCTTTCTTAAAGCAACTGGGAATATAACTCCTACCAGTGCAGGCATAAATACAGATGAACACTACTTAAAGGCTTTGAATTGTAGATTGATTGGTGTAGATGTACAGTGAAATAAATACACTTTGGAAGCCTTGATTGTTATTTTCGTTGCGCACAGTTTGTCCTGTCTGATGTCAGAGGGATGTCCTGGAATTTCAGGAGACCCCCACTAAACAATAGTACACAGAGTTAAGGGTTCACTTTTCATGAATGATTGGGGCTATCATATCGGTCCAGCCTCTCCAATTCAAATAAAGCTGTCTTTTGAATGTAGCTGCCTGCCACATGGATACATGGGCCTCAAACTCGTCAGTTAGTTTGTTTATTTATTGATCAAGACAAATACTGTAAATAAAAGGATGAGACAAACACAACTCAAACCAATAATTAATTTCAAAATGTTGTTAAAATTCACCTTTCATCTTTTTCTATCAGTTTTCAGTCTTTGCTCAGTAAGACAGCAGAGCTATCTTTACATATGTCTACTTAGAAAACTCGAATTAAATCAAATGATTTTTGACCTGTGGTTACGAGAACCTAAACGGACAGGTGCTTGAGTGGTTTATTGGTTCATGTAAGATCAATTATGGATTTCACATTTGGTGGCAAACAACCCTTCAGTACATCAGACATAAAGAGAGAAGCAGGATGAAACAAGGGAAACCGTTTGAGAGAGTCTGAAGATAGAGATCAGGGAGGGGAAAGTGGGAGAGAGCAGGAGGAGGGAGGCTGAGAGAGAAACAGAGGGGAGCAGTGAGGCAGGCGTTTCCTTTTCTGGTAGTTAAAGTCGCTGTAAGAACAAGCAGGAATTCTTTGTGCTGCAAAAGGGTTGAGATATAATCCAGACTGTAGATGTTGATATATGACGAGAGGGGAGACACCGCTGTTCACGGACTAAACTCCAGCTACTGCTAAGGTAAACCAACAGCAGACACTGTAGTGTTTTATGTTTTTCTGCCCATGTCATAAAGCTGTCTTGGGTGGTCCCCTATCCTTTGATGTGTCACTGATTTTGAAATGACTTCAGTATGGTTTTTCTTTATCTTGAGGGTTTGTTTCTTCAAATTAAAGCTGTGAAATGACCATGATGTGAACTGAGATTCATCTAATTGTTGTTGAATCCCAATATACAAAATAATTGCCATATGCATCAACTTTCAAGCATGTCTTTCTTCTTGTGAAACAATGATTATCATGATTGCAAAATAAATAAATTGATGAGTGATTTTTTTGACAGTCAGATTGTCCCAAATTCATCACCCATGATATCGTAAATGTGTCTTTCAGTGAGAAAGTGAAGATAATCTTCTTGGCATCATGGACAATGACTTTGACCGCCGCATGGAGCTGAGGAGGCAGAGAAGGGAGCAGATGCGCGTTGAGACCGACAAGTGAGTTATCCATCTAAGAGTGAATTTTGTGAAAATAAAAACATACAAAAGTACACATTAATAGACATGCAAACTGAAACAAAAAAGACTCAACATCTTGAATTAAGCCTCATCAGATTTTGGCAGTCTGACTTAAACCTGATACATTTGCAGCTTCAGGAAATTGGTTAAGAGTTTCAAAATACTTAAGAACTTTTTCCTCTAATCATGCAAAGTCAAGGAGATAGATTGAGGCTTACCGATTGTTGTTGAGTTTCGCATTTCTGCATGAGGGAGGGTGCCTGTGTGTCTCCACATGGAGCAGAACGTAGCAGACAGGATTGATTGGGCGATGACGCCTTAATGATCTCCCTTTTCACTCATCAGAGCCAGGCTGCTGTTTGATACTCCCCGCTGTCTCCCTCCCTCTCTCTCAGAGAAATATTAAAGTCCCGAAACAGATTTATTGCCGATCTCCACTCTGTGGGTGTAAAGTTGTAAGTTTGACTCTGTTAAGAGTATCTAATAAACGCATAAGAAGTTAAGAACACAAGGAAAATGACCTGCAAATATATGAAACTCTAAAAGAATGCAGGTACATGAGGAAAACTCAATCTGTGTGTCTTTAAAAGTTTCCCCAAATACAATTAAAGGTTTCATATTAACACGTGTTGGTACCGTACCTACCAGGATCTCAATTATCCTTTTTGTTTGAAATAATACTATTTTCATGAACTTTTTTAATTGAGAGACGGTTTGGTTTAGTCCTGTAATTGGATTTTTTTTTTTTAAATAAAGAATATCCTACATTTTTCGACTTTTAAGGGATTCAAGTAACACATAATTTTCTAGCCGTTCAGAAGTCACTTGCTGTCTTATCAAATGTCCTATCAGAGCTGCAGTGGAAAATAAGGCATTCCTTGCCATTTTCTCACAGTCCTGCAGCCAGCTCTGCCAACAGTGCCAACCCGGCTGCTCGAGGAAATGCTGCAGACACTGGAATGTTTTCAATGCCAATTTTATTTCAGCTTGAGATATTCTGAACACTTCAGACTCAAAGTTACAGAGAGTAAAGTTGTTAGCCAAGAAGCTGTCATTATATCAGTCCAAACCATTTATTATGTCTCATGAAAAGTAACTGCATTATTTTGACGGCTCTCTCGCAGCAGACCTCCAGCTTTAGGTGGAGTAATATCTATTTAAATTACTTCCTCAATGGTTTGCAGGGATTACCCATGCAATGCCAGGGAAACCATTGCCTGAGGATTTGTTGGATTTCTGCCTCGTTGGATTCTGTTTGAAAGACAGAAAGGACTCTTGTGTTTCTCACCACCTCTCCCTCCAACAACATCTGTAAATCATTGTGTTGTGGATTGAGGAAGAGCAGAGGGAAATAATACCCATGCTCTATCAATGGGCCATGTTACACTCTTTCCATGCCTCATAAAGCCTGGCAATGCTTTACGAGGAAATCTCACTGTGGGTCTGATCACAGTTTGAGGAAGGTCAATGGCAGGATATAAGCACATGAGCAGGATTTAAAGAAGATGACAGGAAGGTAAAGGGGTCATTCCTAGCATTCGGTGCCATTTCAGCTAGGGTATTAAAAAAACAACATAATTTTCCATGTTTTTTTAATTTAATCTGAATGATGGCTTGTTAAAGTATAAGAAAAATATTTTGGTCAAGCTCAGGATATTATGTTTAAAACATAACGTCTTTTTGTACCATCCCGTTACTGTGTGTCCACCCTGTTACTGTGAAAAATAGTAACGGTGGACATTTTATGCTAAACTTGGCTATTGCTACATGTGTGATGATAATCAAGCTAGCACTTGGTGACTGACAACAGAAACATATATTTGATAGATATATTCACCATATTTTCTAAATGTAAAACAAATGATCAGTTCCACTAAAAATGAGCATAACAGGGTGGACATGTTATGCTTTAACAGTTAAGTTCTTTAAAACATTAAAAAAACGTTGAAGGAAGAATGCATACACTCTGCTTCTTGTATCCTTCTTCTTCTTGAGTCATACAAATAGTAGAATAGTAAAGGGGCGTGTCCAGAGGGATTCAAATCAGAGTAACAGGGGGGACCAAACAAGGGACTCACACTTTATTTTCAATAAAAATGAATTAATAACAACAATTTCAATTTGGTGAGGAATATTAGCAAAAGGGTTATACAACAGTGACAAAAATGTAGAATTTGTTTGTATTTCTTTGATTTATTTTTGTATATCTGTTACAGAAGTTGAGCAAACATGATTGGGGACACAGCAATTTGGCCTACTTGTGCTAAAATCAGAGTAATTATTTAGAATTGTGAATATCCTGGCTGAATAACATTGTTGCTTTATGATAGAGGGTATACACATTTAAAACCAAGCTTTAAAAAAAACAAGCATTAGACCTTTTAAATATATGATATAATGTGGTGGGGACCTACATGGCACCGAATGCTAGACTTCTTTGTCTAATATTGGTGATTTTGTCATCATCAACCTTTATTTGCCAGCACTGTCTCTGTCTCTGATTACATGTCTTTCTTAAATTAATAAATGCCAAGGTGGTCTTTACTTTTAAGAGCTCTCAATTTTTTCGAGGTGACATTTTTTATCTCAGGTCTTATGAGGTAAGGACAGTGTGGCTCATATCGATCCAAACCTAAATGTGGGTGGTCTCTTTCACAGAGTCATGTCATGTGTATATTTTTTGATTGCTGTTCAGGTCTCTAAAATGTCTTAGAATGAATGATCTGACTTATATACACAAACATACGGAAGAGTATTAGGGCCACATAACAAATTTTTTTGTGAGGATTTGAAAAAAAATATTATTTTTTTTGTTCTGAGAAAAAAGTCAGAATTCTGACTTTAATCTCAGAATTCTGACTTTAATCTCAGAATTCTGACTTTTTCTCAGAAAAAAAAAACATTTTTTTTTTTGGGAGAAAAAAGTCAGAATTCTGACTTTAATCTCAGAATTCTGACTTTTTTCTCAGAAATACCGGTAACTGTAGAACCAGCTTCACTGCGATTTACACATTGCAGTAGGCAACAATGGAGGACGTGAGTGCATTTCTGCGCGCCAGAGGGGTCCAAGAGGAAACCATAATAAGTCATTTTACAACCATCTGCAATGTGTAAATCGCAGTGAAGCTGGTTCTACAGTTACCGGTATTTCTGACTTTTTTCTCCCAAATAAAATGTTTTTTTTTTGTTCTGAGAAAAAAGCCAGAATTCTGAGATTAAAGTCAGAATTCTGACTTTTTTTCTCCCAAAAAAAAAAATGTTTTTTTGTTCTGAGAAAAAAGTCAGAATTCTGAGAAAAAAGTCAGAATTCTGAGATTAAAGTCAGAATTCTGACTTTTTTCTCAGAACAAAAAAAATAATATTTTTTTTCAAATCCTCAAAAAAATGTTTTATGTGGCCCTAATCCTCTTCCGTACATTTCAGTTGTTTAATTTAAGAGGAAAAATATATATAAATGTGATATTTCAGGCCGGATTGCGCTAATGATGATGATGAGGAGGAAGCTCGGGAGCAAAGAAGACGAGCGAGAGAGGAGAGGAAGAAGGTGACGAAGGAGTCGGGAGGCCCTGAAGAAGTGATCGACACTAACAGGTAGCCTGATATGTGGACAAATGTCCTGGCTAGAAAGCAGATGAGGGACAGAAAGTGTATTTAAACTGTGTAGTGTGACGAACCAGGAAAAATAAAGGCAACATTTATAAGGCAGTTAACAAACTCTAAAACATAGCAGGATATTTTCTGTTGGAAAGGAGAGAGGTGTTGCCGGGTGGAGATTTCTGCCTCTGAGCTGGGTGGATTTACAGGTTGCTGCCCTCTGTACTTGATTATCCTCAGCTATGTTCAGAGCCGAGAGCCTGTTATAAAGGACTTACTGGGCAGAAATATATCCCAACAGTTTGGTGTGGCTGTTAAATGTAAACTATGTCACTTGACTTTATAGTATTAGTAATACATTGATATTTGACTGCAGCTTTGACAGATCTGCTGCCGCTACGCTACGTTAGCTGTACACACTGGTACACAACAGCGTTGCTAGCTAGCCATGCTAAACCAAGCATCCGTACAAAAAAAGCTGCTTAGTGCAGTGGTGAAAGTAGCAGCCTGATTAAGTGATTTTAACTTTATTAAAGTGATAATAGTGATAGTATAATTTTAAGTCATTTGTACTTTACTTGAATCATTAATGTTTATGCTACGTCACATTTCTACTCCACTACATGTTTAGGGGAGAGTGGGGTAAATTGAGCCATTTATTTGTTATGCTGTCCTCTAAGCAAGGAGAAATGACACATAGTAAAAATGAAAACACACATCTATAAGTCAGGATGTCTCCTATCAATGGCAATGATAATAATTAATATTTTATCAAGGGCAGTGAAAATATTACTTCTTAAAAAAAAAAGTCTTGTGGCTCAACTTGCCCCAGTGTAGGGGTAAGTTGATCCAGGTCAGGGGGTAAATTGAACAACTGTTCAAACCTGGGCATACCTACAACAAATCTTAAAGGTAACTATAAACTATAAATAACAAACCAAATACAAGCTTAGTTTTTCAAATATTTTTAATATACATTTCGATTGAATTGATTGATTTTTTTTTAACATGTTAAAAGGAAAAGTAATCATACAAATGGTGATACAATTTCATATCTTACCAATCAAACACAGGGTAAATTCAACTTTAAATGTAGCATACAATGAGCTCTTATTATCAACTTGGCCTACTTTCATTCATTTCTCCATTGAAAAACTGGCTCAACTTACCCCATGGCCCATGGTTCACTTTACCCCATAGCCACCATTTTAGAAAAAATAGCCTAGCATTAAAATTCAGTCATCTTTAGCTTAATGATTCACATGGTTTAATACGCTGCCAACACATCAACATATACAATATATGTGTTTGAACCTGGATACTTTTTTTTTTACATGACAGCCGATATAGCTGACATCTAGAACATTTACTTTGACAAGCAAAAAACGTTTTTTTGTAAAAATGTTTACTTACCAGACCACAATGAGCATCTCTCTTTCACAGGCAATGAGAAATGGGTGGAGCTTGCATAGTTTCTGGTCACGTGATTACAACTATAAGGTGTTGCCTGGTTACAGGGGGTGGTTCAATTTACCCACTGGCTCAACTTACCCCCTTCTCCCCTACACAAATATCGTTTATTTACTTTATAACTTGAATTCCTTTGCAGATTTAGATTTTTATACAGAATATAGTTAATCAATATATTGTGTTCTAGATACCCAGCACTTAATGCATTCATTATTCCATCCATCCATCTTCTCCCGCTTATCCGTGGTCGGGTCGCGGGGGTAGCAGTTCCAGCAGAGAGCCCCAAACTTTCCTTTCCCTGGCCACATCAACCAGCTCTGACTGGGGGATCCCAAGGCGCTCCCAGGCCAGCGAAGAGATATAATCCCTCCACCTGGTCCTAGGTCTACCCCTTGGTCTCTTCCCAGCTGGACGTGCCTTGAACACCTCCCTAGGGAGGCGCCCAGGTGGCATCCTAACTAGGTGCCCGAACCACCTCAACTTAACTGCATTCATTATTCAATATTATTTATTATTTCCATGATAATCAACAAACTCTGACAAATGAACAGCTTTAGAGTCAAGACAGAAAATATGAATATCCAATCATAGACTTGGCAAGTGGGTACACTTGATGAGACAGAACATTTGATACAAATCTGGATTTGCAGACTCAAATTTGTCTAAAGTTACATTCCCGGCTCCACTGTTTTCATCAATTTCAAGTGAATTTCCACTTCTTACAGTGTGACGGAGTCCTCCACCTCAGGCGATGCTGAAGGTGCAGACGATGCTGAAGGTGCAGACGATGACCAGGCTCTGCTGGAGCGCCTGGCCAAGAGGGAGGAGCGCCGGCAGAAGAGGATGAAGGAGGCCATGGAGAGACAGAAGGACTTCGACCCCACCATCAGCACCACCAACGGCACTGACAGCGCACCGGAGGAGGAAGAGGAGGAGAAACCAGCTGAAGGCAAGGTGGCAGACACTGATATGAACTCCTGGAGAAAAGAGGAAGAGGACAATCAGGAAGAGGAGACGGTAAAGTGAAAAATATGCAGATTTCAATTTGGTTTGGGTTGAGATTATTCTGGTTTCACTTATTTATTTATTTTCTAAACAGGAATCTGTTGAGGAATCAAGAACAGTGAGCATGGGAAATAAGGTAAGGTCTTTCTGCAACCTTCATTCTGTTGATTGAAATGCATTTATTGACATTTTACTTTATTTGATCAGAATCAGAAACGGGTTTATTGCCAGGTAGGTTCACACATACGAGGAATTTGACTTGATGTCATGTCGTGCATACATACTATATAAAACAAAACAAAAATCTTTAAGGACACTGTAATAAAATATAGTTAGATAGTAATAAAATAAAGCAGTAATTTACAGCGAAATGGAATGCAGTGAGTTATAGAATATGAAATAAGAAATATGTGCAGTAAGCAGTTTGAACATTGTGTGCATTAATGTAATGCATTATAGGAGGTGATTGAGGAGAAGGTTGCAGCAACAGAAGAAGAGGAGGAGCAGCCCGATTCAGGAAAGAAGGATGCTGAAGAGGAAGCTGTTCCTGATGTCGACAAAGAGGAAGAAGAAAGACAAAGGAAAGAAGAGGAAAGGGAGCAAATAGAGAAAGAAGAAAAGCTGAGGATAGAAGCGGAGGAAAGGCAAACCAGGGAAAGGGAGGAAACGCTCAAAAGAGAGGATGAGGAAAGGAAGAAGAGGGAAGAGGAGGGGAAACAACAAATAGAGATGGAAGAGATGCTGAGGAAGGAAGGAGAAGGAAAACAGAGAAAAGAGAAGGAGGATAAGATGAAGAAAGAAAAGGAGGAAAAACTAAAAAAGGAGATGGAGCAAAAAAATAAGAAAGAAGAGGAGGAGGAAAAACGCCAGAAAGAGCTGGAGGAGAAGAAGAAAAGGGAGGATGAGGAAAAGCAGAAGAAGAAAGAGCTGGAGGAGAAGAATAAGAAAGAAGAGGAGGAGAAGAGGAAAAAGGAGGCTGAAGAGAAGAAGAAGAAGAAAGAGGAGGTATTTATGACATTTTTTACATTTCATTTTCGTTTATTTGAACAGGGACAAATAAATGAACATTTCAAACAATTAATGCTCTTTAGGTCAGTGCCACTTCCATTGTTTTTGTTTCTAATCAAATCCAGCAGGCGGTTATGCCCTCAGTAGCCCATAATTGTGCACATATTGAGGCTATTGCTTCACAGATCAAATTACAATGTCTTAATAACAAAGTGCTGATCAGAGCTGGTTGTTTTTTACGCGTTCATGTTTCATTTAATCTAATCGTTTATTTGAACAGGGATAATACACATTAATGAACACTTAAGACAAATAATGCTTCAAGTGTAAATATGCCGGATTTTTAGCTTTGAGCTAATTTCCATCTGCAGTCCCTCACATACAACATATAAGAACATGACATTTATAAAGATAGCAACAAATAATAATAATAATAGATTTAATTTGTTAGCGCTTTTACAGGTGCTAAAAGACGCTTTACATATATAGTGAAGAGAAAATAAAATAAAGGAACAACAAATAAATATATAGTTAAAGTTAAAGTCAAATAATCCAAAAACAATCACACATTAAAAGCCAGATTGAAGAGGTGAGTTTTTGTGAGTTTTTTGAAGGTGGTGAGGTCAGTGCAGTCTCTGATGGGTTGTGGGAGTGAGTTCCAGAGGGAGGGGGCAGCGACGTAGAAGGCTCTGTCCCCCCAGGTCCGGTGATTGGTGCAGGTGGGGTTGGCTTCTGATGAGCGGAGGCAGCGGGAAGGGGTGTGGTGGTGCAGCAGGTCTGTGAGGTAGGGGGGGGGCCTGATTGTTGAGGGCTTTGTGAGTAATGAGGAGGACTTTGATTCTTTGACGGACGGGGAGCCAGTGGAGGTTCTGGAGGACGGGAGTGATGTGGTCTCGGGAGCGGGTGTGGGTGAGGAGGCGGGCAGCAGAGTTCTGGATATGTTGGAGTTTATTGAGGAGGTTGGATGGTATGCCGTAGAGGATGCTATTGCAGTAGTCGAGTCGTGATGTGATGAATGCATGAATCAGGGTTTCAGCAGCAGAGGAGGAGAGTGATGGGCGGAGACGAGCAATGTTTTTGAGGTGGAAAAAGGCGGTCCTGGTGATGTGATTGACGTGGTGGTTGAATTTGAGCTGACTGTCGAAGATGACTCCGAGGTTGCGGATGTGAGGGGGGGAGATAGAGTGTGGCTGTCAATGGTGAAGTTGAAATTCTGGATGTCTTTGATACGGGATGGGGGGCCGATGATGATGATGTCTGATTTGGCACTGTTCAGTTGGAGATAGTTTGTTTGCATCCATGCTTTTATTTCTGAGAGACAGTTGGTGAGAGTGGAGTGTGTTGTGGGGGTGATGGTTTTTGTTGAGATATAAAGTTGGATGTAATCGGCGTAGCAGTGAAATTGAAGGTTGTGGCGACGATTTATTTTGCCAAGGGGGAGCATGTAGAGGATGAAGAGGAGGGGGCCAAGCACCGAACCCTGGGGGACGCCTTGGGACAGAGGAGCAGTGGAGGAGGTGCAGTTGTTGATGTTGATAAACTGATGTCTGTCGGTGAGGTAGGATTTCAGCCAGGAGAGTGCAGTGTCTGTGATGTTGAGTGATGATTCGAGGAGGGACAGCAGGATGGCGTGGTTGATGGTGTCGAATGCTGCGGTGAGGTCAAGGAGGATGAGGATGTTCAGATTGCCGGAGTCAGAGGAGAGGAGGAGGTCGTTTGTGATTTTCAGAAGAGCTGTTTCGGTGCTGTGTTTTGATCGGAAACCGGATTGAAATGGCTCAAAGAGATCATTGGAGCTGAGGTGGGATTTAAGTTATGAGGCAACGACACGTTCAAGTATTTTTGACAGAAAGGGGAGATTTGAGATGGGCCGGAAGTTGGACATGATGTCAGGTGTGAGTCCAGGTCTTTTGAGAATGGGTGTGACAGCAGCCAGTTTGAGAGAGGGGGGAACTGATCCAGATCTGAGGGAGGAGTTAATGATGGTGGCGATGAGTTGGGAGATGGCAGGGAGGCTCTCTTTAACAAATTTGGAGGGCATTGGATCAAGTGTGCAGGTGGAGTTCATTCCAGTCATGAAGTCGGACAGTTGCATGGGGGTCACAGGGGAGAAGTGGGACAGGGGCCGTGAGGTGAAGGGGGGGAGCCAGGAGGGGAGGTGGGGGGTGCTGATGAGGGTGTCAGATTGCTGTAAATGTTGCTGATTTTAGTTTGGAAAAACGAGAGGAAGGAGTTGCACTGTTCGGTGGTGAAGGATGAGGTGGCGTTGTCACAGGGTTTGAGAAATTTGCTGATGGTGGAGAACAGACGCTTGGGGTTGCTTGAGCCAGACTGAATGAGTTGTGAGTAGTAATTAGACCGGGCTGCTTTGAGTGCATTACTGTACATATATATGTAAATAAATACATGATATGCAAAAAGGGCAAGAGCAGCATACACAAGTATTTATGACATGGCAGTACAATATAGCAGCAATGACATATAAAGTGCAAGAGAAGATAAAAGAGATACATAAAGTGCAAGAGGAGATACCCCTGTGTTAAAGTGCATTTAGCGGTGATTACACGTCTGTTTGTTTCTCAACCATTCTTTGAGTTGACCTTTAAAACTATTGAGAGTGGGACAATCCCGTATCTCAGTTGGGAGGCTATTCCACAATGATCTGCCTTTAATGGAAAGGACATTTTGTCCAAAGGTAGTCCGTCTGCGGTGGACTTCACAGTCTCCTCTGGTTTCTGTCCTAGTGCAGCGTCCAGTGTGTTTTTTGCGGATGAATTCCCCTAAGGGAGGGGGGGCAGTCCATGTAAACATTTATTAAAAAAAACACATACTTTTAAAAGACTTAAAATTGTCAAAACTCAAGAAATTGTGTTTTTCTTAACTTCAAAAACCTGGAAATAGTTGAATAAAAGCTTGAATGTTCCTGTTTTGAGTCCTAATGCTTTAGATTGGTCAACACTGAAGGCTCACAGTTGAAAGATATTTGCGGCATGATGTTATTTCTTAGTATACTCACAGATCACATGCATTGGATGGCTTGTTTGCTACATGATGTGAGTTTTTAAAATAATGTCCTCTCTCTGTTTTGAAGGAAGAGAAACCAAAGAAATTTGGATTTAAGGACAAGGTAAAATCATTTGTCATATTCATTCATTTGCAACTTTTCATCCTGGCAAATGTATTTATTTACATGTTGTAAATAATATGATCTGTTTACACACTAATATAGATATATTGTTTACTTCTCGGTTTTGACAGAACGAACCCGCCAAACTGAACACAGGACTCTTTGAGAATAAACTGAAGAAAACAGAGAAGAGCCGGCAAAACGAGGCGGAGAGCGAGGATCTGGAGAAGATGAAGCAGAAGACGCAGGGCGCAGAGGCAGCGCTGGAGGAGCTGAAGAAGAAGAGGGAGGACAGGAGGAAGATCATAGAGGAGGAGGACAAGCAGAAGAAACAGCAGCTGGAGGACAAGAAAGCCAAAGAACAGGTGAGGATGGATTTTACACATCATATCAGTGAAATACTCCACATTGGATACCATTTGGGTTGTGACCGAAACCTGTGTTTGTTGTTACAGGAAGAGAGGAAGAGGATGAAGGAGGAGATAGAGAAGAGGAGGGCAGAGGCTGCAGAGAAGAAGAAACAGAAGGAGGAAGAGTCTCCAAATCCTGTGTTTGCTATCACTCCCAAAGGCTCCTCAAAGGTGAGTTTGGGAAAGAAAGTCACTTCTAAATGCTTTGACTACAAAAAACACAATTGTATTTACTTCCATTTTTGATTGGGATGGAGTCAGACTTCTCTATACTTCCCAACACTGACATTTGGGGAAATACATTTATTTCAAATTATTGTTGATGAAAGAAAATATCTTTCTGAAATATTTTTTAAATATTCCATGAAGCTGTGCTTGTGTTCTTAGTTTATAGCATTTCAGTTCTCATTTATTTCCATCAATATGTCAGATATGTTGGTATTTCATATTGTTGTCTCCAAGTGTAACACGTTTTGGGGTCAAATGTGTTTTTTCTTCCATTGTTCCCATTTTAAATCCTCTAATATTACTCATGTAATGTTGGTTGACAAGTATAAAAGTGAACTGGCATCTTCGCTGTACTCCAATGTGGTTGTTTTTGTATGACTGGGTAATGTTCTTGCCGGGTCATTTCAGAGGAATGTTGAGAACTGTGTGTGTAAATCTACGAGCACACGGCAGGTATAATTCATTTTGACCAGCAGTTCTCAGTCGGTGTGCACTTGTGTATCCTGGCTCCCTCTCAAAGATCAGTCACTCAGGCTTTAAGTGAGCACAGAGAAATCTTCCCAGGGACAGACTGCTCTGCCTCTCAGTCAGAGCGTCTCAGAGACAGGAAGGATGCCAGGGCAGCTTGACCATGTCAGTATGTATTTGTGAACATCAACCAAAGACTGCTTTATAAACTGAAACCATGCTGTTCTGTACAGATCGGGGCAAAGGCAGAATTCTTGAGCAAATCAGCCCAGAAAAGGTGAGCCATACCTTTTCTGGCATATATTTTACAGTCAAATAAATAACTCATAAACAAGACACTTTTATTACTCCACACCAATGACCCATTTGTTTTTCATCCACACAGCACCACAGCCAGAGCGTCTCACTCTCCAATTGTGTCCAAGATCGGCAACAGAATGGAGCAGTACAACTCTGCCATCCAGGTGAGACTCATGATGCACTTTCCTCAGGACAGGAGTGCTTAGAGAAGTACTCAAAGCCTTAATTTAACTAAATACAACAGTGAAAATAGTCTATAACGTGAATTTGAAGGTGTCGTTTTATCAGCAAAATGTATCAAAGCATCAGAGGAAGTACTTGTTTTCCACATAAGAAAAGCCCACTGTAACTCTAGATACATGTATACTATAACATTATGACTGTATTTGACATCAGTGTGTTAGAAACCTTTCATTGCTGTAGTTGGTTGAGGTACAGTTGGTTTTAAGATCCGAGATGATTAATGAAATGAATTAAAAGGAAGAAACATAAACATTCCATCTTTTGTAATAGTTTAATAATTGAAATGACATAATTAGAAAACAGTTGAAAAGCAGACAGTTAGAAAGTGTAGAGAATAAATCTGTCTTTGGTTTAAATGATCATATTTCATAAGCATACATAAACACACAAACATAACAACGTTTTTGTATTTGTAATACTCAACAATGCATTTGTATTGTATAATCATGTTAATTGTTTAATGTAAAACCTTAATCTATACGGTTATAGTAACTAAAGATGTCAAAAAGTATTAAAGTACAATTGTCGTTCATTTCTCTTCAAAATAGTTGATAAGTATGAAGGAAGACAAAATGAAAAAACTCAAATACAAGCACATTCAAATTGTACTTAAATAAAGTTCTCGATTAAAAAGTTACTTTCCACCATTGACCCCCAGTCAATGTAGCAGTTGTCCTCATGTCAAAGTAGTAAAATCCATCCTCTACTTCCACAGGGAAACAAAGACGTGAAATCCCCCAAGTCTCCGATGGCAGATATTCCTACAGGAGGAGCTCGCAGCATGAAGAGCATGTGGGAGAAAGGAAACGTCGGGGGCTCCTCTGAAAGTCCAGCCCCCGCCAACAAAGTGAGAGAAAGACACCAAGAGGGGAGGACAGAGAGATTTACTGAAGTGTGAAGTGAGTAGTTGAAATGTCTCTTTTCCCCAGGATCTGGCTGGCATCAAAGGAGGCGTGACTGGACGTGTCAACAGTTGGATGGCAAAGCCTCCGGAGGCGGAGAAGACAGCAGCACCTGCACCTGCACCAGCAGCAGCAGCAGCAGCAAAGCCAGCCGTAAGGCCTCATAAATCCTCCTCTTTGCACGCACAGACACTCTATTGTGAATAAGACACCAGTGTTACTTCAAAAGAGTAATCCGTTGATATTCTGCACACGCTAATGTACTCATTTGCACATCAACAAGCCAATCTTTTGTTGGCTGCGGGCATTATATATATATCTGAGAAGTTTGCTGCCTGGAGTCTAGTGACACCACATGGACAGTTTCCTTCACAACATCTGCAACTAAAGCCCCAACTCTCTCTGTGTATTATTCTTGACATGATGTGAAAGTTTTAACACATGTATTTTAGCCTAAACATGTGGAAAATCATCGGGTAGAAGACTATTATACTCTTATTGTTGGACAGTCGAACTACAAAGTTGAACAGTGTGTGTGTGTGTGTGTGTGTGTGTGTGTGTGTGTGTGTGTGTGTGTGTGTGTGTGTGTGTGTGTGTGTGTGTGTGTGTGTGTGTGTGTGTGTGTGTGTGTGTGTGTGTGTGTGTGTTGTGTGTGTGTGTGTGTGTGTGTGTGTGTGTGTGGTGTGTGGTGTGTGTGTGTGTGTGTGTGTGTGTGTGTGTGTGTGTGTGTGTGTGTGTGTGTGTGTGTGTGTGTGTGTGTGTGTGTGTGTGTGTGTGTGTGTGTGTGTGTGTGTGTGGGGTTGCTGAATGCCAACATGCCTCCTTGCAATGCCATTTCTTCATCGCTCCATACGTCAATCACTTTATTATATTACAGCCGTTACAGACCAGACACCTACTTTTAAACAGTCCACTTTAGCTCAAAAACTATGTTTGAATCTCTCAGTCACTCCATGTTTAAAGTCTCCTTCAAGCAAGGGCAAATGGTCATACCCTTCATATTTTGTCCCACCCAAAGACATTGTGATGCTTCTTTTTTTTTACAACATTGACAAAACAACAAAAGTATATAGAATACGTTTGTTTTGTATTTTATGGCTTGGAAAAACAAACGATTCTTGTCCCTTGGCGGACACTGTGTCCCTTTCTTAAAGTAGGACACCAGCTGCTGATCCCACCAGGTCTTCTGGAGACATTATGTCCGCATGCAGGAGCATTGCTGAATGACGTGTGACATTGTTTTAACGTCAAATTTACGACCAAGATATCTCTAGTGTCAAACGTCTTGGCCAGCAGCAGAGAAGTGGTTGTAACCTTGGTGTCACTAATGCAGCAACACCTCCCCCTGATGGCGGGAAGCTGCACAGCAGACTGAAGACTTTCATCTGTTTTCTCTTTTCTCCTGCCTTTCTTTTCTCATTCATATTGCACAATTGTTTCTCAGCTTTCCTCACTGAAACTTCTCCTGCTGCGCTTTGCCTGCTCTTCAAACGGGTGAAGGTACCATTTTGCACACAGTTTACCATAAATACTACAAACCTTCAGCATTATAATAAAAACAAAACAAAAAGTAATAGTATAATTCTGAGGTTCTTAATTTGGATATTTATTCATTTGCACTCCACTATGTTTACTGAAAAGCTTTAACATACTTTGCAGATTCCGATTGCTTGTAACAAGAGTATTTCTACACTGTTGTGTTGGTGCTTAAGTAAAGGATATCGTGTTGGTTCTTTTTTGGGACAGGAAGTGAAACCAGGTGACATCGGTAACAAGCGTGGCATGTGGGAAACCAAGAAGAGTTCCACACCTGCAAAGGTAACACACTCACACACTCACACACTCACAGTCACCCTGTACTTTGAATAATTCGAGGTGTTAATGTTTTAAAGGCTTTACAGTGAAATGTTCCTGTGTTTGCTTTATTCAGTCCTCCAAATAGAAAGGTGAGTGAGCTAATTTCCCCATCTGTGGTGGCAAAACACAATGCACGTTCCACAGGCACAGAGTGGTTGATTTGTGTGGTGTTCTCATGGTGTTTCAACATGCATGAGAAGGTCAATGTTGCCAGATTGGTCAGTCGGTCAATAATAATAAGTCATCTTCTTTTTTTCTAACTTTGCAGGTAAAAACTGTTCTGATTTGGTTGTGTTGGATTACTGTCATTCATGAAACTGCACTGTGCACAGCTTTAGGACAACATTGTCATTGAGTGCATGTGCTTATGATTGAACACTGTGTTTGATGTTTCTCAATTCATTTCTTCATGCGAGAGTTTCTCACAGCATACAAAGAAACGTATCTGATACATGTGGAATACATCAAGCACATTTGACTGTTTTTTTAAATTGGGTTCCTTATAGCTTCAATTAAGTGAAAAAGCTGTTAATCCCAGAATAAATGGATTGATTTCTGACACCATCAACTGATAACATTAGGCAATACCAAATATTTGGTTTACAGAAGTTGTCGTGGCTTCCTTCCTTGTCTTTCCATCAAGCCACTCGACGCCTTAAACAGACAGTTCTAACTCGCTTCTTTCCTTTTCAATTACTCACAGTTTGAAGAGTTGCTTGGTTAGATGATGTTGCGATGTGTTTGCTCAAAATAAAATAACAAACTTGTGCACATGCAACAAAGAAAATAGGCCTTTACAATATTCAAAAGAAATAAGCAAAAATAAAATAATAAACAACTTAGGTATTCTTTCTTTCTTAATAATACTTATATAACTTCATAACTTAAAGGGTATTTGTAGGATTTGTACGTGTAGTACGTGTAGTACGTGTACGGTTAAAACTGTTCCTCGACGGCGTCTCTCAAACAGGTTGCCCATCACTGTGGCTTTAGTGCAGGCGCCGTGGGAATTGTAGTCCTTTTATAGTGCGTTGACTACAGACGTCACAATTAGGTGGCCTTTCTTATCAAATCTAAATACTGGCTCTAGTAGAAGTTGTTGACCTTTTCCCCTTTGTGTTTACAGCTGGCAGCTGGAGTCAAGAATAAGTTTGTCACCAATGGTAAGTTTCTGTATTTGTAAAATAAATGGTGTACACATACTATACAGTATAATGATATAACACTGAAAGAAACCATTCTACTGCATAATACATACATTAACTATGACACATTAAAGGAATAGTTTGATATGTTAAGAAACACTTGTTGACTTTCTGTCCAAGTTTAAATTAGAAGATCAATACCACACCCAGATGTGAGATTGGTGTCTCTTTCGGACAAGAAAGCAAATAAGCTTATGTACAATTTTGGAGGTATTTCACTAGTTTGTTCATATTTGGTTATTTCTATTTGTACTTAATGAAGAACCTGACAACTTCTTCCATCACAAACTGTTAATGTGCACATACTTCCTGTTAAACCAGGGTTTATTTTGATCAGTGCTGGAGGAAGCAGAGTTGAGATGAAATGGGAGGGGGTCGGGTCGTGACGGATTTATGTCCCGCTGTGGGCTCATAACCACCACAAGCCACCAACCTGCCTTTGCGCCAGAGTAGCTGCTCACTGTAAATCAAATCTGCTGCGGGGGATTTTTGGGCATAGGCTCAGCTCTGTGGCACTGAGGTCTATATTTAAAAAAAACCTTCACCCTGACCTTGTTTCCCAGTTTAAAGAACCTTCCAGACTCCTAGGATTGCTGTCGTGTCTTTGCCGTGCACTGTTCACCCGCTGCCACCTGGGCTGTCCAACGCTGCGTTGTTTGCGAGTTGTTAAACATACCAGAGTGCAGCTGCTTGATTTTCACATTACAACCGACTGCTCAGGAGGATTACTAACCGTTTAAGCAGCAAATCGGGCTCCATCACCTGGCTTATTCCCTCAGTGCTGGTGATAAAGACATCACATGTGCATCAAAAGGGCAACATCCCCTGGTGTTAGTAGGGTTAAGCTGTCTTTGTTCTTCGTGCTCAAAAGTCTCACTTCTTTTGACTTTAAGCACTCAAAGCTTTAGCCTGAGTGTGAACAATAGGAATGGAAAAGTGTTTGTCGAGTGTCAGCTCCCACCCTAAATAGCGATCCTTGTTTGTAACCTCTCCACTTCTTCATCTGAAATAGACCACTGAGGAATGAAGTAAAGGGCAAATGACAAAGTTATAGCTTTCAATCACACGGACAAGTGTCTGAGTAAGACTCTGATGTGCAAACACGTGCACATACAGCATATGCATGGCGAAGAATGGATGTAAGAGCATTTATTAACAGCCCTGACTAAGCCTATTCAACACCTCATAACATGTGAGAAGCAATGCAGTTTTAAATGAAACACTGACGTATGCATTTACTTACAGCTCTTTAATGTCTGTCTATTTCTCTCTTTCAGCAGGTGTAAGACCCTAACCATTTATATCAAGTCTCATCCGACCAAACACAAGGCTATGCAACTGTATGTGCATCCGTTTACCTTCGACAATCCTGCTTTCCGCATGAAGTTCACACCAAAATGAGGAAAAGACAAGAGACCAGGATGAGTGATTCCTGCATCAAAGACTCCAGAGACGTTTCCTCAAACATTTTTTACAAATGTTATCAGACTTCACTTGATTTGAACTCAGAAATTCCAAGAGGTTATAATTAGTAAGGGTTTTCAGGACAAAGAACCACATGTTAAACGCTTCTAGTAAATGGATTTTGTAGTATCCATTCTTTTAATCAATGTTACATACTTCAGATCGCTTTTAAGCCAGCTGATCTTATTGTCATGTATTGCCAATATAGCTCAAACTAAATCATAAGCAATTGTGTTTTATTGTCACTATTTTGACTCCATGTGATAACCAAGGCTGTTGAATGTTCATCTCACCGCTTGGGTTTGAGTATCCTTCCACTGATATGGATGTTTGATGATTAGCCTGTATTTAAGATAGTAATTTGTACCGCATGCTAATAAGGCAACTCTTATCAAGGGTTTATAAGTAGTAGCTAAAGACATCATTAATTATTGTCAGTACTGCTGATAATATCAGTCATGATAACAGAACAGGTTTTTGGGTTGCCAAGCTATGATGATTAACTAATGTTTTGGCCCTATGGATGCATGGCCTTGAAAACTATTACATGGATTGAATGTTCCCTAAGAATAGGTTGTATTGTCTTCCCCAACCTTGCATTTACTGCTATCACCAGCTAACTTTTTACACAACTTGAGTTTATGACCAAATACCTATTCCCATTAAAACTGTGCCGTAGGTTACTACTGTTTACTTCTGGACCAAAGTTCATTTAACAACAACAACAAGTTAACATTCAAAAGTTTGATTGATTATTGTTTTATATTTATAACTTCAGACTTGATGACTTACTGATAAATAAGAACCATTAGTAACACAGTGTATTGACCCTTATTTTAAAGAGTGCCTTATTATTATTAGATGGTACCAATACGTCTCCCACCTCAGCCCAGAAGATAATATTGCTACACAGTGTGCAAGCAGTTTAATGTTTCTGTCAACCACACTTGGGTTTGTTTGTTTACTTTTTTATGACTTGTGTTTGTATAAAAATCACAGTAATGTGTAACATGAGCACAAACAAAGTCTATGAATACGTGTGTAAGAGGATCTGCACCGTAACAACTATTCAGTGACCAAATGCAATTCTGCAGCTTTGCTTTTCCTACATGCCACTAACAGTTTATTAGCATTGGTTTGTAACAGTGATAAAGGTTTGTAAGACAATGGCAATATGCACTCTGCTTTAACAATGCCTGTAATGCCTTTAAACGGTACCCTGGTGTTCCTGTCAGTCAACCACACAATCCTACCAAAATCAATTGTCAGAGGTGGATGGCTTCATTCTAATGTTTGGAATAAATGTTTGTTCTTGCTTCAGCAATAAAAAAAAGATCAATAATAAAGCTTTATATAGTTCTGTTGCTTTGTTCTACTGATCCGAGGAATGTTGTTTCATGTCGCCTCTAAAAACTTGTGAAATTATTATGGAGTGTTGAAATATGTAACGCTGGTGAAAGCTTGAATGGAAAAGTGACATTTTTGGGAATGTGTGTGTGTGTGTGTGTGTGTGTGTGTGTGTGTGGTGTGTGTGTGTGTGTGTGGTGTGGTGTGTGTGTGTGTGTGTGTGTGTGTGTGTGTTGTGGTGGTGTGTGTGTGTGTGTGTGTGTGTGTGTGTGTGTGTGTGTGTGTGTGTGTGTGTGTGTGTGTGTGTGTGTGTGTGTGTGTGTGTGTGTGTGTGTGTGTGTGTGTGTGTGTGTGTGTGTGTGTGTGTGTGTGTGTGTGTGTGTGTGTGTGTGTGTGTGTGTGTGTGTGTGTGTGTGTGTGTGTGTGTGTGTGTGTGTGTGTGTGTGTGTGTGTGTGTGTGGTGTGTGTGTGTGTGTGTGTGTGTGTGTGTGTGTGTGTGTGTATGTGTGTGTGTGTGTGTGTGTGTGTGTGTGTGTGTGTGTGTGTGTGTGTGTGTGTGTGTGTGTGTGTGTGTGTGTGTGTGTGTTGTGTGTGTGTGTGTGTGTTGTGTGTGTGTGTGTGTGTGTGTGTGTGTGTGTGTGTGTGTGATGTCCGGTTGTCTAACAATAGACCCACCCACCATAGGGTGCTGCAGTCACATGAGTAAGGAGGCTGGACTATGTATCCTTGATGCTCAACCTGTTGGTGAAGCTCAAGGAGCCGAAGTCTGTCAACTCTGAGCTTTCTCTGTCTGGGTCACAGGTAAGGACTCTTATGTCAGTGCCGCTACTTAAATCAAAACCTTGTTTAGTCATACATCTTGAAATGTGTGTAAACTGTTTTTCTTAAGTTATTGTGCCAGCTAAGATCTTGAAGCCAAATGTACTTGCATTTAATGTCATCAATGTGGTTGAACTTCATCCATAACCACTCACTCATATGGTGACATGTATTTCTTCTCATTCATGTCTTCTGTTGATGCATATATTGGTATTTGTAACTACCTTAAACCACACTATGTAAATATTTGTAATAACCTTGGATGGAAAGTAACTAAGACAGTTTAACTGAACACTGCCCTAAAGGAGATTTGGGGTTGTGCTTTGCTGGATTTAGGTATTTTTTGCTTCTTCATATCTATAAATAACACTTTAAATATATAGATATACTATATCTGTAAAGTTGAAAACTGCTCTGACACAAAATAGATTACATATTTGAATATAAATAACTTAAGGAGGAAGGAAAAAAGTATATTAACTTGAATAAAAGTCGGATATTGTTCAATTATGGGTTACTTTATATGTCTAATAACTACAATCAGAGGGACATTTCTATATTGAGTATAAATGATGGACCTCACCTTTAACTTAATGAGTTTACATGCAAAACATGAGTTTCTAAAAAAGTAAACTAAAGCAGCATTTTACAGCTTGCACCATTTTTGATTCTCGAGTACATTTAGCTGATACTTATTGTAAGTATATTGTTTTGAATGCAGGACGTTTAATAGTAACAGCTTATTTTATTGTGACATCGCTTCTGTCGCAGATAAGAATACTTATTCCACTTCTGCCTCAGTGACCACAGATATTTGGGTCATAGTGAGCTGCGTTGCCATCTCATGCTCTGCTATGTTGTTTAATGATCTGTAATATTTGCCAGTCTTAAAATAGGCTAATAGGGATCCATTTTGCAGAGATCATCCATATCAAAATGTCTGACACAGAAGAAGTCATGGATGAAGAGGTTCTGTATGTACTCATTTTTGTACTTTCATCATATTCATGTTGAAATTGTTTTGTGTTTTCCAGTTTGTTTATTAATCCTTTTCTTATTCTTTTTGTCAATTCTTCTGCAGGGAGGAAGAAGGTAAGCACATTGAATCTGCCCATGTATTAAAGTTCTCATTTGATTTCCAAACGTTTGACTAATTATTACTTATGTTCCTTATCATTAGCACAAGAGGAGGCAACAGGTACGCAAACAGTTTGTTAATGACCTATTGAATAAGAACTCCCTTTTCACTTAACAATGTATTCATAATGTCTATAATTGTCTTTTCTTGTTTCAGATGAGTCAAAGCCAAAACCCAAGTAAGTGTCTGGCTCGTCTGTTGATGTAATCCCAATACGTAACACTTATATTATACAATAGATTATAGATTATACAATTACAAACTTTTCCCTTTCACAGGTTCATGCAAAACATTGCTGCCCCAAAGATCCCTGATGGTGACAAGGTGGATTTTGATGTAAGTGGATCTCATTTAATGCCTCATTTTTGATAGAAAACATCCATTTGGATCAGATCGACTGATTTATTTTGATTACACTTGTTTTGTGATGGCAGGACATCCACAGGAAGCGTCAGGAGAAGGATCTGTCTGAGCTGCAGTCTCTGATCGAGGCTCACTTCGTCCAGAGGAAGAAAGAGGAGGAGGATCTCATCGCCCTCGTTACCAGAATCGTGAGTGTCTTAATCAAAGAGGAGATATTGTATTCTGTTTGTTCAACGCACCATGACAGCGTATCTTTTCATTTCACAGGATAAACGTCGTGCTGAGAGAGCAGAGCAGCAGAGAGTCAGAGCAGAGAGGGAGAAGGAGAGGCAGGCCAGACTTGCGGTATGATCTCAGTGAACATTACTTCATATCCTCACACTTTAGGACATAAAAAATGTGACAGTATTTTCTCCTCCTTTCTCACTGTGCTGCATACAGGAGGAAAAAGAGAGGAGGGAGGAGGAGGAGCATCGCAAGAAGCATGATGCAGACGCCAATAAGAAGAAGGCCCTCTCAAACATGACTCACCAGTACAGTGCTGGGCAGAAGGTCATTCAACTTCCTTTTGCCTAGTGTTCAAATGTGAAACATGATGAACAGGGATGCAAAAGTACCCCAAAAAACCTACTTTGTTTGACTGAAAAATTACACGGATAGAAGTACCTAAGCTAACAAAATATGTACTACTATCTTATTTGTTAGCAGGAGACCACAATCCATTTAAATAGTCTAAAAACAACTCCACCACTGATGATTATGTATGCTTTTAAAAGGGTAAAAAAACTAAAATGAATCAACCTCCCATAGCAGCATCAATGTACGCTTCTTTCTTTCTGAGAATTTTAAAATAGTATAAGTAAAACTTGAGAAGTAATACTTTGATATTGCAGCTTATAGGCGAACAGTAGAGGGATATGTTATTGCAACGCTACATTATTCAAGTTCTTGCAATTCTGAGGTTTTACTTACAGTATTTCCAGTGGATGATATTTTAAACTTCTACTTCACTCAGACATACTTTTTACTAAATTGAGTCGACAGATTAAGGCAGTAGCCTACATACAGTACTTTGCAGATGTATTTGCCCAACACAATTTAAAAAAGTTCCAGTTTGTATTTTAGTTTCTGTTTGCAAGCAGGACCTTTATCATGTTTTATCACAACTTTTACTTAGGAAAAGGACATAGGTAATAATGGAGTAGTAATTTTACTTCTTTTTAAAAAAAAATCGATCCCTGTTTGGAAAATATGAATTTAAAAAACAATATTCCTTATTGTTACTTTCAGACTTATGTGTATTTCTGCTTTATGACGAACACAGGGTGAGACAAGAAAAGGAGGCAAGAAACAAACTGAGAGGGAGAAGAAGAAGAAGATCCTGGCTGACCGCAAGAAGGCTCTAATTGTTGATCATCTGAATGAGGACAAACTCAAGTAAGTCTAAACTGTGCAGTGTTTTAACTGACTTTACTCCATTCAAAAGGATTTAAAATATGCTCAAAATGGCCGTTTGTGTTTAGGGAGAAGGCCAACGAGATGTGGCAGTGGCTGATGGGACTGGAGGCTGAGAAGTTTGATCTCAGTGAAAAACTCAAAAGACAGAAGTACGACGTAAGTAATCCAGGGCAAAAACAAAATAATTTATGGATTTGGCAATGAGGGCCTCTGACAGGGCTATTCAATTAGTTTGTAATGGGGGCCGGTTGATGAAAATGATCCAAAGCAAGGGGCCGGGAAAAAGATGGCTTGAAATATGAGCAATCATATTAAGAGCTTCAGATACAGTAAATACTACAACAGCATAGTGGAATGCATATATTGTGTTTAATTCAATCAAACAACATCGCCCCAAGGCCTTTATAGATCTAAATGGCATGTTCAGAACTCAGTAGGCCTACAGCTGATTTAACCATCAACATCATTTCATTTCATCAAGGTGAAATGATCTAATCATTCACGCAGAGATGCAATCTACAGTAGTAGGTGGGTTCGAAACCCGAGCCCGCCGAAGTTTTAAGGCAATGTCTGCCCCTCTCTGGAATAAAAAAGTAGATGACTTTTTAACATTATTCTCTAAGGGCCAGTAAATATCACCCCGGGCCGGATTTGTCCCGCGGTCCGCCAATTGAATAGCCCTGCTCTATGAGAAAGAAAATAGGCAAACAAACACGGAACACATCTGAACACAACCATCGTTTAACGCCATATTTGACAAATAATCAGCAAAGTCTGGAGTTTGGAGAATATGATCAGGAGAAACAGTCCATGCTTTCAGGTGCTAGAGGTAACACAATTAAGTGGCTATGAAACGATAGATGTAAAGCTGCCCATGTTGGGTCAACAGAGGGCTTTCCTGTCCATGTTGACAACCTGTGCTGGACCTGTATGGTTACATACTGTATGTGTTTTTAAATAAAGCTTATGATTTATGTTCTTTCAGATCAACCAGCTTCTCGGTCGCGTCCAGGCTCACCAGAGGTAAGTACACAAACCCCCATCTCTTTCTTTCCATTGTGCTAATGTGTACTACCTTACACTTTACATTCACCCTATTGTTATTGCATGGAAGGAACAGAGGTCACTGAGTACAATCATGTATAAATCTCAATATAAAATATACACAGCCCTCACCATCATGCTGCATTACATAATGAACATACTCGCTAATTTTGCTCATGTTTTGCATCTGCATGGTAATCTCATTTTTATATTCTTAACTTTCATCACAACATATCTTTTTCACGACTGCATACTTTGAGAAATATCTGATCATGAACAGGACTCTTCCAAAAACTGCAAAGGAAATAAACTGTACTTTTATTTGCAATCTCATTCGTATAACAAACACTTTAAGCCTCATATATATAAAGGTCTGTATTAACCATCAACACTGTCTCATCAACAACACACCCCGTTCACTGTTCTGTATATTAATTTGCAATCAAATCACCTTCACTTGTGGCATCACACTGATAGCAGTGCTTGGTATTTGGCTTTAATCTCTCCCTGCATCCTTCCAGTGCCAAAGGTCGTGGAAAGGGCAAGCTGGGCGGCGGCCGGTTGAGGTAAAGGAGCCCCCGGAGGAGGATGCAGAAACCAGTGATTGGCCGATGTGTCCATTATTTGTGTATTCATTGTTCTGTTGTGTTGGGTTACATGTCAATTATCATAAAACAATAAATAAATCATTACATCCCCTCTGCTGCCTCCCTGCAAAGTATGCAGATTGTTTCGGTGTGAATAAGTCCAGCATACAGTACCATAACACATTTATACAAATACTTCAGCAGCAAGAATTGTTTAGAAACACTTTTTAAAGTAGCTAAACCGCTAACAATGTGTACGAGAGCGTGTTGAAACATGTAAACAAAGGGACAAAATGGACCATGTTGAATAGTTGAATGTCTACATTCAATTAAAACTGTTTTAAATCTAAATTAAGTGCATTTCTTTTGAGCAATCAGAAGTGGACATTATTTTGTCAATAAATAAATAGAGAATGGACATGATAAAGACAGCGTCTAGATGTCGCAGCATGGGTTTATCAGTTCCAGCTTTAATTCAGATCTACAATAAGAGCAGACATTCTTCAGCAGGGCTCCACATAGTGGTGATGCTTTACATGATCTATTTCTTTATTTCTTTATTGGTTCAGTTACATAAGAAAATATAATAATCTAAGACAGAAGCATGTGTGTTGCTGACATTGAGGAGCTGATATGTACTGCCCTTTATTAAATCCAAGTCTTTACTGTACGTTAAAACTATGTTTCCATATACACATATCCACACCAGTGCATTATCATGTTGTTCGTCTCCGAGGAGCAAGGAGAGCGAGGAGGAGGAGGAGGGATGAAGAGCGGCCGCCCTCACCACATGTGGGTTTCTCTGATCTCTGCGATCACCTGGCTGGCTTTCTGCAAAGCCTGGACACAGCAATGAAAGATTGTAAATAAAAAACACATGCTTTTAAGTAACATATCAAGGTACACTGTCTACACAACTAGTACACTGACTTTACAATATTTAGCTCCTATAATGCATGCTGTTCATACTGGCAATCATACCATCCCTTCAAGTGTGCTTAAAAGTGCTGGGAGATAAATGAAAGGCACTATTTCTTTGCAAAAACATACTCTTTAGACATTTTTTAAATACAATTCCTTCTTCTTGTTAATTTTCTTCTGCTGCAGCTCAACAGCAACAACAATTTTGCACTAAAAGGACAGTGGCTTTGAAATATATCTACTTTATTTGACAAGCTTAAACTTATGAACTAACATTGAAATCGCTTTAGAATTGTTTTTGTTAGTGACCCGTATAAGCCGGAAACGCTTAAAACCCCATATGTGTCATTTACATTATAATTGTAATAAAAGGACATGGCTTTTATCTGGGTTTACGTAAACTAAAGGAGTTTGAATGAAGAGTGAAAGTAAATGTATATGCCAGACCAATGACAACAACTTGAATGAGCTGTGAGCGAATGGCTGATACCGGACCTTGTTTTGGGGTCTCTGGTGACATTTGATGAATGCGTTACCTTGAGCATGTCAGCGGACTCGTTGCGTCTCTGAGCCATGTCCTCGGACTCCGTCAGCAGGTCGTCCAGCAGGCCCGCCTTGTATAACTGACCCACCAGCTCACTTTGCAGGCTGTCCTTCACATGGTTCACCAGGAAGTGCATCACCGCCTTCGGCACACTGAGGCCAGACAACAACACAGGGCGAGGGGGAGGGACATGAGAAGCAAAATCACGGCAATATGTGAAGAACTGCATCATGGTGGGTGAAAAAAAAGAGTGTTGTTAGCTTAATGTGTACCTGTCCTGGATGTTTTTCCGCACAATAAGGAAGTAGGACTTGATGAGTCTCTCGATGACCTCACAGTCCCTCTGCTCCCGGGCAGACAACTTCCTGGAAACTGGAACAGGCTGGGGATTTAAAGACATTCAAATTAAAGTTTTAAAATGTGTCTTCCCACATCAAAAGGATGACTACATTTGGTTTCAGTTTGGCATTAATAGAAGTGGGATCATTGCGTGTATTAAAAAAGTGCACGTTGCCACCGTCACATCACACATTGGTGTTTGGAATACTACTATTTTTGAAGCCTTGAGTTTGGTCCTTAAGGCGTCACATCATTTTTGGAGAGTGACCATATTTGAAGGAGAGGCTAGAGTTATTGATTGACAGTACTTGAGGGATACTGTAGCCACCTTGTACTGCAGCTAGTTTTTGTCCATATGATACATGGCTGTCGAGCATTAACTAAGGTACTGACTGTTCTTTTGAACAACAATGCTGAGAGTGCACATGCTTTAAACAATAGGGGAAAGACAATAGACTGACGGTTGAGAGGAATACTGACATGATGTAGAAGCCAGAAGTGTCTCTTTGTCTCAGGAAGCTTTTTAAGATTGACAGTACTATGTTTTATCGATGTTTTGTTGATTATTGTCTAACAGTCTCTTTTATCGGATGGTATAAATCCTTTAAGGTCAATCACAGAAATGTACTCCATTGGCGAGTCGATGTCTGCAGCAAAATAACCGGCACGCTTAAAAACAGTTAAATAAGAAAGCAATATCTCCTGTTATTGCCATTCCCCCAAACCATCTAGGCAGTTATTTATATTCGCACTATGGTTTAAGTTATTGTCTTAGAGTTGTGATTTTGTGCCATGTGTTATACATGTGCAATTCACTTTCCACTGGGAACAAATAAAGGTTTTGATTAATTGTCTAAACACGGCAGACCTTTCCACCATTTATAAAGCACTTGAGGAGTACCCACCACATCGAGCAGGTTGACAGCGTATCCCTTATGAGGGCTTGATGGATACGAGTGCTGCAGCCCGGCTCTCTCTCCCGCTGCTCCCTCGTCTCCCTTCCTGATCATCCCCCTCCAGTTCCCCGTCCCGCCGTCTGTCTGCTCGCCGCTCTGAGAGCCGCCGGCTGCTGCCTGCAGAGAGAGAGACAAAGGGTGGGATGAATCCTGCACATGTTCAGCCACTGCGTTGAGTTGTTAAAGTTAACACACTATGTATACAAGTAGAGTACAGAGGTCAGAAAAAGACTGGGAACAGTTTGAAATAGTAGCATGCCATTTGCCTTCTTTAGGCGCTTTCACACTGCGGTACTTTTCCCACAAAGGTTCATGTGAACTTAGTTCATGTGAACTCTTTAGTTCGTATGAACTAAGTACAGATCGCGTTCACACTGGAAAAAGTCCCTGGGGGTGGATTAGGCAAATGAAGCCGCTGACATCACTTGTTCTTCTTCTGCTTTGGGTTTACTGGCAGGCCGCAAACCACTTCACGGCGTATACTGCCGCCCAAAGTCCCCGGCCGGAAGTTACCGGAGTTGGGGACTGGCTTCAGTAGAAGCTGCTGGGACTCCCTTAAATCGCCAGAACGCCGACACCTCCTCATCTCCACCACTCCCATGTTTTATTTTGTGTTGCCATAAGTTAGTCTCTCTGCGTTTCTGCGCTGGGCTAATGCTAATGCTAATAATGCTAATGCAGGATAATAAAATGGCGGCTTCACAAAACTTTTTGGGAGTTTTGCGGGGCGTGGTTTGCAATCCTTCCAGCCAGAAATGTAGCTCTTTTCTCACAAAAGAGCCGCTCGAAAGTCCCTGCTCTCTAGCAGTGACTTTCGAGGGGGTAAAAAGGTTCACATGAACTAATTTTAGTACCGGCTCTTTTTGGTGTGAACGCGATAAAAGAGTTCACATGAACTAAGTTCACATGAACCTTTGTGGGAAAAGTACCACAGTGTGAAAGCGCCTTTTGATTTTAGTGCAAACCCAGGTTTATGATTGGATGATATGAAAATATATATTGAAATAACAAACTTTTATTCTCCCTGCTTTTTTTAGGCCATTGCAAGGAATATTGCAAATTAATATGTAGGACTAATTTAAGGTAATGTTATATTTTTGGGTAATTTTCAACTGAAATTCGAGAAAATATACTTTACCATGACACAGCAAGGGCTCAATAATGTGAACAATCACTGGACATAAATTCACACTGTTTCCACACACCCATGTTAATATATATAATATGTAATATGCATATATGACCCAATTGCTGTCCATTTTCATTCATAGTTTATAAGACCCAATATGTATATATGCTCATTTACATTTTGATTTTTTTGTATTCATTTCTTAGTTTCTCATTATTATTTTTATTTTGTATCTTTGATCTTATTTTTGATTTTATTAATCTGTGCTATCCTGCTTTTTCACCCTTACCCTGTCGCTGTTTGAACAACTGAATGTCCCCACGGGGATTAATAAAGGTCCATCTTATCTTATCTTATATACGTATATAGAGCCACAGTGACGCGTCCTAAAACCCGGAAGTAAACTCTTTCCGGTTCCTTCGACAAAAACCACGTCTACCCTACTTTTATAATTTTCTAATCATAAATCGAATCGATAGATTTATGATTTGAAAAAATTATAAAAGTAGGGAAGACATGTGGAGATTATCCAAATGAACAAAACGTGACTGTCTCTTCAATGTGTGTCAACCACAGACCTTATTTCGAGCTATTTTCCAAAATCCTATGGAGAAATTGCATTGGTGGTAAAATGCTAACTTACTTCCGGGTTTTAGGACGCGTCACTGTGGCACTATTGCTTCCTCATTAGACAATGTAATATTCAGTGATAATGTTTTTCGATATGGCCAACTCTTCACAAGGTTAATAACGTTTTTTCTACATTTTCAAAAACAGCACATGCCAGATGAGTATGAATTTATTGCAATAAGCAATATAATATTAGTTGTATGTTGTTAGCAGCAATCACCATGCAGCAAAAGGGGTTAGTAAAGATGTAGAGAGTGAAGGTCAGACTTCATGTACCCTTCAAATCACACTGCATTTTCAGAGGATTATAGAACAGGCCGCCTGCTGCAACAGGGGTTTGGGAGACTTTAAAGAAGAACAACACTTTCCAATGTGATCTGAGCAGGGACGGGGGGGCAGATGGAAAATGTCGGCGGGCAGTGAGTGAACGGGACACACCTTGGCAGCCTCGCCCTCGAGGGCGTGAGGCTCAGAGGGAGAGAGAGACTGCCCACCCGGGCCTTTAAGGGACTAGAGAAAGACAACATCAAGAGAGAAAGTGGACAGAGAACTGGCAGGAGCTACAGGCAGGGGTGAGCAGGGACTTGGTTAATGACTCAAAGCAAAAGTAGACTAAATCTTCAGGTTCAAGACTTGGAAAAAATAGAGTTACTAGAAAAAGAAAAGATATTCAGATCATGCAGACTGACTGTACCTTGTCTCGGGGGACAGCAGAGGGCAGGTCTCTCATTCTGTTGCGTCTCTGCTCCTATAAGGAAAAAAGGTTTGTCGTGTAGTTTTCCGTGTCTCAAACAATATACATTCACATTTTCATTATACTTTGTAACTATAAACATCTTAACTATGGAATCTTCAAGGATTACAAAGCAGATCATCTATAATCCAATCCATTTGATTTCTATAGCACATTTAAAAACAACAGAGTTGAACATCAACAACTGTATAAAAACATGGGACATGAAACAAATGTAAAACACGAGACGATGAAACCAGATCAGAAGCCACAGACTGAAAAACTCTCCCGCACGACGTAAAAACAATACAAAACACTATTAAGATAAAAACCCAAATTTAAAAGCACAAGTGTCACCTGGTCTGTAAATGCCAGGGAAAAGAAGTGGGTTTTTAAACGAGATTTAAAAACAGGCAGAGTTGGAGCAAGTCTAACCTGGAGGGGCAAGTCGTTCCATAATTTTGGAGCTGCAAATATAATATAAAGTTATTGTATTTAAATCTAATATAACTATGTGAAGTTATCTTCCATTCGTCGCAATCTGACGCTGTCTTACCTCTATGTTATTGTTCATGAGGCCACAGGCGTCGGCAAAGTCAGGATGCTTAGTGTTGATATAAGCCAGCTCGATGGCCACCAGGTTGTGAACCTGAATAATACAAAAGATTGATTAATATGTACTAGGATGCTCATAAACGTCACTTACAGATGCTCTGAAGTATTTAGTGTGAGCAGGTCCTCACCATTTCGTTGGTGACTGGGAGTCTCTTTCTGAGTAACGAGGTGACCACTTCTACTATGGCATCATGGAGCTTTGGAAACCTCAGTAACTCCTGCAGAGATAAACAGATGTCATAATAATAATGAATAATTCCTTATATTTATTATAGCGCTTTTCAATGACTCAAAGCGCTTTACAGATACACATTACATATCATACATACATGTAATGGTCATGTACTGTGGACAGTAGCCAGCAAATTCAGGTGAAGTGTCTTGCCCAAGGACACAACGGGTTTCACCCCCTTGATTTGATGATCAATGCACAGCCCACTGCGCCACACCTCAAAGTCATCAAGGCGCTTTACAAGTACACATTGATATCATACATGTACTGTGGACAATACCCACAGGAGCACATTCGGGTGAAGTGTCTTGCCCAAGGACACTACGGCCTGACGCAGTGGCGGCGGGAGCGGGTTTGGAACTGGAGTTCCACAACGTCCCTTGATCTGATGATCAAACGCACAGCCCACTGCGCCACGATAAGTGCTTGTTAGTGATTCGATACAGCAGTGATGTTTTACTCCAAAGTGTGACCAGACACAACAGCAAGTGGATTAACAGCACGCCTGGTTCTAGGGTGGGCGGTATACCGTTGAAAAAACGTTACGTCATGTACTGCCACAACACAACATTTCCAATAGATACCATAAATATGGTAGAACAAAAACACTGCGATATGCATTCTAGGTCATATTCCCTTACCTACTGTGAGTTTTAGTATCTACTGTGCTTGTTTGACTCTTTCTCACCTGCGTGCTGTAGTTGCTGCAGTGCTGGATGATCCTCTGCATCTCCTCGTGAACCAGCTCCACGCAGCGCAGGCTGGGCTCCTCCAGGCGCTTCACCTGCCGCTTCACCAGCAGCTCAAACGAAACCTCGGGCACGAATAAAGCAGGCCTCGGGCCCTGTGGTAGTACAATGAAGTGATCAGTCTTTAATGGTCCAATTCATTAATACCGATACCGGATTAAAGAGAAAGCAGAAACGCACCGTAGCATTTCTGATAGCTGTGAGCACATCAATGGTAGTCAGATTTCCCAGAGGATCCACAGACTCCAAAGTGCGACCAAAGGTTTCATGAAATATATAACAGATTCTTGCTCCACCACATCTGAAAAAAGGAGGGAATGATATTAAACTTGAGCACTCAGGATATTATTGATGCTAGCACCCCTTAGTGGTGTCTGAGAGTAAAGGCAACTTTGTTGGTTGTGTAACTCACAGTTCAGTGGTCTCTATGTACTTGGCCGTGCCCTCTATGGTGTGGCAGTACTCTGCGGCAAACTTGGTGATGAGCTGCAGCAGCGTGGAGCTCTTGTCCTCCACAGGCTCACCGTAGCTGTTGAGTAACGACTGGTACTGCGCTGCCAGCACGTTGATCCTCGTCTTCAGCTCGGGGAGGCAGTCTCTGATGTGGTGCAGGAGTAACCTGGGATCAAATTAAAGTGATCAGTTTAGATGCTGATGGGAAACAAAAAGAGGGACTTATTAGAGGGCTGTGCAATTAATCGTATTTTAATCGCAATTACGATTTTGGCCCGCCACAATTACGAAAACAACATAATCGAAAAAAACAATTATTTTGCTTTGCTAGGTTGTGACCGTGCACTGCAACATATTTGATCTAATTTACTTTTGGTCTAATTTATTTTTATTTATCATATTTATATATGTTTAGTATTATTTTGATATTATTTATTTAAATGTGAATATAAATGTATCATTTATTTTTGTATTGGTTTTTCAGTTGAATTATACGTTCAGGGTAATCAACAGTTAAACAGATACTGTTCAAATTATTATTTGTATTTGATTTAAAGTTCAATAAATTGATATTTTCAAAGTCAATGAATAATCGTATTTAATAATCGTGATATCAATTATTGACCAAAATAATCGTGATTATGATTTTTGCCATAATCGAGCAGCCCTAACTTGTTATAGAACAGCAGTACTTTGACATGAAAGATTACAGGTGAATTTCTTATTTTCCAACCTCAAAGGAAAAAAGGTCAATAAGTGACTCAAACATTTCATTAGCCAAATAGAAAATCGTGTAGCTAATTCAATATTTAGAAATAAGATATTTGATCAATTCAAACTTCTTACCTGTTCAATGTTCTGGCGAGATATTTGGTACCATTTCGGTTTGCAAGAGAGGGATACTTCTTTTGTAGGAAGGCATATTCATCACGGGCGGCATCTGCCACCAACTTCTTCTGATTGATATCCAACTGACTCCTGAGGAAGTGCAGACACAAGAGAAGAGGGAAACAGTTCTCAAATGAAGGTGATTATGTTGTAAGGAAATCTGGTGGAAATAATGACATGTTTTACCTTGGTTGTGTGGTATGAACATCTAATGTTAGAAATAACTCAAAACAAGGAAGCCCCGGATGCAACAAAGTAAGAAATTAGAGGGAAGTTTCCAGATCACAAGCAATGATTTGACATTCAGGGAGGCTCTGTATTGTATACATTTGTTTTAAATAATGTTGCTTGTTGGTTCTGTGTCCTGGCATATTGTCTCCATCTTTGTATTATTCTTTCTTCAAAGTTAGTTTGTTCCTTCCGTTGTTCCCCCCTTACTTCTTCATTTAACCCTTATGTTGTGTTCGGGTCTCCTGTGACCCGTTTCAAGTACAAATTATATAATAACTACGCTCTAGTTTTTTGTATCGGAACAAGGCTTCATGATATCCTCCACAACAGCTATATAAACACTACATAACAGATTTTGACAATTTTTGCCAAGTCTGAAAGTCTCTTAAAAAAAAAAAGTGTATCATTTGGTGTTGGGGTCTGGGGAGACCCGGCAGAATTGTTTTGGGTGACTCGAGGTCAAATTTGGCCCAATCAAGATTCACCTTTGACTTTAGACACCACTCCCCCACCCCTTCATCCACTGTAACAATACTTTTTCGCAACATGCACTTGGCCTCCCTCTGCCCCCCCCCCCCCCCACGGGAACTCGACCTTTCTCAAAGAATATGTACACTAACACTTGAACCGGAACTCACACATGCACGTGTGCAATATGTGGTGTAATGTGTTTTGGGCCATAACATTAAATTACAACAGGATTGTACGGCTATGAATGCATAATAAGTTAGTTATGATGTAGTTAAAATAATATTGGATGATAGTCATTTTTTTTGTGCGTTTTGGACTGAGATAAATCATGGGTCAAAATGTACCCGCGAACACCATGAACGGTAACAGCTTTTGAACACAACACGAGGGTTAAAACTAGGGTTGCAAAATTCCGGGAATTTTCAAAGATGGAAACATTTTATATGGGAATAAACGGAATAAATGGGAATAAACTGGGAATTTTCAAAATTGAAGGTTGGCTCTTCGTAGGGAACTTAAATATAGTTGGGGAAAGTATTTTAGCATAATCTTGACTAAAACTTGCCATTCAAATACACTTGAATATCCATGCCATTCCTCAATCACATGCACATAGCACACTGCATGGCTATTGAGACCACACCCCCTACAGCATGGGTCGGCAACAGGCGGCCCGCGGGCCATTGTTGGCCAGCAATACTATTTGGCCCATAATTTTGAGAATCAAAAATAAAATATATATATATATTTTTTTAATTTATTTTACAACATAGTCGCACATCAGGGTTTCCGTTAGCCGGTAATTACCGTTTTTTATCTGGTAAAATTAATTAAAAACCGGTGAATTCAAAAACCTGCTGGTCAAAATGTCCGCTAATAATTAGGGATGCTCCGATCGATCGGCCGCCAGTCATTATCGGCCGATATTCACTCTTAATAGTTTGATCGGTGCTCTCTATAAAGGCCGATCAGGAGAGCTGGATCTGATCGATATGGACATAAACGCGAGTGAAGTGTAACCCGACGGAGAGAGAGATCAGATCAGCTGCTGCATAATCACCTGAAGCCCCGCCCACTGTTTAGCGCGCTGCATGAGAAACTGACGTGCTGTCAGGAGAGAGGGAGAGAGGGAGGATCCGTTTCTCCCGTGTTATTATCCAAAGTTAATGTACACTTTTTAATAATGTACTTCATCTACTACAAGTAGTTTGTTTGAATGTAATAATTATGTTGTTTGTTGTTTGTGGAATCATTTATTGAAAAATGATTATGGGAGGGGAGGAAGTGGCACTGTGGAAGAGCAGAGTGGCGAGGGAGAGCTGTCATCTTCCCTTTACAAGCTTCAAACATGTATTTATCGTGTGATTTTGGAAATAAAAGTTTCATATTCTGAAAGCCAAGACTTTGTTTATTTTAAAATCAAACAAAACACCCGAACCCCGAAAAACTTTTTTTTTACGCAAATCCACGTTTATTTTGAAATGAGCCGTTGCGACTTCCGACTGATTTCGATAGAGCGGGTCACATAAGGCAATTGTGTGGTTGTGGGGAACCAGGTCAATTAAAGTACTTATTTAACTATTAAATACATTGAGTTTGAGTAAAATATTTGGTTACTGATTAATTTAGGTTATAATATATTAAATTGCAAAACATGCTGTAATTGATTTATTTTGTCATTTGGTATTTTTTATAGGTTTTCAACCTGAAAGAATCCTAATGTGTCCTTGAAAAGTTGAAATAAAGAAAAGGAAAAAGGATTCCAGTTGTCCATGCGTCCCCTTTGCCCCTCAAGCCTCTCAAATGTGAGCAAACACTCAAATAAATGCCAAAAACCCAGAGAACTTGACAATACTTGACAATAAAAGTATGTTAAATAACACTGCTACCTAGTTAATAACTCTACTCAGTGGAGGCTCGTCCATTGAGGAAAGGGAGGACCATCCTCCCTAAAATGTCAGAGAAAAATCAACTTTGAAGAGAACAATAAATACACCTCGTTTTAAAAGATAAGTCTGTTAAAATACAGATAATAGCCCTGGCTTTGGGACTGAAAGAGAGGACGAGCCTCTCTTTGGGCGGGTCTAGCCAGAGGCTCTGGATTGGGCGCCTATATCATCAGTGAACCAATCAGCGGATCTGACTGCGCATCAGAGTGTTGATGGGGAGGGTTATCAGCGATATCAGAGTTGTTTCTGAACCGGGGAACAGGGGCGCTGCGCCCTCTTACCAAAATCAATTCCTTGAATTAGGCTTTGATTATGTTCTGGCCCGCCATCTTGCGGCTCAGCAAAAAATTGGCCCAAGGCCAAACTTACTTGCCTACCCCTGCCCTACAGGCACTGTGCATTCCTCCATCACATGCACAGATGATTTCTAGAAGTTATATTTAACTCAACTATCATGTTTTTGTTCTTCAATGAAGTACAATTTAAAAAAAACAAAAAACTATGGAATATTTCCAAAATTCCCCAGCTTAACTTCCCATGGAAATGTTCCGCCCCTTTGCAACCCTAGTTAAAACTAATGTAGCACAAAAGAGCAGCGTTACCTGTTAACTACTCCAATAATGCCCAGTTTGACAGGAATGACCCTGCCCAATAATACATCCATGGCATCTGTGCCGGCATCCATCAGATCCAGCTTGGTCACCACTGCTAGCGTCCTCCTGCCTGGAGACAAAGACATCATAAACAGGTCAACAAAAACAACACTGAGGCAGGAAATGCAAAGAGTCAAGTAAAGTTACTTTTCGTTATACAATCTGGACTGCATACAGCCCCTGCCGTTGTTAAGCCCTAGATTCGGATAAGGAAAAAAACCCTAAAAACCTTTAGCAGCAGATAAAAACCTCAGGAAAAGCAACGGAAGAAATTAAGGGATAAACAAGAAGTCCATTTACCATCAGGGTCAATGTCGCGGGATACTTTAAGGGCCTCTGAGGTTGCCATGTCTGTATTTGCAGCAGTCACAGCCAGGATGATGGAGTTGGGGTTGGAGATGTATTTGTAGATCAGTTCTCTGATCTGACCCTCTATGTCTTTGGGCTGGTCTCCCACTGGCAACTGTTTGAACAAATACACACTCATTGACTCGAATGAAAGGAATCTGATTGCAGGAACATTGGAGTTAATGTTCACTCAGGTTGGGACACGGGGAAGTGAAAGGGAACCCTATCTCACCTTCGTAATGCCAGGAAGGTCCACCAATGTGAGGTTCACAACGTGTGGGGAGAAGATTTTCAGGTGAATGGGTTCATCACTGATACCCTGGAGAAAAAAACAAACAAAAAAAGATGATAACTCTTACAGGCTGATATTGCTTAAAAGACTCATCATGGATTATTGTGCTGATATCAAGAGATCCTCCAGTTTCTTCTCCATAGATCATTTCTTGTTTGGCAAATTATGACGTTCCCTTTGTTATACCTTGTTAATGCCGGAAATTCTTTCTGTTTCTGTTTCGATTTCTTGCCTGATCTCTTCAAAGTCTGTGTAGATCTGTAAGAAAATTAAACCATGAAAGTAAGACTCCAATATAACAGAACATTTGTTTTCCTGTTTAGTATCATGGGGCTATCATCAAAAAGGCTCTTTGTTCAAACATAATTAACTATAAGGAGATGAAGAGACACAATTCAACCTTGGAGGACATTGACCCGACAGCCACACTAATATTTGTAGCTACAGAGAGTGAGTGAAATGTTATAAAGATACCACAGAATGTCCTCAACAGAAACAAAACGGTATAGAGCAAGGGAATTCCAGATCAAGTGCAGTTTATTCCTAAATTAGATGTAATTAGATGAATTAGATTAGGCAGACTTCATTGAGAGTATTGTTTTGGGGCAGACAAGACTGCAAGTACAACTCTACCTTGTTTTTGGTGTGTAGAAATTTGCCCCATTCTTCTCCGTCGATGCCTGCAGAAATACAAAGTTCAGGACAGATGTTGTGGTTACTGATGTGCCAGATGTGGCCTGGAGATCAGTGTTACTATTATTACTAGTGCTACATCTCATGGGAGGATTTCTCTGCTGGCAATGGTGGGATGGAACAGATCCACAGCTGAATAGTACAAATAAAAACTATAACAGTGGAACAACTGTTGTTGTCCCGCAGCAGTGGAAGCAAATAAAAGCCTCAGGAAAGAAAAAGCATGTGGATTTAGGGAAGCAGGGACCTAGTGTAGAGCCTTTGATAAACACAGCTCTTATTTCAGCTGCAATAATCATAAACATTGCAACGAAAACAAGGGAAAAGTTACATAGGTGGAGTCTGTGAGTCATCTTAAAAGAAGTTGGTATTTGAAGACACCATATGAGCCATAGGTGGACTTTGAAAATGTAAAAGCCTAGCACAAAACAAGTATTTCGAGCAGGAACTTAGACTGACAGACACCAGCCTAAAGCGAGTGGAGAGCTTGAGCTGAATCAAGTGAATCTACAATGGTTTGGCAGCTTTGGACAAGCCACAACAATGCAAAGCAGGAGGGGGCATAATGAGGGGATGCTATGTAATTGCAAACACGATATCGCAAAGAGCAAGGAAAAGGAGACCTCTGTTAAGGCGTCCATTTTTCTTTGATTCTGTGGTTAAAGAGAGATCAAAGGAGACAAAAGGGTTAGCCTGTCTATCTGCAGCTCCTCTGTGACACTGCAGCCTCACTCTAAAGCCATTCCCAGAGGACGGCATGGAGGATGCAAATCTTGGCACAGCTTCCCAATGTTTTTTAACTGAAGCAATAGTGCTCAGTTAAACTGCTTGGTCTATCACAATAAAAAAAAAACATCCCGTAGCAAATTAAATAATGGAAAGTGTCCCTGATATTTAAATCTTATTAAAGACAAATGCTTTTGGACACTTACAGTGAAGTATAGTACAGAAGGCAGGCTGCTGAATTTAAATGACTCCAATTGAATGTGCAACAACCCCACAGATACAGAAAAACACAGGAGACGGTGATGTTACCATTCTCTTCATTGGTTTTCCTGCGGTCCTCTGGATCGATGTGCACTAGCTGCAAGATAAGAGGCCGGCGTGTGACGATGCCAGTTCCACGTGGCAGGATGTCTCTGCCCACCAGGCTCTCTAAAACCGAACTCTTCCCACTGCTCTGTAGACAAAAACAACAACATAAACGTTAGAGGGGGACGGGAGTATGAATGACTCGTGGATGGAAAAAAAACAGTCTTTCCATTGTGCAGATTCAGAGAAAAACAGGCTGTGCTGAGCTTGAAAGTCTTAGATGATATTTTTCCTGTGTGTTACTTTGAATATTATTTAACCCGTTATCAGTGCTGGTAATTTCCGGAACTCTGGAACCGTAGCTGCATTTTGGCCGGAGGAGACGAGGTCTATTTAGTCCTTGGTACAGTTTTCATTCACAGTGCAGCTAGGAAGACTGTCTGGTTTTTTGATATGGGTGGCATAATAAATCCTAATTAGACCTAGTTAACTGGAATACCTGACTTGGCAAGCATATACCTCTTTATTAGACTGGTACTGATTTTCTCAATCGTAGACTGAGGCTTAACCAAGGATGTATAAAGGGCTAAACATGTAATCAGTGACTTCCTCCTTGGCAGTAACTTTGTTTAGACTGATATAGGATGGGCCTATTAATAGACCTTACAAACAAATACTTGGCTTCAGGTCTCAGTTACAGCTGTCCTAACTGAAGGTCTTTGCAGATCTGGGCCTTTGTAGAGCCCAGGCATTTTAAACACCCTGTGGCTGTGTTGTCTCACTGTAACAGAATCAGATACATGCCAACAGGTCTGAGACAGACACATCCTATTAGCAGAGCAGTGGAAATAAATGTGTTGGACAAAAGCTGCCACTTTAACCCAATTAGCTTTCATGTGTGCATATAGATAGTAAGGTGGACGGGGCAGGTGTATTAGACAAGCAAGGTGTTAATTGAACGTCATGGTCATTAGCAGTTCATGGTGCTGTTTATTGTTGTTGTTTTAAACCGAGAGGTGTTCGTAATATTTCGAGTTATAGTGATTATCCTATAGCTAAGAATGACCTTATAAGCTTAGAATCTGAAGGAAAACTTTAAATGGGTTATTATTAGTGCCACAACTGTCAGCTAAAAACATTGCTAGCCACACAACTCTTAAGTGAGATCACATGTAGCTAGCTAATGCTAATTTAGCCACAAAATAAATTATCCTAGATTAAAAAAAGGCGGAGTTTATGTAAGGTCAGTCTACACAGTAATGTCTACCACATCTGCATGAAAGTGAAAGAAAAACTGAGGTTTGCATACCAGAAGAAGCTAAAACCATAACTTGGCGCAGGCTAACTAACCTGCTAGCCCTAAAGCAAAGTGTTTCTCACCTGAGTTCCCACAACAACTATCTGCGGCAGTTGGATGATATCAGCGCCCACCGTGTTAAACACATCCTGCAGTTTGTTAATGACAGGAATGAGGGCCTCCATTAGCTCCGATAATGCTCCCGACCTGTCAAATAGCCACCTTTCTATAACCTGCTGCTGCACAGGGGGACAAAGTCATTCAATGATGGCTAAAGCTAAAGCAACTGGCGTCGCTTGGAGCTACCAACAACTACGCAGACAGTTGCTCAGAGTTGAATCATGGGAGTTGGAGTTCACTAGAGACCCGGTCGTCATTCCTATCAACGTGGATTTACTTGTGCTGAACTACATTCCCTACGGATGACATCATGCTCGTGTCCACCAATGGAAAGAAAGGAAATATTTTTTCCTCTACGCAACCGTAACTAAGGTGAGTATCAAAATATTTTTGATAAATAAAACCCTAGAAATATTTATTTATCGAGGTAGGCACACCTTCAAATCAATATAAGTGCTTCAACAATGTAAAGTTAATATTACAGTCTATCTGACATTGAAATGTTCTGTTGAGGCCAATATTAAGGTATACATAATATACTGATGTCTGCTCATTTGATTGTATGTTGTCGACCAACAACCCTTCATTTTGGTTAATAATTATGTATTTTACAATGAACTCAAAGTTGATCTATAAGAAAATACTAATTTCTGAGGTAACAATGCTTTTTAAATGTTGTTTTTGGTCCTTAACAAATAACCAATATAAAAAAAAGTATTATCTGAATTTTTTTTAAACGGGTGAGAAAGTATTAAAACAAATACGAGGCAGAATGATGTTAACATTATACTCTTACAAAGCATTCAAACCAAAGGAATTTCAGTTTGGCATCTACTTTTTATTAAGACATTTTATACAAAATCGAAAGTGCCTTTGAATTTTTAAAGCACTATCATTATTGGAGATAAACATTGTACACAACAGTGTAAAAAGAGCACTTTACTGTCAAATATAAGATGTAATGGAACGACAACAGTATGCAGTGTACATTTGAAACAAATATTTTAAAATTGGAATATAAAAAAATAAACCTTGTGACAAGTACAATCTGATGTTGTGAAACCTATGCTGTGGTCTGCTTGTGTTAGTTTACAGAGAACACTCTTTGTAGTTTGCCCGCCGGGCCAGTCAGAGGTATTTATTTATATTTTAGCATGTCCGGTTGATTTTTAACCATGGTAATTGGAAATGTATATTAAATACTCATCAAGAAAACAGAAATTGTTGTATTTTTTGGATGAGGAAAGATGTCCTCTGCCACTTTGAGTAACTCGAAATACCACAGCAGAACAGCGTAGGCTTCACACTTATTTATAAAGATAGTCTGGAATCAAAAACATTTCTCTATTTACTTATACCTCTTTACTACTAATATTTACATATATTTACAAATGTGTAACTTTCTTTACAAATGCACTCAATACAACACATTTAAAAATATAGTTTGTTCAAAAATGACTGGAAGTGTAGAATGAATGAATATTTAAACGAGATGTAACACAAACAAGTTCAAGAGTAAAACTAGCCAGCTTGTGGAGGGTCAGAGGATTGTGTTGACAATGCTGACATAAGCAGAAATCCACTGGCTATTGTTTGTACCTTGAGTTGTGGTTTGAAACCAACAATGACAAAACCTATACAAAAGACACTCAAATCTAAACAAATAAACATAATAGAAATGGTAAATTACTGACACACAAGTATTTCTTTAACAAAAATGTTTCTCCAAACATTAAACTTAACCAGTTCCACTATCAAAAGGTGCTTCAAATGATCGAAAAAATACTCCGTCAGGTTATTTCACAATACGTGAAAAACTACTACAATCATGTACAAGTCCATGAGCACCACACAAGTGGAATAGCTTTAAGAAAACATAGCTTTTTAGACCTTAAATAAGTAAACTGAGGTTAACTGTGCCTGAATGTCAGATATCAATGTCATCGCTCACATTTCACAGCATTTGAACCAAGTGGCTTTATGTTACCTAATGGATACAACAGTTTTGTATGCCATTTGGACAACTTTGAGTCCTTTCACATTGCATCTTAAGATGCAGTACAGTCTGTGTATGTGGTTACCATATTTCCCCTGCGTTGTGTCACTGTTCTACAGTGTTGTTTTGATGCACCATGAAACCTGTTGTCAGTCTGTTTGGTGCTGTCAAAGGTAAACATTTTCTCTATGTCCTCATACATATCATCAAAGATACCTGCTCCAAAACCTCCTTGAACGCGTCTCTTATGTCTACTGTGGGACTCCTTGTGGGTCCTGGAGTGTTCATCAAAGTGTCTTCGATGACGGGCATGCCTGTTCTGGCTGTAGATGTCAAAGTCTTTGAAAATGTCATCAAAGTTGAAGTTGAAAGGTTGGTGTGCGCCCTGTCTATGTCTGCCTTGCGTCTCCCCAGTGAAATATGCAGAGGTGTCACCAAACTGGTCATATTCTCTTCTTCTGGTTTCATCTGATAACATTTCATAAGCTGTGAAAAGGAAGACATAATTCAGTCAAGGTTGGATTAGTTAAGTACTGCATCTCATCAACATTTCTAAAAAGTCCCATCTAAGTACATGAAAAGAGTAATAGGAAATGTGCGAGCTCTCAGCATATTCATCCTTCAGAGTTCTTGAATTGAAGCTGAGAAAGATTTATCATTATCGTCCACACTGGATCACGCAACACTACAAAATGGAATATCATTCCATTATGTAACAAAACAATACAATTATCCCACCAAAACAAGAAAGATAGATTTATCTGTACCTTCAGCGATTTCTCTGAATTTCACTTCAGCATCTGGGCTCTTGTTCTTATCTGGGTGATGTTTCATTGCAAGCTTGTGGAAAGCTTTTTTTATCTGTCGCTCAGTAGCATCTTTAGGCACTCCCAGTATATCATAATAGTCCTTCTTGGCAAGTATTAGCTCTGTTATCATGAGGATGCACACTGCAAACGTTACAGCCGACTGTGCAGTTGCCATAGCTCTGATGCACCCTGCATTGAAGAGAAATGGAAGTTCAAATGTATGCATGTATACAAAAGAGAGTGGTAATGAGTTCATTTAGAGAAGAAGGCAACTTAGCAAGTAGCCATAGACAACATACAATAGTAAACATCTTAGAAACATGACATTGCAATATTAGCTACTTTAAACTTACAACATGACTCCCTCCCACCTGACATCCGCAACACTGACTCTCTCTCCATTTTCAAATCACGCCTCAAAACATATCTCTTCACACTCGCATATCCACCCTGATACATCCTCTGTTTTATTTATTTGATTTGTTGCATTGTCTTGTTTATGTTTCTTATGCTGGTGTTAGGTATTGTGTATCTTGTTTTTTATGTGTTTGTACGGCGACCTTGAGAGCCTTGAAAGGCGCCTATATAAAATAAATGAATTATTATTATTATTATTAAAACGATTGAGTCCAAATGTATTGTTTTTATATCTTCTTGTGCATAAGCTTTGACTAATGAATTTACATTGTATACCACAATAACATGTGCCTTACATTCTAATAACTTCGGCAACATACATGCTGTTACCTTGAATGATGAATTACCACTGAGTCACAATTATTGTAAGATAGTTGTATCAGCCGTGTCACCCTTAACGTTAGCTGACGTTGCTAACACAGGGCACTGCCCACTTCGTTTCTCTCCTTTCTTTTAAACCCAAACTCACCGTTAAAAGAGACCCAAGTCCTGCTTAGCTGGTGTGTTACAGGTCTGCCTATCAAACTATGTATCCAACGCTAAACATGGCAGTGTCCAGTTTTTAGTTTATGAGTGTTATGGAAAAAGAAGCAGCGGTCAGAAGCAGCATCATTTACATGTCTTCTTCGATGACTACATTGCATCAGAGTAAGTGCAGGTTAGTGCGCTTCTGCCCTCTGTTGGTCAATGCCGGTAATGTGGGACTGACCGATAGTGACCCTGAGGTTTGCAGCAACGACATGATGTTTAAAAACAGTCTAACTTACTGCTACTAGTAGTAGCTACTTGGTAAGTCTTACTATTTATATTTATCTATACATGCTATGATCTTGTAGTGGTTTGTTTAGGTATATGCTGCGATTACGTGATTATAACGTTTGTGGAAAAAGTAGTCACTACATTTCAAAGTATCTGCGTAGCGCTCCATTTGATTTTGTGTGTATCCCGCGTGTTAAGTAGAAGGGTGGGGTTCCATTTCTAGTTGTTGGTGGGAACTCCGCCTACCAGGGAGAAGTCCGGTGTACGCCATGGATGAATAAGAAGGTGTACGCCAGTAACACTTGAAAGTCTGCTACAGTAAAAGGTGGGGAGAATTCCTCAGCCAATCAACCGACGGCTTTTGAGCAAGTGGTAGACAGCCAATTGCAGAGCACATTACCTGTCACGTGATCCTTGTTTTTCTTTTGACTGACGTCCTACGAAATGTATCAGGTCGAATGACCGTTGTTATTCTGTGTTAACGTTAACGAACGATGGTAACTCAATGAGAATATTAAAGGATTTCTACCTTTATTGATACCGAGACATAATAAGGTATGTTTTGCTATGTTTAGTGTGACTTCTGTGGTTTATTTACGTGTTAGCTAGCGGAGCTAGCGGTGCTCACAGCTAACGTTAGTTGCTGATGTTAAACCATGTTATTCTTAGTTGAAGTTAAGTTAGCTATTGTGTCGTCCTCTCACTTAGGATAATTTAACGAAAATATTTTACTTGTAATTGAAACAAAACCACACCCAGGAGCAAGTTTTAGGAGCAGTTTCAGTAGCTTTATCCCACGTTATGCCATTCTCATCATTTTGTTTGTGACTGTTTTTCATTACTATTTGTTGTTGTTTCTCACCAGGTTAATGAAAGGGAGAGCATAGCCCTAATATTGCTTTGGATGGTACGAACACTTGTGACCTGAAAGAATGAGTCATAAATGGGCACCAAATACCTGGGTAAAAATAAGCAGAGCATTTCATTTGTGTCAAACACATGCCCGCAAGTCAGCAGCATCTCTTCCCTTGTGTGGCACCTCTCACTGCAGGGTTCATGTACAACAGCCTTATTGCTACAAGGTTGGCTATCTCAGCTGGAGGCACATCCATCACCTGAGGATCACTGGGCGTAAGGGATGGCTCTGTAAAGCTAACCAGGTTCGACAAAGGCTTGGACTCCACACCAGCACCTTGAATTTGAACACATCTGCCTCTCGGTGGTCTGCTGGTCTCAGCCAACACATGTCGCGGGTCAGGAACACACTGGACACAGTTTCTAAAGCTGTGAGTGGGAGGCATACAGAACTTCTCTCCAAAATTGCAAGACTCAAGCCTAATGCATTAAAGGGTGTAACCAAGGCTGAGGCAAGTGTTGAGTCAGCGCCCAAAGCTGAGGAGAGTGATGTCACGCTTACTCCAGCTCCTATTAATGTTGCTCCCACTTCGACATCCACTACACCCAAACCTATATGTAACCCATCACCTGCCAGTCCTTCTATTCCTACTTCTGCTGCTACATTTGATGCAAGTGCCACTACCTCAACCCGTCCACACAACTCTGACAAAGGGAATGTCACAGGCACAATCCTGACTGTGCCTACGGAGAAAAGGGTGAGACGTGTTGTTCCCACAGTCAAAGCCAGTCCTGCCAGGAAGCAAGAGGAGCTTAAACTTTCACCGGGTGAAGCTGAGATCAACAGCGCAACTTCCAAACAAACCACAGCACTTTTCCACCCCAGCACCTTCTCAGTAAACCTGGATGACACTTACAACTACCTGGCCCATCACATCAACACATACTTTGGCAGCAGTACAAACACTCAGGACAAGAAAAGGGACAATGTTGACATTTCCTCTGCTTCCTCTCAGGGTAGACAAACTAGAGACCTCATACCAGTGTTTGGTAAACCAGCCTATGCTGCTACAGTTATCCCACCTCCTAAGAAGGGTCTAGGACACTACCTGTCATACTCAGCTCCAACTGTACAAGCCTTTGTAGGAAGCTACATTGCTCCCCTGGTCCCACGGTTTAGGGCAGCAGACTCCAAAAGTGCTTCTGTGGAGGTAAAGAAGTCTGAGGAAGCACCGGTCAAACAGGTTGAGGCCACAGTTAGTAAGGAGAAGAAGTCTGCAGAGGAGAAAGCCAATAAACTTCTGCTTCAAAGGGAGAAGGTATGTCTACAAAAAGTTGTGTCTATGTTTGAGTGAAACATAATCAGATTGTTCTCAGTATCTGGTATGTTATAGGAGGGGGCCTACTGTTTAGTCTTTGACCAGAGCTATTGCTACTCTATACGTCCAAGGGTAATTCAGCGTGCTGACATGTGCCTGACTTCTTGGAAACTGTCTTGTCAAAAATAACTCCTTGTGGAGATAGAGGGCCCCAGAAGGTGTTTACGTTACAGGCCAAGCCATGCTTTCTTTGTGTAGAGCCATAAACACACCTGGCATTCAGTTAATGTCAAATCTGGATTGGGTATTGAAATGGGAACTTCTAATATGTTATGTTGGAGATAGCCGGAAAATGATTCATGTCCACTGGCTCATGTTATACAGATGAATGTCATGTGTTTTTTTTAGCTCAGTTCATGTTGTTAGGTGGGAAAATATGGTTAAAGACAAGCACACTGAAAAGGTACATGTCTGCTGACAGTATTTTATAAAGGTAACAGAACTTTACTGGCAGCTTTTTCATACTTTTGTTAATAAATTAACCAATTTGGATTTTAGGAACTGGTTCACCTTTAAGCTGTCGGGTTGCCCAAGATACTTTTTATAGATGTTGTAACCATAAATGTTATTATTACAATATAGAAATATGCTGCTCAAGCAATTATTGTTCTACACAAATATTTTATTGTATACAGTCAACATTATATATTCAAAGTATTTGAGTGGATTGGAGCTTAAAAGTTACTTTTCTGGGTCTGGCCCATGTCAAGCTCCGTTTGTCATAAACATGATGCCAGTCATATTGGGGATTGTAGTGTTTTTTATAGATATTGAAAATGTATTGATGTTCCAACTGCAAGTTCTCATATTTGTCAAGGGAGTTAAAAAAAAGTAAGGAATACAATGACAATAAGAACATACATTAGTAACTCAGTTATATACAAAATATAAATAGTCATCATTTCTTAATTTTGATCCCAGCTAATGCTTACTTGCTGGACCTAACTTGTTTTTTTCTCCTAGATCATTGCCAGGGTGAGTGTGGACAATCGAACTCGGGGTCTGGTTCAGGCTCTCCGCAGGGCTTCAGATGTAAGGGTCTACATCAACAGGGTGGAGGACCTCAGCTACCATCTCCTGGAGTTTCCAGATACCAGTGGCGTTGCAGTCAAGGTGAGGAATCAGAACCGGCTACAGTTATTGTATTTCTTTTGACAATCTGTAGCGTCTGTGTCTGAAGCTTCTCGCTACATGAAAAGCCCTTTTTATTTTTGGCTCATGATGCCAAGACGGTGTTCACAGCAGCGTATGTTTGAATCCTATATAATCATGTTATATTTGGCAGGAGTAGTTTAATAGCATTGACATGTAAACAATGTAGATAAAGGCTTGTGTTTGAGAATGTTCCCATGCCAGGCAAATGTCATGTTGTCAGCTGTGGAGGCAGGATACGTGTCGCTTTCTGTTTAATGTTGCCGCTCAGCAACTCCTGTACATGCAGATTACACACGGCAGCCTTTATTTAGTTCTCTGCCTATCTGTGAATGTGTCAGGAGCCTATACAGCGCTTATCTAATGCAGACCAAGGTCACTTGTATTGGTGTGAGTAGGTGTGTCTTATATGAAAGATCAAGCACAGTTTTAAGCCTAATATAAAGATGGAAACAAATTGTTTAATATCTTAGCAAATGGCAACAGAACTAAAGGCGACTCATGTGTTGACATTGTAGTTGTTGACTGAATTGAATTTGATCTCAATGTAATCAAATCAAATCAAGTTTTATTTATATAGCACGTTTAAAAGCGATTTTTGGTCGAGCCAAAGTGCTGTAGGCTACATGTAATAAAAACACATTACTACAATCACAATAAAAGACAATAATTATAAAAAATATAAAAAACTAAAACACAGGGAATAGTCAGGTGTCATTAGGGATGGGTATCGTTAAGGTTTTAATGGTACTACTACTTTTATCGATACCGCTTATCGGTCCGGTCTTTTAACGGTAGGGAGACCAGGGACAGTTGTAACACGGGTCGGTTGTAACACCTTCAATATCTCCAATCACAAACAAGCTAGAGTGATGAAACTCACTCTGCACATGCGCAGTTAGATGGTAAGATAGCTGAGAAAAAAAGGAGCCATGTTTGAATTTCTCGCGTAAGATATCAGCAAAAGTGTGTTTCTGAGGTAAAATATTAACTACAATTATATGATGTATTTTTTGGATACTGTCTTGAGTTCAAATGTCTAGGAATCCAAACTAGTATTATTAGAATCACTGTTTTGTAAGCTACAAATATAACTAGCTAAATATGGGTCAAGCTAGCAATCAGGCAGGTTCACAGGGGGTGGAAGCAAGACTGGTGGTCCTGGGACGGTTGTAACATGGCACATTTACAATGATGGCTCATTTGCTTGAATGATCAATTGTTCATTCAAGCATACAGTTGTATTGTTGATTGGTGTGCATTGTCCCTGTAAAAATAAACAGAATATAATACTGTACAGTAGGCCTAAAGTGTGTGTGTGTGTTTACAGTATGTCAAATGTCAGAAAGAGGAAGACAGACAGGGGAGTGCCACTTGCTCTGCTGCAGAGGGCCTCAAATGAAGTTGAGAAGGGCAAATCATTCAGGGAAGTGGCAAAGTCCCTGGATATATGCCATGTCACCCTGTACCGGTTCCATACAAAGAGGCTGAGGTTGGAGAGTCAGGGATCACAAACACCCCCAAGAGTAGGCTACTAGACACCAAAGAAGGTGTTCTCAACAGAGCAGGAGATGCTTTTGAGAGACTATCTGATGGAGGTAGCTGATTTATATTATGGTCTCAGCTCAAAGGAGGTAGGTCCACATAATTAAGGTAGAAGCACCTCTCAGAGAACAGTTTAATCCTTCACAGAGGATGATGCTGTGTGTGTTATCTGTTATCCTGTTCATTGCTCATTGTTTGTTGGAGGATGTGTGAAACCCCATTCAAATCTTGTTGCCTTAGAATTTGACAGCTTTCCCTATTTGTTGTCATGTAGTGTGAAAAAGGTAACCGTTATTAACATGTTACAACCGTGCCTGGCATGTGCTACAACTGTCCCTGTACACAAGGACAGTTGTAACAGTTGAGTTTAAAAAAACTAAAACATTTTCCAACCTGTACTTATTTCATAAAAACATCTTAAATACATTGTTTCAGTAGCTGACATATTGATAATGTATAATATAGCAAAATGGCTATCCTATTGTAAATGGTTTTTTACTTATTGGGGAAAAACCGAAAAAGTGTTGCAACTGTCCCTGGTCTCCCCTACTCTTATCGGTTCTTTTGGAGAAAAAAATAAGGTAAACTAACTAAATAAATTGTGAACAAAACTAACATTGCTTTTTATTTAAATTAAATACATAATATTTCACATCAAAAGGATCAACAGCGTTTTAACAAATCGTATTAAATAATCTGATGACAGAACTTTAACAAAATAAATAACTCCGTTACCTCTAATCATTAACCCATGTTTGTATAATGTAGTTAACTCCGTGTGTTGCTGCTAGCATACATAACACCTGACGTGGAAACGTTACTCGTGGACGGGGCTACAGAGCTACTAGAAAGACAGTCGAACCCGGTGCATTTCTCCGTCTGAATGTGGTACACTTTTGCTAAATGTTTAGACAAATTGCTCGTGTTACCGCCCTTACATGCTAAACTAGCATCGAGGTAACGAGCATCGAGACGGTTAAAGTTTAACCACACCTCGGAGCGCGTTCTCTCGGGTGTGATCAGCCTTAAGACTATTTAATAATGCGGTCACACCACATTTTTGCTCTGCTTATTTAAGTGAGGTTTTAATGTGCACTCATTTACCATTGGCAAATCATCCCATCTTCATTCTGATTAAACTATGACTCACAAACAGGCAACACTTGTTTATATCAAGCCAATTGGAGAGAGATATTGGTATTGACCCATCATTAAGGAAGCATTGATTGTTTTTGCCCTTGTTGACGTACCTGCATGCTGAAAGAAAACAAGTAGCAGAATAGGAGCAATGCCGGTTGACTGGTAATGAGAACATCTACATGAATAGGATGTATTATTAACTAGTCAAATACTCCAATATCTCCCACGGCTGACTCTATTTCACAATTTCAAACCCCACTTCCTTTTTGCCTTTCCATTTCTGCTCTGATCTCATCATGATGGACTGACCTCTTTTTTAGTTTTCAACTCCTGAGTGCCACGGTATGTTTTTTGTGTTTACCAGGAGAGGGTTATCCCTTGCCTGCTGCGTCTGAAGCAGGCCAGTGACCCGGGCCTGAGGGCAGCAGTCAGAGAAGCCCTCGCTCTGGTGGGCTACCACCAACCTGTGAAAGGTCGAGGAATAAGGATCCTGTCCATAGACGGAGGAGGATTAAGGTACAAGTTCGGCTCTTCTTCAGTTTCTTTCCTGTAAGCTATGAGTCACTGATATCAAGCTTTTGTGGAGTGGAACTGAATAGCATTTACTGCAGTGAAGGCCATGCTTTGAATGGCAGTTCACGTTTTCTATTAACAGTCTTACAATTCCATTTTTTCTCGAGAAACATTCAGTTAAATGGATACTGATTTATTGACTATTGGTCTTTGTTGTGCTAGTTTAAAACCAATCTGTGCCTCTCTCCTCCCACACACAAGAGATATGGGTAGATGTATACACACATTTTATTTTAATACCATTACATTGGTATGTGTAATAATCATATATACATTTTGATACAAAATATGAATTAATAATACAATCAATCAGCTGTATCTCTTTGTATTCATGTGTCTCTCTTGTGTTGATCTCTGTCTGACTTTGTACTTTCAGAGGACTTCTTGCACTTCAGACGTTACATAAGCTGGAAGCTCTGACCGGCAAACCCATTTACAAACTCTTTGACTATATTTGTGGCGTCAGCACAGGTGTGTCTTCCTTCTGTCCTACTTCTGTGCGGTGTGCGTGTGCTGGGATTATGAGCAGAGTGCTATAATGCCGGCTGGACTGGCAGCACTGATCACACCCTGACCCATTTGTTTCTCTGCTCTTGTTTTGACCTACATTTAAACACCAACGCTTCTCTAGATCTGTTCTCAATTCAGGCCTCAGATGACAGATTCAAATAGTTCAAATTCGTAAGGACATTATACAATTATATATGTCATACAATTGTAACGCTTCATTTGGTTTCAGAAATTGCCAATATATGGATTCACACTTTTTCCATGTATAACATACCACCACTAGAGGGTACTGTGCAGCCATTTTAAACTGTTCTTCTCCATCTGCTGCCTGGTTGTCTTCATTTCACAGCAGATTGAAAATATATTTGCACAACACTTTGGCTCTTTATCACTACCAGAAGTTTGTATTTGTCCCAAGTTGCTATCTGCCTTTTCACACTTAATCTCCACCAGTTGAAGCTACATTATGAATGTTGTCATAGCATAATGTAAACCTGCTATATTAAATGATGTTCAAACTGTTGAAACCCATCTGGGCCACATCTGGCGGGTTTGATCACCACAGGTTAACCCCATCTCTCCCCCTGAAAGCAATGTAGTGTCTTAGAAATCCTGTCAGAGAAACTTCATCATGAAAGGAAAGTTCATCTAATGATCTTCTTATGAATAGATCACCCACGAGAAGTGTTACTCTAGTCTAACAGATAATCAGGCAATTAGTGTAGCTTCAATTTCAGGCCTTGGGAGTACTAAAAGATCAACCTGTTTATTACTTTATTTAGTTCCCACTGGAGTAACTGAAGCTTTATACTTCCTGTTTAACAATGTATGCTGTAGTGCGCTTAGTTAAGAACTAGATTCAGGTTTATTGCAAAGTAGGTTTGGACGTACAATAAATCTGCTTTGGTAAATAAAGGTGCATGGATTATCACAGTTAGAGGAATTAAGTTGTAAAAGGGAGCAATTAAATAAATATTACTAAAACTATATATATATAAATGAAAAAAGTGTTTTAAAAAAATATGAATATACAAAAAGGGACAGAATAACAATACAAACAACACAGTGAAACAATATATATGTGTAGTATATCTGAATTTAAAGTTGACCAATCCTTCTCAGTCACTGACCCCCTTTAAATTATATTGTTTTGTGTTTTTCTTCCTCAGGTGCTATCTTAGGGTTCATGCTAGGAGTGTTCCAGATCCCACTGAACGAGTGTGATGATCTGTACCGGAAGTTGGGCTCAGATGTCTTCAAGCAGAATGTCATTGTTGGCACTGTGAAGATGGGCTGGAACCACGCTTTCTATGACAGTGAAGCCTGGGAGAACATCCTCAGGTCAGAGCCTACGTCTTTAAAGGCAGAGTAGCTCTTGTGCCTAGTTCAGTTCAAGCCATGTTAAAATGCCATGCAAGTTAAAGTGAACACACAGTGAATATGAAGTATAACATTAAAATTAGGAGGTAAATCAAAGTGACCATCACATCTGCTATTTATTTATGTCAAAATTATGTGTAATAATGAGTGATATTGTATGATAATGCATTTAAAAGCCTCACTGCATTGCCATTCAACAATAATGTATTTATTGCAGTATAACTGGCTGGTTGTAATCATTCTGAAAAATATTTGAAAGAATACCACTGCATGCTAAAATATGGTCAGCAGTCATTTAATGCATATATAGATTGTTTTAGATACAACATTTACTTCCCTTTTGAGTACAGTGGAATGGTCCTTTGAAAATAACAATGCCAATCACAAATGGCTCTCAAGCTAGCATGGGACAATTATGTACATTTTGTGTCACCATTATTCTGGCCAATCATCAAAATAAGGTTAAAAGGCACTAAAATGTAAAGGGATCCCTTAACCTTATATTTGACTCACATGACTTGACTCGAGTCACATATTTTTGGACTTGAGACTTGCTTGACTAACATTGATCAAAGACTTGACTTGACTTTGACTTGGTATTCATGACTTGAGGGTTATCATTTCAGCGCCCCACTCTCCATTGCTGTTTATGTTGAAAATAAAACTAAACTTTTCATAGCCACAATATTTTAACTGATTTAAATGCGGAAACTGAGGTTATTCATCAGCATTTCGTATGACTTGACTTGTGACTTGCTTGACCTGAGCAATGACTTGACTTGCTTGACTCTCACCGCAGTGACTTGGGACTTGCTTGAGACTTGTAGGTTAAGACTTGAGACTTGCTCATGACTTGCACATGTATGACTTACTCCCACCTCTGTATTTTTGTTAAGGAACAAGTATGTCTATTAATAGTGTGATACAAACAATCAAACGGTGTTAAATATCATCACAACCCTAACCGTTAATAAATAGAAGACATACAAAAATAGCAACATTGTATGAGTATTTTCATCTTGATAATATATATTTTTTAATTTTCACATTATTACCATAATAGCGAGCTACGCTCATACTATATCGTCCCATCCCTACCGTTACAGTAACTGATAAGCAGAAGGATTTTGTGAAGCTTGCAAAAAGAAGTGTCACATGTACTACTACCATCAAAAATTCACTAATCCCCAGAAATAAAATCTTCCTATCTTCCCTTCCACAGAGAGAAAATGGGCTCTCACCTTCTGGTGGAAACTTCAAGAAACCCCGAATGCCCCAAGGTGAGCCTTAGAAGATCTTTCTCTTTCTTCATCTTGTTCTGTTCAGGCTCCAACCAGTAAGCCTTTGGTCACCGAGCCTTTGGCACTGGGATATGAAAAAGAAAGCTCCCTTCTCTATCTCTATTGCTGACTTGCATACCTCTGCAATGACAAGTGGATGGAAATTACAACATAAAAAGACAGTGTGGATCAAGTAAACAGGATTTCATATGTCAGCAAACTCCTCTGAAGCTTGTAGAACTGGGATGATATTAAATTCATATGTCACAATATAGATCTTCAAATTACGCCTGCATTTTGTATCTGTTTGTAAAATGCTGCCTCATGCTTAAAGGTCACCTATTATGCAAAATCCACATCAACATCTACATGAACATGTGTCCCCTCTGCGTTAAGAGATTCTGAAAGTTTCAGGAAAAAAGATTCGCTCCCTTTTTTTGTCGTCCTGATCCATTTATATAAAAAACCTGTCTGAAAATGAGCTGATCAGATTTTGGCCACTTTATGATGTCATAACGATTTCTTGGCTTGTGTAACCATTAGCCAATCACCAACCAAGGCAACCCCCCCCCCCCTTGCCACCTGAACCTAGAGCACCATTGTGTTATTTTTAACCAAATATCTCTCAGAGGGGCGTGGGGAGTGGCTCCTTATTTTCATCTAAAGTAACAGACAGAGAATCAGCACTTTTGAAACAGGGCTGAAACAGAGGGGTTTATGGGATGCTACAATGATCTGTTTGATATTTGGAGCCAAACCCTTCGGAGACATGTTTTGTATCTGAGACCTGTAATATATTGATGAAAAACAGTATAATAGGAGACCTTTAAACAGAACGTCAAGCTGTATGTAATTTCCTCTACCTTTTAGGTGTCAGCGGTGAGCACCATTGTGAACCGAGGGACTCCTCTGAAGGCCTACGTGTTCAGGAACTACAACCTGCTGCCCGGGCTGCGCTCTCACTACCTGGGGGGGTGCCAGCACCAGCTGTGGCAGGCCATCCGCGCCTCATCAGCCGCCCCGGGGTACTTCCAGGAGTTCACTCTGGGAAATGATCTCCACCAGGTCAGTGTCACTCACAACTGTAACAGGGTAGTGGGTGCCACAGATTATAATGCATTTGGTGATTAAATAAAACATCAAATCTCTACGTCATCACTGTTAGATACAGAAGATGAGAAGTGATGTATGACTGAGTGTTTGAGCATTCACTTGATGCTTTTATTGAGGATGGTTGTCATGACCACACAAAATTCCTTGACAGATACAAGTCAAATCTGTCAGAGGTGAAAACATAATCTTTTCTTCAGAACTGGTGGGTTAGTTGGTTACAAGAGATCAATCCGAGACATGCATACAAACATTGCTTGCACACGTTTTAGAAGTCAATACAACATCAGATTCAGATCATCATCATCAGATCAACTTCAGATTTTGACCTCTGTTTTTGGCTTTTTACGTTATTGGAACAGTTTATGTATCACCAAGCTCAATGTTTCCAAATGTACTTAATTCATTGAGTCAAGAAGTGTCAAACCGAGCTTAGTCAATTTAGTCCAAATGCAAAATAAAGTCGTTGAGTTTGGGAAGACACCAAACAAAACAGCTTTTCTTTTCATGATCATGTTCAAAAGAACATAGTAAATGGTCAGGTCCCTAAAGTTCCCATGTGTTAATATGTACCGGCAAGCCATAAGTCCATTTTCCATTGTATTTACTTCAACTTGGTCTAATTTAGGGGGTATCTTCAGTATTGCGAAACACATATTTCTCTTTTGCAAAGATGTTGTTAGACAATGTTTTTGTTTCTTAAGCTTTTCCTGAATATTTGTATTCAATAAATGTACATTTGCACAACTCTTTGGTTAAGAGGCATGAACATATTGCACAAACAAGTCCTCTGTGTACCACAGTGCAGACCACTTAAAGACCTTTGCTTCACCTGTGAAATAGTGTGGAATATAATTAGTTAATTTGACCTGTGAAGACGTATGCAGTCCTCTGCTACAGTAATCCAGGGCTCATTATATGGCTGCAGGATTTAAATGCCCTTTACGCAGTCAGTGTTGACAGTGGAGAGTCTGAAGGATTTTGAGGCAGACTAATGAGAAAAATCCTCCGCACAGCAAGAGAGAGAGGGAGGAACTCCATTTCCGTCCTGTCAGGGCTTATTTCCAGTCAGTTACATCTTGACAGTAGATTGAGTCGCAGTGAGATGCACTTAAATCCGTCTCCACTAAACAGGTATGCATTAGCCATTAGAGACATAACAAACCACCACTGCACTCTACCGTTTGACTGATCAATTTCCAAGGCTACTCCGCCTGCCTTTACCTTTTCTGCAAGGCCTAAGTCAGAAGAGAGCACACTAGAAACGACAAACCACAGGATTAGAGGCATAGAATCATAGAAAGTGCCTTTTATGCTTTTTGGTTTCCCTTTCCTGTAGTGTGGTTTTTGTGCATGTAAATGGCTAACATCCCAAAGTTCACGAAAGAGGGAGTTTCTCTCCCACACACACCTCCGTGCCTGAAATGCCTCCATTGGACTCCTTTGTTTTCTTCCTTAACATAGTGACATGTAACACTTGCGCTTCTATTGGCTAGAACTCCAACACATTGTACGTGACGTCTAAGCGGTTAACCAATCACAACAATCAGTATCTTAAATAAATACCTTTTTGCATGTCAACATGTCACAGTAGAGGCACAAAATGCAAACGTAGCCTGAAAATGAGCATAATAGCCTAGGGCCTCTTTAAAAAAAGATTTCAGGAAAGTGCGTTGTGAAAAAAGAGATAAGAAAGCACAAAAGAACAATATTGCAAGTCACTACGCTCCACCTGTTTTATTATTCAGTCTAAGTAGCCTGTGTTTGACCTGTCACTTAAGGAATTCAATATCCCCTTCAAGCGAGATTCAAAACACCTACGGGGTGTAGAGACTGACGACTTAGACACGGCACACGTGAATGAGCATGTGTTTGCATCAAAGGTAATATCCCATGTCGGCACGCTCCCACACTCTTAATTGGAAACTGTGTTAGTTACATAGGTGAGGGGTGGGGGCTTCAGGGGGAGAGAATGAAAGAGACTATGTGATGAAAAGCCACCTGTAGTGGGAAGATTTCCCCAGCTTGTCGTCTAGCAGGTCTCCCCTTATACTCTGAGATGCATACATTAGCGCAGTGCAGCGTTTCCTTCATCACACACGATTGTTTGAGTGCCACATCTGCCTCGTTAGAATGAGACGACAGACAACGTTTTTATGGAACTGCTATTCCAAAATCTGTTAGCCGTTAGCAGGGAAACCTCAGACTGTGAGAGGATGAGACACCATCAGGAGCTAAATATGTTATACATTTGATGTGAAATGTTTCACTATAATTTCATATCTGCGATAAAGAAACTTCTGAATGACAAAATAAATGTGAAATGAGAGAAAGAGAGATCTGTCCTGATTTAGTAACACTTTTTGTTGCTTTGTTCTTGTTTTTCTCCGGCTAGAGAGTATTTTAGGAGGTGTTTTGCCTTGACTGGTAATTCCTGTGTAATTTGTGCTTTTGCTCGTTTGTTCCACTTTCTATCCTTTTGATTTCGTTAAAATGTTTTACTAATCAATCAATCAATGTTTATTTATTTAGCCCAATATCACAAATGTTACATTTGTCTCAGTGGACTTCACAGTGTGTACAGAATATCAGTATGACAATACGACACCCTCTGTCCTTAGACCCTCACATCGTACAAGGAAAAACTTCCAGAGAAAACCCACAGTTTAAAGGGAACATGGGAGAAACCTCAGGGAGAGCAACAGAGGAGGGATCCCTCTCCCAGGACGGACAGACGTGCAATAGATGCCGTGTGTAAATTGAAAAGATAATACATTTGCAACATAGGTAGTCCAAATGTTTGGAAATGCATGTGTGTATAATAGGAAGATGAATCCACGAGGATATCCATCCAGGACCTATGATCCAGGACCACAGCCACGACTCAAGATCCAGGGCTCGCGATGCAGGACACAGAACCGCAGGATCATCCATGACTCCGGATCCCGGCGTATATAGACACCGAAAAGAAAGAAATTTGGGGAAGCTGGGTTAATCGGAACATGAGAGTACACAGATATAGACAGAGAGAAGGAAGAAGTAAGATGTCCCCCGACAAACTAAGCCTATATCAGCAAAACTAGGGGCTGGATCTAATCAGCCCTAACTATAAGCTTTATCAAAAAGGAAGGTCTTAAGCGCACTCTTAAAAAACGGATAGGCTGTCTGCCGCCCGAACACAAACTGGAAGCTGATTCCACAAATGTGGAGCTTGATAAGAAAAGGCTCTGGCTCCCATTGTACTTTTAGAGACTCTAGGAACAACCAACAACCCTGCATTCTACTCATGTGTTCACCATGACTGAAGGTATTCTACTAGCATTTGTTTTGCTATGCTTTGCTTTTCCTAAAGATATTTGAACATCAAAACATCAATATGAGGCCTTGAACCAGTACATTTTGAAAAAAGTTGAGTTTGTTTATTATTTCATACATAACTCCCACTGGAGGTGAAGTTATGTAGAAAAAGTGCACCTTACAGTAATTGTGCTTCCTTAAAATATCTTTCAGTGAGCAGTCTTCGCATATTATTCTACCTCCACAGCTTTTCCTTCTATCAGTCATAGCTGAAAAACATGATTTCATGATTTAAGATCTTGTTTTGTTTATCAAAACATTTCACAACCAGAAAAGCAATGGAAAACTGTATATAGAGATGTAAATAAAACAACTTGCAGAAGCATCCATTGTGTCTTTAGCGGCACCAAGAGATATAAAGAGACTATTAGCTTTGTATTCGTTAAAACTCTGGACTGAACAGTGTCGTCTTGTGAAAGTCAAAGTAGAGCAGTTGTAATAACTTTCCTTCTAAAATACGTTTTCGCAGCACTGTCAGCCAATTTAATTTCCATGTGAACCTCGGCAGCTTCAGACGGCCACCCAGCCTGATGGCTTTCTTTATTGGCTACTTGAGCCACTGAAGCCAGCCATGAGTATAACATGCTGTCTGTGTGATGTCAGGATTCCCTAGAGAGAGAGTCATCTCGCTCTTTTCCACAAACGCCCACTGAGTTTTCCACTTAATTCAAGCCCTAAACAATCATCCTTTTGTACGGTGAGCGCAGGAGAGTCGCGGCGCCATGTGCTGAACGAATGCTGGAATTCACAAGCAGCGTTTCGAGAAGGTTGTGATTGTTTCGTTGATGTTTTTGTGATTCCGCAGGCTGTAAATGAAAACGTGCAATCATATCTTAAGATTCAAACTGGTAAACGCAGGGGAAAATGTGACTTGTCGCAAGACCTTTTGATGCAGAACAGTCACGGTGTTATCAAAGCCTCACACTTGCTACCACAGCCATGAAGAAGACGACTTAGTGAGGGGGAACAAGGGAAAGGAGCAACAAAATGAAGGAGAGATGAAGGGAGGGTGGTTCCACATTAAAGCTCCCTCAGTTATCTCTGCTTTAAAGAACACAGAAGAAGAAGAAGAAGACTCCCGACGTTTCACAATGGATGCCAGAGCATGCGTAGAATGGCGAGGAGGACCCAATGTTTACGCCTAGTTGCCATGGCGTCTCCTGAGTGGATGTGGAGGAATGGGAGCATGTTTTGTGCCCACCTCTGCCAGCATTTGATGGGAGGCATGGGATCAGTGGGCCACCACCTTCAGTGTGAGCTCTTGAGGGCTTTAACATGGCACAACGCTCAGCAGAAAGACTTCACACAGCCTTAAAATGGAGTAGGTCACATCGGCACTCCCTTATTTGTGTTGCTTATAAATGGCAGAGGGAGTGACACATAAAAGGGTCTCAGAATGTCTTGATTCTGTGTGAGAAAAAAGAGGAGAAAGAGCGTCTCACTTAATTGCCATTCAAGAAGACAACCTTTGGATCACCTTTTCTCTATTCCCTCTCTCTCTTGTAAAGGCCACTGGAGGCAAAGTTATTGCTCATAAATGACATGCTCGGCACCAAAGAGGAGGAGAGGTGGTGGATTCTGGGAGGTGACAGAGAGTATCAATCTAAGCTTTTAGCCTCTTCCTCATCCCAGTCTTCCCCTCCCGTGTGAAGCCCAAAGAGCTCGGCTGTTGGAGGATGAAGCTCAGACTTTGAGCCTTGCTGCAGACATTTCGCTCCTCCCAGAAAGACTCAGAATTGTTGTTCTTTTAGTATAAACAGTGATTCTCTCGTTGTCACTCTGACTGCTCTTTTTGTTCTGTTGTATTCATGTGTTTTCAGTCATGCACAAACATTGCCACACTTGGCCAGTCCCCTAATTATGTTGCCCACATCTTCCTCTGTCCCTAAACCTTTTGTATTCCCACAGTGCACCACACTTAGCAAGCTTCTCACTGCAGCAGCTCCCAATGAGATTCCTTGGTATAAATCACAGCTTTGAATCCTGCATTCAAATGCATTGATATGCAAGAGTGTGTGCACAGTCACCTCTCCTGTGTGCAGCAGGGAAATTAGCCTTACATTGTTCACTAGATGATGGACAGAAACATTATTCTTTCTAATATGAAGTTGTCAAATATACATTAAAGAGCCTCAAGGAAATCTAAACTGAGTAAATATGAGTGCGGTGTTCTGACTGCACCCATTTATATCAATGCAGGAATTGTCACAGTTTAATCTGAATGGCTACAGCCGACGGGGATGATTCATTGTTTCAATACTGGATGCACATGTGTGGGCATGTATTCACCGAATGTGTGGGAAAGCTAACCATGCACAGTAGATCTCAATTTCTTTGCCTGCCCGGGGCAAAGTTGGCACTCACACATGGGGCTCTCCTTTATTGACAGCTTGGGAAGATGACTTGAACCTCCATGTGACCCTATGGGACCTATAAAGCAGAGAAGAACCGATCGGTAATTGCATAATATGGCATGAAGACCTCTGACTCGACCTTAAGAGTCACCACACCGACTGTGTTGTCATTCTCATCTTCCCCGGTGACAATGGTATCCTTTGTGTGGATTGGATGCCATTCAAGCAATTCATTTTCTTCAATGAGCAGATTTATTTGACTGATTACACAGAGTGAGACACACTTTTCTTTTATGTGCAAACTGCAAGGATTGATTTGAAAGATTTGTGCAAAGTATTGAGAGTTTTTCATAGCCGCCTAATTATCTAGTTCATCGATTGAATGACCATCTCTGGGAAAACAGTGTGGTTATTGTCTCATAATCAGATGTCCTGGTCTTATGTAATGCTTCCCTAATTAATCACTTCAGAGAATGGAGCCTCGTTGGCAGGGCCTCATAATAAATCACGACAGAGCTCAGTGCCCCTCAGTCCAGCTCGGTCACTGAAGCCGAAGAAGAGCTCTTAATGACTACAGCTGCTCATTGGGACTGTGATGTGAACGCTTCCCCAGATGTATGTCGAAGGTTCACCTCATTTAGATTTGAGCAGGCACTCTGTTCCCTCCTGTGTTGGGGCCGCTCATTATGACCCTCACACAAGACGGCATTGAAGCCTTCCCTGGGTGAGAGAGGCCGGGAGAGACACAGAGGCACACGGTCTGAATGAAGAGGAAGAAGGTTGCTGTCCCACTTAATGGGAGCTGACATACACTGGTGCGTGAAATGACTTTTACGGATCCTGGCGATAGCACCTCTTTCCTATTCAAATCAGCACTCACTCTCCAAGACAGCTTAAACTGGCACAATGAAGATAAGCTCCCAAAAATTAATGATTGCGGGGCAATTTTCCAACAGCAATGCAAGGGGACCTCATACTCATGCATGTCTTAATTTTGTTTATTTATCATGACTCGTATCATCTCAGTAGTTTAATTTGACAACACGCTGCAAGAACGTTTCTTTTTAAAGCAATATTTCAGTTTAATTCGTCATCTCACGCCTAGACTACTGCAACTCCCTCCTGGCTGGTCTACCTGCATGTGCCATCCGACCTCTGCAGCTCATCCAGAATGCAGCGGCTCGTCTGGTCTTCAACCTTCCTAAATTCTCCCACACCACGCCGCTCCTCCGCTCCCTTCACTGGCTTCCGGTAACTGCTAGAATCCACTTCAAGACACTGGTACTTGCTTACCATACTGCGAATGGATCTGGCCCTTCCTACATCCAGGACATGGTTAAACCGTACACCCCAGCGCGTGCACTACGCTCTGCATCAGCCAAACGACTCGCTGCACCCTCGCTGCGAGGGGGACCCAAGTTCCCATCAGCAAAAACACGTGCGTTTGCTATCCTGGCTCCAAAATGGTGGAATGAGCTCCCCATTGACATCAGGACAGCAGATAGCTTACACATCTTCCGGCGCAGACTGAAAACTCATCTCTTTCGACTCCACTTCGAGCAATAAAATGACTAACAAAGCACTTATATACTAATAAAGGACTGGCTTATCTAAAGCCAGTTGAGTAGCACTTGAAATGTTTTGGCTCTAAGAAACCTGATGTACATATGATTCTGTTTTCTTCAAGTTTGTATCTTCTTGGTCGAATGCACTTATTGTAAGTCGCTTTGGATAAAAGCGTCAGCTCCATGTAATGTAATGTAATTGGCCAATAGGAAACATGTTCCCGAAGGTGTTCACATCCTAATGAGTTGAATAGATGCTTTATAGTAGCTACAGGAAAATGCGGAGCTGATTTGTGATTCAGCCATTAGAGCCTGAAGGGCAAAGGCGAGGCCAGAGGAACTGCGATCCTCTGGAGCATCAACAATCAGCCCCCGCCGGAATTAAGGAACGCTGTCAAAGGAAATCATTAAGCCTTTCAGGAAGACAGGATTCAAACACGACACACAGTTTACGTATAACTTCCGTCAGATGGTCTCCACTTTAAGGGATTGCTCTCTGAGGACATCAATTTGTTGAAATGTTCTTTTATTACCATTATTACAGCTATAAATCCACATAAATGGAAGTGACCTTTGTCTTGCGTCATGCTGCGTGTTTGACAGGCAGCTTGTGTTTGGTCATTTTCTATGCAAAGCTTATTTGCAGCTTGTCCTAAGTAGATCATTGTTTCTAAGTTAAATCTGTGTCCAAATATGCCTTGGCCTCATAAACCCCTTGTGTGAGAACGTGGCACCGGGCCAAGTGTGGAAATCTCAGCTTTAGCACTGCAGCTTCAGCATCTCAGTGTACGTTGAGACTAGTACGATTTCTTCATGACAGCTGTGGAAAGAGATGACGGATGCAAATTATCTTCTAAATTATTGATTCTTCGTAAAACTCCACCGACAAATAAAACCTACCTTCCAGTGGCACCACAAACTTCCTCACTGCCAACAAATATGACTTTTCTTACATTTCTCCACAACTCTTTGAAGTGCTCTAGCAGGTGCACTGTAATGGAGACAAGTTATTGCATTCAAGTCCCCGCTCACAGCAGCATTGTGCACTTGGCTTCTAACGTTACATGCCTTTGCTCTGTGTGCAAGGCCGGCCACTGTGCTTGTGATACTTGCCCCGAGCTATCGGCACAAAGAACCCGTGACTGGACCCAGACTGTTGCCATAATTGCCTCTGAGTTCATAAAATAGAGCCTCTGACAGGGTGTGAGTGATAAGAAAACGGCTTAGTTGTTTTGTTTCCAGCTGGGTTCGTCTGGTGTCTTCCACAGTCCAAGTCCCTCTAAGTCTTCGTTAGGATCAACTCCAATGCAGGCATTTTCTCCCTCTCCTGTGATTCATTTTTTGGTCTGCCAGACTCCCTACTGGTTCATAATGACGTGCTTTGGTCAAACAGCTGCCTCAGCAGTTCTCCTTGCTTTGTGGCCGAGTGAAACCCTCTTTGTGTGACTTCCATCTCAGCCTGTGAGCTGGGTGCTCTCTGAGGCTCACACAGGACGTTCATTAAATAACTTACTATAAGGTTTTAAATGATTCATGCAGTTAATTATCATACTATTACTTCTTTGAAATTATTGAAAGCTTCCTCTATCGGAAAGTGTCTCCCAGAGGGACTGGAAGTATTTCCCTTTGTAATTTTTCCCATTTATTCATTTTTGCGACGCTTGTAGGTCCAGACTAAAATGTTAGATATTTAGTTCAGACAGTCATGGTTCTGAGAGGGTGAATGTAGTAATTGTTTTTAGGGGTGCACCGAATGGGAAATTCTTGGCCGAAACCGATACCGAAAATAGGAAACAGTTGGCCGAAAACCGAATGCCGAAAGGCCGAAAATGATTAATAGAAATATATATATATATATATATATATATATATATAATGTATACATTTTTTACCAATGTTGTTCAGCTACCTGATTATGGAAATAGACATGATTATGGCAAAACTTAACTTAAATAATAATCACTATTATGGGTCCATAAAACATTTATTCAGCACTTTTGAATGCATACAGTACATTTATATATGTCATGTATTATTGCTAAAAAAACATTATATCGCAGTCTTAGTGTCGCCAACTCGTTTCTAATATGCAAAGACAACAAATGCGTCTATGATGTATTTTCGATCAGACGAGATCTCTCCCCCGTCTGTGTGCGAGGGGGCGGGGCAGTTTACACACACGCAGCTGCTACATGCAGCGGAGCGCACTGCGGAGATGGCGGAGAGAACGCGCTCCGAGGTGTGGTTCAACTTTACCTGTCTCGATGTGGAGAATACTTGTTACCATAAGTGCAATAAGAGTTTAGCATGTAAGCACGAGCAATTTGTCTAAACATTTAGCAAAAGTGCACCGCATGCAGACGGAGGAATGTACCGGGTTCGACCGTCTTTCTAGCAGCTCTGTAGCCCCATCCACGAGTAACGTTTCCACGTCAGGTGTTATGTATGCTAGCAGCAACACACGGAGTTAACTACATTATACAAACATGGGTTAATGATTAGAGGAAACTGAGTTATTTATTTTGTTAAAATTTCAGCTATTCTGTTTACAGTCTGTCATCAGATTATTTAATACGATTTGTTAAAGGCTCAGGGCAATCTCGATGACAAAGGTCAATGTCGTCTCCGCCCCCCCCCCCCCTGTGAGCCAGCCGCGAGCATGGTCGCCGCGTCTTTATTACGTCATCACAACAACACGTTAGGTTACCAACGTAAGCCTGTTCTGACATTCGGTGATATTTTTTCGGTGCTAACCCTTTCGGCCGAAAGCCGAAAGGGTATTTTTAACCATTTTCGGCCGATAATTTTCGGTGGCCGAATATTCGGTGCATCCCTAATTGTTTTAATACTTGGTCTTTTAATGTTTCAAACATTGGATAGGTTTTTATGAAAAAGAGAGAGATTCTAATAGCTACCGCTCTGGTAGCAGTACATTGGTTTATGACCAAATTCCTGCAACACTAAGGGCATTTTCCTCAGGCCAAACTGCACTTTGTGTCTGTGAGATGGTGAAGATGGTTAACATACCTTCTAAAAATCAGCATTTTTTTATTGTCATTGTGAGCATTTTAGCATGCTGACTGTAGCATTTAGCCAGAGACCACTGTTCCAATCCTAATCGATCAGTAAATCTTAACAGAGAAACACGCTTCTTTAGACTTAGATTTGTCTTTATTGGCCTGCTTTGCTGATTCCCTGGTATTTCTTGATGTAACACAACATTGTTCTAAGCATCTGCTATCATGGGAGCTATTATTTGATGCAGTGCCTCCAGTCTAAATACAACAGCCATCTCCCTTTGCAATTCTATGTTCCTGGTCTTTGGATTGATGATGCAATTCCTCAGTCAAGGTTCCCGGATGATTAGCAGACCTTTGCCTTTACACGGTATTCCCCATCACAACCTTAGCTTTGACACTACTGTGTGTGCTGAAAAGATGGGATGTTCCCTCCCCTCTCATCCCCAAGGCCCTATGTGTGTGCATCCATGTGACATATGCTGTCAGAGACACGTACCCACATTATTATATGCATTGACTCTAAGCAGTCTCTCGATCAAACATGCACATGCATACAGTCGTAAAAACAAGCAGTCTTCCTTCCAGTGTGTCCCAAGACAATTGGGGCCCTGCGGCTCCCACCCCCCAGCCTGGCCTCTTTAATGAGGACTGGCCCCTGTGTGTTTGATCCTGCTGCCAGCCCACAGCCCTGCGGCCCCTCAGCCTCATGCCTATTCAACAATCCCCACAGCCTCTCCAGTTACCCCCCCCACCACCACACCACCCCTCTGCCTCGGGTACACTATGGATCCAAAGCAAAAGCACTCCTGGGCGGTTGTTCGATATCAAAGCGAGTTTGACTGAAACTGAGGAAAAAGGAGGGGGAAAAAATGTAGCTCGATGCTTTGTACGTTTACAAGCAGCTCTGGAACTGCACATTGATTGGTTATTTTTGTATTGTCAAGGGTTCTTCTAAAACGTCATCTATTGACTAGTTAAAATCCATGAAGGTTTTTTGAGGTTTCAAATGCCAATGAATTGCTGACTGTGGTCCTGGCACAAACACATTCACAGTTTCTATGAGAATTCTCTAACATGGCACTTCTTGTGTTTTGTGCACAGGATGGAGGTCTGCTGATTAACAACCCCACAGCCCTGGCTATCCATGAGAGTAAGTGTTTGTGGCCCAACACGCCTCTGGAGTGTGTGGTCTCACTCGGTACGGGCCGCGCCTTTGATACTCCTGGCAAGGGCACCACCTCCACGAGCCTCAAGACCAAACTCAACAATATCATCAGCAGCGCCACAGACACTGAGGGTAAGGGACTGTTAATGGAATATGATAAAGGTGCATTATTGTCATTTAGAGTCGGTTTTTCTGACTTATTGGACTGTAAATGTACACATCATTCAAATGAACTGTATATTTGTTGGTTCTTTATCAATATAACGTGTATGTTTCTAATGTCGCTCGACAGTGGGTGGTAAACCTTGAAACTACTAAATAAACTTACTGTAATTTAGGGATATTCCACCAATTGTATAATCTCCTCTGTGGATATGAAGTTAGCTTTCATTTAGTTCATTTTTAAACAAATGTGTCTCATCCCCCTTCTGAGTAGTGGAAGTGTGATAATAAATATTCACATTCCCCCTTTTGATCCCAATTATTAACACTACAGCAAAAAGGGTTACATATTGTTGATTTGATTAACTATTAAAGAGGTCTGGCTCTCAACATTTCATTTGGGAGCATTTGAAGCAACAAATGCCAGCTGGCACAGTGTCAACAATGTCTGCTTATTTTTGTCCAACATGTGGAAACACTACTTAATATGCCCCAAAAATGATGACGCAACGTGCCAAATACAGACAAGCTGCGTCAACAAAGGCGCACACTGTTCAAAATATCAAACTTGCCAGCATGCATACCATCTATTTTGGCATTGGTTGCATTGCTGATTTAGTTACCTTCATTTCATTTTGTCTGCACATGAAGATTAAATGAATACAGACTATTATCAGAATGTACAAAGACTTAAATGAATTATGCCCTTTGTCTCTGTCTGTTCTGAGAGAAGGAGCTGGGCTTTGATGTGTAGCAAACACTGCACTGCAGCTTGACTTTGTTCTGGATACGTCCCATCCTGGCCCCCTGTAGTAGCCCCCTTCCGTCTCCTTATCACCTCTGGACATGGGCACCTCTGCTGAGACTAAATTTGGCTCGGTCCCCCCCCCTGTTGCTGCTCTGTGGTGCTGAGGGTGACCTAGATGCCTCTCTGCACTAGTTCCTTCTGTATTTGGGATTAAGCTCTACCCAGCTCTCCAACAGGCTTTGTTATTAAGAAGCAGCAGATTAGCAAGAGTGTTTATCGCATATTTACTTTTTTTCAAAAGCTTCCCTCCTGTCTCAGTGTTCACAAGCCTCCTGCTTTGTCATCGCTGTATCAGTAAAGCTTGTTGTTGTAAACACATAAGGCTGATCTAATACACAAAAACAAAGCTCCTGATGGAACTGGCTTGTTCTCATTCACAAACTCGATCATTCGAAAAATTAGATACTCCATAAGGTGGAGCTGCAGTCTAGACTTCCTGAACCATGGAACAAATATGTTTTATAATTCGAATCTCTGTGTTTCACAAAGTTATTTTTTGGCAATTTTAGTTTTTTGTGGAAACATGCAATACCTGTAAACTATTTGCTTACATATTGGGATGCTCAGAGTGTTATGAGCCTGCAAAATACATTCTAGCCTGTGGTTAAAGCCCATGGCAGTGAGCTTGTTGAACCCGATGCTCTGTAAATGAAAATGCAGGCTTTCTGCACATATCTGTTTGTGCTCTAAACTCAGTTATTGGAGTAGTAATTAAGTATCTAGAGTAGTTTTCCTGAAGTATAATAATAATAATTCTGAAGTCTGTTTGAATATTCTTACGACACAAAGCATGGCATTTTCTTCATAATACATTTCATCAGGATAAAATAACCTAGCATTAGAAGGTGACTCACCTGTTCACTATGTAAACTGATTTGTATTCAATATAACTTTAATTAATTAATACAAGTGTCAAATCTGTGATGTAAGTGTTTTAAACAGCTGTGGAAATTGAGAGACTGCTGCCAACAAGGTCATTTCTTTAGGCGACAGGGGAAATCAGAGTCTTTAACAGTTGTCACCTAGCTTGTTACGCTGATCAGTCTTGAGTTTCACACTGTGAGCTGAAAAGCAGGGACAAACTTTGGGTAGTACATTTAGAAAAACAGTGAATATAATTAGATAGAAAACATATTACATCTCTAGATTAGACAAATGATGTTGCGTCATTTCAGAATTTAGTAAATGCTTATCTTATTTTTACTTTTCAGAACATATTCTTTCAAAATGCAATAATGTAATACAGTACTTGGAGCAAATAAAATAAGCAAGTCAAGAAACAAAAGTCCATAAAACCCTCTCTATATAACCTTTTTAAATAAAATACTCAGTGTAGACTTATGCTCCTCAGACTGAAAGGCAGCTAGTTCTGACTGAATCTGTGTCTGAGCTTCTGCACTGCTGTGGGAACACAGACAGAAAAACAACCTCCGTCACCTTTATTGGATCCTTCAGGCATATTTACCCTGTTATTGCTTCTCGCAGCCTGTTAACATGCATTTGCATCTTGTTGATTTTAAACCTCTCAGACGTAGCATTTGAAAACCACCGTGACTGACAAGCCAGACATTTTCACTTGGTATTAGCTCGCCATCTCAGCCTTGAGTGATTACTCTGCAACACATGTAAAGCAGTCACAGACACGTTTTTACTTTCTCACTCGCTACAAAATATTTGAGTGTTTGTACATATTGAGACTATTAGGGACATAATCGTTTGTTTATCATTTTGGTCTCACTTTCAAATTGTATGTTTGTTTTTTCGTGTGAACTCACTCTCACCTCTCTTCCTCCCTCCAGAGGTTCACGTCATGCTTGATGCCTTCCTCCCTAACGGCACTTATTTCCGCTTCAACCCCTACATGAGTGAGGACATCTCGATGGATGAGAACCGGCAAGAGAAGCTCAATCTGCTGCAGGCTGAGGGCCTCCGTTATCTGGAGAGGAACGAGGAGAAGCTGAAGAAAGTTGCTCGCATCCTCACCCGGGAGAAAGGCTCCGTGCAGAAGATGACCGAGTGGGCCCAGCTCAGGGCTGACATGTACAACGGGGTGTCCTTTAAATCCTCCAAAGTGTAGATCCAACACAGGCCACCTTTACTTCACATGGAAACTCTTTGCCTAAAATAAGTCATAGTTCCATTATTGGTGTGTCAAAATCATTAAGATCTTCACCTGTATCTTTTCAGAACATATAAGTATGTGTCCAACATGCCCAACACTACTTTCCTCTTCTATCATACTTTTAGTTTAGTGTTTAAGGGATGCAATTTGCATGAAAATCAATCTGGTTGCCATTCTTGTTGGAAGCACTCAACTTATCACTGTGTTGCATTCAAGGACGTGTCAAATGACGTGGATTTGGGGGCTCCGGTGACAGGGATTCACTGTCAGCTTGCTAGCAAATGCGGCTTGTACATTTAAAGGTTGAGCTCAACCTTTTGGGAAAAAAGGCTGATCTGCTTTCTTGCCTGAATAATCTGCAACAAATTAGCTGGTAGCGATTTTCTCATTTAATGAGGATCACTACCAGCTAATTCTGTACGGTAAATATAAAGATATTTAGTGGTTGCTTAGTAAAAAGACTGAAAATGGATTGCATGTTCTCTCTAACTATTTATCATTTCTAGACTTTTTGCTAAACTAAGCTAACTAGCTTGTCTCTAGCTAACCTTTTCATAGAGATATGAGAATGGTATCAATCTTCCCATCTAACTTTTTTCAAGTAAATATTGCTCTATAAAAATAATGTACAAGTTCACAGTAGCCAGTAACAGACTGTTGAACCAAGTGATCCATTTTTAACCACTTGCTTTCTTTTATAAAGATTTGTTATGACCACCAGAATATCCTCCAAAAGTTGTTTTTTCAGAAAACGTGTAGATGGGATATATGTGGTATTGTGCAGTATTTGTCAAGCTAAGCTAGCAATCTGTAACACTGTAAAACTTAGATGTCAAGTATTTTTGTAAATGGTCAAATCAAGGCCAATTTGAACACTTATTGCTAGAGACATTTATCAGAATCTAAATGTGCACCTTTAACAATGCAGCTATTGATCAAATGTGTAATTGCATACTGTTTAAAGTAACATTGGTACATGTGGGCCTACTTTAAGCAATACAGTATTGTGTATCCTGTATGTAAATGCATGTTATATTTAAGATGTACGCACAAAGACAGTTTATATGGTTGAGAAATGCTAAGAAGTACGTTATACAGTATGTTGCAAAGATTTAGCCCAGTGTCTATAATGATGAATAAAATAGCAGATGTGTGTGTATATATATATATATATATATATAAGTATCCAACTGGAAGCTCGCTGTCAACAGGATGTACTTTTAAGTATTATTTTACACCCGGGTATTTTAGGTTAATTTGTTTCAAATGCTTTTATCATCGTGTGCTTGATTGTTTGGTTTTATGGATCCCCCACAGGCGATACGTCACATGTTCTGCTCTGTCGTCACTGTGCCCTCTTTCCCTTTGATGCCTCTTCTTCCTCCCTTTCTACCTTGAAGTGCTGTGTGTGTGCCCCCCACACTCACACTCTGCTGTACCATAACGTCTGTTTAAATCATGCAGGTCACAGCTGAGGGACTGCTTTAAACCCGATTGCTGCTTATTGATTTGTCATGGCTTAAAATCCTTTTCATGACATGTACAGCATAAAAAATCACTGCAGACATTCATGAGACCCTGGTCAAGTACTGTAAAACCGATGCAGCAATGTGTCGGTCACTCCCAGAGGACCTGAGGATGTTACCCAGATTAATATAATTCCACTGTTGATCCTGTGTAAAACAGTTTGAGAGAGTATGTAATTAAAACCCATCACTGAACCTCGCTGCATCTCGCCTCCTCATTATATGAAGATTAGCTGATTGTGATCTGAGTAAATCTGCTGTTTCTCTCACAGCCTGAGGATCAAGGATATTTAGTCAGTAACATGTACTCTGTCTCATCATTCCAACACAGATCTGGACTGATATGCACCTACACTGCTCAATTTCGAAGCCTTGATTACAAGCTAATTCTGATTAGTAAAATTGCCGGTACGCTCTTTATCTTAACCTAACACCGGTTCCTATGGGTGTATGTTTTCTGTGTAACTGCATTCGTACAGCGGTGTATTTTTCAGGGGATGGTAATTTGAAGGTCCTTCCCTGAGCTGTCATAAAAGAAGGAAAGGGTGAGATGAGATGACTGTGCAAGGCTGTGCAACAACCCTGGTTGTGATGGATCGCGCTTCCCTCCAGCATAAAAACCCTGCACTGACACAGCTCTCCACCAACTGCTTACACGCATGAACACACAGCGATGGCCACAAAAGGCAGAGGACACAACAAACAGCATCACCGAGGTCTGAGGGGGAAATAATGGAGGTCATTCATGTACACTGTTTTACCTGGAATTTAGAAGGTATTACAGAGAAAATGACAAGAGCATTTTGTAAACTGGTGTATCCTAGATATTTTAAGTACTATAATTAAGCGGCATCTCTTGCTTTCCTGATAAAAATCACTAAACAATTTAGTGAATTAAGATACAATTGTCTTATGTGTGGCAAATGCATGATCACAAATGTCCACAGAACTTAGAGGACACAACGAACAGCATTACCTGAGGGGGGAATTGATACAGGATGGAGGTCATTCACATATATTGATTTTCCTGGAATTTTAAAGGTGTTACCAAGCAAATCGCTAGAGCTATATGCACAAGGTGGACTTTGTCTTTATATAGAATACAAATAGAGTATCCTAAATATGTTAAGTACCAACAGATGGAATATGACTACAAATATGTCGCTTTGTAGATTACAATACTAGCCACATTCGAAAATGAAGTCATTTTTTACACTCCTAAAATATCAGCATTTGGCTTATTGGGTTTAAAGACAAGGACCAAATAACAGAGAAAGCACTTTTATTGCTAGATGAAGAGCCTCTTCTCACAGAGATTCCTCAAGGGTCCTTTTGAACCGATAGTATATGAGCCTAAGCAGAAACCCTTAGAAAAAGAGGGGGCTGTTATTTCCCTGATTTGGTGCTGATTTTTCCAACAGCAAATTACTAAAAGTGGGATAATCAACACATAGTCATCAAGAGATGCTTCTGTTGCTCATCATGACATCTTTCACCAGAGATATTAGGAGAAATACCTCTTCTCTCAATCAATCTGTCACTAGTATGGCATCTCAGTGGATTTGCCTGAACCTGAAGAACAATTGAGTTTATTTTATTTCATATGGATGATCCATTCAGCATCAATATAGTCGGTGCAGTCTGTTTATCAAGGGTACTGGTGTTCATTTTCCTGTAAAGTCGTTTTATTCCTGTGTTTATTCCAGTTAGTGGCACTATAATACTGAATGCTCTTGAATGCAGCATTCCTGGCTCCAGGGATTTACTGGAGATGTGGGTCACACCTCTTAGTGGCTCAACTTGTGCCTCCATTAGGGGATGGTGGTGAATCCCACTAAAGACAGCTTTCAAGCATGTGTTCCACAATGTGGCGCATTAATGTAGAAATCACTGACAATAAATAGAGTTTATTTAATTCTACCACACCGCATGACAGCCAGACTGTTCCAGTTATTTAAGAGTAAAAAGAAGATTATTGCAAATATTGATGAGGACTTTACTTTATACAAAAGTCTTTGCTTTGCTAATTTCTTACTTTTTGATCACCTTCCACTCAGAGTGAGGCCATTTAATACCGGGAAATCATCAACAAGTTTCAGTATATCTTATATTTTTGAAAGTAAAAAATACTAAATAACATGTCATGTTTTCTCACATACTCTTTAGTTTTGAGTTCATACTGTAACTTGACCTAACACTAAATAGCAATGTAAATGACCATATTTGCTTTTCTCACTCAGACACTGAAACTGAATTATCGACCTCTCAATGTTTGCCTTTAAATGTTGCCTTTATTTAAGACACATTGTCAGGGTCAAATGAAGAACTGCTCTGAGTGAATGGTGTCATATAAACACAGTCATTGGCCAACATATGAAAACATAAAAATAATTATCCTTAACCAATTTGACAGTGATTCATACTATTACTTTTGAGTTTTGAAAACACATGAAAAGCAGTTATAATCCACATACTAATCAAAAGAATTGCACAAATCAAACTATAAAATATATGCCTGGGTTTAACATAAATAATGATTGTACAGCAACCAACAACATATAATCTACGGAAACACAGGTGCTCCAAATTAGCTTACCTTGTTGTATTTAGTGGATTTGTGCCATGTTTTTTGCCCCCTGTGTGTTAACACGGTTAAGCAGCCAGTAAAGGCTGCTCCCACTCAATATAGAGAAGTCATAATGTAATTACACAGCAGGCTGAGAGGAAATGCATCTCCCCCTGATGTAAACAGATCTGACTCATGAACTTGTCCCCCAGCAGTAATCACTTCAATAATTTGATTTATTTTGCACCTTTGGCCAAACCCTCCAGACTCTGAGTATTAAGACGTATCTCCAGTCCATGTTGGGAACATACTGTATCTCTGAGATGTCTTGACAAGTTCTGCGTTCTCCCATCTTTGTTGTCATGTAACCTCTTATCCTGGAGCTGGCTGCTTCTCAATTACACATCACATTTAGCTGCTGCAAATACACCCAACTTATTAGCACACAATTAGTTTTAGAGCGAGCGGCAGATACTGATAAGATGTGAAGAGTTTAATTGCAAAATATGATTACCTCTCATGGAGAAAGGGACAAAGAACAAGTAGAAAAACAAACCCAGTCAGACGGAAGAGAAATATATTGTGACTTACCATCTGAATAAACTTCAACATAACACATAGACCACGTTGATATTGTTCATAATCATTGCATGTTATTCCGAATGTCCGGCTCATTTAAAAATGTCAAGGTGTGAAAGTAGGTGATGTTGTTTGCGACTGCTGTGTTTTGATTTAAGTTCTGATTATGAGCCTGCTGATCTGTGTTGAATCTGTGTTAAATAATCATCACCTCTGTTGGGAGGTAAGTCATTTAATGGTTGGCTTGCTGGTTCTGCATCTGTTATTAAGTTTGCTGTAAAAAAGAATCAGACCAAATAACAATGAACCATTGAAGAAAACAGGCCGGGCGATGACTGTGTCCTACAAAACAGCCGTGCTATGTGTGAGTTTTTTTTACATTTCAATAAGTAGAGGACTTCAATGATCCACTTCAGTAATGGCCACGATAATTGGAGTTACCAGTGAGGCGGAGAGGAAGTCTTCTCTGGTGGGTTTGTGCATTTCAACACAAAGACCACAAGATTCACTATGCAACTTTGCTTTGTCCCCATGGTGCTGTATCCTTGAACTTGTGAAAATCCCTCAGAGTATTTTATGGATAATATGCATGAGGGAAATTAAGAGAATATTTTAATGAGATTCAAGAGGTATGCAGACATATCTGGAGGCGGTCTGAAATGAGAGGCGAGGCAAGGAAAATTACAATACTTCCCAGTGTGGCACTGATGTGGGTAAGAATCCCCTCGTCCCCTTCATGATGATGAGGGAAACTGATTCCATTGGCGCTGGGGAATTAAACCCAGCAAATGACCTTGAACGTGTGTTAACCCTTTTTCTTTTTCAGATTTCAGTCACATATTAGGATGTAATGTCAAGCGAAGTCTTACAGAATTCTTGATAAATATGATGTGAAGAGAGATGAATAATTGTCGGTGTAGGGTTGGGGATTTTACTCTTTAAATAGACAATTTCTTCATGCTTCTCATGATGAATTTTGGCTGATTTCCAAATGATTATTATCTAAAAACACACTTTCATCTTGCCTCAAATGCGTGCTACAACCTAATTTCTGCTAATCTCTGTCAACCAGCCTCTGTATGGCAACTCAAACCAAATACTTGTCTACTTGCCAAACCAGGCTTATCACAGAAATAACTGCGTCACTTGCTCTCAATGTTTGATTCTTTAGCTGCAGATGGCTAAGCCTGAGATAATGCATGTGTGTAACATACACTGAGAAAAGAGAGCATGGCTGGTTGGCTGATTTACAGCAGATTGAACTAAGAGGAAATGTCGCTTTTAAGTCCATCCAGTAGTCTTGGTTGATCCAGGCTACTGTATGGTTATTAGTGCAATCCTGCTCTCAGGGCAAACCGCTGGAGTGTATCAGGACAGGCAAATGGCTCCAAGTATATAAGGTCCAGAACAGCTGGAATGAAGTTCAGTCACAAAAAGTGAAAGGACAAATAGTTTACTGTGGATTTGACGTTTTATTTTTTTAACATTATTGCTGGTGCAGTAGCATTTTCGTGATTTAATTTAACGATTACACTGCAGCTAAATACATTTAAAATAAAAACAGCTCCCTGCTGGTAAATAACACTAAATGGAATTGCTAAGAATTAAGAGACAACTTTTTGATTTCCCCCCCCCTTTATCCCTAAACCTCATCCAGCTGTTGTCCATCTGTGGATTAGAGCCGGTAGGGGGTAAAGTACATTTAATATGTCTATTTGGTTAACATTTTTGCTAGAATCGTTCAGCCTTGAGGCCACCATCCATCGGTAGCGGCGCTGCAGTGCGCGCAATGGGCGTGCGCACGCCCCGGAGTGCTGCTGCGCGCCCCCGCCTGTTGTGTTGGAGAGCTGGTGGGGAGAGGAAGAGAGGACCAGAGAGGCAGAGGAGGAGACAAGTGCAAAAGAGGCTCGGCAGTGAACGGGACTCCACGTAAATAAACAGCAGACGGTATCGCTGTGTCGCAGGGGACTGAAGATAGAGAGCAGGCTCCGTGTTTCCCACCGCCGAGGAAGCAGATAAGGTGAGCTAATTGATGCCATTCATAATAAACACGTGTCGTAGCTCTCAGCTCTGTCAGGAGTTTGTGGGAGAAAAGCAGCGAGTTGGATGCTGCAAGGCTGTCAATGAAAGCACTGTGCTCTTCAATGCATAAGGTTAAAGACCCGAGGGTTGTTGACAAGCTACATCTGTGGGGAAATCATTTTAATGACACATTAACGCGTTAGCCTCCTGCGTGTGTTCATCAGAGAGAGAGAGAGAGCAGGTGCATGTGTGCATATTACGGAGTGCAACTGTCAATCAATTGTGTGCTGCTTTGAAAGACGGTGGGAGAAATAATTGTCACCTGTCTTCCGATTTGAACCTTGGATATTATCTGCACCTTTGACTCATGGTGCTCACATTACACGTGGTGAGTAAATATAGATTGATGGATAACACGATGGATAGATCTGTTGTATTTGTCAGTTGTTGTTTTGCCCTGTTATAATAAAAAAGCTGTCCTCTTACAGAAATCCCTCATGTCCTAAGCTGATTTGTTCCCCTCATGTTTCATTCCCTTCATATTCATTCCCAGTCTTGTTTTGACTGACCAGTCAGTTTGTTTAGTCTAATTTCCCCTCATCAGACTCAATCTGATTAGATAGCCCCCGAGATTCACCCATTACATCCCATGCCATTTATTATACTAGCCAAACAATTGCTTTCCTGAACAAAAACCCACACATTCCCACCCAAATCCTCTGCTTACTCCCCCCCTCCCTTTTCTGTCTCCCCTTGGTCAAAGCTTTACTCAAGGGGGGGACTCACCATCACGCAACAACACCCCCCACCCCTCTTGCTCCAGACACTCTCACTCATACACACAACCAGACACACATGTCCCAGCTACACACTTTCGCTGCCTGCTCTGATAGCCGTATTAATACAATGCTAATGACCCCTGCTTTATTGTCTTGTTCTAACTCTCTCTCTGAAAGGGTTGACACACTTTCTAGTGATGTTTATTCACTGCGGGCAGACTATTGTTAATCTGTCTAAGAAGATAACAATATCCCCCTATCCCTGCCTTATGTCTCGTTTGCATTAATTTACAAACAGGCGGCAAAATGTGTGATACCACTTTACATACGTATATCGAGGACTGTGTGTTCACATATCTTCACCAGGGTAAGTCAGGATGTTGCTGGAGCTTATTTTATACAGTCAATGCTTGAGTCGGGAGAGCCAATTCTCAGCGGCTACTGGAACTATTCTGACAGGACATTTCAGGCTCATTTGACCAATGTGGAGAAATGTAGAACAAGATATTGACCTACATTGTGCTGCCATCTTTACTTTCACCCTCAGCACAAATGCCACTAGGCGGAGAGATTTGCATAACTAAGGGATTATCATGACACACGTTGCTGGAGTTATTGTGAGAGCACCAGTCAGTCACATTGCTGACCTGAAACCAGTGGCGGGTAGCCCTGCTGCGGGGGCTATGGGAAAAGCTTGGGTGTTGGAGGGAAAATGCCACTTATTTCACTCTGTGGGCAGCATGAAACACGCAGACTATTCTGCGAGAAGTGATCAAGCGGCCGTCTGTGGCATTATGAACTCCGCCAACCGCATGATGGGACAAAGTGTCTCATAGAAAGACAGACTTGTTCTGTGTCACTTGTGTTGATCATGATGACATAATTTCTGAAAAGGAACTAAGCTAAACCTCAGTGCCTTTCTCTTTGTGATTGATTTCTCCAAGGACAGACTTCATTCATGTCTTAGAAATGATGTTTCAAAGATGTGGATTTTAGCTGAAGTCAGAGTAGCAGGTATTAGTATTGTAGACTTTTGGAAACAAGGACCTCAAAGTCCTCTGTATTCTAAAGGATACTTCTGGATAATGACAACTTGGTCCTATACTTTTGTATTTTTCACTGTTTTCTACTGTTTTTTGTTGTTGATTTGTTTGTACTTGTAACCTTATTGCTGAGATCTGGGGAAATTACAACATTGCAGAGATTACAGGCAGGAAATAAGTATAGTGGATTGACATTAAATGAATATGCAACTATTACGTTTTATTCAGTCATTTTAAAATATTTCTCTGATTATTCTGGTCCTTTTTTTCCGTTGGAGCTTCTGAAATATGACAACTTGATGCCCTCAATAATTGTAACTTGAAGTTTAAATGAGTCTAGCAATTTGCTGACATTATCTTGAGATCTTGGACATTGTAACAGGCAGTTTTCAATATTTTCTGACATTTCATAGACAAAAATGATTTATTGATTGTTTGACAAAACGGAGAAACAGAGTTTCAGTACTGGATCAGACAACCAGACAGTTTGTAAACAAGACAACAGATTATTTAAACCACATTGTATGGAGTTAAGATTATGAACACCTGTATGTAAGTAGTATTCCTTTTATCCCCCGGAAAACTGTGTATGTGACTCCAATAAGTACAGTAGTGTGTTCGTCTGTTCAATTTACTGGAAGTTTACAACGTACTGTTATAGAAACAACATTACAATTAGCCTTTGTTTTCTCTGCTTAAAGGTAGGGTGGGTAAGAATGGAGAAACCAGCTTGAGTGCGCTAGAATTTGAAAGTACACAACCGAAAGAAATCTGCCCCTTCCTTCAGACTTCCTTACAGAGCCCCTCCTCCAACACAGACGAACGCGCACATGACCAATGAGGGCACGAGATAAGTTTGTGCACAGATGGTAGGCTGACAGGCAGGTAGGCCATCGAATTATCTGCCGCGGGCCGGGTCTAGCTTTGGTCTAGCTTTGGTCTAGCTTTGGTCTAGCTTTTTACAGCGCCACGGCTTCCACAGATAAAATATTTGTATATATTTATTGTCAAAGCATTTCATGTATTCATTGCTATCAGGATGTTAAGAGCATTCCATGGAATATAACAAAAAGTGTTTCTGAAGTGAATTACCTACCCTACCTTTTAATGAATATGTCCAACCTTGTGGTTTGTTTAAAACCTTTATGGTCATCTGACTTCTTGTGTTTCCTGCCCTGTTTGGCTTCTTTAAGCGCTGGTGCCATGCCCTCAGATCCCATCAGTGAAATGTGATAACTACCCTGTAACAGCTAGGACCAAAACTATAAAACGTATGCCCAAGTTGAAAAAAACAACAATTATTGATAACATTTTTAAAATGTGCTGTGATCATTTATTTTCCATTGAGAGTAGCACAGTTAGGTTATGGATCATCATACAGTGGTTCACTCACTTATTGACTGGATGATTGACTGTGTCCTGGAGACACGTGTCCTGCCCTGAGCGCAGTCGATCCACCAGCCGCTGTGAATAGAAGGCTGTGCTGCTCAGCTGTGATGGGGCTACATCTTCAGGGACCAACAGAGGCCTATGCCTGTCCATTAGTGTCACTGAGGTGTGGGTGTTTCTTCCCAGTGGGCCAGTCACACACAGAAGCCCAGCACACTGACATCGCCAGGACCTCCTTGTCAGAAGCATGTTCGTCTCATTTTGGGACTGATGAGCGCCTCATTAGGGGACCACAGAGGGAACGCTGACTCCCCCAACCCCCCGGTTCACGGCTGCTTGAACACTTGCCTTGGCTGTAATTTGGACAAATCTATGCAGGGGTAAATGAGTACATGCAAAGAAGGACATGCATGTTCATCACACACACACTTTCCCTCTCCGTCTGTGTGTGTGTGGCCTGTATGGTTGCATGCCGGTCGGTGCAATTAGAGCTTCACACTCAGTTAGGCAGCAGTCTCTAATGGGGATTGACGCGTTACTGCGAATCCTCTCCACACAGCTGCAACTGTTGATGTTTATGTACTAGACCTTTATTATAATTCCAGGAGTGGATGGTGATAGATGACAAAGGAAAATTGATATTTATGGAGATTTATGTGTTGCTCATAGCCCAACTCAGACTGGTTTTCTGAATAATTGGATCAAAAGATTGGAGGTACTTTATACTGAGTTTTTGCTCAAATGATTAGTGAGTAGATTGCAGATGAAAATCTGTAATTTATTAAGAAAACATTATTAAGCTGTAATTCCCCAATGTGCGGATGTTCTGCTTTTTCCTGTTTTGTTAGTTTTTAATTAAACATCTAGTAGTTTGAGAGTTTTAGTTCAACTAACAAGCAGTCTGAACATGTCAATTTGAAAAATCTTTATCAGCCAGAATCATCAGTAATGAAAGCTGTTTTAATTTGCAGTTTCTTACCTAAAGCGTTGTCCTTACTATTACATAAGGATGCATTTTTTGGAGCAGGTAATTTGCACAGATGGTGGATAAGTAGCGGTCAGTGCGGATGTCCCTGTACGGCCCTCTGTGACGGAGTCGTTACACCAGAGCTTTTCACCATGACAGTCATCGAGCCTGATCAGTCAAGGTTGCCCAGGGAACACTATTATTGCCTTGTCAGGTTATTACACCCCTTAGTGAGAACAAAGCGTTTAGAGATGCTCTTTTCTGTCCAAACCAACTGCCAGGGAGTGACAGCAATAAAGCCTCCTTTTGAAGTTGGGGTAATGGGACGTAATGTTGTGGGTTTTATGTTCCCTCTCCTCCCCCAGTAGAGCGCCTGACAGGTTAACTAGCTGCACGTACCACGTACGCACTCCTAGTCAACCTTGAGTTTACTTGCTATGAACAGATGAAAATCAGACTTGAAATGTGCACTCGGGGAAAATTATCTAAATGCCCATATCATGATCTGCTATCTTGCCACCCAGTAGAATAATTGGAGGGAGGGAAAGGAAAAGTGGGAGTGTTTTTAAGGCTATGAGGGTTGCAGGAGGGAGGAGGGTGGATCATGTACCTCGGTCGACGCTGAGAAGGGGCAGGGGGAACAAAGGGGGTCTGTTTTCTCTGTCTGTACTGGCGGGGCGGCTGTCCTCGCCTCTTTTCTTGCAGTATAGGGGGGTGATGGAGGGTTATGCCTGAGAAGATCCACAAAAGAAACTTGGGTGTTGGAGCCTCGGTTTCAACACAGTTGTTCCTGCTGAAGAGGACTGGAAAGGCAGTCATTGCTACCGGCAGCATTGGGCCTGTTTTAAGCTCTGGCCAACTTTAGATGGGCAGCAGATGATAGAGAGGTAGTTGGTGGCCCGGTAGCATCACATAACAAGGACCACTGCTTCCCTTTCCCGTCCTGAACACAACAGGAGGTGGGCATTGCTCCACCGGCAGGGAGTAGGCTCGCCAAAATAACAGAATTCAAGATGAGTGTGCACTTGAATGCTTTCTAGTCTGTTCTAGAGGCTCCATCCTCCTCCTATTTGCATAGAGCTTAAGAGTAACTCGGCCGCACATCCCACTCTCTGTTGGCACACCAATTCAGCCCACTTGTGTTCAGCAAATACATCGCCACTGCTCCTATTCTATTTGGAGATTTGAATAGTGGGCTCTGCCAGGAAATCCACCATAACCCTCAAATCTCTCACCAGCCTGTTGTTGAACGTTACATCCTATAAACTTGTAGAAGCAGGAATCTTCAGAAATGGGCGTAGTGAAGGTGTAGATTATCTTTGTCTCCCAAGCACATGATGCAACAGTGATTGAATCAACAGGAAAGACAGGGACACTTAGGTGTCAGCCCATGAATAAAGTTGACATGGAAACACAAAGTGGCTTTTCCATGGTTCAGGAGTCTCGCTGACCTCGAGGTCTTATTTAGGCCAGACCTTCTAATGCTTACCCTCTGTTCAAACCTCTACCCCCTCCCACACCCCGGCCGAGGGTAAGACACCATGTTAGCAGCTCAGCAGCCACCACTGAAGGGCCCTTAATCCAAGTGGGATGACAGCTTGGCTCTGGATGCTGTTGCTGTGGCGCTGAGACCAATGGGCTTTTCTTTCCCTCTTTTTCATCTCTTAAACCCCCCAAACACAGCCACAGGAATCCTGGGAACAAAATTCTCCCGGGGAAGACAAAGGAATGGGATGGTAAACAAATCCAAGTGTAGATCTGAGATTCCTCCATTCATCAGAAGTTAAATGTGCATATCCTTTTGAGATAGCAAAGGCAAAAAGAGATACATTGCTAGCTTGGGATGTTTTGTTGTTGAATTTTTGTTTTTGTCCTGGTGTTATTTAAAAACATAATCTATGCCCAGATAATCTTTGTCCAGGCTTCAAAATGATTAGAGAAGATTGAGGTCAGAAAAAACCATTAGTGTCATAGAATTTGGTGCCGTGGTCAAACGAGATCCCTTTTCCTTCCTGTACACCAATCAGAGCCGACCAGAGATCACGCGGAAAGCCAACCATTGGTAAAAAAATGGGCATCATTAGACAGTAGTGATCTGCCAGGCTGATACTGCAAATTGTCCTTTTCAGGGCATTGTTTATTTTGTCTCCGTGTTCAATTGTGAAAAAAGTCAATTGTTCTGTTCAGGCGATTGACAGACAGTCATGGTCGTGGCCACAGTCATTCTACAAGGGACAATGGCAAACATTTAAAGGTGCAGCTTCTCAAATGCGAGGATTTGCTGCTTTTCTCTGTTTTATATGAATGTATTTTGACTGTTGGTTTTACAAAAGATCATCAATAATCTCGGACTGGATCTTGGATATCTGTTTGTATGAATTCCTGATATTCCTCTACATAATAATCAACAGTGGAATTAATCTTCACATAAAGCCCTAGACATCTGGGTTTAAGAGATTATTAATTGTATATCTATGATTGATAAAACCGATTTAACATTGAAACTGACATTCATAGTGTATACTTTAGCCTTTTTCAAGATTCATATAACATCACAGACAAAATCTAAAAAAATAAATTTGGTTTCAAATTTGATTTATTAACAAACCTCAAGGGCATACACCATGGAAATGACTGCTCAGGCCTTGTGCCAGAGCAATTTAGGATCAATTGTTGGCAATGGAATAGCAATCAGTATAATCTCCTTGTGGTCAGTCCTTTGCTGGTCTCTCAGTGCCGGGCGTCTTTAGGAGCTGGAAGAATGTAATTGTCACTGAGATAATTCCTTGCTGTGGGCTAGCTGAGCCCGGTGTGAGGATGGGAGGACGGACAAATGGCAACTTCATTTATCAGGATCTTGTCTAAGGCTGGCTGGCCTGATAACCCAATCAAACGTTGAGTGTGGCTGAAGCCTGTCTGGGCCAACACTGGGCTTTTTCAGCTCTGTGTTTGTCTCTATGTGGAAATATCAATGAGTCTTTGTCAGTGTGCCATGGTTTATAGCCAAAGCCCAACAGTGGTATGAGCCTAAAGTCTCTCAAAGCAGAAATGACACTAACAATCTTTACGTTTCAAAGCAGAACTGGTCTTTTCCATGAGCTTCATTTCCTGTCTTCACACAATTACACCATTGTACAGTTGGATCTTGGCAATGAATGACGTTCTTTATGATGATTTTAGTTGGTATTGTCCTGGCAAAGGTTGAAAAGACTATTCTGAGTCAGACCTAATGCTCCGGTCTTCGAGGTTGGCTGGTTTTGGGCCTCTCGGGGCTCAAGTCACAATGACCACGTCTCTGTATGAGCTATGGTGGACATGTTACTCAAAGGGGTTACTGCATGACAGAGTGTACGCCTCCACAGACCCTGTGAGAGGAAAATAGGACACTTTCACTCACTGGTCATTTGTGATGTGTCACTGAGGTGGAATTCATATAGCTCTCGGTTCTGAAATGAGTATCTTGATTGTAGCTGACATTTGGTGGTATGTAGAAGGCTCAGCTCAGAGGCGAAGGGGCACTCTTTAGATGTGCTTTCATGAAATGTGATTGGTGTGGAATAATAGATGAAATTGCTAATGTACTGAGGGGCTGCAGTGAGCTGCTGTACTCACTCTTCTGGGTTATGCATTTTGTCAGCTTTAATTTAAGTGCACAGCTGAGGCTTTTTAAATGATTGTCAAAACCGCCATCTCCATAAAAAGTTCCCTTTTTTTAAATGATAATGATTCAAATTGTAGTTTTATTTTCAGAGCGAGCCTTTTAGATCATGATATGCATAGTGCACTTATGGAATTATTAAAACCTGGCTCATAATCTCAGCCATGTGATTTAAATAAAAGAGCAGTTGCTGCCCTGAGAGCAGATTATGCTCTGGTGCTCTGTCTGTCTCTGACTCTGTTCCTTTGTGTATTCCCTTTCCTTTCTAAATCTCATATCACTTTCAGAGTATATTTCACATATGCATCGCAGCCACTTTTAAATCCATCACCATTTTCCATTCAGACTGCATTTGATACATCTATATACCTTCTATTTAGCAATTAGATTTGCAAAGACATAGCATTACGTCAATGGCTTCAAGCAATGCATGAAAAGGTCAACAAGATAAGTGTTAAATGTTTGTCCTTTTTTTCCTTTCTCTTAAGTGACATTTAATCATGCAACTCAGTGTTACTCACTCATTAGGGAATTTGAGATAAAAAAAGATGTTTGTTACCCACATTCCCCCCCCCCAAAAAAAAAAAATCTGGCTTCATGTTATTATAATTCTGAGATCTTGCTTGGTCTACTGTCATGTTCAGAAGCCTAAGGGAAACTGGTAGCATTAATTAAAGCCATGCATATTTATGAATTTAAAGATTTCCCTGTTTTCAACATTGCTTTTAAATGTAGGCGTTGTTCACTGATATACAGTAGTGCCTAATCAGACTAGAATTGGGGAACCACACAGAGGTCGGACTGATTGGATTCTCCACGGTCATCCAAGTGGAAAAAATCTAATTATGCCTTAGGCGTCCCAAGTCAAACTCCCCAGGATTACCCTGGCCCTGCACCCAAAACCCAACCCTGGGAGAGAGTGATAACTAGACTCTCATAATCTGAAGCTGACTAGAGGGGGTGTGGGGTTGGTGATGAAATCCCTACAAAAACCTACCAACACAACTGCAAGGATGGCTGTCAACTCCACATGCTCAGTAGTATGTCAGTCACGTTGTCTAACGTCTAGAATCAGTGAGACATCAGGAAAATAAAGTTGAAATCACAATTTGAGAAAGTGCAGTCTGTGTTAATGGGCAACTCCACAGCAGGAAATAGCCGTATAGCTCCAGTCACATCGGCATGTTTTGGGGAGATAATGATATAAAAACTGATTTCATGCGGAGTGTTATCCGTGTAGCTCACAATCCCCAACGCTTTGAAGTCAAATTAGAAGTGTGTCTGTTTGAGTGGAAACGAGAGACAGATTAGAGAACAGAAAACATGCTTTGAAAGAGCATTCAACCCCCCCTCTCATCCACCTCTTTAAATCTTTTGAGGCTATATAAAGCCCTGCAAAGTATATTCCCTTTTGTCCCAACTATAGGATGTGGGTTGGATTTAAACTCTGCATTTTAGGGTTTGCTTTTCACTCGCTCCTTTGTTTTAGTGTCCGTTGAGTGAAAGTACATGTTTACTGTGGTCATTGCTTTTTAACAGTCCTTGAAAAGAGTCAGTTTGTGAGGAGATTGACCCACAACAGGAGCCCACTATTGATCAGGTGTTTGCCTAAAGAAAGTAGGGATAAAGGGAGGAAGAGGTGAGAAGTGTAAGGGGGTCAGGATGGGGTGAGGGAGAAGGGGAAGAGCCAGGGACCAGGACGTGCTCTCCCCCTCAGCAGGATGCAGCCTAGTCTGAAATATGGCTCTTTTCTTTTGATCAGGGAAACAATGCACCTGCTGGAGGCCTGAGGATATGTCCTCTCCCCATGTGTCCTTTCCCATGTCTCCAAGGTATCACTGACCTGTACCCATGTGAATAAGGTTTCTGGTTTCCTATTATCGCTATATCAATGACTTTACTTGAAAAAAAGCTGCTTGTCGCCTATTCTTGCCTTCTCAGGGGATTGTGGGATGTTTTATCCAGTCTAGCATCAAAACTCAGCCAGTGAGCGCTATTTTCTACTCCAAACAAAAGTACCCACATTTGTATCACTTGCTCAGCTTTGATTCAACAGAAATGGGACTTTGGGTATGAATTTTGAGTAGAAGTAGAGCAGTAGCGGCAGGGCCCCGTCCTTGACAGCCCTATTGAATTCATTCCTTCCAAATGGCTGGTTTAAAGGAATGCAGGAGGTTTGAATAAAACCTACTACTGATCTAATGCACCACTATGATGGAGGTCCATTTCTACCCATATTGTCTCGTGAAACCATCCCTTTTTATCCCTTTGACTCCTATTGTGTGGAATTAAAACATAATAGAGTAGGTGGCCACAGAGAAAACACCCCGGGGCAGTTCGTCATAGCTCTTCAGTTTGATTGACATAGAACTTCTTCTTTCACATCAGACATGGTCAAATAGTATAAAAGTGGCTCTTTTACATAACATTGGACAGTTGCATGGCTAACCTCCTTCATTCACCACTGGGCCTCTGTGAATTCAAACTGGAGCAACCTCAACATATCTGTGTTTTGTAATGCTAAAATTAGCAGAATTTGAGGCATGTGCTTGATATGGTAATAGGGCAGAACAACTCTGAGTAATCTTTCCATTTGATCATGGACATTTCACAGCATTGGCTTTAAGTTAGACTGACCTTTGTTGTTTTAGTTTGAAATGTAACATCAAATGTGACATGTGCAACACTTTATATCAATGCATTGAGATTGAGTACTTTTTCTGGATTACAAATGAATACCATTTGGCACGAGGGTTCATTCAAGGTTGTTGTGGATACAATAATGCAATCAAATCTCTTTAGCTGCTTTATGTATTGTCTGCTTTCTCCTGAGATGATTTTACTTTTAATGGATAATTGAATACAATGTTGATCATTGTAAATGTAAACTGACAGGGATAATAATGCACATTGTCAAGCAAGTAACTAATTACATTTGTAAATCACTTTGTTTGAAGTAAAAAGTTAAACATGTATTTTCGTTGTTTTACCAAATCCAAGTCAGATTTAATGCTCATATTATTTACTTAAAGGGACAGTGTGAAATATTGCCTAGCGTGTGGCGTTCTACATTGCTACTTTGAGCTTCTGGCGTTGCAACATAGCAGACTCTGTGGAACGCTCCCTATGTAGATATTATGGGCATATGCTAAACTAATGAAACACAGCAAGTCTTAGTTGAATGTTAAAGAACACAAATTAAACATAATGATGGATAATTGGATACATTTCTGCTAATAGATCCCCTAAATGCTAAAAACTGTGCCTTTTTAACTGTTGATTTAAATGTGAGACATTTAAATAACAGCTCTAGCTGTAACTTAATCTGACACACAATCTTTTCACACGCTACTTGATCCAAATACTGAAGTTCCTGTTTCATGTTATGTTATTTAAAAGTTTAACAGAGAGAATTAAACTTTCTCTGTAAATTCATGCAGACGTAACCTGCTACGGATTAGATTTACAACTGGATTCGTTCCAATGAAAGAAACACTTGGGATTGTACATTGTTGTAACTGAGTATATGTTTTCCCCACCAACTGCAACAACCCAAATGTCATGTATTTCTGAACCGATCAGAAACATTTAATGGGAAATTTGCTCAGCGTTATGATTACCATATGATTACCTTATTCTGTGGTGAATTCAACACAAGATAACATCTGAATAATCCTCATGAAGCCTCTGTTATGGTACTATGGAGAAATACTAACCAAAACACAACACAGAATAGTGCTTTTTGCCAGATGATATCTGATAGTCTCAGTAGATGTGGAATAAATGAACACTTTTGTGACACTCAGATGTGTTCGCAGCTCTCAGCTGTGCCGAGTGCAGCTCTAAATGTTTAATGGAGAGTTAAGGAATAAGGGGCATCTTCTGTCTCCGTCTGCAGAGTATCTCATTCCCACCTGGCCAAGCTCCAGTGCTCACTGCAGCATTCTGACCCACAACGCTGCTGCATTGAGACCGGATACAAAGCCTCATTGGAGACTTTTCCGCTCCACTGAAGTTATGCAGTATATTGACTTGTTTTTTGCAGCATAGGCTTCTGTTCTAAAAGTTGGAAAGGTTATAAAGTTCCGACTTCACTTGGCTCTTGTGCACCTTATTTTATGTCGCCTCTTCACAACCTTGGTGTCAGAGTAGTATGCAGGTCGTCAGGCCGGTGGGTGGTGGTCAGTGTCACGGTCACAGCCTTGGCATTGGGGCGAAGTGTAGGCTGCCCTTCAATGGCTCTTTCACTGCTGCCTGGTGACAATGCATTTTTTCCATGCCATAAAGCAGATGCTGTATTATAGCCGCACAATGCTGGGCCATCTGAAACTGTTTACCATGTGAAAGGCACACCGGGATCAGGATGCCTGCCACTGTGTGGGGCTTTTTGACTTGCCACTCTATAATGAGTACACACTGGAAGGAAAAGGAGCAGGCAGCTTTAACTGGCATTGTGGTCACTGCATAGAGAGAGGAAATGCGGCATAAAGTGCTGATCCAGGCTATTCTTCCAAGGCCGGGACTGCTTATACTTACTAGAATACAGAGATTACTGTGAAATCAAATGAGCTTGTCAGCAGTTAAACCCACAACAGATAAAGAGGCCGGAAACCTGAAGTTTCAGTGTTTGCCCACCTAAAAAAAAAAAGAATATCTTCCTAATGATTTAGTGCTAAATAAATATTTTTGGTGCATCTTTCATCACTGACCTGAGTTCTGCAGGAGGTTAATCTTTTAAGACCTCTTTCACTGAAAGTCAACAAATCAAGAACTAAGAAGTGAAGTGAAAACAGCTTGACTACAGAGGCTTAACCAACTGCAAAGAAAAACCTTGCAGTTAAATGTTTAGCCTCCCTTGTGTGACTAGTACCTATCTTCTCTTGTCTTGCTGTTTGTTGTCGGGGAGTTGAAGAGGCCACCCCTTGATCCGACTTGTCTGCCCTCAGGCCTGGATTTAGTTCCCTACCAAACCACCTGCTAAAAACAACAAAAACAGTGTTGAACCAGCAGTTGGACTTACTGGTAGTCTGTCAGCAAGGCTCTTAGTCACTAATTGAGCACTCAAGCAGAGAGGGACCTTGAAAGGCCCGAGGTATCCGACAGGCTGCCCGGTCACTCAGACTGGTCCCCGCCCAAGACGGGATTTCAGTCCCTAGAAGGTCCTACTGGAGACAGGCAGCACTCAGACGTCCTCCTGAAGCTGAGGTCCCCTTGGCCCCCCCAGTACCTCTCACAGGGCTTATCCTCCCTGGAAAGAGCTCTCCAAGGTCTCTAGTCCTAAACTGGCCATCAGTCATGTCAAGGACACACATCTATCATGTCAAGAGCCTTGAGAAATAAGAGCAGCACTGCACACATAAAAGCCCAGACGGGGACACATTTAAGTACATTAACCCAACCCTGGTCCCTCCTCAGAAGACAGATGTCACTATGAGAAATAAAGAAGTGACTGTGGGAGTATAAACCAATTGTTTGATTAGATTTCTTCCTGTGGGGCAGGTTGATCGCACAGCAGTTGGATTAATGTGCTGCTTTCTCCAAAAATTATTTGAGCAGAGTCGGGCCTTTCCACTAAAGACTATATATTGGAAAATGTTACCAGTGTAGTGACAGAATGATAATGTCTTACAGTTGGTTGGTTGGTCCAGGCTGAAATAGCTCAACAACTTTGATGCATTGCCGTGAAGGTTCGTACACATCTATGGTCTGTAGACATCTATTTATACTTTGGTGATCATTTGACATTTTCTCCATCATGAGATTCACATTGTAATTTTGAGTAATATACAATATATTCCCACAACTACTGGATAATGTGCCATGAAATTGGGTACAAAGATTTATATTTCCTGCCAGTTTAAATGTTACAACTTTAGTGACGCTTTTACATTTCTTTATATATTTGTTGAAAATACAGTATGTGATTAGTTGCGTTTTATCCCGTGTCTCGGTCAATTTAAAGCAGTAAGCAGGCCATTGTGTCGCAGTGCCTCCCATTCACTTCAATGTGCTAAATTGCATCTTTGAGAGCATTTTTTGAATACCAATTCACAATTTGTCTGCCCAATCTGTCCATAAAGGGCATCCGCTGTGGATAAATACGTTTGGAGACACTTTTGAGGATGCTTCCAAAAAATCAAACTCGCTTCCATAACTTTTCTTGTCATTCAGCTGTCTATGCTGTTATCGAAGTTGTTTCAGCGGGGAGCATCTGTCCCATTTCACTGTATCATTTCCCAGAAGAGTACAAGGTGTCTTGTCACAACTGCAGCAATGTTAGTTTTGCTTATCAAGAATGATGCAGATGGAAAACAGACCTCGGAGACTAACACACACACAAGCTGTGTTCACCGTGGTTGTGAATGACTCAGCTTGCAGCACAGATACTAAAGAAATCATATCACTGAGAAAACTTGGTCCCGAGTGCTTGTAAATGACAAGGATGTTGTTTCAAGTCAATCAAGTGGAGGCATTTTGTATTTGCAGCTTCTTCCTATCTTTTCTTTGACATGGCGCATTCAGGCAGAGATTTGTCTGTCAGCTTCGTTTTGTTATTAATTGATTCACTCAAGCAGTGGCAGCCGCATTCAAAGACAATGGTGCTCAAGCTCTGCGTTGAATTAACCTCAATAATTATGCAGATTTGGGGAAAGAAAAGCCCAATTGTTACACACTCCTCAAAATTCCTGCCCCCTCCTGTGCTTGACATTCAAGTGAATAAATTACTAGACTCAAGAAAATGTTCAAACTTCCCCTTAAGAATCCACTGCATTATTTTTGTAAGATTATTTAGATTGTACCCTCCAAGATCAGCCAGTATGTTTGCATTACTGATCATTTTCACATAGTCTTCAGTCTAATGGAAACCATGTGTCCATAATGAGTGCATTATCTCATGTCGCTAGTGCCGGAGATCCATTTTCGCAAAAACATTTAAAGGAATCCACTTTAAGTGTTTCCAATAACAACCTGGTTCACAGTGCTAATGGATCATCTGATCAATACATGAGCCCTTCCACTGTAAATACCAAAGTTGAAGCATTAGAATCCATTAAGTGTTCGCTTGAATCCAGGCGCCATTTGAGCTGCGATATTTATGGGTGATATACATTATATATTTTGAGCGGAGATCATATCACTAATGTATGCTCATCATGACATTTCATTCAGTTAAAAATCCTTATATTTTAGATGTACAAACATTATAAAAAATGCGCTTTTAGGGGTCAAATGTACAGAAGGGCATCTGCTGTGGATAAATACGTTGCCCATTAAGGCATTGACAACATTCAATATTTCACATAATTGACATCGCAGCAAATCTGCTCCCACACGACTTACCATCCATCCTAAATGTCAACGGTTTTGGTTTCTCCATATATCATCGCTACACTTTTTATTTACACAGCAAACAGAGATTCTCCTGCCATACGTATGTTGACCTTTCATTAGTAAAAATAGCTCACCAGCCTAGTGTTGTTAAGCAAATGGTGTACTAATCGTTGACTGATTTGTTTACCCTGAATAAATAAAGTCAGCCTACTGTCTTCCATACCAAATGAGCGTTTTGAAGCGGCACATATCTTCCAGCAAACCTTGGCATGGTTCCCATCCTACAGTATGTACCACCATTTTGGTGCGCATGTGTCCTTTGTAAACTACTGACTGATACTTTAAATTCATTAATCAATTTGTTGATCAGCTGAAAGTGAATTGGCAATTATTTTGGGTATCATTTAGTTATTTATCAAGAACAGCTTTTTTCAGCAGCTCAAATGTTAGACTTTGCTTCCTTACCCTGTTTTAAAAATGTGTAAATTTGTTCTTGGGTGTTGGATTGTAAGCTGAACACAAGAAGCAATTTGAAAACATAAATGTTGTCCCTGATACTTAACTAAAATAGTTGTTAGTATTCCTAAAACTCAAAGAGATTGTATTCAAAACTCAGCCGAAGTGCAGGAAGATGCTTCATTGACGACACCTTGCTACATTCATTCACAGTTGAGACATAATAAGGTATTGGACAAATGGAAAAACAGACCAAAACAACAATGTCAGGGCAGCTGTAATTCTGCCGGATGCACAACACAGCCAGGCAGATGAAAGCGTCTCCAGCAGCGTGTCTGGTACTCGGCCTGTCTCCGATGAAATGTAATGACGGGTCTGGAGAATAGGAAGCCCAGGGCTGTTGTTTTTATTCAGGTGTTTCCAAGAATAGGACAGCTTGCTTCCAAAAAAGTCTCCTCCATGTCTGTGTTTACACTGCTCATAATTGGCTTAATTTCGGAGGTAATTTGTGCAGTTATGACGCAGGATCAGCCAGTGGGTCACGTGTTGGCCTCTAACCACAGTTATCCCTTGCTTCCCTCAGTATAATTGTGCATTTGTGACCACTGCCGCCTCTAAATGCTATCGGTTACTCAAAGACAACCAGCGTCGAGTTTGTGTGTGTGTGTTTTTGTGTTTGTGCGTTTTGGGATATGTGAGGGTGAATTATTGATGCAGTGTAAATCCAATCTGCCTCATGGCAGGTGCGCTGTTTGTGTGTGCTGTTTGCTGTGTGTGTGTGTATATGTATGTGTGTGAGACGTTGGAGAGGAGGAGGGAGCAGTGCTGTAATTAAAAGGCAGCACAGTCTGCAGTCCTGCCCACACAGCAACATGCACACAGGCAATAAGCTCAGTGTAGTTTGCATACACACATGACCACCAGTGTTCATACACACACTGATGCTACAGATATCTTCCCTTCCTTCTCTTCCCTTCATCCTCTGATGAGCCGTACAGTTTGCTTCTCTTTCCTTACTCTCTGTCTCCCACTCTCTTTATACTCCTTCCTCTCTCCCACAAACTCCACAATGTGCCACACTGGAGCTGCAGCAGTCTGTTATTGTGCTGCATGCAGACAAGCCGCTAAGAGCCGACCAATGATATCATCCCATTGTCTCTGCGCTGTCACCTGCATCAGAGAGCATGGAGTCCGGGAAGACGGGAGGGAAGGAGAAGGGAGTGGGAGAAAATAGGCTGAGGGTGAGGAGTCCTGAGAGATGGTCAGCAGCTGAGTGGTCTTCCTTCAGTGGGCCAGTTAGAAACTGCAAAGTCAGTCTTTTGGGGAAAACAACAGACGGCCAAGGCAACATAATATGGAACACGGGGCCTGTATATTTATTTTCATTTGAATCGTATTATAAACGTATTATGGACTAGAGATGCAACAGAATGCAACTATTTAATTATTGAGATTATTGGTAGATTTTATTGAGGGAAAAAAGTCTTGAATGTAAATATTTTTGGTTTTCTATACTCTGCTATGACAGTTGACTTAATATCTTCGAGTTGTGGAAAAAACAAGACATTTGACAATGTAATCTTGGGCTTTGGTAAACACTTATTGACATGTTTCACTGTATACCTTTTGACAGTTTATAGACCAAATGATTATTCACTTTATTGAGAAAATAATTGACAGATTAGTTCACAGTTAGAACAACAGTTAGTGGCGGCCTAATTAGAGACAGGCACTTTTTACATTCCCCTCAATGTCTTTTGTGGCCAGCCTGTGTTTGTTGTTCAGGCCATTTACCAAACCCGGCTGTCATTTGAGAATTGACACTGTACACACACAGATACACACTCACAGGGGTGATTCATGTTTCAGTGAGGTACTTGTATGACAAACAGACACACACCTTCACTCTTGCAGGTGTACAAACACAAACATTTGCGGACTCATGTGACAGAAACATACACACTCATCTCCCTTCCCTCTAACAATCACATATATATTGTTCATTCTTCAAACATAGCAGCTAACTAGCCGACACGTCATTGCCCTTCACTTCTGCTTCTCTCATTTGTTCCTGCCTTTGGCATACCTTCTTTCTGTCCTATATATCATGCCTGTCATCCTACCGAGTAGTACCGTCTCTGGCATTTATATCGCAGCACCTGCAGCAACAAACGTGTTGGTCCCTGTGTAGTTGTGTTGTGTGTGTGTGGTGTGTGTGTTTGTGTGTGTGTGATGTGGGTGTGTGTGTGTGTGTGTGTGTGTGTGTGTGTGTGTGTTGTTGTGTGTGTGTGTGTGTGTGTGTGTGTGTGTGTGTGTGTGTGTGTTGTGTGTGTGTGTTGTGTGTGTGTGTGTGTGTTGTGTGTGTGTGGTGTGTGTGTGTGTGTGTGTGTGTGTGGTGTGTGTGTGTGTGTTGTGTGTGTGTGTGTGTGTGTGTTGTGGTGTGTGTTTGTGTGGTGTGTGTGTGTGTGTGTGTGGTGTGTGTGTGTGTGTGTGTGTGTGTGAATCAGTCTGCTGTGGACAGGCTGATTAAACCCTTCAGCGATGTCTCCTTCACCACTGGCTCAGCACAGCTCAACATAATGCCACGTCACTGACACTCCCACACTGCCAGCTGTCTGCGGTTATCTGTTTTTATAGGAATATCTGTCAACTGTATTTGTGCTAAAGGAGGGAACATAAGTTAATTGTACCCTTGCTTTGTTTAAATTGAATGCAATAGGGATTTCAAATCAGACCAGGGGTAGGTGAAAGATAGGATTTTAAGTGTTTGGTCTCATTAATAAGCAAAATATTTTGAAGGCCGAACGTATCCGTTGTCTGTGATGCAGGTGCTTCAAAGTTTCACCATTGCTTTGTCTTTCCACCTGTTTTTCTCAGTAGTTCCATCTCATGTGGTTATGTATTATTTGTATAGCACTTTTCATACACCAGGTGCAGCTCAAAGTGCTTTCACAACATGGCGCACATCACAAATGAAGTCTTGCGGTGAAGATCATAGAAAGTAAACAGTTCCCTGCTCATTCAGTACACTGCAGGTGTATTACTGCTTTTGCCGCCAAATGCTGCATATTCAAATACCTGATGGAAACAAATTGAGGTTTCTTTTGCACTTATTGGTGGTTTTGCTTAGATTATTAGTTTCCACACTGTTGACGATTGATCCACCACTATGGTCCAGAATGAAATATATTTGCATCTGTCAGAAGAATTGTCATCAACTTGCTTGCAGACATTTGGGATAACCAGAGAATGAATCCCAATGACTTCGGGGATCCCCTGAATTTCTTCTAGCGCCACTATAAGGTTGACATCTGTTGTTTTATGTTAAACATTTTTGACAATTGTTGGATCCATTGCCATATAATTTAAAAACATTCATGTTCCCCTGTGGGTGAATTCACTTTTTATGTGTTGTGGCATCTTCAGGTCTATATAATACATTCCTAACGTTCCCATCAGCCTCAGCCTTACTGTAGTAAAAAAATATGCTCAACTAAGAAGGCAAACATTACAGTTGCAAAACATCAATGAATGCTAGTGCATGCTGATCATGCTGTCAGCATTTACCTCAAAGCCTTGCTGTGCTTAGCTTCCTCCAGAGCTTTTTGTGTGGCTTCAGAGTCTCCGTCTTATTTTTGCACTGAATACCTGACAGCTTGCTATGTCACTTCTGTAGGACTGTGTTAGTGTGCATATTATGTGTGTCGTATGATCTTGGGAGGCTATGGATGTGCTGAGGAGACAGGTGGTGTGAGAGCTTATCACACAGTGTGGGTGAGGATGGAAAGAAGGAGGGGAGAATAGGAATCTCATTCCCCTCCTGCTGCCACAAACATGCACTTCAAAAATGACGCCAGGCTCCCTCAGCTGTTGTTATGGTTTGCTAATGAAAGTAATGACAACTAAAGAAATTAATATCAGAAATGATAGTCGAGCAGCAAACTCAAGGTCTACTTTTTCTGTAGTAAAGGGTTAATGCTTTAGCACAGCATTACATATAACTGATGTCCGTCGATTCGTGCGGCCTTGGCTGTTGTGCAATGCATCAGTGGGGCAGGTTGTTTATGCCTATGGCTGCAGTGTTGCCAACAGTAATGAACAGCCTGGATGACGCGCCCCGCGCAGCATCGATCGCGCACTCTCACACAGACGGCGGATGGAAATTGGTCCTGGTGGGGAAGCAAAGGAGGCGCACACATGCCTGCACCTTCTGTGGGCACATATGGATGCAGGGATCAGCACACATGTACACACTGAGAGGGAAAGAGTGGGTGTGTGTCTGCGCGTGTGTGGGGTAGTGTGTGTTTATTGAAGACCGCGGGTGCTCGCTGGACCGAGGATGATCTTCTTATTGGTGACAGTATGGAGCATATAGAGGAAGAGGCCCCTTTCTCTCCCTCTGCTGCAGAAAGCTTTGGATCTCTTCCACCTACCCTCACGTCCTCAGCTGGTGCTCTCTGCAGTTGGAAGCAAGCCCCACACACAGGCCGAATCAAACCAGGCTGCAGTGCTTCCTCTTCTGCTTCATTACCATATGAATGGCTGCCATATAGCCATATATTGTATAACTATTGTTGGCAAGTCACTCAAACTCATTGGTTTGAACATGGTGAGCTAACAATATCCGAGGAGGAGGGGTTCCTACTTCAGTTGGTTCCAAAACAGTAATGGTGGTCCATCATTAAAGCAACATTCTGATTCATTAGGGTTTTTTTTCCAGTTTGATCCAATATTTTATAATTTATGGCGTGTAGTCATCAAGTACATTTTTGAAATAAGGGATCATAACTATGCTGATTACAAGACAGGTTGTAAGGAAGCAAACAATTTAAATCAATTCATAGTTTAAACTTAAAATGAGCATGCTGAAAATATCAGTGATAATGTATTCCCTGTGCAGAAAAACTAACAAGAGGGAAACGGACAATATAAACAAACCTAAAGAGCCCTCCTGGGAACAATACAGTCAAACAAAACAATATAGTTAACAAATGTATTTGCTTTTTTGTTCTTCTGAGATACAAGGCTTGTGACATTCATTGGATGGTTTATTTGATTTATTAACTCCATTAGTTTCGATGGTCTTTGACAGCATTGTACTCACCAAACTAATTACTGAGATCCAGGAACACAGAAGTATTGCCACAAGTAGAGAAGGTAGAGAGGAGAAACAAACATGAGCACTCGGATAATCATACAGTAACAAGTACACAAAAAATCCCCAGTAACTTATTAGAAAAATATAGTGAAAAACATAAAGTTAAAGGGGACCTATCATGCAAAATGCACTTAGTGATGTCTTTTACTGTATACATAAATATGTGTCCCCGGTGCGTCGGGGAACTCACGCAGCGTCAGAAAAATAAAACCCTCTCTCTTTTCCTCCGTACCCAAATCTTTAAAAACGGGTGTACAACGAGCGGATACAGATTCCATTCGAATTGACGTCAAATCGGCAGCGGACCCACAGAAAGTTGCTATCAGAAACAATGCCTGACGTGTTTTGGACGTCTCTGTTTCCATTAGCAAGCCTCGCTAACACTCAGAGCTAACCTGTACTGTAGAGCACATGTGTTTTTAAAAAGCAGGAAATAAAAAAAGAACTCGCCTTGTGATAAACCTGCAAGAGAAAAAGCATTTGAGCTCCATACTATTTCAGAAATAATCATTGACGTGGTTTAAACAGGATGACGTTTTATCACAACCAAATGTAACTTTATCTCCGGTAGAATTCTGATCAGGCATTAGCTCCGCCTCCTTATTTATTTTTTTCAAGCTAAGGACCCAACATCTGCGTTTCTCTAACAGGGCAGCAAAAGAGGGGTTTGAGCAATATGAGGCATGGCGACAATGGGTGATCTGTTTGGTATTTTGAAAAAAAAACTTCACAGACATGTTTTATATAGGTCTGGCCCTTCAATATATTTTTCAAATATAGCATGATTGGTCCACTTTAAATTGCAATTTAGTCTTAAACTGGGCCAGAGGCTTTCTCTTGCTACTGATGAGTTAAACAACCTCATCAGTAGCAAGAGAACATGGAATTGGCTCCTATTAACCCAATGACAGGCTAAATGAATGAAGTGGGAAAAAAATGGAAATGTATTCTGAACAGGCTAAAAGGCAATGGAGCAAGCTACAAAACGAAACCACAGTTGTGATTGTAAGGCAAGGCAAGTTTATTTATACAGCACCTTTCAGCACACGGCAACCCAAAGTGCTTTACAAAATAAAATAAAAGACATTTAAGAATAAATACAGTGGAAGCACATTATAAAAAGGCATTTTAAAAAGCAAAGATAATAAAATAAACACAGGTATAAAATACATGGATGAAAGCCAAACTGCAGTTTGAATTTGAACAACTCATCCAAATGCAGCGTCAAAAAGATACATTTTTAATCTGGATTTAAAAGTATTAACAGTTGCAGCTGACCTGCAGGATTCAGGGAGTTTGTTCCAGATGAACGGGGCATAAAAACTAAAGAAATATGCTATATGCCCATTCCTATTAGCGATTAACTTGGTGACTATATTGTTTTAAAAATGATTGGAATTGCAGCCAAAACAACAAAAATAAATAAAACGTAATTATCCCACAATGCTCTAAATCACAGACACATAATTTATGGTTTTAACGGTTAGGGGAAAGAAAAAAAGAGACGAGTGCTGCTCTGGCTTCTGTTAAGTTGGACTATTGTGTGTTTCAAACTGTGTCAGTGAGGATCTTGCCGTTAAAGAGAAATACGATACACAACACTACAGGTCCTTAACCTCAGGGACGGTCTGCTGCCTGTGTGGTAAATCTCTCCTATTCTACTCTTTCTTTGTTTTTCTTTTACTGCGCTCCTCTCTGCCTCTCTCTCTCTCCCTCTGTCCTTGCTTTTTCCCTCCATCATCCTCTCTGTTGTCCGTGAGCATGTTAACACTCCAGCCCTGTCAGTGAGCCTCATGGCTCCATGGTAACCAGTCACACCATTCTCCACCAGTGTGTATGTGTGTGTTTCTGTGTGTAGTTGTGTGTTGATGGGCGGGATCAGGGTCTTGTTTAGTTTCAAAAAGCTGAGGAGAGGTCGCGGCCGTTCCTACGGGCCTCTTTCTGTAATTCATGTAAATTCCCTTAAGACCTCTGCCGCTTTGTTTTCCTCATTGTCAGATCAGATGCCCGTGTCATCAATGCAGCTTGATAGAAAATCTTTATTTTTTTGGTATTAAATGAGAATTTTCTTCACCTCGCTCCTTTGATAGTCAACCAGATACCTCAAGTCATCATGATAGTCTTGCTACGTGATACCTCTGACAAATTAGTCCTCAGCATTATTGTGTTGTAATGAGTTCAGCCAGAGTTAACAAGGTGAAAATTGATACAGACATGGACGAGGACAAAATGAAGCGGTTTCCAGAGGACAGTGCTGTTCTGCGTTATCAGGGTTATTGTCACGGTGTATTACTTTATAGAGAATCCCATTTAAACAATTACTGATTCGATGTGACCCGAAAACGTGTTTGCAGTACTCTAACAAGCGAGCGTGAAAAATTACTTGTAGGTATGGGAATGTTAGGAGTAATCTTAAAAGGGGTAAATCATCTATACGTGTCTGAAGTATTTCACATGTGCCCCCCCCCCCCCACCCTGCCACGATAGCCTTCTGAACCCAGCCCTTCATTCTCTCCCAGAGCCAATCATTTTTCACTCCCATTCACATTTCTGAATAGGAAACTCGAAAGGATTCCTCACCATGAACACCCACTGATAGACAAATGAACACACACACACACACACACACACACACACACACACACACACACACACACACACACACACACACACACACACACACACACACACACACACACACCTCTAGTTAGGAGGGCTTGGTCTAGACCGCAGCATGAACTTTGTTCTGTTAAAAGTTGCCATTGAAATATTGTTATTCTATTGGTGTTGTGACAAAGAGCAGGGAGGGTGCCGGTCCTATCTCAGTGTGAGTCGGAGGGAGCAATGGGTCGGCGGGGTTCGCCCAATGTCTCTGCTCAACAGAGTCAGTGTGCAGAAATAATGCCCATTAGACTTGGTCAATCACGCCCCTCGCTCAATGAAATATGGCCCTTTCACTCCGCTCATACCATAATGCATACACCTCGCTGCTATCCATCATCTCTCTGAGAGATGTCTGCCACCATGAATACTTTTATTTATGATAACATTTTTAAATTACTGGCTTCTCATGCAGTGACGTTAGATGCTGAGAAAGCTCACCGAGATGAGTTATGTGTACATAGAAAACTACTGAAGCCGTTCATTAGTGAATTAGAGGTGGATTTCCAGCGCAGTGGTTTCAGGTCTCTTGACCACCAATGAAGCTCTGATGCTGTGTAGGCTGAAAGTTTCATCATGGTAAGTGGGTGGAAATTATATACTCGCAGTTGCATGCAACAATGACCATGTTGTGAAGCCATTGAGCATGTCCCATTGGTGCAGACAGAATTCATATGCCTTTGTGGGATTATTAAGTGGCTATTCCCTAACCTGCAAGGAACACTAAACCAGTGAAAACAACTGAGCAGCGGTTGAAGAAGTTCTCAGATGAAAGGCACCCTGTGGGGTTTTCTTGTCAACAAATAAAAGTTGTATTTCACATTCAGTGTCACGCAACAAAATGGATTTTGTGTATCCTTGAACATGAACAATTGTGTTCAGTGCATTTCCTTCTCCATTAAAACAAAGCAAAGCACAATCCAGCTAATCAATGTTTACATGCTTGCAGTCTTCCCAGCCTTTATTGGCTCATTGGTGCATATCCTGGTGCGTTTCTGCTTCGTGTAGTTCAGTGGAATTGTGTGAAACATTGAGCGAAATGTGCATCATCAAGTGCATGGGGGAAACAAAGAGGGCACCCATACTGTAGGTAAACATCTCCACAGCACTAGTAGAGGTTATAAACTCCATAGGGAACCTTTAAAGTGGACCTATCATGCTATATTTGAAACATATATTGTAGGGCCAGACCTATACAAAACATGTCTGTGAAGTTTTTTTTTCAAAATACCAAACAGATCACCCATTGTCGCCATCCCTCATACTGCTCAAACCCCTGTTTTGAAGCCCTGTTAGAGAAACGCGGATCTTGGAAAATAAAGAAGAGGAGGCGGAGCTAATGCCTGATCAGAATTCTACCGGAGATAAAGTTAAATTCGGTTGTGATAAAACGCCATCCTGTTTAAACCACATCAAAGATTATTTCTGAAACAGTATGGAGCTCAAATGCTTTTTCTCTTGCAGGTTTATCACAAGGTGAGTTCTTTTTTTATTTCCTGCTTTTTAAACACATGTGCTCTCCAGTACAGGTTAGCTCTGAGTGTTAGCGAGGCTTGCTAATGTAAACAAAGACGTCCAAAACACGTCAGGCATTGTTTATGAAGGCAACTTTCTGTGGGTCCGCCGCCGATTTGACGTCAGTTCAGATGGAATCTGTATCCGCTCGTTGTACACCCGTTTTTAAAAGATTTGGGTACGGAGGAAAAGAGAGAGGGTTTTATTTTCTGACGCTGCGTGAGTTCCCCGACGCACCGGGGACACATATTTATGTATAAAAGACATCACAAAGTGCATTTTGCATGATAGGTCCCCTTTAAGTAATGGCCACACTCTCCAATGCAAGTGAAAGTAGTGTATTCAAAATCTTTTTTAGGTAAAAGTAAAGAAACTGCAGAAGAATTATCAGCAAAATGTGCTATTACTGGCTCAGCATTTCCTCAGTAACTGATCCCTGCTGCACTGCATTAATGTGAAAGCAGGATTTTACAGTTGAAGCAGGTGAAGTTGGAGCTAGATTCAAACACTTCATATATAGTTAGTATTAGTCCAGCGCCTCCTAATCTAGGGGTCAGGGCTCTCAAATGTGTCACAAAAGAAATGGTTATGGAAAGGGGTAAAAACTAACTTTTCTGTAATCATTGCTTTATTGTAAATGTTGGATAGGAAATAATTTATCACAAACCAAAAACATTGGGAACCACTGGTTAGTCTTTTCAAAGCTCATGATATGTTTTTGTTTGTAAAAGCTTAACCGAGAAGCAATAATAACTGTTAAACAAAAGTAGTGGGGTAACAAATACATGATCTCCCACTGAAAGTAGAAACGGTTTAATGCAACACAAAATGGAAATACTAAAGTCAAATACCCCAGAATTGTACTCAAGTTCAATACATGAATACATCTATTTTATTTGCAGTTTACTGAGTGGGTAAATAAGTGTTTTAAAAATGTTTTTGAACCTCGATGGCAGTGCGCTTTGAGCCGGCTAATGTTTCATTTTGTGTGCTTTTGTAATGAGAGGAGCATTATTTAGGGCCGGGCTTGGAGAATAGTGACTCTCTCAAAGGGATAGCTCTCACCATTGTTGCCCTCTGCAACCATAGCTAACGGACGTCAAAAGACCTTTTTCACATCCATTCTTTAAAAAAAGGGTGGCAATAATACCGGTGAGGAGTCGACAATAAATAAGCTTCCCCTCGCCGAGTCAACTAGATTAGATTGCATGGGGACATCTGTTGAGTGTAGGTGAGCACTTTCTCTCTCGCTGTATGGAAAAGGAAGTCCTTAGGACGTGCCTTGAGGCTTTTTCTTTTATACACATAGCTTCGCTGGTTTACCACCACCTCCACCCTCTATTGAACATCCAGTAACGCTGCATTGACTCGAGCACAATCAACGCAGCTGACAGTTATTCCAGTGTACACCGGTACCATTTGATTGAACATGCAATTACACTGTCAATGGTGCTTTTAATGCTGTGCCAAATTCATACCGCAGGATGTTATGCTCTCTCATCTCCTCATCCTGATGTCTGATACAAAACAAATAACTTGTTGAATATTTAACGCGTCTGAACAAATGTGTTTTAAAAACCCACCCGGTAATTTTGTTGATTCTGATAGCTTGTTCATGTGATACCAGGAAATGTTTAACCTCTATTGTAGAGAGACAAAAGGTTGTTTTAATCTCACTGTGAGAGGGGAGGGTGGGTCAGGGGAGGGACGTGGGAGGAGGGGGGGAGGGGTTGTGGGTGTGTTGTAGGGGGTGGGGGGTGATTTTGTGAGGGAATCGGCTCGTCTCTCTTACTGTCACTCAGTCCCAGCAGACACCATCGAGGAGTACAGCCACTGGGATTATGACAGCTCGACTCTCACACTGAAGGGATTAATGCTTAATGCAGATTCAGATAAAGGTGATGTATGCTCTCTATTGATAGATGTTATATACCGTATAGTAACCTGATGTAACCTGTTGTGTTGAAAGTGCAGCTTGTGACGCTTTTGATCAGCAGGTGATATTTGATTTAGGTCAAATGAAAATGATTCAAGCACTCCTGATCTATAAACCTATTGGATGATCATACAACTGAAACAAGGAATTGATGATTCAAAACAGTTTGATTTTTTTCATTAATTCAAGTTATTTAATCAGGAAAATGTTAAATATTGAATGGAAGAAGCCTCCTAAAGATGAGGATTCGCTGATGTTATTTATTTTTTCATTTAAAATACAATATGGAGTTCTTCACGGCTGACAATGGACAAACATTTGGAAAAAACTGAAATAAGAAAAATGTAATCGGCAGCTAATATGATATTATTGTGCAAACCATTCCCTAGTTTAAGCTTCTCAATTTTCATATTTTGCTGCTTTTGTTGGTTGTATGGAAAAGTACCTCTAATATATATGATTGGTTATGTCTGTTGGATGAGATATTTCGAGGGTGTTGGGGAGCTAGAGAAAGTGTTAAGGACATTTATCACTATTCTACATTTCACAATGACTAGAATCATTAAGAAAAGTGTTGGTAGATGAATCTATAAGGTATACAATTGTCAGTTGCAGTGCTAGATGATAACCAAAATGTTTAATAAAACAGCAAATGTGGTTGGTTTTGACCTCTAATTGCAGCCTATGACATATTGGTGCAGATGTGAGGATTTTTCTTGCAGGGTGGTATACATTTTCATTATAACAGTCTTTCCCCTGAGTCTTCTATAAGAGCTGGCTTTCTCTAACAATCAGCAGTCCTATTTACATTTCCAAGGGTAGCGTGCACTTTTTCTGCACTTGCATTATCATCACATCATCTTTCATCTGTTGAATCTCAGCTTGTCTTTATTGTAATGGCATAAGCGCACATCTCTGCGAGCCGAAATGTAAATTCATCATATACTGTAGGGAGAGTGTTTGTTCCAGCTCTAATTATTTCTCCCCTCTTTGGCTGTAATGATGCTTCATGGGGAGAGCCGTATCGTATGCATGCACGCTCTTTCTCTCATTAGGGAGGACTACAATTAAACCCACAGGCTGCTATGCCAGTGCTGAGCTGCCTTTCCCCTGTCTACATGTGCCATATACACGCACACACGCACGCACGCACACACACATACAGAATCTCATTAGAGAAATGTGTGACACTTCACCACTGTTAGATTATCAGCCGTTAGCAATTTTTATCCAACCTTGAGGATATCTCACTTTGCTGGACAGTCATATTTTGTGTGATGTGACTAATGAAAACATAAATCATGTCATTGGAGGGAAGTTATCATTTGCATGTACCAAGTCTTATAGGCAGCCTTACAGTAAAGTGAATGCTGTAGTTGAATGAAATTAACAACATTAATTCAGCTATGTGTCAACTCAGCACATCCTCATTACTATATACTACATATTAATATAGTATTTATATTCATAGAGTTGTATTTCTTTGAAAATATTGTAGTTGACCCCAGGATGAGTTATTTATGTTTCAATTGTATCACATCCACATAGGGGCAGCGCAACAGGCTTGTAAACACAGCACTGATAGATTATCTCCTTTTTAAGTTAATATGTCTAACATGTTACCAAATATTTGCTTATTTATATAACTTGTAGTCATTTAGGGTCCTGTTCCTGGCCCTTTAATGAATATAAGCTAAATATCTTGATATTCTCTTACTCCTAAAGTAAATATGTGTGTCTATCTTTGTGTGCTACTACTGTTGGTGGGCAGGTAGTGTTCAGTGGATCTATCCAACCTTTTGCTGGAAACCCCGCCCTTATTGCTGCTGGTAACGACTCTTTGTGGTGTGAGAGTGCACTGAAACAGTGAAGTGGGCTGTAAAAACCATAAACAGTGAGGTGAAAGCCACTATGACAAAAACACTCATACCTCATTCACACCAACGGTGTTTCAGGGCCGGTTCGGAGCTGGAGCTTGAAAAGCACCGGGTTTTCCTCTTCACACCGCAGCGGAGCAGCCTCTTAACTCCAGAATCCGGTTCATTTCGAGCACCAAAAAATTGTCCGGCCAGAGCAAAAGCACCACATACGTCACGCTTACGTCGAGGCGGGGACAAGGGCAGGGGCGGGATCAACTCCTGAACAACAACAAAAAGCCTGCGTTTTATCCAGTTTGTACACAACGATGGAGAAACTTCACAAGCAGCAGTGGTCCACTGAAGAGACCAGCTACCTACTGGGAATCTGGTCTTCCGAAGAGGTACAGAGGAAGCTGGAGCACAATCGGCCATTGTTGTTGTTGTCAGCTGTGAGGGGTTTCCGCGAGGTTTGGCTTTATGAAGCAGGCACGCAAACGGTTACGTCACGACGCAAACGATGACGCAATTACGCAGCACCAGTCGGACTCTGGGCAGTGTGAAAAGAGCCGGAGCTAAACCGAAGAACCGGTTCTGAACCTGAAAAGCTCTAGCACGGAGCTTGAACCGGAGTTGCGTTGGTGTGAATGAGGTATCAGTAGACCTGAGAGGAAGTGTAGGGTTGGGATTTATCCCTATGTTATAAATAGGAATGTATTAAATTGATCCATTATAATGTAAAAATATGGCTTGGAGGAGCTTTCTTATAAGGATAAATGAGACACATTTTCACTGATACCTCTTGTCTATTCTCCTTGTAATTTATTTTGTGTTATCTATATTCATAAAAGATTTAGCTGTCTATTTTGTTTGACAGCACTTGTGACACGAGAGTGCTCCCCGAGGTATTGAGGGTGCCGTGCCTCTCTTGCTGTGACATGTTTTGTAGTCCTGCTTGTCGGCATCCGAGCTCAGGCTATTTTCAGTCTTGCTTCTCTGACCCTCTTCATATCACCATGGCAGCTGAGCTGGGCCGAGCTGGACTCTGTGGGGTCTCAGAGGTGGGAAGGCTGGATGTCTGGCTCCATGTCATAGGGGGAGTTCGCTTTTGATGGGATCAGCCTTCAGCTCATTCAAACCGGATGTGGAAAGGTCATTTTGTTGTTGTGTTTTATTCATAGCTTTTGGCTGTTGTGAGACGTTTCTCTGCTGTCTAGAAAATGCACAGGGGCAGAAATGATCCTGAGCTGAAAGAGATGATAGCTGAACTGTAGTTATGTGCACAGGTATGGTGTCAGCACAGGTGTCAGCAACAATACAGTGTTATGCTGTGAGTAAATAACACGTGTCAGTGTTTTCCAAAATCTGGGTCAAATTCAGGGCTGTGGAAAGACCAGGATTTCTATTGTCAGATTCTGTAAGAAGTATTATGTTATTGACTGTCGGGGCTACGGCTCTCTGAATCCTTGAACTGTAAGAAAGCTGGAACTAGAAAAGTGTTTTTTTGGAGAATAGCATGAAAGAAATAATGTTTTTAGACAAGCTTACTGAATTGAATTCCGTGTTGTGGCATCTTAAGAGAAAACAACTAGAGAAACCACATCTGTTATTTGTGTGAAACAGACTTCATATAAACCTGTAGTCCGCAATCGTATCTGCGTAGCGGTGCAGAAAGCAGTGTTTGTATTTAACCGAGTGGAAACGGCGGCGTCTCTCAGTGGGGCTTCCACACTCTTATTCGGAGCAGCAGACTGAAGTCGATAATCCTTTGCTAGAAGTAAATTGGATTGGCTTCTTCAATCATTTTGCCCATCGATTCACGTATTTGTCTGTATTTTCTGTGACAGTGAATAAGGAGAAGAGAGAATCAGGCAAGACATGAAGACATGAAGGCAGGAAGGACATAATGGGGCGAGAATGGACAGGTTAAGAGGGGATATCTGAGCCTTACCTGGCGTGTGACCCTATGTGAGGACAAAACCACAGATGAGAATAAAAGGGAAAAAGTATTTAACCTTTAATGACCTTTGACCAATCCGAATTTCCATTATCATAGTAAGTTGTCATGTAAATCACACTTTATCACTTTGTTTCAACAGCATGTTTTATGGATTATTGTCAAAAGTCCTTACTTTTTTTGTCAAGAAGAGCACCCGTATATCGTTTTAAAATACCTTTCTGCATGGGAGGTCTTCATCTTAGGGCTTACAAACTGGACTGAAAGACTGGAGGAGATTTAAGGAGAGGATTTGGTTTTGACTCCTGTTCTGAATGTAAGGAACCAAACTCTTAAGATATAAGAAGAGGAAGAATTGAGAAAAAGACATTAAAGACGAAAAGCAGATTAGTTATGGCAAGTTGGAAGGCAAGAGATAATACACAAGAAAATGAAGATGCTATTGAGGCGAGGAGAAGACAGAGAAGCAAATGTGGTGAGAGGGAAGAGGACAGGAGTTTGGCCGACGTAAGATAATAGGAGAAGAAGGAGAGAAAATAGAAGAATAGATAGAAGGAGATCAGGGCGATGAGACAAGACAAGAGGAGAGGCAACGGGAGGAGATGTGCCTCTTCATTTATCAGCAACGGGCATTTGTGTCTATCAGTTTGGACCACACATCCATGTTAACTTTGGTTTGCACAGCCTGAATGTTTGCTTTCTCTTCCCTATCAAAACATCTCCCGGTACGAAGTGATTTAAGTGAATTTCCGCACACTGACAACACACTCAAGGATGATTATGCATTAAAAAAGAAATTGTTCTTTTCAGAAGACCAAGCGTTTGATAAGCAGGAGAGATTTCATGTCAGAACATCCTGCTGTGTAATCTGTGGCGTGACTGTGACAGGGCAGGAGACTTCCAATATAAAAAAAGCATTTTAGCAGATTATAATAAAATCAAACGTGGAGTAGTCGGCACACTGTGAAGTCAAGTGATGTACTGGGTGTTGGAAAATATGCATACTACAGCTGTCCTCCCCAGAAACGTTTTAAGAAAGATTTTATTTTCCTTTCTGGTTAGTTAAAAGTCTCAGGTTGTTTCCATGAAGTGGGAGCTGTGAAATCTGAATTTTGAGCTCTAAAATATATATTTCTCTGTCATTTTTGTTTAACCAGATTTGAAGAAAACCATAGAAGAAGAAGAAGCAGCAGGGGACGAGCCAGGGCTGAGGAGGAGAGAGGATATTTGAGTTTCTCTGGTAAGTTGGAAACTTTTCCTTCAGGCTTTGAATCCATTTCTGTTCTCATCCCATCATCTCCACCAACATCATCATTTTCCAAAACAGTGTGAGCTTCCTGCCTCTCAGAATCAAACGTTCTTGTTCTTCTCAAAGACATTTCCCCTCCCGTAGGATGTGAACACACACAAATGTCAGTCTGTTTGCCATGCCTGGCAAGTGTCTCCAGTCCAAATATCTCCATGCTGCTTCCAGAGCGTGAATGTATTAATATCAACACTCTCTGTAGACCTCTAACGTCCCTAACAACTTCCACCGCTACGCTCCCGTTCTGTCTCTGCAGTGTGAAGCCTGCTCCTCTGCTCTAGCTGTAAGGCAAAGGTCACCGCTAGCTCCACTGGCATTTGTCCACTGGGAAAGGCTCTTTTTGTTTTTGGCCTCCATTTTGGCAGCGAGGATTGGCAGGGAATTAAAAACTCTTGTGTTTCTAATGTCCGACTGTCTGTTTGATGCATATGGTTGTCAAGGTAACACACCCTCTCATCCTCGCCCACTGCTGTGACAGTGGGCGTCGATACTTAGAGATCACAAAATAGCACTTAGAGGCTATATATTGCTCAGTGCCTCTCTCTTATTGACACATTATGTGTAATAATGGAGCCCACAGAGGTAGAGAAAAGTTCTCTAATGGCAGTTCCACAATTAACAGCTAAAGTAGCGTCCCATAAGCACGGTGTCTCGGCGTGCTTTAGAGCCCGGAGCATTGACTCTCCGCTCACACAGCGTGTTTTTAGTCAGTAACCTTTGGCTCATTCTGCGGTGCTGAAAATGTGTTTGGGATTCAGCGAGGAGTTGATCTAATGCTCTGTGAGTGGAGGTGACACGGTGTGATGTGTGTCCACCGCCCAGTGGAGCGTGAAGGAAGGATCCCACCTCGAATCCACTGCCTCGCACCACCGTGTCACGCGGGAAGGGAGTCGGAACGCACAGCCGAGTGCAGAGCTGAGGGACGGCTCGGAGCTCATCTCCCTCTGCTGCTGTGCTTGTTTTATTTTGGGGATTGCGGGGTGGGCTCACTATCTCTCTGTGTTTATCCATTTATGTGCCTATTTCAATCTTTCGCTTTGCCTCTGCCTGTCTGTCAGTCTGTTTGCCTCTGAATCTCTCATTCTTTCCGTTTCCCTCTTGTCATCCCGCTGCGGCAGTAATGTTGTTGTGAATGTGTGCTGCAGGCCAGAGAGGCTGAGTCCACGTTTTTCAATGAACGAGTCACACAGGGCCACACTTAGGAGCTGCAGACCACATTTTCGGTTTGAAACACAGTGAGCCGTGAAGCGCCTTTTGTGAACAGCTGCATTCAGGACCCATGCCCTTCAATAGAAGGCCGCAGAGGTTTCTGTTTACCTCCATAGTGCTGTCTTTCACCGGTTTCTCTCACATGGCCGTCAGGGAGTGGGGTGTTATTGTTTGTGTTTGTCTGTTTTAGTGCCAAGAAAAAGATTGGGGATCAGACAGATGATAGCTTAGCCTCCTTAGAAATTGCTACAATTGAGTTAACTCCACATAATGTTGTCTTTTAAATCAGTAGATAACACAGTCTTTTCATAAACAGCGCAGTTTTTTCATTCCAATTTTCCATTTCACTATACTCCAAGACATTTGATATGAAATCAAAACATAACTGTTTGATCAATCTGTGGTATGAAATTGGATGGTGCTAGGTCCTTTAAAAGACTCAGTTCTACCACATTGTTGAAGGACAACAACCCTCCAAACACAGAGGAGGCAACCAGAGAGTTTTATGGCCAAACTCTAGATTGTCCACCAGACCTCAGGCCAACTTGTCATGAGTTTTACTTGTTCAATACCACTTAAGGCAAAAAGCCCCTGAAACCAGCAATAAGTGCAGATGGCTGCAGTGAAGGCCTGCAGCAGCAACACTGCCAATACTCTATCGTGGGTTGTGGAATCCAGCATTTTCTGCCAACCATATTTACAACCATTTAAAAAAAAATTATGATTTTAAAGAATTAAAGTAGAGTGTAATTGAGGATCACACCAACATTACCGCAGAGACAGTTCTGGCTGTCATGAGTACTTTTTGACCTTGGCTAACCTTGTTCATACATTTATGATCATCGGACTTCTCCTGTTTATTACCCTTTCTGACTCTTCTTCAACTATATTAGGTGAGTACAATGTTGTAAAGTACAAGACCAGATTTCCCCCTTTTTAATTGTCCAACTATGTTTTCCCCGAATATAAGAAGATCACGTGTAACTTCTACACAGTGCATTTGATGTAGATGGAAACACCTTCAAATTAAGGTACGTCTATCTTAATACCCCCTGACTGAACTCTACAGTACAAACCTGTAGCATGTTGTTAGTTTTGAATAACTTAGTTACCAGTCAGAGCCCTAAGGTCTCTCTCTTACAAAATCCTACTCGTAAAGGCAGCGTACATAAACAGTGTTGTGTTGTCAGTGAAGCTCCATCGTCTCCGCACAAGGTTATAAAGCAGCAGCAGTGCTGAGATCAGACAAGTTGCAGATGAGTAAAGGGATTCAAATGTGCGCAGAGGGCCCCTGGGCGGCTCCCAGTAGGCCTCGTTTCAGATGAACGCATCGAGATATTTCTAAGTTATCGCTTTGATACGAGCTTGACAATTCTCTGACGGTTCTCTGTGTCAACACTGCTGTCTGCGCATGCCACTGTGTGTGTATGTGTGTGTAGATGTGATTGAGGGAATGTGTGAGTTTGTCAGCGTCTCTATGAGAAGCAGAGACAGGGAGGTGCACGGAGACACGGCTAAAGTGTCAGAAAGAAGGACATGAATACAGAAATGGATGAATAGATGGATACAAAGACAGTGAGGGAGAGAATGAGGCTGAGTGATGTGAAAGAGGGTGGTGAGGCCCCTCCTGAGGGGATTCTGCTCCGCTTCTCCATCTTCCAGCGCTGTTGAGAAAGTCGGCTACATGCACAATGACTCACAAACTGCTCTGCAGACAGCCTGCAGAGTCGGAGGAGACATCGGTCTATATATGGCTCTGCATCACCATCTTTAGTTTTTATTTCCCCAACTCGGTTCACCTTCTCTCACCTGCTCAACCTTCCTCCAGGCCTCGTTCTGCCTTCACTGCCCTCTGTGTGCAATTATCTGATCCAGCCCCTCATGTTCCTTATTCACACTGCTGAATGCATCTATACCCACTCCTCTGTTCATTCCTCTGTGGTCCATAAGCTCCATATTTAACGACGTACAAACACGAGTGGTCTTAATCTTCTTATCTAACTTTCTCTAAAAAGAGCCAGTTCTGGCGCTTTTCCACTGCAGTACCTAGCACGGCTTAGTACGGTATGGTTAGGCCTTAGTAGGCCAGGCTCACTTTATGCTGCGTTTCCATTACAGTTTAGGAACTGGGGTAGTAACTATAGTAACGCAGTGTAGGCGGGGCGATCGGCTGTTCGGCGGGCGGAGCGATGCTGCGTAAAACTGCCGTGACATCATCTTCAATGCGAACCAACTTCAAGCACTCAGAGCTCACAGCTCCTCATATCTGTTCAGAAACTAGACAAAAGTTAAACAAGTACAAACCACAGACTGTCTGTGTCATGGCAAATACAGTCGCTGGTTTATTTATCTCTGTAGGCCGTTGTTGTGAGTGTGGACGGAGCATATACAACGTTAGCTTAGCCAGATCGATCCGATCTCCATTCAGAAAACACGCATTTTAAAAAGTTTTTCGCCTGCCGTCTTCTCTGCAGACCGGCATCATTTTGAAACATGTATTACAATTAAATCACGGTAAAATATGTTCATTTTGTTGTAGTTGTAGCCCCCTTGCCAGCGATTATTTCTGTCCATTCAGCAGTCGAGAGTGTTTACGTCACTAGTTTAGCATATTCAGCCCGGTTGTTGGCCCGGTTGTTGGCCCGGTAAGAACCTCGATTTTGGAGGGCCAGAAAAAAGGTGAAAAAGTAGCCCTGAGCCGGAACTACCCCTAGTGCTACATGCTGCAGTGGAAAAGTGCCACGTGTATCTCTTTCTTATCTGTGGTTTGGTGTTAGTTGACCTGGAGTTCATCTTTCGAGTAGTCATTTCTTTATGCTTTTTTAGTGTAAATTACTGATTTTAAAGAAACCTATAAGTACATATCTTATGTAAGATGCAAGATATCATGTGGTCCTTTTCATGGCTCTTTGTGAACAAACTCAGAGGAAAGCCTTTTGTTGAATTATTCCTTTAACAGATCAAAGGAAGTGGATTTCTCACCTGAGCTAAAGGAAAAAAGGATGTTCAGACAGAATACTTGACTGGCCTGAGAGGATGGACATTTATTTTCTAAAGTACAAAGGTATAGCTAGTAGTCTTGTCGTTTTTTGTTCTTTATATTGACAGAGCGATAGCAGTAGAGGAAATGGAGCCCAGGTTTTATTTGCCCTACATTTTTATTCTAGAGCGCTTTAATTGTCCGTGCCCAATTTTCTATCTCCAAGAATTTCTGCCTCATGATTAACAGTATTTTTCTTTCATCGTTTTTTCTTGATGTGCCTCTGAATCCTTCTTCACACTGTGGTTGAAGTCCAAGCATCAACATGGCTTCTGGACAGAGAAGATTGTCCTCACACCATCGTAAGCTGCGGGGATCTATCTGTTCGGAGGGGGCCTCTAAGAAACCACATGATTTATGTGGCTGTTCGGCGTGGGTCCTGCTCCAAGGCCAAGTCTATCTGCTCATCAATATAAACAGCCTGCTCTCCGGGTGCTGCGTGCTGGAATACAAATGGCTGAATTTAGATGTAACCCCTCGCTCACCTGCGTCTCAGCCAATTCTAATGAGAAATCTCTCTGTTTACCTGCTGAGAGAAAGAGAGCCAGAGTAAAGGAATGAGATAAATATGAAACATTAAAGCGCGATGAAATAACAAGCTACACTTGTTTGATCTCTCAGTCTTGTTCAATGAAATCAAATCTCTATCCACCTATCTTTTTCTCTGGTTGTAGATTTGTTGTATTTTGAAATATGAAGTATTGTAATGACTTCAATTATGCATGTTTGTGCATGTTTTTCATACCTCTACATATGGATATGATTAGAGAAAAAATGTCACTTCCTGTATCCAGTTAATATACATTACAAAAGAACACTTGCATTAAACCGGTGTACTTTTACAATTTCTGTGAAAAAAGCAATCACAGTGACCCAGATTGTTATTTTCTCTATCCTTTAAAAAGCACTTTAACTACCCCATGAAAAAAGAATCTGTAAATATTAGCATTAGTATAGAACCCATTCTAACGATATCCAGCCCTGCTCACAAATATGTATACATGCAGGGTTCAATGTTTATTCTATATTTAGCTGATCATAGAGTGCATTTAATTTGTCCTGTGATGAGGGCTGAGTGTGAAGTGGTTCCAGCAGAAATACTCTATCTGTTATCGGTGATGGCAGGAAATAATTCTCCTGTCATGTTGGACCCTGAGGGCAGAAAGGCACAGAAACACCTCTGGTCTCCTTCCCTGGAGGCGAGTTGCACACTCTCCAGCCGTGCTGCTCAACCTCAGACTGCCAACCTTTTTTCTATACATACACTGAGTGATAAATGCAGTCATTCAGAAAAACCTTAACTACAGCCTCACCTAGCCATTATCAAACACTCAGCCGATACTTCTCCTGCATTAGCGAGCGGTCTCCTCCTGTCAAACACAGACACAGGACAGAGGTTGTTAGCGGAAGCCGGGCGGACTGTTAGTGTTAAACGGGAGCAAGGTTTCCTCCGGATTCACAATTTGACAAATGATGGCTGATGGTGCAGTTCTTGGCGGGGCCATTATTTCTGCCAGACGATCTGTAGGGATTGAGCACTGTTTATCTGAACTGATACACCCTATGGGCCAGCCCACTCGAAACGTACTCAAACTCTCCACATGATGGATGTAAGAGGGAAAATCTCTGAGCTGTAACAACAAGGAAACTTTATTTTTTATTTTGTTCAGTTTCGAGTCTCTGGTGAGTGTTCACATTGCATTTTGACTTAACTTGCAAAGAGAGCACATAAGAGACTTCCTTTATGAGAAAGCCAAGTCCTTCATTAGTATCATTAATACTCATTAGCCAACATTTCAGTCATCCAGACCCATGAGACACAAAGAAACATGTTCACACTAAGCCTTGGTGAAGCGCCATGAGTCCGTCACCACCAGAGGCTTTTCCGTTGTTTTCTTTAATCTTCAAAACTCTCTCTTTACTTCACAAAAGAACTGTGACTCACATAAAATGGGGTCATCGAATGACTTCCTTACACAAAAAGACTTATATTCGCTTAAGAGAGATGTTATCTTACCCCCTGTTATTTCGTAATATATCCAAAGTGTGTCAGCCTCGGCACTTAATTGGTTCGACTTCAATCAAAAGACTATGGATGTGGGAGATTTAAAAATTTAAAATACACAGTGGCTTTCTTCGGTTCAAATACAGTCACAGGAGTTTATTCATTGCTTTTGATGGATGGTTTTATTTCCCTGAGTTGTTTGTTGAGTTTTAGCATATGAAAACCTGACTGGTGAAATAGAGTGGCCATAGCTCATGCCAATGTAATCAAAGCTCATTCAGACTTGGCTTCAAGAGAGTGTTTGGATCAGTGAAGCTGGCACACATTTTTCGCATTAAGTCGCATTTCTGGATGTGTTATTTTGCGGTCTCATGTGGATTCAATTCTGTCTTATTGAGTTCTTATGCATTAACAGGTTGGGGAAATTCCATGTGCCTGATTTTGCATGAATATAATGAATACACCAGTGATGGTCACTTTAAGCCCATTCATCAATCAGTGCACTTATGGACTATGAATTGAAAATGATTTGATGACATTTATCAAAATCACCAACACAACAAGGTATTTGAAAACAACAGGTGTTTCAGCACTTTATTGCTAAAATGGTTAGTCGGTTAATCAATGTTTTTGTTAAAATACAATTGACTTATCAATCATTTTTGATTCTTGCTTCAAAGTGTCTCTTCTTTACAAGTCTGCTTTTCCTGTTACACTAACATACAGGATCTTACATTTCAGTAATGGTGTGCCACAGCTATTCAGAGAATAAAAAGTAGTGATGGTTAACAAACAAAATAATGATTAGTTGCTGTCATATTTCAAGGTTTTATACTTTGATTGTGTGGAAAACACCCATATCCTTTTATAATTTCATGATAACTTGTGTAGCATTTTGGAAGGGTTAACTCCTGGTTGTTTCTTTCATAAAAAAAGGCCTTGATTTGATTTTCTCACAATTTGAAAGGACTATTGTTTGTGTCCTCTATGTCTGAAATTGGATGGTGAGTCCTTTTAGAAAGCAGCGAAGGGGAAATGATTTGTATTCACCTGCCGTATCTGAATGGAGCTGAGGAGGGGCTGAGAAAGAGGGGGGGGGGGCAACTACATAGTGCTTCCTTTATGTGATAATGGATTGCTCTGACATTCACACACATTGTGGTGTGGTGTGTCTATCAGTCAATACTCACTACCTCGTGGGATGAATGGCAATTTTTAAACATTTCCCATTAAAGAACTGTCTTCCAGTGACACCACAGGTGACGGAGATATTTCTTGCATGTCTCTTTCACATCTAAATACGTTGCGCTAACACATGTGTCTTGTCTTCATCCTGTGCTGCAAATGAATCCTTTCTCTAACTTTTTCTAACTTCTCCTTAACTGCACTCACTTTATTGGCCCAGCTGGGCAACTGGATTCTTCTGTCAGCTGCACAAAAGAGACAAAGTGGGACCGGGGACGGGCGGTAATGAGCAACTCCTCTTACAGTGTTACATATAGAGCGTTCTCGGTGTGGGGAAGCCTTCCGGAGACAATGGAGGGTTTTGAGAGTTCTGGAGCCCTCTGAAGCCCCTCTTTGATTGAGTTTCCTGGCACTGGGATTCAGTGTTGGGGCTTGTTGTGGAGTGGGAGCTGTGGGTTTAGCTGGGGGGGCGAAGACCCTCCTCTGCGCTGACCTTTCACAGACACAGGTGGGGTGGAGTGGAAGGGGCCTGCGGAGGAGGAGGAGGAGGGAAGGAGAGGCCTATTGTTGCAGTCTGTGAATGTGGAGGTGCCACTCAATAACACTAGACCTTGCTGCCTCTGTCCACCTGCCGGGGATTTTCTCACCATTACTTTATCCCTGGCAAATGAGTGGTTCTGGTAACAGATTATCCCTGCACAGCACACTGCCATTTTAATCTGATGCTGTGGGAATAATTTGCTAGCATATTTTGATATTTTTTTGACATGCTATGGTCTCTAGGGTTGTCATTTTTAAGTCAGTCAAATGCTTTGGTACAAACTGACCAAATAACTATTACATAGATTGCCATCAAATTGCAGGCTTTCATGGTTCCCAGACAACTGGTCATAGCGTTGTTTACTTTAACTTAAAGGGGACCTATCATGCACTTTGTGATGTCCTTTATACATAAATATGTGTCCCGGTGCGTCGGGGAACTCACACAGCGTCAGAAAATAAAACCCTCTCTCTTTTCCTCCGTACCAAAATCTTTTAAAAACGGGTGTACAACGAGCGGATACATACAGTATTCCATCCGAGCTGACGTCAGCCCGGAATAATTGGTGGCGGACCCACAGAAAGTTGCCATCAGAAACAATGCCTGACGTGTTTTGGACTTAATCTCGTCTTTGTTTACATTAGCGAGCCTCGCTAACACTCAGAGCTAACCTGTACTGTAGAGCACATGTGTTTTTAAAAAGCAGGAAATAAAAAAATAACTCACCTTGTGATAAACCTGTAAGAGAAAAGGCATTTGAGCTCCATACTGTTTCAGAAATAATCCTTGACGTGGTTTAAACAGGATGGCGTTTTATCACAGTCGAATTTAACTTTATCTCCGGTAGAATTGTGATCAGGCATTAGCTCCGCCTCCTCTTCTTTATTTTTTTTCAAGCTAAGGACCCAAAATCTGCCTTTCTCTAACAGGGCTTCAAAACAGGGGTTTGAGCAGTATGAGGGATGGCTTCAATGGGTGATCTGTTTGGTATTTTGAAAAAAAAACTTCACAGACATGTTTTATATAGGTATGGCCCTACAATATATTTGTCAAATATAGCATGATAGGTCCACTTTAAATCCCTAACAATAAATCCTAAAGATTCAGTGATCAACTGATTTATTTATCTTTCTGTAGCACCATTATGAGATTCACATGTTTTGTTTTTGAGTGAAGATGCTTCACATGGTTTTAGCATTATACCTGCTAAACTTTAGCATGTTAGCACATTGATATTAGCATTTAATTGAAAGAACAGCATCTCAATGCTGCTTGCATGGCTGAAGACTCTTGTGTCTGCCCATTTTAGATGTCAATGTATTCTTACATTCTTACTTTCCAATAACTTATTTTTTTTATTTTTTTTTATCTCTCTTACTTGAAAAGCCCCTGAGTCCCTTTTCACACTGTGGATGAATTCCAGTATGCTGTTTAGTCTGATCATGAGTCCCAGACATGGCCTCAGGGAAGAGTAGATCGTACTCGATAATATCAGCCCTCCCTTCCTCCGTCCGTCCACCTGTTACGTCTCACTGGCAAATTACATGTTCTGGTAAAGTGCAGCGGCTAAGGGATTGTTCCAGTCCACAGTCAGTGTTCATGCTTTGTTGTCTGATGTTTGGCAGATTTTGCTAGACTGAACGGTACCAGACAAAGCTTGGATGGCTTTAAATGACTCATCGCTGCCTGCCAGCCAGCCTGCCTGCATATACTGTACTGTATCAGCACAATTCAAATTCCAGCAGAGGAGTGTTTATTATACAGTAGGGCTTTTCTAGAAAGGACTGGTTGCATTAACTGTTGACTCTGAGCAATCACACCTGGACACTGTTTCCCCAGCTGAGATGTCAAAGCCCACCGCAGTTCATTTGGCTGCAAAACATCACACCTGCCAGTTTTTGTGTGTCTTCTCTGAGGTGAACATTTCCTCCAGTTTCTGTCTCACACACTCTTTTTGTTGCACCCCTAAGCTCAGAGTAAACTCCACATATTGGCCCCATCGTGAGAGACCCTTCACTTGTGGAGTAAACCATCCGGTGCGGACATGGTGGCAAACTGAGATTCTAATCATACCTCTTTTGTTGAGCTCAGTGGAGGTTGAGACGTTTTGGGGGGCAGAGCAGATGCCAAGCGTACAGTTTCTCTCCAAGGTTACTTATGAGATGACAAATGGGTTCTGGGCCCCTTTGTCCTTTTTTCCGTCTCTATATGTCTGTGTTTGATGAGAGGGTTGACATCTCTTTGTCGGTAGGGAGAACAGGAGGTGATTGCCATGGATACAGAGTGCCCTTTTCAAGTGCGATTTTGAGTGGCTCTGCTAAAAGCTGTATAAAGTGTCCCTAGATTTAGCTAAAATATATTTTCCTTTTGTAGCTTATGGATTGTATAACTATAATAACATTTGTCTCTCTTTCCACATATGCACCAGTGCTTTTGTCCACTGTATCAAAGGATTTGCTTGTCTTCCCCCAAACAGAGTGGTATTATGTTGATTACTTTTGCAAAGCTGTTATGTTTCTGTAGCTAAAGTGTGTTTTGTGACGTTGTATGCCGAGGATTTTGAGAGTCCTTCTAGCTATTCAGGAAACCAGTCTGCATTGCATTCCTCCCACTCGCCTGCATTTGCTCATGATAATGAACTTCTGCTCAGCATATGAATGGCTTCACCCATAACACACTCATGTGGCAGGCCAAGTGTACTTAAGCTCGAATGTCTGACGTCCCACGCTGACCCATAGACTCTGTGAACACTCACAAACAAGGACAATGCAAATGGGAGTAAGGGAGTATGAATTCACATGCAACATAACATGAACCAGACTGCTCTGGGATACAAAAATATCCTCTTTTAAGGAGTAATTACAGTGCGGGGATCAGCTATCAAACAAAGGTCAAGTTCAGATCCACAGACTTTGCTGCATCCCCTTCTGATCTTATTTTAATAAACACTTTTAAAAAGTGACTCCACTCGTTTAATTCTCCAGTAATGAGCTACTGTAGAAGTCCGGTGTCAAACAGGCACGTTGAGGACTTAGCTTTTGCCTCATGCTGCCATTACTACTTTATTAGCTAATCATTTATAGCTTTTGCTGCATTGTGAGGCTACGAAAAGATTAAAATACCTCCAATTTGCCAGCAGCAATTATCCTAAGGAGATGGATAGGGCCTCACCCACCAATCCAATTCAAGAAGGCTCTCAAAGGGAGTGTGGGTATAATGTGAGGACGTGACTCACCGACTACATGTCATATTTAGCTGGTCCGCAGCGATAAGATGAAAGCGAACCACCTTTCAGTTCCATTCAGGGTGAACACGCAGGGATTTCCTCCTTCACACTGCCGTCCCATCTAGTGGTGCTGCTTCCATCTGCATGCTAAAGAGGAGCGCCCCCTCTCAGAAGTGCCGGCGCCGGCAGTGATTAGCATTTGGGCAGAGGGGACAGAGAGCGAATCTCGGAGTGTTTTTGGCGTGTACACGGAGGAAGCTTAGTGAATGCCAATGTGCGGTGCTCTGTAAAAGGAGGAAGAACAAACAAATTGCCGGACGCGTTGCATTAGTAGCAGATGCCCATTAGAATTAGGAGTGGTGGTAGAGTGATAGCTGGGGGAGAAGTTTTGTAAACAACATATCTTTCAAGGTCTGCTTTAGAGATGACATATTGCCTTCCCATCAAGTCAGTTTACAGAGACTGCGGCAAAATAAATACAGAAAAAGCTGAAATAAAATCAGACTCTTACATCCTTACAAATGTCAAGCTTAAATACACCAGAGGCTACACTTCCCATCATGTAACCCTGATTGATTTTTCCTGCAAAAAGCCCACTTTTTTAACTCCATAAAGTTTGTATGCGATATATAATTTGAATATTTGTAGCCTCCAGTCAAAAACAATGTTTAGTTTATAATCCTGTTTTAAAAACGGTGGAGTGCCCTTTAACACATGATAGGTGCAAGCTTATTTTTAGGAATAACAAATAAAGTGATTTGGATGTCCATGTCGCAGAGACATCCAGCTAGACAGAAACGAGAAAGACATACTGACAGTGTAAAGGTCCTCACTTTATTGTCAGCCATTGTACAGTGCGGATGAAAGGGCTGCGGCGTGTTTTTGAGCTGTGGGGTCTCCCTGAACAGCAGGACCCCAATTCATATGTAAACCACACCAATTATTTGCATACGGTGCCCCAATTATAAAAGCTAATGAGAAGATTATGGGAAAAGCACGTTGAAGCCGGCCTTTGGAATTTCCATTGTGATCCTGTAGCTGCAGATACGAGGCCTGTGAGAGGCATTAGTAAAAGCCACTGAACATCCAAGCTCATCATGGATATAATTCATATCAGTGCTTCCCTGTGAAACCTCATGGAAGCACAGCAATTAAAGACAGAAAAACGTTATTTAAGCTTTTGTTTAAAAGGACTTACACAGGACTATTTTACTTCATATTCTAATCCAACACGGTTGTGACTTTCCAAACAGTTTGTAAGTAAATGAAAGACCGTCACATCACAATATATTTATACATTAGGTCCTTCCAAGCGACCTCCTACTCCCCCATAGATGCTTAATGGCACAAAGCAATGGGCGCACATATCTTGACTGGGCGTGAAAACCATGCAGTGACATCTTGAGCTGCAGCCGGAGCACCAGTCCGCCTCAGAAAAATAAACTATTCCAACCGTATCCGTTTTCTCATCACGACCTTCCTGAGTGCGGAGCCATTCTCATCATTATCCCCCCGCATTCAGCCGTCTGTAGGGGATCCCTGCTGCTCCATTAAGGCCATACCGAGCCTCACAAACCCCTGATTGCATGAGCCATCATCAATAGCACTGATTATAGGAGTTAATGAGGGTGCTTGGCATGAGAGGATGGCTTTTCTTTCATCATGGATGTTAAAACTTTACAATACTGATGCAACACAACTGATTCTGTCAGTGTTGCAATATTATATCACTATTGTTCGGCACAGACAATGGCAATATCTTCGCAAGTGGTTAGCAAAAAGCATATGGAGTACTATTAGCTGTTGCTGTAAGGGACATTCAATTGGGTGTTTTTCCGCCGTTGACTGCTTTTCATTCAAACTGTGGTGTGCTTGGATTCTCAGAGCTCGTGCCCCTGTCAGCTCCATCTGTGTGCTCAGACAAGTCCTGACCCTCACGTTCTGCAGCCAGCTTGCATGAATATGTCTTTGCCTATGTGTGTGTGTGAGTCGCTGTAATGTGCTACGTGTCTGACATGTGCACAAAACCAATTAGTTTTGGGATGGCGAAGTAGCTGGCCATGGGAAAATGACAATGGATTAATTGTAGAGGCTTGCTGAATGAGAGGCCAGACAGCTCAATGCAGCTTTTACAAGTGCAGAGTGTTTTCTCCACGGACAAAACGAACACAGAGGAAAGCAAATCCTGAAACGAAGGTGGTCTTCTGTAGTTGTAGACAGTAATTAACATTATTTCCTTTAATTTAGCTGACATTGATTTTTATTCAAGAAATACAACTAGTTGGTTGTGCAGTGGCATTTAAAGGTCTCTAACAGTGGTTTTACATGATGTAGCTTATTGCATACAAATCAAATTGACCTTACACAGCTTACCCTTTTGCAAACCATGCTGTTGTGTCCCAGGATTTTCAACCATTTCAGGCACCATTAACTTGCACCATCGGACGGCAGTTACAGTAGCAACTAGCTGGTAAACATAATGGTGAAACCTTATTAAACGCATGATATTAGTGTTGAGGCTCACCTTGTAGAGCGGCACCTCATATACTACGGCTGATTCCTCACAGCTGCACCCTCTCTCTTCAACTTTACTGTAATCTTTATCTTTGCTATCCAATAAAGGCAAACCTCCTTTCTCAAATATTTTAATAACAGTGTGCAAGCATTTCAAAATGTCAACTTAAGAGGTGATCTAGCTAAATGATCGGCCAAAAAGGTAGATAATGCTGTTTTGAAGCACCGGTTTGGTTGTTCAAATTCTCATTAAGCAGTCTGGCAGCTGTCGTCATGAAGTAGTGCCTTTAATAACTACCGTATTGAGTTTTTAAAGTGACACAGTGTATCCGTTTATCATCATCTTGGCCCCATCTATGTTATATATTTAAGATATCTGGCTGGAAGTGTTCTTTCCAACTTGCCATGTTTCTTTCTAAGAGACCCTTTTCTGTTCGATTTTATCAGCAGCCGGATCGCTTTTGGCACAGCACTCCAGAGAGAACCCGGGTTTTATCTCGCCCTCAGCAGTCTGCACGGAAGTGAGCATTATTGACTTTGGCTTGTCCAGTCCCGTCGGCACAGGATTCATCGGAAAGTTTAATAATAGTGATGGATATTTTCTGATTGCATGTCCACTCGAAGAATTGCATATTGAAATGAGAAGTGGGTTTTGAACTGGAGCTTCTTCTTTAAGATGCAGGGCTTCTCTTGATTTAGCTCACAGTACTGTCATTATTGCAGGCTTCTGCTTCTCCCTACATTGGTAAAGGGAATGTTTTAAATGAATGAAATAAATACCCCACTACTTATTATACATCGGGTCATATCTGGTTGTTTTTAATCATTTGTTTCCTCAGTGTTCAGGCAGGAATTCAGTAGTTTGCTTGGTCTCACATCTTAAGAGCCCCACTTGAGTTTCCACTGTCGCCCTACTGTGAGAGGGATGTTGGTCCCCGTATCACTGCAGCTCACAGGGATAATTATAGCACACGTACACACACATGAATATTATAGTCACACACATACAGTTTGCACACAGAGACACACACATGCTGACCGGCTTGAACTGAGCTGCTACACCTCATTAAATTGGGAAATGAATCCTGGATGAAGTCCTGGCTCCTTTCCAGATAAGAATCCCCAGACTCCCAGGGATCCACCATAAAATGTATAATTAACACATTTAGTCTCTTGCTGTCGCAGACCGTCCTTTCTCTTCACTTGTCTGTGACTGCTCTGCGAAGCTCAGACTCTATTATATATATTTTGGTTTACAAATCATAGTGGTCTTAACAATGTTTAACATTCAGACCAGTTTAATTCTTCACCGTCTTCTATATATGAAATGTAGCTTTCACAGTACAGAAATTATATTTAAAACAAGGTCCACCAACACAAGTCTGTTACTGTGTCCCAAGGCAATTTAGAGAAGGCAATTTCACATCAATACAATTTTAATTGGCACTGAGAAGTCATTGCAGCCCAATACCTTACTAATCTCAACAAGTAGATATTTTCATTAATGACATCTGATTGTAAATTCCTAGCACATTTGTAAGCTGAAAATAAACATTGATGACAGAAATGATTACCAGGTTTTCCGCTCAGTGCCGATGCAGCGCCCCCTCCTGCAGCCTACAGATGAGCTTGATGAAATTGCCCCCTGTGGATCTTTTTATGTCAAAGCCAGTTCTGCCTGATGTGTACATGGCAGAATGATTGGCTGCCTTAAGCAAAAAATACAGGCCCTCCCGAGGGAGGTGTAGTGGAAGCCGGGGGCAGCGGACGTTAGCCTTGGTCTCCTCCCATGCCACCAGACTCTGAATCATGACTGTAGGGCAGCGCTAACAAATACACCAGATCCCCGAGGAGGCGCAGGTCGGAGTTTGCCTGCCTTGCCTCTGGTCCCAGACTCCGCTCCCCCCCCTCACCCCACACCCAGAGGCAGGAGAGCAGCTCACATCTGCAGCTCCATCTTTAATGCGCTCAATTTGATTCTTTTATGCATTAACGGGTAATGATATCCCACTTTCGATTGTGTGGTTTTCCTATAATGCAGCAAATTAATCTGCCTGAGCTCTAAATTAAGCTGTGACGTTTTAATACGGTGCCAGCGGAGGCCTTGGGTAAGACAGGCTGGAGAGCAAGATCAAGACAGGTCAGGCTGCAGTTGTTAAAAGACAGAAAACGACTCCTCCTAACTTCTGTTTCCTATTTTCTTTTTCACTCATAATTTGCATACTAGCTGCGCTCACATTCATGGGAAATTAATGAATTAAACTGCTCACTCCTTTGTGACAGTGTTGAATTATGCAGATGAATATGAATTAAATTGAGCAGTCATAATTATTAATCTCTGAAGCTTCGGTCGCTCTGGTTTTAATGACCCTTGCAGCGATTATTTCAACATTTGCATTAAGATAAAATTCCTTTTGAGCTTTTTTTCTGAAACAGAATTGCTTCTGGTTGGATGAAGGTGCGGCATAACACTGAGCTGCCTAGCAACACCAAGAGGCAGATTTCAAACCTGTTACAGTATGTTCAATACATTTCTGTTTCCAGTCTATTCACAGCCTGTTAACAATAGTGTTGTGTTGGAGGATAATTAGATTTTGTCGTGTAACAAAGGAAATAGCATATCCTCATTTAATTAACAATTATTCAATAACCAATTAGCCTTTCAACAGTTTGTTAGAACCTGTGAACATGTCACCTCTTGAACTTAAGCATCCTGATGAACTTCTACCATCTGTCCCCCCCATTGAACTAAGATCTGCCCAATCACAAATGATTTCCCCACTACAACGGTCCCATGACAGAATGATGGTTCCCTGTCTGAAATCTGACCTCATTGCGGATAAGTTTGCTGCAGGCGCAGTCAGTCAGTCAATCAAACTGATAAAGCTGAGAGTGAAATGGAAAGTAAAGTGTCCCCGTGTCTTGTCCCTTGGCATGTCATTGGCTGATGTGATCGATATGGCAGAGAGGCCTAATGGCATCATGGCCACAGCGGTGATAGCCGGGCAAAGTGAGCCCATGTGGGCCATGTCGGTCCGTATCGGAGTGCACTAGATCAAAAAGATAGCTTCCAGCAAACTGCACTGCATGGCAACTAACATTGATCTGTGGCCAGAGCTGTACAGTACGTGTTGTTCTCTCCCCTTTCTGCCTCTCTCTCAGCTGATGAACACAACAGAATAAACTCGCTTCTATGATTGATAGCCGCAGTAACCGGATGTGCCATTCAACTCAGTAATCTCTGTTCCCGGCTCTATCCTCTTATCTCTGACGCTCTCTCTTTCTTTCTTTCTCTCCCTGCAGTTGTGGATGTGCACGTGTCCTCACACAGTGTGACTGAGCAGAGGGGCGGGGCGTCGCTGTATTTGGGGGCAGACCTTCGCATCACACACAGATGATGGAGAGGAGGAGGATGGACGTGGCGCTGCTGGTGCTGTTCCTGGTGCAGCTCACCACTGCGCTGGAGGTCCCACTAGACCGTAAGTCTACACAACGTATTTGCATCCAAGTTTAAAATGTGGTATGACAGGTCAAAATCTATTGGAAAAAGTGTTATTTGCAGTTTCTGAGATTGTCATTTTATTCATCATATATCAAATAAATGAATGTTTGGACTGTTATTGAAGAAAAACAAGCAATTTTCAAAGTTGTACTGTAACTTTGCCCGTTCTGATTCATTAATCTTCTGACAAGCTAGCTGTTTTCCCCTGTTTCCAGTCATTGTGCTAAGCTAACTAGCTGTCTCTGGTGTCATAATAACCATACAAACAGGGTGCCAAGAATGGTACAACGCTTCTAATTTAAGTCTTGATAAGATAGCTAATACAGTACAAGTATTTCCCAAAATGTTGAGCTATTCCTCCTTGAAAAGAGGAAATAGATTAATTTATACTTAAAATAATTGTTAGTGTTTTTGTCAAAATTAGAATTAGTTTGATTCCCCTTTTTTTTTTAATACTTTTAGATCAAAGCAGCTTAATAGTTGGAAATGCCATCATCTGTCCGTAACTGTGTGTTAGTGATTCGTTAAGGCCTGCATCAAAAATGATTTTTTAGATTAATCTGTATTTATCCTACCAGTCTAGGTCTAATCACATGTTATTCTTACCAGCTATAAATGCTCTACGTATTATAGGGTTGGCTATCTGTTTTCTTCACAGCTGATTTTATTTCTAGAGGAAATGTTGCTTTGTTTTTTAAGCAACCAGTGCTTCACCTTCTGACTGATGTGAAGCAGGAACAAGTCTCAGATGGACTTGTAGCCCCGCAGCCTGATGTCATGGCGGTACTTTAGATCTTGTACACAATGCTTGGCTGGAGCTGTTTACCAATGGAGGCCTTGTTTAAACCGTGTCTGATGCCAAAATAATGCAAAAATATATTTGTCACCACTAACGTCTGGTTCTCTTTACTGTCATGATGTGTCCTTTTTGTTTGCTGATTCTGGATAACACTAAAGTTCTGGAAGGATGTAAGTCTCAAACGAGTGTGAATTCACTGCAGAGGTTGTGCTAGCAGTTTTTTTGTTGTGCATTGAAGGTTTTATTTGATCTTTTGTTATATTTGTGTATTATGTGTTCTTTGTGTTTAAGTTTATAAGATGCTGAGTGTGATTTGCAGTGAACTTTTATACATTGCATGCATTGATGTATTTTGTTTTCTTGTTTGCTGTTATTGTTTCTCTGTGTTTCTGCAGTGGTAGAGTATTTTCCATAGAGCATTATTGCAAAGCGCATGACTTGTTGTTTCATTTGTTTTGTCATAGTCCATTAGTTATTTCCCAGCACTGACAGGAATCCATTAAGCATTGGATCATTACAATAAAGGGAAATGTGCCTGAGCGTGCTGCATGGTCTTTTTTGCTGCTGCACGTTATGAGAGTCTTTTGTGTCTGTCAGCAAACAACCGTCCGGTTTGATTCAATGTGGTACGTCTGCATGTGATTGGTAATGACTGCTTGTGTGGTCAATACAGCAACAGAAAGAGGCTTAGTTATGCAGTAACGGTCATGATTAAATATCACCCTCTTTCTGATCACTTTCAGTGCCGCAGCCACCGACCATAACTCACCAATCCCCCAAGGATTACATCATTGACCCACGAGAGAACATTATAATCCACTGCGAGGCCAAGGGGAAGCCTCACCCCAGGTAGGAATCTGTGAAGTGTGATTTTGCATTCACTATGCTGATACAGAGAGAGATATTCCAGGTTTGGAATCCACCACCATCTGTTAAAAGCCTCAGCTGACAGCCAGTTTCCAGAAATGTCAATCTAAAACATAATGAGTAAAGTTTATTCAAGCTATAAATAAAAAAAGGTATTTTATTCATGCAGATGCCGCACTCTACTGAGACAGATTGCTGCTAAAGCTTTTGAATGTTCTGCTCCAAATTATGCCATCCTCTTCCCTCTATCTATCTCAGTGTAGCACCTAATTAATTTGAATGCACACACACACACACACACACACACACACACACACACACACACACACACACACACACACACACACACACACACACACACACACACACACACACACACACACACACACACACACACACACACATACACACATATGATGACCCATACTGAACAAATACATTCTCAGCCCTGAACCTTTACTTTACCTTATACAACCTTAACACTTAAATCAAGTCTTCCTTCAAACATCCTTTTGAAAAAGTGAAATGCAGGTAAATAATTTGAATCTCTTGAGTAGTGTTTCAAATATTTTTCTTTAACATTCAATCAAAGTTAAATTAAAACAAGAAAATCTGTTAATCTGTGCGGTTTGATCCTCAGATTTGATTGGCTTCAAACGTTGCTAAACTGTGATTGGTGGACAGAAATATGACATCTCCTTTCTGTCACCGAACCCTGCTACGTGTTTTCACAATAATGTTGTAATTAAACACACATAATAAATGTTAAAGCTACTTACAATACAGCATGGTGTCTGTATTCTTCACCAGATTATCATAGCAATGTTTTCTTAACGTTTTAATGTCTGTTTACCCCCCTTTAGTTTCTCCTGGACCAGAAATGGGACCCACTTTGACATTGACGAGGACCCCAACGTCACCATGAAGCCCCACTCTGGGACGATGGTGGTGGACATCAGCAGAGCGAAGGCCGAACATTACGAGTCTGTGTACCAGTGCACGTCGAGGAACAAACACGGGACTGCTGTTTCCAACAACATAGTCGTACAACAGTCCAGTAAGTGCAGGGATACAAGTCTATTATTTCTATCATTTCATTTTTCTTCCACTTTCTTAACGTCATACATATCTCATATCATTCTTTTTTCTTTTTCAAACACTTAAGTTGCATTTTCCTTCTTAAGAGAACTCCTGACAGGTAAAGGTTGCATGTAGAAAGCAGCACGTTACTCTGAGGGATGTAGCAGTAGATGGAGCGAATTATCCTCTGTGTTTCTCCTCTTGTGTTTGGTTATTCAGTCAGCCATCATCCTTCTCATCCTGCCTCGTCACCTCTGTCATCCTGTCAGCAACAGCCCATTAGCAACCCATATTTACTGTCATTTACAAGACTCCTCTTCCACTGACGTGTGTTTCCTTCTCCAGGGTCCCCCTTGTGGTCGAAGGAGAAGCTCAAGGCGATGGTCGTTCAGGAGGGCGTGTCCATGGTGCTGCCGTGTCGCCCCCCCGCTGGCCTGCCCCCTCCCATCATATTCTGGATGGACAATAGTAAGTGCTTTAGTGATAAGATAAGAGGGAGATTGGGTTTTAGCGTCATACATGAAGACATTATAACACACTGTTGCTGAAATGTCTGGAAATGTCTGATAAATATGTCCTTGTAGCAAAATTGTGTCTGATCCCAACAAATCCTCAATAGTGTTTCTTAGCATTAACAGCCTGTATTTGGCTTTTATCATTATCATGCCTCTTTCACTTACATTCTTAAGACATATTAATTTGAACAACTGTCACCATCACTTGCCCTGTTTGTGGCAGGGAATTAAGGGTTTTTGAGAAATGTGGTCTAAAATTTGAGAAGAGTATTTAATTAGAGGCCATTAGTCGTCTCATCCTTGGTGCTGTTTATTTAATGCCATCCCACTTAGTATCACCCTCAATTAGTTCATGATTACTTGAATCGTTAATTGTGTTAAAATGTAACTGGTTAGTTTAATGTGATTCAATTTAATGTTCAGATAATGGATAGAACTCAGTGTTTCCCACAGATATGAAATATACTTGGGCGGGTGGTGGCAAGGGGGGGGGGGGGGGGTGCGCGAAAAAAAAAAAAGTTTTAACAACATTATTTATTGACTTTTCATTCCGGTATAATCATTTTGCGCAAAGATGGCACTGTTTGTCAGAGCACTTCATCCTTCTGGGATTTCATGAAGAACAGCTCCAACGCCTGTGTGTATGGGAATGCCTCTGGTGCTGGTCCATTAACTGCCAGTGTTTCCCACAGATCTGAAATATACTTTGGGGGGTGGTGGTAGCGGGGGGGGTTGAGGTGACGTGCAACAACATTAACCTTTCTGTTGGTCGCTTGTTAGCAGACCCTTCACGCGATGGCAGAGCGAACAGGTACAGGTACAGGCAGGGTCCATAATGATAGCCCTATAGTTTAAATCTACTACCCCACACATGAACATATGGAAATGGGTTACTATTTAAAAAAATAAATGTATTTATTAATGTATTTAGGAACCTATCCATGTGATTTTTAGTGGGGGTCGACCTCAAATCCTCTAGGGGGGTCCAGGGGCATGCCCCCCCGGTAAGATTTTATTTTTTATTTTGGAGTTAAATGCATCAATCTGGTGCATTTTGAGGGGAAAATAAAGAGACTAGATCTATGGAAACACCTATATTTAACAGAACTGTATACATTTCAATAATCATAAAATCAAGGCCATAACCAATAACATACCATTTCCAATATGAAAAAAACACTGAAACTTGTTTATTAATTTAGTTTTGGTTCATTTATAGTTGTGAGTGTGTCTGTGCTCCTGAATCAGCCTCTCCTGTCTCCCTCCTCTCCCCCCTCTCCATCCTCTCCCCCTGCTCCTCTTTGAGGCAGCAGCAAAGACTAGTTTTCTCTCAACAAGTTTTAAAACTTGCTCATCCAGAATGCAGCGGCTCGTCTGGTCTTCAACCTTCCTAAATTCTCCCACACCACTCCGCTCCTCCGCTCCCTTCACTGGCTTCCGGTAACTGCTAGAATCCACTTCAAGACACTGGTACTTGCTTACCATACTGTGAATGGATCTGGCCCTTCCTACATCCAGGACATGGTTAAACCGTACACCCCAGCACGTGCACTACGCTCTGCATCAGCCAAACGACTCGTTGCGCCCTCGCTGCGAAGGGGACCCAAGTTCCCATCGGCGAAAACACGTGGGTTTGCTGTCCTGGCTCCAAGATGGTGGAATGAGCTCCCCATTGACATCAGGACGGCAGATAGCTTGCACATCTTCCGGCGCAAACTGAAAACTCATCTCTTTCGACTCCACTTCGAGCGTTAGAACTATTAACGAAGCACTTTTATACTAATAAAGGACTGGCTTACCTAAAGCCAGTTGAGTAGCACTTGAAATGTTTGGCTCTATGAAACCTGATGTACTTATATGATTCTGTTTTCTTCAAGGTTGTGTCTTCCTGGTCGAATGTACTTATTGTAAGTCGCTTTGGATAAAAGCGTCAGCTAAATGCAATGTAATGTAATGTAATGTAAAAGTGTATCTTACCTTTTTTCACCTAGTTAACTTTTTATTTATTTATTCATGCATATTTTACTAATCACATTACATTTCATTTAGCTGACGCTTTTATCCAAAGCGACTTATAATGACCGATTACAGGGACATTCTCCCTGGAGTAACTAAGGGCTAAGTGCCTTACTCAAGGGCACACTAGTGGTGGTGTTCCTGGCGGGATTTGAACTCACAGCCTTCCGATCTTCAGCCCACCTCACTATCCATTAGACCAATCACTACCCTCTCAAATGGAAATATGTGTTTACATAAATGGTGACCACACCGTTTGAGACCCACTGAGAACTTAGACTAAGTTAACTATCTAAACACTCAGAGTCCTTTACCTCACCTGAGCTGAGGTTATCCCGAGCTTGAATGACACACAGAGACCAATCAAGGGCTTTGATTTATGATCTGTATGACAGTGGCCATGTCGGCAGGCCACATCATGTGGACAGCCAGTCACCCTGTGTGAGGCAGGCCACTTAACAGGCCAGAAGGAGGCGAGATCAGAGCAAGGGAGCGAGGGATCATTGTCTACAAGTTAATCGATCGCAGATGGCGTCGTGGTCACGGACGAATAAAAAAAAAAAATATTAAAAAATTTTTTTATAAAAAAAAACAAAAAACAACTAAATGGGTCGCGAAATATATTTGGGCGGCCGTTAATATACCTGGGCGGCCCGCCCAAGTATAGTCTATGTGTGGGAAACCCTGGAACTTCTGTTGAGGTCAAGAATAAATATTATAAGTTTTATCTAAATTTGTCATATTGATGTATGCAGTCAGTAGAGACTATTTCTTGGGTAGAAACACATTCCATGAAAACTTTAAGAATATACCAATAACATTTGATCCAGAATTTGACCTTATAACCTTAATAACATTTGTTGAAATTGTGGTATTCTTGTAAATATTGAATGTGCTGTACATTTCAGACTTCCAGAAGCTGCCTCAGAGCAGCAGGGTGTCCCAGTCCCTGAACGGAGACCTTTACTTCTCTAATGTACTCCGAGAGGATTCCCGGAACGACTACATCTGCTACGCCCGCTTCCCGTACACACAAACCATCCAGCAGAAACAACCCATCTCTGTCAAGGTCCTCAACAGTAAGTCTGACTGTGTGTGTGTGTGTGTATGTGTGTGTGACCAAGATCAAGAAAGTCAAATGTAGGCGTAATGAACTAGCATGACAGAGACGCTGGAGTACGAGTATGTGTTATGTGTCCGCATGAAGCAGTTCATTCACAGTAGTATGTGCTTGTATGACTGCGTAGGAGGGAAGCAACATTTCCTATCTCTGAGACCATCCTAGGAGGCGCCTGCGCTCGTCATCCCACTGAAAAGACATATTGTCAGAGCTCTCATGGCTCTCAGCGCTAACTTGCAGGCAGCCGTTCATTTTATTACTTCTGTGAGACGTTCTGAATACGCACTCTCCACCAGCAACAAAGACTGCTCTCATTCACGGAGCGTTCTGCTGTTGACATGATGGCACGCTGTTCCCACAAGCATCTTATTGTCATATTTGAGTCATCTTAAAGTTTTGTTTTTAATTCTGAACACTCATGTTTATTTGTTTTTATTTTCTCCATGTGCCTGATGATTTCAACTTTGTTTCAACGTGTGTGATTTTTCTGTTGTGTTACAGTGGATGCAATCAATGACACAATGGCAGCTTTTTACAATGAAACTGATTTATTTAGTGGTGAGTTTTGGCATCCTCTGGTGTCTACCCCCCAATCTCCAAACTCTAGCTTATACCCACTAACACTAACCCTTCCACCCAACAACCCAAATCTTTTCACAATCTCACGGGTTCATTCAGGGCTGGGATCTGGCACCCTCTAGTGTTTACCCCCCAACATAGAGCTCTAAACTGTAGCTGAATCCTAACCCCTAAATCCAATCTCTTTCCTGCTGCCACTCCTGCTCTATCCAATCAAAAACCTTTTATTACCTAATCACTTCCTCCTATGAACTGCTTAAACCAGTACTGCATGATAACTCCAGTAGAGACTGAACTAATTGTTTAATCAGAACATGTTACAACATTTGTAGAGTTTTTTTAAGCTTTGAAAACTACTTTTACAATAAAATAAATCAAATGTATGTTAAGAACTGTTATCATATACGAGATAAACAACTTGCTCCTAAAATATAGATATTTTAAAAGGTCTTTCTAGTTGCATTTCCTCAATTTTCCTGTCAAACAGCCAGCTGCGATCTTCATTTTCAAAATCACTCTTCCCCGCTGCTCCTCCAGTATTTCATCTCTGTCACCCATCATTTCCATCTCACTTTTCATTTCTCAAAAGCTCATTTGTTTGTATCCTTGTCTCAAGATTACAACACCTGTCCAATCAGAAATGGGGAAGCAGTTTCTCAATGAATTGCTCACAAGCCAGTTTGTTAATGTGTCCTCAATATCACTATCATAAACATAAATAATGATTATTGTATTATTATTTTATGACAAGCATTTTACTTATCTACTAATTCAGTAGCAAAAAACAGAAGCTTATGTATTACATTCTCAATCCTATATTATATTCATTATTTTATCCCAAGAGGGCAATTCATTGGCTCTAAATACATACAGAATGAATAGCCATAAAACACAACATGGAAATAAGATTTACATCTACTCATAAATCTAATCATAAAATATGAGAATGTGGTCTGTAAAAGTGGTTTAGCCCTCATGCAGAACAGACTCACTGAAGAAGGGAGAGAGAGCAGAGAAGAAAGGACTGGGAATGTGAAGTGCCTGTAGAGGAGATGGTAATATTTTCTTCTCCGTGAATCTGTTCTGTGCGTAACTATAGAAGAGCCAGCCGATGAGAGGAAGCCAACCTTCCTCATCCCATCTGGCCCCTCCAGCTCCAAGATGGTGCTGAGAGGACAGGTGTTGGAGATGGAATGCATTGCCGAAGGACTGTAAGTGAAATAATCTGCCATTACTTCAGCCCCGAAAAGCCTCAAGTGCCCACCTGCTCGAGTGTCATCAACACTCTTTGTCTTCTCTCTCATTGAATTCAGGCCCACCCCCGAAGTCTCCTGGATCAAAGTGAGCGGCGATCTCCCAGCAAAGCGCACGTTTTTCCTCCACTACCAGAAAACCCTTCGCATTGTGAACGTGTCAGAATCGGACGCCGGAGATTACCGCTGCACCGCCAGGAACCGTCTGGGCTCGGTGCACCACACCATCAAAGTCAATGTCAAAGGTGTGTCTCTGATGGAGCGCACAGTTTCCCATCAGGCCATTTGTTCACCATGTGGCGACAGTCAATCCTTCTTCCTGTCTCCTCATTCTCCCTCCATCTCATAATTGATTTATGCACAGATGCCAACAGGGCAGTGAGTTCAGTGATTAATTGTCCAGCCTTCTGCTTCGCTCCATTCTATTTTCAGCCGCTCCATATTGGATCAGCGGCGCCCCGAGGAACCTGGTCCTCGCTCCGGGAGAGAGCGGCGTGCTGACCTGCAGAGCCAGCGGCACGCCCAAGCCCTTGGTCACCTGGGCCATGAACGGCATCCCCATCGAGAGTGAGTGCAACCTGTTCCTCTGACTGAAGATGCCGTATTATGGCTTTTCAGTTTGAATCTCAATCTTTATTTATACAGCACATTTAAAACAACCTCAGTTGACCAAAGTGCTGTGCAGGCAATAAATACAATATAAAATAACACAATGGGAGTCAAATAATAATAAAACAATAATTAAAATGATAAGAAGCACAATCTAGAAACATATAAAAACACACAAGTTTCAATTTGATATAAGCTGATAATTGTTTAAATAATTCCTTTTTATTGAAGATTTGTGAAGAATTGATACTGTGTAGATTTCTCTTACCTATGGTGGAGTTTGAGACTGATATCAAAACAAGACTTTTTTGATACACCACACTTGTGAATATTAACGTGTTTTTCTTCACAAATCCTTTCTCCGATACAGTGAGTTATAAATGTGTTTTTCTTCTGCACCTTTTTTCTATTCCCCAAAATAAACAAAACTGAATTGCATCAGTGTTTCAATTTGGTATCAAATGAAAAGTTCAGCATTTTTTTGGAGAACACAATTATGTTCACCTTAAGATAGCTAGGCAACTAGGGGAGACAACAGGAAGTAACTACACCTAGCCAAAATAAAATCCTGCACATTATCCCCTGTAAAACTACAACTTGACCATTTTACACTTTGCTTTTTGTACAGGTTAACAAGAAAGATACGTTTTAATGAATGCGCTGTTGGGAGATTCTGTTGTCCTATTTGTTATCCCCCCCCACGTTTCCAGTCTTCATGCTGCTGCTGGTTGTTGCATCATATTTGGTGCAGAAACATAAATATTCTCTCCCTACTTACAGTGCATTTTGATTTCCCCAAAATTACTTTAACACAGAGCAGCAATGGACAAACTGACAAATTACAGTCGGAAATGACTAGTATAAGTATTTATTTCATTTTTTAAATAATCTATGCTACGGTAACATTTTAGTTGCCACTCAAAAAATGTGTTATCCAGACCTTTATGTTGGATACGTAAATGTTTAAAATCTTAAGTTACAGTATCTGTTTAGCAACAAAGACCCCCAAAAGGTTCCTTGAGCATGTTAGTGACACCCAGAAAACAGGAGTTGCCTCTGTAACCCTGTTTTCCCATGAACAGATTCCCCTAAGGATCTCAGCAGAAAGGTGGAGGACGACACCATCATCTTCACCGATGTGCAGACGGGATCCAGCGCCGTCTTCCAGTGCAATGTCTCCAACGACTACGGCTACCTCCTGTCCAACGCCTTTGTCAATGTGCTCTGTAAGTTCATTACACAAGCTCCATTTGTGGTGGAGTGCTGTTTCCATTTCCATTGATTTCCGTAGTGTCATAACGCGCCAATAATCGCTACTGCCTCATTGCAGCGGAGACGCCCAGAGTGCTGACACCATCCAACAAAGTCTACCAGGTCATCAAAAATCACCCGGCCCTGATAGACTGCGCTTCCTTTGGGTCACCCATCCCTAAAATTACATGGTGAGTTAATGATCTTTTAACGGAGGAAAGTGTTTTATTTTTATTCAAAAGCTTAAAGCGGCTTCCTCTCTGTTTAAGGTTCAAAGACAGTCGTGCCAGCACCCTGGATGGAGACCCCTACATCGTGCATGACAACGGAACTTTGGAGATTCACGTAGCTCAGGCCAGGAACAGTGGCAAATACACCTGCGTAGCCAGAAACACCCTCGGTAACTACGAGAATCACGTCTACCTGGAGGTCAAAGGTGAGTGTTTCTGCACTAATGGTGTAATGCTGACAATTGAGCAGCCCAACCAAGCAAGGGGGCAGAGGCAGAGAGTTCAAATATAACCCGGTGTGGGCATTTATTCCTCATGGGCACATGATTCACAGCCTCAATATGACTGTCCTCCCTGAACACAGTCAGCAGCCACAAGGATCTCACACCAGGGCCGGCCCTCGGCATAGGCAGTATAGGCGAATGCTAAGGGCGCATCAACCCATAGGGGGCGCCAAAAATAAAAAAGTTAGAAATTAATGTGTTAATTTCATAACACAATTTCCCGATTTTTGGATCAACAAAGTACATCTTATTATCTTATACTAACAGAACTACACCATAATTGTGTACAGCGCCCATAAACTATGGCGCCACAGCTAAAATCTTGCCTAGGGCAGTAAATTGGTCAGGGCCGTCCCTGTCTCACACACACTAACAAGAAAAACAGCACCTAAATACACACAGACTAATCAAACCAACAAGACACAGGTGAGAGAGGAGGAGACAACACAGGGCACCAGGTGAACACAATCAGCAGCAACAGACAAAACGGGAGGGGGAACACTTTTCAAACACAAACAGGAAACAGAGGCAGACAAACTAAAACACAGACAGATCGCGACAAACGGATGCACAAATTACATACACTTCGCCACCAACGAAGCTATACAATCCGTAAAGGAGGCCGAGATCTATGGCCCCAAAGATCACCTCCGTTACAAATGGTAATAATATTATCAGCCAGGGAGTGCGTAAAACTAGTTGACAACTCGCATAGCCCTATTACAGAGGGATGTTTGTGATAAAAGCTTGTACAATTCTATTATTTTGATTTAAAAAAAATTCTGGTAAAGCAGAGCTTCACAGTAGAACCAAGACTAAAATCAGGAAAATAATCACCTATCAATGAGATGTCTAATTTGTTGACACATTTGATATTAAGTCTTTATGACAGCAGATATGACAGAATGAGTCTTCAGGTTACAGCTACCTAAAAAGAATTGCCTCTCTCTTGATGTTGTTTTATTTTGATCACAAAACCAACAATTTCATGAGATACCGTTGTTGTTGTTGTTGCCTTTACTGCAATTGGCACGTTTTAGTATCCTCAATAAAAAAGTATGTTGTTAAAAAATAACAGTATCAACCCGAACACTAACCTTTGAATTCAAGCCTTATTCAAAACGGATCATATATGTTTGTTTCTCTGTTGAGGTTTAATGTTTCAAATGATTGATTTTAGTTCTTTAAAACGTAAGCTTCCCCTCCTCCCATCAGAGCCCACCCGGATCCTGAAGCAGCCGGAGTACAAAGTGGTCCAGAGAGGCAGGTCTGTGGTGTTTGAGTGTAAGGTGAAACACGACCCCTCGCTCATCCCCACCATGACCTGGCTCAAAGACGACGGAGAGCTGCCCGACGACGAAAGGTCAGAGCTGTCTCCTTTTTTAAGAGCGCTAACACTTGTTTACTGTCTGTCTACATTACTTATGATGGATCCAGCAAGACTCCTATAGCCATTTCACATTTTTTATATTCAATATACTTAACTGCAAGATTCAAAGGCTTTATCGTCATGTGCACAATAGCTGAGCGTAGTTGTTGGTGATGTAAATCCTAAATTCCAGGTTTCTCCTACAGTGAAAAAAAAAGTGGAAATGGAAGTGACACAATAGTAGAATTTAAATAATAAAATGCAAGAATGAGTAAACTAGATACATGTATAATATGATTAAACTAAATGTAACATTATAAATACAGAGTGGAATAAATACTGCTTATTGTAATTAAATATAAATATGTTAACTCTAAACAAATACATGTGCCATAAATAAGACATTTTACAGAGCTCGGGAATTTAACAATCTTATATTTATTAAATCAAATATAAATCTTATAGATCACTGGTATATATATATATATCAGTGTCTGGGTCTGTTTCTTTACTAATGTAATCAAGTCTCTTGGATGCTTATTCTCGTAGACTACTTGACATTGTTGATCTCAACTCTCTGTATGAATGGTTTGTCTCCAGATTAATCGTGGACTCAGATAGCCTCGCCATCAGTGATGTGACGGAGAACGATGCGGGGGTGTACACCTGCATCATGAACACCACTCTGGATCATGATTCAGCCAGCGCTGAGCTCACTGTTGTCGGTATGTTCAGCTTTGCAAACAAACTCACAAATTATTCAAGTGGTAAAGCTCTCTCCGTTTCAGCTCTTCCCAGAAAAGTGAATCCGTTCAATAACTGTGCACAACATATTGCCTTTCAGCGCTTCAAGATTAATTACCTGAGAGTTTACCTAAGAGGGCCGGGGCGGATTTAGCCAGCTATTGTGTCAGCAGCATGAATATTTGATTGTTGCCTTCTTAGCGAGACAGATAATCTTCTTTGCTTTCTTATGGCTGACTGACCACTAAACTCTTTCACTCCTGCCCTCCTCCTGGCAGAGGCCACGCCAACACCAGCGGTTGTTTACGGTAAACCTGCAGCATACCTGAGCATCCTTCAGGCTCAGCTGACGTGGACCTGCGTTGTTTGTTGGATGTTTTAGTAAAGTGGCGCATGCTGTTGCCCGAATATTTTATTTTGGATTTGGATTTATTTTTCATTATGATTTAGCAGCATTTATTCATTGGTTTTAACGTGTTTATTCTTTAAAATGTACTGTATGTGTTTCCATTTGTCACAAAAGTGGATACATTTTAAATGCATTACACACTTAACATTTGGGAGAAGGGGGAAGCAATTTTCCACTCACGCTTGAATGCAAGGATAATTTGTAAAGCAGACAGCTCCCCGTATTACCACTTGAGATCTTTCAGATGCACCATTTTCTTCATCACTCATTTATTCCAAGCATGCGATCCACTTTATCATTACAATTCCAAAACATGAGCATTAATTTAACCTCTCTAGTGAGCCTGAGACTCTATTTCATGCAGAGTGATTATTGAACACGCTCAGTTGAGCATCAGCCGCTTCATATGCATGATGCAGTGTCTGCATGTGTATTATAGGGCACATAAGATTGCCAAATGGAACATGTAAGGAAATGGAGAAGTAACTGAAAGGAGTGCTTGGTTAAACAAACAGACTTAGCATATTGTCTAGTAACACAGAAACAGATTTATGTCACTAGTCATCCCCTTTTGCTTTTGCTTCATCTTCTCGTGGCATGAACCCTCCTGATTCTGAAGCTGTTACTGTGTGCTAACGTTGCTGCCTGTGCTGTTTCTCCTCTTCAGAGCGACCCGACCCCCCGACTGACCTGGAGCTGACGGACCAGAAAAAGAGGAGTGTGCAGCTCACATGGACCCCTGGGGATGAACACAACAGTCCTATCCAGAGTATGTTTTAAGTGTGTTCATGTGTGTGTATGATGTTGTGTGAATTTGTGTCTGTTTGTGATTTATGTGTTCATCCAAGCCGTTGGTGCTGTAAAAAGAAGTACAAGGCACAAGTTTCACATCCCCTTTTTCACCTATGAATTTAGCTGTTGTATTATCTTTTAATAGAAAGCCTTATATTAAAAACTGGTGGTGTGTTGCTTGAAAGAAATAGGAATGTAGGAGATAGGGACAGTTAAAGATGATTTTAAGATGCATTTTGTAAATTGTGTGATCATTTTGACATTTTGTTTTACATCTCTCTCTAGTGAGTCTCCCAAAACTATGGAAATGCAAAGCTAGTTCACTGCGGTATCCCTTTTAATTAATTACCATTTTGACATTTTGCTGGATATGTGAGCAGAATCAGAATGATCTGCAAACCTTCGGACTCCATCTAATTACAATCAACCAATATTCCAGTATTACAAAAAGTCAGTGAAAGATCCCCAAATATGTATTTTGGAAAAAAACAATTGACCCTACAGGCCTGAAAAGAGGCTTTAAAGATGTTGTAGTTTTTGTATGCCAAAGTACAGCTGAGGTCAGCTAAAAGTCCAATAAAAACACACCAAAACGTCCATAGAAAAGCCTTAAACCACTACTTCAGCATAATCTACTTCTAATGGCTTAATCCACAATGTCCTTTGAGCCCAAAGTACCACCAGATGTAGCATATTTAGACATGATTAGACCTTTTGACTTTTTGACTTACAACATCCAAAAATAAATCATATGTAGTCATTCCAGTTGTGCAAATAGACTGTCAGGCAGTGTATAAAGTGTTCAGTTGTATACAATACTTTTTCCTATTTTGCACAGAATTTCTGATCCAGTTTGAAGACTCGCTGCACCACCGAGGTCACTGGCACAATCTTACCGAGGTCCCTGGGAGCAAGACGACGGCTCACCTCAAACTGTCGCCCTACATGCACTACACTTTCAGAGTTCTGGCCTTAAACGCTGTGAATTTAAGCCGCCCCAGTTTTCCCTCCAGGATGTTTAAGACCGAACCTGCAGGTACAGACTTAATGTGAAGATTCTGATGGTCTTGTTCTGTAAATGTTATGTTTTAATAGTAATTCAATAATCAACCAATCTAATGATGATTTCTACATACGAATTATCTTTAAAATGATGTTTAAACATAAAAGTAAAGTAGCCTATGCATCAGGTTTTATTGAAAGCTAATCTGTGTTTTGATCTGGGCTTCACTGGCATACTTTTTTTTTTTTTGTATTTATTTATAGAAGGACCATGCATACAAAAACATTAATCTCAGCAAAGAGAAGAGATGCAATATGCCAGATTATAGCTAATAGCTAATTTCCATCTGTGGTCCTCAGACAGGTTAATTTCATATTGTCTTTATTCTTTATTTTCTTTAGCTCCAGACGAGAACCCAACAGGTGTACAGGGATTGGGGACGGAACATGATAATCTTGTAATCTCATGGAAGGTAATAAAGTTGTATGAAGCCATCTGTTTTAATCCTGACACATTTACTGTAGTCCATGGAGTACCACCAAATATTACCATGTCGGTACCACTTTACAATAAGACTACCCTTATAAAGGGTCTACGAATAGTTTGTAATTCATTTATTAATTAGGTTGTGAACACTTTATAAATCATTAATAAGCTTTTATAAGACATGAGATGAACAGGGCAACTGTGACCGGTTGCTTGCCAAATAGAGAGCCCACATTTATCTGTACTGCTAAGCCTTATATTGGCTACCTAGCTTACTTCATCTTCTTCATCAGCCAGCATCCTTGGTATCGGTTGTTCACTGAGTTGATTCTCGCTAAGTAGCCAATATATGGCTTAGTCCTCTTGCCAAATAGTGAGCCTGTGTTGATGTATGAAAACTATGTTAGAACTGGTTTATAAATGGTTCTTAATGATTAATAAAGTGTTTACAACCTAATTCATAACCTAATTATATGTCATTGTACCATAAAACACTTGTTATTTTCTTACCTTAATGAGCTTTCAATTGCTTTCTTAGTATTCTCTCTTCGTTATCAACCACCAAAAGTCCACCATATTTTCCAGTCTGTCTTTTTCTAGAAAAGTATTGTATTAGTTATTGTTTAAGTGTTGGAAAATAAGTTAACATTTATCTTTCTCTGCAGCCACTGACAGGCCTGCAGTCTAATGGTCCGGGGCTTCACTACAGAGTGATGTGGAGGCAGAAGCTGGTGGACAGTGATTGGACCACAGTGACTGTGGCCAACAACTCCAAGTTTGTTGTGTCTGGAACGCCCACATTTGTTCCTTACGAGCTAAGAGTTCAGGCAGTGAACGAACAAGGAGCTGCAGCTGAGCCGCAGACAGCCATCGGCTTCTCTGGAGAGGACTGTGAGTTAGATCCATTCTTTCCACCCTTAAAAAAAAGTGCAAGAGACTGGAGTAACCTTTAACATGTACTTAGTATGTTTCCTTTGTATTTACCTGTTGTTGTGTTGCTTGTTATGTGCAGTGCCAGTGGCAGCTCCAGAAAATGTGCAGGCCATGCTGCTGAACAGCACTCTGGCTAAGGTGCACTGGGAACCTGTGCCCGCCAGGTCAATACGAGGACATCTCAAAGGATACAGGGTACAGTACAGAAGACCACATGCAGTGTAACATATAATCAAACCTACAATAACTCACACTCAACACTCACTGTATGCTACCTGTGTCTTGTAGGTGTACTACTGGAGAGATCGCAGCCTCCACAAGCACAACCCCCATCATGCGGAGAAGCAGATCCTGACCTTCAGCGGGAACCACACCCACGGCATGCTGCCCGGCCTCCACCCCTTCAGCCTCTACTCATTCAATGTCAGGCTTTATAACGGCAAGGGAGAGGGTCCGCCCAGCCCCACCCAGCAGTTTGAGACGCCTGAAGGAGGTAGGAGAAATCTTTCTTTCTTTCTAACTGCAGTTGATGGTCAGTTATTGACACCTGTACAATATTTGTATTTAAATGCATATCAAAATACTCTCCGTGGAATAATATGTTGTGTTTTGTAACTCATTTTCCACACACAGAAAAATCAATAACATAGTTAAAATTCTTGAATTCACATCTTCTCCATCTCCCTCCAGAATATGTGAATATGCAAATATGTTCTTGTTTACTTACTATACGAAAACATTTATTTTACTTTACTGAGAAGTCAATTCTTAGCATGTGAGCCCTGGAGGTTTCGAATCTTCACAGCACACTTGTGAAAAATCGACATCAACCATGATGGGCTCACAAACTAATGTTTGATTATGAGAAATAGTGCTCATACACACTTAACACTCTTAGTGGAGCACTGATAAATGTTCCTCTATAAACGTATTTAACCATGCACACATACGTCATTCTGCACAGTAAAGGTAAAAAACAATCTTAACATCTTGTAGTGGAGAGGGACACGTGTTTTAATGTTCATGTTTATGTGTCTTCTGCAGTGCCAGGGCCTCCTACTTCCCTGTTGGTGACAAACCCCAACCTGGACTCTCTGACCCTTGAGTGGAGTCCTCCTCACGACCGTAATGGACACATCACCGGCTACACCCTCAAATATCAGCCAGGTGAGGCTTAAGAAAACAGCTGAACTTATACATATCTTAAAAGCGAATGTCACCTTCTTTCATGTAGTGTGTAGTTCTGTATGTTCTTCTTTGTCATGTCATGTACTGTAGTGTCATCCTGTTTAGACAGATACAAAAAAGTAGTCCAAAATAAAATAGACCGTAGAGCATTTTAAGTTATTGTGCCTAAATAACGACACAAATTAACAAATCAACTTTTGTCACTCCCGCCTTCTGTTCCTAAACCCTTCACCTCTGTGCCCCAAACGTTTCATTTCCACCTTTTCTCATCATTGGCCTTCATCCAACTTCATCTTCGCCCCCTCCTCCTCCTCACACCTCTATTCAACTTACCTCAATACTTCCAAACTTCAATCTCCATCCCATTATTCCTCCCATGCATCCTCCACCCTGTAGTCAATGACTCCAATGAGCTGGGCCCATTGGAAGAGCTGGCGCTGCCTGCCAACGAGACCTCAGTCACTGTGTTCAGCCTCAAGTACAGCACGCGCTACAAGTTTTATTTGAATGCGATAACAGTCAGTGGAGCAGGCCCGGCCATTTCTCAGGAAGCTGTCACCATCATGGATGAAGGTAAGTCAGCAAATGCAGACAGCAACAATTAAATGAACTGAATAACAATCATGTCTGCTCAACTCGAAAGCTGATTAATACGAATTGTTTCTCTAGCTCAGGTAAGAGGATTTTAACACAGCGTTTTTCTACAGAATAGTATTAAGTCCATGCAAACGTATTGCCAACTCTTCAGTACACTTTACTATTCTTCAAATGTTTTTGATTATCTTGCCTTCATCTGAGGAAACATGAAAAAGATGATTGTAATTTTCCTTTGTCATTTTTACTTTTTATTTGATGTACAATTGATCTTCATTACTTCTATGAACTTTATACGGAACAAGAATCAACCTCAGACACCATCCAGATTACAGAAACACTCATTTATTTGATTAATGTATTTATTAGTTCACAGCATTGACTCAAATACTTGTTTGACATACAGAAATGGCAAACACTTGCTAGTTCCAGATTTTCCAATGTTAAATATGCTGTTTTTTTAAGTTTCACATCATAGTCAATTGAATATTTTTCTAGCTTTTGGCTGCTGGTCGGACATTACAAGCAATTAGAAGATGCCCCATCTGTGGAAAATCATGATCAAGATATTCTTAATATTTTCTGACATTTTACAGACTAAACAGTTAATCAATTAACTGAATACTCAAGACAATCCATTTGTACATTGTTTCTAAGCAACAGCCCTGCTTTGAAGACAGAACATTGCCATGTGTTTTGTGTTCATGTGAAATCCTACATTGTATGTTTTGCAGTATTATGCACAGTTTCATAGCATTATCTTTTATGTTAAGCATTTTACATAGCATGAAGTACATAAGCTCTTCATCCATGTGCAGTGGGACCTGAGTGTGATCTAGTTGCATTGTTACACAAGATGACTCATGCTGTTATAAACCCTCAGCCCCATCATCTCTTACATTACGCGGCATGACCCACATACATGTCTTACAGTCACTGTTACCTACAGTGGCAGAGATGGCGGGGGGTCGTCCCGTTGTGAACCTTCTCCAGTTGTTTCTCTGTGTCTTTTTTCTCTCTACAAGCTCTAATATCACAGCATGAAGTAGATGTGGCCACAGGTACTGTCGTATCTACAGTCGTGCATGTTTTACAGATCCAGCCATAGCTTCAAAACCCAACGCAAGCATGCACTCCTTATCACTGAGCAACTTCCCCTCGTCCCTTTCAAATGCTGCAGCCCACCAAAAGTCTCTGGCTGATTTCAAAGCAGAGGAAAGTTCAAAGCAACACAGATAAAGATGCTGTGTGACATGTGCTTTGTAATGTCATGTGATAAAACTCTTTTAAAGAGGCTTTTAAAAGCACTCGGCTGTTTATTCACTGTGCCTTTGGCGACCTTGACGACCCTTCTCACTTCTTCACGCTGGCTGCTGGTAATTCTTCCCTCTGCATGGCAGGCGTTTGCTTGGCATGTCAATGAACTGTGTGCGCAGTGTATGATGACTTCAGTGTCTGGTGTCTCTGCCGTGTGTGTCTTGTTTGTGGTGCGGTCTTTACCCCCTCTCCATGTTGTTTACAGGAAACACGCAAACCCCTCATCCCATTGCACCGTCTCCTCCACGCCGTCCGCCCCACAAGGGTACAGACACTGCTGCCATTTCAGTAGACTTCATGCCTGAGTTGTTACATGATCAGCTTTGTGTGTTGTTTAGTTTGTTGGTATAGTGTCCTTAGTTGACATATCTATTGTGTAATGTGGCTATGAGGGTCTAGATTGGGTGATGCGAATAGCATTTATGTGGACTATTATTCATCATTTAATTGCCACTTATTGGATTGACCTTTGACCCACGGATGGATATTGATGGTTGTCTCTTCTCTTGTGTGCTCAGCTCAGCCTGCGAGTCCTTTTAAGAACATTAGCTCCTCGTTCGTAGAGGACGGCACCCTGATCAGTTGGGAGTACTGGGGCCCGGAGAAAAACGTTTATGTAGAGTACATAGTGAAAAACAGTAAGCAAAGCATCTCGCCTTTTTATTTCTGTCAGTTTCACACAGAGGTGTCAAGAGACTCCTACTTCATTGTTGGCTCATGCAGGTGAATATAAATATTGGCAGTCACGTTGAAGCTGGCTCCTGCCTGCCAACGTGGACCCAGATGTAATAAACAAGGCTTTCTGTGATTGATTTTCTAATTACCCAGGCCTCTTATTGCCTAGAGTTGCTTGCAGCTCCCGCGACAATCTCATTGGAACTTATGTAGACAAACATCACAAGAAGCGGCACAAACATTCTTGTTATGCCAATTAATTATTGACTGAAGCAGTCTCCGTTGTTTTTATCCACCTGCAGTGAGGATGAAAAGCCCTGTTGTATGAGTATGGCTCTCTCACACCTACTGTTTAATAGATTCAATTAGCGAACACTATAATCATAGATTCACAGTCATTTAGACAATGTTGTTATCAAAACATATTATCTTGTGATCATAAGTCAAACACATTTCATATTAAGCTCATCACCACATGTATCATTCATGGTGGCCCTGAAAGATCAACGCACTGCAGCGTAAGGAAACACACACAAACAGAGGAGAAATAATGAAAAGATATTCAGCAACTTCACAAGACGTGCTTAGCAACCGTGGCTAAAAATGGAAAGAGATAAAATGCTAATAAATGCAGACAGCAAAACCTAATACAGGAAACACAATGGCATACTAAAACATTTCAAGTCGCACAGAATGCAAAACAAATGAGTTGCAAAGCATCACTTCAGGGGACAATAAATATTGCAGGTGTGTTCATCACTTTTTATTGTCCCCCAGAAACATATATTTTCTAACTCAGTTTTGTTGTGTCCTGTGCAATTTGCAGCATTCTTTAAGTGGTTATGTTGTCTTTTTTGGCTTCACAAGTTGTTGATGAAGCTGGTGAAATGTGTCTTCTTAAATTGCAGTGTGCGTAACTTTCAGGGCAATAATTCATTGATAGACTCCATCATTTACAATTACGATCTAATATAGACCAAATTAGCTGCAGTGTAATCCCATTTCAGTAGCTATTCACATCCCATGATGCCATGATCTCCACGACACATCTGAAGTTGTGTGTGCTCCCTCAAACGTGCCTCTCTCCGTGAACGTCCCTCCTGCAGGTGAAGGTGAAGAGGAGTGGCAGAAAGAACTTGTGAACGGCTCTCAGAATGTAACGCTGAAGGGCTTAAAGGGGGGCCTCTCCTATAGGGTGCGTTTGGTGGCCCAAGGTCACCACGACCAGCCGCTCCACCACTCTGAGGAGCTTGTGGTCTCGGTCCCAGGTGAGGCAGTTCCTCGGTGGTCGCCTCCCCCACTGGCCTGGCATGGCCCTGTACCCTGCATTGTGTAGTATATGTGTAGTTGTTTGTGCCGTTGTGTAATTATAATCCAGTCTAGCATGGGTTTAACAGATGTGTTGTGGTCACTCTGTATGCCAGGCATGAACTCCAGAGATCTAGAGACAGTGTGTAGCAGCTTGCATGATTGTGTGGTTGAATCTTCAGCGTATTGAAAGTCAGTCCATGGTAATTCTCATATAGAAGTTGTATTTGTTTATATATATATATGTTTAGTGGTTTAATATCCAACCTAATATCACCCACAGTAATCCTGCGTGTACAGTGTGTGTGTACCTGTGTCTGTTTGTGTGTGCACTTGTGTGAGAGAAAGATACATTTTGTACTAATGAGGCTTCAATATTGCGTCCAAGTCACCATTAGCTTAATCCAGGAGATTTCTAACTCTTCTAACATGATCCACTCATGAAGAGAAATCTCTAACAAGTAATACTTAGAGAATGTCTCGTTACATGTTTGTTTTAGCATATTATTATGGATACATGTGTTCTATTTCACCAATCATAAATCATCCAGTCCTAAATGTTGAGTATTGTCCTCCTCCAGCTGTGGCGAGCAGACAGGTGGACATCGCCACTCAGGGATGGTTCATCGGCCTCATGTGTGCCATCGCTCTGCTCATCCTGATCCTCCTCATTATCTGCTTCATCCAGAGGAATAAGGGAGGGAAGTATCCCGGTGAGTAGAGACACACACACACACACACACACACACACACACACACACACACACACACACACACACACACACACACACACACACACACACACACACTAATATATAAACCCACACCCGAATGCTTTGTTTGCCACGTTCAATTTAGTTTTAATAGGATTTTAAGATTAGATTTCATGGTTTTGGACTATTGGTTTGTTTGTGCACTGAAAGCATACTAATCAGCCCTAAGACAGCTCTGTATGACAATGTATGGCTGCTAAAAGGACAAGGAAATGGCTTTTTCTTTTTGGAAAGAGATTTATCCTTAGAATATCTTGATAATGGAACACTTAATATATCTTGCTAAATGTTTTCAAGTTATTTTAAAATATATTTCCCAATTAACACAATGTTTCCTTACTGTTACCCTTACCAATCCATTATGTATTAACATGAGAACACTTAATGTGACATGTTGATATTTAAAATAGGAATGTTGTTTGATATAACAAGAAAACATTTTTGATATAATTAGGTTTCTTGTTAAAACTGAACAATTTGATATGTTTGTACTGATAAAAAATATATATTGTATATTGTCTTGTTTACAAAAGGAAAAATGTTTAGCATTACTCTGCTTTGCTTTTTGCTTAGTCTGAATAATGAGCATTTGTGATGACAACAGCTTGTATACATTATTACACACCCACATGATTGTCTGTTACTCTACCTTATCAGCGGTTTTTCACATTACTTTCTTTTTCTTTTTTTGCATTAGTCAAAGAGAAAGAGGACGCACACACAGACCCAGAGTTCCAGCCCATGAAAGACGATGACTGTACTTTTGGGGAATACAGGTGAGAGAAAGTGCTCCGGCCTCTGGAGCTCCCAGAGCCTCATTTTACCCATCAACCCCCTCCTGCCCCGTCCCGCTCTCTGCCCAGATCTGCTCTGTCTGCCTGGGCTGGAGCTCTGCACTCCCTCCTTCTTCTCAACCCTTACAGCTGACTACTAACTGACCCAGGACCACCAATAACAGAAATCAAAAAGAAGAAGAAGTGTCCCTCACCTGAACTTCTACGACCATGAAGCACAAACGTTTTCTCTCAGTTCTAGGACGTCCTGGATACTACTTGTGTCGGACTCTTGTGCGTGTATAACATTGTGGTGTCTTTTGAGAAGCAGGATTCTTCAGGTTCAAGTAATTTAGGGGTTTGGGTGTTTTACATCTTTAGATAAGACCGTCAGGAAAATATATATAAGCTAGAGTCATGTGCAACGCAACCTAAACTGGTTCTAAGCATCGAATCCCATTCCAACTAATAAGCTCCTCATATTCATCCTGTGTACAGTCTATATAGTATTGAGACTTTGCCTAGTGTATTGCTACTTACATACACCCACCTGATTGAAACTTACTGAATGATCATTCCTCCTGACTTACAGCAGTTATACAGACATGCTTGTTAGCATCCTCATTCTAGGCTGCTTCTCCAACCGCACGCAGAATAAAGAAAATGAAGCACTTTACTTCTGTATAGCTAGCATTTCAGAATTGTTTTCTACAAGTCGATTTATAAGATGGTCTTGCTTTTATATTTTATATTCCTTTTTGTATTGTGTAAACATAAATATGTTCTATGGATTTTATGCTGTGATAAATACATATCGATATATAGTATATATAAAATGTGACATGCATGGTGTGAAGATCTGCTATATGGACATTTGCTCTAGGCAATAATGTGTTGAATGGAAATATTGTTCATATATAGATATACAGTATATAGATGCATATGGATATTCTATGAAATTATCAGCATGTTTGAGGGAAACAATCATAACTGAGTGTACAAGAGCTGGTTAATGCTGTTTAATTTAGGCCAGTAGCCATTCTATAATAGTTACACTTCTTAAAGGATAAAGCTGCTGAAATTCTGCATTTTCTTTATTGTCAACAATTTGTTTAAATAGAACAAAACCCACAATGTTTTATTCTTTACCACAATACTTTCCAACTTCTCCTGCTTGTTGTTGGCTCTAAATCAGTTGTTGATGTTGGCCTTTAATAGGAACAAGAAATGTAGATTATCACCAGACTTCTCCTTTAAAACTCATGTAGGGAGACCTATTTACACTGCAGGGGAACCTCCATTGGACATGGACTAAAGAACACAGTAGACAATAAAACACAAGGCAAAGTGTACAAATATTATAGTGCCTTTGTGAGAGAATACTTTCTATCCATGCTGTTTTATTAAACTCAGCTGGAACCATACAATATGTCAATAAAAGGCATAACTTCACTCAACTGAGCTGTTTTTGTTTGACTGCAAGATAAAATACTGTCAATCCAGACGGTGTGTAAACGGCGTAAGTGCCTGTTAAAGTGTAATCCTTCCGAGGAGTGTGTGTTGTGTTGTGTTGTGGGATCTCAGCTGGATCTCCTCATCTGATCGCAGGGGTGTAGGTCTCAGGAAAGGTAAGGGGTTTGTGTCGTGGCTGAGGGTCAATGTGCTGTAAATCTAGCATGAGAGGAGGGTCAGCAGATAGTCGAGTCACTGTGGAGAAAAACGCTCGCTGTGTAAGCATCCCAGGTTCTTTCACGGCTATCATCAAGTTTAATATCCGGTCATAAAGTCTTCATCATGTAACCCACTTTGCATGGATACATATTTTATGGCTTTAATGTGCTAGTTTTATCCATGAAAATGCTTTTAAAAACTGATGAATATCTCTACTAAATTTAAAAACACTTCAACATTATGATGGCTTTGTGATCTTATCTCATTGATGTTCAACTCATGTATGTGGAATGTTTTTCGACTATTTTATATCCAAAGAAAACCTTCTTTGCAGATTATTCATGCATTTTGCGAATTTGTGATTATTATCATGCTTGCTTGGGGGGATGTTTGGCTGAAACCTTGCTTTCCAAGTTTTAATTCACATCATTGCCTTGGATTTTCTGTTTGTCATCACAACCTCTGTCTTGGGGCGGGAAATGCTTTTGTCAGACAATACATTTACCACTTCATATTTGGTTTCAGGGGGAATTTGAACAGGGTATGATTGCTTGGGCTTTATTCCCCTGTTGCCTGATGGAAACCAACTAATCATTCATTGCTGCTGTTTTTAGACATGGAGTGAGCTAAATTCAAATTAGCTTCTAACTGATTCATGATCTGACATTTAAAAAAGTTTAAAAACTACTTATTTTGAATCTGGAAAAAACCGTTTACCACTTACTGAATGTACAGTAGGTCGCTCAGTCAGTGCTCCATCTAAAAAAAAATAATCACTAATCACTTTGTTGCATCTGTCACATCATCTCACCTGTAACACCTGCATGTTATTTTCTCCTTCAGTGACAATGAGGACCATAAACCGTTAAAAGGGAGCCGCACGCCGTCCAATGGGACAGTTAAGAGAGACGACAGTGACGACAGTTTAGTTGACTACGGGGACGGAGGAGACGGGCAGTTCAACGAGGATGGCTCGTTTATCGGCCAGTATAGTGGGAAGAGTGCCAGCAGGGAGACCGCTGAGGGCCACGAAAGCTCGGAGGCCCCGTCCCCCATTAATGCCATGAACTCCTTAAACTCTTTTGTGTAGGCCGCTGTGAGGTGCTGCACTGACTGCTTAATCCTTGCATCTCTCTGAGAGGGGTGTCCCAACACCGCATGGCTTTATGATCTCAGTCCCCAGTGCCACACATGAAATACACACCACAGCAAAGACCTTTTTTCCTTTTAAATCTTTATGGAGACCTGTGGCTCGATATACCTTACGCATTATTTAGGAATGAAGTAGCTCAACCAGATTTTTGATTTTAACAGTGCATGAAACATCTGATATGACCTAAATCCATATTTAAATTAACACTTTGATATTAACAAGTGTTGCATTCGTACCAGGAATCTCTTATGGACTATGCAGTGCTCGTCTGAATTATATTTGTTTTTGTTACTATATTATATACTATGTTCAAATAGTAATCAGTGTTGACTATTACTCCATGTATTTTTTTTTCCAATACAAAAGCTTGTACAGGAACCTGTATTTAATAATGTAAATCCTTCATGTCATTCCATCAGTGCACAAAGTAGATCATGTACAGTGTAAATATATATAAAGTGAACTATCTTAATATTTGGAGCATTGCACACAGCATGCTTGGGATACATCCTCATCTGCGAAGGAGGGGGCGCTGAAATGCTGCATGGCCTGTCACATGACCTCATGACCTTTGCCCTGCATGTAACCTCTTGTTGAGCTTGATCTGAAGGCCAGTGGGAAACGCTGAGAGGGGGTGACAGCCTGCCTCAGTTCCTGCAGCGCTCCTTCAGGAGGTAGTGCCTTTTTTTTTTCAAAACAACCATTCAATCCTGAAGTCTCTGTCAAGAGTTCAGTCACTGGAACAGAGACAGTAGTAGGACTGCAGAAGTCACATCCAAGCAAGGATAAGATAAGCTTAAGAGGACTCTGTGGAGGGAGGAAAAATCCATACACTCTTGTCATTTTTTTTTTTTAAAGACATCCCAATGCCTTGAGACACAGGATGGCTTTGATTCCTCCAAGAAGTTAAGCGCACTCACATAAAATCAGACTAAAATCGTAATTAAAACCGTACCAGGTGCATTTTCAAAGTGTGCAGTCATTATGTACAGAACCTGATTGTATTTCTGCAGTGTATGAATGAATGTATGGATATCTGAGTGTGTGTGTGGGAATACATCAATCAATTCCTATTAGACAACAATTGTTCACTTGTACTAACCACACTTGAGGGCCTTTGGAACGGATCAAGGTTTTTTTTCTCTTAACTTGCATCAAGTTTTTTCTTTTTTAAGTGTAGAATATTTGTTTATTTTGTAAATACTTTAATTGATTGTACAGGGACAAGCAGCTTATAAGGCAGCCTAAGAGGCAATATTGTGCATGATATGGTTTAACTTGTTGATAGGATTGTATTAAATATAGAGTACTTGTAGAGAATATATATATATATATATTCTTTTTTTCTTTTCTTGCTGTGCACAGTGTACATTGTATTGTAACTAACTGGACAGAAAATTGCATATACATTTGAATTTTTTGATTGTTTTCAGTTTTGCTTGTCAGCGACTTATATGACTTTGGTATTGTACTACATGTAGGATATAGACAATATTAATTGAATTTTCTGATTTGTATTGGTTTTACGCAGTCCCAGGAAACTGCCAAAACGATGCTCTTTTCTGACAGTATTGCAAATGGTTTTGTATTTAAGAAACAGATTTGTACTAACAGATACTTTCTTTGTCTCTATTTAAGTTTCTCCTTTTAGTGCAAGTATGAAATTCAAGCTACTGGAAATATAAAGAATGAATAAAAAAAATCTGCTTTAGTTTCAGTTTTCAGACTCTTTATTCAAAATGTCATTGCCCTCTCTATAAGTTGAGTGATGCTCTGAATATCAGAGGATTCAACACGTTATAAAAGCCCTATTTATCAGTGTGTGCATGCTTAGTGCTACAAAAGTGAATTGAATGATATTCTTTGCCCAACAAAAATGACACCACCTATGATCCCCCGACTACATCACTATTAATACGGATGCATTGGAGCAGGATGTTACTGTTGTTGCTTGTCAGGTCCCTCCAAAGGGTCACATGATACTTCTGAGAGTAAATGAGATAATTGATGTTGAAAAGTTTGTTTCTGTGAAATAACAGAGAGTTTAACTGCTTTTCACCTCAAACAGTTATTGAAAAGGGGACATTTATTTTATGTGAGGCTGCGAGTATAAATGTATTTAAACATGAGTAGGAGCCCCAATCAGACAAGGCCCTTTTGTAAATGGCCACAATCAAAGTCAATCAAATGTCAATAGGGTTACAAAACATACTCTGTTAACCTAAGTTGTAGTGAAATAAATAAATAAACAGTAGCATTAAATTAATATCCTCAAGTATTGAAAAATACGTGAAATATGTCGCCTGACTACATATACTTTCTACCACTTGTGTGGGTGTGTTGGCATTGGACCAACATCATGTCCTGCTGCACATGCCTTTGATATAAGAAGAGCTGTCGGGAGGCGTGTGGCGCAGTGGAATAGTGTGTCGGTGTTTGAATCAGGGGAGCACAGGTTCAAACCCCACTGCAGTCAGCATGTCGTTGTGTCCCTGGGCAAGACACTTCACCCCAAATTGCTATTGTGGGGATTGCCCCGGTATTGAGTATGTAAGTCGCTTTGGATAAAAGCGTCTAACAAGTAACATGTAATGTAATGTAATATAAGAATCTAAAGGCAATGATGCCAAACACATTAGATTTCCAAAACCTCCTTGCATGCGTAGTAGTAAGACCAACTTGCACACACAACCACGTCCCCAGACACATACATATACATTCTCAATACTAACATACTGTGCACAGTGAGCAGAAGCCGAGAGCTATGTTAATATGGATGCCTACACCTGCCTCACTCCACTAAGTGTGGATATAGAGAGACCTTATGGAACACGACAGTTGGGCTCCATCTTTTTGGCGCTCACTTGTGGCACTTCCACTTCCATTACAGTCATATTGTCAGGGTAATAGCGAGAGAGCAGCTCACCATCTGGTGCATTATCGCACAGCGATGGTATCAGGAAGCGGGGAAAGTCTGGTACGTAGTGTCTTGGAAATACTTTCTCCCTCTGGCAAGGACTTTTCGCCTTCTGTTCACTCAGGTACACTAATTCATTTTCCCAAGTAAATTTGTTTGGGTATATATCTCAGGAGTGTTGGCACTTAATAACAGCAGTGATGGAAAGTGGATTGCTGCTCCAAATATTAATGAACCATTTTTTCATCTTTTCCAAAAAGAAGCCAAATATATTTCCATGAAGGAGTGGTGCATAGGAACTGCAGCTGTGTGGAAGATTCTCCATATTATTTCAACCAGAGCAAATGAATGCCACACTCACAGCAATGATCGGATGACCTTTAGCTACTGGTTGATGATTCATCAATCTCCATTTATTTGACACATTTTCCCTCTTGACTTTACTGCCACCTAGTGATATGAGGTAACTGCACCCATGGCTGAAAGAGCAACAGGCTTTTAAACACTTAAAAGGAAGTGTCATACATGATTTTATCTGTCAATAAATGTGTTGTTTGTCATAGACAGCAATACAAATATCTCACATAGAAGCCAAAGTTCATGCTATAAAATATTGTATTCAAACTATAATATACTGAATAACCTCACATGTTAACTGACAGTCTATGAATTAGTCGGCCCTCTGTTGACATCCCTGATCCTCAATTACAAAGGATTCCTGTAAGAGGATTAGCTCTTTACTTTCATGGCAACAGAATCCCATTATTTGTCTGTCAATTGGTGATCATTGTGGCCAAACAAGCAGCTGCCCCATTACCCTGCTCAACTCCACCCACCGTCCTTCCTCTAGCGTTGCAACAACCCCTCCCTCCACCCTCTCATCCCTCATCCAATCCTCTGTGGATTCATTTCGTGTCAGCCATGTGTCTGCCATGGCATCCATTATCCATTCCCACCTTAACTGTGTCCAGCTCCTTGATTTACGGCAGGGCGGAAAGCCTGGTTAGAATTGATCTAGCGCTGGTTTAATGTCCACCTTCAGTCTGCTTTGAATAGGAGAAAAAATCGTTGCATGATCAGATGCTCTTTTTCCAACGAACCTGGGGGATTTAAAGCACATCATTTGCATCCCAGATGCTCAAGTGAAGGGCATGAACTTCCAGCATCAACCTTCCTTTTGAGACATAATGTAGAATAAAGGTCATCAAAGGCAGGTACTAGAAAAATCATTTAGTTTCTGATATTTTCAAGTATGTGATTAGCTTCAGGGAGTTCCTTAGATGTAAGTGGCAGAGCCTTTGTGTGTTTATGTAGATTTGCCCTTTTCTGATGCTCCGAGCACTGGGGGAGGATAATTGTTTATGATTATGTGACATTTCCATATGGCTGACAAACGGTCTGCCAAAACACACACACAAATACACACACATCTGTCAAGACCAAGCTTTTTGGAGCCTGAATGGAAGGTTTGGTCTGCCTGAAATTGAATCCAAATTGTACGACTGAAATCACCCTTTCCTGCGTAGCAATCTTATTTCTTCCCTGGTGTTTCTATCAACTCAAAGAGGCTGTTTTCCCTGTCGGGGGGAAGGGGGTGAGCTGATCTGGTGGCAGATATCATTGAACTCCTGTTGGACGGATGCTACATAAAGTGAGAGTGCTTTGTTCTATCAATCTGATACTCTCTATCAAACTCCCTTCCCACTTTTTTATCACGACAGCCAGGATTATATCTCTTTCCGAGCCCTGATTCTTATTCCCCATGCACCTCCCTGCATGTCCCCTGTGTATTTTGTCTGAGTGGGTGGGGGGTTACCTATGGATGAGCCCCCTGTGGAGATCATTGGGGCTAAATCATATTTACCCCTCCCACCTCTTCCTTGCTCCTCCTCCTCCTCCTCCTCTGCCAGGCAGATAGATGACAGCCCCCTATTCTTCCCTGCAGATAGCAGGGTGTTTGCTGTTCCTCTTATCCACCCCAGAGACCGGCCATGTAACAGTGTTATTCAGCAGCAGGATCCTTCTCTATTTGCACTGCCATGATGTAAGAGGAACAAAAGTGTTTGTCTGAGGCTTGAATACACCTAGATCTTGGATAACCTGCACACAAAATAATATTATTTTGGGTCTTGTATTATGCCGCTCTATTTAGATATCATGCATTTCCTCAATGTTACTGAATCCATCTGGTTTGGCTATTTTCTGTGGATTGACATATTGTTATATTCCCCTGGGCTGCAGATATTGACAATGTCTTTTTTTTCATTGTGTATTAACAGCAGTTCCCATCTCAAAGGCAACAATACTTTTTATGACTAGTAAACGGAAACATAACAACAGCCTTCGGGAACAAAGCACTAAAACTCAACTTGCAATAAGGCTATAACCTTCATGTAAAGTCAGTTTCTGATCTCACAATAAAATAACTTCTTTGATATGTTAGCGCAAGTTCATCCAAGGGGGTTAAGTCCTTCAATTAATTCTACCCTGCTCTATTTCAAAGATTCCTGCATTATTTATGGGCCGCCGCGACAGCAGATTATTATTTGCTGTGTGGTGTTTACATCTGAGATTTAAATCTAATCCCTGGGGATTGAGATGGTCTCATGTTTGGACTGACACACCAGCATGGCTTTGTAATTAGGAGAGGCGCCCTTTTGATATCTGTCTGATGAAAATCAGGCCGACGGTTAACATGCAGACTGCAGTCTCACTCACCGCTCCATCTACCCCTGCTGGTGTCTTGTCATGCAAATAGATTTATCTGGTCATGTGTTGAGAATGTGTTTTCTCAGAAACTTTTTATGTTCCTACAAAACAATGGAATGGATTGTAGTTTGTCCAGCTAAATGGCAATACAAAATACGTTTAACAAAGTTTTTACCTGGATAATTCACATGCTTCATGGTTAAAGCAGTTTTTGTTCTTTTAAATGGTTTCCTAGCTGGTTAAAAGAAACACTCTTATCTTTGACATCCTTTAAATGTATATTTAATACAACAAATCTGACTGTGCACACTGAGGAAGAGTTTGATAGGCAAAGCAGTGAAGCTGGCAGACAAGACCAACAAAATAGAGATCATACATGCAACAAAAAGGGCTGAGGCAAACAATTTGGGGAAAGATTATAACTTCATGGGGAGTAAATGGGGCTGATGACTAATCAGAAGCAGGTGTGTGGGCAGGAAACACAATGAGGACAGGTGGGCAGGTGAGGAATGACAGGGAAGGACTACAGAGGTATGAAAAACCTGGCAACTGAAGTCAGGACAAGATGCATTAAAACCAATACATATTAAATCCAATAATTGATGCATCAATTAAATTCCGGACCATAATGATTTTTTGGCACTTTGTTATAACTTCAATATCATTATGGAAATACAACACACTCTGCCTTTGCCTGAACAAAACAAACGTTGAGTAAACACATTACATCTCGAAAGAGCTTTTTATGACATATTAAGTACGATTGAGTTTCAGAAGCTCTTATTATCAACTTCCATTAGCAGCACCAATGCTTTGATAAACTGAATCATCCCTGCCTATAGGCTATATAAACCAAACGGCAGACAAAGTCAGTTAGATCATCGAAGTGAACACAGTAAAAAGTTCTTATCAAAAGAGGAGACCAAAAGAGATAAGGAAGAGTGGATATTGGACCTCAATTCGTCTGATAGCTGAAAGTCGACTTCAGATGGATGCTACTTGCAAGTGTCGATTCCAAGGTGGGCTAACTTTGCTAACTTTTACTTGGGATACGTAGCTTGTGTTTCTGCCCGCAAGAGTGGCAGAAAGATCGAGTAAGTCAAACTGTTAGCCTAATTCCTCTGTTCATTGAAAACTATTTAAATTGACATCAACGAATTCTGACTTTAATCTCAGAATTCTGACTTTTTTCTCCAAAAAGATATTTTTGTTTTAGCTCTGAGATTAAAGTCAGAATTCTGAGATTAAAGTCAGAATTCTGACTTTTTTCTCAGAACAAAAAAAAACTAAACATCTTCTGTATATTTACGATAGGTAGCTAACATTTAACGTTACGCCTAGCTAACATTTACGAGAGCTTACTTGCATTTAGGATATGCTAGCTAGCACACTTGCTAATATTAGCAACTTTATAGGTTAACGTTATATTGGAAACTAGCTATTGCTATCAACTGTAGAATTGTATGGATATTATTTCACAACCATTCACTTATTTAATGAAATTAGAAATAACAAGGACCTTGCATATGAATAAAATACATTTCTGGCTGCTTATAAACAAAATAGTCAACTCTGTTCATGATTTTGACAGTGGGGAGAGTGAGTCCTGATTACAAATATTACAGATGAACATTTAGACTTTTCTGTACTATTAAAATATTGTCAAAAATAAAAGTTTGCGTTTATTAATTAACCTGCCTTTTTTGTTATTGTTTATTATTATTATTATTATATGTTATTGCCTATGAAAAGCACTTTGCCTTTGTGTCTGAAAATGTCCTATATGAAAACAAAACTTAAAGGTAGGGTAGGTAAGAATGTAGAAACCAGCTCGAGTGCGCTAGAATTTGAAAGTCGGCAGCCGAAAAAATCTGCCACTTCCTTACAGAGCCCCTCCTCCAACACACACGAACGTGCACATGACCAATGAGGGCACGAGATAAGTTTGTGCACGAGATGGAAGGCTGACAGGCAGGTAGGCCATCCAGTTATTTTAGCCGGGCCGGCTAAAATAATTGGTCGTGCTTTTTACAGCGCCACGGCTTTCACAGATGAACTTTTTTAATGTATTTATTGTCAAAGCATTTAATGTATTCATGATGTTAAGAGCATTCGATGGAATATAACAAAAAGTGTTTCTGAAGTGAATTATCTACCCCACCTTTAACATGTTCATATTTCAATAACGAAATGTAATACAAATCTGTGAAGGACTAAACACAACTCATAAATGTCACTTTAGAAGCCAGACAAGGTCGTACACTGGGGCAAGTCGTGTCATTTAATGCAATGCGTGTAGATTTAAAGATATTCAATGTTTTATAAGATAGCTACACTTAAATGTTTATCAGGTCATCCTCCAATGATGGAGCAGAGGAGGAAAACACGGTGGCAGCCTGTGCCTGCAGAACAAGAGGGTCTAGCGCCCCCTCAGTTGACAGCCATAACCCTTCATCCAATCCCGGGGACAGGACCGCTGCTCCGTCACTTTCTTCCCGGCTCTTGAGCGCCCAGCGATGCGGTGCTGAGCAGGTGTGAGCATCGTGAAGGACACACGGACGGACGCATTTGCCCTCTACAGAAGGTAAGGAAACCGGGCAGATACAGTCAAAACCGAGTCTTTGACATTATTATCAGAGAAGCCGGGCGCTGCATTTTGACAGCTCTGGGAAATCAGTGTTGTTTACAACAGACTGAGTGGGATGCACGGAGGGGATGGAGGAGCTTGTGCAGCCCTCCGCAATGCAGGGAACTGCGTTTTATATTTTTGGTGTCTTCTTGACAGATGCAAAGGAATAATGTGTGTGCAAAATCTGACATATCGTGGCGTGGTGGGGATGATGCTGTGTCAGATCTGCTGCACATCCCACGACTTCCCTCCCAAAAGATAGTCGATTCACGGGTAAGATGTATGGATATATTGCAGCAAACATCTCCTTTCATGCAATAAGTCTGAGTGTTAAATGCAGCGTTTTATTTGACCACGCCAGAGGCCAGAGCCCTATCAGCGTCGCACATACCGATGATTGAAACTGCCGCCTGCATTTTACAGCCAAAAGATTAGGAAGCAGCCTACTGTAGACACTTTCATCTGGGCGGAACTAAAACGCATGTCTTGGTCTAAGTGTCGCGGTCGATTGAGGCATATGGTTCGGCTGTGTCATAATCACTGGAAGATTGAGCCGTAGTGTTTAATAATGGCCCGTCGCAGGGTTAGTCAGGTCGTCAGGTGTCATGGGCGCGTCCTGACTCACCAGACTGTAGGCTTCAGTGGAGAGAAACTGTTTATACTACATGTTGCTAAAGTAAAGACTTCCATAAGTCCCATGTTTCGAAAGGGGGTCTTAATTATGTATTCAAATATGAAGGAAGATTTTTTACAAGTGAACTCAATAATGACAAGGTGAAAAAGGATGACTCAATCATGCACATATTCATAGAATCACAAAGATTGCAGATGGTTTTTCAAGTTTTAGGATATTACTTTGGCATCTATGTAGGGGGTAATTGTTTGTTGTTTTACTTGTGATCTCATAAATGAATAGTTGCATATTGACCATGAATAACTCCCATTGGGAAGTCTATCTGCAGCTAAATGTGTTTTCCTATAACCGCATAATTATTAATGTGTTGATATTAACATGCAAGTGTGGTTATGGGTTTGGCACAGCTCCCTGCAGTAGACAGCAGAGTCAGATTTAAGTCACCACAACTTCTCAGTGGTCTAATGAGCTTGCAAAGCATGTGTTTAATGTAATGTAATAAATGTCAGCATTCGAGAAGAGAATCATGACATGTCAGGGGCTTGTTGTTTGCTGATCACAGTACTAGAGTTGTTTTGCTTTTGTGATGGGCAGAAGTAGCTTAATCGGTGCCTGGTTTTTGGGGTTATTGGTATAAGATTACCATACAATAATGTTCCTGTACAATGTGGGCTTTTATCGTAGTATAAACATGTGTACACTCTCAGATGATTTATCGATACCTGCTTGACCCCTTTCTGCTGCTGCAGCTGTCCATATAAATATCTGCGAGTAACATTTGTATTTTGCCTTATTTTTCCATACCATGCCATTCTTCAGATTCTTCTATTGTGTGTTTGTCCTGATTGAATCAGAGTCATAATATTGGCACAACATGTCAGAGGAATTCCTTTGCTGCCTGTCAGATGGAGCACTTTATGAATCTTGTAAGCTCGAAGGCTGCTAATGCATCCTGTGCTGTCCTGTACCCTGAGGACAGTCCCTCTCCTTCATGCTAGGTGAGCACATTTACTCTGCTCAGAAGTAGGCTAACCAACTGCATGCAGGGCATCATCTCACATGTATACCACTTTCCCCACTACGAATGATGTTTGAATGTGGAGTTTTGAATTTTGTATTAAGCTGTTCCCAGCCAGCATTGTGGCTGCCCAAGTGGCTTGAGGAGTCTGCATGACAAACTTTACATAACACAGCTCCCTGCAGGATGTGGCTGTTCTGTGATGCATTTCAAGGCTACAGCCTCAGCCCCCATTAGTGTCACAGTCAAATGACTCAACATAGCCGTACACTTACTTGTCCTTTGGTTATAAGCTTCAGTTGCACACATCTGTCATGTATTGGGTAGACAGGCTAACTTCACCTGAGGCAGAAGATAGAGCTGTCTTCAACATCCCTATTTCTACTTCACCTCAGTCAGCATGTCATTTATGAACATTAGGACACACACTGCTTTAACATATCCGGTGTATGAATGTTTACTGCAAGTACGTCAAATGCATTCTGTTAAAATAATCAGCAAGACAAGGATTTTTCCATTTCCCAAATAAGTCCTTCTACAAGCTGCTTGGTGCACAAAGTAGACATTTGGATGTTTGCCATTTAAGATTAACCAATTTTAAAGTTGTTTTAGGAGATTAGATTTGTTTTCCAGATGTCCTTTGAGCCCTGGGTGACAAATTATTGGGCAGAGAGTCAAAGCAGGATAGATCTTTTGAAAAGACTCTTTAACTGATTGGTAGCGTTGGCATTTGCAGGCAGCAGGGCGAGTTTGTTATGTGCTGTGTGTTCTGTCACTGAATGCAGTGTTGGTCACGCTGGGAAGAATATAACTGCAGACTTGCTTCATTGTTAAATTGAATGCACTAGGAGAGAATATCCTGATGAGACAGCCTTCAACATTTATTTGCAGAAACACACAAACACTATCCCTTATTGCTGCAACTGTCTTCACTGCATGTACAAGTGATTTCTCCGTCCTGCTGACAAAACATGCCATGCTCTCGTCTTCATCCTTCAGTCTAGATTGCTCAGCAATTTACACACCGGGGATCAATAGCGAGATCCACTAATGGTACGGCAGTGAGGCGGAGACATGACGTCTTCTATGTTTGCCTGGAGACAGACCCCTCCTCTGTTCATGCCTGTGGAGGAGAAAGGGTTCCAGTCCCCATCTGCCATCTCTGGCTGTCTGAATACATTTTGCACTAGACCTAGCATTGATTCTCCCTCTGCTCTCCACAGGCACGTGACCCTCATCTAAGAGGAAACAACTCTCACATTTATATCTCACTTGTTGACATTCCATTTCATTTGGGACATTTGAGCCCAAACTGTGTGGTATAGGCTTTCAGATATGCAAGGTTTTTCATGTTTCATCATCTGGTGATATCACTGTGCAATGTATAGCCAATACTTAAAAAAGAGAGCCATGCTGAAGTGACTTGTGACTTCATTGATCGGCAGAGTTGTTAATTGGTCTGTTTTTGATATTTCTTAAATGATTTTTTTCATGCAAAAATGCCAAACACTACTGTTTTCGCTTCTCGGTAGTAAGAAAATGCTGCTTTTCTTGTCTGATGTGGTAGTACATTGAATTGTGAGAGTCATTTGTCAGCTTTTTAGTGAGACACATTCATTTTCCTTTTTAACACAGCTACACTGCTTGATCTGTGAAGCACCTTACATTGTTTTGTGTAAGTCTTTTCTCTTGGTCACTTTGTTGGACTGCTTTTGTTGCCAGGGCTGATGTTCTATTTCTGGTGCCACTGTTGCTTTTGCTTTTATCTTATGATCTTACACATTTGCTCCCGGCACATCAGGAGGCTAGTTACCTTTTTTAAAGGCAGACTCCAAACGAATCATTACTTTGTGTGTTTGTGTATGTGCAGTGCACCATACAAATGCATGTCCATGATTCATTTCTGCCATATCTAAGATCCGGTTAAAAATACTGTCTGCATAAATGACCTCTTGTTGATTCACACAAATGTAGCACAATGCTCAAGACCAAAATAGAACATTTTTTATATCCACTGCTGGCTTTTGTCTATTTATAGCATTAAAGCTCCCCGGAGAAAGATGTTATTCATTTACTGACAAGGTAAACAAAGTTTTTAAAGATATGGCTAGGTTGTAAAATCATCAAAAACAAATTTCCCCTAAAGATATACTTAGAGTGTATTTTATCATAGAACATTTTAATCCGTTCCTCTTTCCTTATCAGTGTGATTTTGTTTGTGATAAAATGCCGAGCTTCTTCTGCGGCTCTTACAGATTGTCTTTCTGTCAAAGTGATGTCTCATTCAGAAACAGATTAGTCCCCTTCCGTTAAGATAATGTTGACCGGACAAGCAGGTAGTGTTCGGAAATTGCCTGCTATCTCCCCCTGTCACTCATGGGGGAAATAAGATGACATTGATCAATGTCATTGGAGTGTTGTCTTTTAGCGGTACAAGTTGTGTTCTGTTTAGGCAACTTGTAAACGAAGGTAACTTCGTCACTGTGGAGTAATACGGGCCTTGTAATATGTGGTTTAGTTTGAAAAGTGTTCCCCCTCCCGTTTTGTCTGTGGCTGGTGATTGTGTTCACCTGGTGCCCTGTGTTCTCTCCTCCCCCCCCACCTGTGTCTTATTGGCCTGATTAGTGTGTGTGTATTTAGGCTCTGTTTTCCCTGTCAGTGGACAGGTAGTGTGTGAGATCCTTGTGGCTGGTGACTGTGCTCACGTGAACAGCGAGATTGAGGCTGTGTCATGTGCCCGTGAGTAATAAATGCCCACACCGGGGTTGTATTTTGGACGTTCTGCCTCTGCCTCCGTGCTTGGTCGGGCCGCTCAACGGTCAGCTTCACACAACTGAAGAGTTCTACTCCTCAAATCACATTTGAAATAATATTGAAAAAGATTGAAAATAAGAGGTCACTGATGAACAGCGGAAATGATTGATTTACTGAATAATTTATGTATTGGTTCACAAGCCATCTGTGTGTGTCTAATGCGTTTTGATGTACAGGTTAAGTTTTCAAAGACATTATTTGGGCTATTATAAAGAAGAATTTAAATATGTAACTAGGTTTCTCAAGACTTCTCTTCTTTACTCTGATTCGCTGCTCCTTTTTTTCCCAAGATATTTTTAGACTTTATAATCAAAGTGAGTCTTTTGGGATTTATGAACTCAATTAGAAGGAGATTACTAATGTGTGCCCTTCGCCTGTTAATCTGTCGGTTACCAGCATGATCCTTTTACATTTTTTCAGATAATATTTGACTTCCTTCATTACAATGTCTGCATAGACAACTGTTTGTTTGCTTGTTATCAGGGCCAAACACACACGCAGTAAAAGGGACATCAGGCATCTTAATGTGAATGGGTCTTAATTAAACTACCCCTCAAAGTGTCGGATCACCTCTTGTGTATTTGTTTAACATTTCATGAGCAGATCTAGTATTACACTCAGTGGACTGACTCCTCACACGGGAGCCTTGAGCCATCTGTTTTTGCCCCTTCGGAGGAACAGTAAGATGCATTGTTTACGCTGCTGTTGGGAAGCTGTGCAGTCACTATCTGCTATGTTGGTCCTGTAAGAGATGACTTTCATTTGCACGCAACTTGAAAACCAGTGGCGTGCATCTGATTTGTTCCCTGGGAGTTTCAGCCAAACCAGAAAACTTTAAAAAAGAAAAGTGAATCCGTCTGTTTTTGTTCCTTTTTAAGTCATTCCAAAACAAGGTTATGCACGTCAGTCCAGATCATATTGATTTAGAGAGATTGTTTATGAAGACTTTTTCAGCAAGTTGCACAATTGTAAGGATGATGAAAGGATGATGACATTTTGGATGATGAAAGGTTAGAAAAGAAAATAGGCACCTCTGATGCAACCTATACAGCGATATCCCCGCTGACAGTCATTTATTCCATAATCTCCTCACGAAAGCTAGTATTTAGTATCATTTTGAAGATTAGATTACCTCTGTATCCTTCGTCATTCATATTCTTAGAAATATGCTGCATTGTTTTGATTTAATCCTGTTTAATCTGTTCATCATGGGCTTGTGGGCGTTTACTGTAGTTCACCCGCTTGCATTGTAATCTTATATTGCTGGGGACAAAGAACTGTCCAATTAGGTAGAAGCAAAGCGTCTTCCTCATTGGGGCCAGGCCACTCTTGGGGCCTGTGCATAAAGCTTGTTGCTATGGTGCCGGAAGCATCTGTGGTAGACAAGAACACGACTTCACAAACATGCTAGTTCATCATCATGCCAGCTCCTCAGCTTACACCATCACCTTTCAGTTACCATGTTGTTTTTCATGCTATCCCAGCACATGTTGCTTCATGATGCATCCTGTATATGGTTGACAACTCTATCCCGGTACTGGGATAGCATACCAAACTAAAGTGATGAACTCCCCACCAGTGTTTAAAATAATGAAAGAGGGGGGGGATCAAAGGGTTTCTTATACTAATCACAATTGTCCTTGGTGAGAAGCATACTAGTTCTTTAGCTGGCTGACCTTTAGCCTTCTGAAGGAGGGACTGTATGTGTGAAAAGTGTAGGGAAAGAAGGCTAATCGTGGAGAGAGCCCAAAGCCGAAGGCCCCCCTGGCACGTGGAGCGAATACTGAGCACACCGAGCTCTTGGGAAGTCTCATTATACATTTAGGGGCGTCCTGTTTTCCCTCTCTCTGGACAGCCGGACAGCTAAATTATTTGTGGATCAATAGTTTAGCTTCCTACTGGCTCCACAGAGTGAGTGAAGTGCATTTAAACCCAAGAAATCCCATTACCCTTGGCAGAGAGGGGAAGCATAGCACTAGGGGCCTCAGCAAGTGCTCTTGCTTTGGCTATTATTCAGGTTTGTTTACCTGCAGTGCTTCGGCTGAGACCACCCATAGTCATATTATTCTCAATATCACATTTTGTTCGATTTTCGATTTTCTCTGCGACACAGTTTTGTCCATACATATCCAATGATATCACTACTCGGTGATAACATTTTTTGAAGTGATGTTGTATGCTCTGTACTTTAAAGGCATTCAGTGAATGCTGTCTCTTCCCGGACAGATCGATAGAAAGTTACAACGTTGTGTGAGGCAAGCTGATTAATGCTGCTTATAATGACCGGAGCCTGGCTACAGCCTGTCTGTATTGATTCAACACTTATTTAAAATGCCTGTTGTTCTTCCTTTCAACTCTTTGGCTATGTAGAAAGAGAGAGTAAAGGAATGAAGAGAGAAAGGGGGGTTTGGGGGTATAATGAGAAACGTCAAAAAACAAAACATTTGGAGCTTTCCCTTCATTCCTTAGATCAGTGTAACCAGAAATAAAGGATGTGGCTGGTGCCGGCTCTGGGCTGCGGGCCGCCGCTGTCCTCTCCTGGCTCTCGTTTGTGTGGCGCTGGTCAGCCTCTGAGCTACTGGGCTCCGGGCTGCATGGCCACATGAAGAGCCCATTGATGTGGGCAACATTAGCATTCGCTGTAGGCGAGCACGACAAACAGGTTGGTTTTCCGTTTCACACTAACAAACCTGTTCTCTCTGGGATCCTCTCAAAAGGTCTCAAATCAACCCCTCTTGTTGCATTGCTAATGAGTGTGGATAAAAGAGGTCAAAGAATGTAGGCCTCTCCAGTCCAAGCAGTGTACCAGTGTACCAGTGCCAGCTGCATCGTCAGGAAATACTGTCACATCTGGTTCACAAACTCACAAGGTGATGTAACAATCTGCGTCATGTTTTCTGTAAGTGCTAGTGGGACCATACTGCAGCTCTAATAGCTTCCGACAAACTACCCTAAAACGTCCCTGTTCTTTTCGGTTGGCATATCATTATTCAGATCTGAACCCAGCATTCGGAGGGAATCTGGCTGACTTATGCATGAGATTTGTGCACTAATTATTCTGCAGATTCGTTTCCTTGGCTTGGTTTGTAGCTGCAGGAGCTTGTGTTGCAATCTGCTAATTCATGCTGCTCAAATGATCCTCACGATTTATCTTAGCAACAGCAAAATTGCCCCCAAGAAGAAGTGGCTAATATTACCCCGTGAAAAATAACACATGTAGTCCATCTCTATGTTTTAATCGGGCGACCATGAGTCACATTAATACTTGAGCAAGTCGTACTGAAGCCAAGAGAGAGAGGTCGAGGGCACGAAAGAAGCACAGGGAGAGTAGGGGATGCCAGTTTAATAATTACAGATCTTTTTCTCATCTCATGTAGATTCGTAGACTCACTGTAGACAAATGTATACAAACAGTAAAGAGGCAGCAGATAATGAAGGTCTGAGTGAACAACACAATACCCCTTATTATTCTCATTACTGGCGGTCTAGACTGAGGGAGGTGCTAGCAATCACAACATCAACTCCCTGCTCGATGGAAATAACTCACATTATTCTATGGAGAAAAATAAGCCATGCATGCATATTAATATGGCATTTGTTCAGTTGGACCATGGCAAACCCCCATACTCTATGTGTGGGCCTGGTTTTGAAATGTGCCCGTAGTAGCGGGCCAGTGTATCTGGTTGGATTATTCACGAAGAAGGTGTAAGGACAGTGAGTGGAGGAAAGGGCATCCAGAGGTGAATCTGACTGCGAAAAAGGGCACTGAATAATTTTTTCCCCTGTCTCCTTTCCAAACACACACACACACACACACACACACACACACACACACACACACACACACACACACACACACACACACACACACACACTCTCCTTTGCAGTACTACAGTATGACTCTTATCTGCAACACACAGCTCCACTCATGCTGCTCACACAGGGCCATAGTGTGTAGAGGACAGAAGGAGCGAAGGGTACAGTGTCACAGTCAAGCGCGCACACACACACACACACACACACACACACACACACACACACACACACACACACACACACACACACACACAATGGATAGAAAGAGGAGGGGGGGTATTTTTCTTAATTCCCCTTCAACAGAGGACAACAAGACCAAACACTGCTCTTCTATATGACTGAAGGGGGGTGAAAACTACTGTGTGTTTAGAGACTGCTGGAGCAGTTGATGTTATTCACATTGACCCATCCAACTAGATTATGAATTGACTCCGGTACAGTCAAATGAAAAGGTTGCAAAAAAGGAATGCACAAACTAACTGTATACATTGTGCATGAAGATAAAGGACATATGAATCACATTTCCTACATAGATTTTTCAAAGAGAGTATTATAATGGATGCACATTGCAGTAAAATGTCAATACACTTGTTATTAGATAAATAGTTTGTGGAACGTTGAGATGATTGATAACACTGTTATATCTGTCTGTTGAGAGCTTGCAGCTGGAGCCAGGTACCCCGGTTAGCTTAGCTGAGCCTGGAAGCAGGGGGAAAAGCCAGCAAAACTAAAAACAAAGTCTAAATTTGACAGTACTGTGTTTAAAGGCTGTTTATTGGGCAGGGTCAGTGACTTTTTGAATTCCTGTAATCACTATGAAGTTGCCAGGCAACCAGCAGAGGGGCCAGATTACATTTTAGTGAAGCTAGGCCACATGAACATGGACATTTTGCAACTATTTAATGCTACGATATATATATTTCTAGCTAAGTCCACTATGAGATCTGCTTGGTAAGTAGACGATATACATGTGTTTAGTGTCTCATAGCAGGAGTAAATGCTGCTAAGTAAGGCAGCAAGAATCATGACAAATATAAACTTTAAAAAAAGTTATTAAATGAATGCTTGGTGCTACAGTTTTACTTAAGCACTTGTGTGAATAAAAGTCAACAAGAAGTAGGTGAAGGGGCCCTGTGAGTATACTCTTAAGGCATTCAAGCAAAAGCATCTATTTGCAGCATAATATATGAACAGTCTCTTAACCTACATTAGCTCCCTTGCTGCTACTGTGAAGAACACAAGCTTGATTGGAAATGCTGTAAACCCTGTATCTGCGTGGGTTGTTATCAGAGCCGTGTCTTCAGCAGCACTCAGACTGCATGGTGGACAAACAGCTTTATAACAGTGGAGAGATGATTTCCTTATGATAACGTTGTGATCTGAATGCCATAAAGCTCCCACACACCTGTATCTGCTTACGTCTGACACAGACATAATGTCAGGACGTACCGATTTAGTTTTGTAAATGTCAATGTTTAAAGAGAGAGCACTTCAGCCTTATCATAGTCATAGAGTTTTCTACTGTAAAGAGTTGTTAGATCATGGTCTGGCATCATGACTGAAACACTTTTTCCTTCCTGTTTTTCTCTGTTTTTTTTAAGTGGGCACCTGTTCTGTCTTATAAGCCATGATCACATGGTGTGACTTGGCTAAGAATCACCACATGACTCAGGTCTTTGCCCAGGCTGTGCTCATTGTCAGTCGGCACACACACTGCTCTCTAACCGGCCGTCTGACTGTGGCCATGTGCTCAGCAGTAAACACAGGTGACTGGCTCTGTTGACATGGACACAGTGTTCCGGACGTGAACATGTGGAAGGCCTGGTCCCTATGTTTATCCTGCAAATATCCCTGCACTTAAAAAGAACAGAATATTTTAATTAATACAAAGAAACAATTAATTGGATAGTCTGTGCACACTCTGTAATATATCGGCAAATAATATCTTGGCCCGCTGTCATACTCAGGTTTCTGGCAATTTAAATAATAGCTCGTGCTGACGGTTTTAAATAGTAAATGCAGCTTTTCAAGGAGAACTTGAGTGCCAAATAACAGGGGAATATGATTTTACACATACATGCCTCCATTGTAAAGCGTCCTTGGGTTTCGTGAAAGGCGCTATATAAATTGAAATTATTATTTATTATTATTATTATTGAGAGGGACTGTGGAGCTTGCAGTGGCACAAGAAGTGGGGGAAGACTTCCTGATGGGCAGGCATGAATATGCATGGCACTGCTTAAAAGCACTGGCACACTGATACAGTATGGCAGTCAATGGATTCACAGTGCAGCCTTTGTCTTGTGTGCTTTCAACTCTGGAGGAGGTGTCTGAGCCTCTTGTGTGAACTTTCAGCCCCAGAGTGCCTCTGCATAAGTATCTGAAAATCTCTAATCCTGCTCAACATCTTATAAATGCAATGAGGATCCTTAGTGTTAATTATATTTCCACAGTCACAACATAATTACTTATTTATCAGTGAGATCGTAGGGTGTTTACTTCCCTCTAACCAACTTGGAATTATGACATTTCATTTGGGGATTCATTGAGTTTGATTTGGTTTAATGAATTCGCTAAGTAATTGGTTACCAAAGTAAACAACTAGGCATGTGTCTGGTGCACTTGAGATCTGGTATTATGTTGTCATAAACATTGTGTGGTCTGTACGTATTCTAGACAGGCACCAAAGCTGTTCAGAGACCAAGTGGCAGGGGATTTGTTTCTCTCCTCATTTCCAGAAATAATGTGTCATCCATACACAACTGCCTTGAAGAGAAATGTTATACTAATATCTGTGTAGCTTGCTATCAAGTTCTTAAAGCTGCAAATTGGTCCACACTACCCTTGGCAATAGGGCTGCCGTTGCATCAAAGCTACAGAGGCATGGGGAGTTACACTAACAGCCACACTGGCAAATTAAATCATCGCTCCCAAAGCTTCAGCACGTCCAGCACAGGCATACATCTCGCTGCCTTTCTGGCTCTGTTTTCATCTGCTCTTCGACAGTCTGTTTGTAGCTATGAGCTTTGATATGATAATGTGAGTGAAGCTGCGGGTCTGGCTGTTGGGCGGATCCAGATGCATTGTTCTTGTGCAAACATACAGCAACACACTGATTATGGAAAATAAAAACCTAAGACATCAGAATGTGTACACTAGTTTTTACTCTCAGCAGTCAAAATATGGGCGCCCACTGCATAGAAATGTAAGACTTTATTGCTATTGCCTCAAATAAACATTCAAACGTTGGTATGCCGCATACATTGTCTTACTGTGAAAACATCATACGGCAACGAATACACAGCTTGAAAGTACCTCTAAAAAAACTTGATTTAGTCATTTTATTTGTCAAAAATACAGTGTTTAGCTCGGTTTGGCTTTTTTCATTTTGAAATGATATAACTTTGACCAGGTTAAAACATCTTTATATTCAGTGGGAATAAATGGGCTCGGGCTGACAGCCACACATTGGCTAGGGTAGACACAAAGTAAACATGATCTTTTTAGGCTTTTCTCGGGCTGTGTTAACAATAAGTAAAGTGTAGAATAAACCCAGACTTGTCCTTTCTTTGTGGGAAACAATGGAAAACATAAGCAATGAGAGAAAGGAGGCTTCCTCTGTAATCGTGCTAATTATGTGGTGCCATGATACCGGGGTATCAGCCCGGTATTAACTAATCGATATTGTGCTATTGATCCAGCCGCTCTGACTCAAATAGATTATTTCTTAAGGTGGACTGAACCATGAGTGTGGAGTAACGTTGTATCTTTTATTTAAATGAACTGTAACCTTCACCCAGGTATGTAACAGCTGTTCTCAAATGAACACGTGAAGTAAAGTTTAATATTTATAGTTTTATAGATTTATAAAGAGTTATAATGAGAGGTGATCAACGTGAATGCTCAGGTTCCACCTTAACACGCAGACACTTTGCTTCACCATGAGCAGAAACCTTTATATATACAGTCTATGGCAGAAACACAGAAACACTGAAACTCTTGTTAAGTTTCTCCATCGTTGTGTACAAACTGGATAAAACGCGGGCTTTTTGTTGTTGTTCAGGAGTTGATCTGTCTCTGCCATGGATGTGTCTCTGCTCCCGCCTCGACGTAAGCGTGACGTATGTGGTGCTTTTGATCTGGCCGACAATTTTTTGGTGCTTGAAACGAACCGGATTCCGGAGCTAATGGCGCGTTTCCACTGCACTGGGGTAGCCCCGTTTAAGCGTCCTCGCTCAGGCCTCGGGCTGCCTCGCTGGCCGGCCAGGCCGTGGCGCATTCCATTACAGTTTAGGACCTGGGGTAGCAACGCAGTGTAGGCGGGGCGATCGGCTTTGTTTTTGTTCACATTTCGAGTTGTTCCGTCGAGCTCCCGCTGGATTTGATCATCCCCAATGAGATGTAGGAACGTCGTCACCTCCTCGGTCGACCACGGTGTGCTTTTCTTACTAGACGTAGCCATTTTTGTAGCTCATCCGTTTACAAAATGCTGTGTATAAAAATGCTGCAAGCTTGCTTCTAAATATATATGCGACGCTAGGGATGAACTCGCACGCAATCTTGTGACGATTCTCTCTGACCAATCAGCAGTCGAGAGTGTTGACGTCACTAGTTCAGCCCTGGCCCTGGTCTGAGGGAACCACGATTTTATGAGGCCGGAAAAAGAGGGAAAAAGTACCCGCTGGCCGGTACTAGGCTATATGGAAACGCCACCAAAAACCGGCCTGGCCGCTTGAGGACGGTTAAGGACGCTTAAACGGGGCTACCCGCTGCAGTGGAAACGCGCCATAAGAGGCTGCGTTGTGAAGAGGAAAACCCGGTGCTTTTCAAGCTCCAGCTCCGAACCGGCCCTGAAACACCGTTGGTGTGAATGAGGTAAAAGAGCCCAGGTCCCACGTTTATGTCTCCCACTGTCCTTGAGATTTGACACTCTCCCTCTCTCTCTTTGCAAAGCCCTCAAATGCAAACATGCACAATATAAACAGAACATGATCTCTTTCCCTCTTACAATAGCTAATGGAAGTGTACACTGAACGCAAGGCTGTCTGTTCATTATTGCTGTACATTGAAGTTTAGCTTAATCATATAAAAGTGCCGGTGTACATCTAAACTCTTGGCTATCCTGTCTTCATTATCTACGTCTGCTCAGAAGATTGTTTGAACTAACTGCAGATGAGAAGATTTCAGCGGAGGAGTTTTTAAGTGGGGACTATTAGCAGACACAGAGCTACTGTAAGTGTGGATTGGCTGTAATCTTTACTTTCCTCCACAGTAGTTTGACACAAAGTCAAACCAAACACTCCTCTGTTCCACACACTGCTTGATTTATGTGGGGTTTTTCTGGCTTTTTCAGAGAAGTCCAGCAACTAATGGGTGAGGGAATAAGGGCGTGGGTGTGCATTAGTTGTATGTGCGCGCTGCATTGTGAGTGCAAGTCAGCTGAAGAGACAATAGATCCTGTCCCTCTTTGATGGCAGTTTAGCAAACATGTACCGATTTCAAATGTCAAAATGGGAATATTTTCTGGATAACAACACCTCCTATGAAATATCACTTTGTATCCTTGTGATTTGTAGATTGTAAAAAAAGGCACTTTTTCTGACATTCAATGGACTAAGAAATCAATTGACTAGGATATATACATAGGCTAACGGATAAAGTATGTCATATCATTATACCTTGCTGTGGTATTTGTTTATCCAAAAAATGTGTGTTTGCATGTACTGGCCAAAGCTAATACTATCTTGTTATAAAATCCATAAATGCTTTTTCATTTGTTGTGCACAGAAAATGTACTATATCACAAAATATATTGCTGTTTTGTTGTAAAGAGAGAGCCACTATGGTAGAAATGTATCAATAGCTGAGACTTAAACATAAATTATAACTATAAGAAGCTGTAGCATAAAATAAGATGAAATATATCATTTACCATTACCCTATTATCACCTCATCAAACCGGCTTGAAAAGTTGTTGTCTTGACATATTTCCTCTTGTCTCTTTGCATCTAGCCGCCCACTTTACATTGTATGTGTTTTGTTCAGCGAGCATGAACATTGCCCTATTTAATGACACCCTCCCATGTTGCTCACGATGCAATGCCTCTTGAAGTACTGAGGAGAACTCACTGACCCTTACTCTAAAGGCTCCTAACCCAGTAGGACATGTCAATTTAAGTGAGCAACATATTTGTGGTTTATTCCTATTGTACTGGACATTGTTGTGCACTAATGCTGCAGGGCATAAGTGATTGTCTGTCCAGTCCTAAAAAGAGCAGTATTGTGCCTCTGAGACATGTCAGTCACTTCAATGCCAATGTTGACCTATATCTGAAGGCCTGGATCAAGGGAGGGGCAGGCTAGCCACAGCATAGGGCAGAGCTCTAGTTTAGTGAGCCTTAATGTAGCGCTCAGTGACACGACATGCGTCAGACTGTGGCACACATTGATCGCTAACGGAGACTGAATTTCTGTGGTACACAATTGTATGTTTTTCTTCTGTGTTTGTTGTGTAACACCGTCACTGCCTTCTGGGTGACAATGACACGCATAAAAACCTCACATTGACTAAAGACTCACTATCCTCTCTCTTGCTCAATCTTTTCCCCATGTCTTCCCCTCCCGTAAATACTTTCAAATACACTTCCAGGTTGGATATTAGCTAACTGACCAACCTGTATTGGGATTTGTATGCGTGTTAAGTTAGACAAAACAGAGAGATGACGAGAGAAGATGGACTGACACCCCAAGGATGCAGAAAATTCTGTGTGACTCTAAACCTTATTATCTATGCCTTGATGACTCCTCTGGTGCAGGAATCAATACAGCCTGACGGGCTCCAGGGGCACAGGGCCCACTACAGGAAGCGGATATCTCCAAACTATCCATTATGGATAAGAGGAGTGGAAGGGCGGGAAAAAAAGAGCAGGAGAATGAATGTTAGACAGGGCCATAAGAGGGGGATAAGAGGGTGGGAATACAGGAAGTGGAAATGTGGAGGAAGAGCTGGTGCACAAAAGGAGAAAGGAAGATGGGGATGAAGGTGAAGATTGCAGCAGGGAGCCTTGCAGCTGTTTTTGTTTTGTTATAGCTCAGCTGCTTCTCTTTGGCTGGCTCCTGCTGTTCCTGCTCGGCTGTAATGTTTATTTCCAGCTGAGGGGATGGACGCAGACAACACAGCATTCTAAATTAAATTGTCTTCTTCCCTCCCTCCGTTAGTCTGTTCTCACCCCTGCATCTTTTTGTATGATGTATTTTTCTTTTTCTCCTCCTCACAGCAGCAACATCTCCCCATGGTGCATACCGTTTTCTTCTTCCTTCTCTGTCCTTGCTGTCATTTGTTTTCTTCCTCACTGTGGCTGCCATGCTTTCTGGCCATATACCCTGGCTGTAACCACTCGCACATGCAACCCCCTCCCCTTTTTTCTCTCTCTCTCTCATCACTTTCTTCTTTCCTCCCCCTCCATTGCGTTGTGAGGTCACAGCTGGGGAGCCCTATGATTTGACAGCTAAATGTTTATGTGAGTGTGCATTTGTGTGTAAGTGATGGAGAGGGCTCCTGTGCCGCTGAGTGGCTCTGATGGAAGGGGGCAGGATGCCATGAGCAGCAGTTGCTAACCAGCACTAGCAGACTTGCAGTTGATCTTGAGGCGAACTGTAGCATAGATATACAGCTGGCTCCACGGCTGCCAAACCCAGCGCTAGCAGGACTGCGGCTGCAGGCGTGTTGGGGTGCAAGCTGCACCTCAGTGTGCTCGGGGACAGAGGTGGGTAGTGCGGTGGGCTCGCTGTTTGGTTTGTGTGTGTGTGCTGTGTGAAGGAGCCAGAGCAGGGTGGAGAAGTTTGCTGGCTCTTTTTGGGGTGTATGTGTATGCCGTGTGTTCTGCAGCACAACCCAACTCTGCTGGCTCTGTCATTTTGTCCTCTGCAGAGGGAAGAGCTCATGATCTGCCTCTAAGAATGAAACATCCTGCCTCAGCACTGCAGAACTGAGAGGAGAAACCTATTGGAGCATTGTATGCTTGCTCTATGTGTGTGCATGCCTGGTCACTGTGCATATGTCTGTTTCTCGGTTGTTAAAAAGAAATGATTGGTGGGTTTCCCAGCATGTATGTGTGTTGTATTTTCTGTTCTGTGCATCATGCAAGTCATGTTGACATGTTTCCTAATTGAGGCATAACTTGCACATGTTTGAGCCAACAAGGGAGCCATTAGTTAAATATTCATTGCTTGTTTTCCGTCTTTTTTGCATATGACTACTGTACGACTAACACATAAGTAGTGAGTTATTTGTCCTATATGCCCAGTGTAGCCTATTAATGCAAATAACGGTCTAGCTTAATCATCATGTATGCCGCTATAATGTTATGCCCTATATGTGCTTTGCTCATCCATGTATGTTGTGTTTGTAGGTTTTAAGTACTTGAACAGTGTTGGAAATGTCGCTCGTGGCCATGTTTTTTTCCAGTTCAGAAGCTGCTTCACACCATACGATGAGTCTCTATGACCTTTCTGTAATTACTTTATTAGCATAATTTTATGTCATTGGGCTTATGCCATCAACCGCAGAATGACATGCTCCGCCTTACACTCAGAAATCAGCCTCGGTGCCTCTAGAAAATACTATAAAAGCCACCCCTGCATGTGCATAAGGTGTTATTATCAGTAGGTTATGGTTATAGATGGATCCTTTTCAGCCACATGAGCAAACTGCATATTAACCCAAGGTGAAAAGACTTTGGCTTGAATTTTCCAAATGTGGCTGCCAATTAAAGGCCCTAGAAACCCATTTTCTTTATACCGTCTTACTATAGGTAATGGGTTTTAACATGAAAACTGAATTCTGTGCAAAAATTGTGAACACTTCTGGGTTTGTTGCATGATAGAAATGCCAAAAAACACACCTTTGATATATATTGTTTTAGTTTTCTCTCCCCTATCAAGTAATCCAATTGTGCTACACTCCTTACCTCATTCCCCAGCTGACTTAAAAAGCTTTGCCATGAGAGCTGAATGCCTTTCAAGGTAGCTTCATTCACCCAAACCTCTCAGCGCTACTCATATTAACATGCACACAAAAGCTCTTTGGGCAGGTTGGACCAAATTGAGGATCTTCTCCTAAGTCACAGGTTGGCCAGCTTGTCTGCTTCTATTCTCTAGGACTAACTCATTGAGTAACAATAAAAGGCTTAGACAAAGTAAGGATCAGATCTGGGCAATCAGCGCCAATTTGCTTTGGTTTAAACTCAAGCCTTTAAAAGACTATTCGTCCTATTATCAATCAACCACAAACAGCAGCAGTAAAGCCCTATATACCCCTATGGAAGTTAATTTATTCGAGTGTGGCACGTGAGTAAGGCCTAATTCACTGACCTGCTCTTAACTTGTGGTGACAGTTCACTACATATTGAGCTACTTACTCTGACACCCAAACATCTACATGAACCAGCTCAGAGCTAAAGAAACACGAGGGTTTTTGTGAGAATAAAAGTCAAATGTGTTCAACAACTGCTTGTTTGAGGGTAAAACTTACAATGAAGGCCAATGTATTGACATCAAAAGAAACCTAAATTCTCTATAGAAATTCAGTTTGAGTAAAATAAATGCTCATAAGAGCTATGAAGAGTGTCATTGAATATATATTTCTGTTGTTCCTTTCATGCATTCAGTCTCATTATACTGCTGACATGCAATACCACATCAAATGTGATCATAGGGCGCAGAAAGCAGGGCATGGTAGCTTTGTGACGGCTAAAAGACAAACCACAAATGATGCTCACGTGCCCTGCGTCGTTGTCAAATATAATTCAAATAATCTTACATATTATAGTTTCAGTAATTAAAGCGATTTACTTACTTCACAGTAAGATGCTTTATCAGCTACTGATCTTCATTTGCTGATCGAATCTCCTAATGGATAATTGGTAAAAGGTGAATGATTTTTAATTTCACTGCTTATGATCTCAAATTACAGACAGTTTAATCTGATGAATAGAAAGCCGAGTTGGCAATGGAAAACTCATGCGCATCAAGTGTGATATTGAAATGTTATCGTTTATGCTTTCTGTGCACTTTAAAACAATGTGCTGTTGTCTTGTATCATTCATTTCATCCAAGGTTGAATGGGGTATGGCATTATTTTTATTTTATACATTATAATAAGCAAAGCTAGAGAGTTTGTCACATCTGTGTTTTTTACGAGACTGTAATCAGGTATAATATTTAGTCTATATTCCTTTAATGACTGCCTTCTGTCTTTTTGTGTTAAGTTACTGTAACTTTGTCCCATCTAAAGTTGGCCACAATATGAGAACTTCTCATGGCGTCCTAGTGCAAGAAGTAGCATCAAGTTGAATGAGTTTCAAAATACAGAAATACTTCCCTAATCTAAATTACATCCAATAAGCTCTCAGTTGCAGACTTTCCAAAAATGAAGAAATCCCAACTGTAACAAACACCAACAATTATCTCGCTACTTTTGTCTGTTGTGGTAGGAGTGGTATTGGGAAACGAGCACATGTATCCACTCTGTGTACTGCTTCTCTGTAACAAAGACACAAGGCAGGAAATGATCATTTTTTATTCCTGTCAGCGGTTGGATTGTGCCGAGTCAGAAGTCTTGGGAACATTTTATTGAAAGAACAAAGCTGGAGCACTGAAGCCTTCTGCTCCACGTGATTCTGACTCATGTGCACTGTTTTGATTAGCCACGCAGCTCATGGTTAATGAATAGCAGTGGAGTGCTATCCAAAAGAAAAGAGTTGTACTTTTGTCTGTCTGGTCGATCTAAATGGAAGCCATTAGGTTGGCTTTGGTCTCAAGCCTCATCTGCTGCAGCTCTCTTGACCTACTCCATTAGCTTTGATGACTTGAAGGTTAAGTGCAGACATTTGTAAGTAACAGATTTATTGGGTTCATTTTAGTATACAAATGCAATGCTTTCAGCACTAAATCACGCTGCTCTCACCACTTGCTCTCCATAATCCCTTTCATTTTCTGTAATCACTTATGTAAGTTGAATGACCCACAAAGTTACTGTTACTCACAGCCTTAGATAATGCTACAGGATCTTCTTTTTCTGCCTTTAATGCTTCTTCATTCCTGTCTGGGTCAATCCAAATCCCTCCATGACATAACTTAAGTCCCTAGGAGTGAATCAAGATCATTTGAGATGTATTTTCTTTCCGTAGAGCGCCAGCTGGACATACATTACTTAGTAAGATAGATGGTTATAGGTTATCTGGACCTCTGCATGATTGAACACCATGAAATCCAATAATGTGAATCAATCCATTGCTATGTGTTCTGTTGTCCCAGCACAAAGCCTTTTATTTATTTATTTTTTAGCTTGAACAATTGATCATGTTGTCAAAACTGGCTCGGACAGAACCAATGCCAAATAGTTTGGTTAAAAATGCTGCTGCATGTGTTTATACAGACTTGCTCAAACTCCACCTAACTGGTTGTGTAGACCATACTGTGCAAGTCTACACCTCCTAAATCTGCTCTAAGGCCCCTTTACCAAATCCCTGCCATACTCCAGTTCACAAGAAGGGTGGCTGCCTCCTTAGGACGGAGCAACAGCACTTCACTTCACAACAGCTAGGTGCAGCGGACTGTTACATCATCATGTTGCTGTCAGCCAATTAGTAGCTCCACTGGAGATGTATGGGGTTCAGTGTCTTGTTAAGAATAGCTTTTCTCTACCTCCTTTGTTTTATATTTTAATGGCCGGGTTTCTTCAGTTTACCGTAGTTGTCTATAAAATGTTTATGTTGATAAACAAAATAAAGTAAATGTAGACCAATTTGCTTTATGGAGGGCATAACTTTATATAAGAGCTATTAATGGCTTTCTTTATTAAGAAATAACAGACAGAATAGGAGCAGGGAATTACATAAAAAGGAGGAACATTAGCTTCAGATTGTGTTTTGGATTAGGAGAATGATATCAACTTTCAAGTTAGCATCCATATCACAGTAACAGCCTTATCATCACTTTGCTGCTGTACAACAGAATTGCACTCCCTTTTTTGCAAGGCATGCATTTGTGTGCCTTTTTCAGCTCCTCAGAAATGGGCATCAGTTCCAGGAGGAGATATGGCTTTCTGTGCGACAGCAGATGATGTTTACGACAGTGCTGATGATACGTTTGGCCCGCTGCCAGGCTAATGGTAATAGAGGGTGGGGTTAAAGTTGGGGTGCTGGTGGAAAAGGGATATTTTTGTATGCCGGTGTATTTTGTGTGTGTGTGTGTGTGTGTGTGTGTGTGTGTGTGTGTGTGTGTGTGGTGGGAGGGCTTAAAAGATTAAATCCCCCAGCCTGGCCACGGTGACGGGAGAAGACCCCTCCAACGAGCGCTGCAGGGAGGCTTCTTCCAGGCGGCCCATTTGCATGGCTCCCTGTCCTGCTCGGGGAATTAGCCTTTTCTTTTCCCACCGTCCCTCCCTCCTCTTTGCACCTTGGAGAGAGTGCTTCCATCCAGCAGCAGCACTGCTCATTTCTGAGGGAGACAATGGAGCGGAGTATTTAGGACACTTGGCAAGGTAGGCTTGGTGGAGGGGCTGAGTAGCTCATCTTGTCACATAGCCACTGGCATGATAGCTCTCCACAGCAAGGTAAGCTCTGAGCCTCTGAGTCACACTACTCTCCATGCCCTGATTGTCTTACTCTGTACTTTGAGCAGTGGTGGTTTCTGACTAATTGGTAACCTCCTCCTCCTCTTGACCATGCAATTAAGCAGGCTGTTTGTGCCTTATTTTCTGATTACACTTTACATTCAGCTCGTCAAGTTAATCTGTAGCCTAATGTTGGATTCATACTCCCTAATCCAATAAGGGGATCATGGGAAGTGTTGGTTGGAAGGATCGACGACTAAGATGAATCTTTCTATTGTTTGCCATTTGTTGTGCAGAGTAAATGCATTCCTTTCTTTGTGCAACTGGAGGGTATTGATTGTTTTCTCAGTATACAGGATGAACAAATGGCGTTATAAGAACCCTTCTTCCTTATCTGTACAGCTTTGACATGAAGTATAACTCTTGTCACTTAGTAATAACAGTTATTCACAGCAGAGAGTACGGCCTCCAGTGAAAGCACGTCACTGCTGTACTATAGGAGCCAATATCTTTATTGGACAGATATCGCATGGAGTAATTTAGCAGCCGAGCACTCTTTCTTTATGGTGGGAAGTGTCCTCTGACCTTTGCCTATATGGCACAATTTATCATACATGATGTCACAATCTTCAGAGACCATTTAGTATTTCTTATCTGGGGAGTTTCTTTTGAGTTTGATCCTTCCATAGAATGTATCACATTGTTTATTACTGTTGCTCCGAAAGGTCAACACATTGATGTTTTACAATTCATAGATTTACATAAATACAAACAAAAAACAATGATATGTTGTGACACTGTTTTCAGTAGCATCTAAGTGTCCTGCTCTGCATTCTTTGGAGTAGCGTCTTTAGTATTGTAAAGGATCATTTGGAATTATCCTTTTTTTTTAAAGAAAAACGTGTACCACTCTTTGAAAGACTTGTATTAGGTTCTGTGTGAACACTTAATGGCAACATCCATTAGCTTATATGAAGGGTCAGATGAATCAAAGAGCATATCTCTGCTGTGTGGTTGCAGCGAATAGCTTCCTCATTGCCTTACAGTAAACACATCTGCACTGTAACATCAAAGGCAAGATATCTTGTTTTGATTCAAGTCACGTGTGTGCTATTCCCCCTCAGACATTACCTGATTTGGGGTTAATGTAATGCATACAGCCGTCCAGCTCCAGATTTCATGGAGTGAGCGACTGGTGTCATTGATATTCAGGTCAGCTGAGGTCTCTGAGCCTGTGTGGCCCTGAGGGGGCATTGTGTTGACTGCAGGGGTCGGGATAAATAGCTTACATTAGCACGGCTGCGTCTATTGGGTGAGAGACAGAGAGAATGAAAAGACAGAGGGAGGGGACTGAGACGAACTGACACAGTGAACGAGCCATGACTGGATCATCTGCAGCTGGATTACATCACGACTGATACTGTACTCCATGCGGGCGCTGATACGGTCTGTCCTTGGGGAGATGAGGTCTTTTTGCAGGGAATGGGACAAACAAAGCATTACATTGCATAGAGCACAACAGCCTGAAAATGAATAAAGATAACAAAACATTTTCCATCCTACAAAATATTTGTCGCAGGGGTCTCATTACAGGGATTCACAAGTAGTCCATGTTTAATGTGATTACTAGGGCTGTCAAGTTAACGCGTTAACGCAACAAAAAAATGAACGCCACTAATTATTTCAACGCGATTAACGCATGTGTATTTTTTGTCCTCGGCCGCCCCGTAGTTTCAGAGCGCATCGAGTTTAAAATACCATCTACAAGCTGAAGCTGACAGCCTGCAGCCCGCTTGCGGCAGACCACACTTCCACGCTCACCGGCAGGCACCGACTGGCCATAGGGAGGACCGGGAGGGTGTGTGCACACCTTACGTGTATTGTTGTTGTTAGCATCTGGTGCTAGCTAGCTGCGCTAACGGATATAATTAGCTGTTTCAATGAAAACAGGAGCGACATTTCGCCGACAACTGCGCCGAGCACTTGACTTTAAGCAGGCAGCCAGACAGTGGGACAATTTACGAAAAGTCAGCACACTCAGCACGGATAGTGCGCAACATGATTGCAGCGTCCAGGCAGCTCCCGTTCGAGCATATGCCTTGAGTTGCACATAGCTCCAACGATCCATCACAGTGTCTCTCCACCAGTCTATGCTCTCCACACACACACACACACACACACACACACACACACACACACACACACACACACACACACACACACACACACACACACACACACCACACACACACACACACACACACACACACACACACACACACACACACACACACACACACACACACACACACACACACACACACACACACACACGAGTTGTATTGTATGAGAGAGGTTCCAGGTTGAATTGAGGCGGGAGACATGACACAAAACTGATTTATGTACAAGATAACAATACTTTATAACAGACTCAAGCAATGTGAAATGAAGTCATCAGTAATGTATGTCAGCGTTTGTGTGGGATGGTGTTTATCCAAGCCTCTCAGGTGTGGCTCATGCTGACGACAAATCAACTGAAACAGTAGAGTCCAGGGGGTCGTAACATCTCTATAAATAATAACAGATAATTGGACGGTTTCTCTTTTTATTTTTCAAGACTAAGACACATTGGGTTTCAGCCAATATGAGAAATGTTTTGGATGGCTCTGCTATTTGCTGTCCTAGATTGCTAAAAAGAAAAAAAGTGAACTCTGACTGCAGAATATATCAAGCTGTTACAATCTGAAAAATACAGTTATTTATTCTGTTGCTGAACCAGTTTCTGCTTAGCAACAGGGGGCCTGTGCAGCACAAAGCGTGTGGAGAGTTATCCGCAGGTATAGTTTTGTGTGTGTGTTTGTGTGTCTTGGGGTTACTGCTTTATTTGATGTGTAATAGGCTTGGATAGCCTATGTCTGTTGATTGAATCATTCTGTCGGTCTTCTGGGAGATACAACCGGTTAGTCCGTAGCCAGTCCAGTCTGATTTTCCTCACAGAAGGAAACATATCTCAGAGCTCAGGTTGAGGAGACACACTGGCTGTCTGTGTTGCACATTTTGGAATGAAAATCAATGATTTTGTCATGAATAAATTATAAGTAAGCATAAATGTATCACCACTGCTTTGTGATCAAATATCACTGATTCAACATAAAAACTGAAGGGATCACAGCATGCGTTTCATCCTGGGATTTCAACTCACTCACAGTATGTAGTCATATCAGGTGTCTGCTCTCTTGATGCGGTTTGTGCCTACTATTCCTTGCTTTCCATTAAAGAGAACATCTTGTCAAAGTACATTTCAAAGTAATACTTTTGAACACTTTGGCTTTTTGTACAGAGCAGAATGTTGTATAGAAGTACGCAGAGAAAGTACAGTATAGTTAGTGGCACTTTGGCAGATATTTGCTTTAAAAATAGACAGATTTTGACAGCTTGTAAGAAAGAGATGTTCTTTCGGCTGGTAGACTTGTTTTAAATATGTGTATCTGAATTATTAATGGAAGTCTAATTATCATACTTCCTGTCTGCTTTAGATAAATAGCAGTAGTAGTTGATGGACTTATGACATGTTTGTATATACTTATAATGAATGGGAATCAGGAACTTTTCTCTGCAAGCTAAGGATAAATAAAGCTACAAAGAGATAGAACAGTCATGCCCCTTAAACCAAACACACTCCTGCCTCTCACAGATGATGTCACACCCCATATCTCAATGTTTCATCTTAATTTAAATCAGATCAATATTCCTCTCCCTGTCTCGCTTGTTTTTCCCAGTAGCATTTCGGTGAGGACACTAAATCTTATCTGCTCTATCACAAAATGTGTGATTTTAGAATGAGGAGTCATCAGAAACCTTATTAATATTGGATTCTACATCTTGTGGCTCAGTATAAGCACTAATATGCTGCCCAGCTACGGTACTGTGGAAATATAAATAAATCTTCCTGAGAGTTGGATGAAAAGATCGATATAAGTTGAATTATGAAGCTATATCCAGCACCCTTTGTTTACCTCACAAAGATTTGATAAAATATAGATCTTGTCAACCATAGGTGTCTAAAGAGCCGTTGTAGAAGCTCATTGCACTTTTCCTTGTACATGTGATGTTTTGGTGTTTTTTTGTTTCTTTCCGTTAACTGTCAAGTGGGAAATAAGTATTTTTTGTGTTTCTCTTATTATCCTAAGATACTGTTATGTTTGGCTGTGGAAAATAAATATGAAGGACAGACCATCTATTTCTATTTTTTTTAGAAAGGGGCAGGCAATATAAGATTATTTTCTTCTCCCTGCTCCTTTTCGGTCAATGGTGTGTTTACAGAGACATGTTTTGTTAACGATTATTATACATTAAGATTTGCATACCATGAACGGAACAAATACAAATGAAATGGTGGGTAACTCAGCCTTCACCATCTTGGCAATCACCTTCTTTCTAAAAATGTGCATCGTGGGTGCAACTGAGTCATATCATGGTGACGCAGCAGAGCAGATAGCAACCAGTTAGAGACTGAAGACAGAACCCACCCGTCATTCAAGCTAAATTCAGGTCTTTTTTGGGCTACACGATACTTTGTTCTTACTCAGAATTTCAGTTACCAACCCTTTCTCCATCCCCAGCTTCACTACTGGAGATTTTTTAGAAATGCAGACATATCTTGGATGCTGCAGTAGCTGATGCTGCTCAGCACTCTTTTCTTCTCCTACCGATTAAGATCAATCCAGCGTTAACCCCCTCTTTGCTTCCCCTTGCCGGATTATTGTAAAGCTGTGGTTAATAACTGATGGTGGTGACGTAGGTCGAGGGGATTGTGTGTGTAAGGAGTGACATTGGTGGTGGTGGTGGTGGAGGGTGGGGTTGTTTCCACTCTGACCGCTCCCTCCTCTCCTCCACCCTATCCTCTTTCCTCTCTCTCTCCGTCTCTCCTCCCCCACATCACAGATCTGCCCCTTGTGATCAGAGAAGACGTTTCTCCAAAGTTACCCACTTGATTATGCAGCACACATCACGGCAAGCACAGAAAAGGAGGGGTTTCACTCACTTTCACTTGAGCCTGAGGTGCCCTTAGGGCGGCATGGGGTCAACAAAAGCACAAATGACAGTATTGGCCGTTGAAGTGAAGCAGAAAAGTATGGCCCCCAGCAACGTCTAGTCTTCTTCTTATGATTTCTAATTTCTTAGCAATGAGCCTGACAATTCTAAGGAGAGTTTAAGGGAGGCATTGAAATTCTGCGAGCAAAGCAAAGCTTGGAATGCTGGGAAAAAAGACCTTGACAAGAAAACACACCAAAATCAAAGCAGAAGCAGTAATAGCTCTGCCAGCGTCCAGGGAGTGATTTATAGGTGAGAAGAAATGGCCTTGTTTGAGGGCTGTTCTGTCTGGGTCGTGTGATTTACTGTGATGACGGGCGCGCTCTCATCACGTGCATTCAGCCCGGTAGGACAGGAGGGAGGAGGCCCATTAATACTGATTATAAGAGCATGCTGCCTTTCTGTGCGGGGCTGGTCTGATGGTTTTTACACTATATCAACTCAGTGACAGTTCTTAATGGGAAGGATGGGAATGGTTCTTTCAGTATGTACTGTGGCGCTATAATGAGACGCCATGCCTTTTTTTCAATCTCTTAAGTGCATCTATTAGATCATTTATGTTTAATGAGTTTCAGAAGTGATATAGTTGCACTCTAGCCGTATAGTAAAGTGCTGCACATTGACAGAAAGATTGAGGAAGTTTTCTTGAAGTTATATTTGTTGGGCTTTGTTTGACTGGAGATGTCACAGACGAGCAGGGACCCCTAAAAGGTTTTTGTTCCTCAACGGCAGATTTGTTCCAGATTATAATAGTGTTTGCATAGTTTCATTGGTGGTCACAAAAGGCCCCCCCGCAGCACACTAAACTGCTCCTTTTGAAAGGTGTTGCTAGGATACAGGCAGCGTAAAGATCTCCTCTGTTTTGCTTTTCTGCAGCTGTACAGTTTGGACATTATGTCCAACTTGTTGTGTAGTTGTACAGTGTGTCGGCCCATTTGTCTCAATCCTTTCTTCTGTGTGTATCCAAGCGTATCCGTGTGTGGATGTTCAGCCATACAGTACAAGGGCAGTTTTGTTTGTATCTCGGGAAGCCTGCATATTAAATGGCCTCTCTTCTATCTCATAATCCATGTTGCTGTAATAAGACTCCATTTTTTTTTTTTGGTGAGTGCTGAGATCTCAATTCTGCTGTCACACCTCTGAGTCTCGGCCAGCTGACACCTCAGAGAATTAAGAGTGTCTGCCTCATGTTCAATTACACTCTAATCAACACACACCAGTCCAGCACGACCCGGGAATGAATGGGCAATATTGAACCGATGCTCAAAACTGTGATGCCAGTAAATGAATATATAAAGGTGTTTGGTTGTGAGTTTTGGCAGTCTTCCCTGAAAGACTGCACAGGTTTTCAAGCACAGAAAAGGCATTCAAAGCAGATTTGATTGACACTAGGAAAAATCATGGTGTGAATTAGGCATTTTTTCCCCTGCATTACTTCTCTTTAAGATATTTAAATATCAAAGGACTTGATAACGATGCTCCACATTTACACACTGTGTTGTCTGCAAGCTGCTTCATAAGTTTACTAATATATTTCCCTGAAGTTTCTCTCTATGACCTGATGGTCGCCTATTCTTCTGTTTAATTCAGTTCAAAGAAATAAGTAATGTGGTTAGTTGGATACCACTTAATACCAAGTGCTGTCACAATAGCTGAAATGGTTTTCTTCAGTCTCAGCATATTTGCCTCCATGATGGGTCTCTGTGCTATTTTTGATCACATTTATTATTCGAAACACATGATTCATCTCATCTGATTTTAAATACCAATAATATGAAGTCACTGCATTAGTTTCAAATCCCATTTTCCCCTCCACCATGGAGAAATCCTCCTTCCTCTCGTCTCCGCCAGTTATCCTGACTCACACAGCTGTTGCTCTTCATGTTGTGTTACTGGGCGAGATGCTGAGAGCTGGTTCATGCTGGTGTTTACTGGTGTGGTGTTAACGTCTGGGGGGCGGTGAGTCAGCAGTGAGGGGCCAGCTCTGCTGAACCAGAGCTCGGGGATTTTTCTGGCACGACTGTTGAGATGTCAATCATCAGGCGTCAACCTATCAAGGAGCTTGTGCCTGGGAGGCTGACGGGAAGCAGAGGCGGCAAAGACTCGTCGGCACTGTCTGCCAGAGATCCACAGGGAGGCAGGGATTGGCTTGTCCTTCGCTATGACACAGGTTGATTCGAATGTCAGGAAGGCCGACATTAAACAGCATCATTTTTGAGATTATGAGTTTAAGGCATTGAAAACTAGCTCTGGGATCATTTCAATTTGGACATACAGACTCTGTTATTGATCAAATTGAAACAAGAATTGCATTTATTCAACAGATGCATTACAAATACAAATAATAGTTAGTTGCAGCTATACACACACACTTAATGTTTTTTTGGTGTTTCTGGCTCATTCATGCAGATTCCTGACTTTTAACTTTATTTTTAAGGTCTTTATTGTAAGAAAATAGGTCCAATAACCAAATGCTGCTTTCTATTTAGCACAAGTATGCTCTTTTGTATTGTCTTAAACCCATGTTTATAATCACTACATTGCAAAAGGTTAGAGACTCTTTTTGCAGAATGTTATCATATATTTACATATAAAGAAATCGGCTATTTATATTTATTCAAATTCACACTCATTCAGACTCACAGAAATATGTTCTTCTGTGAAGGTTTTTTTCTATGTGTTGACGTCTCTCTTCTTTTTATTTCTTCCTCTCCTTAAGGAAAACCAGAAGGTCCTGCTAATGTTCCATCAGCTGAGCTTCTAGCTGTTACCCCACCAGGTGGTCCTCGCTTCAACATCATGCTGCACCTTACCCTGCTCCTCCATCTCCTGGTCCTCCCTCTCTGCTTTGCAGGTCAGTAGCACGTTCAGCTGAAAGGGAATGGCTACATTTATTTATAATGTATTAACTGAGAGACTGAGTCACTGCCTTTCCGTGAAAGCAACACATCTATTTACACTCAGCCCTTTCAATTTAAAAATCATGTTATTTGTGTATCGCTAATGAATGTTTGTATGACCCTGTGAGACATTTAATTTCTCAGCTTAGAGCCACAATAAAAAAACAACTGTTAAATGTAAAAAAAGTTAATCAAAACAAATGGTAAGAAGAAAAAGAAAAGAGGTCCAATAACCAATTGTATGTTGTTATTTGTTCAGCAGTATGAGCAATCTGCTTTCCCTTTCAAACATTTCTGGAAAGCAGCCCTCAAAAAACATTTTGCTACACTCTAAAAACAAATGCCTTGGCTCAACAAAGAAAATCAAGGCAACAGTTTGCATCGATGTTTATTGAGTTAAGACAACTTCTAAAGAAATTGGCTTAAAGCAACAAAGTTATTTGAGTTAGGGGAGAAGGCTTTTCCTCTACAGTCAGAGGTGTTTTTAATTACCACTTACTTAATAATTGGTAGCATAAACAAAAGTTTTGAAGTTGATTACTCAAAAGATCAAGTTGTTCCAACTAGTTTTACCACATGATTCAAAAGGAATTTTAAGTTGTATGTATTTAATTACTCTCATTGTGAACACACGTTTTTAAGTTGACAACCATTTATAAATGAAGTTGCTCCAAATATATTGTATTCAATAGTTTATTTTCTTAGCTTTTTCATGTTTTTGCCTTTAAAGAAAGACATTAATTGATTCCACAACAAAAATATTAGGCAATTCACTTTTTATTTTGAACTGCAGTTGTTTATTTCAACACATGATGTTTCAATCAGGAGAGAATTCATTTAGTTTGACCATTTATTGACACATGCCATAAGATAAGGTGCATGAACACCTGAAATCACAGCTGACTGCAGGAGAGAGGAGAACCATGTTATAGTTTGGCTGATTGGTGATTGGCTGCTGGAGAAGGAGGTGAAATGTAATAGGTTAAAGAGAACGCCTGTGATGAGCTGATTATATGCAGCTGTGGAGTGAATGTATACACACCCAGTCTTCCTGAAAGAGCTTCATTTAAATCTTGAGAAAAAAGATAAATAACACAAATTGAAATGGCCCCACACATAATAAATAAACACATTAGCCATATAACCATGGGAAATGAGCACACAGCAATTTGCCTATACATTGCAACTACAAGGCTATCTACTGTATTTGAATGACAAAAGATGACACTCACCTTAAAATGTCCTTTGTATATTTCTATTTGTCTTAACTGTGGGAACTTGTCCAGGCATGTTAAGTGGGAGTGGACTTGAAATCCTTAACTCAAGGTGTGGAACAATTAAGTTATCAAGCCAATTGCATTACTTACTACAACTTGAATTTTGTTTTTAGTCAATTAACGCAGAAATCAGAGTTCAAATGACACACAATATTAAGTTGATGTAATTACCAACATTATTACGTCAACACAACTTATAAATTCATGTTTGCAACTTAAAATGTTTCTCGTAATCAATTAACTCACATTTTTATCTTGCAACCATGCATTTAATTAAGTGGAGGTGAAAGGTCGCCTGAATTCGTTTTTAGAGTGTAGTTTAGCTTGATTCTTATTCTCACGTGTCCTTCATCTTTCAGGTATCACTCTCAAATCCATTTGTTAAAAATATATTTGCTCCTAACAAACTATTAATGCAATGAGTCTCATGAACTCATATAGCAACTACAGAAACAGACCTTAACTTTGACTATTGGCTCCAACTACCAAGCATTACAAAAATCAACCAGGTGGATAGGCAAGTTATGAAAGCACACATCAAAAGTGGACTCTCAGGATGGAAGATGCAACAAAAGAAAAAGTGCTAACCGCCAGCTTTAAACAATAACATATATTGAGGCTGGCAGGGATGGACATTTTATTCAGATCGAGATACGCTTAAGATATGATACACATGCTTAGGCCAACTATACAAAGAATCACACCTTTTAGGAAGAAGCTACGGTATGAACATCTGATGGGTCAGGCTGTACGATGTGTGCCTCTCAGGGTCTGTTTGCAGAATTCCTTTCTTTGTGATGCTGCTGTGCAATCAGCCGTGTTGGAAACAAACAACGTTGTCAGAAAACAGCTGGCCTGAAAATGAGCTACAACCCCCTCTGTGTTCTCATACCTTGGGCTATACTCGTTTCAGATTTGATTTCACATGAACTGAAAGAAGGGGAAGCTTGGATTGGGAATTCTTCAGGTTCCCACCACATCTTTCTCAAACAGACTTTGAGGAGATTTATTTGTGCTTGTTTTCCCTACGCGGGGAGCCCATCAAAGCTTTTGGCAGAACTACAACTAAAGCTTAGAATACCCTGTTGAAAATGTACAAAATGTATTAAATGAATTCACAAGAAAACACATAAAAACACCACATTGTTCCTTGGTACACATACTGTACACAGTAGAGTTCACCTCTATCTAAACAGATAGCAACCAACAGACGCTGGTTGTTAACCTGGGGAGAGAACATTGGCCTAACATTTCTGTTTAGCCCCAACAAGAATAAGGTTTGATGGTTAATGTGACATGCTATGACAGCAAAACAAAAGTCTAGCACACACTATCCTTAAACTAAAGTGTAAAGTATTTTCTCTAGCTCAGCTGAACCATTGTGGGGTTTAAAACATACAGAATAAGAATACATTATTGAACAGGAGTATTGTTCAAGTTAGTATGATCTATTATCCCTTTTCTTATTGTACATGGTTGAACTTTGGTTTGTAGCATCAGTGCGTATTTAAACCTACAATCATTCAAGCCAAACCCTTGAGTTTTCCATTTTATTGTGAAGGGCAGGATGTGGTGGATTGTACAGAGGTGGCCCTCAGCCAAAGATAATCTATCAACGCAGGGTTTTCAGAAATTCATCACACCCTCAGCAGCGAAAAGGAATTCTATTATGGGCCTTTCCTCTCTGAAGAAAGTCTCATGATGATTGGTTCTGATCACTTTTTCTTGTTGTATCACATGAGAAATACGAAAAGATACCTACAGTTTAGGTACACAGGAAGTACTTCAAGTAGAAACATCAGCAGTGTCATGGTCTGATATGTTGACATGATTTCCTTTAACTGTTACAGATGCATCAACGCATGGGGAGTTACCTGACTTTTATAGAGGTAAGACTAATTCTAATTCTCAATGATAATGTTTCAATGCTATAAAAAAACCTTCCTGAAGTGTTAAAAAACATTCCAATAATGATGAAAATAGATGCTTCTTGGTTTTTGCCAGTGTTGCGTTATGACACATTCATTAATAACACACACACGCATACACGCACTTTCGCAAACATTTGGTATTTATTACCATTTCACTCTGCTAAATGTTTGTACAGTACATTGAGCATACCAGCACAAACAGTCTCACAGAGGAACTCAACCGCATTCTCTATTCAACGAGATACATTCTAATGGAAATGCAATTTTGAGATTTCTTCCTACATTCATGCATTTCATACATTTTTTTTAAATGTCCCATGACATGGCCATTTCTACTGATCATAATTCCATTGTTGAGGTAAACTAAAATACATTTATATTGTGCAATTTTCCAAAATCACATTGGTTTCTCATACAGCATCTCTGTATAGTATGTGTATTCACTCTGTCCTAAACGGCTTGTTGGAGCTCCTGCCCCCCCCTCTCCCTATGAGCCCAGTGGCCGTCTGCGAGACAGCGAGACACAGCGACACCCAGCCTGAAACACACACACACCCGCAGCCTGGCTGGGAGTTTGTGTGTGTGCCCAGGCTGAGTTCCGCGGTGTCTCGCTGTCTCGCCGACCCCACACCAGTGAGCCAGCTCACAGTGTCCCGCTCCTCGCAGCAGCGAGCCTTGCAGCGTCCCGCCGAGTGTGTGTGTGTGTGTGTGTGTGTGTGTGAGGAAGTCCGCGGATTGGTCCAAACGTAACGGCTCCGCGGATATAACGTTACGTCACTATATCCGAAATACGTCACTATACCCAAGAAGTAAACAGTGGAAAAAAAGAAATCTCCAACGAGGCGTTCTGGGGCAGCATAGACAGGTATTTTCTGTGTTAGAGTTTTACTCGCTACAGCAGGGCTTCTCAAACTGCGGATCAAGGTCCGGATCCGGACCGAACTGCAAATCAATCCGGACCGAACCCTGTGTCCCATTATAAAAAATAAAAAAAGTTCTGATTCTGATGTAAATTAAAGTGGACCTATTATGCTATATTGGAAAAATATATTGTAGGGCCATACCTATACAAAACATGTCTGTGAAGTTTTTTGCTTAAGATACCAAACAGTTCACCCGTTGTAGCCATGCCTCATACTGCTCATACCCCTCTTTTCCAGCCCTGTTAGAGAAACGCGGATTTTGGGTCCTTAACTTGAAAAAAAAAAAGAGGAGGCGGATCTAATGTCTGTTTTTAAAAGATTTGGGTTCGGAGGAAAAGAGAGAGGGTTTTATTTTCTGACGCTGCGTGAGTTCCCCGACGCACCGGGACTTTACTGGCATTGATCCGGACCATTGACTTTGTATAAAATTCACAAGTGGACCTTTAACAAAAAAGTTTGAGTACCCCTGCGCTACAGGGTGTACTTTGAGGGTTTGAGACTCTGCAGACCGTTTACATGCATAAAAACCTACATAACACACACACACAAGTGGACGGGTAATAACCAGAAAAGCATGACATGGGACCTTTAAATAAAATTCACTAATGTGCATCCAAAGTTTTCATGTATGCTACAAAAATGATACAATTTAATTTCAGTGGTGATAAGGTTTTAAGTTCAAGGCTGAGCACAAGGTTACAGAGATGTTTTAAACCAGAAAGGTCACAGGGTTGTATTTTTATGAACTTCTATGTGTTCTGATAAAGTCCCCTTGAGGATAGCGAGCTGATTATAATTAGAACTTACGATTAAATACCTGAAACGTATTAAAAAATGGCTTACTCCTTTTTGATTTATAGTCTTCAAATCAGATACAAACATGCTGCGTCTGTTGACTGTCAGGCTGGTGACGTCTGGCCTTGGTCTTCAGAACAGGAATCAGGCTTTGATTCATGGAGTCTGCATGGCATTATATTTGAAAGCCCTGCGACTTGTGATTGCTTAATGCATTATTCTCTCAAAACAACTCTTGCACAAGGGATGTGACTGGCAAGGTGTTTTGAATTACATTATATGTTAAGCAAGAAACACTCAGCATTGACATTTACTTAGAAGTAAGATAGTGGATGCCAACAGAGGGTTTTGATTTGTATAAAAGGACAAATACGATTCACATGTGAAGTCTCGGTTTGTTAATAACAACCCTTCCAGTTCCGTTTGAAAACTAGAGAAGCACTAAAGATACAGTATTAAGCAATAATAAGCGAGAATATTGCATCACCTCTTCTTTAATTAAACTCACTATTCAAGCTTTTGTCGTGTTTTACTCTCATTTACTATTCAATGAAAAATAAATAAAAGAAGTATGTCAGATCCAAAAGGGCTTTGGGTGCAGCTTTGCCCGTCTCCTGCCCGCTGCGGCCCCGAGGCAGTAACACTACAATCTGCCTGTCTGCCTGCGTTAGGCGACAAGAAGTGACATATGGCTCCCTTTCTGAGGGTCCACAATAGACCAGGACTAATGACATTCTGTCTAGAGGTCACGGTTCCTCGAAATGCTGCTATTTCTGGATTTCTCCTACTTACAGATGAACATTAATCCTAATGGAGATGGTTACAGTTCAAGACATTGCACTGCAGTGGGCAGAATAATCCAGGATGATCATTAGAGCTGGAAACTGTGTTAGAGCTGCCATGCCTCATTGTGGGCTCATATTGGTATGATGGATGACACAGAAAATGGATAATAGATAGCGGTGTGAGTCATTAAAGCACCCAATCATGCTGTAGATGTAAAAATATCATTTTTATATAAATGTCATTATTTGTTCTAAACATAATGTATCACTTTAGATATTTAAAAACCAAATCCACATTTTTTAGATGTTAAGGTATTAGGGGAAAAAAGTAAGACACTTTTTTGTTCTCTTGCCAATACTTATTTCAATTTCCATTTATGCTTCTATTCATGTATGCTAAATATGCAGCAGCTACAGCCAGCAAGAATGGAATAGAATATATCAGTATTGTCATCAAACAAAGTACAACGGAAAGTCTTTGGCAACTCTCACTGCAGTAAAAAATAGACACAAATAAAGAAATAAATAAGAGTGGTAAAAGCAGAGGTAGTAGCGATGACAGTGCAACGAGATAAAATGCAATGTCAATGTGCATATTTACACTTACAGTCTAAAAACGTTAAATGTACAGAACTGTATACATGTAGTGTATTTCTGTGTGTTCATAAAGGGTTATAGTCAGGGCTGCACATAACTGGTGCGCAGGTGCGCATGCGCGCCTCCGCCAAAAAAAGAGCACCGGGTCATTTGAAACAAAGCGCATTTGCGTACCAACATTGAGAGGGAGAGAGATAAGAGAAAAGAGAAAATAGAAAATAGAGGAGAGATGAGAGAGAGAAGAGAGAGAGAAATATATTTGCGAGTTGGATATGAACTCAGGGCCGGCCCGTAGCGCTGGCTAGATGTTCGCCTAGGGCGCCAGATCTGGGGAGGCGCTGCGCTGGCAGTTCTGGGAGGGAAAAAAACATTTTGACCGTTAGGGCTCATCCTAATTTTCGGCCTTGATGTAACAATATTCATAATTAAGTAAATGTAACACCCTTTTCACCCCGGTTACACCTTTCATTTGCCCTGTACGATGGGCGCTGTAAGTGATGAAAATGGGGGATGTTGGCTTATCTGGCGCCCGCAGCTCACAGCCAAAATGCGAGTGAGCGAGGGAGAGAGGGAGGGTGCACCGGTACCAGCGCTGTTGTTATTATAATCTGGTGCCGTGCTAGCTGCTCTAACGGATATAAGAAGAAGATGTTTCTACAATAATGTGGAGGGAGAGTCCTCTCCAGTCAGACTGAGAGGCTGATAAGTTAACTACAGCTCAGTGAGGTAAAGGACTCTTAGTCTAAGTTCAAACGGTTTGGTCACAATTTATGTACATATTTCCAAGGCACTCCTTTATAATTATTGGGATAAACAGGTTTTAAATCATTCCAATGCATACTATAGGACAGTAACCAAAAATATCCTTTAAAACTGGAGATATAAAAAATAAAAATAAAATAAATAAATGTTAAGGTAAAATAAGATATGAATGAACAACACAAATAAAATAAGTTACATTAATTTGTTATTGGCTATGGTAGGTTATTGGTTATGTTCACATACTTATTTGATTACATCCACTTGTCTAAGATGATAACAGAGACTTTCGACCCAAACCCAGTTGTTGACTTGTGGATGCAAGCATCTAATAATCGCAGACTCAACCAGAGAGAAAGTAGTAGGCCTACATCATCAGCTACCATGTCTGACAGAGAGGAAGACAGTGAGGAGAACAGTCAGGAGGGTATAGTGATGACAGCTTGTAGGATTACTGGTCGTGCTAATGTTGTCTTGTGTTCACCTCTGCATGTGTGTTCTGTGTTCACCTCTGTGTGTTCAGTGCCGTGTGTCTGGCAAATAAAGTCAAGACCCCTCAAAAGTTACGGTTTATTTCATTTTAAGGATGAGCACCAAGCAACATCTCCAGGTGCTCCTTTGAGAACCAGGGCAAAAAAGTTATGTGCACCCCTGGTTATAGTAACCAAAGGATGCAAGTAAAATAGCCATACATATTTATAAATAGTAGTGGTTGCAGTCTTTGAGGGGCGGAGGTGTGTTTATGAATGTTCACAGTTGTTTAACCCATTAGCTTAGCATTAAGACCGGTGAGCAGGATAATAACTCGCCTGTTCTAAATGTAACAACATCAGCAAAACAAGCATTTACACTAGAGAGCAATAAGTACCATGTTATATCATGTTTGTTTTATCTGTTTAGCAACCAAAGTGTGTAAACGACAAGTTGAGGTTTTACAGGGGGATATGCAGCACTCGCACATTTCCTGCGAGGTTGCTGGGCAACCAGCAGAGACTGCAGGAAGTCGCTGTGCCCAGCCAAGAAAAGGTCCAGAAATAGTCCATATCGATCTTTTCATCTAACACCCTGCGAGAAACTAAATTACGTTTTCCCAAAATGTCTTTAAGTTCGGCAGAAGGAGCTGAATTAAGTCTTATTTTCAAAGGTGCTTTCAAAAATATAAATCTCTCCATTTCCCAAAACGACTGTGTCGATCTTAATTGTTAAAATAATATATTCAGAAATGTTTTAATGTCAGAATCTTCATACGAACGGTACTTTACCACGTGTGTTATTCTTTGGGAGAACGTTAAAGTAGAGGAAGATTGTTGGCTCGGGGTACATTGGAAAATAGGAACGCTTGCTAATTAGTTTTTTTGGGAAAATGATGTGATGCAGGTTGAATTGTTGATGGTTTCACTAACAAAATGACTCATTCTTGGCAGTCTCTCATTCGTTTTTTTTCTTGCATTCAATCTCTCTTCTTTGCCGTGGAGCTGTGTGCCTGTAGGAGTGTCACCTCCTGCACATGTTGACATTACCTCCACTTGTCTGTAGAAATAACACAGCGTGATGCAAACTGTGCAAAATGCTTTTGATGCTGCACACGTCAGTTGGATACACTTTTTAAGGTCACTCGCCACTAATAAATGTGAGAAAAATGCTGCTCAGGCTTTATCATTTTGAACGCTTTGTCAATCTTGGACAAAGATGAAGGTGTAGACATACGAGGAGGCAGAGTCGACTCCACACTCCTCGAAGGTCAGAGCATTGTGGAGGCGGACCTCCAGCTGGGACACTCTGCAGACTCCATAGTTTCTTACAAGTGAACTGCTTATCATTCAGCCCGTATCTATGATAATGCCCATCTGATCATTCTGTGACAAACGGGCCCTGCAGGCTTAAAAGATGGCTGTACAAAGTTTTCTAGTTTCCACAAAAGTGTCAAAAGAGAATCCCTTCAGTTTTTCCCCCCCCGCCATATGGTCAGTTCTTTTCACTCCGATTCCTCACTCATGAGTACACCACTCATCTCAATTTTGAAGCATGATATTGTTTAGCATGTGGGTGATTTGGTTTGACTTCCTGCCCTGTAGTGTATTCCAGTTTACAACAGGCAATCAACTTTCCAAAAATAAGTATTTTTGGAAAGTTTAACAGTGCTGGTTGTTTGTTTTTTTAAATGTGAGGGTGTCAAACTCAAGGCCCGGGGGCCAAATCCGGCCCGCGACTTCATTTCATGTGGCCCCACAAGAGCTTGCAAAGAATATAATATGTTTGTTATACGGTTACATGGCGATTTACAGAAGCACGTTGCCCATGGAGCACAATGCATCTCAAATTAGACTTTTTTCTTTTAAATATGCCTTTTTTCCAAGAATTTGCCCTTTTCTCAGAAGTGACTTTTTTTTCAAAATGTCACTTTTTTAAATGTTGCTTTTATTTTAAAATCATTTTGTAACATTCTCACTGAAGAGACTTGCAATTATTTGCCCTAGACTTCTGCTTTCAGACCGAGTTAATTATGAAGTTATTACCCTATCCGATAATAATCCAATGCAGAGGCAATGATGTAATATAATACATTATTTTATATATATTAAATATTTATATATGTATTTTTATATAGTCTTAAAGTTACAACCGGCCCTTTGAGTGCAACCATAATGTGAATGTGGCCCGTGATGAAATTGAGTTTGACACCCCTGATGTACATGATATTAAACTGTATATATTTGGGTTCTGAACTCTTGGTCTGACAAAACAAGACATTTGAATGAGGCATTTTTCAAAACTTAATTGAAAAAAACGAAGCAAATTGGTCAATAGATGTATCGATAATATAAATAATTGCTAGCTGCAGCTCAATTGTAAATATATAGAGTAAATAAGCTGAACATCTGATGGACAGCCAAGATGTGGATTATTCTGCATGAGAGGTAGTCTGTGAAGTTAAATACTGTTTAGTGATCATCAATTACGGTATTAGATGGTTTTTCACATTCATTATTGTTGTGACTTTGGAAAACAGCTGTATTCAAAGTCACCCTCTCAAATGCTCTGTTCTGTCGCAGCCATCATGTTGGAGAATATTTAGTTTGACAGCGGTTGTGATTGCACAGCTGGCTCCACACCGAGCGCTCACTCACTGACACTCACTGCAGGATAGCATGGAAATACGATTTGGGCTGGCAGTGAAGCAGAGTAATTATTTATTCTACATATCAAATTTAAAAAGTAGATTTCTACCCTAGGGAGAAATTAGTCAGCCACCACGCTTCATTATGTGACTCAAGGGCTTGTGGGTAATTATTGCTACACCATGCTTTGGGTGCCTCCAGGACACAATATGTTATCTGTCCCACTTGGACACCATTGGTCATGCAAACAAACCATGCAGCAGATGTAAGAGAAACACACAGCTGTAAGTAAAGTTAAATTCATCAGAGGGAGAAGTTCCTCTGAGATTTGGCTCAATTATGTGATTATTCAAATGTGAAAATAAAAACAATTCTCAATAAAAAAAACATGTTTCAATAAGGGAAGTGCAACATATGAACCAGCAGAAAGTGTTGACAAAGATGAAATAAAGTAACAAATAGGACACAGTGCAGTTGTTTTAGGATCACCTGTATATTAAAGTTACAATTAATGTTCATGCACCTATTTTAGATGATCCCTTAAGCTTAAAGGAAGATTGATTTGTCATTAGAACTATATTAGATTCGATTGACTTGATTGGTCCCAATTTGGGACATTCTTTCGTCACAGCAGCATGTACTGTAAACAAGGCATGGCACGTAATTTGAAAGTCAAATAAAGTAGAAAATAAACAAACACATCTCCAATTTAGAAAACACAAACAAATATAAAAATATTGATTTAAAAAACTGATGCTGGGGAAGATAAATGAACAGACTTTAACATTTAAAATGCAAACAAGTCTAAACGTACAAGCTCTTCTGTGTTTTATAATGAGATCCATTCAGAGGAAAATGACTCCCAGACTCTGACTTTCTTCATTGTGGGTTTTTGAATGTCTTCCCCCATTTGTATGGATGTGGTCTTCCGTGAGAGTAAGTTCTGTTTTTATCTGTAAGTATGTGTTTGTTTTTTATGTGCGCGGCTGAGCGTAAATAATTACTCGCTTGTTAAACAGGGCGATTCAGGGCATCCAAAGTCTACTTATTTTCAAAGAAGAGACAGTGAAAGTGTTTTATGCAGGGGAAACAGAGAACCCAAGAGACACTTGGAAAAAAAGAGGGATTGAAATAGGAATATGGCTTTGGAGGTTTGGAAAGAGTTTGCTTCTCACACAAAGTATTCTCACGGCTAATGTGAATTGTATAGTTTTGTTGGTAGATACATCAGGATATCTTTTATCAATTATATTTGGTCATAATCCAGTGTTGGTCCAAATGAACCTTATAATGGTACTACACAAAATGTTCCCCAAAGTTACTGCAATTAGACGGGAAGCCATGGCTCAGGAAGTAGAGCGGATCATCCAACAGTTGAAAATGAGTTGGTTTCTGCAGTCCGCTTCCCGAAGTTTCCTCGGAAAGCCATATTGCTCCTTTAGTCACAGACATCAGTGTTTGTGACTGATCCTGATGAAGCTTGGTCATTAGTGTATGCATGTGTGTGTTCATGAGTAAATGTTAACATGTAGTGTTTAAGTGCTTAAAGTGGTCGATATAGGTGCGATAGAAATGCAAGTCCATTTACCACTTACCATTCATCCTGAGGGGGATATAAATGTCTGTAGTCATTTCCGGAAAAACTATTTAACTTTCACTTAAAAAAACAGACATGTGAAAACAAAGTAATAAGTGTTCATCCCTTTGGCATCTGAATGTCTATACAGAAAGTTAATGTAATGCGTGGAAGTTGTTATTTCACAAAAAAAAAGGCCAACCTCATAGAGAAGCTGTGGGGGTCCATGAGTGTATAAACAGAATCATTGCAATCCATCCAATAATGTTTCGATATGTCAGTCTTGCCTGAAGTGGTGGTCTGACTGACTGACTTTCCCATCCCTGGAGCCATGTTGCTAGCAAGTAGCATTGCTAACTAGAGAGTTAAGAGTCTTTTAAAATGGAAGTATTTATAGAAGGAAATCCAGGAAAGGGAAATCGTGAGGAGCAGTGGGTTGACAGTGGGATATACTGTAGTTTAGAGAGATGAAGTGAGGACACAGGGAAGCCAGAGAGAGTTAGATATGAAAGTGAATTGAGGCAGAGTGAATGTGAGAGGCCTGTGTGTGTCTCCAGGCCGTGGGCCTTATGTGGCCTGCTTCAACCCTCCCCTTCACCATCTGTCACCACCAGCATTACAGGGAGAGGATCGGCACCAGCGCTCATTCCTCTGCGTTTTACTCCTACTGCTATTCCAGCACTGCACCAGCGCCTCATTGGCTCCCCCCGTCCAGCCCATTCCACATTTATATTTCATATTTACATGTAAAGCATTTATCTTACACTCGCGCAGAGCAATTTAACTGCAACATTGGAACAGGGCCACTATATTCCCTTAGCTGTACCCATCCTTGATTCTTCCAATTGCATTTTTTTCCCTTCAATTCCTTTTTCTTCCTCTCTTGTTCCAAGAACACAGTTTCCCAGTTCATTTGCGTTCCGTCGGCCCCACAATGCCCCATTAATAGTATGTTTAATTCTCTCTCAGCCAGCAGTTATTCAGAATCATTGGGATTTGCGTCGGGCACTCACACACACGGTTAGCTGCTGGAGTGTGTGAGTGGGAGTGTATCCTGTCTCCTAACATCTTAATTGCTCCCTCCTGGTTGGCCGTCCTGGTGCGATGAGGGTGCAGCTAACTTGTGTGGCTACGAATCTGTCTTCGTTCTGGTTAGGATTATACCATTTGAATTCCTTTTGCTTCCCTACAGCTGAGACTGATAAATATGCACTCATGCATTTTCCACTTTCACTATTATTGCTTTATTTTTCTACACACATAGTTTCCTGTTTTTTGTGGCATTAAATTGAAGTGAAAATGCATCTTTTGTTCGAGTTTCTAAAGGTTGCTCCCTGTCAGTTAATATGACATTTCCAAAGGTAGTGAAAGCACCAATTCAGGCCTGGAAAGAAGGCTGGAATAGAAGCAGGATATTACTGTCTGAAAGAGCGAGCTTCTCCCCATTGAGGTGTCAGCTGCGCTCTCTCAGAACTCCGAGACGCAGGGGAATAACAACACACACGTGCACACACACACACACACACGTCTATACACGCCTCACATTTGTAATGCTGCAGTCACCTACACACACTCTTGATCTGAGAGAATAATCAGTGTTTGGGAACATTTCACCTCATTGCTTATTCATAGCCTGGCATTGTGTTTATGTCTTATTCATGCCTCTGCTCCCGATGTCTGTCTGTTCTAATGAGTAATTGGGGCTAATTGTACGTGTGTGTTGATGGTGTAAAAGGCAGATTGAACCAAGAAAGGCATTTTCCTCAAGGAGACTTTTCTCCCAGGATTCGCCTGTGCACATCTGCTTCACAACACTGAGGATGACGCACACGGTATGAAAGGCGTTTGGATTATGCCAAGTCAAGATAGCATTTCCAGTTCCAAAAATTGTATTGGCTTGTAACAATATAATTTCCATTGGCAAGAGATGAATGTGTCACTCTGGTTTGGCACCTGAGTGAGCACATCACTGTCATAATTAGTGTGGTGTTGTGATTTTGAATAAAACTCAGCAGCACAAATCACAGATAGGATTAGCTACAGCCAGGATTCCTCTGAAACCAGCCACTGAGCAATAGAAGTGTGTGAAAACATATCAAAAGGCAGGTCCTCACAGGGACAATCTCACAGTCTAGTCGATGTGTGTTTTTCCTCTTACATTTGAACCTGGCTGTCTTGTGTTTGATGGAGCTGTCCCAGAACTGCCAGACAGACACTGAGTTCTAACACTTTGATATTTCCCGTTTGTAAGCTCCGCTTGTTGATTTACCCTGGTTTTGTTTGTTTGTTGTCACCAGATGAAGCCACAGGTTACGGGCCAGTGTTTGAGGAGCAGCCGGTGGAAACCATCTACCCGGAGGAGTCGCCCGAGGCAAAAATCACCATGAGCTGCCGGGCCCGGGCCAACCCACCTGCCACATACAAGTAACATATGTTCCCCAAAAAGCCGGTGTCATTACTGCCCGCTGTGCTTTCTGTGTGCCTCCCATCGCTTGCCATCTCTCAGGCTGAATTCAGACTGTGTTATGATCTGCCCTTTAAATGGCAAGGTCCCTACGATGTTGATGTTAACCTCTATGCACCACCGAGGTGCATCATGTGCGTGTGTGCATCCCGCAGTGTTTGTGACAGATTTTCCCACATAATAGTGTTGCTGTCAAACAATCTGCTCAACTCAATTTGTCTGCAGCATACTAACGAAAATGGAATATAACAAGAAATATTACGCGCCGGGAAAAAATGAATAACAAATATGATGTTGTTCCTGCAACAGCACTGCCATGGTGTCTCATACTGCAGCTCGAAATTTAAATTGTTTCGCATGATCTATTTCAATTTAGATGTAAATGATATTATTTGGCATCCTCCAAATCGGTCTCACTGTCAGAGAGCCCAGAATTAGATGTCAGAGGGGACGGAATAAGCTTTGACCACAGCTGGTATTAAGAGGGTTCATCTACAGTACAGTCAGTTATGCTTTTCAGAACTATTTGATATTTGTAAAATACAATATGCACATGTCTATTGCAAGAAGGGGCTACTATAATGCAGATATTGCCACACCATAAGGGGCCATATAGTAATAATGTACCACCATATAGAATGATATGAAACACCTGAACTTTTTTAAGAAAATCCATTCATCCAAACATTCATCTGCTTGGATTTTGCTAATTATTTATCTATTATATCATTCCATTTACTTGTATATAGACTCTTCTTGCACTATTTCTATTTCTATATTTACTTTATTTGTTCTATGTCCTATATATATGTTGCACTGTTGGAGGAGCAGTTGCCATATCTACACTGTAGCTTATGTGCAAATGACAATAAACTTGAAACTTGAATATACTCCTTTACACAGCTTTTACAATGCTTTGCTGTAGTGACACTAATTGTTCTCCTTGCAGGTGGATGCTGGAAGGCAGGGACATTGACATGAAAGCACAAAGCAGTCACTACAGATTAGTAGGAGGCAACCTAGTCATCAGCAATCCCATAAAAACCGAACATGTAGGAGAGTACTTGTGTTTGGCTAGCAACCTGCACGGCACGATCATCAGCCGAAAAGCCTCAGTCCAGTTCGGATGTAAGTAGCCCAGATCCTAACTCCCATACTGCAATGATGTACAGCACCATGCAGATTTAACAGAGCTACCCTGGAGCTGTACTTTCATGCATATTAAGGGCTATGAAATGGCAAGGGCAGCTGGGACAAATGATAAGTGGTGTAGAAAGAGCCATTTGTGATTGGTCTTACTTCATGATTCCAGTGTGACTAATGTACTTTATTTTACCGTCAACTACAGCTCAATTCATAAGCTGTTGTTGAACTTTATGTTACCTTAAAACCTTTAGTGTCAGTTGTTTAGATATTACTGTAAAGTATACATGAACAGAGGTGAGAGAAGTACTCAGATCTTGTACATAAGTCAAAGTAGAAGTATCAAAGTCCAGATATACTCTGTTACAAGTAATTGTCCTGCATTCAAAATGTTACTCAAGTAAAAGTACAAAATGATTAGCATTAAAATATACTTAAAGTACCAAAAGTAAAGATACTCATTATGCGAATTATTCCATTACAGAATAATATATGATATGTTTTAATTATAAATATTGATGCATTTATGTGTCATCACAGCTGGTAAAGGTGCAGCTAGTTTTATATGATGCAGGGTAGCTTGTGAAATGTACTCTAGGTGTAACTAGTGTTATTTAAGTCTTATATAAGTGTTTTTATATTTCAGATTATTAATCCAAATGTGCAAATTAACTAAAGATATTAAATCAATGTAGTGGAATAAAAGTACAATATTTAGCTCCGAATTGTAGTGGCGGTTGTAGAGTAGGAAAAAATGGAAATACTCAAGTAAAGTACAAGTCCCTCAAAATTGTACTGAAGTACAGTACTTGAGTAAATGTACTTAGTTACATTACACCACTACACATGAATGTATGGCTATAGGTTCTGAGTAGCTCTTGAATCAGAAACGTCCTCAGAGTTGATTTTTGTCTCTGCGTTCCTCAGACCTGGATCTGTTCTCGTCGGAGGAGAGGGAGTCGGTGCACGTCAAAGAGGGGCAGGGGGCCGTGTTGCTCTGCGCCCCCCCACCACATTATCCAGGTACAGTGAAGGCTGAGTGTGCTTCTGCTGGAGTGTTCAACCTCCATCATTATGTAGCATCTGATTGATTGGAGTGGGCGTATAGAACAGTAGCACAGTATTTAGCGCTGTGCCCTGTTTTGATTTCTGGTTCCTTCTGTGTGGATTTATAACGGTCCGTGCTTGATTGTGTGGGCTCCTTCCTTCGTGCTGTTGCTTTCCAGCCAGGAGAAACATTTCCAGGAGGATTGTACATTTACAGTATATTTAAATGAAAAAAAATGCTGTAGAAGTCGTTAGAAATACTTTACTTTGGGCTCTTTTCTGTATCCACATGGGGGATTTCCTGACACAGAGGAACTGATTATATCAAATAAACCAAATATATTTTGTCCCTTATCAGCTTGGGATTGAATTGCCCTTCCTAATGTCCTCTGAGGTACACAAATAATGACATCACTGACTCTGTCACTGCCTCATTATGAGTTTCAAGCTTTTATCTCAGTTAGCAGTCATCCCCATGCTGGGTTTACTGCTCCCTAATGCATCTAAAAGGAGAAAATACAAATGTTTTCATCGGTCTCATATCCAGTTTAAGCTAGTATCATTACAAGGGTTTTAATTTGTTTTCCCTTCCTATACTTAGCCCACAAAACTGCACACACATTTTCCATATTCATGCTTATGCAAATTGCAAACACAACAGTCTGAAAGCATTGTTAATTCTCTCTCCACAGCATCAGCATTACCTCCACAAGCCCAATGTTCTCAGTATTCTTCTGTTATGCCTCTCTGCTAAAATTATTAAAAGATTTCACCTGAAAGGTCAATAGATGCTGGAATAATAAATTCCCCTCAGCACTAAAGAATTGTGCTATTTTTATTTAGCATGTATTCATATTATCCAAAGCGAGCCAGCTTCGTCACCAATCCCCTCGGCTCTTTCTAAAGGTTTTGCATGTGTGTCTGGAGTCTTGATTGACGGGTGCCGTTTTGTCTCTTTCTGTGCAGCCGAGCTGTCGTTCCGATGGATCCTCAATGAATTCCCCACCTTCATCCCGCTGGACAAGAGGCGTTTTGTCTCCCAGATAACGGGTAACCTCTATATCTCCAAGGTGGACTCCTCCGACAGCGGCAACTACTCCTGCATCGCCTCCAGCCAGTCCATTTCCAAAAGCGTTTTCTCCAACTACATCCCACTCGTACCTCTGGCTGAACGTTAGTACCTCACTTCCTACTATCCATTGTTTTTCCAATTGATTATCTCAGATTTTTGATTACATTAAAGCTGTTTGAGATGTTTTATTACTTCAGTTATAAAACCAGTGATTACATCTGGGTTTTATTGTCCTGTACAAGATTGATCTCAGTGTGATACTTAGGCCATAATAACATTTGCAATGCAATACACTCAATGCCTCTCATTCCAGTAATGCAATCCAATACCTGTTTGATGTATAAAATAAGCCTAAGCTCAATACAATCATGAAATACAACAGAGAGAATTAAAACATATGTCTCTATAATGGCCAGGAATCAATAAGAAAGGTACATTAAGGGAATGCTATCCTGGCTATACTCTTTTACCAGCAAAATAAGGTGTGTGTAATATATAAGTATTTCCTAAAGAGATGAGTTTTAAAATAAGCTCAGATATAGGACTCTGTCTGGCTGCAGCAAAGTACTGTATTGATTTTTCTCCCTCGGCCTCGCTGAAGCACCGTGTTTAATCACAAAAGGGCTCGTTTTAAATGTGATAGGGTCACGCCACTGTTGTTCTCTTTATATAAGATTTATGGGAACAAATTAGCTCAGAAGAAAACCTGCTTTGAGACTGAGGCAGAGTGTTATGAAACATTTACAGGAACATTAACATCTCCAGACATACAGATAATAACCACACTGCTTCACAGCTTTAGTTTGTTAATGCTCTTTATGTTTGCTTGACCATATGTAAGAGGTACCATTAAGACGACTCTTTAAATGTTTTTCCTTGTTGAGCTTCCAGGAATCCAACAGTATTTCCACTGTTGATATTGACTTTCATGATCATGTACTCGTGATGGCAGATGTGTTTTTAAAAGTACTATCAGAGGAACACAAACGTCAATGTTCGTCCAACCTAAAAGGTCAGGATTAGAGCAGACAGTTGTTCTTTGGGCTTTTCCCAAGCATGTGATGAAATGCCTTTTGGGTATGACGTAAATCAGGATTTGACTTTATGTGTGTGGCAAGGGAGAGCGTAACTGTCTTTCATCTTTGGTTTTTGAAATGCTGTGCGTACCAATAATTGGAAACACTGATTGCATTTGTCATGATAGATAATCCTCAGAGTTTAATATCATCTACATTTTTACATTGAGTGGATTAACATTTATACTAGTATCACAGTGTTGATCTGTGTTTTGCAGTGTCATGGTCTTATTTTAGGAACTTGGATAATACCTTATATAAGATAAAGTAGTGAGTTATGTTAGTGGTTGGCTGAAAAGTATATAATCAGAATTGCAGAGGATCCATTTCATTCTCTTAATTACAACTAAATACAAAAATGCTCTTTTACTTTAAATTCATTTGACTGGTTCTTCATCCTCTCCTAGAATGTCTGAGATGTCAAAATATCAAAAACCCATCTAGATCCACTCAATATACTGCTACTGCACAATCTAAACACACACAGCATAGACCCAATCACGTTTAAAAGTGTTCTTAAAAATTGAATTCTCCGACTGAGGCAGCAAGAGATAAAGCCAGATAAAGTGTGCCAATGCAACTTGCTGGGATTCTACAATCTCAACAAAGGCCTTAAATAACCCTCATTTGGATTATGTGTGCTTCAGTAGGACATCTGAGTAACACAGTGATTAAACAGAAGTATATTTAGTTTATTCGACCCACTTACAGTAGGTATGACCAACGGGGATTTGAAGGGACATCTTGAAACAAACACGTTGATGGTTACAATGAGCACTAAGTGTGTCTAGCACCTGAGTCATGGTTTATGGTCTGTTGCCTTTCCTCTCAGGTCCCATCAGGAAATACCCAGCTGACCTCAAAGTCAAGTTCCCAGACACCATTGCTTTGGTGCGGCACAACATCACATTGGAATGCTTCGCTTTGGGGAAGTAAGTGTGACAATGACAATCAGCCAGTGAGTCTTATCTTATGATTAAAATACATAAAGATAAAGTTTGAGAGTTTATTTCTGCTTTGCCAGTAATAAATAATAGGGAATATATATATACTTTGTTGTTGCAATTGAATAAAATAACTAAATGTAAACGATGCAGCATATTATGACATACAGATATACGTACATATTGACTTTGTACGATTATATAAAAGACAATCTAAAGTAACATCATGTCAATCCCTCAAATAACTATTTTAGTTCACCCTTGATGCAAAGTACATTTTCTTTTTACTGCAGCGTATACTGCCCTGTTTTTTATTTCTCTCTCTCTCTATCCTTCCCAGCCCCGTCCCTGAGATCCGCTGGAAGAAGTTAGACGGACAGATGCCGCCCAATCACGAGGTGCGGATGGCGGGGGCTCATCTGCACCTGTACAACGTGCAGTTTGAAGACGGAGGCAGCTATCAGTGTGAGGCAGTGAACTCCAGAGGAAAGGACTACCACGCTGCACGTCTGTCTGTAGAAGGTGAGATATGTGTTGTACGTCATGTCTCCTTCTTCTCCTCCAACATTTGACAGGGAATACAGGGCACTGATGTGTGGGGGTAACATCAAAAGCCTCTTCCTATCAGTACATTTTCCCAGGTTTTTCCTTTCTTTTCTTAAAGGTCCTCTGTTATACTGTTTTTCATCAATATATTATAGGTCTCAGATATACAAAACATGTCTCTGAAGTGTTTGGCCCGAAATACCAAACAGATCATTGCAGCATTACCCATAATCCCCTCTGTTTCAGCCCTGCTTCAAAAGTGCTGATTCTCTGTCTGTTACTTTAGATGAAAATAAGGAGCCACTCCCCACGCCCCTCTGAGAGATATTTGGTTAAAAAGAACACAATGGTGCTCTAGGAGGAGATTCAGGTGATAAGGTGGGGGGGGGGGGGGGGGGGGGTTACCTTGGTTGGTGATTGGCTAATGGTTATACAAGCCAAAAAAACGTTACACCCTCATAAAGTGGCCAAAATCGGATCAGCTCATTTTCAGACAGGTTTTTAAATAATGGATCAGGACAAAAAGAGAGAGAATCTTTTTTCCTGCAACTTTCAGAATCTCTTTACACAGAGGGGACACATGTTGATGTATAAAATACATGAAAAAGAGGATTTTGCATAATAGGTGACCTTTACGTTTCAAATCACATATTGTTTAGCAGCTTTGTAGTTTTCTCAGATTTTCCTCAAACACTGTTTCTCTGCTCATTTGCAGCGTTTCCTGAGTGGGTGCAGCACATCAGCAGCTCAGAGAAAGACCTCGGTAGGGATTACACCATGTCCTGCAAAGCAAGCGGCAAACCTGAACCAAGCATTCGTTGGCTGATAAATGGAGAACCGGTAATATTAAAACTCATTTAAACACTGTGTGACATAAATGTTGATTTAATTATTGCTGTAATATACACAGAGCTCATTTGGCAACACTCAGTAGCTCAGCAGTGACAGGAAGCTGGCACCGTGGGTTCACATCATGTCAGGAGAAGGTACCTGTTGGTGTTGAGTGTTTGCCAGCATGGGTTGTGTAGCTCTCCATAGAAACAACTGTCATCTGGCCTGGAAAATACCCAAGAGTAATAGTGACAGCAGCGGGGGTGGTTGTTTGATATGCAGCTGGATATCATTATGCATTAATGAAATCCTCTCCCATATAAATAAATGGATTGTTACCTGAACATCATCTGTGGATGTCAACAATAGTTTGATTTGAATCATTTGCTTACTGTAGGCTACTAATAAACTGGAAATGGTGAAATGTCGTCTGATGATATTTTAACTTCACTCTCTTGTTATGATCCACAGTCCAACAGGAAAGACATGAGGTTCAGCAGCTTGGCGTTTGGTAATTCAGGGATGTACCAGTGCATTGCAGAGAATCACCACGGGATCATATATGCCAACGCAGAGCTGCGAGTGTATGGTGAGTCACCCTTTGGCTACAGCCGTGGCACAAATGTCTGCGTCAGAGATGGAAATGTCAGGGTTTAAACTAACTAATTGTTTCCCAGTAAGACTTCGAGCGATATAATTACTAACAAATAATTACTAACAGAGCACTTATATACTAATAAAGGACTGGCTTATCTAAAGCCAGTTGAGTAGCACTTGAAATGTTTTGGCTCTATGAAACCTGATGTACTTATATGATTCTGTTTTCTTCAAAGTTTGTATCTTCTTGGTCGAATGCACTTATTATAAGTCGCTTTGGATAAAAGTGCCAGCTAAATGCAATGTAATGTAATGTAATTAAAAAAAAACACTTTTACATGGCTGAAAAAAACGTATTTTTTCCAAAAACTTAATTTGGTCATCTAAAGTAGCATGCCCAATAAGTTAAAGCAGCACACTACACATTAAAATGAATATACAACGGGCTATAAATATATGCATGCCTGCAGTTAATGCATATTCTACTAAGTTTGTGATGAATAATCCAATCTGTCCCTCCTCAGCGTGTGCTCCCACATTTAAACACAACCCATTGAAGGACTTGATGGCACCTAAAAATGGCCGTGTGGTGATTGAATGTCGACCAAAAGCGGCTCCAAAGCCCACCTTCTCCTGGAGCAAAGGCACCGAGCTGCTCTCCAACTCTACCAGGTGAGCGCTCTCTAAATAAACAGCATACTTCTTTTTGTCTTTTTATCCGTACATATTGTTTATTCATTCAGAGGGGTTTATCACGGCAGAGTTTTCCTTTGTACTGCAGTTTTAAATGCAAATATTCATCATGCTTTTTCTGTGACTGAGAGACACATCTGGGTCATATCACCTCAAGGACGAGTGTGTGAGAAAGTAATGTCTCTCGACTCTAGAGGGGATCCCCTCTGGAGAACAGTAAGGGGATATTAGGGATCTAAATAAGCTCGAGATCTCCTAAATGTACTTTGTGCCAGTAAAGTCTTTAGAGCTGTTGTTTGTCAGCGCCGGCTGAGCACTGCTCTGCTGCCTGTCAGCGGCTGACATTAAGCTCATTCTCAAGCTCATCAGCATGGACAGACCGGATGTGTAAACCCTGTCTTGTGCTCCTCACTGAAAAAAACAAGCCTAATCTGTGAGCTCTAAAACCCCAAAACCTTTCCCCCACCCCACACCCCCCCCCCCCCCCCCCCCCCCCATGCACCACAGTAACTCACAGAGAGGAGGAGCAGCAAATTGACTATGCAGCTAATGCCTTATATTCATCTCTATGGTGACTGTCTGTGTGGAGTAGTGCAGGGCAGCTGGCACCATGCTATTTTTCATGCATGAATATGAAATATGCAGAAGAAAATCAAACAATATTGCCTTACTGCTAGCTCAATTTAATGTTGCTGAATAGTTTCAAGTTCACATTCTGTTTCTTGGAGAACCCTACATCCCATTAGGGAACTGCCTACTACTTTCATCATTTTTCATTCTTCATCATGCATAGGAAAACATACTCTGAACTTTTGACCTCCATATCGTGCTGAATATTTTATATTACAGCTCTTTCTCAACAGTGTGTGAAGAATGAATAATTGTTCCTTCTCAGGGTGTTCATCTTGGAGGATGGGAGCCTGGAGATCCTCAACGTGACGAGGGCAGATAAAGGACGCTACACCTGCTTTGCCGAGAACGACCGGGGCAAGGCCAACAGCACGGGGGATCTGTTGGTCACAGGTAATGAAGCCAAATTAATAACTCTCTTTAGACTTATTGTTTCCAGTGATGCTTTGACCTTTGCTGGCAATCATTCCTGTCATTTTGGGTTCAAGAAAACAGCTCTGACCTCCAAATGTCTACTGTTGAATTATGTCCCTCTGAGCGGAGTGACAGTATACAGGCTGGATATTCAGTCGCTCCCCAAGGACAGAGGCGTGAGGGGATTGCTTTGGATTAGATTAGATGTGACAGCAGCTCGGTCCTTACACTGTTCAATGATAAATGAGAACAATTGTTTGAATTATGAACCTTTTTTGAGACAGTTTTATTGAATAGCAAATAATCAAATTGCTATGAGCTATTTTTTGCTTGGGATTATTTTTTCTTTAGACATGAAATCCCAGACGTCACACCTCTATTTATAGCTCTTTTCTGCCCTCTTCTGGACATTTGTGCACATTGAACAGTTCTAGTTATTTAACACTCATTTACACACCATTAGCTAAGTAGACACATCTGTACCACAGATGTGTCTACTTCAGTATTTGACCGCTTGGATTCCTAAATAATTCTCCTGTTATTTGTTTTAATCTAGTATTAAATCACATTTCCATTTCGTACCTTAATGAAGTTTCTACTGCTGGATTGATCTATTTTTCATCATCACTGATACTCTCATCCCCTTGCGTTGCTCCCCAGATTCCACTAAGATCACGTTGGCACCGGCCAATGCTGACGTCAAAGTGGGTGAGACCATCGCGATGCAGTGTGCAGCGTCACATGACACCACTCTTGACATCACCTTCGTCTGGTCCCTGGATGGCCGGGTCATTGACCTACATAAGGAAAGCCAACATTATGAACGCACCCTGGTGAGACATGATGCTGGTCCTCAAGTATTTTAAAGAAACGTTTACATAAATAATCGAAGTTTAGCGCCAACTCTACCCAAACCGCTCAGCTCCAGCCTGGAGTCATATTTCAAGTTGTGTCAATGTACGTAGTCTTTTTATTGGAATACCTGAAATGGAAAAGTACAGCCTGCTTTAAATGTGTATGACTCCAAAAGCCATTCCTCATCCCTGTCCTGAGTGGAATAGTGCATTTTATATCAATTTAATAGCAATTTCCGCTTACATCCATTATTGTTGACATGACTCACTTTGGCTCTAAGTGCAGCTCAAAGCATCAGTTAGCGGTTAGCATTTCTCATTTGTCACTCCGCATGCCAACTAGGCAAACGCTATTTTGATTGTGATTGATGATACTCCATTTTTGTACACAAGGAAGATTTTCCCCTCGTAGAAATGGGGTCCAGGAGTGACAGATACTGTTTGTGTTGCAATTGCAAAGCCAATTTGACTCTCAAACAGAGTTAAATGCAGTCATGTATTTTAAAGTAGATTTCTGTGATGGTTTAACCTTTCTGCAGCGAGAGTGCTAATAGGAGGTAACACTGTCTGGAACTTGACCTTTCCTCATAGGAATACAGGTGAAGACCTTTAGCTTCAAGCCCATGTTCAGTTCACCTAATTGGATGCTCAAGTTTTCTCTTGAAGGATTACCTTAGTGATTGAAATGTCCTTTTTCATATTTTTGACACATTACAATTGTGCTCCGACAGGAACACAGAGGGAAAGCTTTGCTGAGGTTCTCAATGAACTGTTTTGTTTTTTTATGCAGAATGGAAGTTCAAACGGTGAGCTGCTGATTAAGAACGTCCATCTGAAGCACACTGGACGCTACACCTGCACTGCCCAGACCCCCATCGACAACATGACCGCCTCGGCCCACCTGGTTGTCAGGGGTGAGTCATAAATGATGCAGTTACACTGTATATAAAATGATGCAACATTTCTGAAGACATATTTAATCAACTTCTTACTCTGAGAGATGGGATTAACATTTAAACAATATTCTCGGTCAAAGTTCTCACAGTTTTTGTTATTTTTTACAAGAGATTTCTGTAATTTTTGTTTTATTTTATTATTCTTTTTGGATTGTTTGGGTACTGCATCAAATCTGTCAGGGTTGAGAGAGGCAAGCAGGACACAAATGCAGATTAACAGAAAATACCTTTATTTCAAGGTTTCAGACAGAACTCTTCCCAGTGAATATGATCTAACAACAACAAGGAACTCACAAAGACTAACAGAAAACACAGAACCTAAATGCACACAGGACTAATCAAAACAACAAGAGACAGGTGAGGAGGGAGAAGAAAACACAGGGGCACCAGGTGAACACAATCGGGTAATCAGGGAGGGAAAACAGACAGAAAGCAACAGGCAAGACAGGAGGTGAATACTTTTCAAAATAAAACCGGAAACCAAAGACAGAAAAAGACAAAACACAACACAGACAGATCGTGACAAAATCGGATTGAACTCTGCCAACTCAGAGCTGATAAAGCAGGATTTTTGACTGTTAAACCCCTAATAACTAGCTATTAAAATGTAATATTTGATGGTTACTTTTGAATGAATATATAATGTTTTATAGAAATACTAACAATTAAAGCCAAGTTTCCTAGGGGTTTGATTTAGAGCTTATTAAACTGAACCGAAGACAACATCATTCCACACTTCATCAGACACATATTTCTACACTACTCATTAAAATGTTTCCCCAACTCCTTATTGTCAGGCCACGTGTTGGAAAAAAGACAAAGTAGACAGAGTACGTTATCCAATGCATGTTCGAATATGAGTTCATTTCTTCAGAGTAACCAGACCGTAGCTGTTATTGCCAGATATCCTTTCGACCCTGAGACCCAATGCGAAGGAAATCAAAAGAGAAAGAGCCAGAAAAAGTTTTTAATTCAGGAACCGTCAGGAACTCAGCCAGGCAAAGACGATTGGGTTGGGTTTTTCTGGTTTTAGAAACAGTTGTAGAGTTGATTAAATTGAATGGAGCATTAGGAAGGGTTTTGAATGCGTGTCAGCGCCCCCTTATCTTCATTATAACTGAATAAAGTAGCACTTTTTGTAGGGCTGTCAGCATAACAGCAACTACCCTGTTTGTGGACATCAGTTGTGTAATGCCATGTGATGAGTATTTGATTACTTAAGTGTGTAGAAGATCATCATAGATTTCTTTCTTTAATCACAGTGTTTTCATACAGAGTGCTGATGATTTCACTTCTTATTCTCCCAGCCACATATGGACGCCAACACATGCAAAACAAACACTGCCACTCTTCTGCTGCGCTCTGTCTGTCATCTACTGTATTTCACCTCCTGGATGATTCATTAGGCTCTGTTTTCAGCCTCCACTTCCTGATGAGTGAGGGCTTGCCTTACAGCCTCCCCTCGGGTCCTGAAACAGGCCTAGTGTTGGTGGACAAAGGGCCTCTTCAGATAGCAACCCAAGAACTCTTAGCAGTGCTCTGGTTGCCGGTGATCCCTGTTGTGCGCTGAGTGTGCTGCCGCCGCTGCTGCTTTCTGAGCAGGTGTTGACAGATGGCCAGGTGAAAGCACAGCAGCTGACTGTAACGTTTCCCAGAGTAGAAGCAAAACACAGGCTCCTAATGGAGTGCCAAATGCCAGCGGTCCGGAGCGCAGCCAGGGAGAGATGAAAGACGGCCATTTATCACGGCAGATGAGGAAGCAGATCTGCGTCAGGAGATCGCCCGAGCTAAAGACACAGCTCTGCACCTGTAGCTTGTTATTAGTAGGGATTTCAGATAGGGAGAAGAGCTGTTTTCATTTGACGGGTGTGTGTGTGTTATTCTAGGGTAATGTTACAGTCTTGCCTGAAACCGTGTTGAAATGTGGTGGGGTTAATGTAATTGTCTCTGGATTATGAAAACTATCCATGAACTTTGCTAAACAGTAGATTCAAGGCTTTTATTGTCATTTGTACATAGCTACAGTGTAGTTATGTCAACAGGCTCCTCCAACAGTGCAACACAATAAAACAAATAAAATAGTGCAAGTAAATACAAATACAATCGAATAAAAATAGTGCAAGAATAATTTGAATACGATATATTAGATAAATAGTATGTCAGTAAGTTTAAAACATGTTGCCAGGCTAGTTGTTTGTGACTGTTGTACGGACATTTAAAATCTGCATGTACTTTTCATTTCTTGCAATGAGATTTTTCACCGTCTTTGCTTTCACTCCTTAGGCGAGGGGAAGCTGAAGGGTCAGAAGCTTTGGATGTCTAATCGCCTTACTTGTCTCAGCTTAGTTTCAAGACTTAAAAAAAAAAGTAAATCCTGGCTGATGTCTGAGGCTGCGGGTTGGGAAGCTAACCTTGATACAGTCTGGCTTTTCTATTAGGCCGTTTTTATGTTCCTTAGGAAGAATCCAGGAGAGCAGGAGGACCAACAGAAACACTGGATTCAAACGCTTGTGCTTAAGTTTTAGTTTATATATGTCAATGGGCTTTAAGATGTAAATCTTAATCCATCATTCTTCGCTGATGTCTTTTAAGGCGAGACACGGCAGGCAAAAACATCGTTTTTCAAGTACTGGTCAATTTTGAGATTTTGTGCTATTTTGATTCCATAACATGTTTTCTTTCAGGCTTTTGGAAGGAAAACGTACAAAATACACATTTAAGTGTTTATTTTACTATAGTTTGTCTATTTGCGTCTGTAGATTTCTCCTAAATTCACCAAAAGTTAGCATTCTAACGTAACATAAAGTACCGCGACCGCTGTGTGCACCATGTCAACAGAGGTATCGCTGGAAAGCTGTGTCTCTCCTGCACAATCTCATCGGATCCAAATATGGTCATTTCCTTTGTATCAGCAACCAATCGTGAAAGCACAAAGGGGTCTTAAACCAAGAAACGAAATCTCATTGGCTGGTGTCAATTTCTGACAACGTGATTCGTTCAGATGCGTCACGTGGTGTGCTAAAACACTTCCTGGTTAGCTATCAGCTAGAAATTGAAATCTCAAAATGCCAAAAGAACGGCGAAAAAAACGTTCACAGAGAAGACGACAACAATTGTCACTTGCACGAAGCAAGGTTATATAAAAAAAATGACCCTGAACATGAAATACCTTCACGGAGTGCGTCGATGCGCAAGCTATCATCCAAAGAACAGGAGGGTTTAGCTAGCGCCTCACTGCAATCTTTAAAGGTCGTTTTCTCAAATTGAGTTTTTTCTCCTACTCTGAGTTCGAAATTTCAACTTCAGTAGCACGTACATACACCAAACCTTCCAGTTATATTCCTATCAATATTATGAAGGCTTTTACAGAAGGGTTTGTTCATATATAATTCATAGCCTGAATTATACAACATTGTATACCTAAAAACATGGCGAAAATTGATATTTTAGGGCTGTTGACAGTATTTTCTGATTTATGGAGTGATAAAAAGAGATATCCAATATCCCTTCTGTGAAAGCCTTAGATACTAATATGACTACAAAATGAAACAATAATTTTGAATCTGGCTATATCCAAAGTTCAGATTTCGATTCCTGAAATGTGTTAAAAATATGTGCATATTTAATGAGATAATGGATAATTTGCATATTTAAACATGCTATTTCAGAAAACTTGTAATACAAAAGACAATTGCCTTATTGTAAGTAATTAACTGGAGACATTTCTAGCTGATACCTTTAAGTTAAAAAAAAATTACCCTATTCACCTGGGGTGGTTCGCCTTAAAGTTGAAGAATGTAAGGGTTTGAAGTGCTGTTTTTCATATGCAGTCAGCTTTTTGAAGACTGGTGTTGAAGTATAAAGTTGATAAACGGTTCAGTACTGTAGCTAAGAATTTTCCCATGAGCTTGAATAAGATTAAGCTCTTTTAGTAGAACTATACCCTCTTTGTGATTAATTAAATGTTCACTATCTGCTGTCGGGACAAGTTAAAAGTGATCCTGTTAGAGGAGTTTTACTTGTGAAGGGTAAGGGAAAGTGTGATTTGCGGCCACACTCTTCATCATCCATCAAATAAGCCTTTTAACGTGTCTCTTATTATTTTCTGTACCTCAGGTCCCCCCGGAGCCCCAGGTGGGGTGCGAGTGATGAACAAAACTGACAAGAGTGTAATGTTGCAGTGGAGCCGCGGCGCAGACAACCATAACCCCATCACCAAATATACCATCCAGTACAGGGACTCCTTCTCAAAGGATGTCTGGAAGAATGCCACTACATGTGAGAAACTCCAGCACACTGCTTTGTCAAATAAACACTGCAAGCTAAATGCTGAGCTGGCACTGGTGTTACAATCATTTGGGTCATGCCACATAGTTATACTTTAGGCCTATACAGTTGTAAATGTGACTTTAAAAATGGCTAAAGTCATGCCTCAAGGACCTAAAATATAGGAATTTACTCCAAAAATGAAACTTTATTGTTGTTTTAAGGACATTTTTGTTAAATAGAGGGATAGCATAGCCTATGGTGTGCATTATTTGAATATACCGTGCTATAACCCTGACAATTTGGCACTGTACATTAAAATCAGTTTTTTTTTTTCTCTAGCTCCTGCAGATGTAGAAGGGAATACAGAGATGACCACAGTGGCGGATCTGATCCCCTGGATTGAGTACGAGTTCAGAGTGATCGCCACCAGCACCTTGGGCACAGGAGAGCCAAGCAGCCCATCACATAAAGAGAAAACGCTGGAAGCAAGTAAGATAATGTCCTGACTTTGAGCTACCATTCATACAGAAGATTGTCAGTATGAAGTCTCAGAGTTACTTGAAAGGTCAAGGAAATGAGCTCCTACAATCCAGCTTTCCATTCTGTTATTTATTCTTCAGCACTGTTTACTTAGGCTAAGTATCGCTGTAGAAATGAGTCAGCAGAAATCCCATGAAGCTGTACTTCCTACAGCAGAAGCCGGCTGCCAAACTCACCACACAAACCGCTACAAATGAGCACTTTGTTGAAACTGTATACTGAAATTCAATTATAAAATGGAAATCACAGGCCTACTCTGACCTCTCTTAAAACAATAACCATACCTTGAGAGTTAGCTTCTAGACTCGAGGCAAAACAAGAGAACCTTTGGCTCTCTGTTTCCTTCAGTGGCAAGATTCCCAAATTGACATAAAGGTGTTGCATTTGGCTCAGGTGAAGATATTGATATTGTGTTTGCAGAGGGAGGATGTGTCAGTACTGCTGCCAGGGATAGGTTACAGCCTGTGTGGGTTGGCATTGTTTGTGTGGATTCTAAGCATGTGGGCTCAGAGTTTTTGCTGTTGCCGTCTCATTGTAGTTCCTGTGGTGGCGCCCTCTGATGTGGGCGGTGGCGGAGGGACCAGCAGAGAGCTGACCATCACGTGGACGGTGAGTGTGGACTTTCCACTGGGAAAAGTGTCAAAACATACAGTTAGCTCAAAGAAAGCTCAAAGAAAGGAGACATGATGCCATTTTCTCACAGTAACGTGTGGGGAGAATCTTTTCTTAGAACGATAATAACCTTTATTCCAGAGCATCGAAGTTGTAAAATTCCTTTACAAAAGAAGAAGACACATGCTTAAACAAAGCAAATATAAGTAAATGAAACAAATATAGTTGGACAATAGAAAACTGAAGGATAACACAGCTATTACAGTGGGATGCAAGGGAGATTTAAAATAAATAAAAAGAATATGGATGGACACATTCTCATGACTCTGATGCATTTTATTTTACCTTAAACTAAAATAAGTGTTGTTAATCTTATACAAAACAATCAACACCAACAAAAAAATCAATGTGTTTCCAGAATCATTATCCTCCATTTCCCCGCCGCAGCCTTTGATGAATTAGCTCTCATGGGTAAATTGCCTTTTGCTTGGCTTACTCATTGCTTTTCAACCCCCGAGCAGCTGGAGGATGAGATGTGTTTAGAGGTTAGCGGCAGTGCCTAATGCAGGCATGTCTTACCCAACATATGCTGTGAGAATAAGAGCAGAGTGCCATCAAAGAAAATGAGGCATGAGGACATATCAAGAGGGACGAGCCAGAAAAGTGTCACGACTTTTTGTAAATTACTCAAAGAGTGTAAACATGATCTTATTAGTGCAATATGCTTTAAACAAAGTTATTAAATATCATACATACAGCAGTGATACAGATTCCTATGGGATGGATATAATGCTTCATTTCAGGTGTCCAACTAGAAAAGACAATATAACTGAATAAGGACAGGCAAAACAGGACCGAAAACCAACAAACATACGATCAAAAACAAACAAAAAATAATAAGAAAAATATACATAAATAAAACATTGAATAAAGAATACATATAATAATAATTAACAAGGTAAAAGGATCACCTACGATGCAATTAACAGTATCTAGAATCCCTATAGTATATAGATATACTTGGTTTATCTTGCTGTTAAACCTATAGCATTAGCATGAATATATGATGCATCATTTTGATTGTGGAAACTTCGGTTTGATTTTGGATGTTTCTGTCCTCAGCCTGTACAGCCGCAGTACTACTATGGGTCTAACTTTGGCTACATTGTGGCCTTCAAACCACACGACGGAGCGGAGTGGATGCGGGTGACGCTGGCCGACCCCCAGGCCAAGCACTACGTCCACAAAGACGCCGCCATCCCTGCATCCACGGAGTTTCAGGTCAAGGTCAAAGCGTTCAACAGCAGAGGAGAGGGACCCTTCAGCCTAACAGCCAGCATTTACTCTGCACAGGACGGTAAGCACTGGAGAGATGTACAACTCTCACCGCTGAAGCATAAAAAATGAAAATGTGCCGCGCTGATATACCCGGTGCTGTTTTCACACAGGATGAGGAACTCTCCAGTATGCCAACACTCTGCTATTACAATCTGTCAGTGTCAGCTACTTACCACTAGTAGGGTTTCCAATGGAGTGGGACTCATTTAATAAAAGTTCTCATGTATAGTTGTGAGGAATTTTAATACCCCCTTGAAAGTGAACCCATCTTCCCCTCTCTCCGCCTCTCCCTGCGGGGGGATTATCATGATCTATGTAGCATGAACCAGAAAGCTGATAATTCGCCCAAGGATGCAAAGCATTTAGCCTAGTTATTAACTTCCACTGACAGACAGTTGAGATAACCACTGGCAACCCAGACATGATAGGTTACAGAGATGCCCCGTTGCCATGGTAACCCACTTTGGGAATGCTTGCCGTTTGAGCGTCTGTGATTTTATAGCGAAGCCTGCAACAGTGCTCTGCCTCCAGGGGTGTGACCATTTGTTTCTGTGTGCTGGTGGTGCAGAATTGATTTTGTGCGTTTGTTTCTGTGTGCAACACGATGACAGTATGTGATGAGTTGTCGTTTCAAGGCCCCGCATGACAATTTATTTTCAAAGTGACAGTATCCTGGCAGGGACAGCCAACACACAGTGTATAACCGGCCAATCATTCTCGGAGAAGTGTCTCTGGCCCAGTGTAGTGCTGGCCAAGAGTGATTTTTACTAAAATGACGCCTGAGCACTACTGAGAGAGAAATGCAGCATTGGTGTGGCCGATACACATGGATAGTTTATAGTCAGGGTAACTAATGGATCCATTAGTGTATCAATATGTTCATACATATAAAATACTTTGGAGTTTTCTGTAAGGTTCTCTTACTGCACCCTTTTTACCAAACTGTGTCTCTTCTCAGCTCCATCTGAAGCTCCTGTCATTGTGGATGGCAAATCTCTCTCTGCCACAGAAGGCACCGTGCGCTGGCTGCATCTCGCACAGAGCAATATAGACGGATACCAGGTCAGTAGAACATTTCACTGAGGCCTCCTGGGAAAAAATAGGGTCGAGGGGTGCAGCTTGGAAAATATCTTTGTGATTTGGTTTTTAACTACTGTTTTCAGACATCATGGCTAATAGAATAGAATCGTTAATGTCCTTATACATGTACAATGAGATAAATAAATGCTTCTCTTTAGAATAGAATCGTAACAATCACAACACAGATTTCAATCTCTAAATACTTTTTTATTTGATTTCTTTATGCATTACTAGAAACATTTTTGCTCTATACATGTAGTAGCCATTTTTTCCTAAAGAACTTTTCCTTTTCTATTTTTATCCTAACAACCATTAGTATAACTTTAATTTCTGCACGGTTCTATAAATGAACTTTAACCGATCTGAAGTCTATTTATTTACCTGTTTATGACATCTATATTTTTCCTCATGCTTTAAATCAGTTCTTAGACGTGTCGTAAAAGCTACACTTAATAACCGAGCCGATGTTGGATCCTCTGCTCCTCTGTGTCCCAGGTGAAGTACTGGAGGAGTGAAGAGGACAGTGAGGGGGGGGGCCCAGAGGGTGGTGGTCAGCGCCAATGAGAACAGCACCAGGCTGGAGGGCATGAAGCCCTTCTCCTACTACCTGGTGGAGGTCCGGGCGTACAACTCTGCAGGATTTGGGCCGGCCAGCGAGCCCTTCCAGATCCTCACCAAGAGACCCCGTATGTTGTGCTTCAAAGCAGTTTAGCATTGACTTGCAGCTAACTACATGTAAAACATGTACTGTATCTTGGAGTCATGTTTAGTTCCTACTTACAATATACTATTATTATACAAATACACCTGTGTGTATATTGTAATATACATTTTATATATTGTAGTACAATGTGCACATTTGTACTTTAACTTCTTACAGTATGTTTATATACAAAAAAAAGTTTTAATCTTTTATCTGAATGTTTTTACTTTAACTTATGTCATATTTTTATTTTAATGCTTAAATCTTTTTATTGGACATTTTGTATTCTGTTTAATTGGATTCATTTTTTGAAAATCACAGTTTTCCTTGGGATAAATAAAGTATTCAGATTCTGACAACAATATCATTCAATTTAATTAAACCATGTTTTCCTTTTTTTGGTGTCTTAACAGCTCCAAGTCGAGCTCCCAAAATAATTGGGAAAAAGATTAAAGGCGACAAATTGAATATCTCCTGGGAAATGGTGGAACCGATTGGTAACGAGGCGTCGATAAATGGTTATAAAGTGGGTACAGCACTACTTTTATACACACTGTATACAGAAGCGGCTCCTTTCATTTCTAATACATGACATGTTTGTACCCAGGTGCTGTACAGGCGGCAGGGGCACACCGAGAATAAGCTGTTCGTAACCAACAAGGAGTACATCAACCTCCCCCTGCCCGAGGGGGGGAACTGGGTGGTGGAGGTCCGGGCGTTCACAGAGGGGGGGGATGGGGCCGTGTCACAAATCTACGTCACAGGTAACAAACACACTCCACCATGAATTCCTGCTCTTTGTTTACAATGCTGAATAATGTGGTAGTCGTATAATTTAGTTTGTTTTTAAGTTGGTTCCATTTGATCCAAAAAAAATGAAATACACGTATACAGAAACCAAACCAACCAACCAATCACACTTTTTTTGGCAAAGACAGAAAAAGATAAGCTTGAATAAAAAAGTAGAATACAAATCTTGAATTTTAAGGTATTTTTAACTTATCACTTATAGACAAAATAAGAATATGTAATGATCCGTCAGTTACTTTTTAGAATTTGTATATTGCATAAATTAAATGAACATCGCATTTTTTGGTTATCTAAGTTGCCTGAGTTTGATTTGTTGTTTTTGGTCATCTTTGTTCTAATAAAGTACAACAATAAAAAGGTGGCAGAAAAGCCGAAGACACTTAACAACTTACTTCTTTAGAAGAAAGACCCTTTCTTTCAAGTGTGTGTTGTGTTAAATGAACACTGAAATTAAATCTAGTTGAGTGAGAGTAATCTCTTGCGGAGGATACCACTGTATTCTGTCTTCACCTGGGTTTAGTTTCACATCAGTGGAACATAAATAAAGAAAGCCTTCAGTTATCAAATCTCATTTTAAATCTACACTGCTGAAGGGACACTGTTCATTCCTGGCCTGCCATTTGCTACTGAGATTATCCAAGGTTCAAAGTTGGCGCTGGGTTATCATCCGTCACAGCTAGAGGGTTCCCATGGGCCGCCGCAGCGCTGACACTCAGGGTTTCAGACTTTAGATTGGGGGGGCTGAGATGGGAAACTTTACAGTCCGTGACTAAAGCCTTGATAGCCCCCTCTCCGGCTGATGGACTGACAGGTAGGCTGACTGGATGGAGGAGGCCTTAAGCCCCTGTAATTGATCTTGATGAGTAGAGGAAACCCCTCCTGTGCTTTTCCTTATCCCTTATCGCTCAGTGCAGACCCACCTGACAGCTCGATTTCACAGACCCGGGAATTTAATCTGTGGGGGATTTCAAATGCAGGGCATTGACAAATGAAGAGGCATTTTAGGTGATCTCAGCACACATGGGGTATAATATCACACTTCAGGCACCAAACATGGTTTCTAGTTTGATGGATGAGAGCAAGACACGCAATAGATATATTTAGATATTTTTCCCATACAATCAGCAACACATTTGATTGTTCTTTTTCAGAATCAGAAATCCTTTATTTATCCTGCAGCAGGGAATGTACAGTATTACTGCAGGATAGGAACAGTGCAGATAAAAGACAAAAAACGAGTGGACCATGGTAAAAAATCTGCAATATTTTTAAAAAGTGAGTTATCAAATGAGCGAAGGAGCCAGTCACATTTAGAAATTGTAAATATATATACTTTAAAATGTTTAAAATATTGCACATTCTGTATATGCCACATAAACAGTGGTATTGCACAGCAGAAAAGCAGAATCTGACCCTTCTTCTTCTCTCTCTGTCTCTCAGGTGGGGGGGTCCTGGCCGCCCCGGCTCTCAGCCTCCTCTCCCTGCTCCTGCTGGCCCTCCTCTGCCTGAACCTCTGAATGTAGCGCCATCTTTGTCCTTCGTGAAGGAGACTCTTTACGGTTGACGCCTATAGGGACTTTGGGACTATTTCCACTATCTTTTGGTTCCACCCCGTAACCCCCAGGACGTTATATATTCCAACTCCTGCCCTCTGGGATATGTTTGTGGAAATATACACAGAAATGGAAGAATTGGACAAAGACATCCCTTATGTATCCATAAAAAGCCTCTTTGGAGGGGTGTCAAAAGAGTCAACTTAAATATGCCTTATATAAACGACTGCACTTATCTTTCACAATGACTTGTTTTAAAATGGATCATGACTGGAAGTGTGAGCATTACACTTTATGTTGGCTGTTAAGTCTTTTTACATCATGAAGCCGACCTTTCTTATATGCTGTAGATAAAAACGCTGTTGGTTCAGAAATGTGGGCTTCATTTGATTTAGGATATTTTAGAAAATCTATCCCACAGCGCATTCCATAGTATAAGGTAAACAAGTAGCTGTGAAGGATAAGTGTATTCGTTTATAAAAATGTCTTTATGTCTTTCTTTACTTGCAGTTCAGTGGTATTTTCTTTTTTAAATGAAGCACACCCTTACAAAGATACAGTCAAAGCGAATCTCATTATTTCATACTTGATTCTTATTGACAAACATAGAGAAACAAGCTATGTCATGCTGAAATAATGTATCCAATAATTGATATTGTTTTTTAATCTAATATGCAATATCAATTGATAGAAAACCACTGTCAAAACTGTGTGCATGTCAACATTGTTACATGGAAGAAGAGTTAAAAAAGTGTTTAAAAGTGTGTTGGAGTTTAGCGAAATGGATCCATATTAAAAAAACGATGTACACCATACTGTCGGAGCAGGAAGTGAACCGAACAACATATCAGACATCCTGTGTCCAATTTAAAACTTCAGCAGAAGACTGTGGTTATTTTTATTGCCGGCCACCTCTAGTATATTTGTAAAACGGTGCAGTGATCAAGGCTTTGCCACAACATCTGGGTCATTGTTGAATTGACTAAAAAAACACTTTTGTTTTGACTGTATCATTAGGACCTCAGTGGTACCAGCGGGTGCTTTGTAAAGAATGTTGGCATTTTATTTTGTGTAATCATTTTCATTTCATCTCACTCGCTTATGGCTTTGTGTGAGAGTCACTATTAACAGTTATAGTGTAAAGGTAGCGACGCTCATGCCCTCCAATAATTGTGCAATGTACGATTCATCTGTGGCTACTTTATCTTTTCTAATAAGACAACTTGCCTAGCTCCTTTAACAGTAATCTTGTATATATAATTTTTCATTATCTGGCATTAGCAGACGAAAAGCAAAGCCATCCATGTCAGTGGAGCCCATCAAAATCTCATGACGTTGTTTCCACTGAACCGTTTTTGTCTTTTTATTAACATGTGATCAGAGATATATAAACATTATCAACTGTTGTCGTTTTTTTGTTTACTATTATTATATTTGTATGTCATGACCCACCTCTGGTTGGACAGTTTAAAACATTATTTCCCTCGAATGGAGGAGAACAAATGCTGCATTTTGAATTCCTCTGATTCATTTCCTGTGAGACTGATGCTGGCCATGCTTCTACATTGTGACTATATCAACATCCACCACAAAGTGCTTTTCCCAGTTTTACTTCATGCGACAAATCATAAAAGAGTTGCCAAATGCATGAATGCCTTGAACTTTTGGACGAAGCGGCGGCTCTACATTCTAACATGCATGACATTGGAGACGAAGCGGTACATTACTTTGCAACAAATCGTCATCATAGCAACTTGTCAACCTCTCAGCTTCATGTGAAATACATTCCATTCCCGAGTGACATCCCTTTACGTCAGAGACCGTGTAGAGCCTAAATCTGTATTGTTAAGCTTCATTAAGCCAGTCATCTCATATGATGTCTCTGGGAGAGGATTTTTTATGGAGAAAGTCTTAAACTGACTAAAGGAATCTCACTCATTCAAGTTCAGAAATGGTCCTGCAGACTCACACACGATGGAGGCGGTTTGATAGCATCCGTGGCGGCATGTTTGGCTGTTAGCTGGAAGTTCAGTGCTTCGCTGGACTTGAATGGCACTTGTGAGGGATGAAACTGGAACCTATCATTGGCTGGAAAAGGAACAATAAAAGTGTAGTTAACTATTAAAATGCTCTCATGTGTTATCTTGTTTTGCACTAACCTTTCTGACTGTTAGTGTGTGTGTGCAGCTCAGAGAACTTCTGTCTGAGTATTGGTGTGGTTTACGGTCCGTGGTCAATGAAGTAACAGTGTTACAACTTGAAAATACTCAATTACATTTACAAAATTGAGGTCAAAGAAATTACATATGAAAACATAATGAAGTATCATATTTAGAAGTATTGTTACACAGAACAGTTCCTTACAAAGGAGGAACTAGGGAACCTTCACTTTTTCCCTTTTAAAAAGTCTTAAATAAATACCAATGAAGCAATTCTTAACTGTATTCCTCATAAATATATGTAAAAATGTTGATCTGAAAAACAACCTATACTATTAAGTGTTAGATTAATGTAGTGGAAAAAAGTTCAATATTTCTATTTAAACTAGAAGAAGTACAACGTCACATAATGTGGAAACTACTTAAGCACCTGAGTTCGTATTTGAAGATCAATCTACCACAATGTTGGTGTCATTAATCAAGGGAGATCTCTAATATTACTTTGACTCTCAATTCAAGTAGGAATATGCATAATGTAAATAGAGTATGACCAAAATAAACCCTAAGGATAAGTTCTGAATTGTTTAAGTATTATCAAGCAATAGATGCACTTTTGTTGCATTTCTGTAATGCACAATTCATTTATCCTCCGATTAAGGATTGTGGATTTGAGCCCCTGTATTGCACTATAGATTAAAGCTGTAAATACCATGTAAAGAGAAAAGGAGAAGTGAAGATTCCCAGTTTAAAAGTGAACAGTAAATCAGCCTGAGTTTACTAGTGAATAAGTTATGAATCAAACCTGAAATACAGATGTAAAAATAGAAGTCCATCTATGAAAGCCAAAGCAAAGCCGACACCCCAGGAGAATGTTTTCTGTTTGGCATTTCCACAATTTCACACACACAAAGCAAATGTCTCAAAGGTTGTAAGAAGTGCTATCAAATCCAGACAGATCCTCCACTTGAGTCAGACAACTGGTACTCTGGTGATTTCCCTCTGCCCTTTGATGTACCTGCACATTTAAACAAAAAGGAATTTAGTTTGAAAGAAAAACAACACCTGCTGCTGTGTCCTTGCAGCTTTGGGATTACAATATTTCACACAAAATGGTAACTTTAAACTTGTTATATTTGAAATATTCATAGCAGTGTTGCAGCTTTCACACATCAAATAAGAGAAACTGGAATGTCATTTATTATTTATTAGATATCTTCTATTATCAAAGCAAGTATTTCTATAAAGAGCTGTATTTATGGGTGGATTTTAAACCTTTTTATTTTTTAAACCAAGTTTGTCTCCAGGAGAAATCTCTTTACCAGCACCAGATATATCAGCGATAGCTTTTCAATATGCCCTCTAATACAGATAAGGCCATCTCTGTCAATTTCTAGTTTTTCAGGCAGAAACAGCTGTTTCAGTTTTGTCTCCTATCAGGTATCCAGCAGATGAAAAGTAGATTGAAATCAGCTCTCTTCATGGATTAGGGCAGACCAAATCAATCAGATTTTGGATTCTTATTGAGCTTTTGGAAATGTCTTCCCTTCAATCAGGGGGTCGTAACGGTTATTCACTGAAATCAGCTCAGAGAGAGAACAAAAGACGGAGATAACTTTTCTTTCAGTGGCTTATCAGTCCAAGCATATGGCCTGTGTGATAGGTCTGATCCCAGGTGGCTGTGTAAGACTTTCCCCAAAAACACACTAACAATATCCCTGGCTGCTGTGATCCTGACTGCTCCTACATACAATGTCCAGACTGGAAATATAGCTATTTGCTGAGAAATAGTTCATATAACTCTAATTAAATATGTTAAAATCACTTTTTAGAGTAATACAATAGCTACTATTTCCTTAATGGTGATTGACAGGAGGAAAAACAAACTCCTCTGACCTCCTTGTGCATGTGTTTTTGCAGACAGGTGTGCAGTCCCAGGACAGATTCTGCTATTGTCTTGGTAAATCTACACCTGTTCTCTGACAGCTCAGACAACACAAAACATACTTTAAAGTGGTGCAAGGCAGACGAGAACCAGACTGCTGCGCTGGGAGACCTGAAACGTGATCCCTTCTCTGAGATGTCTGCAATATGTCATGCTGTGTCAGGCAGTAAGTAACACTGGCCCGGACTCAAGGCTTTATTAGTGAAAGTCTCCTTGCAGATATTGTGTTACAAGCCAGGGTTTAACCACAGAGGGACCATCGCCCCCTTGAGACACGTTTCACTGACATGTCATCACTGCTGGTCCAGAGGTAGACTCTTTTAATATAGGGTTAATATGATGCACAATAAAACCCCATAGACAATCAGGATGTGGGCTGTTAAATAACTCTTTTCCATCCAGTTTTGAGATCATGTTTCCAATAACTAACTATTTGACAGAATGAGAAAGAAAGAGCGGCCTCTGCTGGTGAGGATCTATAACACACATCAAGTGCACAGCAGCTGCTCACCATTTAAAACCGCACAAAACTAAATCAAACTTCACAATAAAACCAGATTTTAAAGATGTTTTTACTTAAGGCGTGAAAATAAAGTCAGATATATCAAATTGTGTGAAATACAGGAAAATCGCATTGACCCTGAGCAGAGTGCACAAGTGAGTCAGCAGGCTGAAGTTTTCTCCTCAGTCAGACTTCACATCTCATCTGATGTCGCGTCAGGAGTGGCGCAGCCCCTCAGCCCCGCGTGAGCTGCGCAGACCGGTCAAACTTTTTAGTGCTGTTACGCTTTCATGTGTTCAGACTTGTTAAATAACTTTCTCCTAACTCATTGTACTGCCCAGGAAAGTTATCCGCGCATTGCGCAAACTATGTGCGCTGACTGCCCGACTGCTCGCGCGGAAAAGGAGCCAACCTGTCAAGTTTTAAACCGAGGCCTGATGGAGTCGCAAACAGAGCTGCAGGCGAGTAGAGGTGTTTGTCAGAGAGGATGCGGGCTGCGGCTCTCCGGTGAGGACATGAGCTCCGGGCAGCACTGCTGTGTGGAGGCTCTGCGCACCGTCACCGAGGCGCTGGAGGAAAGAAGCGCCACTTTGGAGCATGAAACCCGGATGCAGAGGCTCAGGTGGAACCGCAGGGAGCAGAGCCTGCTGGCCCAGGTGACAGCTCTGCAGACCGAGGCCCAGCTCTCTGCTCTGCAGCACCAGCGGAGACTGCACCAGTACATGCTTCACATCCACAGCCTGGCGGAGCAGCTCACCGGCTACTGCCAGGTGAGAGGGGGGGTCATATGATGTGTTCATGCCAGTGGTGTAAAGTAAATGAGTACCTTTACTCAACAGTACTGCAGTTAAGTACAATTTTGAGGGACTTGAGGTTTTTTTAATTGAGTAATTAAATTGTCTGCCACTGCTGTACTTGTACCCCACTACAATTACAGGTAACAAGGTACATAGTGTACTTTTACTCCACTACATGAATGATGTGAAATATAAACCACACTTTAAAAATGACTTTAGTTACCCAATGAAGTAACGTTTACAAGCTATCCTGCAGCTTACAAAGTAAATAAAGTTAGCTGCACCTTCACCAGCTTTGATAAACACTTTAAGTATATTTTGTTGGTAATACTTTTATAATTTTACTTGAGTAACATTTTGAATAAAGGACTTTTACTCGTAAGTATTCCTACAATCTGGTAGCTCTACTAGAGTACTTCTCCCTCCTCTGAACATGTTGTTAACTCTAACACAAGTCTTTGTTTGTTGGCTGATTTAGAGGGATGTGAGGACAACTGCTGACATTCAAAACAAGATTTCAGATAAAGAGGGAGAGTCTCAGGAGCAGCTTAAAGCACCTGAGGTAAAACAAGCAAACCTTTACTGACTGCTGGAAACATTGACTTATACTGCATGGCTTATTCAAACACTTTTAGAACACAAGTTTGGTTGTGCTTATCTAAAAATGTCCAGAAGCAGCATATGCTTTTTACTTTATCCGTCAGTATCACTGTTGATCCCCACTGAGACACTTCTAAATGTGTTGATATAAGAATGTAGGTGTTTTTAAAAGCAGCTTCTTGTGATCCAGGAGTTTGCTTCTTCCTCCTTTGTCTCACCTGCAGCCACAGCTCAGGCCTGCTGCTGCCAGACAATACTTAGTGTACATGTTGACTCTGGGATCACAGTAAATGGTATGGAGTGATAGCAAACTCTGACTGAAGACAGCTTATACATAATCTCTCCTCACACACTTCTGTTTGTCATTTGGTGTGGTCCCTTTTCTCAACGCCAGAGTGTGTTTGGAGAAATTGGAAGAGGAGTTTCATCTATATTAGCCTGTATGTAATTGTAATCACCAGTGCCACGTTTATAGCTTCTGTGGTGTTCATGTCCTAGATTTGACCTTGTTTTGTCCGTCTTGTGACCTAAGAAATCCTTCTAAAGGGGTCTTTGTCCTTTTCTTCGGGTCACAGCTGATCCAATGTCATTGTCTGGTTAGTGTCCTACCTTGTTTTGAAAGTTTGAGGTCAGAACACCTTATCACATTTTACTTTGAACTGAAGTCCAGCCCTTGCAAAGAATATAAAATGGACATTTGAAAGCCTATTCCAGCACCAAATATTTCCAGGATAAAAATCAGAAGCTATAATTCAATAATAACAAAAGACTTGAAGTTTAAATCAATACTTTGAGTGAGAACATCTAGAGGTGCTTTTAGAAAAGCCTTCAGATCTAATGGGATACTTGCTGTAGCACGGCTAGTAAATAAAACATCCCCTCCCGTTTGTTGTTAACAGCTTGTATTGAATGTTAATCAGCGCTTGTTTGCTTCTGTGCTTTTGCCTAATGTGTTTAGTGTCTGTAATTGATGGGCTAAACTGCATGGAAACAGTTTCTCACTTCTTCTCAATCTTTATAGCTGGAAATAATTCATTAAACCTCTCTCCGTGGCTGCCAAATCTAATAATAGCTCTTATTTCAGTAAGCTCACAAAAAGTTTGTGTTATTAACCCTCCAGCCGGAGCCTCTGTTGTGTTTGGGCGGCTGCTGGCGGTGGCCCGGTTTAATCGAGGTGATGGTGATATAAAGTATCTCTCTAATTGCCTACGGCATGCTGTGAGTGTGACGGACTGTCTTTTGATTAATGTGGAAAACTGTTCAGCATCCTCTGCCAGGGCTGGCCAGTAACACAGCAAGCGTTTTCAGCTCCTTTTTTCTGAAACTCACCACTCTAATGCGTCTTTAATAGTTTTCTCATTGTGTGTTTTCTCCCTTTGTTTCCAAATGGATTTTCAAATACTTGAGAGAGCTGGGTTGCAGTTCATAAAACAAACTTTTACTGTTTTGTGGAAATCCATGTTGTTGAAAAAGCGATGGGCTTTCTGCTTGCATAGACAATACAGTTTGGTACCTAGTGAACATCCCAGTAGCAGTTATGGATCGTCCCTTTGTGTGGTTGGAAAGCCTAATTGGACACGTTAGTTACCGTCAATATTTCCGTTGTAGTAAGGCCCGTACTTTATGCAGCGTTACAAGGAAAATATAGCTTATTTTTTAAAAAGATGGTTCACTGATTTCAGACAAATCAACTCTATACAGGCCTCTCATTATGAGCCGATTCATTTTCCTTGCTAAATCACACCTATTGCTTAAAATGTGATTCATTTAGGATTTAAAACTTTGATATGAATAAAAGAAAGGAAAAGAGGATATAAGATTCACATAAAACCCTTGTAACGGAAACTTCTGTGTAGCTATGTAGTGGGAGTCACCGACTCAGGAAGGAGACACGGGAAGAGCAGTAGCTTTGATGTCAAACACATGATGGTTTATTTGGAGTTAAACGGCCGGAGGATTCACATCACAAGTCCAAGAGTCAGAGGTTCTGACTTCACGGTAGAGTTGCCACGTCAATTCTGGAGAGCCTCTCTCATGCCAGCCCATCTAACTGGTTTCGCAGAGAGTAAACAACATATTTGAGGAGATAGCCTAAACAGTGTGGGAACACAGAGCTACTTGCCTCGGACACTTATGACCTCGAAGATTTCACCTTGGAGTCCACAAATACAGAGAAGGAAGTGTCCCAGTGTACCCACAACACAGACCATCTGTATCCCAGTATTGACCGGTCACAGAATGGGAACAATAACATTATTGGCTAAGCCGCCTGTGTCCTTAAAGAAGGTAAACAGACATCGAGGTTTGTCCTGTATGTTACTAATTGGCGTCTTATGATAATTATTTCCACAACAGTCCTCTCTTTTTATCATTTATGATAACCTAAAAACATTAGTCTAATAATAATTTGGTCAATAATTAACTCAATAGGCGTCTCCAGGTTCGAGTGTGGTCTCACCTTACATCAATTATATCACAAAGTGGAATAAGATTGAAACATTCAATCACAATGATTGATACAGCCAATCATAATAGGAAAAATCATCTCTCATCAGTGTTTGATCATCTTTTGTCAAAAGCATAATAATGAACACACATAAAACACAGGTGCACAATGGCTAAATATTTGTTTTTAAACTAATATATTTGATCATTTACCATTAGTTAATTTCATTCATCAAACTATAAAATCAAAACCAGCTTGCCGCTTTAAAGATTTACTTCAAGGCAATCACTAGTCAAAAGCATTTTAAAACTCAGGATCGTAAGAGATCCAGCTAAACATTCACAGTTAGAGTATAGAATTCACACTGGTGATTTGATCAATCTGTAATCTGCAAAAGTGCAGTGTCCTCAATTTTAGGATTACTTTTACGTTTACTTAAATACGCTTTAGTCAAGAGTAAGGCACTTAGTGAAATCAATACATTCATTTTAGTCAAGTACATTGTTCAAAATCTGAAAAGGAAAAGTTAGGCAAATATTCAAAGACTTTTGTAAAAACCTGGAAAGGAAGGATTAAACATTTTTAAACCTTGAATTATTACATTTGTAAATGCTACCACTGATCTGTACCAAATTAAGTCTATCAAGTATTCCTATTAGCCATACTTACCTGAGCTACTTATGGTACTTGGAAAGGATTCTTCTGTGTTTATCTAATGTTGAGAATATCAATTTCTTTAAATTATACTTCTCTAATTTGAGGATCAAATATGCTACATAATTGTTATATGAAATATTATAAATATTTGTTTTGGGCCAAAACTGAAATTAATCCAGTACTTGAAACATCATTGTAGGTCTTTCTATGCATGGATAATACATTAAAGAGTAGTGTTGTTAAGCCTGATTGCTGGATTCAAATCCACTAGAGTGCATGTACCTATCCAGAGGGGAGCCAGAACTTGATAGAGCTTGTCGCCGCACAACCAAACGTAATCTTGTGGCGAGCTAAACCCCACATCACTGGGCCAGGCCAGTTGTATTGCTCACGGTTGCGTTGTCAGTGGCTGGCGTGGACCCACGTAGCTCTCTCTCTGACCCTTGGCCTTCAGAGCTGTCCTACTGTAGTTATTGGGTTAACACTTGATAGGGATGTTTTCCTGAGTGCAGACAACTCAAGGTAATGGATTAGCACATTATCATTTAAATACAAAAATAGGATAGGCCCCTCAGAATTATTTGGGAGCCTTCCTGAGACATGCACATGCATAAATGTAAGGTTTGTGTTAGTCATTTAACATGCAAGAATCATAAACTCATCAGTCCAAAGTCGAGAAATGTTATTGTAATTTAAAAGTGAGCTAGTCCCTGTGGATATAACCCCTTCTCAATGATTCTAAATGTTATATTAATTCACCATTTACCGTTTGATAAAAGATTAGTTTATCAGAAATATTTTCCTCTTCCATAAAACATAGGTTTGAGAAATAAATGTTCCAATATAAAATCAATTACTCAATAATTAACTCTTCCCTCCCTTTTCTTACATATGTCACATATGAAATAATAACTTAGGAGTCTATTTAAGCATGGTGTAATCTATTACTCGAGAAGACTCAGTATCACCTGTGTGCAGCTTACAAAAAAACAAACAATTGTGAGAAACATATATTATGCAGAAAATGCATACCTTTGTTGAAAAACAAAGCATATCTGATTTGGGAGGAAAAGCTTCTTCCCCTTAACATCTGAGTCACTACTGAAGGCATAGCATAAATGATAGTGAGTGTCTGAGGGTGTTATTACTGAGAAATGTCAAACACATTCAAAGCCTTACATTTGAAAACTGGTTTGCATTCCTTCTCTTAAAATGACGTTATCATTGGAAACAATAAAAGCTAATTGTTTTGATGTAGAATCTATCAATTGAATCGTTAGAGCAGAACAGAATGGTCGTATTGTAGCCTGAGTACCGTGCAGTCTTTAGTTTCACCAGGTGGAAACATTGTCCATATAATGTGAATACATGTAGAACTAGACATTCAGAGGCCCCTGACATTTAGGCCTATTTTTAAAAATAGTAGGGGCTTTTAACAGCTTGCCAACCTACAGGCATCCTCTGCATAGCAGTATGAATAGCCTTAAAAAAACAACCCACTCTGCGGTAACGAGAGTCATATTTCTGAACCAAATGCCCTAAGTTAAGCCGTTAGTCCCATCTGACTGACCCAAGGGTTGGTGCTGGTGTGACCGGGAGGCTTCCAGGTGTTCTTTCAGTTCATGGCTTGGTGGGGGGAGTGGCCCACGTGAGACAGTATTGTTCAGTTTGAGGAGCGGCATTGTCTCTGGAAGCAGGTAATGGTGTCCATTCTCAGACCAGACCATTAATGTCATTTCATGTAGAGCAGCCATAGCATCTCTGTGACTGCACTCAGAACTGTGTCAGAACTGGGTGATTCTTAGTGAAGCCGTCCAAGGCCATAGACAGAATGGAACCACGTACCAACAAAAGGGACACAAGGTCATCAATGTCTCTCTTTACCATTGGCCTAATTGCACAACAAATTAGTGGGAAAATGTGGAGCACTAATCCATCATGTGAAATGTTGAGTTAATCTAAATAATTACTTATGGGTTGAAATCAAATTAACATTATAACTAAAGTCATAATTGGACTTTCCACGGATCCGAATCTAAGCAATACACCATTTCCCCAGCTCTGTAATGAAAAGGATAACAAGATTAGGTACATTACAGGAGTGTTCCACACCCAAACATGCACACTTATCTTATTCTAGTAGAGATTAGAGGACAAGGTCTAATGTTGTGAACAAAATGATCAAGTCAAAGTTATTTTGTTTATTGTTATGTACCTAATTTAATTTAATAATTAATCTTGAATTACTAATAACTTTAAAGAAGGCAACAATTTACAATTTGGATGAAGTGATTACTCATCCAAAGTGTGTGTGTGTGCTTGTCTGCCCAAGGTTTAAAACATTTGGGACAGCACAGCAGTGAGAATGTTATGAGAACCAATCTGTTGTTTATATTAAACTCGAAGGAAGCTAGACTGGAACATTTTAAATAAATCAAAACACTTGCACATTAATTAAATACATTTCACATTTAGCTCGAGCTGGGTTCAATACTTTTCTTTATGGTATTTAAAATTGGGCTCGAGTAGAACCCCTGGATTTGGCTTGCAACACAAAGTGATACTGATCTCTGTAGGACTTGGAAGTGTTATGATTCAAAGTGCCTGTGAAAGAGAGGCCCTTGGAAAACAACACCTATTTTGTAACTGTAATTACTTATTTTAAAGAAATTGCAACATTATACTTTTAAAGAATTGCTCAATTAATTTAACACATTTATTATGCACACAATAAAAACTTCAACAAATATATTGATCCTGGCTTAACCAGCGACCTTTACTCTGTTGTTCATAAGCTCGGTTTCAGAAAACTTGTCAGTAGTTTAACAATTATTTTAATGTTAGTATTGTCTCTGGAGACCAATTGGTTGATACTAGAAATATTTTCAGAGGCAGGACATAAAAACACTTTTTATTTTTCTCAGGTCATTTACTTTTGGTGAGATAATTAAAGTTTAGTTCATTTTACCCTGTCTATGGACTGATTCATTATTAGTTGTTACAAAGCATACACAAGACGGCGGGACAAACCAATATAGACCCCCATACAAACAATCAGACAAACAAAACATGAACTCTTAATAAACACCAGCGCGACAGCAAAGCTCATCCAGCTCAATTTAGTCCGGATTTTAGAGATCTTAGAGGGGGTGGGGAATTATCTCCAGTGCGGCGTCTTCTCACGCCTCACCCTTGCATACAAGTTATTTATCGGTGCCTGAAAGCCGTCCAAGAGTGATAACTAGCTTATCCTCTTGCGACAACCACTAGGCTATTTGTTTCTAGTGGCGCTGTGCCCCCCCGATCGGAGCACACAGACTTTTTCCCTGCCCTTTCTCTCCAAACAACAGCTCAGTTGACTGTAGTCCGTACGACCAGCCTATATACACTTACTATCGAGTTCACCTCAAGGTGAAACACAGTTTGCCTATGCTTGCTTGCCACTACACACCTCTGATCAATTAGCCTATATTTTTATGTATGCACTCCTGACCGCCACCTGCTCCAGAGAGCCGTGGCGCATCGGGTGATGCACGCACCTCGCGCTGGCCCGTCTAACCATGAGAAAAGCGGTCCTAAACAACGAGTGCTTTTAGACCGTCCCGTTTGAAGGACGGCGGTGCCGTGAGTTAAAACCTATAGGCAATAAGCTGTGATTTTCTCCCTCTCAGCCTGCACTGCTCCAGCCCCACACACACACGGTGAGGTTTTACACACACACGCAAGGCTGCAGCTGGAGCCGTGTTGTTACAGAGAGGTGATAGCAGCAAATATCTTTGGCTGCTTATTTTCAACTGCTGTGCTTAGCCACTAAGACCCTCAAAATCCGGCGATTTGTCCAATACAAATCTTTTACATTGCTTTCAATTCACACAGAAGCTCCACTTCACTGATGCCCTTTCCTTAAGGTATCTCTAAACATGAGCTGTGTATGCCTGTATGGCACTTCCGTCCCGAGCAGCACACACAGAGGAAATCAGCCAGGACTGAGTCCCCAGACACTGATCCCCTGGGTTTAACATCCCCAAATGTTCATTAACCAAAAGGAAACGCAGCCGATCAGTTTCACAGGTAATTTTAGGATACCGTCAATCACAGATTCTGGTAAGGCAATGTCCAAATGTAGATTTGAAAATCACACTTACCACAATCTGAAGATCTGTTGGCATCCTGCCGACAACGCCAATTTGTAACGGAAACTTCTGTGTAGCTATGTAGTGGGAGTCACCGACTCAGGAAGGAGACACGGGAAGAGCAGTAGCTTTGATGTCAAACACATGATGGTTTATTTGGAGTTAAACGGCCGGAGGATTCACATCACAAGTCCAAGAGTCAGAGGTTCTGACTTCACGGTAGAGTTGCCACGTCAATTCTGGAGAGCCTCTCTCATGCCAGCCCATCTAACTGGTTTCGCAGAGAGTAAACAACATATTTGAGGAGATAGCCTAAACAGTGTGGGAACACAGAGCTACTTGCCTCGGACACTTATGACCTCGAAGATTTCACCTTGGAGTCCACAAATACAGAGAAGGAAGTGTCCCAGTGTACCCACAACACAGACCATCTGTATCCCAGTATTGACCGGTCACAGAATGGGAACAATAACATTATTGGCTAAGCCGCCTGTGTCCTTAAAGAAGGTAAACAGACATCGAGGTTTGTCCTGTATGTTACTAATTGGCGTCTTATGATAATTATTTCCACAACAACCCTATTTATTTATTTGCAGTGAATGTACTTCAAATTATGAGAAAAGAATGGCCCTCAATTCAGGTCAGCACCCTCACATACTATAGAGAAGATTTGGAAATAGAGGTGCGGCTTTGTTCTTATTTTGAAGGGTGGCTAATAAGCCCTCATATTATGCTTCAGTATGATAAGAAAATAGACTGTACTTTTAGTTTTTTGTTTTATATAACTCTGTATGCTCACTAATTGGTCCCATTTCTTTAATAGCATGTGTTTTGAAATGGATTTTTGGGATGTGGATTGGAAATTGTAACTCTGAGTTTGTCTGGGTTCTCTGAATAAAAAGCAGGACAGAGCTGCTGATGTATTACTCGAGCTTCCAGGACCTGCTTCAACACCGTTGGGAATACTATATTACACACAACTGTGCCAGTTCTGAATAGGTTTTTTTGCCGTGCCAGGTTACAGTTGCTAAACTTTGATTTGACAATTGATGCACAGCGATCAGGTTTAGCGAACCAAATGTGAAATGGCTTGTCAGCTAAATTAATTGAGTTACACCTTGCTTAATCTTTTCACGTTTCTTCTATTTGATATTTATCTCTTTTTGTGAAGTAGCTCCAGCACATAAGCACCTCAACAGATGCCAGTGGTTCTTCATTGTCAATGATCTGTAGGAAACAGCTTGTTGATCCTAGTTTTTAGAAGGAAAGCTAGAGAAAACAGAGACTGAGATAGCAGTGGACTGCCAGTAAGACTGCAATTTAATGCGATTTACAGCACATTTTCCCATGTACTTCCGAGATGTGCTGATTCAGATCCAGCTGATCTGTTCGCTGGGCTGACAGTGAATGCAGTCGCCGGCTGTGTGTGAGTCAGCCTGTTCTGCTTTGTTGAAATGGGATAATGGAAGCAAGACGCAGCATTGAAACGGCAACAGGATTACTCACCACTGCAAAAACATACAGTCATCTTCATTTGTCCATGTAATTTGCCTGTGTGTGTTTAAAACCAGAATAATACACAATGAAACCAGAAGTGGGGTGTAACAGTCCCACTCCTCCAAGAAATCCCCAAGATGAAGTCAATTTGGAAACTAAGGAATTGGATACTTTGAAAGCTGTGGAAAGTGTCTACTGCACAGTAAAAATCTATTTGGTTGACCCGAACTGTGCCTGCGAACAGCAACAGTCATTGCTGTTGACAGAAACACTGAGGCCTTTTCACCTGGCTGAGTTTAAGAGTATGGTTGCTCCAGCTTCTTATTCTTGTTCAGATTAAAAGAAAGAAAGTGGAAGGCTTAAGGTAGGGAAGGAGCCGGTACTAGACAACTCGAGTATCAGTCTCATCAAAATCCTATCTTGCGTGACAGGCGGGGACGAGAGCAGGCCAGTTTGTTTGCTTCCATAACAAAAGATGACACGAGAAGATTGCTTTGCGACAAGAGAAAAGATGGATTTATGACCTCTGCTTTATGTCAGTTGATTTGATTTCGACTGAGCTCCAAAATAATGATAAAAAACAAGTGAATATCTTTTTCTCATTGAGGTTGGGTGGTTGGGGGGGATAACATCAAATGTGACGTCTTGAGAGGTACGGAAGAATATTTTTTTTACATGTTGCTGCTAACCAAGGCAGATGTCTAATGGTCAAATCAGTTGGGCGCACAGTTGTGAACATCTTTTTACTGCTTGTCTAGACGACTTTATAGTCTCCGTGTGCTCCAATTCCCCGAAGCTCTATGCTGAAAATGGAAAAGAACGCCTGTATTCAGAATAAATAGCATAAAGTCATTGCTTTACTGCTCGCTGTCTGTTTCCCTCACAGCTGACAGATCAAGAAAATGGGACTGGTGGATTTGTAAATTGAGTCATTGAACAGTCTTTTTCTACACCGGCATGTAAAGCCCGCTGGAGGGGTTTTCTCTACCTGTCCTGCTCTGTTTTGGACTTCATGCCTAGAATTTACACTGCGGTTGTTTATCCTTTGCTTGTGAGAAAGGGACCGCCCTGCTCCACATTTCCTCTCCAATTTAAAACACACCAATTTTGCATTCATTCAGATTGAAGATACATCTGCTTAAGATAAGCACTTAATTATTCAATGCCTCTTTAGCAGCATTTACGGTTCTTGTTTAATGTCTTACTCCTGCTTATCTCTATGCATATTTTAGAGGAATGTGTTTAGGTTTCGCAGGTGTTGCTTTGGCAAAGGAGATGTTGTTCCAAAGCTCCTGGCAAGTGTGTGTGTGTTTGCTAATAAGGCAGATATTCAGATTAGGATATTCCAGATTCCAGGGTTGTGGATTTGGACAGACCAACAGCAGTGGTCTGAGAGTAAAGCAACTACTCAAGCAACAGGTCTGTCGTTAGGCAGGAAGTGTGAAAATAAAACTGTTTCCACTAAAGACCACCACGCTCCTAATGAGGAGCATTCTGGGTAAATGTGCCCCTTCGTGCTCAAAGACCTCTATTGAGTGTCAGAGGGATGTTGGTTAGTTTGGTCTAAGGAGGTTGGAGAGTGACCTGAACTCAGATAAACTGTTTGATTTTTTTACTATGTTCTTCATACAATGCAATAAATGAAATCATCTGCGATAATGAAATATACAGCTGGCTTACATAGAAGCCCCTTTGTGTGTATCTGTGTGTATTTGAAGCAGCCTGCTTATATTAACACAGCGGCCAGCAGAACATATTACTCTGTGAAGCTTTAATAATTAGTTTTTGTTGAGGTGTTTCTTACCTGATTTATATAAATGAGCTTGATGATATTTTAGAAATCAGTACGGTGCACCGCAATTCAACAATGACACTTTTCCTCTGTATCTGCAGACAGTTTCTCTGCAGTTTATTTTCTACTAACAAGGTTTAAGCAGATGTTCATGTATTGCCGCTCAGTCCTGTACTGTAGCTGCGCTCTCACGTGCACAGTACAGCAGGAAACACTTAGTGACGGGTGTTATTCATCAGGAGTAGAACGACTGACTTTTCTGTAAAATAAACCTTGGGTTCAGGATTGTTCAACCAACATCTGGAAAAAAGCCTAGAGGCTGTAAACTGGAAAGCTGGATAGAAACGGATGAACTTTCCAGGTCAGTTCTATATGTGGTATTTAAAGGGATACCTCTGTGTACATGGAACTTCTTATTTATACTCAGGCACAAGATATACGTTAATACAGAATGTACAGATCATTTGTAAAATATGTACACCATTCAAAGACACAAACCTATTGTAAACAGTTGAACAAGTATGTAATTGCATTACATCCATCCCGGAGAACAGTAACCACATTATAGCACATTTCTGCTCAGCTAAACTTTCGCTTCAACAGAATTTGCCTACGTAGTAAGTGTTACAATACCCCCTGTTGTAACCCCTCTACTCAACTTAAGACTGATATCATGAAGATCCACTGTGCACAAGCTCTCGTGCGACCATACTCTTTCTTCTGTCTCCAAGTGTGGTGAGAAAATGTCTTGTTGTGAAGTTGATTCACCAACCAAACATCTGCGGTCCAATCTGAATTCAGTCGCCCCCTTTGTTCCCATCTTATCCACCACTGGGGGGGTTTGGTTAGTCAATGACCTGATGCCTTTTGAACTCACACGGACCTGCTGATTTTCCTCTAGTCGTGATAAACATGTGGCTAAACCTACAGCTGCTACAGGGAAATTACAGTGAACGCGTTGAGTCAGCAAGTATACAGCTGCATTTGTACACACACATACATACATACATACATACATACATACATACATACATACATACATACATACATACATACACACACACACACACGCAACAATTAAAGATATACCAGGGAGTCGTATTAGTAACCTAACTGTGGCAGCCCGCCATAGTCTAATTTGCCGCACCGCAAAATTCCATATTTGAACCGAAAAGGCTTTCATTAACGTTTGGAGATGGGGCTATTTGACCTTTGCGGAGGTCTGCTGTCAATGTGTGCTCTTACTGTGTTGGGTTACTTTTTCGATGGATTGGTCTTCAGCCACTTGTCACCAAAGTCTGAAATGTCCAAATCCTACATAAAGAAGCTGTATTTTCCCCATTATTGTGGGGTTTCCTTGGGGAGTTTACCATTGTCCTCTGTAAGGGGCTAAGGACAAAGGGTGATGTTGACTGTACACACTGTTAAAGCCCCCTAAAACAAATGTGTAATTGTGATACTGGGCTATATACATTATTTTGTTTGATTTGAATACAAATGAACCCTTGTTATTTTGTACAACAACAACATTATTCACAACTTCTCCCACTCTCAATAGTTTTAAAGGTCAACTCAAAGAATGGTTGAGAAACAAATGGACGTGCAATCACCGCTAAATGCACTTTAATAATACAGGGGTATCTCCTCTCGCACTCTATGTAGCTCTTTTATCTTCTCCTGCACTTTATATGTCATAGCTGATATATTGTATTACCATGTCATTAATACTTGTATATGCTGCTCTTGCTCATTCTGCATATCATGTATTTATTTTTGCTATGTATATACATGTCATGTTCTTATATGTTGTATGTGAGGGACTGCAGATGGAAATGAGCTCAAAGCTAAAATCCGGCATATTTACATTTGAAGCATTATTTGTTTAAAGTGTTCATTAATGTGTATTATCCCTGTTCAAATAAACGATTAAATAAATAAAAAATAACAAAGCTTTGTTTTGAATGAAAGACTTTCATCAGTTGTGGTCTCCAGTACATAAAGCAGCTTGGAGAAGCAGCCAGCTCTGAGCTGTCCGCTCATTTATTGTCAGTTAAGCCCGAACCCATAAAGAAACTGGGGCCTCACACTGTTGAATTCATTACAGATAATCTGCAGAGATTAAAATGCCTCTATGGATCATGTTGGACTACACATCACGGCCTTTGTCAGAGAAGACCGTGACATTACCTTTGGCCTTTCCCTGGAAGTGCAGTATCATCAAAGCACCAGGCTGCACACTGTATTTGCTGCACATTCATCTGCAAACTGAATTAAGGCTGCCTCTGCTTTTGTCGACAGGAGGATTAGGACTTAATTACATCTGGGCAGAGGCTGCCATACAGTCTGAGACACAACTGTACATTGGGAGACTGGTGCAGAACATTAGGGAGGTGTTGAGGAGAGGGATAAGCTTGTGTAATATGCCAGGTGCGTCCAGGGTATTAGCAAACACTGGCACGGCACTGTGCGCCTGCCAAGACGAGAGATCAAAACAAGCCTACCCCTTTCAATCCTCGCTCTCATTTCATCTTGAAGGCCAACACTCGCCTGTGTCGGGCATTGTTGAGTGGAAGGAAACAGACAGACATTTTGTGTTAGATCTAGATAGATGCACACCGTAGCATACACAATGCTGGCAAACGTGCACAGGTGGATTTCGGCAGACATGGCTATGGTTTATCAGTGACTCCATATTGGTATTTAGCCATGCAGATCGTTTGGTTTCCTCCATCTAGAGTTAAAGATATCCATCTTTGATTACTGCCTTCATCGCAGTACAAAGGAGGACTTTGTTTTGGTCCACACAGCTATGAAAAAGGTTGAAGAATATGTTTTTCTTTTCTTTGTAACGTTTCCAGACTCTGAACAGCTTTTCCTTGGTACAGCTTTTATATAAAAAACAGTTTACAGCAAGGTATTACATGACATGCTTTCATAAGCCAAAGCATATGGCACTATCTAAGGGTGTAAGAAAACATTGAAATACTGGATCACGATGTTGTGGTTTGTGATACTGTGTTCATTGTATTGTATTGTATCTATGTTTAGTTGTGGTGTAGTTTACAGGCAAAGAGTTGTGGCAGACATTGATTTAGTTTGTGTTTTACCCCCAATTGCTAGATATCATTGCTGTAATCTATCTTCAGCCATTTCACTCTTTCTCTGGAAATGTAACGGCGATAACTGAGATAAAGGTAGAATGACAGTTTTCCAAAAATGTATTTAAAAAAGAAATGGCTAAGTATTGCCTGGCTTACAGTTTTGTAATTATCATGGTCATAGTGAGAGGATGCTAACAAGGGGATGTTGAATCATACCATGTTTTTCCTCTTGATTTAGCATTTAACATTTGCTAAATAGAAATAACAGTACCGTTAAGGCTGATGGGGATGTTATAAGATTAAAACTTGTATGGGATGAAAAGTGAAAGGATCACTATACTATTGTTGCATTAGAAACAAACCCTGAGGGCAATATATTATTTTGTTTACCAAATTTGATGGCTTCGATTCAAGACTCCCAATTACAAATTTGAACCTCATGGTGGCAATAAGTCCAGGAATCACCGAAATCATTGCGATTCATCCTCTGGGCACTATGAATGTTAGTACAGCATCTAATTAAAATAATGGGAAATTAAGATATATTTCAATTCATTTTCATCAAAGGTAAATACTGAGATGGTTATTGCACGCTTTAACACCGCCATCTTTTAATTTTTACCTCATAAAAACAGGCTTCCTCTGCCAGAAACACTAACTTGTGAACAATAATCGTGTCCCTTTTATTTATAGACTCATCCCATTAATCCACAATAACATTTTTGAACAACGGCAACATTAAATCTCAAGTCTTCCCCATCACAATGAATGAGTGGAGTATTCCTGTGATAACCACAGAGCGGTGTTTGCCTGTTGTAGCGTGACCGCTTAGGAACTAGTTAGCAGAAGTCTCAGTGTATTATTTTAGCAGCCAGATAGAGCTGTTTAATTCCTTTCTAATCAGCGGCTTCGTGTTATTTCTGGAATTGAGAGTAGAAGCTCGGATGGATGCATTTTTTAATTAGCTTAATGGGTTTGCAGGGAATTATAGAGTATGAATATTCATAATTATTACTGTTGTCTTACAGAGAGAGCTGAGTTTTAATTATAATAGTTCAAATAACTTGGAAGAAAAGTCAATGTTTCAAATAAACATAATAAATGTCCTCTTTTCAGCCTAGATAATTGAAATTGTAGGAATGATGCGAGTCAATGAAATGATCATCTTATTACCATTGACTGTATTATCTACAGTATTTATAGTCTCTAAGATGATCATATAGGCTTATTCAAAGCACTATTCAGGCACTTACAGTAAGTCAATTCTCAAATCTAGTATTAGCAAGTTTCCTCATGAGTCTAAAGTCCAAAAGGAAAAAGCCTTTTTCAGTCAAACGCAGATCTTTCAGGTCCTTAAATGCCGACCATTAAAAGGATTCACAGAAATATTCTTCCTTCAAAGCTGTGTCACATTTTTTTCTTTTCATGTAACTGTGACCAAGTCTTTTGCATGGATAAGTCGTCATGGAAATCTTTGAGCCTCCACAATTCAGTGATCACTGATACAACTGAAGCTGCTGATGAGGACTGTGGGATGTTTTTAAAAGCTCCAGGGCAGGTGGACGTTGATTTAAATTTGTTTTGCTAATAAAATCATAGTTTTTGGGGAATTTCATAATTTTTCAGCGGTACTTTAGGAGACTAACAGGTTGAACCTTGAGGCTTGCATATTTTAGTTTTTAAGTCTCAAATCAGGTCTTCAAGTCTTACAACATTCAAGTAAAGGAGTAGAAGTTTGACTCAATTTCAAGTCTCAAGTATATTGTTGTTATATTGATGATGTAATATTCTTATACCGTTTAGTAGAAGCTCATTGTCTGGCTTCCTGCACCACGCTGCTGCTGCCATGTCACCATGTCAACGTTTGATCACAGTTCCAATAACTGTTAAGAGTATCCTGTGGTGTTTTCTCGTAAAGCGTTATTTAGAGTGTTCAGTATGTATGACAAGAACAGATTGGGAGTGTTACTTAAGTTTAGAAATCCTATAAAACGCATTTCCTTACTCATAAACTGTTTTTACTGGTACTGGCTAGTGCTTTGCTACATTTCTTGGCGTGTTACTGCCACAAGTGTTTGAATAGGATAAACTGCAGGAATTTCTCTTGTTTGTTGGTGCACAAGAAGAAGAAAAACATATATACTGTAGGCAATTGTGATGAGTCTGGTTCCTCAAAAGCAGCACTTTAGCTCTTGAGCTTTCTGAGAGTAATGTTAGTGTTTTCCTTAAAAGGGGTATTGCTGCAAAGATTGCATGCTTTTTCATCAGTTAAGGAGCACATGTGTGCAGCAGCCTGGATATGAGTTTGAATTTCCAATGTGTTTTCACAGGGCTGTGCACATACGTCAGTTTTTCTCCGCTTCATTTCCTGCTAATTGATCTCCACCATGTAGCGCAGACGGCAGATAAAAATCTGCATGTGTGTTTATGCGTTTGTGTGCGTGTGTTTGTGTAACTGCCGCCAACAGAGAGCCAGATCTGTTGGACCACAGTGCAGCTGGTGGTGTTGAGTCAGCATGTTCAGGTCGCAGCGCTGGTGTTGGTACCAGACCTCCATCTGGTTGTGCCAACAGAGAACGCAGCCACTACATCTGATGATATCTCTGCCTCCAGATTGGGACCACATTGTTTCTGCACGTCATGTGTTCTTCCATTAAGTGTCGTTTGTTTGGCAGATTAGGTAGAAGCCAAGTAAAGCAAGTGTGCTGCTGGTGGATAATTCTCCTGTGCACTGACTTGAGATCTACTACTTAAATTCTAACCTAATGTGATCCTACAGCCAAATGCTTTCTGTAAGTGTGATGGCTCAATCTCACCAGCAGATGGCAGAAAGTACACGTGTGTGCAGTCCAGTGTTTGTTTTGAGCCTGCTCCAGATGTTTTCCTGCACATCTGACAGCTGTGTGTATTTGATTCTCATAGATGTGTTTTGGCCCTTTTTACTGTAGATGTGGCCCCCATACAGTATGCACAACATGTTTGATATTAAACATGTTTATTTATATTTTATTTATATTTTGAAATATGCTGGTTGCAGGGCAGATGCTCTGTAAAGCCCCAGTATAACCTTAGATCAGACAGTTTAGTCAAATACTATTTCCATGGTCAAGCTTATACATTTCAATTTTTTTAATAACTTTTTATTTTATTTTTTTGTATTCTTGACCCATACAAAACACAAAAGGGTATTTTTGACTGTGGTCATCTTTATTTAGGAAACAGTATTGCATATATTGTTGCATAAAGACTTAAAGATCTGTAGAAAAAAGAGTAATCATCTTTGTAAAATCTATTTTGTGAGAATTGATAAAACTTGTAATTAAAATACATCACATATCCTTACATAAACCTACTTGAAATGTACCTTTCTAAGTACTGAAGGGTGTGTCTTTGCTATTGGTTTCCGCTGAATAGGAAACCCTTTCAAGCAGCACCTCTCTGATGCTTGAAAGGTTTCGGTGCTGATGTGCTGCTCGGCTCTCACTCATCTCTCATCTTCACTCCCTGTGTAGCTCATCTAAGCTATGCACTCTGCTTCTGTTCTGTGCATTTGTGGATCATGTAGCACTCACAAAACAAAACACCAAGCTTTATATTTCACAATAAGAGAGATTATATGCGGTCTTGTGAAAAACTCTGCTCTTAACTTCCGAACAGATTGATAGAAAACACCTTATAGTTTTATTTCCTCTTGTTTAACAGCTTTCCCTGGGAAGATTGACCCGCTGGGAGAACCAAGACAGACGTGCCTGTTGTTTACCCTATTAGCCAGCACCAGTTGTTAATTAAGTTTCAATAGACTCTCACTAGTTTGTTTCCTCCGCTAAGCTTTCTAATAAATGCCAGGGACGATTTGGCTGCGATTGTCTTCTCTCATCACTGCAAATGACCGCTGAGTGCTGCTGCACTGTGAAATCAATAGCCTTGGACCATCAGAGCCTCAAACACCAGCAGATTACTGATGAGAGTGATTTGAGGTGTTTAGCTGTGTGTATACATGTGTGTGTTGGCTGGATATGTGGGAGAGAAAGTAGGGTAATGAAGAAAGACAAATATAATGAGTTTGTGTGTGCAAGATAGAGCTTTACACAAAGGAAAGAGAAAATAGAAAAAGTATTATTGTATGCATTTTAATGCATGCATGATTGTTTTCCTGTGTAATGCTCTGGCTTCTTCTAGAAAATCTTCCCCTATACAAATGACAGAATGTCCTCTTGCCAATTGAAAAGGGTTTGAAATCGATGTCAGCTAGCAGTCTGTGGCTAATCAAAGTGAGTAGTTGGCCCTCTGTGGCTGAAGGCAGCTTTACTTCTCATTGTTTTAAGGGCTGTGTAATTGGCTAGAGCTGAAAGAATGGAAAGACAAAGCTTTTTTGTCCATAATTCAGTGTTGTTTTGTGTAACATCAAATTCACCAGGCCGGTAGCAGATGAGAATGTCAGCGGGGAGAATAAGACTTTATTCCTCACCCTCATTCAGAACATGATATTGAGCGAACCTATAATTTGCTATTCTCTTTGTCTTGAGTCAGCTGCCTGTGGACGGAGAACTTGTCGTGCCTTGCAAGACTGAAATGGCGTGATTCATCATTTTGAACGCATACTCATGGAATTTCTATTCCAGTTTTGCCCTCTATCTTTTTTTCCACCGCATTAGGAATCTACATTATTTTAAAGATCTTTCCATCTTATCAATGTGTATGTTTGTACTCAACAAAACGCCATAAATCAGACTTGCATTTGCACTCTGCATAATGTATCTGGTGTTTGGATGAGGAAATGTGGGTGATCCTATGAATAATACAGGCTGCTCAGTCTTCGATGCCAGTGCAGATAATAATAAAGCAGGCTTCTATCAACGTGGGCCAACCAGGAGAGCCAGAGAGCCTGGTACATTAGCTGTGGATGGCTGGTGATAAATCAGGCATTCACAGAGAGGATTGCTTGGCATAGGGAGCTCCCCTCGGAGGCCTCCCGGAGCTGTGCCATACGGTGAGGCAAGGCATTCAGAATGCCCTCCACACCCGGTACCACAGGTCTCCGGGGTGGCTTTTAATCGCCACAAATGGGCGGCAATAACAACTGGCTGTATTTCACGTGCTGTCCGATAGTTACGGCCTCCTGTAGATTTTACGACGGGGAGATGTCAGGTTCCTGGCATAATTGGCTCTTCTATGGGGATTTTATGAGTCTGTTTACTCTGTGAGGAGTACTTGTCTCTGGGATGCAATGCTCTCCTAAGGGCCCACTGGGTCAGCTTTTTGATATACTTTCAGATTATGTCTCATAGGGGGGAGGATGTCTAATGATCAGATACTGTAACGCCTACTGATAGATGTGCCTAGGGTCAAAGGCTGGGGAGGTTGGAGTTATCTGATCCCAAATCTGACCGTCTTCATTCACACGCTCGGAGTGGGGGACAATAGAGTGGTGCGACTCTGTCACTTTGCTGATGGATGGCTGCTGTCTGGGCCAATCCAGGGCTATTTTTCATACATTTCCATACAACTGTAGAAGGTGGGGGAGGGGTCCACTGCCTTGGAGTAGAGCATCCTGGTAAATGAATGAGGTGTAAGTAACCGCTTTTCTTGTCTTTAACTCGACTAACTTGTAGATGATCCTCCCAGCACATGTTTCTGTCACAATGCAAACTGTTCAAACCACGGCGATGTATACACACATCTCTCGCTCAGAATGGACCTGCCGCACACGGAAAGATCATCAGCAGATGAGGAAACATTAAACATAATCTGCGTCTGTGGAGGAAATTGCGATGCATCTTTCAACCCAACGAGCCATGGCAGAGTTAGCTTTGTCTTGTGATTTGCGTTTGATGTTTAAGTATGATGACGTGATGAGTGAAGAGCTCGTCTTCAAATGTAGGTCTCAGAAGAGAGCCATGTTATTATCTCCTTTAATCTCCTTTCTTGCTGTCAGTAAGAGTGTCCCGGCTCCAGTTGAAGCTCCAGGCCCCACGACCGGTCGCATGCAACAACTAAAAGCTAATCACCCACAGTGTGATTGGCTGTAATAAAAGACTGCAAAGGGCCACAAAGGAAGACAGTGATGGTGAGAGTATTCAGGCAGGCAACTCTGTGGTCTTTTAATTATCACGAACGAGCATTAAGTCACGAATGGGCTGAAACCATTACTCCCAGAACTAATAAAAATAATAAAAATGTTGAAACTCTTTAAGCTTCGTCAATGGACCGACAGAAGGGTGCAGAGATAATATTCACTGTTGCTCCATTAGCTGACACTTTCTCACTGTGTTCTTATTGTGTTTTGATGGCCAAAGTACTGTCCCAGTACAACATTCACATCCAGCAAGGACTTGCTCAAATGGATTTTGATTGGCCAGTGTTTCGATTGTTTATCAAACCAATTTGAAAGTGATTATAATGCTATTGTTAGTCGCCGCTGTCACAAAAGTTAAAGTGTGCTCCAGCATCCACTCAAATAAGCCCCATTATGCTTTTTGGGGTTTTCCCTTTCCTGTGTTATATAGGTTTTTGTGCATGTTAATCGTCTGCAAATGCTACAATATCCAAATTCCCCTTCAGAGGTTGTTATCTCCCACACATTCAGAGGGTGAAATAGATGCAAAGTAGTACAGCACAGTTAGGATGAAAAATAAAGCACTTTATGAAAATGAGCATAATAATAGTCGTCTTTAAGTCACAATAAGTACTAAACAATATGTATAGTTATTGTTATACTTCTGTACTGATTATTGTAATGAAACATTTGTTGACTCTTACAAAACTAAAATGTTTCATCATTTTGAACATTCGTGTTAGGTACAGGAGTAATACATAAAGGAAATGTGCATCTAGTGGCTTTAATAGACTCAGTTTCCAGCTTATTAGGCACACCTAGCTTAATTCAGTCTAATACACCAATCCAGCAATACTCCCAGCCTCCATGAAGGCACTATCATTCAGATATAGCTGACTTGTTGATCAGAGAGGTGTTGATGTAACTTTGTTTGTGTGCTGTTGGAATATATTGCCTTATACAATGAGATGTTTCTGCTGATTATCCTTCCTCATTGATATAAATGGGACGGGACCTTGTCAGTATAATGCAGCACAATTCGACAAACTGCTGCCTCCAAAGTGATCATAAAGTTGAATAAACACCTCTTTAATCAACAAATCGGCAACATTTAAACATTACAACCGTCATGAAGGTAGGAGTTATTATAGGACTGTTATATTATAATACATTACTCTTATTTATAAACTGGGAACTGAGTGTATTTCTTATCTTTACCTCGGGCTCAAAATCCAATTACTGATGATTTGTCCCAATAACCAGTGTTTGATCAAAACAATAATTCATAGTTGTGGAGGTAGTCACAGTCCCTGCAGTCTACAGCAGACAGTTGAAGTGTCTTTGGATGTTTTAACATGTGCAAGAGTTGCTTCACTGACTAGTTCAAAGTCATTTACATTTTCTCTTTTTCCTTTCCTTTAAACTCTTTTTTAGTTTTAGCCTCTGTAAACCCTCACACAAACACGCCTCTGCACTTCCCTCTAATCCCCAGCGTGGTAGTGCTTTGGAAACCGCACAGTCCCAGCGCACCACATTAATTATGTATAGTGATAGATATCAATGATGTTGGAAGAAAGGAGTGTGTGTGTGTTTGAGTATATCTGTGTGTTTGTGTAGATGTCAGTATATGTGTTTGGAAGTGATGGGGTTTTCTTGGCATATCGACTGCAATCACCAGAGAGCCTGGCTGATGCCACCGAGCAGACAGCAGAAAGACGGAACAATGCTCTACAGGTTGTGGTGCAAGGGTGTGTTTGTGTTTGTGCCAAAATAATTGTAAAAATGAGCCACAGTGCTCCAACAGCAGTCATCCTATTGTCTTCCTATTTCCTCACCCTGCATGACACCATCACACTGATACACTCCCCTGTGCTTTGTGACACACGGTTGTCTATCAGTGACATGTGTGTATGTGTTTACCCTGGTGTGTGTGTGTCTGTCTATGCATCTGAAAGTGTCTGTGTACGGTCACATGCTGTGCTGTGGCACCGCTGCATATGTTTCATGTATCTTAACGCGCTCATCATTTCACGAAGCCTTTACAGGTCCCAGTGCCCCAGACATAAACACGCACACAGACACACACACTCCTTGATGAATAATTAAGAAGGCTGCCACGTAGATAAGAGGCCAGAGTACCTGAAGAAGCGTCTCGCCCTCAGACGTCATGTCGAACACGCTTGGATTAAACGTTCTTTGTTTCCTCAGTCATACGTTTGGCTTATCTTCTGACATTGGTGTCGAGGTTCAGGAAAAAGACACATCTTTATTTTTAAACACCCGCCTGCTTGACTGCATAATTCAGCAGCGAGTTCATATATAGTTAGTTATTCTTTATTTATTCTTTATGCTCTATATGTTTGATATTTGTATTTTGTGCGACATGTTTTAATGTTCAACAAGCTCTTTATTTTATTTTTCTCATACTGCCTGTGCTGCAGCACCTCTTTTCACCCTCTGTCTGAAACCAGAGCCCAGTCTGCTCTGATTGGTTGGTTGGCCGGCTATGTTGTGATTGGTCAACTGCCTAGTGATTAGGGATGGGTATCGTTTGAAATTTATCGATTCCGATTCCGGTTCTGCTTATCAATTCCGGTTCTTATCGATTCCCCGTTTCGATTCCAAAATTGTAAAAGAAAGAGGTCAAATGTTTAGATAACAAAAATATCTTTATTCTTTTCAGCTTTAACTGAAATTGTTACAAATAAAAAATATACATGCAATACAAATGTATTGCACAATAGCTGTGCTTTATTTTAACTGAGCTATGCCTGTGGCAAGCTATTAACACTGTGCCCAATTGTCTTTTTATTTTTTAGTGTAGTGGAGCCTCACTTCAGAGCGTTTACCGCGACCCATCTTTGGTGTTATGAAGTGACTGAGCTCGTGAACTGTCTACGGGAGGGCGGGGGGAGCCTCGCTGCGGGGCAACTGTGGACCTCTGTCGCCTGTCAGCGCAACTTACATGATGCCGTTTAAAAAAATTAAGGGCGGTGCCGGCCATCAGCGTACGGAGCCGGCCGTCAACGGCCCGCTGACGACCGGCCGTTCTGTGATTCTCCAGGTCCGCCCTGTATTCCACTGGGTCGCCGCGGTACAGACGGACCCGCTGGAATACAGGGTCTACCGCGTTTAGGAACCGTTAAGCAGAACCAAAAAGGTGTATTTTGTACGGGTACCCGGTACCCGGCATTTTCTTATCGGTTCTCATCTGGAACCGAGTTTCGGTTCCCAACCCTACTAGTGATGTCCCGCCCCTTAGCCATCACGTACAATGTGTTGGAGCGCTGGTCAATAGAAGCTTGAGTGTTACATAGTGAGTTCACTTTGTAGAAAAGCATAAAAGGGACCCTTTTTAATAGTAAGTTTTATGGTTATCTGCATTATGAACATATCAAACTATGTAATTTCCATTGGAAATACTTTCCATTGAATAACAATATTTCTGAAAACCAAGCTTTTCAAATGTCCTTTTTTAATGCTGGGAGTGCCTCAAGCACACATTTGTTAGGGGTGGTATCATACAACTTCTAGATGAACATCTCGAAAGATTTACAATTAAAACAAAACTCTTTATGACTAGATACCAAAGAGGCAAATGAGGGAATATATTTTGTTATAGTTTTGGGTGAACCAACCCTTTTAACTTTTCCACTTTCATTATCTTATTTCCCAAAATCCCTCACCATAAAATGCATAATTAAGATAACTAATAAATGCAAAGCTTCCGTGCTGAGACAGCAAACATTTCAAAGGAAAAATCAGTGTGTTTGCATATCTAGTTGTAGCATGTTGTCAGTTTGTAATTGAGGATGCTGTTATCATGGTAGTCAGAGCACTGAGAGCCATTAACAGGCCAGTCTTTTATGACATTCTGTATTATGGATGCCTTGTGTGTGCTGTTTCATCAGAGGCCATAAACATCAGCCCAGTCAGCAAACTCCACTCATTAAGAGACATTTAAATGTAATTATTTATTGATGCCTCTTATGATCTATTGTCCTGGATGCACCAGTGTGGGTTTTTATTTTTCATGTCCTGAGGCCTGGTCGCTGAGATTGCTGAGGTTAACAGCTGTCTTAACTGTTGCACATCTAATTAACATTTCCTTTTGGCACTATTTGAAAGAACGAAGGGAGAGGATCGTCTAGCAAACAAAAATGATCTTTTTATTCATTTTTAGGGGGTCATTCCCCTTTAGCTGTCTTTTGCCCATGGCTTTAAAAAGATTTCTAACAACACGGATCCAATCAAAGATGATGAAAGTCACTTGCAATTCTTAAATAAGTGGGAGAGCTAAGAAATTACATTATTTTTACACACTTCCTTGCTCAGTAATTCACAAGGGGCTTAAGAAATCAACACACATTTGACTAGTGTAACTACGTTTGTAATAAATAGGTGATTTCATGGACCATGTAAAGTTTTATTGGCCATTTTACGAGAGACGTTGATAGAGTGCCAATGAAACTCTCCCATTTGACATTTGCTATAGCCAAGATGATAAAGCTGTTGAACCCACACATTTTATGAAAGACATTTTTGCTCACTTAAGGTTTATTAGAGTACAGAAAGACACAGGCCAGCTCACACAGCCAGCCAAGAAGGGCCGTGAACTGGTGCTGAGGAAAAGTCATTAGGAGTTCAAGAGGTATCGAGGGAATAAATTAGACGGTTTTCTGAGAAGAGATCATATTCACACTCGCTGTCATGCCAAACCTAGCCTTGACATTTCAGTTGGCATTGGCACTATGTATGGACTCAACAATCTTGCTGAACATGTCTGCAGATTGCACCGTGAGATAGATTTTTATGGGAGCAATGTAGCTAATGATATGTATATGGTGTCACTCGTATAGTTTAAAGATGATGCCTCTGTGTCTCTCAGAACCAAGCGGAATAATATACATGGTCTTTGTGGCGTCTCTAAAGCACTAGTGATTTCACCTAAATGCTAACATGCTCCAAATGACTTATTGATGTTTAGCAGGTTTTAGGTTTACAAGGTTGCAAAACTGGCCCCGGTAATGGTACAAATCTCAACCTGTCGTTCAATGGACAGCTTCCCCCCCCCCCATCTATGTATATACTCGCATTTTAGACTCTGTTACTAACTGTATATCTGTAGACTTGGTATGTCTTAAATGTCCGGTTAGGATGTATTAGAACGAAATCTAAAATGAAAATTGTAAATAAGCAATCTGTATGTAAAAAACCACCTGTATGTAAATTGTAAATAAGCCATCTGTATGTCAAATATGTCTTATATGTCTTAAATTACATGATGAATTGGAAATGGGGGACCCTGATGTAAACAAGACGAAAGTCTTTCTCTGGTCTGCATCCCCTTAACAATTGTATGTTTTGAGCTGTACTGTACTGTACCCAATATACAAGCTGTTAATAAACTTTTCAATCAATCAATCAAGGTGTATTAGAATTCTAACATATTTTGACCATTAGCTCTAGTACAGCTGAGGCTGATGGGAGTGTCGTTAGTCGGTCGGTTAATGACTTAGGCCCAATCCCAAACCGCCCCCTACACCCTACCCCTACACACTACCCCTCCGTTTGCACGTTCGCCACATTAAGTGCTGTTCCAAACCAACGAGTGTGGAGCGGTGTGGAGGGGGAGTGGGCTATCAAGCCCTCAAACAGGGAGTCTGCATCGGTGCTGACTGGAGACCGGTCTCTACCTGACCGATCTCAATGCTGTGTGTGTCCGTCAGGAAACAAGCTGTTAACAAGTAGTTCCTGCAAACATCCACTGATAAACTGTGATGTTAACAACCTCATGATAACCTCATATTTTTTTACTTAGGATCATACCTGTGTTTAGTCTAGAAAAAGGTAAATGTGTGCATTTTATTATAAAGTTGTGTATATTTACAGACTGTTGCAAAAATTAAGAAGCTTATAAACATCAGGTTTAAAGTTTTATTTGAGTTATTAATTTGTATTTTTTGTCCAAGAGATGCTGATTTGAAACCGTTGTTACATACAGTTACGGCATTTCCTGTTTCTACCGGAGAGAGGGGAGGCCGTCCCAAAGCTTGCTGCTGTATTTACTCCCTCCATCTGACAGGAGGGAGCCTCGTTGAGCTACGAGTGTCACTCCACGGAGTTCACTCCGTCACGGAGGGGTAGTGTGTAGGTGTAGGGCGTGGTTTGGGATGGGGCCTAAATGCTGGCAAAAGTGTTACAAATTGAAGGATGGTGCCAAATGAAAATGTAAGGGATTTCAAAAGTTGTTACAATTGATCTTGAAGGATTTAATGGCAATTTATCCAATACTTTATCAGACATTTCCATAAAACCATGAATATCAATGTCATGGGGGCTTCAGATGAAGAGTCAGGGGACTTTTGCTAACTTTATTAGGATACACAGTTGGGAATCATGAGTGTGGCACCCATCTGGTAGATTGAAGCAAAACGTTTTCTCCTGCTGGTGGCACTAGATGAAAAGTCAAGGGACCACCAAAGTCACAAGGATTCATCTACTATGAATCTTTGTAGAAATCCATGGCAATCCATCCCTGGCAGAGATATTTCAATCTGAACCAAAGAGATAGACCGGCTGACAACCTGCAGTGCCATCTCTGGAGCCATGCCGCTAGCATCGCTATAAACAACATGAATGAATATAAAAGGCAAGACAGACACAAAAGAGAAGACATTTCTGTTTATGTGTTCTTGCTCCTGGTTGATTCAGATGTTACTACTTATTTCCAGTATCACCAGTGGCAGTGATGGCCTATTTCTGCCGGAGGCACTCAAGGCTGCTGCTAGTCGAAGCATACTGATCCTCAAGGTGGTGAGGTTTAGATCATCAAACACCAAACTGCTGCTGGATCTAAAATTAGATAAGGTCCTGCAGGAACATGCAAGACTTGATCTCTATTCCCACTTCTAACAGCTTGCTATGTCTCCAGATATATGACCACATTGTGTTGTCACAGGAAAATCAAGCAGAGGTAATCATAAACACAATAGGGATGGTAGCAGCTCAGTGGGTATAAATAAGGCATCCATGCTTGGTGGTAGATTGTGGAATATGTCTCTGATCATAATGCTAAGTCTTTATGAGGAGCAACATTTGGACAAAAATGCTATGATTTATTATCTCTCACACACTCCCTGCACCTCCTCCTCTTGTCAAACGTGTCAAATTGCTCACCAACAGTAACAAGTCTATTTTTAGTCTCTTCTCACTCACTCTTGTCTCTCTATCAAGGTTAAATAAGCAATCAAATCAATCAAAAAGCTATCAAAAACAGAAGAAAAATGCACTCAACCTGGCTGAAGACCAGCCATTCTTCACATACACAGGCTACATATTACACAAACAATTTCTTATCTGACATTAAGCATGAATATATATGGTTGGGGGCTCTCGCCGAGGATCATAAGGGGTCTTGCTGATTATAGGTGGATCCAGAGGGATTGGCCTGCCTCAGCAGATAAAAGAGGTTGGCAGTATAGAGACACGCTCCATCCATCAGACAGAGAGGTGGCACGTCAGCCACTTGTGCACAGTCCTGCAGGCTGACGGATAGCTCCGGAGCTCACATGAAGACATCTGAGGGGCTGTCATTACCAACGTCCCCCTGTAGCCAACTGAGGGGACAGTGGCTAATCAAAATCAATGAGAGTGGGTAGCCATAGAGAAGCCGGACAGACTGGAGTTAACCTTGATATCCCAGAAAGTTACACAAAAGTTTTAAGCTGCTGATGTCTTTGCACTCTTCTGTGGGAGGGATAGTGCTGTAAATTGCCCTTAACAGCCTGTCAATGCAAGCAGATCAAGAAGAAATCCTAAGAGACTTTCTCTGCACTCTGCTAAGGAATCGCTGGATTATTATGATTGTGTAGATGCTGTTGTGCGTGCTTAGCTGCATGGAAGCAAAATAATGGAAAATAATATGGATGTTATGTTAGAATTCTTTTTAATTAGGCCATCAGTGGTAGTGCGTGCCCATTCACCATCTGTGGAGTGTGTGGATCATTACATTACGGAGCCAGGTTTAGTCATAAGTCTGAATAGAGACCATAGACGTGCAAAATACCTCACGTGCGATGGTCTTAATGCACAGCATAATAGAGATGGATATGTTTTTAATGACTGGCATCATTTGGTTGCCAGCTCTATTGATATTATGTGGAGAGAGAGCGGGGGGAGCAGCATTGCTAATAAGGATGCTGTGGCCGAAGGTTACCGTTAAAGCTCATATTTGTATTTCATTTTATTTCTGCGGCTGAGTCAGGGAACATTTTTTTCTTCTCTTTAATAGGGGATGGCAGTAATTGCGAGTCTAATGGAGGTTCACTCTCCTGCTCGTTTGCTCGGCAGCGGTGGTTTGCCTCGCATTAATAGAGCTAAGGGAAGGCAAGGGTGTTTATAGTATAGAATTTGACATTATGAGCTCATTTCACTGTACGCTGTTTGACAGGGAGCTAACCCTTCTTGTTACTGACAGAACTGGAAGCCCAGGAGTATTGCTCCTGCTTCTCTAGGGGCATGCAAGCAGCTCCATTTGAGGATTAAAAGATAAACATAATTAATCCTCTTCGGTTCGATAAGTTGCAATATTAATGTTGATTGTATCTAACCTAGTCCAAGGCCCCAACCATTTGCCATCATTAAAGAGTCTGAGCTGCTGTTTGGCTATAATCAATGTGTTTTGCAGAGCTGCTTGCAAAAACACAACATCATAAAGTTAGATTTTGCTTTTGCGGGGTGCTATAATTGTGTCCTGCAGAGAAATGGTGGAACCAAAACCCCTGGCTGCGCTCTGACCGATGGACATGAGCTCCGAGTGTGTCAGAGGACCTCATGTAGCACAAGAGATATGGGAGTGTGACAGCTGCAGATCATTAGGATTCCACAAGTGGGAGAATAGCCTTCAGTCCAACATTTATCTCTGCTCGTAGGCACCACAGCTGAAAAGTCTTTGTTCGCCCTTAGTACCACTGATGGAAACCATTTCTTTTCCATGTCCTTTGAAATCAATGTAAAGAATGGTTCTGTCTAACCCTTTTCATCTCCTTCCGTGTGAGAATAAAAAAAAGGACAACTCCGTTTCACCTTGCCGTTTTAAAAATGATCCAATTTTCCTTGGAAACTTCCCACCTTAGCCTCATTACAGATGCACATATCCTTCCTTTCAGAGCCATCACATCTTCCTGCTCTCTCTCTCACCCCCCCCTCAATTAGCTCCGTTATCACGAGTCTGAGGCTTAACCTGAGATAGCGACCACACGGAGCTCGGCCTTTATTTCTCCGGACCTTGTTGCATTCGAGGAACCCCCTCGTCTCTCTGCTCTGACAGAAGTGACACACAGAACCGTTAGATTTAATTTAAGACGGGATTGCATCATTTTGAAGTCCTTGGAGAAATAATGCTTGTCTGCAATGGAAATGTCATTGGTTTGCCCTTTATGTTTATGGATGGGAGGCCATGTTGTGAACGTCTGTAACAGGGATACTGTCACTTGGAGTTATTAGAGGTAAGAGACTGCAAATAACAAGTGCTTTGTCCTCTGAAGGATACACTAGAAATGTGCATTATTATGTCGTTTGGATGGTGCTTTAAAAATCACTTTGAATGAAGTGCTGCAAATGAAAGATATCAACACAGTGTGGTTACAGTTTGTATATATTATTGTTTACTGCATTTACTGTACCATGCTTTACTGCTCATTTTAAAGTTGTAATAGACTTATAAAGTCAGTGTTGTACTCCCTTAGAGAAACCATACATGTTTGTCTATTTATATTTTGTTGGGAACCTCTTAAGCCATCTCCATTTATTTCCTTATTGGATTGTCTACAAACAGCAACACATGAACATAAACCTATTTCATGAAAACCATTTATAGGATGTCCACTCAGGGCTTTTGTTGTGTTTTTCGCTGATTCCAGTTGAGTTAGAGCCAGCCTTCAATTTCTTTCAACATTTCTATTTATTACTCATGCACTTTATATGTTACAGAGGGACAGTAGCCTGGATACTTATAAAGAGACGACTGCCAGTCATTCTCAATACTAAGACCTCCTGATATTACAGAAACCTGTTTGCAAAAATGATGGCAACACATGTTGTTTGTACTTCAGTTGTGTAGGAGAAACTCATAAAAGCAATATACATTATTTGGAGCACTTTTATTTTTGACATGCTACCAGTGTAGCAGAGATGGAGGCAAGTCTGGTGGCATTATGGATGTTAGACTTCTCACAGATTGAACCAAACACAACTGCCTTGTTACAAAAGTGCTGGTATTTATAAAGTTTTGTTGTGTAAGATTGTTAAGTGACGTTATATGAAACAACTGTATCCATGGCGACTCTCCTTTAATGGTCCCATGTCATGCTTTTACCCGTCCCCTTGTGTGTTATGAAGGTTTTTCTGCATGTAAACGGTCTGCAAAGTCACAAACCCTCAAAGTACACCCTGTAGCGAGTAAAACTCTAACACAGAAAAGACCTGTCTATGCTGCCCCAGAACGCCTCGTTGGAGATTTCTCTTTTTCTTCCTGGGTACAGTGACGTGCCATACCCAAATGGACCAATCCGTGGAGCCGTTACGTTACGTCCGCGGAGCCGTTAGGTTAAGTCCTATGATTTCTTATCTCTCACACACTCCCTGTGTGTGTGTGTGTGTGTGTGTGTGTGTGTGTGTGTGTGTGTGTGTGTGTGTGTGTGTGTGTGTGTGTGTGTGGTGTGTGTGTGTGTGTGTGTGTGTGTGTGGTGTGTGTGTGTGTGTGTGGTGTGTGTGTGTGTGTGTGTGTGTGTGTGTGTGTGTGTGTGTGTGTGTGTGTGTGTGTGTGTGTGTGTGTGTGTGTGTGTGTGTGTGTGTGTGTGTGTGTGTGTGTGTGTGTTTGTGTGTGTGTGTGTGTGTGTGTGTGTGTGTGTGTGTGTGTGTGTGTGTGTGTGTGTGTGTGTGTGTGTGTGTGTGTGTGTGTGTGTGTGTGTGTGTGTGTGTGTGTGTGTGTGTGTTGTGTGTTGTGTGTGTGTGTGTGTGTGTGTGTGTGTGTGTGTGTGTGTGTGTGACAGACGGCCACTGGGCTCACTGGGAGGGGGGGCAGCAGGAGCTCCATCAAGCCGTTTAGGAAAGAGAGTGAATGCACATACTATACAGAGATGCTGTTTGGGAAACCAATGTGAGTTTGGAACATTGAACAATGTCAATATATTCTAGTAGACCTCAACAATGGAATTATGATCAGTAGAAATGGCCATGACATGGGACCTTTTAAGTCTTGTAGCAGTATCTGGTCAGTATGTTTTTCCTAGTCTGAAGTTGTCAAACTATCTGTAACTCTGATACAAGAAAAATGATAGAAAAATAAATCATCAGAGTTTTCATTGAGAACTTCTCATAGTCAGTTATAATGTCTGAATCTCTCTACGAAAAAATTGCAGAATCTGCATCCACGGTCACCTGCCTGTTATCCATTTAATTTCAGATCTCATTTTCACGAGTGGGTAGGCCGGAGGGTGGGTGTCATTAGAATGAGATTGCCGGGGGCTGCCATGGAGTAGACTTATCTGTGAGGTTAGCAGGAAAGCAGTGTGTGATGGGTGGGAGGAGTGGGCGGATGAGCGGCAAGGTTAAGATATGGAGTTGATTACTTTGGGTTGCCATGGCGGAAGAGACTAACACAGCAATATCCAGCTGGTCTTCCTTGGCTGCACTGTTCCATGAATGGGAGAGTGACGAGGATTTTAAAACGAGGATTTAAATTGTCTTTATTCTCCATTAATGCAATGGCAAGTGAGCATTTTGTCTGGTTTGTTTTGGTTTCCTTCTTGATTTTCAATTGACCCCCTAGTCAGATGCATATTTGTGCAATGATCTGTTCTGCTAAATGAGATTCTCTCCCAGTCTCTCATTTCCTCCTTTTTTGATTATCTCTCTTTTTTCTTTCTCTCGTTCAAATACTTAATTTCATGCTGTTTTCCCCCCACGCCTTTTCCCCCTGCCTCTTCATGTTTACCTGTGGTTCTGTTCCCTCTGATTGTCTCTCCCGGGGGCTGATGAGAGCACTGATTGGCTGGAGGGCGTCTCTGGGGTGGGGTCAGGAGGGCTGCGACTGAGCCGCCCGTCTCACTGTGTCACAGCAGCCTGCAATCAGGCGAGCAGGATGAGACGGTGACTTCTTACTTGCTCACAACTGTTAACACCCCCCCCCCCACACACATATCCCCTCTACCAACACACATACACACACACACTCTCTCTCTCTCTCTCTCTCCTTTTTCATTACTGAGGGGCTCGAACACACAGAGAAAAGTGGGATTGAGGTGAACAGAGGGAACAAAGAGTGAAAAGAGTCAGACACAGCAAGATGGGCAGAAAAATAAATCGTAAACAAGCACTTTAATAGAACATGATGGCACTGAAAAAACTGTGGTTGAGAAGGAGAAATATAAAAGGAAATGGAGTGTGAGAGTGAAGTGCAGAAATATGGAATATTTTCCCGTCCTTTGAATAATATCCTACCTCATTGATGTCCAGTGAGATAATACCTGCCAGGCAGGCGAACAACAAAATACAGATGATAGCATCTCGTGTCCACAGCCGTGTAATTAAGCGATATCACTGACAGATATGTATGTAATAAGATTATTGCTGCCATCAAAGGCTGGGGCTTCATTTCCCAGATGCACAGAGAAAGAGAAACGAACATCAGCCGTCCGTTTGATTTCCTCTCCTTTCTCCTGATCGACTGTAATCCTATCGCAGAGAGAAAAGGGAGAGTATAGATCTCTATTATCAGCCTAGGGAGCGTATTAACTTAAAAAAAAAAAAACACAGTTATCTTCCAGAGCTTGGTTAATTGAAGTTAATCAGAGGCAGTGTTTCCACATGTCGCAGTGGTTGCTGGGGTGGATTGGTCTTTGTTACTTTCAAACACCTTTTAAGGTTCTTAATTAACCATCCTGACACCCTGACATGGGACCTCTCCTGCTGATCGGCCCTGACAGTTAATTACAGGCAGAGGGAGGGGAGAGTCTGAGAGGCAGAGGTAGTGCGCTGACCGGATCTGATAACACGCCTCCAAAAGAAGGGAAATACTGTAGCAGGGCGGTTTTTGTTCTCTCCCTCTTTGATGAACTCGAGGGAAGTCTTTCAAGAGGAATATGAGAATATGAGCATCCTGCATCACACCTCACTATCTATACCTATTCTTACTCGGGTAAATTCGGATTTTGCCAAGTGAATAGATCACTCGGTTACTTTATGCAGGGCAGACGCTGTACGGATGAAGCAGAGCAGATAGCTTTAACCCTGAATTAGTTGCCATGAATAATTTTAGAATTACATCAAATTTATGCCAGATTGGTTGCTGACATCCACAATGTTCGCGCCTGTCACACAGATTGAGCTGTAATACAGTCCGGTTTTCTTCTTAGCTGCTGTCAAAATATCAGTTTTGAACTGTAGCGAGCTCTTTTTATATCATTGCTTTAATAATATTTTTATAATAGTACTTTACATTGTGTGGTTAAAACTGTAGTTTTGACTCAAACTAATATGACATAAAATGCTTCAAATCTTCTTGACCCACTGCAGTTCCATTTTTTTTTCTGGAACATTCTACTTCTTGGCTTCTGAAAATAATAGTAATGGCCAAAGTAACGCAGACTTTTTTATTTGGTCAACAATGTTAAGGACTGAGACAACTTGGCTTTTACCGGAAGTGTCATTAGATAAAACCAATGAGAGGTTCAGTGTTTGAATTCATTGTCGGCACCTTTTTGTAACTGGCCAATTGATCACTTTGGTGTGAGCATAAAAGTTAAAAATGTGCAGAAACCTGCATACAAAGGTAATGTGTAAAAACATAATGTCAATGGGATGACTGCCTTGGAAACGGATATATTTGATAAAGTCTTTGCTATTGATGTAGGCTATGCCCCCAAGGCCTGAGCCCGTTGGCACGAGCAATGCTTTTTCTTTTCACCCACAATTCTTTGCCAATTTGACAGTGTTCCTAATTAGATTTCTGGGATGTTACATCATTCCTTGAGGTCTTTTCCAGAAGGCAAATTCATGGAGGTCAAAAGAGCCAGTAAAAAGAAGCTCACTGATAAAAAAAATTGGGGCATTTCATAGAATACATATTTTCATACTGAATACCTGAATGTATGTACTATATTGTGAAAAGATAATTAGAGCAAAGGAGTTCTATTTATCATTTTTTCACATTTGTAATGCTGTGTAAAGTTATTATACTATTACTGCCACTGTCCTATTTCCCAGTGTCATTTCTGACAAGATGGGACCAAATAATGTGTATTTTATTTTACATTATAAACATGTTTGTGTCACAGAAATGGTTATTTTATAAAGAAGAAGAGCTAGTAAATCCTGTACATTGAATTAATTAATTAGAACAAATACACTCAATCCTCTTGACTTTACAGAGAAGTGTCTCAGACCGGAATTTTACGTTTAAAATTGAGTAGAGTCCTTCACTAATCCTCACATACAGTTTATTCAGCAAATGTTGTTAAAAACTGCGTTGTATGCTTGATAAACCACAGACGCCGTGTTTTATTACCACGCGTTATATCTGCAGGTCAGCAAATAGACCTAATGGTGCAAAAAATCAACATAAAACAGGGACCATATGCAGTGTCCTGTGCCGGGATGTTTATGAGCCCCGAGCTGGGGATACAGTAAATCACCCCTTATAATCAGGGCCATTGCCATTGGTCGCGTATAAGATGAGTTATAAGAGCTATATTCCTCATATTGCTTGCCTGTCATCCCCTTCATTCAGTCTCTCACAAACCGATGTGAGGCTATCAGCGGCGACCTTGCCACTGCATCCCCGCTCCAGGTGGAAGTGATAGATACTCACTCTCCATGACAGCTGGCTCTTTTTGTATAAGAAAAGCCATATTGATTCATGAGCCAATAAATACAGACACAAGAGGTTGTTGTTCAGCTTCTCCTCACCCTCTATTTGGGCACATCTTCTCTTATTTTTCTGATTGTCCGTAGTGAAAAACATCAGTAAAGTTTGTGTCCTTATCAGGCGATCAGCACTGCGAAAGGCTTGATGGCAGAAACAATGGAGGGTCATCATGCCGTTATCATGCCGTGCTCCATCAGTGGCGGCCAATCAGGCGGCTCTCAGGCCATCACAGAAAAGAACGGCCACAGCATTGTGTTTCTGAGATAACCAGACAACCCGCCAACCCGCCTCCTCCATCCTGAAGGCTCCCTCTGCTCAATGGATTAAATATCGATCATACAAATCCTGAAAATTGAGTTATTATTTTCTCCATGTGTCATTATAGAGGCATTGCTACCTCTCCTGTGTGGTGGATGAACACTTGTGGCAAATATATATTAGTGTCATAAGTCACATGAAGAAAATGGCTGTTTTACCTGCAGGCTGTCCTCTTTTATATTAAAGTCTCATTGATTTTAAGTCTAAAGGTAAGTTGTTATTTATGGTGCGTAGTTCAACCAACGTTCATACATACACATTACAACTATTCACCCCATCTTCAGTTTGTGAACTATCTGCCCCTTCATCCACTGAACTTATGAACACTTACACTGAAACACATGGGGGAAGAGGTCTTGCAGATGCATTTATGGGGATCTTTTGAGCTTTCAAAAAGATCCCCATAAGTCCTCTAAAAGCAAAATGAATACCATAATAATGTTAAGCCACAATCTGTTTCTACCAGAAATCTGAAATTCACAAAACTATAGAAACTTTAAGAAAAGTGCAACATTTGGATTTGAAAGCTCTTATGAAAGACAGTTAATAGACCTAAAGCACATCAGGAATCGGAGATCATTTGCCATTATTTAATATTTTCGCAAATGACTTGAATTGGTTAATTATTCCTCTGATTGTGTGGTTTGTTTCCACAACCCAAGTTTGCTTAAAGGGGCCCTATCATGTTCAGGTCCATATCTGTATTTTGTGCCTCTACCGTGACATGTTTCCATACTTTAATGTTCAAAAAGGAATTTATTTTTCTCATACTGCCTGTGCTGTTTCACCCTCTGTCTGAAACCATAGCCCAGTCTGCTCTGATTGGTTAGCTGGGCGGCTCTGTTGTGATTGCCCAACTGCTAAGAGATGTCCCGCCCCTTAGCCTGTCACTTACATTACATTTAGCTGACGCTTTTATCCAAAGCGACTTACAATAAGTGCATTCGACCAACAAGATACAAACTTGAAGAAAACAGAATCATACAAGTACATCAGGTTTCATAGAGCTAAAACATTCCAAGTGCTACTCAACTGGCTTTAGATAAGCCAGTCCTTTATTAGACTTATACATTTACAATGTCTCGGAGCGCTAGCCAATAAAAATGTGACTGTAACATAGTGATGCAGATATGATACTGGAAAAACACTGGAGGTGTTACGGTGTGCAGGAAGCAGGACCCAAATGCAGATTTAAGTGACAAAATAATTCCTTTATTTCAAGGCTACAATATTCAGAGACAGAACAGAACACTCACCGCAGTTTACTCACAACACAAGACGAACCAACACTGAACACAGGAAGAGACAAGACTAAATACAGGAAGGGGTAATCACAAGACGAGACACAGCCGGGCAGGGGAGGAGAAACACAAGGACCACAGGTGAAAACAATCAGACAACTAGACACACCAGGGAAACTAACGACGGGAGGAAAAACACAGGAAGAAGGACCAGACAATATACAAGGATGAAAATACCCATAACCAGACATACAAAACTACAACACAGACAGATCCTAACTGAGGTTACCTACTGTAACCCAGCTTCTATGAGTATTGGCGCAGCCCTCTAAGGCTATCGCTATTGGGTTTACCCTTCTGCGCCCCCGCGCAGTACTGAAAACACTTGTAGTCCACGCCCACCCGCTAGGTGGGCCCCACCCTCGGGCCTCCTTCCGGTATAAATAGGGAGGTTGCCCGGCGATCTGCTCCCATACAATATAACTTTTCTTCAGCTATTCGTAGAGCCAGTGGGGCCCAGCGCTTAGAGGGCTGCGCCAATACTCATAGAAGCTGGGTTACAGTAGGTAACCTCAGTTCTATTTCGTATATGGCTTCGCCCTCTAAGGCTATCGCTATTGGGTTAAGGGCGAAGCATGATGTAGTCTGCGCCCCACTGGGTCCGTCCAGCACTAGAAGCACAGACATACCTGCTTAATAACACCCCCCTGCCTGTTGTGCCATGCGTAATGGCACATCCCCGTCCCTGGAGCAAACATACCCGTTTTCCTGACGGGGTGAAGGCTGGGAACAATAACAATAGGCGCTTTCACACTGCGGTACTTTTCCCACAAAGGTTCATGTGAACTTAGTTCATGTGAACTCTTTAGTTCGCATGAACTAAGTACAGATCGCGTTCACACTGTAAAAAGTCCCTGGGGGTGAATTAGGCAAATGAAGCCGCTGACGTCACTTGTTCTTCTTCTGCTTTGGGTTTACTGGCAGACCGCAAACCACTTCACGGCGTATACTGCCACCCGGAGTCCCCGGAGTTAGGGACTGGCTTCAGTAGAAGCTGCTGGGACTCCCAGCAGCTTCTACTGAAGCCTTCCGAGTAAATCGCCAGAACGCCGACACCTCCTCATCTCCACCGCTCCCATGTTTTATGTTGTGTTGCCATAAGTTAGTCTCTCTGCGTTTCTACGCTGGGCTAATGCTAATGCTAATAATGCTAATGCGAGGATAATAAAATGGCGGCTTCACAAAACTTTTTGGGAGTTTTGCGGGGCGTGGTTTGCAATCCTTCCAGCCAATCAGAAATATAGCTCTTTTCTCACAAAAGAGCCGCTCGAAAGTCCCTGCTCTCTAGCAGGGACTTTCGAGGGGGTAAAAAGGTTCACATGAACTAATTTTAGTACCGGCTCTTTTTGGTGTGAACGCGATAAAAGAGTTCACATGAACTAAGTTCACATGAACCTTTGTGGGAAAAGTACCACAGTGTGAAAGCGCCTATTACATACCGACCGCTGTGAGGAAGTAGAGACGAAGGTCCTACCTTGTCCTGCGATCATAGAGGGGGAACAGCCGTTCTCTCCGTGTCAGCCAGGTAGGAGAGCTCTCAGCTGGATCCCTGACGTCACTCACTCTGACCAGGCACTCCCTACGAAGTGTGTCAGAGGAAGGGGAACGTCCCTCTCCTACGAGGGGAAAAAGGGCCGCTCTCTGTGTGCCGCGAGGCAGGAGAGAGGCGCACAGCTGGATCCCTGACGTCACTCACTCTGACAGGACACCCAGTACAGGGCGTGTCAGAGAGGAAAGGGAGACATCCCTCAAATAAAATTGAATAAATGAACAGGGGGAAGACCAAGATGCAGCCGTGCAAATATCTTCCTCTGACATTCCTCCGCGCAACACCGAGGAGGAGGATATTCCTCTGGTTGAGTGCGCTTTGATATTCTCCGGGGGCTCCACCCCAGAGGAGACATATGCCTGTGACACAGCCAGTGTGACAGCCGTTGTGTAGACAGAGGTTGCCCGATCGAGCGCTCTCTGTAATGCACAAACAGGCGCTGAGAACGGTGCAATGCCGCCGTGCGCGCTACATAGCAGACAGCGCGCGCACCGGCCAGAGGAGATGAGATGTTTCTTCTTCCTCCGACCTCTTGCATCCCATGGAACTGCTGGGGGGAGAGGCTTCTCTGTGATGTGCCGTAATGGTCGTCATGGTGACGTGCCATGCCCTCGCCGCTGCTGCCCGTGAAGCAAAAAAGCTGCGAGGGAGTTTCCACACGCTGCATTCCACTCTGTCTCTCATCATGAGGCGCGTACACGCCCAGAGGATGAGAGGTGTGTGTATGCTGTCCTCACGAGGCGTTATAACAGTGCTCGTGGATTTATTATGACCGTGTGTAAGGCATATCTGGGACAGAGGAATGCCTCGAGCTCTGCAGTTTATAAACCAATAGGTTAAAACAGCAGGCTTCTGCAGTGAATGAAGCACCTCTGGAGACTCAGGGGAATCCCCCCGTGACCAGCTGACGCTAATGCCGAGCAGCTGCGTTACGGAGAGGGCTGTGTGGTTTGTGACACGCCGGAGGAGAGCTGTCAGTTTCTCACTCGCTGCCAGAGAGCGCTCTGCTGCTGGCTGAGTTTTTAATTCCACTCCAGATAACGTTTGTCTGAGAGGGAAGGGAACAGCTCTTCTTCCAACTTGTTATGAAACCCAGGCTTTGACAGATGCGATATGAGATGTACCTTCTGTAAAGCGACTTCCTCCCTGGAGCGAGCCAGCAAAGCAGGTCGTCCAAAGGAAACCACCCTCTCATCCCTCCTCTGTGTAGCGGCTCCAGCCTTCTCTACACAAAAATGGGAGGAGCCAGGAAATATCCAAACGGCAGACGATTGTCTGGTCTGATATTCCCTGAAATGAGAAACCGCAGGAATTTCCTGTGTTTCGGGATGATGGGTACGTGGAAGTATGCATCCTTCAGGTGGAAGTGAACCAGTCGTCCTGGTGAACACATTCCAGACCCTGTCTCATTGCCCCAGTCTTTTTCGGGATTAGAAAAATAACGGGAGTGAAAACCCCTGATTTTCCTCCCTTTGAGGAAACCTGGAAATATCCTCTTTCAACAGGAGTTCCAGCAGCTCGGATTTGGAGCGCAAGACATAGCTTCTGGGAGGACAGGAGTGTTTCCTGTATCCCATTGAACTGTGGGGGGCTTTTTCGTCACCACGCTGCGGGGTGTGACACGTCGAAGGAGAGCTGTCAGCGTGTCCACTCCACTCTCTGCCGTGAGAGTCGTGCTCTCATGCGGGCTGAGTTCAATTCCACCCAGGTAAACAATACTCTGGGCTGGAATAGGACAGCTCTTTTCCCAATTTATCATGAAACCCAGCTTTGACAGATACGATATGAGTTGTACCGTCTGTAAAGCCGCTTCCTCCCTGGAGCGAGCCATGCAGCAGCAGGTCGTCCAGGTAAAAATAGTACTCTCATCCCTCCTCTGTGTAGCGGCTGCAACGCCGTCTCTACACACTTTGAAAAAGTACGAGGAGCCAGGGAATAGCCGAACGGCAGACGGTTGTACTGGTACGCTATTCCCTGGAATGAAAACCGCAGGAATTTCCTGTGTTGCGGAATGATGGGTACATGGAAGTATGCATCCTTTAGGTCTATAGAGGTGAACCAATCTCCCTGGTGAACACTCTAGCACCTTTTTGACCGTCAGCATGTGAAACAGGTCGAGGATGGGTCTCATTCCCCCTGTCTTTTTCGGGATAAGAAAATAGCGGGAGTAATACCCCTGATTTTCTTCCTCCTGGGGAACCCTGGAAATAGCCTCTTTCAACAGGAGTTCCCGTAGCTCTGCTTGGAGCGCAAGACACTGTTCACGGGATGTTAGGCATGTCACCTGTATCCCGTTGAACTGTGGGGGGGGGAGGCGAACTGCAGGGTGTACCCTCTGCTGATCAGCCTGTTCATCCATCTGTCCATCAAACACATGCGCTGCCACGCCGAGAAACACTGACAGCGGGCGCGCATGCTCGAGATGTGTTGTGGTTGTCATGACGACGAGCCACGCCAGAGCCCTCGCCGCCGCTGCCCGTGAGGCAACCCAAGGTGGGCCTAGAGCGAAAGGGCTGTGCGGAGGCCTCCACACGCTGCGTATCACTCCGCCTCGCATCATGAAGCGTGTACACGCTCAGAGGATGGGTGGAGGTGTGTGCAGTAATATCCACATGAGGCGTTAACACTGCGCTCCTGGGCTTATTATGACCGTGTATAGGTGGCGTATCTCGGACAGAAGAATGCCGCGAGGTCTGTGGTTTAATAACCGAAGAGTCATAACCATCAGATCCCTGCCACGAACCCTGCTGCCTACTAATCACCAGATTGAAGGCAGCTGGTGTAATTACTGTGCTCCGCAGCTTATTAATCGATAGATTAAATAGCGCAGGCTTTTGTACCGAACCCGGCTGGCTATTAACCGATAGGTCATGGCAGCTGGCTCACCGGCCAGAGTGGGGGATATGTGAAACACATTTGAAACTGATGACTCAGCCAACATGTTGGGAAATAATCTTCTTTTATTTTCCTCACACTGTCTCCCCAACCGTCAAGGCCGCTCTGTTTTCTCGGCGGCTCTCATGGAGCAGACGCCGAACGGGAGTACCTCACTCCCTTTTTTACCCCCCCTCTCCTGGTGGGGGGGCGGAGGCCCCGTGAGGCAACCCAAGGTGGGCCTAGCGAAAAGGCTGTTAGGATGCCTCCACACGTTGCATTCACTCCGCCTCTCATCATGATGCGCGTACACGCTCAGAGGATGGGTGGAGGTGTGTGCAGTGATAACCACATGAGGCGTTACCATGGCGCTCATGGGCTTATTGTCACCGTGTGTAGGTGGCGTATCTCGGATAGAGGAATGCCGCGAGGTCTGTGGTTTAATAACCGAAAGTTATAACCACCAGAACCCTGCAGCGAACCATGCTGCCTACTAATCACCAGATTGAAGGCAGCTGGTGTAATTACTGTGCTCCGCAGCTTATTAATCGATAGATTAAATAGCGCAGGCTTTTGTACCGAACCCGGCTGGCTATTAACCGATAGGTCATGGCAGCTGGCTCACCGGCCAGAGTGGGGGATATGTGAAACACATTTGAAACTGATGACTCAGCCAACATGTTGGGAAATAATCTTCTTTTATTTTCCTCACACTGTCTCCCCAACCGTCAAGGCCGCTCTGTTTTCTCGGCGGCTCTCATGGAGCAGACGCCGAACGGGAGTACCTCACTCCCTTTTTTACCCCCCCTCTCCTGGTGGGGGGGCGGAGGCCCCGTGAGGCAACCCAAGGTGGGCCTAGCGAAAAGGCTGTTAGGATGCCTCCACACGTTGCATTCACTCCGCCTCTCATCATGATGCGCGTACACGCTCAGAGGATGGGTGGAGGTGTGTGCAGTGATAACCACATGAGGCGTTACCACGGCGCTCATGGGCTTATTGTCACCGTGTGTAGGTGGCGTATCTCGGATAGAGGAATGCCGCGAGGTCTGTGGTTTAATAACCGAAAGTTATAACCACCAGAACCCTGCAGCGAACCATGCTGCCTACTAATCACCAGATTGAAGGCAGCTGGTGTAGTTACTGTGCTCCGAAACACATTTGAAACTGATGACTCAGCCAACATGTTGGAAAATAAGCTCGTTTTTATTTTCCTCACACTCCCTCCCAAACCGTCAAGGCCGCTCTGTCTCCTCGGCGGCTCTCATGGAGCAGACGCCAAACGGGAGTACCTCACTCCCTTTTTTTTTTACCCCCCCCTCTCCTGGTGGGGGGGGGCGGAGGCCCCGCGAGGCAACCCAAGGTGGGCTTAGCAAAAAGGCTGTGTGCACCACCAGGCCACCAGGGCGGGCGGAGGGGGGGACCGGAGGAGGGACACAAAACTAGGGCCAACAGGGTGGGTGGAGGGGGTCTGGAGGACGGGCTTGGGCTGACAGCCCAGGGGCAAGGCAGAGCTTGAAAAGGGGGTTATGGAGGGGCGAAGGCAGTGGCAGGAAGAGTCAGGGGGCCGGGCCCGAGGGCGAGGACCGCGGCACTCAGGGGGCAGGGCTCGAGGGCGAAGACCGCGGCTCTCAGGAGGCCGGGCAGAACCCGGTGTCGGCCGGACAGGAACCGGCGCCGGTGGGACAGGCCTCGGCAGGATCCCCCACGGAAGAGGACCAGGAGTTGGCAGGACCCCCACTAGGAGGGCAGTCGGCGGGACCCCCAACGGGACAGGACACAGGATTGGCAGGACCCCTGGCAGGAGAGCAGCCGGCGGAACCTCCAACAGGACAGGACACAGGGTTGACAGGACCCCCGGCAGAAGGGCAGTCGGCGGGACCCCCAACGGGACAGTACACAGGGTTGGCAGGACCCCCGGCAGAAGGGCAGTCGGCGGGACCCCCAACGGGACAGCACACAGGGCTGGCAGGACCCCCGGCAGGAGAGTAGTTTGCGGGACCTCCAACGGGACTGGACATGGAGCCGGAAGGACCCCCAGCGGAACCTCCATCGGCATAGGACATGGGATTGGCAGGACCCCCGGCAGGAGAGTAGACGGCGGGACCCCCAACGGGACAGGACATGGGATTGGCAGGACCCCCGGCAGGAGAGTAGACGACGGGACCTCCAACGAGACAGACATGGAGTTGGCAGGACCCCCAGCGGAACCTCCAACGGACCAGGACATTGGGTAGGGACTTGAGACGTGACTCAAGTAGGGACTCGAGAGGGGAACCAAGGGGGAACTCGAGAGGGGAACCAAGGGGGAACTCGAGAGGGGACTCGAGAGGAGACTCGAGAGGGGAACTAGAGAGGGGACTCCAGAGGGGACTAGAGGAGGGACTAGAGGAGGAACTAGAGGAGGGAACTCGAGAGGGGACTTAGAGAGGGGACCTAGAGAGGGAACTCGAGGAGGGACTAGAGGAGGGAACTCGAGAGGGGACTGGAGGAGAGAGGAGGGGCTAGAGGAGGGACTAGAGAAGGGACTCGAGAGGGGACTCGAGGGGGAACTGGAGAGGGGACTGTGGCAGCTGGGGCCGGGACCGGGGCCGGGACCATGACTGCTCGGGCCAGAACTGGGGCTGAAACCATGGCTGCTGGGGACTGTACTAGGTCTCGAACCATGGCCGGAAATATGGCTGTATGATCCAGTTCTGAAGCCGGAAACATGGCTGTATGGGCCGGCTCTGGAGCTGGAATTGAAGCCAGAATCATGGCTGTAAGGTCCGGTTCTGAAGCCGGAAACATGGCTGTAAGGTCCGGTTCTGAAGCCGGAAACATGGGTGTAAGGTCCGGTTCTGAAGCCGGAAACATGGCTGTAAGGTCCGGTTCTGGAGCCGGAAACATGGCTGTAAGATCCCGTTCTGAAGCCGGAAACATGGCTGTAAGGTCCGGTTCTGAAGCCGGAAACATGGCTGTAAGGTCCGGTTCTGAAGCCGGAAACATGGCTGTAAGGTCCGGTTCTGAAGCCGGAAACATGGCTGTAAGGTCCGGTTCTGGAGCCGGAAACATGGCTGTAAGATCCCGTTCTGAAGCCGGAAACATGGCTGTATGGGCCGGCTCTGGAGCCGGAACCATGGCTGCTAGGACCGGTACCTGAGTACGAGCTGGCTTCCTGACCTTGCGTTTTTTAGAAGTCTTTTGCAGGCTCCGTGGACCTCCAAACGCCAGGCAGGATCCCAAGAAAGGGTCAGAGAATGGAGACTGGCACTCAGGGCTGCGTGAGAAAACTCTGAGAAACTCAGGCAATGAGCCTCTCAACCATGGCATGTTGTCCACCTCCATTTGTGCCCTTTTGAGGACAGCCTCTTTGTCCCTTTTAGCCAAGGTTCTACTCCATTCAGCATAATGACACTGAAGAGTGTACTCTAGGGATAACAAGTCCAAATCAAAATTAAAATCCACTGGGTCCATTGTGGTCGGTTCGTAATGTTACGGTGTAAGTGACAAAATAATTCCTTTATTTCAAGGCTACAATATTCAGAGACAGAACAGAACACTCACCGCAGTTTACTCACAACACAAGACGAACCGACACTGAACACAGGAAGAGACAAGACTAAATACAGGAAGGGGTAATCACAAGACGAGACACAGCCGGGCAGGGGAGGAGAAACACAAGGACCACAGGTGAAAACAATCAGACAACTAGACACACCAGGGAAACTAACGACGGGAGGAAAAACACAGGAAGAATGACCAGACAATATACAAGGATGAAAATACCCATAACCAGACATACAAAACTACAACACAGACAGATCCTAACAGGAGGGAACTTTTTAGACAATTTGCCTGCACAAAAGCCTATGTAACACACTACAGGAAAGGGAAAACCCCCAAAAGCTTAGAAGGGCCCCTTTAAGTATGCACATGTATGTTATTACCTCAGCATACACTACAGCTTCACTAGGTTAACCATGCAAGATAAGGCAATTAAGGGTGTAAGCCGCTCCTGAACAGTAGTTTGACAAACAAATGATGGAGACGGAGATTTTTGTCATACATTCTTTTAAAAGTATCATAAATCATGATTTGGGATATTGTCACCAATTTACAGTCCAGATGCCATTATAACCAAGCAGAAAAATGGAGAAATGCATTTTTAGATGGAATGTGCCTTTGGGCTCACGTTTAGCATACAATCTCTCTTTCTGAAATGCCAGGTGGAGTTTCAGGGTGCGTTATTAGCTCCATGGTGCGGGACACACTATTGATTTCTGGAGCATTTCTCATCAAATAATAAAATACACCTGGCGTGTCATACATTATATTTTCATGTCCTTATAGTGACCTTTGATTGCAAACACGATGGCTGAGAGTAGCTACACCTGAATGTCATATTGATTAGGATTGGATGCTGTTGCTTAGCATGTTTTGCTGTGTGCTGCCTATTGCTGAAGTAAGGCGGTGTCACTGACAGGGACAGCCGTCCATCATGATTAGAGTTCTTGCAGTTTCATCACAAACGGATGGAAGCATGTTAAGCTTAAATATAGATCTGCCTGCCTGCCTGGCCAATTCATAACCTGCTTCGGCAGCTGAGTGCAAAATATCACAGGTGTCTCTTCCACTAACCTTGAGCTCGGCATGAGTTTATTCCCTATGTAAAATGTGCCTTTCATGACTGAATATGTGGCCCTAATATGGGATTGCCCATTTAGCAGAAGAACACATTTAGCTGTTATGGGTGCATTTGTTAATATTAATGCAAGGTTTGTTTAATTTTTGCAATATTTTAGTTGTATTGGTCCTCCTGCCCTCAGCAATACAGTCAGGATGTGAATTTAATCTAGAATACTGAAAGCCATACCTTCATCTTTTCATTATATAATAAAATGCATTTTTCCTACAGTGGAATTGTTCACAAATGTATCCTAATGATATCGTTTGACATTATCTTAACCGGGAGACTGTGACGTTCGATGTCTGTGGTTTTCAAAATCGAATTATGGCTTAACTGCAGCTAACCCCAACACAACAGGAGCATATCCAATCACATTTGTGTGAAAAATGAGTCGGGCCATATTTTCAATTACATTTCAGCATAGAGGGATTGTTAATCCTGTCTCCTGTGCTGCCAGAAGCCGTTAATGAATTTGCTTATCCTCCGAGATTCTGATGTGACTCGCCTCAGCGTGGGGTGAAAAAAAGAGTAGTCTTTTTCTTTTGTCCTCCTCACATAATACTGTGTCTGACTGTAATGGATGCAAATCTATTCGCAACAAGGTTAAACAGTTTGTTTTGCTGAAGCCGCCGCTCTGTTTATGTATAAAGTTGAATCAGATGATCTCATAAAGCCTAGAGCTATGATTTGCAGAAAGCCGGCTTTGTCTGCTTGGTAATTTATTAGATTGAAGATTTTGTTCTCATTCAGAAATGTATCTTCACAGCTTATCCAACAAGGAGCACAACTGCCTCGACAACTTGAGGATAACAGGCTCCAAAATATCTCCAAAACATATTCTCGCATAGGTTAAAAATGTATTGGTCGAGTTGTGCTGGCGAGAAGCTTCAAAACTGTTTTGCATTCACAAAATGTATCTGTTGATCATTGTTCTTAATACCCGATTAAATGTTGGTCTGTAAAATATCACACCCACATGTTCTCACAAGTTTTGAGACTCCAAAAACCTTAAAGCTTTTGTTTCGTCAAACCACAAAATACAAACCCCAAAGATATTTAATCTTAAAGGTCCCATGTCATGGCCATTTCTACTGATCATAATTCCATTGTTGAGGTCTACTAGAATAGATTTATATTGTTCAATGTTCCAAAATCACATTAGTTTCTCATACAGCGTCTCTGTATAGTATGTGTATTCACTCTCTGTCCTAAACGGCTTGTTGGAGCTCCTGCCCCCCCCTCAGCCCAGTGGCCGTCTGCGAGACAGCGAGACACAGCGAAAGCCAGCCCGAAACCAGCCCGAACACACACACCCGCAGCCTGGCTGGGAGTTTTTGTGTGTGCTCACACACCGACTCGCAGCCTCGCCGCGTCCCGCCGTCTCAGGGACGAGAAATCGGCGAGTGTGTGTGTGTGAGGAAGTCCGCGGATTGGTCCATTTGGACCAATGGGTCCATTTGGGTATGGGCACGTCACTGTACCCAGGAAGAAAACAATGGAAAAAGAGAAATCTCCAACGAGGCGTTTTGGGGCAGCATAGACAGGTCTTTTCTGTGTTAGAGTTTTACTCGCTACAGGGTGTACTTTGAGGGTTTGAGACTCTGAAGATCGTTTACATGCATAAAAACCTTCATAACACACAAGGGGACGGGTGATAACCGGAAAATCATGACATGGGACCTTTAAATGATATAAAAACACTCCTATTTTAGATGTTCTAACAGAAGATCTACACTTTTTGCTAAATAAATGAATTAAATAGAACATCAAAACTGGGAATATGGGTGATTCACTGGTTGATTAATGGATTGTTTCTGCTCTAAAACATTTTTTTTTATCTATAAAACTTTTAATACTGTCAGACTGTCTAATCAATCAGCACTTTCTTCATATTCACCCAGACTTAAAAAAAATCCAAAACCCTTTTTCTTTTGCATCTGAGGCAAATATATTGAGTTTGAATCATACTATAAATACAAGATGTATTTTTCACCATAACTCTTCAAGAACATAACAGCCAAATGAAAAATAACACAGCTGTCTTTGTCTTTAATTCTCATCAGAGGCCGCTGATGCTCTGACTGCTCCGAGGCTCTGGGTCTGGTTCACATTAGGGAGCAGGTCTGGTCAGTCAACAGTTAGCCTGATGATGGATGGTGTATTAATGCTCTCAGTCCTTTTCTAATGTCAATGTGCATTACACAAATTAGGGCAAACAAATGCCCACCCCTTCAGTCTACCCACCTCCCACACACACACATTCACTCGTTCTCCCCACGCCACCTTGCTCTGCCCGTGCTAATATTGCTAATAAGCTTGATGTGTTTGTGTGTTACCTTGCTGTTACCTTGATGCTGAGCTAAGTAACATTGAATTAACTCAGATGGATGTACACATGCATTACATCATCACATCTGGCTTACATCACCAGACCTTCACATTTCTCCGAAATGACAAATAGGATTTTCATCGCCAGTCCCATCTGCGCTACTTTCTCTTTTGTTCTCCTCTCTTCTACAGGAGAGTGACTAATTTTGAGGTCTGCAAAATCAATGAATAAGACGACTCATATGTACGTATGCTAAAGGTTTCATATCGTGGGCGATCTTTTAATGTTTGGTGTGTAGTTTGTGTGTGTAGGCGTGTGAGTGGGTTGTCTGTCTGAGCATCATGCATGTGCATATAGACACGCACACACAGAGGTGACACGGTCACCGTCATTAGACCTTCACAGGCATCTGCTCATGCCTGCAACATGATGTGATCCTTCACCTTCTACATGACAGTTGGCCATTTAGCAGTAAATTTATGCCGCCCATGCCCTTTATCAATGCATTCCTAGGAGGGGGGTGCAGATAGAGGGCGTCACTCAGCGTCCCAGCTTTGATTTGTGTTTCTGCTTTTACTCAACCAGACATTGTAATGACACATTGGGATTTTGAGAAGCTCTGATGGATGCACAAGTAATGCAGATGCTATGTATGTACGTTAGGTAAAACTGTAAACATAAACTAATACTGATACAAATAATAATACTAGCTATTGATATTTGATATGTCAAGTTATCCAACAATATAGAAGGTCTTTTTTGTCCAACAAAGATGAAAACATGAATGAAAATTCTTAACGATGCTTAAACTTTTTACTTTTTATTGTGAACAAGATAAGCTATGGACATTGTAAAGTTGAAGGAACTTAAAATACTTAAATAAAAAAAGTATTACTCTTCTGTATTACATTTTTTTGACACCATCAGGAAGTCCTGTTTGTCTAGAAATAGTTACTTCCCCTAAAATGGTAAACAATATGTGTCTGTGTACAAATAAAACAAACAAGGTAAGGAGAAGAGAGGTGCTAGCGTGTGAGAGTAGGAAGTGTGCCGGACCTCTATTCCTATGCTTTCAGGGTGTAAGCTAAGCTAAGCTAACTGCCTTACTAGCTCTGGCACTGCCATTCTTAATGCAAGGACAAAAGGTATTGATCTTTTAATGTAAATCTCCAGAAGAAACACACATATTACAGCTTTTCCAACAGTCAAGATAGGTAAAGATATCTGTAAGAAATTGAAAAAACTATCCAAAAAAAAAGGCTGATTTGAGCAGTCGATTTAAGGCTTATTATACCCTCTGGAGTACGCCGGCGCGTCCAGGTGCGCATCATTTTACGTAATTAATCATATATTTTCGATTATAAGGAGTAGAAATATGATTCAGATATCCGCGGAATCATTGGAAGAGTAGCTTTCCAGCGGTATCTCCTGTGAGACTGTAACCAGGGCACAGCAGCCAATATGGCCGCTCAAAGCAGCTTGACTTTACACTGTGGATTGGTGGATTCGTGTGTCCGTCAAGGAAATCTCGGCCGGCAGCCAAGTAAACAAAACATAAACCACGTGTCTCCCATCAGTTTACGTCTTTGAGGAGAGAGAGAGAGACAGAGAAATGGCTAAAAAAAACTTTACAGTTGCCGACTTCGCTAGAGATTGTTTTCGCTAGCAGCAGTGAAGATAGAGCCTCAGAACGTGAAGTCTTCGACTCTTCTGAAGAAGAAGAATACAAAGACAACAACAAGGATCCATTTGGGCATGGGTAAGTGTAAATATTACAGTAATAGTGTACTGGCAATGTGTGGGGAATACCGCGAAAATGAACAATAGGTTTATTGATATATATTTTGTATCGATAGTCATGAACTTTTTATTGGACAAAATAGACTCTCCATTAGCAAATGTTTACTCTGTGTTAACGTTATTTTGGTGTGTAAAAGTGAGATTACATGTGTAGAGGTAGAGGATTAAATTAATAATGTATTCGTCCCACAACGGAGACATTTACAGTGACATGTTTTTGCCATCGATTATTTTATCATACTGTTCTGTACAGATGAGACTTTGTCATAGATTTATTTATATGTGTGCCTGTTATTATTTTTACCGTCCTGTACAGATGAGACTTTGTAATCAGATGAGACTGATTTTATACTGAATGTAAAGTAACTGGAAATACCTGTGTGTGTGTGTGTGTGTGTGTTCCTTCTCCAACCTCCCAAACTTTCTTTTTATGTGTGCATTGTTATTTGTGCTTGAGCAACATTTTACTTGAACTTTATTTCAATGAAATTAGTTGTAATTATTGTCCTACATTTTAATTTGTTTTACAGAGAGGTTTCACAGCTGTCTGGGCCTAGTGGCCCACAGGCGGCGTTTATCCAGCAGCCAGAACATCCATCTGTGCCGGCCCCCAGGTCAAGATCTACCGTGGCTCAAGGGCCTTCACCAGAGCGATCACCAAGGACCAGCAGACCAGCATCACTACAGCTGCCTCCACCTCCATCTGCGGCTGCCACCAGGTCAAGATACACCTCAGCACAAAGGCTCCACCACAGCCATCACCTTCAACCCAGCCAGCAAGGAGGTCTCGTGGAGGTCTCGTATAGCACTTGTACACCCCACCTACACAGCAGCCCATGCACCATCGCCCCCATCTTGACAGCAGCCAGACCCACTGTCTTGGAAGACAGACAAAGACCTTGACACTGTCTTGACATTTATAATGAATAGTTGGTTGAAAGTTCTGATGTTCAATATTGTAAATAGTTAGATTTTCCAGTTTCTTATATTTATATAAATAGTTGGTTGAAAAAAACATATTTATAATAAATTGTTGGTTGAAAAAAAAGGTTGAATGCTCAATTTGTATTTGTACACATCACATGAACCTTGGTATGTAATATGAAGTCATTATTCAGTCCTAATGTATCTCAGTCCCTGCTGTGGTGAAAGTAGAGTGATAAACACCTATTTTACTCAAAATTCGAATTTAATTTTTTTAATTTTAGACATGAATAACACATTTATATAGAAGTGTAATTCAAATATTTCACTGCTTTTGTGATCCTAAGACTTTGGTAACCTAATCTAAAACACCAAAACAATTCGATCACATGAGTAAATTTGTGTTTTCACAAAAGTTTTGAAGATTTTCCGAAAATCGGATGTCAAATTTTAAGCTTTTGAGCTACTTATCTCATCAAACAGTGCTCTAAGGTGAGTAATTTACATATATAGCAATACCAGAGATTGTCCTGAACATTTTGATATTTAACACATGGGGTGCCATGTTAGAAGAAATACATTTAAAAGGTGATTTAAGAAAACATCTAAAAATCGAGAAAATACCCTTAGACTCCAGAGGGTTAAATGTAAAACACTGCACAGCCATTCATGAGCGTAAACGTATCATTATATTACACTCAGTTATAGTGATGATGACGATTATTTTATCCTAATGCTAGTCATGACTGCAAGGTCCTCTAAATTCCCAGGGCAGGGCACAACCTCAACCTATCATGTGTGAACACATGATAGGTTGAGGGAGAAGGTGAACAGAGGTTTAGAGTCTCTGTGTGATTGTTGGTTATTCCAGCAGTCGTCCTTTTGGATGAGTTTGTTTGTATTTGTTTTGATTCTTTGGGAATTAAAGTCTGATCATCATTCAGGGGAAGCGCTGGTTTGCTAGGAGATCAAAACAAACAACTGGTGAGGCTGTTTTATTTTGTTATCGTCAGTCTGTTGGGACAAAGCAGTGCCTTTCTCAAAGACTTTGACGATATCTGAACAGTCACTTTCTACATTTTCCTGTTGGCTGGGAAAACACTTCCTATCATTCAGAAAGAAAACTGTTATTGTATATTATAACCTCTCACTACAATATGTTCGGTCTTAACTAGTGAGGTAACACATCTAGCCATTGTATTCAGATCCTTTACTGAGGTTACAGTACAATTACTACACGGTAAAAATACAAACAACACCTACAAAAACCTTTTCTACACTGAAAAATATTATTTAATCATCTTGAGAAAAAAGTACTTATCAAAAGTAAAATATATATGAAGCTGTCATGGTATGCACTATTTTGGCCATAACCCTGACACTATTTGTACACACAGAATTACTGTGGTTCACCATTGATAACATCAAATAGTGCCTTTCCATTGTGTGCTACTAAAAGGACAAGTTAGTATAGAAGTACGGTGCAGCACGGGTGCATGTGAAGAGAATGAGCTTGACAATGTTAGGTCTGCTAACTTTTATAAAACCAAAGAATACATTTTTTGTTATTGGCCTTTATAACATCATTTTGGTCTGAATTGTGTTGCAATACACACAAGTTGGAAAATTAGGATGAATGAAAATCTGTGGAATGATCCTGCTTAGCTGCTGCTGTGGTGCAGGGAATATACATTTCTGATGAACATATTTTACCTTTGGTTATTAAAGGCACTACGCAATATTGTGACACAGGTGTTTTCACTTATTGTTGCTGATTAAACCTCTTCTGAGGACTGGTAGCTGGGAGCAGACATTGCTCGATTTACACTGGAGACTGGAATAGTAATTTGCCATCTAATGGTATTATTAACACCTGTGCCTTCCCTAGTATGAAAATGAATGCCTGCTTTGGATATGTACTGAGCAGCACATAGCACACAACTGTGTAAAGGTGACACTGTTTATAAAGAACTGGACCTCAAGCATATCTTTGCTAGTTTTGGAAATGTCTTGTTGCCAACAAACGGTACTCCGCAAGTCGGCAAGACAAATGTTTGTGATAAGCTAGAGTCGTCTGGAAGCGGTCAGACTTTAGTGAGATTAATGCATCACTGAAACATCACTAACGGATGCTTTTTCTTTGCTGAATAAGTGCATTTTCCTCATGGCCAGAGCATCATTTAAAATGGATTTTCAAGGATGTGAAGTGTAGTGAGTTTTGTCTGCAGTGGTCAACTTGTTGTACAAACAGGTGCAACCTGTGAACGCTCTCTTTTGGGAAGAAGTTGAGCAGAAAGCAGCAGAGCAAAAAATAAATGTAAAAGTCAGCATCAAGGACTTTAATGTACTATGTTGCATGAATGAATATACTTTTAAGATCTTAAGCATGAGGGTCATGCGTTGGTTCTACATGTAATTATCTGGTTGTTACAGATATGAAACAGATGTTCAGGTGAATTTGATTCTGGTTGGCTTTGTTGGGCCGCTCCCAGTATAATATGCACTTTTGAAAAGACACAATGAAAACAAATACTTATATACACTGACTGAAATATTTTGTATTTATTATAAATTCTTATATTTAACAACCTCTTGTCAAAAAGAAAACAATAATAGGAAAACAAAGATTTCATGGAGTTATCTTTATTTATAAGCCACTTGAATAAACAGGTGAAATGTCAGAATTTCCTAAGTGTAAAAAAGTGTCACACTTGGTTTTCCATCTCCATGTTTTGAGTACCCCCCCACTGAGCCCTCAACCTCCAATCCTACTTCTAAAGGCTGGAGTGGTGAACTGGGAAGAGTGATATTCAAATCAAAGCTGCCTGAGCGTAATATGGAAATGAGGTCTAGTCAATGACAGGAATTCATAACCAGGCTGACGTATCACACACGCATTGAAATCCAGAAAAGCTTGCAGCATGTGAACACTTCAATCATTAATAGTTGTGAAATGTGATGAAAAAGTGTATGTATTCAGGTAAGTGTATGGGTAAAGACGGTGATATTTTCCTTTTATTTTAAGCATTCAGTCATACTGGATTGTGACTCTAATGATCTGATTCTTTGACTCTCAGCTGAGTGCAAGATATCACAGGTGTCGTTTCAACGAACTGAATTGAACAGTGAGAGTGAGAAGAATGTAAAAGAGAGCTTGAGAGAGAAGTTCAAACTCAGCTTTACCGTCTCATCTCGCTGTCAAGCTGAATACATTTAGCGACTGTGGCGTTTCTAGGTTTTGGAAAGTAACCAATATCCTTGGCTATACTGAGATGCACTGCCTAGTCAGTGTCTACTTGTCTTGAAAGCGTACCGGCAACATAGATGAATGTTTCAACAGCACTGAGAGTGTCTTCACTGACAGTAATGCCCGTTTTTATAAAAGAGTTCCTTGAGCAGGATGGTATACTTTCGTCAGTTTTAGCAGGACTCCGGGTGCATTTCTTATCGTTATTGCCCATTGTGAAAATGAGCCTCTCACTGAAGCCTGGCACATTTAGGTTCATTCAAGGAAACCATTCAACAGTGAAACTGTGCAGCAGAGTGAAGAATAAGACTCTTTAAAAGGAAATGTCACCAGAAATGTGTAAAGATCTTTTTTTCTCCAGAAGAAATAAGAGAGAGAGAGATTGACAGAGAAAGGGAAAGGTATACAAAGGTTTTCTTCACACACTGAATGTGGTGTGAGATGCTTTCTTTGCTCCAAAGACCCAGAGGCCAGGGTCATGCGTCACTAGATAAGAGGGTCATGTGTAGTTGACGATAACCCTGGGGTGAAATGGTCCAGATGGAGTGCCACAAAATCCCCTTGTGTATCAATTAGCTGGTATTAACACTTGATTGACCAACCTAAAAACATGTCTAGTGGAGGTTTTACAAAGCGTCTGTCCACCCTGATTGAATCCTAGCTTACACTCTACAAAGTACATGCTTCTTCTTTGTGGTTCATTCAAGATTACATTCCAGGTGATTTTATCAAATGGCTTCTTTGGTCCGACCAAAAGTCCAAAAAACATATTAAATGTATAACGCTAAGAAACTGAAACCAGTGAATGTAATTGTTCATCAACTTGTTGTCGGTTATCTGACGGTCAAGTACTGATTACTTAAACATTAGATGTGAGGTAAACTGAAGTGTTTGTAGACATGCACATGTAGTTGTAGTCAATGTTACACGTTGTTCGGGAATACACCAATTACATTACTTGCCCCACCCCCACTGTCATTTTGCTTTTTCAATATATAAATACAAAGAAAACCCATTTATTAATTTTCATATGGCATCTCTATCAAATTCTAGCAAACCCTGGGGCTTCTCTGTCAATTTGAGAATGTATAATGAAAAGCATATCTCAATTGGTGAATGTGAAACATCAGAATACTTAAGAAGTATACCTTCATCAGATCTACGAGACGACATCTTTATTGACCTCATAAACTGTATTTACCTGCGTGTTATTGATCAGGGAATGTGTGAATGGACGCAATATGGCCGTTAAGAGGACCCAGTCACCATGTGAGGTCACCAGGTGGAGGAAAATGACCCAGAATGGCTGCAGCCTGTAATCATCTGTATTAATTCTTTGTGAGCTGTTACCAGAGAAAACACATCTGTCCAAAGTGACTTATTGATTTCATAAGGCTGCCAGTAAAGCCAGCGTTGAAGCTCAGCAGCAACAAGCTTCAGGTCCCGTGACCGAGACGAGCCGTCGCCTAGAAGAAAAATACCTTAGTGGAACTGTGAAACCTCTCAACGATTCTCAATCCCCTAATGATCCAAAGAAATCCAATTTCACATGGCTGTAATTGAAATGTATGTTATCACCACCATAGTGGGTTGACACCGTTTATGGAGCTCTGTCTTTCCGGGGATATGTCTCACACTTCTATGCCGTTGAAGCTGTACCCATGTTGTCACTTTCAAAGTAAAGATGATCTTTTATCATTATAAACTCCGATAAATTATTTTATAACACAATGGGCATACAAGTTGAGACCTCAGTGTAATATAACCATTACGGTCCATCTTAGTAACTCAACATTAACATTTCTACAGCTGGCTAACTTTCCTCGGATCCCAGAGTGTGATGTAGGGGCAGCCATAGGATCGCCCTTCATACCTCTCAGCCATGCTAGGACTGCACAGCATCAAGAGGTCCATTACCTCAACACCGCCCCTTCCCCTCCTCCACCTCCCAGTCACACGGCTCAGAAACACACCAGCAAAAATAACACGGAAAACCAGACCAGCGTTCAGCCTCTCTGAAACCAAACCCAGTCACAGGCCTGCATTTGAATTATGCTGCTGATTAAAAAGCAGATGAATCATTCACAGCGTATGGTGGTTAAGCAAAGCGATCAATCATATTATGCTTTTTAGAGGGGTTATTACGTATTCTAATACTGCTATTTCCAATTATTAATTGGATGATTATTAGCAAGCATGGCATGAGGAAAAGGACCTGAGAGCAGCCTTATTTGTTTGTATGGATGGATGTGTGTGTGTGTGTGTGTGTGCAATCCTGCTTATTAAAATTATTCAGGCCGTGTTAACCCTATGACAGCTTTTGCACAGTACGATTTAAATTTCTCATTTGGTTTTCATCCCCACCCTTTAATTAGGGTGGTTTTTTGGGGGTTCGATGACAGGGGGTGCTCAAAATGCTCTTTTTTACTAGGACTAATTGAGAGTTACTGCTCCTGTGTGCATCCGGGGAAACTGCAGAAAGGCTGGTGGGTACTTGACAGGTGGGCTCATAATGTCTGGCCCCTCTGGGGATAGAGAGACATGTGAAGTTGTTGCTGTAATTGCTCATGCAAGGAGGTGGCCTTCTCTTTTGTCTTCGCAGATTTGTCAGAGACAGTGGGGAGGTAGGGCTTCCCTTCTTTGTCTGTGCTGATAACTTGATGGTGAGGTCATTGTGCTTTGTTTCTGACCTCTCTTATGCTACATGTGGGTTTGTGACCATTACTGTAAGTGTCCTCACCTGTTTCCGGAACACTTGTACGATCATGAATCCTCTGGACAATTTCTTGATTTTGGAGTTGATTCATTTCCTATTCAAATTCTATGACCCCAATTTCTATGAGAAACACAATATAGCATTTTGCTCACGCATCACTGCATACATTGTGAATAACAATGGCATCTTTCTGCATGTGTTTGATTGTCAGGTTGTTTATTTGTGTGTGATTTATGTTTGTGTACGTGACTGTGTGTGCATGTGTTTGTGTGAATGTGTGCAGTGCTTCGGCTGTAACATCTGGCACTAGTGTGATTGGTGTGGTGAGTCCTCAGGCCTTTTCATAGGTGATAGATGACACCTATCACAACCTGTCAGCAGGGACCCAGCCTGCCAACTAGCCAACCAACCAGAAGCCCGGCCTCCTTTATCTTCACCCCCAGTTTTACTGCTGTGAGAAATGGAGAGATGACGGGAGAAAAGAGAGTGACTCATTGCCTTTTATGAATATAAAGATGCATGCAACATCGTGTATCGTCACAGGGTCAAGACCCAAACTTATATAAAAAAAGTTTCTTGTTTCTCAAGCAGGATATCAGCGGATTAAAAGGATGAATTAATGAATAAAAGTCGCATTGGCGTAGGGAATACCACAATGTTTTGAAGGGTTAGCCTTCAGTGGTTTGCATTCTTGCTGAAGTTGAATGTGAATCAACATCACAGTGAATGTCAATGAGGAATCGAGATAAAGGACATCTATGTTGCAAATGTATTATCTTTTCAATTTACACACAGCATCTATTGCACGTCTGTCCGTCCTGGGAGAGGGATCCCTCCTCTGTTGCTCTCCCTGAGGTTTCTCCCATTTTCCCCTTTAAACTGTGGGTTTTCTTCGGAAGTTTTTCCTTGTACGATGTGAGGGTCTAAGGACAGAGGGTGTCGTATTGTCATACTGATATTCTGTACACACTGTGAAGACCACTGAGACAAATGTAACATTTGTGATATTGGGCTATATAAATAAACATTGATTGATTGTTGTCCAGATAAGCTGTATTATTGGTGTCCAGGACAGGCTGTTTTAGCAGTCAGATAACCTGCCAAGCAGCTTCTCTTCTACTTCTGTAGACGGAGACAACAATATGAACCCATCTGTTGGACTGCTCCCTGTTTTATCTTTTTTTACATTTAATTTCTTTACTATACCATCTTCACATGCAATCAAACTGCAGGCCGGGAAAACGACCACCTTGTGTAATGTTTTCTGGTGAAGTCAATTTAGCTGCCACATTTCCTTATTCAAGTGTGATGATTAGTGCGACTTAAACTGGATTATATGTATGCGTGAAGAGGTTAAGTTTAGCAGCCATGGCTGAAATGCAGCGCTTACATTTTTTTTTTTAGATGTTGGGGCTGAGGCTGCTACAGAGATGTCACTTTGAGTTTCTGGTCAGCTTTAGGTGCTTTTGTATTTTCCTGCAAGTTTCCAAAAGGCTCAATAATCTCATTTTTGAAACACATATCAAGCGAAACCATCTTTCCCTACAAAGCATTGAGTCGCAGGTGATTGTGGCTCTCTTTCAAAGGTACTGAAAGAAGGTAACTACCATCACTTTTACCATTATTGTTAACGATATAGCACAGCTAAGCAGGGAACATTTATTTATTCATTTATTTCTGCGACCATCTCTTAATTTGTACGGCATGTCCCTTCTTCTTGTCACAACCATTTCCATGAACACATGCAATAAACTATGCAATAAATAAATGAATTTCCTTTTTTTAAGCCAATCATTAAGGCAACAATCAGAAAATCACATCTACAAAATAAATTAAGAAAAATCTGGCTAAATGAATGTATTGTAACTAGGGCCGGGACTTTAACGCGTTAATTAAGATGAATTAATTACACAAAAATTAACGCATTTTAATCGCACTTATTTTTGCACCGCGGAACGTTTCTCACTGGATGAGTTTCAGGCGTACCGATTATACTGAAGCACCAACTAACGTTCATGACTTCAGACAACAACAAACCACAGTGAACAACAGTGGGAAATGTTGTTTTAAAAAACGGACGGATGGAAGCGTCGATAAGAGCACGGTTGTGTGCAAATTATGCAAAAAGGAATTCGCATATCAAGCCTCAAGTATCACCTCAATGCAAAACATATAGCAGCTAGCGTGGAAGCTAGCGTGGACGTTAGCCTATTTTATCGCGTTCACACCAAAAAGAGCCGGTACTAAAATTAGTTCATGAGAACCTTTTTACCCCCACGAAAGTCCCTGCTAGAGAGCAGAGAGCTGCTAGAGAGCAGGGACTTTCGTACGGCTCTCTTGTGAGAAGAGAGCTATATTTCTGATTGGCTTGGCGGATTGCAAACCACGCCCCGTAAAACTCCCAAAAAGTTTTGTGAAGCCGCCATTTTATTATTTTCGTATTAGCATTATTAGCATTAGCATTATTAGCATTAGCCCAGCGCAGAAACGCAGAGAGACTAACTTATGGCAACACAAAATAAAACATGGGAGCGGTGGAGATGAGGAGGTGTCGGCGTTCTGGCGATTTACTCGGAAGGCTTCAGTAGAAGCTGCTGGGACTCCCAGCAGCTTCTACTGAAGCCAGTCCCCAACTCCGGGGACTTCGGCCGGGGACTTTGGGCGGCAGTATACGCCGTGAAGTGGTTTGCGGCCTGCCAGTAAACCCAAAGCAGAAGAAGAAGAAGTGACGTCAGCGGCTTCATTTGCCTAATCCTCCCCCAGGTTCAAAGAGTTCTCATGAACTAAATTCTCATGAACCTTTGTGGGAAAAGTACTGCGGTGTGAATGCGCCTAATGGTATACTAAAATCCATGTGAAAAAAATTGCTTCTCACTGTTCTTAGGTCAAATATTTACATGTGATTAAAAATGCGATTAATTTCGATTAATTAATTACAAAACCTCTAATTAATTAGATTAATTTTTTTAATCGAGTCCCGGCCCTAATTGTAACTGAATGGTAACATTTCTGACTTCCTCTGTTAACAAGTGATCGACAGTAGGCTGTATATGACAGGGCTGACTGGATATATTTTAATGTAAAAGCAGCCAACCTGCACGTACTCAGGCAGATACATGGTACACAGTAGAGCACACCCGTGCTGGTAAAGCTCACACATGTTAATGGATTAACCAGAGAGCCCTGGATGAGGTTTGACAAAGTGCCGGCTCAGGGCCGCACTGGCTTTCCCTGAGCCTGATAATAATTGATGGATGACTCTGGTGCAGGTCACTGACAGCCTGGTTGCCTGGCCTTTACCCTCTGCCAGCTCAAGCCTTACATGTGTGAAATAGCCAATTACTCCGACGCCTATTGAAAGTAATAGGCTGATGAGCAAACGGCTACTTTGGGACGTTGGGGAGCCTTGTAGATGGAGGAAGATACAGTTCTACCAGGAACAGCTGCCACCACCCTGCTGGATACTGAGCAGCCAGGAGAGGAGAGGGTCAGTTTGGTATTTTCCGCCTCTAACCACGGTATCCGCATGCAGTATTGACTTAAAGTTTATGATCCATGATACAATCATGTTATACAGGAGCTAATTTACAGAAATAAATCCTCCTTTTAGAGGCTGTTAAATGGATAATGGAAACAGCAGTGGCCATACATTCTCAGGGAAGCATTAAACACAATTTTTGCTGGGGAATGGAAAGTCATATGCACCGTGGCGAGCTAACGCTAGCCAGCCATAGGATATTGACAGAACAATCCATCTTTATAAAAGAGAGTGAACAATTCCAATCTATTTTCTGGAATCACATTATCAGAGGCAATATATGGCTGCATCTAAATATATACAGGGGATGTACATATGTGGGGGGAAATCAGGCGGGGTGTTCGTATACTGTAAAGCATCCCAGATAGAAAGGGGAGCAGTCTCTCTTCATAATTGGACAGGTTATTTTTGCACAATGCTGACATCTCGGGCTGCCTGCTGACATGAGTAGTCATATTTCTCTCAAACATTCTCCCTAATTCTTTTTCATTGTCTCTCCACAACACCTCCATCTTTCCTCCTCGCACTCATTCATCGTCACCCTGTCGTACTCTTTTACTCTCTACATCTTCACTCCTGTTTACACTCATCTGTTCTTTTTTCCACTGAAGCTTTTTAGAGTGTCCCACTTTTTTAACAGTGCATTGTTGACTGATGTTTTGAGGCGTCTCATTTGGCTAATAGACACTGATTGGCAGGACTGTTTCTTCATCTAACCAAAGCCATTCACTTTGTACTAATTCAATTACAACTAGACTCCCACCCTTATCTATCGGTGCTTCACTTTGAAGAAAATTAAATCCAGACATGGATATAATCTCACAAAAAAAAAAGACTTCCTGTTTTTTTGCAATGTTTTCATCATCAAACAAACTCATAGCTGTGAATACTCAGCAGGAAAAATATTTCTGTTATTTATTTTATCGTTTAGGTCTTGATAAGGCTGACTCGGATGTGCTTTCAATAAATTAAGCTTTTACATTTGATTTCCCTTGTGCACAATCTCATGAAGCCAGATTGAAGTCTAATTCAATCAAGGCCAAAATGAGCCCTGTTACCTCCACTTAAGTCTTAAGAGTTCAAAGACGAGGCCTGCCTGCCCTTGGCGTATGTCTGACACACGGGTGTTTCGGGCACTCCCCTGGCTCATGCAAGCCAATGGTGATGGATGACCTGTAATACATCACTGAGGTGGAGCTGTGTAGGTGGTGGACCTCATAGTCTCAAGTATTGGCCTCTCAATAAGTAATTGGAGTTATAAAGAAATTAGCTCATGACTGATGTATCAACGTACTCTGAGGCTACTGCATATTGCGTTGTCGAAAATGTAATCTGAAAATCTGTATCACAATGAATTATAAAACAATAATCAATTAAATTATACAGTATTAATGCTTCTGTGAGTTTGTAAGAGTTTGTAAATGCAACAAGAGAAAAGTTAGCTGCCTTGCTACTTTACTAAGCTGACTAATGAATTCTCTACACTAAAACAAAGTACAAGACGAGCCTAGATAATATTGTAAAAAACGAACTAACTAGCTGACTAGTCAGTAAAAAACGTTACTATTTTGGTGAGTGGCAAACCTTTTGAGTGTCTGATTGTCACTCTGGCTATTTTGAAATGTCCCTTCACTCAAAACATAATAGATTCTTCACTTGAATGGTCTTAACATCATTTTAGATGTTAGGTTCTTGTAATCATCCTCGGATTCAAACAATTTAAATGGTTGGAGAGAAGAACCAGGTCAGAAATTCACAACATCTGTAATGTGAGTTATGATTATAGTCCAGTCCTACTTTGTGGTATCAAGAATAATATCTGCAGTCTGATAGCCCTGTAAACAGATATGACACAGTGCATTAGCCAAAGCATGATTTCTCTGGCCAGAGAACGGTGTATTTTGATGGGTTGTAGGCCTGCTGACAGTGTTGGCTGTGCTGCACATCTATTACTGATGGTTTGATTGACACAGGCAATGGGGCCTGGGATTGGAGATGGCTGTGCAGAGTATTGGTGTGAGGGAGAGTTGTGTTCCCTTCATTAGACAGGCCGGGGGAATGCCCTGTTGACCCCACACTGACCCCTCCAACACAATTACGAATCACAGGCCTGGCGCCAGTTATTGATGCCCATCACTGACATGAGCAGCTGCACAGGGTTTGGTCTCGCTCACTAATGTAAGCCACTGTGTGTCAGACTCGCTGAACTATGGAAACACACATTAAAAAGAAAAAGAGTGGGTGATTCATTGATTTGGGTTCTGTAGCTAAAAGGTTTTGGGAAACAAGGACACATTTTATGATGTTCAGTTTATACAATCTTGTGTGGTAGATAATGTCAAAATAACATTATCTAATATCACATTTAAAAGGCTGAAACAGTGAATGTTTGGCTTTTTTCATCAATCAAAAGTTGGTTTCTATCTAGTAACTTAATAATTTATTGTAATTATTTATGCTGTGCAAAATCAAAGGTGCCTTTAGGAATAAGATAGATTGGTTTACACTGGTATAATGGTAGATATTGCAACGTCATTAGAACAAACTGTGATATGGCAGAGCATTCTCTAATGCAAGAAATAAAGTGCAATTTGTCAGCTCGAGCATCTCTGATATGAGCCTCTGTCTCTCTCCACCAGTTATAAATGTGTGTTTGTGTTGAAACGCATCTTGACTGTACATGTCGTTGTGTTTGTGATGTAATATCCTGGGCTGAAAGTGTGGTGGAAGAAAAAAAAAGCCTGCTGCTGTTGGTTATCTTCTCATTTTTCCCTCAGCATGTTGGCAATAAGCCAACATTCTGCCTATCGATTTTCTCCACCTCCTCTTGTAAAATGAAACTTGAAATTGTTTCCCCCCCCTTCCTCTCTCTCTTTGCAGGTTGTAGCTCTCGACAAACTTCGCAGCCTGTGATTTATATAATGCTTCTCTATTTGAGCCTATAGGGAAAGCAGAAGGTCTGTTTTCACCACACACTCTTTGGTTTATATTGTTGGCTTGGCTCCAATATACCTGCTTGGGTTGCACATTGGCAGTACCTCTGCATATCTTATGGCTCTTGATTCTAAATTGACCTGAGGAATCCCTATTTTCTGCCTCTCATGGGCAATAGTTGGGAGGCCTCAGCTAACGAGCCTTTGTCCCTGCTCACTGATGGAGGGCGCATGGCTCTGGGAAAGTGGCCTGTGTGATTAGTAAATTGTGGCTAATTAGATAGATGGAAGGGTCACCGGCAGTGATAAAGTCAAGGGAACCACTGAATGATGGGGGGTGTCCACTGATGCTAATAAAGGGAGAGTGCTCAGAATAGTATAGAGTCTGTAGTAGCCTTTAATAGAAAGTCATTAAGGGCTATTAAAAAGGAGCAGACAAAGGCAAAACTGGGCTTAGCTGTCAGTTAATCCTTAGAAACACCCCAGTCTGTGTAGCGGGTGGTGAGGAGTGGACTGATCTGTTAACTATAAGAGGAGTCAATGAGGTGGACAACTATGTAATAATACCTGCATGAGCCGCTGGAAATGTTAATGTGAGAGGAGGATTGAGTGGCAGACTGGCTCGGCTGTTCATGTTCCCATGGTCGGAGCATCATTCGAATCCGTCCAATCAAAAGAAGATTGGTTGTTGTGTATGTAGGCAGACAGGAAGCTGATGATATGGGTGGAGGAGAAGGAGAAGATGAATCACAAATATGATCCAAAGTGAAGAGATTAGATCCATATCAAGAAGAGCATGCAGTGGATCTATCTCAACTATCGCACATCCGCCTCTTATCTGACTTTGATTTGTGTTCCAGCAACATACAGTCGGTGGCAAAAGAATGATTTGGGGCTTGTTTCCAAACAATGGAGTATTGTGCCGGCGATTGCATCTAGCAGACCTTATTTTAGACAACTCAAGGAGACTCCTGGTGTGGTGTGGCGTGTCCCTCTGTTTTGTAGCAGGTGTGTGAGCTGGCTCTCTTCTGTTGGCTATGGCTGACCTCCCTGCTCTAGGACTAAGCAATTAGTCCACAAAATGGCTGACTGTAAATCTCCTGCAGGAATGATTTGGCAGGGGCACCCTGAGGTGAGCTCCACAATGAGGAATTAAACACACAGTATTAGCTAACAGCAGTTTTATGATGTGAGGAGCCGAGCAAGGTGAGGAAAGGGGCAAGGATGCTCGTCTAGAGAATCACTGAGGGAGCGGTGTATGTTCTGCTGTTGTTTTTTCAGTATCAGAGTCCCTGAGTTTTATAAGGGAAATGTACCATATACAGTAATGAGGTTCATTATAAAATACTGAGCACAAACCTGGATGGGATTTATGAGCCAAGGCAAGCAAACACAAGAGAACTAGACATGAACTATTAAGATTGAAGGTGCAAAATACCGTTTTTAGTCCAACAGTGTTCTGTTAGCATGCCAGTAATTATAGACACTGATCATCATTCATTAAGATTACCATATTCTGTTATACTTACATCATCATTTGCTTTGTTTCCCACACCATGCTTTACACATATATTTAGAAACAAGTGTTGGGCAAATACTGTATATGACGTTTGAGTATTTTGTCGGATATTTTTTGGGGGTTATTTTTGTCCTTTTATTTTTTACTTTAACTCCGAAGTGAGTTAGAGCCGCTGCTCACAGACAGCTGAAGGCAAGGAGAGAGAGACTGACATTGATGGAAACAGCTGTGTAGTGGGTACATTATCCCATCTCACTGTGTAAATTAAAGTTTTTTTGACTAAACAAGAGTTGATAATTGTTGGCAACGGGAAATACCAACTTACATTTGTTTTAACTCCCTACGTTGTACCTGTGCAGCTTGTACAATTTCTGAATACGACTTGTAGGATGAATTCCTGGCTTATCGTTATTTTTATTTTTTTTCAGTCCCTCTCCAGTCAATCTATTTGAAGTTTCCAGAAATGTCTTTTCTGACTGCTTGCATTTTTCAAACGACCTTTTTGGGCCCCATCACCTTCTAATATGATATTCAGTGACACCATATTTCTTACCGCTTGACAGCTGTTATGTCTGTCGGTCCTTCCTATTCTCTGCTTGCCTCTATCGGAGGAGAGATGTCAATATTCACTATTCACCTCACTACTCATATTTTATTCTTCTGTGTCAGAAACATGATCAGGCAACCTCTGTGTCTGAGAGGTGGAGCCAATGCGAATATGCAAATCTGACATCGTGACTCCTCTAGTTGCAAGAAGGGAATGGTAAAACAAGGTATGCTTTATGGATCCCAAATAAAATAAAATAAAATGAAATCAAGTTTTATTTATATAGCACATTTTTAAAACGATATTTGGTCGAGCCAAAGTGCTGTACATACAATAAAAATACTTTACAATAAAAACACTTTACAACATCCTAGATATAGAGGGTAAAAAATCTAAATTGGACATTTATTTTGTACAACTTACTATTAGTTTATTTCCTTTAATCCTATAAACTTAAATGTTAAAACTATAATGGAATTTCAAATATAGGACACCAATTACACATTTACATGTAGGATAAAACTTGCATAACGCCATGCTTTCAAATGTAATCAACAATAATAAAAGATGTTCTTATTTGTGGCCAACATAAACCAACAATTGTCTGAAATTCAAAGGATGCTACAATGATCTGCCTATCCACATTACAATAATTTAATGGGCTTGTGTAGGAACAATACATCTTTCCACTGGAACACTTCCATGTATTAGTTTGATTTGGTAGCAGAGGGATCCTTCTCGCCTGCCTTGTCACATGCATAATATCCCCTGGAAGAAGGATTGGGGCCCTCCCAGGACATCCAGTGGGTATAATGTAGATGGTGGTGGTTTCTGATGAATAGATAGTTGTGAGCTCATTGTGGAGGGGACAGTGAGCCCTCTGTTGCCTTTTTCCTCATAACCATTGGCCGATTTGTGAATATCGTTCCCCTTTGGTTTAATCTACCTTGTGCTGTGAGGCGGAAACTATTCCCAGAAGACTGCCGGAGAGGGATCTAAATGTATCTCCGGTGTATTAACAGTGTCTTTGGCAGGAGAGCGCACCCCGACCTTCTCCTCAACAGAGTAAACCGGGGAAATGTTAACCTGTGTTGACCTAAAACCTTGAGAAAGGATGAGCTGGGTCGTCTGAGGGCATGTAACAGTTTTTATGACGCACCGACATTACCCCAGCCCGAAGGACATTTATCCAGGGAAAAACAGCCAGTTACCGCTCTGGTCTGCCGCTGTTGATTCTTGTTGGTTCAATACTGCAATATGTGATCAGCAAAATGCTTATCTGATTTCCCCACCAGACATACATATTTGTATGAAAGTGCAAGGTGTGATGCTTCAGTTCAGAGTCACAGTAGATGTGTTGTCCCACATGAGTGGTGAGCATCCCCTGAAGCTATTCGAGGTCTATCAAGCATAACAACAGTTAAATCAATAAAACACCACGTCCAAGATGTATAATCTCATTAGATGGCCGCTACTAAGAAATACGGCCTCATATGATTATGCAGTAGTTTTTATCTGCGGTGTAGATGTAGAGCCCTGATTTGTATTGCTTGTTGACCCTGGTTTGTCTGTCCTGATCGATGCTTTTCTGTGAAATGTTTTTGATGCTTCAGCTTTTGTACTTTTTTGTGAAACTTTCTTGTTTTGGCCCATTTAATTTGAGATTTGGTTCACTCAAAGAGGAGAATACTGGAAGCTAAACTGAGGGGGTCGTGTGTGTGTGTTTGCTTGTGTGTGGACTGCCAGAAATTCTGACTGTGCCTCGAGCGAAAAGGGATTTAAGATGAATTTGTGCAGAAGAGTTATTTGTCGTAAGCTCTGTCAAACAGCTGGGGTTGCCATGGTGACACAAAATCCCATTGTGGAAAAGTGCCTGTGGACCCCTGACACTTTATCATCTGACATTCAATAATTTTGGTGTTGATTATAACTGGAAAATCGATGGCTATCCTTTGGGGTATAGAGCGCCGTAGAGCGTTAGTGAGGTGTCTACACTGTTTATTTATTTGTTTCTGTGTGCAAGAGTGCAAGTCAACAGGGACAGAGAAGTAACTCTCAGATAAAACTTTAATATTCAGGTTATTAATTTGATAGCCATGTGAAATATAATCGTCCCTTTTTTTGTTGAAAACAAATCTTATCCTTACTTGGATTTGTAGACTCTTTGTTTTGTCAGAAACTTCAATGGTTTGTGAAATACTTCTTTCTACTTTTCTTTGTGGACATCCTCCTAAATAAATACTTTGTTTTGATCAAATTGTAACATTCCTGACGAATGCATGTTTGCTTAATTTAAACTCCTATGTGACTGCCAACATTTTCACCTTTCTGTTCCTTGGGTTCTTTTAACGCAAGGATTTTAAATTAAAGGGAAGTCCATACAAGCTACATTAGTTGTTGCATATTCAAATATTAAAACCCTCATTCTCATGTAATGAGAGACTCTTCCATTCACATTTTTCATGAAAGTGTAGCAAATCAAAGATGAACTGCTCTAAGGCCCAGGACCCTAAAGACACCTCCAAGAATACCAACAAGGGGAAGCTGTTGTAAAGGGAAATTGTGGTGAAAACATGAAACTTGATAGTACTATGGTTCTGTGCTACAAAGAGAATATAGGTATGTTATTTCACGAAGAGATTTTACTCACACTACCAACTCACACTCATCCAGATGTGTTATGTGTGTTTTGACGACAGCACACACAATTAAACATGGTTTTATGAAGTGCCAAATGACAGCAAGCAAAACAGATTCTGGTGTGCTACAGGACATGAAGCCATGTTTTTCCTAGCCGATATTGAAACATTACCCATCAGACACTATCAGATCCAGTCTCTAAATTGGAGTGCCAACACACCAGCATGTGGCACAGCATGTTAAATCACACACATCACCCTCTCCCTCTTTTCCTTTTGGTTGTCGTCTGCTGTTGTTTTCTTATCAGGAGGACAGCAAATAAGATTCCTGCCCCCTGGGCGTCATCATAATTCCAGACTAATCTGTGGGCAGAAAAACAAGCATGTTATCCATCTGCAGGTCTGTTATTACCACCGGATATGTTTCCATCCTCATTCTGGAGCATTGCAGTTTAGCTGAAGGTTTTTAAGCTGATCCTCAGGCGCACCGATGACTTTCTCCCACCCGGCAAGACAAGGAATAGAAGTCACTTAAAAACAGCATATAGGAAATGGAGGTGTTGATGAACATGCCCGTCACAACACAAATTATAGAGTACATGAAGGGGGCCGGTGGTGGCATGCTGCTGCACTGATGTAGAGCAAACACAAATGAATGTGCCGCTGCCGAAGTCTGACTAGATTGATGTGTAATTTGTTTGTTTTTAAACTTTTCTAATTCTCATTATGTATGCCTCGCTGCTCTGAAGCAACTGCGAAAAATAACATCAGTTGATTTTAGTAGACTTTAATACCAAGGTCATATTTCCAGCACACACTGAAGATTGAGGTATTACTTCAAAATTACAGATTGAAAATAAAATGGTTCTGCGGAACATTTCTGCATTAATGTCCTTTATTAAAATGATCAACATGTAACTTTTGGGATTCAATCTCACTGCCAGAAGCTCACAAAACACATTTAAATTCTTATTCTTTTTTTACATTTTTGATTTCAAAGCTGACATCAAGCTGGAGACCAGATTACCCTTCACACACCCAATGTCGACTGGCTGATTGGATTTTTGTTGAAGCTGCATTAATTGTTATTTTCTGTCGTCTTCAGCACTGAGACACGCTGAACATGAAAAATGAAACTTAACACTGTACATTTACTCATCCAGCAGACGAGTTGTCATTTTGGTCGCCTGACAATATAATTCGTAATTTATTAGGCTCTGTTTTTGTCTTTATCAACTTCTCTGAAAGGTGTATGGCTTTTTTTAGAGTTTACAGTCTACAAAACAAAAGCATAAACTAAAAAGTGAGAGGGGACCTATAAAGCTGCAGGGTCAAATGGTTTCTACAGGAGTTTGTTTTGCATCACAATATTATAATTTAAACCATTGTTGGGCTTCGATTTGCTGAAATGCATGCTTGACAATGCTTCGCCATTATTCGCTGGATGTGCTTTATTTGACCTTGTTTCAACATGACATTGGGAAAGAACTTGAGGACGCTGGCATTGTGTTCCTGAAATGAGCTGACCTGTCGGTGACATTGCCTCCAAAGGCCTTGCACAGGACACAATAAGAGGCCGCAGGTTTTCTGTTTACGCTAGAATCAGCATAAGAGTTGAATAGACGGAGCAGAAAAGGTTGGTCTGAAGTCCCACCCGTTTGCCCTCTGAGCTGATTGTCTCTATAGATCTGCTTTCTCTCTTCAGGAGCACAAAACTCATCCACAATCAAAGGTGTATTGACTGTGTATTGATGAGAACTCAGCCAGCAGTGGGAAGAGTCTCAAATCAATGACATGCCTGTTGTACATGTTTGCGGCTTGTTGTCAGTGAGAATTGCCACCTTGAGCTTCCGTGACAGTACGCCAATTGATTTACCCCCTTTACCTGCTCTTAAACACACACGTTGGAATATTAAATCTTGAAAAGTATTTACAGTTTTAATTTTTGTATGAATGGGTTAGTGAAATAAGCCAATAAAAAGGCAATAAAGTGAGTTTATTGCAACATTTTCTGCACTCCATGAAGATTTAAAATACCTGCTCCACTCTCTGCTCCACTCCAACTCTCTCCGAACACGGAAATAAAAGATTAGATTTCCTATCTCCGCAGGCCTATATAACACCTTGAAACACACAGAAACCCTGACTTCATCACTGCATGCATTGATCATAGTTTATATTGTAGTTTAAGAGCTTCTGTATTTTCTTATTCAGGGCCATCTCACAATCGGGTGGCTCTGTAATCACTTGTATGCCCTGTGGAGGTTCATACAGTGGGGGATCTCTCAGGTCTTGTTACTGTATGTCAGATAATACAATAAAAAGGGTGGAGCCCCGCACACAGAGGAATAGTATCAGGCCACAAATATCATTAAACACCTCGGGCAACAAGAGCAGGCAGACCTATGGACCTCTAATGTGTCTCTGTTAGATCTATAGATATACGGCACATACTTCACAGCTATGCTCGAGTGCTTTATGCATCTGAAACGATTACTATTCATCACGGTGTTGCAGGGGGAGTTTTTAACAACCATCAAGGCTAAACATATAAGGGAGCCAACCTTCCTTTCCCCAGAGCTGCAGGGAGGCTGGAGCAGCAGCAGTGCATGGTGCCCCGAGGCTGTCCTGCTACACGGGGGGTGTCGGGGTCACAGTGTCACAGGGGTGTGTGAGTGCAGCAGTTAGTGCTGGCTACGCAGCCTTCAGCCTCTGGGTGAATGAATATGAAAGCAGACAGAAAGGGTCCTGCAGAGAAAGTAGCAAGAACGTTTTGTCTTTCACTCAACGCTCCCCTCCTCCAGCTCGAAGCATCAACATGTTTCCTGTATGAAAAGGTCACCACCCTTACATGTTTAAACAGATGTAGTGTTTCTTGCTCATTCTACAATAACACAGTTGTGTTGTCATTTCTGACAGCCTGGGAAACATTGGGTGTATGGCTACTGAAAAAAGTGCAAACTAAACTGATAACATTTGTAATCTAATTATTTAATTGGTGATACGGATCAAATGTTTTAAGATGTCCTGTGTTATAACATTTTGGGATATTAATGCATCTACAAGGGAATTTGATTAAGGAGAGAGGTAGGACTCACGGGGTATGTACCAGGCAGGAAGGGTATAATCAGAATATCTTACAGTTGCATTATTGGTTAGGCAAAAACAATCTCAAGAGAATACTTGTGTACCATAATGTATTCAGTGATGGGTCTTCTCTTCGTCTAACCAAAACGTTCTGCACTTAATAATTATATTTTATAATTGATTCACACCTGCGATGATATAATATGATAATATGGACCTTTTCACATGTTGAGTATCACCTGCAGCTATTCCTGGAACTAAATACATTATGTTTTGGGAAACGTTTCACTCTTTCTTTGTATGTGTTATGGGAGGAGCACTTTTGATGTTTGACTTGGGATGTCAGGATAAATCAACCTTTTGGCTTTTATTTTAAATATGTCTGTTGTGAACCACCAAACTAAGGAAATGCGAAATTGATGATTCTAAGAAACCCTTGATAGATAAATGCACCAATCAGAATGTTTTTGTCTAATTCGCCACTTCCTGAAAAACCATTGTCCTGTCTCACATTGATGTTGACATCCTTTCAATTCAATGTTTCCTTTAAACAGTCATTCCTAACTGAATAAAGCAATGCCTTTATTGGCCTAATATTACAATATAAACTATATTGAAAAATTCACACAGCTGTTTTCTCACAATACTTAACCTTAATTCAGGTGATGCATTTTCACCCAGATGCAGACACATATATGATCTAAAACTGTCTTCATTCAGCACTCTGACTGCACCACTTTGACTTGTATTTCATCCTGATCCCACTTTCGGATAGTTTCAATCTTTTTACTGACTAAACTGAATGCTTGGCATATGTCACGCCATCAGCAGTTTCACACCTTCCCGAGCTTCCCGTCTGCTCTGCAATTTGTTTCATTTTCATGCAGATGGAGCATCAGGGTTAAACAGATTTCATGTAGGATGTTTGCGTGGCATGTGCCGCTTTTTTGTTTTGAAACTTCAAAAGGGATATGATATCCGTGTGAAGAGGCTAATTAGCGGGATTTTTTTTTATTTCATAAGAATGTCAAGCCTCAACCTTGTTAGAACGCACCTTTTATGAGTCACTGTTGGATTACAGGAAACAAGAAAAAATATTTTTGGTAATTTGTGCCTAAAAAATTATGCATTATTGATATCTCCTAACCAATTATTACGTAGTTACATGCATAAATAGAGTCATGTTATTAGCTTATGTGCTAATTGCAGGGTTTATTAACCCAGTTATTCATAATTTATCAGTGCAATTTGCGTGATTTGAAAATAAAATTGCACACTTTGTGTGGGCAGGAATTAGAGTTTGAATTGCCCTTCAGGCTGTGAATTAGATGGCCCTTATGTTGATTGCTTGAAAAGCAATATTGCACGTGTTATCATGCAGGGCTGCATTCAATGTGCTATTTTTATCCATGGTCATGTTCCCACATGAATTAAAGATTCAAGCCTTTTTAATAATTTATTGTCATTGAGAAATATGTTTTGGTTGGCTTCCCGCGGCCTGGCCACGCTCGCTTTGAAGCGCCCACCTGTGCATCTGTGCATCCGCGCTGGACCAACTTCCGTCAGAGCTGTCATCAGAGGAGCGGGCTGCAACCATGATTCATTCACAAAGGGCCTCATTTAATTACTCCCAAATCAGGTCATTTGGATACCCAGGAGGACCGGCTGCTCTACAGCAGCAGATCTGAGCTACGCGTCGCATCAAGAACCACTCTCAGATCCCCACGGCTCTCCTTTCACACGAACAGGATTTCAATCTTCAGTACTCACACCGAAGAGATTTCCGCCCACCTGGTGTGTCAGAGCTGGCCTAATAAACCTGTTTATGTATTAAACACTTTGGGGACTCTTGGTATTCCTGACAGACATTGCCATAGACAAGTAATCACAGCAATAACAGCTTCTTATTACATCTCCAGCTATGTTAAGATGCTCTCTAGTTTGTTGTCAAGGTTACCATAAGACTACACAAGTGTTGGGATGCAGTCATTTCTTCCACTAGCCTGAGGTGATCCTCCACTACTCTGTCCCAAATCTAAGCTTTGTGTATATTTTAGATTGAATAACACTCATCTCATATTAGGGATCTGTGAAATAATAGTTTCTCAGATGAGTGGCATCTTCTTTCACCACGTCTTTCTGCCAAGAGCTTCCCTGACGGGTGATTGGCAGCAACAAGAAGCCTTGAAAAGTTGCTGTCAGAGTGGAAATGAAAAATGCGCTCCATGTTTTGCTTGCTTTAAAAGTCATTCAGATGGGATGCATGTCAGCTTGTTGAGTCGGATTCAGTGGAATATTGAATTGATCTAACTTCTGCTGGGTGACTGACGGCGGTATTTATAACAGGACAAGAAATCTATACAAATACAGTTTGAGGGTACTGATTTTAACTTCATATTCAACACTGGCAGCATCCTGATTAGTTGGGCTTTCAATGCTCATTTTATAGTTTTGTGTGTTACTGTATATGTGTGACGGAAAGAAGACTGTGGCTGTGTGAGCAGTATGCAGGGATGTGTGAGGGCACAGGGGTTTACAACTGGGCCATATACCTGCATTACACACTTGGCTGAAGGTTATACCTCCAGGTTTAAGGTGAGCTCAAATATCAGTTTGTCAGAAATGCAATTGAAGAAACCTCAAAATACACCCATCACGGTGAGGACAAATCGCTTCTCCATGCCCAGCGATGTGAGGCCCATTAACTGAGAGAATGAACACGATTGAGGGCCTGTTTCTACCCGAGCAGGCAAAGGGCAGACCGGATGATAAACGACTGCTGGACAGTAGGAAAGGACAGTGGGGATGTAGAAAGGACATGAGAAGGAGACAGAATCAGTGGTTATCTACAAATGTTTTACACAGTAGCCACTTTCATTTTCCATATAAATGTAAAACAATACAATTTATTGAGTAAGTTCCACATTAAAAGCCTAGCAGTGACAGGCACATTGTACATCCAGTAGCACTTCACCATGTCAGAAAGTAAATGGTTTTACTAAATGTATCTATAATGTACCAATCTTGCCCTTAGGTTACATTGGAAATGCAGTCTCAGGTAAATTCACGCTGTCACAATGTAAAACTGACGGCCATAAAGAACCTCGGAAGAGCTTTTATCAGTCTTAATGCACTCTTCAAAGAGCATCCGTCACTCTGCATGTCCCATGGAGAGGTGCTGCTTGACCGCAGGCAGAGGCTACTGTATCAGTCTCGCTGCACAGATGATGCGAAACACCATTTGGTTGACCGATGAGCATCTTAACCTTTAGGGGTCAGCGAGTTCAACATCACAGGGTGATGGTCATCCAGACCTGAACCCTGAGTACACCTTACGTGTACTAATATTGGATACCGTCAGCACATTCTGGATCTATTATTTATATTTCCATGCAGGAAGGGCATTGTTTTCAACCCTTGGTTTTATTTGTTCCATCTTTACCTACTATAGACAACTACACAGGAAGTCCTTCTCTCTCACAAGCACTTCATAGCTCTCAGACCTCAGTATACCATTTCAGAAGACTGCATTGTACCGCAAGCAAACATAGCACCCCTGTTCATCAAATGCAATATTATATCCCCACTCCCTAGGCTCCAACAAGACCCTTTGATGTCAAATTGACACTTTAGTGAACAGCACTTCATGGATTTGATATTGCCTGGCAACCACAGAAAACCCACTTCTTGTGGCTTCTTTAGGAAGAAGAGAAGACGGTAGCAAGGACTGTTTGGTTGGCGTAGACGAAAAGGGAGGATGGTATTATCAATAATGGTCCTGGAAGATGAACGTATGTGTGTGTTTGGCTTGCCTCCAGGCAGTGGAGCAAAATTAAAGCCCAGAAAATCGGATTATGTATTCCCCTGGGGTTTGGGATGCCCTGTAGCCATCTGATGAGCGCTCATCTACTCTTAGCTGTATTCTTCACATAAAGCCCCACTGTTGACTTGGAGACCAATTTGTTAACAATTATTGCTCGTTAGTGAACCTTCCTACTAGCAAACGGGGATTCATGGCGGAGACAATAGCTAAGGTATATTGTCTTGCAATCATCACAGTTTGAGCGATGTCTGTGGTTGATATCATCTCTCAAGTCTCTTGCTTTCCTGATTGCCAATTTGCCTTGACGACTCCCATCATCAATGACACCTGTAGTGGCTAGTGACTTAAAAATATGCAATACACTTTGTTTCCTCCTATAATATGATGCTATATGTCAGTTCATAGTTCAATTTGACCTGAAACTGACACAAGATCTTCCCAATTTTTTTTGTACTTACACTGAACAAAAATATAAAGGCAACACTTTTGTTTTTGCTCCCATTTTTCATGAGATGAACTCAAAGATCTAAAACATTTTCTATATACACAAAATAACCATTTCTCTCAAATATTGTTCACAAATCTGAAAAAATCTGTGATAGTGAGCACTTCTCCTTTGCCGAGATAATCCATCCCACCTCACAGGTGTGGCATATCAAGATGCTGATTAGACAGCATGATTATTGCACAGGTGTGCCTTAGGCTGGCCACAATAAAAGGCCACTCTGAAACGTGCATTTTTGCTTTATTGGGGGGGTCTGGGGGGGTCCGAAAACCAGGCAGTATCTGGTGTTAGGGGTAGGGTTAGGGGTAGGGTTAGGGTTAGGGTAATGTTGTGAATCGAGTGGCCCATGGTGGTGGTGGGGTTATGGTATGGGCAGGCGTATGTAATGGACGACGAATACAGGCCACTCGATTCACAACATTACCCTAACCCTAACCCTACCCCTACCCCTACCCCTACCCCTACACCTCACACCAGATACTGCCTGGTTTTCGGACCCCCCCAGACCCCCCAATAAAGCAAAAATGCACATTTTACAGTGGCCTTTTATTGTGGCCAGCCTAAGGCACACCTGTGCAATAATCATGCTGTCTAATCAGCATCTTGATATGCCACACCTGTGAGGTGGGATGGATTATCTCGGCAAAGGAGAAGTGCTCACTATCACAGATTTGTTCAGATTTGTGAACAATATTTGAGATAGATGATTATTTTGTGTATATAGAAAATGTTTTAGATCTTTGAGTTCATCTCATGAAAAATGGGAGCAAAAACAAAAGTGTTGCGTTTATATTTTTGTTCAGTGTAGTTCCATAATAAAGCCTACTTGGGACTGTGGCACTGCAACGTTACTGTACATTATGTTGTGAACAATTAGGCTGGTTATAATGCTGATTCTCTACTCTGTTTATTTCAAGAATTATGCAGATCACCTGTTGGTCATTTGTTGGTATAAAATAAAAAAATGTAATAATAAATGTCTGTCGCAATATCCCAAGATTTCATGAAATTGCTTGTTTTGTCCATTCAGGACTTTAGATGGATATACGGTACATTAGAGATGCTCCGATTGCCAATTTTGGGGCCGATCGCCGGAATCAGTATCGGCCGATCCGATCCAGTGGGCGGGGCCTATGGGGATCTTCCATTTAAAGTGATGTTTAAAGGCCCGGACACACCAAACTGACACCAAAGAACTGACACCAAAGAACTGACACAGACGGACCCCCCGACTGTTGCGTCGCCTCGCGTCTCTGCGTCTTGGCCATGTGTCGCACTGGAACACACCGCAAAGACTTCAGCCGACGGCCAAGAAGCACGTACGAACTGCGCATGCGTGAGTGGCAATAACTCTTCTTACCAGCAGGTGGCGGTAGTGTGTATTCGTCATTCAAAAGAGGCAACAACCGGAAGACAGACTGCGTGATAACCGAGAGAAGAAGAACAGACTGGGTGATATAAGCAAACAACAAATAGCAAATACCGCTATTTTATTGTCATTTTCGGACACCTTAAAATACTGCCAGACTGGTGAAGCCATTTTGGCGAGCTTGTTTTGCCGCGCACAGAGAAAAGTGTCATGTATTTTACCTCATCATTTACGTCATGCGATCGACTCTCGCGATCGGCATTTTTAGAGAGCACCGATCGATCGGCAGAGAGTGAGTATCGGCCGATATCGATCGACGGCCGATCGATCGGAGCATCCCTAATATACATTATTAGGATCACATTAGACACGAAAAGCAGCAGATATCTTAAAGGTCCCCTATTATACTGTTTTTCATCAATATATTATAGGTCTCAAATATATACAAAACATGTCTCTGAAGTGTTTGGCTCGAAACACCAAACAGATCATTGCAGCATCCCATAATCCCCTCTGTTTCAGCCCTGCTTAAAAAGTGCTGATTCTCTGTCTGTTACTTTAGATGAAAATAAGGAGCCACTCCCCACGCCCCTCTGAGAGATATTTGGTTAAAAAGAACACAATGGTGCTCTAGGAGGAGATTCAGGTGATAAGGAGGGGGGTAGGGGGGGTGTTACCTTGGTTGGTTATTGGCTAATGGTTATACAAGCCAAAAAAACGTTATGACATCATAAAGTGGCCCAAATCTGATCAGCTCATTTTCAGACAGGTTTTTATATAAATGGATCAGGACAAAAAGAGAGAGAATCTTTTTTCCTGAAATTTTCAGAATCTCTTAACGCAGAGGGGACACATGTTTATGTATAAAACACAAAGATTTTGCATAACAGGTGACCTTTAAGAATTAAATTCCTGTGTGTAAACTAATTGAATAGTTAACTAATTATTCAAGTTTTAAACGTTTTGCCATTACGAGCTTTAATGCTATATTTACTGCGTGATCTCTTGTTCAGACATCCTTATTTCCTTCTGAAATATTGTCTCACTTCCCCTACTCATGAAGCAGGTAAACCTCCAATAAAATCCCTTTGTATGCAAGTAGGTTACCCATAAGCCTTGGAAAACCTTGTCTGCCCCAGTGTGTGTCGTCTCAGCGTTGTCATCCATGCTCCTCACAGGAGCTGCTCACACAAAGGCGCTTATTGTATAACTGAGCCTCAGTTTTAATGAACCAGCGCTCCCGCTCTCACACACTCCTCCCTCTCCGTCGGTCCCCTCCCCTTCTCCCGCCTCCCTCATGAATACCACAGTGCTCTCCCTCTATATTCATGAGCTGGTATCACAGTCTATGGCTGGTATCAGCGTAGTCATGTGCGCTGACACCGAGTAGGGAAAAGGGGGGAGTGTCTCAGCGAGTCACAACTCCGGCGTGCGAGTGTGTGCATGTGTGTGTGAGTCTGTGAAATAGAGGGAGCGAGAGAGGAGAGAAACTGGCTGATGCTGCTACTTGTACGACTGCTGAAGCTGCTGCCACACTGCTCACATCTGAACCCTCATCTGTTTCTCTCAGCTGGAGGTCTCTGTTCCTTTTGAGCCGGAGTTGTTTCTGATGTGTGAATGGGATGCCTGAAAGAGATGCTTGCTTAAGGAGTGACTGATGAGAACCAGCGCTCCGGTGTGGAGGGTGACCCCCTGTGTCCGTACCACCACTACTCGGGGAGAATTGGACGCCTGGCGTTTCCACGACGACTATAATGGGCTGCAATCTGTGCACTTTACAGAAGCGAGAAGAACACTACAAGCTGCTTTATGAGATTGCACAGGTGAGCAGAGGCACGGCCGACTCTGGCATCGATTGTGTGTGTAGTGGTGTGTGATTCATTATGTGTGCTTTGCTGAGAGCAGGCTGCTGCTTTCTTTTTTTGGAAATAGGTCTTGAAAGTGAGGCAGTACTATGGAGTAAGAGGTCTCTTTCTCCCAAGCAGATGTGTTCCCGAGTAATGAGCACTTGCCTAGAGAGCAGCTAGTGAGCAGGTCATTCATCATGCAGGAAGATTTTTTTATGAAATAGTAGCACAAGAGTTTTTAATTAAAGTTTTCTTTTGGCATTTCTTGGTCACAGAGAGACACTTCAGTGTTGTGCCAGCAGATTTGTTTTTGTTTCATCTTGGAGACACATGGTGTCAAAGGTCCTAATGTCAGCAAACAAACAAAGTATGTGTATGTGTGTCTTTCTGTTTAAAAATGTTCATGCTATGTATGACTATTGATGCGATTGTAGAATAATTGTGCACTTTTCTGAGAAATTCATTCTCTCTGCTGTTTGATTCACAATGCATTCCAAGCATTTAGTGAGTCAACAGACAAAAGGACATTATCTCAGATTGAGGGCATAGGAAGAGCAGATAAACAAGCATCCTCCAATCAGCGCTCTTTCTGTGACAGGCTAATAACTGTGAAGCTCGGTGTTTCCTGGAAGTGAAGTACTGCTCCCCACTCCCCCTTCCAGTAGCACCAGCCTTTACGCCACTGTGATCACAGCCTCATTAGCCATTTTATACAACCATCCTGTGCATTAATTAGAAGTGAAATGTCTCTCTTTACCCTTGTGAAAAGACATAATGAGAAGATGTGTGGGAGGTAAAGTAGCTCAGGTTAACCATTGCCTGTAGCTCTCACCTTGTGTGCAACTTGAGACTTTGACAAACTCTTGTGATGGACATTGTCCGTCAGATTTAACCCTGCACGCATCAATGATCAGGGAAAGCCTCAAGCTTCTGGATCAGCAGTAAAGTATGTTGCATTCACTAATGGTCTGTTTAATATTAGCAGACAGACAGAATTGTCCAGGGACCATGAAGGATGAATAGGTAGCCGCTGCAGTGCCTGCCTCTCCTCAGGAGGACCATAAAAATAGTGCTGCCCTGGTGCTTATCTTGGATTTTGCGCCTCTGTCCGCATTGGTTGTTAAGAAATAGCATGGACTCCTATTCTGGTGGTTTAGCAGAGGGGATCAGTGTACGCCAAGTGGGCCAGTCTCCAGGGCACACTCAGTGTTGACAGGAGACTCTCTGGCATGTCTGTCCACCCACTGATATACTGAGCTGGTTCAGCACCTACTTTCTGATCACCACTGTGGGAGGGAAGGTGGGAAGGATACAGAGCATGGAAGATAAAGACTGGGATGGGAATAGAGAGTAAGCCGTTAAAGATGCAGTTGTTAGAGAAAGTGCGAGGGAGGAGAAAAGGGTAAAAGGGGAAATTAAAGAAAGAAGCAAGGAGGTGAATCCTCATTAATGCTGAGAGAACAATGGAGAAGTTATCCAGTAGACTTTTGGTTTGAAATACAGATGTATCATTGTACACTGTTCTAACACGTACATCACAGAAAATCTCCTATCCTCACAGTCTTCATGCTCATATTTGTGCACACACTGAAACATAACCGCAGAGACAAGCAGTATACCCTCTGTAACAGCACACAGAAGACATAAAAACAGCAACACGACTGGCAGAAATGAAGAAGGGAATACCAATGGTCTCTTTCAGGTAGCAGTGTGTCGTCGTGTGTTTGTGGTCGTGAGAACTGTTCTGTGACAGCGGGAAGCTGCGCTCACACCGCTGGCATCCTAATCCTATTTCTTACATATTGTCTCATCTGTCCAGCTTGCTCAGCTATCACCTTCCCTTCAGTTTTTATATACTCACTCCTCCATGCTGAGTCTTTTTGTTCTGTCTCTGGGCTGTTCAGAAGCACACACACACCTAGACATTCACACACATGTCACTCCACTCTTGTGATTATGCAGAGTCTCTGAATGTGTGTGTAGGCAAATGCTGCAGAAGTGGTTTGCCGGTGTCACAGTGTGACTGACCGGCCCCGCCGAAGGTTGATTGGAGGAGCAGGAGTCATTCACAGTGGTTGGTTAGCCACCTTCCTCCCCTTCCCCTCACACCAAGAAACAATTTTGACACTCTCCCCGTCTGCTTGACCCCAGGAGCTGTGGGAGATTTATGACTTGCTGGCTCCCTCACTCTCTCTCCTTTCTCTCACAGCTGCAAGTGTTCTGCATGGAAATGTGCTCACCTTTCTCAGCTGGCCTGCAAAGCTACCTCACGGCTCTGACATGTTGTATGTATTGTATCAGCCTCTTCGTCTGGACAGGAGGAAACAGGATATTTCCTGTAGCCTTGGTCTTTTTTTTAACTTTTTAAACTTCACCTTTATTATTTTTCTACCTACCTACTCATCAGCCCTCGTGGATGTATCTTTTTCTATCTGTCTTTGTCTTTTTCGACTCCTGTGATTCCTCCTCTCATCTTTGATTACATTTGATGTGATCTTTGCTCCAGCCTGCTCTCTGCTGGATTCCACTCTAGTTAACCTTCCAATGATTGTCCTCTGTGCGGAGGAGAAGAAGTAGGATGATTTTTCTCATCTTAGGTCAACAAGGATGAAACTTTGCTGAAACTATTGACCCGAGGTTCAGCATTACTCACACTACGGTAAACCTCCACCATGCTGCTGTTCTGGCCTTTTCTTGCATACAATCCCATACTGTAGTTGATTCGCTCTGTGATCTGGCAGAGCTTTTTAATTCCCATTGTGTGTCCGTGAGCTCCCTTCGTGAGTGTCACACATTGTCTGTGCACTGCTGAAACCCAGTGATGTGTGGCTTTTTGGGGCTAATTAGCAGGATGGCAGATGTTGATGAGAGGAGCAACGCAGCGAAACTCGGTTATGTTGATAGGATGGGATTTCTGCATTAAGAAAAAGCTTCTTTTGCAGACAGGGTAGCAGTCAAAACAAAATGAACCAAAAAGACCCCTCCAGGTATTAACAGTTAGCGCTGATGTTGAGCCTCTGTTTGGTTACAGTAGCAGCCAGTCACTCTCAATGTTGTTGAATGATGAATTGAATACAGACCCTCCACATTTCATTATCATTTTTTGTAATTCTCCAATAACACTGGCAGCTCATTTTGTTACTAGAAGTCATGGAAGTCGGTTTTTACATGTTTTATTAGACGGTATAGCAGAATCACTCTTCCCTGCATATGAGAAATAAATGGAAAGCAACTCAATGAGGTACAGCAGTCCCTGATAACCTGCTGCATATAAATGAGACATACACACAGCTGGCTACAGGAAACAAAAAAACAGTCTTCGTGAATTTTCTTGCTGAAAAACAGAAAGTGGGGTTTATACATTTTAATGCGCTCAGGAGGACGCTGTAATGGAATCTCAGAGTTTAGCAATGTCGTGTTGAGCAGTGCCTCCAGGTTGACAAGGCGGCACAGACGGACATCAAATGAAGCGGATCTTGAATTCATTTGTTTCTGGGGTGAAGGCCGGTTCCCAGGAGCTGGGTCCTGCAGTGGGGTGAATATGCTCACCAGATGTGAAACCTGTGGACCGGAGAAGGTGTAAGCAGCTGATTTGCTCCTGCTTCTGGAACACCAGCGGCCATGTGTGTAATGGGTATGCATTCTATCACAAGAGCCAAGCTTTCTAAGAAAAGGGGTTGTAGGCTTCATCGGGCTGCATGCATCATCACATACAGAATGCCAGCAACTGAGGTTACAATTGTGTTATCTTTATAAGCAAGTTTTGCATTTAGTCTTGAGTTGTAAAGTGGGAGAAAAGTAATCTTAGGTGTTCAGAGCGGCAACAGTAAAAGTGTATTTTCTTGCTTATACAATGTTTGTTGACTTGACATGAAAATGTGGCATCCAAACATTAGTCTTTCAATACATTTGTTGTTGTTTTTTACCTTAAATGTCCCCTATTATACTGTTTTTCATCAATATATTACAGGTCTCAGATATATACAAAACATGTCTCTGAAGTGTTTGGCTCCAAATACCAAACAGATCATTGCAGCATCCCATAATCCCCTCTGTTTCAGCCCTGCTTAAAAAGTGCTGATTCTGTGTCTGTTACTTTAGATGAAAATAAGGAGCCCCTCCCCACGCCCCTCTGAGAGATATTTGGTTAAAAAAAAAACACAATGGTGCTCTAGGAGGAGATTCAGGTGATAGGGTGGGGGGGGGGGGGGGGGGGTGTGTTACCTTGGTTGGTTATTGGCTAATGGTTCCACAAGCCAAAAAAACGTTACGACATCATGAAGTCGCCAAAATCTGATCAGCTCGTTTTCAGACAGGTTTTTATATAAATGGATCAGGACAAAAAGTGAGCGAATCTTTTTTTCCTGAAACTTTCAGAATCTCTTAACGCAGAGGGGACACATGTTTAAAAGACATGAACAAGTGGATTTTGCATAATGGTGTGTGCTACATTATATTTTGGACCAAATCTCTGAAGTATCTGTAATCCGACAGGCCCCCTTTTAGTAAATCTAATGGTCATTTCCCCCTGTTTCTGACATTTACAGACCAAGCAATGAATCTGCTAATAAAATAAATGCTTGTTAGACGTCAGCCTGTTATCAAATAGGATTTTACATTGGTGGAAATAAACTGGAAGCAGCAGTCCTCCCACTTCCTCTCTTTGAGTATACATGTGATGTGATGGCTTTGCTGGTACATTAATGCTGTCAAACCTTGCTCCCGACCCCCACCTCATCTTCAGCACTATCTCCAGACAGTTAGCTACGAATGTTCTCATCCATCTTCTTGTCCCATTATGTTTTTTTGAAGGATGTCCCTCAACCATAGAAAAGAAGAAAGAGGGGGAGGAGAGTAATAATGTGCTGCTTGATTGATCTTGTGTCCACCAAAGATAGATTAGCCCGAAATATAATATAAGCTTTCAGCGCTGCTTTTACAATGCCAAAGCATTACAAAGGTTTTTTTTTTTTTTAAGATACATGGGCAGGGAGATGGACACAGGCGCACACACACACACATGCACGCACACACACACAACACACACACACACACACACACACACACACACACACACACACACACACACACACACACACACACACACACACACACACACACACACACACACACACACACACACACACACACACATTCTTTTCATTCCTTCCTAATATAAAGAACCATATTTCTTAGTCAGCCCCATTCCCCATCATCATTTGCAGTGTTCTTTCTGCTTCATCCCACAGCCTCCAACCAGAAGCCTGATCTGTCAGCCAACCGTGTTTGATTACAATATGAATGGAAGGCTCTGAGCTCTGCAGCTGTCTATCTCAGGGTTCCCAGCAGCTGAAATTGAGATCCAAATATGCTGAGATGATCTTCCACTCAGTCTGTTTACAAATAATTAGTATATGTCTTCACTTTATTGCTCCCCTCACAGCGTCTAATGCTATTCCCATACATCTCAGGTTGAAGCCGCTGCAGAGAGTGTTGCATAACCACAACCTCACAATGACTGTGTAACTGGAGATTTCACAGTTTAATTTTGTGTGAATCACACATTCAACCGCTTGACTGCATCTGAATAATAAATAGAAAATAGTGAGATTTAAACATAGTGTTGGTTTATATATGATGCATTTAAAATGAGGTTACAACACACACATGGTGTGTGCTGTACTTCTCAGATACAAATGATGCCACATTTGCCACCAGACATAAAGTCAATGGGTTTTATCAGTCAGTCCACTAAATCTCACCATGGAGGAGCAGAGGGGATTTAGAAGGGAGTTGATGAATTGACCTTTTTCTTTTCATCTGTTTCTTATCTCAATAAGAACCCAGCTGACCTTTTCATCCACACATCAAGTCTCCGGACACCCTCCTCTCCTCCGCCTCTCCAACCCAACATGAACACGGCTCTTCAAAATTAGTTTTATCTCCCGTATGTGCTTCCGTCTGTGCCGATTTCTTTAATCTCACTCACCGGCACCACCAAGGAAGACCTGCACTAACAAACAATGATATATCATTTTCCTTAGGGAACCAAAGCTATTTACAAGGGCACACATTTCTCTACATCTTAATGCCGGTTGTTGGATATAGAAGTGCTTGTTTTGGCTCTTCAGGTATTCAGACAATAGGAGGATATTGTACGTGCACAGAAACAAAAATAAGCTAATTATAGAAGCAAACAAAGAACTGGAGGTCATTAGATTCATTCACCTTCCTTTTTTAATACCATCACCTCATTAACCCATTGGGATGAAAGTAATCTCACTTTGGATAAATCTAGCTTTAGCAGATGAGGATGACATCAGCGTGGCGTCATCCATGAGGATCCTTGTCTTAGTGCATGTTTTACTTTTGCATGCTAATCAAGATCAAAGGCCGTCGACTTCAATCAGACTAGAGGAGCGACGGATAAAATGAACTACATGCCTGAGTATCTCAATGCCAGTGAACCAGAGCATCTATTTAATGAATTGAACCCGGTGTAAAATGAGTCAGATGTGTTGTGTGTGTAACGAGCTCCGAAACAGCATGCTACTGTGGCATTGGGGATATCAAATATTGTCTGTCCTCTGTCCCGTAAACAAAGGACAAAGGAGCCATATTTGTCTGACTGCATTATTATAAGCCATGACTTGTTGGCCACAGTATAACTCAGAATATTACATTAGGAATTTCAAAGCAGTTACTGTATTGTATTCCATTTACACACCAGTGTCTCTCAAGCATGTTTCTACGAGTAAAGCGCGTATGTGTATGTTCACATAATTTCTGTCTATTTGGTTTGTGTCTTTTCACGATTACTATAAGTCTGATGCATGTGCATTTCCATCTGTGTGTATGTGGTTGCGTTTATGCAAGATTTCAGACTGTTCGATTCTGCTCTCAACTTCTGTGTTGTGTGTGTGTGTATGTGTTTGTATGTGTGTGTTTATCAAGTGAGAAATGGGAACAGAAGTGACAGCTTGGGCTTTCTTACTACAAACATTGGCTAAAACAAAGAGCTATGGGATACACACAGGGGGTTGCATCTGCATCCGGGGTGCCTCTTAGCTGATTATCTGAGTTTAAGTAGACAGAAGGGCCCTCATTAATTTATTACAATTCACAGGAATACATCTTCCCTTCTCCTCCCAATTAGTTGGTATTGTATGCAGTGGAGGAATATGCAGATGAAAACGCGTAAAATAACAGACTGCGAAAAATATGGGTACCACTGAAAATATTTTACTTTGAGTGAAGCGGGCTAACATGAACACAAAATAATACAAACATTAAAACACTTGTGGTTATTTCATAGGATAATAAATGTATGGATGTATTATCGCTTTGCCTGTGCTCTTGGTTTTAACCAATCAGAATAAGTCCATTTACAAACTGAATCATATTAGTTGTATTTTTTGTGTTATTTGTTGCCAGTGCAACCGTATATTTAGTGCTTGAGGAGTGTTCTGCTAATGTGCAGCAGGCCAACTTTCTTTTCTTTTTTTTACCCTTTCTCACAGTGTTTGCCTCTGACAGTTTTATATTAGATATGAGCTTTCAGCATTCCCCATGGAGAAGCTGCTGTCAATCAAATCTGATCCAACCACACCATACAGTGCTGATAAAGAAGTTATTTTCTGAGTGTTAGCTCTTATTATATCATAACTTAGATATGTTGCTTATTTATCAGGAAAAATAATGCTTTAGGGGAATAATAATGATTCGTATAATGTTATAACTTCCACTAATTGACTCTTACTTACTGCCAAAATATGATGTTAAATACTAGAGCTTTAACAGCAAATGGTTGAAATTAAAATCATGGTATTGACAAGGATGTTTCATACGGCAAACAAAGGCATCTTATTATATGCAACAATTTCATAAATGTTCAGTACAATGAGCAGTGTTACTCTTTTGAATCCTACATCAGAGAAATGTGTGTAACAGAAAACCCTTGATAACTAATTTAGTATGCTTTCAATCAGCTTTAATTGCATCATTTAATGAAATGTTACTAAAATATTATCAGGATATAAAACCACTGAGTCTTGTTATAGGATATAGTTGATTAACTGCTGAGATTTAGTAGGCGTTATAAAACACATTATATTTTCTCCATTCACACCCGTATCAGAGAGATGCAGTTGTGTTGGTGTTTTCAATGCTGTTGCTGGATTGCGGAAAAACGAAGTCCTCTTTTCGTTGCTGGAAAAAGGAAAGAGGAACTGACAGAATACATAGGCTTTTTCTTATCTGTACTCTACAATGTATTCAGCGTCCGGTTTCCCCCAAGCCAGAAGATATCAGCTCCAACATCGCCGCTGACATTTGGAGAAATAGGATGGTGTCAGGGCTCGGGCTGCCTGTGTGATCTATAGTCGATAAAGAGAGGCGACAAAGCTTTGAGTCCTTGTGGTGGAAGCCTATCGTGGTGGCCCCCTTTTCACTGTTTGTCTGTCTTTTACTTTATCCTTCTGGTTTTTTTTCCATTGCTCTTACTTTTATGCTTTTACCTTCAACCTGTGCGGCGGCTCAGAAGGTGCGGTTGTGTTTGACAGGTGTGTGTCTCTGTGTGTGTGACGGATGCTGCAGTAGGTCAGGAGATCAGGCTGTGTGTGTGCTGGCGCTTGAGGGAGGGGAGGGTGTCGGGGTAACATAAAGCCCCCCGGGTGAGGCTGCCATGCTGGGTGTCACTCCACAGGTCAGCGGGCACCCCCTGCAGCTCCCATGATAAGCGCGGCCTGACAGCCGTTTGATGGGAAGGGTTACACACACTCACACCTCCGTGCCCCCCAGCTCTATGGCCGGGCCCCGGGGAGGAAAGTGATAAGAAGCTCCATGAATACAGCCGTTGCGCAGTGACATTAGCTATCTAACAGTCTATCTATCTATATCAATCCAGGAGCCATATCAGGTATTATTAGCTTGAACACAAAAGCCAGGCAGCAAGCCCATAGCTGTGTTTCTTTTAAATAAATCTTAAAGGTTTCCGTTTTTAGATTGTGTCTGAGCGTCTACAGTGTGGAGCGGAGCCGTGGCTTTGTTGTTCGTGCGGCTGTCACACTGACACACTGACACAGTTCCAAAGGCCTCGCTTTTTAATGAGCTGCATTTGCTATGAAAGCATCTCAATGGCTTCTTTAAACTCAAGCCTTTCTCAAATGAAATCAATGCTGCATCAATGTAGGGTGAGTTTCAGTTGCCACCTCAGTGTAAATGTAATTTCAGTGGATTGCAAAATCTATTAGAAAGTCCAATCGCATTAGAATTTCAAGTAAGCAGGTCTGTGGGTTAATTGATTTTGCAAGAATTGTTTCATATAGTTTGTTTAATGCTTTGATAAATCATGGTGGTTGCAGAACAAAGAACGATGTAAGTACCATTTTAAAAATGGAGGCACACTTTGTTTAATATGTATCAATATGAACATGTGAGAGAAAGAAACTATTTTTACAGCACAACACATTGTTGTGAAACAGCAGCTAGCAGAAGTTCACAGTAGAAAGAAGATGCAATCTTTGTGATGTTGGAAAGGAGAGCGTGTTCTCTCCCCCGCAGCACCAAGTCCACCCAGCACCTCCTACACAACCCAGATCCTCTCACAGTCAGACCTCCTTCCTCACAGCCTCAACACTCGCAGGCAGACTGGCACACTGAGGAGGGGGCCACCTGCCTTATTCAGCTCCTTCTTCTTCTGTAGCAGCATGAAGTTGCATTCAGGCATTGAATTGTAATTGAATAGCTTGACAAATTGTTGCTTTGGACTCATAAGGCTTAGTTATTTTACCATAAAGTCTTAAAATGAAGTGATATATTAATCAAAATGTGGTAGTAAGTTCCTGCTGAGTATTCTTTCACCTACTAGAATAGTTTATAAACACTTGGTCTCATCTTACCAGTAGACATTTTTTCATTCTCTTTGGCTAACCCACACTGTTTGTTGGGTCAAAACTCACTAGGGTCCACTAGTTCAGGCCATGCCACCTTGGAGCTCCAATCACACGCACAAGATATTTTTTGTTTAAATCATCCTTAATCTGGCTGTACACTTGGATCAATAGGATTCCACAGTGAACAAAATTGCGGTGATCAATTACCATTCTTTCTTAAAGGGAAGGTGTCTGAGTATCCTTTAAAAGTCACAATTGTGGCTGTCACAGACTGTGTAAACATTGTTAAAAATGCAGCTCTGTCTCAGTGGATCTGCAGACTCCAGAGGATCGGGGAGAGTATTGTGCGAGCCGGAGGGACAGATCAAGAAAGACGAGGCAGAGTCTGGATAATGTCAGGGGAGTGCTGAGGAGGACTCCATTAGTGTCATTGGCACATCACCAACTCTGAGTGTCATCCTTCCATGTCAGTTTCTCTCCATGGCGTGTCAAATGTGAAGTAGGAGTAGCTGCTGTCATCACACAGACACGCTGAGAGCTTCCTAAAAAACAACAGACAGTGACAGATCAGTGCCAAAAGACCACAGTGAAGTCCCAGATCTTGCTTTAACCAAACATACTCAGCAGAAAATTATGCTTTATTTAACCATAAACAAGGTCTGTGATTCATGCAATGTATTTACACAGTGTGTAGCATAAACATTTCTGATATTGACTTGGTATTGCAGCTATTTTTTCTAGTAACAGCAGTTAAACAAAGTGGATTAGATTTGGAAGTGGTGTTTTCCTTGGAGGCGTGCCTTTGGAACTGAGGCAGCCTGAGGGAATAGCGCAGAGATAATCAATACAGAACGTCTGCGTTTAGACACTGAGTGCATTTAGACTGTTTGTGAATTAATCAATAGCAGAATATGTTTTGAGAGGAAGAGAGAAGGGGGCGGGATGAGGATGGGCTACTTCCTCTACCTGAGGGCTGCTATCCATCAGGGACCTGTCAGAATGCTGTAAAAAAACACGAAAAAGGACGAGTAGCAAACAGATAGCTCCCACTTGACATTGTGCTTTTGTGTGTTTGAGTGTATCTATGGTCTGCAGGGGGGTTTATGCTAGTGTGTGTGTGTGTTTTTGTCTTTGTACGCTAAAATATCACATCATGCTATTACAGCTCTCCACTAAATTGTCCTGCTCTGGGGAGAGAGTTGTATTTCAGGAAACAGTCTAGAAATATCCCAGTTGCTTGGGGAAAATCCATCACTATTGCTTGTTTTTTTGTACAGAATGAATTTGGCAGTCACACAACTGAGGGAGTTCCGCTTTCCTCCCTGTCTTTGTCTACACTGCAGCCCACACGTCAGCGAGGGCCCCAGGTGAATCTGAGATATATAGCTCTTCTTATGACCACTGAAGGCTGGATGCTGCAACAGTAGACCAGTTCTTCGTCACGCATATCAAATATTATTAAATACAGATGTCGCTTGTAGTTGTGATTTACTGACAACTATCAAAAAGCAAAAATATGTTTGTATCAGAAGAAGGCTATTTCATTGTTTTACATAAATCACAATGGCATCTAGGATAAAGCTCAAATCTGCTTCGATTGCAAGTCGCTATAAATATAAACTCGAGGGACTCAAATTCAAGCTTAGCCATTTCCTTTAGTGAAAGAAAGTAACATTCTGTGTAAACACATCAGTCTGCACTATTATATAAGGTAGCACATGGTCCTCTGCATGTCTAATGCCTGTTGTGACTTTTAATTTAGACGGTGTGTGAGAGAAGAGGAGCTCTGTCATCTGTGAAGTGACAAATCCTGGCTCTAGCTTGTGTTGGCAGAATTGCTAAAGCAGCATATTTATTAATGAATGCTGCATCTGCCTGGTGAACAGGTGGGTTCATTTGAAAGTCAATTACAACGTTTTTTTTATTTAAACAAAAACAATTACCATAAGCAAATCATACGTTTAGGTGTACTGTTTTGTATTAGTTTGCAGTAATAAAGACATCTCTTTTTTACAGATACATTTTCGAGAATTACATTTCCATAGTTATCAAATCAGCTGTAGTGAGATAAAATGTCACTATCAAGGTCTGTATATTAACTATTAAGAAAAAGCCTATTAGCCTTATTATTTTTGTGAGCCTTTGCTTAGCATACAGACTGGAAACAGTGGCCAAAAGCAAACCTGGTTTATCCAAAGTGAAACAAGAAACAAATCAGCATATCAACACTCCCCTATTTAAGACGTTATATATATATATATATATATATATATATATAACGTCTTAAATAGGTATATAACGTCTTAAATAGGTATATAACGTCTTAAATAGGGGAGTGTTGATAGTGTTGATATGCTACCAACATTTCCCTGACGTAAACCAAGTATTTTTGGGGGTTTCATCTGTACCTAAACTAGAGGGGACCATTTTGGATGTAGTTGCATCTTTGTAGACATCATGTGTTTATATTAGGGCTGTCAAACGATTAACATTTTTAATCAGATTAATCACAGCTTAAAAATTAATTAATCATGATTAATCACCATTCGAACTATGTCCAAAATATGCCATTTATTTATGTATATTGTTGTGGGAATGGAAAGATAAATGAAAGAAGGCGGATATATCCATTTAACATACAGTATCTATGTTTATTATAACATGTTTCTGCTTGTCAAAATGAAAGACAACCCACACACCTATCAATCATCAAACCGTGGGGTCTTAATTCATTACGTGTTGATTTCTATCAACGGGGGAGTACTTCAGGAAAGTCTACAGAGGGGAGGGGGGGGGGGGCGGCGGCTAGTGGAGTACTTCGTGACCACAGAGTGTGAACGTTGTGATCAGCTGTTTTAGCGCAGTTCTCCAGTGAAGGGGGGAGTCTCCCTCCGCCGCCGGTTGGCGTCGTTTTGGCACAATTCCGTTGTACAGACCGACGTTAACAGCAGCCCTGTCTGTGCACACGGTACCACGACTCTGTCGTCCGGTGATCTAACCGCCTTCTGGAAAAGCTTCACAAGTACGTCGGTACGCAAATGCGCTTTGTGACACAAGTAGTGCTGCGTACCTGGACTCACATTCAGGTTCAGGTCCGGACTCAAGTCCAGAGGTTCAGGTTCAGGTCCGGACTTATAAGTCCGGACCTGAACCCATGGCTTGTGTCAAGTTGTGTGAGTAACTAAAGTGAACTTATTGTGAGCTAATTATCAATTGAAAATTAACTCATAATCAACTCAAATTCAAACTCGTCAGGTTTATTGTGCTCCCTTCCAACTTGTGTCTACATTTCTCTACAAAGTACAAATGTAAAAAAAATGTCTACAAATGACTTATGACAGTAACTACAGTGAACTACTACAACGTTCAAACTAAAGTAACCAAACAGTCCCTGAGCTGACTGAGCCTAAATCCCTAAAACGTTGCTGAAAGGTAGAGTGTAGAGTAGACTATACGCATTACACTGTTACACACCTACTATACAGTATAGGCTACACTGTAGTGACTGTACAGTCAGAGTGTACTGTACTGTCTGTACACCATGTATTTTCTACAACTCTACATGTGTACATTATACAGTAGATACTACATACATAGTGATGTACATACATACTGTTAGAAATTAAAATCAATGTTGATATGGCGTAATTTTGAATTAAATACACTATTTAATTTAATTCAGTTTTATTCTGAAAAAACCGGAAGTTCACGCTATTAACTTAATACTTTTATTCTGAAAATTATTCACTTCCGGTTAGCATTAGCATGTGGCGAAATGCTACGTTTTCAAACCGTGAATCGAAGGTGAAATGACATGTGATGTTGTACACTGAGCACACTGGGATTAGCACTCATTTATTGACGCTGAATAACGTTTATCAGGAAATGTTTAAATAACCACAGACACCAGAATATACGTAAGTGCTATTTTTTTAACCGGACTTGAACCGAAACTTTTTACAAATCCAGTACCGGTTCGGCGTACCGGTACGCAGCACTAGACACAAGTGACGGTACGCATTTCAGATTACGCACATAACCTGCGTACCAGTTATGTGCACCCCTGTACTACAGCAAAAGTATTCTCCGTCGGGACTTCCTGCAACAACACCACGCCGTTATCAAAGATGTTCTATTGAGAAGTCGATCACTACGTGACAAACGTTTTCAAAACCGTGGCTACTGAAATCAATCTTACTAACTGCTGTCTGTGCAATTTACTCCGCGCGAGTTGGCAGACTTTATTTTGCTTACTTTAACATCATTTTTCATGGTGGGGCTAAGCCATTTCTTGGTATGGGTGTAGCCTACCCCAGCCATACCCTGGCGCTGCCACTGGTGGCAAGTATGGGGCGGGCCATTCTGCACATGCGTTAAATGCGTTAAATATTTTAACGCAATTAATTAAAAAAATTAATTACCGCCGTTAACGCGATCATTTTGACAGCACTAGTTTATATTCTCAAAGACAATATGTGTTAGTCCAGGGGTTCCCAAACTTTGCCATGCAAAGGACCCCATATAGCATTATCCTCTGGCGGGGACCCCCCTGTTGCAATTTTTTTTTTTAAATGATGAGTGGAGAATATGACAAATTAATCATACAGCTTAATACATTTTCTTAATATATATTTGTATTAATAATTAATAATCAGTTTATCTTTTGTTTGTTATTTGTCATTCATTGTGTGTTCTGTTCTAAACATTCTTAACACAATATTAAACAGTAATATCAACAGTAAACATATTTTTAAAGCATTTTTAAAGTGATTTCTGTCTTTATAATATTATATAATTTTGAACAGTAATATGAACAATTAACATATATTTTTTTAGCATTTTTGAAAGCTACTTATGCCTTAATAATATTATATATAATATTTAACAGTAATATTAACAATAAACATATTTATATATATAAACATCAATATTTGCTGCATCCGTGCTCTCATCCAGCTGCAGAGTGAAATATTCACTAGCTCTCACTTGCTCCAAAAGCTGAGCAGATACTCAGTTTCACTCTCAGTAGCGCCAGCTCGATTCTGATTGGCTTTAAGGGCGGTCGTGTGAATTAAAAAAAATATATATATGAATAAGTAAAACATATGAAAAGATTGGCATCAAAGGACACATAGATTGATAGATATGCAGTTATTAATAAAATAAAATAAAATAAAAAATGTAACTTTAAAAAAAAATAATTCCCCTTTCCCTCAAACTTTGCGTGACCCCCCTGGCGCCCCCTGGCGGCCCCCCGGGGGGTCGGGGCCCCCACTTTGAAAAATATTTTGTTAGTCAATGCAACTGACCTTATTTACAACATACATTTTGATTTACTGTATTGAAGACTTGTGTAATGGATAATATGAATAATGGCCGCACCCCATTCAGGTGCTCCAGTTGTAGAGCCACGACAGTGTGCATGCTGACTCTCTAGAATGATTTACTGGCACACCTAAATTGAATAGAGCCATCATTAATTAATGTTAGAATTAAACCTCTGCTTTTTCTGCAACACAAGACAAACTGTCCGCTGCCAGAAAGGACAGTAGAATAAAATACATTTTGTGTGACTTGAGTATCACCAGTGGGAGGCTCTTTGTTGTGAATCCTGCTGTCGTCACATGGATTCTATTTCTTCACCCACTGAGCTGTTATCATCCTGTGCTAAATGTCTGTGTTTGGCACGCAATTAAATGTGCGAAACAGAGAGAAATAGAAAACCAAAAGGGACCAGATGTGAGCAGGATTTAACAGGTTGCCCTACTGCTGCTTGGGACCAATTATCATATGTCATGAGTAACTTCCACCCCAGCACCAGTCTCTATGTTTTGAACACAGATTTCTTTTCACTTGCAATATGGATCATACTTTAATAGCTTCACTAATTGTTTCCATCTACAGGCCTCCTCCGCCTGTTTCCAAGTCATAGAATTGTTATCAGAAAATCACAGTGTAACAGACGTGTTGCTCCCAAGCAGTTACGCTCATCTAATTATAAAACACTAGGTAAATGTTGAGCAGATGCCCTCCACCATTGCACCCATCCTCCCCCTCTCCGCCTTCACATTGAGAGAGCCATTTGGTCTCATTCTAGTGATACATTGGCTCCACATGGAGTGGTGATCCTTGCCAAGTGGCTGCGGTGGTATAAATGAACCTAATCGCTCGCCAAATCCACACACCGTCCGGCAGACGAGAACAAAAGAAAAACTTCCACTTCAGCTAAAGTGGAGCGCTGCACCGTGCCGTGGTCCCTCACATCTCAGCGCTCCTCAGTTCGCTGTGTCTAGTTTAGGAGTCTGCAGCAGAGGAGACACAAGTGTTATAGTGTCAGAGGATGCTGCATTACAGTCTAATGACTATCGCTTCAGTGTCCTTGTGCTCTGCGTTTGGCAGGGCCGTGCCACAATTAGGCATCTGCTAGTGGAAAACAAATAAGGAAATAGACAATACAGCTAGAGGGGGGAAAGACATATTCCACTTTTATCAGTTAATGCAGCACCTGTGACCTGCATGTTAAGGAACTTTGCAAAGCGAACCCGTCAGGAGCTGATAGCAGCTCCAATGGCTTTGTTGTTTTGTTTGCTCTGCTGTGCATGCTTTCGGTCCTAGAGTTATCTACAATCTCGCTTAATTATTTTTCCCTGCATTGTTTTGCCATGTGGCTCAACCCCAATCCTTCCAAACAATGAAATATCCTCTGATACACATTTTCATTTTTTAAATCTGATTGCAGATATCTTTTCTTCCCACTTGGTTGTCATTATCTATATGTATTCCACTGGTTTCTTGTTTCAAAATGAATCTTGTTTGCTCAAATGCAGTCTTTATCTGCACGTTTGCTTGACCACATATGATGAACAGCGTTGCTACAGTAGCACTGCCTAAATGTACCTGGAATTTGAAGAGTTTAAACTTCCACATTTTGCCTGATTTATGATCCAGAATTCTCTCGCCAAAGCATACAGTATAGAACAATAGAACAATGGAAATAAAAGTCCATAAATATTACTATATCACAACTTTAGTTAAGTTCCTGCAGTGGAAAAGTGGGCTTTGTTTATGAGACTTCCAGTTGGACATCATGCTGTCCTTCTTCCTCTCTCTTCCAGCTTTCACATCTTTCTCATTTCCCCTCATACCACACACCCTGTGCTGGGGAGGCAGAGCAGCTGTCATTCCTGTCTGGCAGGAGGGTCTCCTCTCCACTACAGCCACAAGTGACCTGTTCTTGTCTCTTAGCCAGGACAGATGATGGCCCTGTTGCATCCTGTATAGTCCAGGTGTGGGTTCTATAAGCTTCATTGGGATCAAATTCATAGCTGTGATTGCACTTAATAGCCGATTTAAAAGTAATCTTGACCTCCCAGTGATGAAACCCTGTAAAACAATACTGACGTTGTGCACAGGTAGGATGTGTTAGAAGCGCACATACACGCAGAAACAATCATATGCATGTGCAAACGGAGCATCCATTACACCGCCGGGCTATAAATCTGCTTTGGAATTAACCGGTGAGTAGTGGCTGATTGCTGTAGCGATCCCCTCTCGCTCTCAGGAATCAGAATAAATGAGCGGACGCTGGCATGAACAATCCTTTATTACACCCATTAGGCAGAGAAACCAAACCCTTATGAAACCGGGAACACCAAGCACGCAGCCCAGACGTCGCATACGCGGCCTACTTATGGTTCCCATGACAGTGTGAAGACCCCCCCTACACCCCTATTGCTGCCACCACCACCACACATGCATACCATTACCACATTACCCACCGCCCCCGATCTCCCATCCGTTTGCTCAATCAATGAAAGCAGTTCTGCCGTATGCGCACTCCTCTTAATGTCAAAATATTTCTGAAGTGCCGGCTAATAACTGCAGCTCTCAACAAGCTCAATATGTTCATCAACACATTTCATTTTTTTCTTTTGGAGAAACTTCAAGCAATGGCAGAATCATTAATCAGGAACTTTGCTGCGTATTGCCTGTAAATCATTCCACTCATTCCTTGATGCAATCTTCAAACAACAACAGCGCCAGGTGTTCTTAATCAAGATTGGTTTGTTTGCTTGTTTTTTGCATACATTAAAATTGCCAGGTGGACTATTTTTTCATTAATGTATTCTCCATCAAGAGCAAAGTAATGTTACAGCTCATTTACTGTGCAAAGCTCCGGGTCATATAAACATGTTTTGACAGGTGTTTCATTACCTTGAGAATAGACTGGCTCACATTGCTTGTTGTATTTTATATTAGAGGTTACTTGATCTTTAATGTTTGACATCCATTAAGGGAGTCATGTTGTTCTTCGTTTTATTCAAAGCATCTGGTTGTGTCATTGAAATCTAAAGTACAGCCGCTGGCCTGTAGTGCTTCTAATGCCTCTTAATTAATCATAATACCTACTGACAGCTCTACTCGGCCATTTCTGTCTTTGCTTGCCTTCTGGAAGCATTCTTACAGTGCTTTAAAAAACAGTTTGCTAATTGGAATCAAAACGTAATCCTTGGTTCTAGAGAACTTAACAGAGCAAGTCCAACACAATTTTACATTTTCTTTTCAAAGACAGGTATCGCATATTTTGACCTTAAGCCAATATCAAGCCAGCATCATGTTAGAGTCTCTAAATGGTCAACCTTGCCACCATGATGAAGTGGTCATGTTGTTCTGAACCTAAACAATAACATACCTGACTTACAACTTTGCTGAATACAGTATGAGATGAAAAAAAAGTATTTATACTCTCCAGTAATCTATTACCAATAGTATCACCTAAAGCTACATGTGCCTAATATGTCAAAAACTGTACTCGCATTCATATTTTAACAATGACATATTACACATAATATGTTGAAAAGTCATTGCACATTTGAGACATATTCATTGTTTTGAACGTCCAAAAACCATCAGGACCGCTAACAACTGAACTGATGTATCTGAAGGCACGAAAAAGAAGTGCTGTGTCCTACTTTACTTGTGTTTACCACTGGGAGGCTGATTTGAATGTCATTTTATGTTCAATCACTTGTGACCCAAAACGGGCCTATGTTTGTCCTTGTTAGTGCTGCGATCATAGAAGGCCGATGTGAGTACTAAGGGTTTCATGTGCTTCCCTGTATCTCCAGTCTGAAATAATCAGGTACTATATTGTTGATCAAGTACACATGAGCTCTTCTGAGCATCATTTCTGCCTCCACTGTTCCAAATGTGTAATCAGGACACAGTGGGAAGCACCGAATTGCATCCAATTTCCTCTCACTTCCCTTTGTTTATTGACTCGGGGACCTGACAAGGAGTGAGGCTCAAGTGGGTCGAGAGAGAACCACAGACATCGACTCCTTCTAACCTCTCGCGGGTACTTCCCTTGTGCCATGAACAACACAGCAGGTAGCCATGAAGTAGATTGATTACACTTGTGATCACTCTCTTCAGATAATGTCCTTCCTTTAATCATGCTTTGTGCCGCTGCTCTTTACAAGGATAAGATTATCATCAGCAACTTCATCACTGTCTCATTGTAAATGCCATTCTAATTGGACAACTCTGCTTTTCATTGGAAGTTTTGATCTTATTTACTGCTGTGTGTCCTTCAACTTAAATAGGATCCCTTCTGGAGGCCTTTATTTGTCTGCCTTCGTGTCTATGTGCGGTCTTTATCACACTGAGAAGTCAAAGTAGTTGTTTTCTACATTTAAAGATTTTTGCTACTGGAGCGTATTGTTTGATGAACGTATAATTACTCCCTGGGACTTCAAAGACTGCCCTTTGTAAAAGCAATGAGTTGAGAGTATTTTGCAGTATGTTAGCTTGATCCCTGTGGTGTTGAGCTTTGCTAAGTGCTTAGAAGTCAATAACCTTGTGTTTACTCATTAGGCACCAAGGAGGCTTTTTAATCCTGCAACTCCAAAAACCTGACACTTCTATCCACCGCTTTACTTTCTCAGAAACATTTCCAGTGTTTGAATTAAGATTTGAGGATGAGTTTGGTACGAGGAAAAGCTTGATTGAGACTTCAGCGCTCGCAGCCTCAGCCTATCATGTACTCTTTGACATTGGCAGCATTGACCAAACCTGCTGGCTGTCGGTCTGTGAGGCACTGGATTTTACCGGCCCGCTCTCTTGTCAAGTCTTTTGTGGTGGTTGATATTTCTTTGATGGGACAATAATTACTCCATTTGCCTCAGGGAAAAGCGTTAAAACCAGCAGCCTAAGGCACAATGTAGCTGGAATCGCACACATTATAAACAAAAATGAATTGTTTTGTGGAGTGAAATTTGTTTTTCGGCTGGAATTGGAAACATCCTGTAGTTTAGGTTTGTTCTCTTCTCTACCATACGTCTTTCCCCTTTCCTTTTTTTACCTGCCTTTTTTCCTTGACGCCCCACCTGAACTGGCTTCCTGTTAATTACTAACAGGCAGATCAGTGGCCAGCAGCAGGGGTCCTGACTGACCTTTCAAACCATCCCAGTTGATATTTTTTGCACTGTCAAAGCTCCACGTGCCGCCGTCTGACCTCTACTCCTATTCACAAAGCCAGCGACCGTGTGACAGCCTCATAGACAAAGAGACAGTAAGAGAGGAAAGAGAGAGAGAGGGGAAGTCAGACGAGGAGCCTTTGTTGTGATCACGATTGATTCTGGCATTATGTAAATAGTGCTTATCCAGTGTTAATTGCCTCTGCTGCTAGGATGAGCATATTAAACGTGAAGGAAACAATTTACCGCTTTCAAAGTCTCCCCAGGCCACACTGAATAAGACCGGCCCTGGCATTGCTCGTGCCATCTGTTACATGTGTCAACTGCTCTCTAAAACTTCATGAGAAATAGCAGATAATAAAGGGATATATCTTCATTACAACTTGGATCTTATTTTTCTAGTTTTTGCCATTATTACCTCCACCAAGGAGGTTATTTGTCACTGTAATAAGAACATTATAGTCCCACGGTTGATTGCTGTGATTTGGGAATGGGGTAAACAGCGGCTAACTTGCCATTGTTGTATTCATACTCAGTTTTACTGTGTAAATAGGGATTTTAAAAGAGGCCACCACCTAATGTTTTTACCATAAGATATATTACACTCTTATGTGTTTATAATACAGTATGTGAAGCTTTTCCCTTTAGCTAGTTAGCTTAGCTCGCCTGGCTCTGAAGTGAAAATCAGGCTTCTAGCTTCCCTTTAGCTCACTTATCACATTATACAACCAGCAGAGATTGGCTGGAGCTTCACATGTAAATGACAGATATTAGTGCTGTCTTCTCATCATCTCATTAAAAAGCAAAAAATCCTTGTTCCCAAAACGGCTTGTTTACAACCTGTCTGCTATACTGTACATGTGGTCAAGTTTCCTGCCCATAAACTTTGATGTTGCTCCATCCCCAATCACTTTGGTGAGTGTGATATTATCATTGCTGTGTAAGTAAGGTAAAGGAAAATAAAGGTTGACCCTCTTTCTTTCTTTCTTATTATATAAGGATTGTACACAGGAAGACAATAGAAATGGGCTGAAAACAAGTAGGCAGTTCAGGAATAAGTAAGGAAAGAGCAGTGGTGGCACTTTGTTTTACTGTGTCGATTGTTTTATGTATTTTTAGTGCTAAAAAGACTCTTACTAGGCACCTTTATCAGTCTGAGCTCACTGCCTCACCCTCAGCACATTTAGAGGTGTTCCATGACAGTAGCCACTTGATTTTCTTCAGTCAGCATATGGATGGCACCATTACTCCTTACAACATCTTTTCACACCAGCCAGGCTATTTTGCTGATCTGCACAGCACATAGCATCATCCGACTATACCCCCCCCATCTCCCACTTCTTTCCCGACCCCCAAACCAATTACCAGTTATCACCAAGGAGGAGGCTGTTCATCCATTAGTTATTTATCCACCCAAGTGCTGCTTTTACTGTAATTTGATTTTCTACCCCCATTTCACATTAAAACTCACTCCAAGATAGCAAGATCTTAAAAGTTAAGCACAGAGATTAACTGCGCGTCTCTAAATCTCTTTAACAAAATACCCCACATGTACCATTAACCTTGAACAAGCTGATTAACTTAGCACTCCGTTTTCCTCACCAGTCCCAAATCATATTAGGAATCGACTGCAGAATTTTATAATCCGTCCAAAATAGGCGAGTACAATTGTCTCAACTTCAACATAATCCGTTGGTGATGAAGATAGAACTCCATATTGATTGAATTTCTTGGGAAAGTGATCCTTAGCAGAACGAGAGGATGTTCTGGCTTTTATTTTACAGTGTGTTTGACAGAAAGGGCCAAGTACAAAAGTAAATATGATGAAATGTTTACCCAACAATATTTCCAGTGCAGCACGGCTTTACGCTTTTGAGTTTGTGCGTTTCTGCCTGTCCAATTTGTATAAACTGTGAGTGTTCCTGTGTGTGTGTGTCTTGTGTTTGTATATTGGTCATGCTGGGTGATTTTGCCTATTATTTCAAACGAAATGTTCCATAAGTCATTACTCTAGATCATTACTTTGCAATAGCTTCAATAAAGGTAAACAAAACTAAAAAGTCTCAACCCCTGCGGGCTTAACAATTCTAAATTGAATCTAAATTGCCATATTGCAATAACAGGCATTATAAATGCCTTTTATAGGCCATATATGTGTCAATATACCATTCGGATTTCATTACTGTTGTGCTGCAGAGATGTCCTGGACTGGGCCTGAAGTAAAAGATCATTGTTTCATACCACAATTTAATATATTTTCCAACAAAAATGAGAATAGAGAAAAAGGTATTTCCACCAATATGATGTAAAATACCACACACTGCTGCTCAACTGTTTTGACATTGAGCGTGGGGAGAGTTCATTCTAAGATATCTTCTCCTTTGTCCTTTTTATAATAGTTGTCCTTTTACTGAGCGATCACGGCATGAGATTGGATAATAAACGTATGTTAAAAGTTGGTTCATGAATTTTAAAGCAGACTGAATGAGCTCATACACAATATGAACGATTTGCGCAATAAAGGGAGTACTTCACTAAAGATTGGTGCTCAAAAAAGAAAATTGGCAGAATTTATCAAATGTTCTGCAGGCATAAAACCCCAGCAGCAGCGTGTAGAGTCTTTAATGTGAAAAATAACCCAGGGGCCTTGTGGAGTGTGTTTTATGTGGATGTAGGGGTTAAAGGAGGCCTTTACATTTGTTCATAGGTATGTTGAGGTTATTGTCAGATTTCCCAAGTGGCTTGCTCTCTCCCTCTTGGTCTCTCTCTCTCTTGTGATTGGAGCGTTGCTTGCGTCGCTCAGACAGTATCACTGACTGTCTGAGAGAGATTTATGCTGTCATAAGGGCTGTACTGTAACGGTCATAGACCCGTATTTTATTCTGACACTTTTTATTGAAATGAGACATTTGGGTGTAAAGAGGAACCTGAGCCTTTTCCTCACAGAGAGGATTCTGTGGCTCACTTTAAAACTCAGCTTTCTAGCATTTGGAATTACATCAGGGAGTAATTCCACCTTGCTACTGAAATGTCCTGTTTTCACTGTTTTATGTTTTTGTAAATACAAATTGAGTTTCACAAATTGAATGATGGATTTGCAACACATTGCTGTTGAGCTGCGGTGTATCGGTTGATGTTCAGGTGCAGCAGTCGGTCAGCAGAGATCTCTTGTCCTCTGCTTTGTTATAGAATTGTCTTATATGGACACATCAAGAAAAGACGGTGAGAATAACTTTTCACAATTAAGGGTGGAAGTATACAATTCAATCCAGTTCTTATTCTTCAAGGACAATTGTACATTAGTAACTTTTTTTTCATTTTCATTGTTGCAAAAGATGAAAAAGCCAATGCTGCAGGTTTATGTACGCAACAAAATCTAAGTCGGCTACAAAAAACGTTGTCGGCCTTAGGGTTTCAGGGCAAGGATGAACTGCAACATCCCCATGTAAAGTCCGGCCAGAGACCTTTGTTGCATAGTGATTCCTTTCTCCCCTTATTTACTATCAACTCTCTAATGTGTCATTAAAAGAGGCATTACATGCTCTAAAAAGATATAAGACTTTCAATGTTGTGAATACTGGTATGAAATATCCAGAAATGTAAAAATACTGCATCTGTGGATACTGTGCTGTCTAAAGAAAAAGTTTGACATTTCAGGGAAATGTTTTAAAGACGAGAAACAGGTGAGACAGCGTGGATCTGTTCACAGGCAACATAGTTCTCCAATTAACACGATATATCTCGTTTGTTGCACACAAGAACGGAAGTGTAAAATTAAGTGTTATCTCATTATTCAGGAGACTTTTGCGTTTCTATGTTGAGAAACATTGATCACATCATTGAGAGAATAACGTTGTAATGGGTTTTTACACTGGGGAAAAATATTTTGCCAAGCTATGTAAGAAGCAAACAATGTCTTGTCATGTCCACATTTTGTGAGCTCTTTTATAAATCCATCAGTGTTCAGTTTTGATGGTGGAGGAGTAGCAGGTGTCCATCTGTATATCTCCAGAGCACAGCACTGGCTATGCTTCCTTTGCACTCCTCTAATGTACCTCTTCTGACACACTCATCACTTCTCAGTCTCCTTCAACTCTTTCATCTGAGGGCTCCACACAGCTGACCGGACCTTAACACTGACAGGCTGCTTTTCCCCAAAAGAGGAGGAGAAGGAACAGACGTGAAACTACAGCAGTAAGCGCTACACTCCCGAGGCTTCATGACCTACATGTTACACTTTCTCCATCTGCCTGCATACACTTAACACCCCACAGGCTGCCACTCAAACCAGCAGGTGACGGCAAACAGGAGATGTAGACTGTGTGTAATGCTGGCTCACTGCATGTACAGATGTTAAGCACTACAGCCAAGGTTACACACAGTGGTTAAATAGACTTTGATGCTCTTTCTTCTGCCGCTGAAAGCCTTGTTTACTTGTCTGTTTAGCTGAAGTAGAAAGAATGACCTTCATTCAGTTCAGCACATTTCCAGTTCATGGAAAGTGGAGACATACACTCTTTTCTTGTGCACCGCATAAACTATTTAAAATTAAAAACAAAACATTTCATTAAGATTCAAAGTGCTACATGCAAGCCATAAAGCAATGCATGTAGTTAATTTGAAAGCATAAAAAAGCTAATGGACTATTAGAGTCTACTGCCTGGGGCTGGCTTTTCTCCTGGCAGAAGAAGTACATCAATCACTTCTATCAGTAATCCCCTGCAAGCTGCCGGCAGTGTCTGTGCCTCCTGCCGAAGAAATTGTGCCTCAGCAGAAGCAGCATCAGATGTGGCTCAGGTTGACATCTTAACAGATAAACTGGCCCCACTTTACTACCACTGTCACTACATTCTGCCCGAGGTCTTTGGAGATATTGATGGGCGGCAGCAGTCGAGGAGACAAAAGCACTGACGGAGGAGACGCCTGAGGAGTGGAGCTAAGCTGCTACGTGTTTGTTTGTTCTTTCTTTCTTGTGCTCATACCTGGAGGACGCATGATAAGATGGGACACAGATGAGAGGACATTCAGGATTGTGCTTTCGCTGTAGGGGACTTGAGGCTCGTAGTTGTAAGAACAGTGACTTTTGTTTAAGTTTTCAACTCATTCTGTTTGTTTGCGCAAAGTAGCTCAAAGTGCTGTGTTGTAGAAACTAAATGAAAGCTTTAGCGCAAGTTCAATAAGGAAGACCTAACATGAGTCACTTACACGTCACTCTATTGCTCCCTTCCCCCCTCATTAAATACGAGGGTGTCACCCCTCAGCAGGCAATCGCTGCACAGGCTAAATTCCTTAAATACCTGCTCTTCCTCCCTGTCAGTTGTCATTTCAGGTGACTACACGCAACCCGCCTCCACACCTCTCGCCTCCCGTCTCCTACAGGACAAAGCTAAACTTCCTTCTTCAGACCGGTCTCACCTACTCATCACCACCACCAGTGTCTAGACCCCGGGATTTCATCGGAGCGGTTCTTTCCCTCCTGAATGATTATCCTGCAAACCGGGGCCTAATCGCCAAACACCATTCCATTCTCCTTTTGTATTATCATGGCAATCATTTCATTCATATGACGTGTAAACAATAAATATGTATTCCTTACATCACGTCTCTCCGGTTTGAAATGTACAAGTTCAAGGTCTTTATTGTCATTCGTACATAGTACATAGGAGTGTAGTTATGTCGATGAAAATCTTAGGTCCCAGTCTCCTCCAACAGTGCAACACAAACAGATAAAATAGTGCAAGTAAATACAATAAAATAGAATAGAAGTAGTGCCATAAGAGTCTATATACAAGTGATACATCATTTTTAAGTTGTAAACAGGTGAATGTTCTTACAGTAGTTCAGGTGTGCAATGAAACTGTCGCTGAGTCTGGTACACCATATTTTTGAAAAGTCTTTGTCAATATGAGACTGTGCCATTGCAAATATAAAATAAACTTAAAGGTTTTTCATCCTGTTCATACACTCCCCTTCTGGTTCACTGGATTTCCTGTGTGAAGCCTGGTGCTTCTCTCTTGGGCTTTGAATGAAAACACATTTATCTTTTAGCTACAGCTGCAGCATATTTGTGTGCAAACAGCCAGCAGATGTGTCTTCACTGTCTTGGTCCAACAACTCCATCCTAACGCCCAGTTCTTTCCAACTTCCAACTTTACCTGATCCTCTCCTGGCTCATTTGAACAGAAAATAATCTCGCATGAATAATCAGCTTTGTTTCATTCTAGACAATAAGATGATTCATGTTGACTTTGTGCATACGGAGTAGTTTTGGCCATGAACCACTGTCAGAGCTGCACTGCACTTGATAAACACTACAGCTGCTAAATAATTTGTTGCAAACAGATTTTGTTTACCAGCATGTGCTTGTGAATGAATATGTATTTGCATACTTTGCATGCACACTTGAAGTAGATAGTTTATGCGAGTAAACCCAAATATATGTGATGATGAAACTTTAAGAGATTACTGCTTGTGCTGAGCGTAAGGCGGTGAATGCGGGAAGAAATGGTCTTTAAATTCGACAAGATTAAGGCCAGTTGGAAAACATATTTTCCATTAAAACTCTGGTGTATATTCACCCTTTGCATTTTTGGGCAAGCAAGCTGATGATGCACTTTGCTGAGCTGTCGCAAGACATCTCAAAGACTGTACTGAAGGGTTATCTGAGAGTTTCTAGAAAGCTGCAGCCAAGCTCATAGAAACTCTCCATCTGTCGGATAGGAGTGTAGATCCAAACAACTAACAGCACTGAGGCAGTGTGGAGCTGGACAGACATCAGCCAGGGACACAGCGATGATTACAAAGTCCCTAATGCAGGAGTTAAGGCTACTTAATATTATTCTGTTGATTGGGGATTAATTGTTCCATCTGGCTCTTATGAACATTTGTGAAGAGAATGAAAACCACTCCCTTATTTTTACTGACATGTTTCATCTTGTTTTATTATGGTTTTGGAGTATGGCTAGCAAGTACAGAGGGTTGTCGGAGGATCGTGGGCTGGACAGGCTATACCAGAGGGAGAGCTGGGAAATGTGATCATTTTTCTACGGGGCTGTCATACGCCATAGGCTGCCTCATTTGTCTACTCCAAGTCCTTTGTTTCCATCACGCTCCCTGTTCCAGGACTAGCCTGCAGAGCAAGACACAAGCAGGGGAAAAAGAGAGAGCGAGACAATAAAAGGAACTAAATAAGCTAATTATTATAGTGCTGCATGTTTCTTTAATACAGTACTTAACTGTAATGTACATGCTGCAGTATTTAAAACCTGCTGAATGGCTGAAAAACAGAATGAAAGTAGGTGTGGAGTGAGAGAAGGAGGGATGAGGGAGGCTGCGCGACTGCACTCTTTCCTCCAAATTGCCCTGTAGTTCCACAGGAGTGTTGTGACCCACTTTGTCTCCCACTCAGGTGATTAATGCAACATGCTACAAACAAAGGTCACGTCAGGAGGCAGGAGAGCTGGCCTGAACACAACAAGAGCTGAGGGATTTACACAGTATATGACTTCTGTTAGGAATGAGAAATAACACGTTGTCTGTTGTTTTGTAGGGCATCACTCGTGCTCAAGGGACACTTTGAGAAGTAAAGGAAAACAAAGTAAAACACACAAACTCACATCCACATGACGTGTACATATGTGAATGCACTAGGGATCAGAGTAACGCACCATTATTGTATTATCACCATTATTACGCGATTTGTTTCTGTTTTCAGTTAGCAGGTAATGATGATATTTAGAAGACCATTGTGTTTGAAATTAGTAATTAAAAGAGGTTGTCATCAATATTATTGATCAGTTTACCACATTTTCAACCTAGGTTTCAGATCTAGTTCCTCAAAATTGTGCATTTTTTACTTTCCAGCAGTTAACGAATTGATCAATTAAACAAAATGACAATCAGCAAATGATTCAATAATTTGTTAGAAACTATATATATGTATTGCAGCATAATTTACAAGCCTTAATAGTTGGGAACAACAGATATGTCTTGTATAAGCACTATACAAAAGACTTGAGCCTGGCTTTATGCTATCATTTTATATTGATGCTATATCGCTGCTAAAAAGTCATTTCTCAAAGATGTACTGCCAACTGTAGTGAAATGTGTCATTGAACATGCACGACTCAAGTCAGGCATATCTTGGGTTGAAAATATAAGTTCTCTCAGCAGGAGTTCCCTGGTGGCTCCTGCATCTTAATGTTCTTTTAGAGGCACGACATACATAAATTGTCGTCTGCACATGAATTTTGTCGTTTTGTGAGAGTCTGAAAGAAGCTATTTGTTTTTACTTCTACCACTGTGTTGCTCTTTAAAGAGAGCTTGTGATGTCAGTTTTGAAACACTGCTGCTTTTTTGGTTCCCCAGCCTTGTTGTATTTTCCCAGAGCTGACTCTTTCTTTTACTTTGCTAGTTATCATTTAAAGTGATTTCAGTTTGCTGTGTAAGCAAAAAGCTCCACTCCAAAACCACATTTAAATACAAAAGCAAGTGTAATTATGCTGTGTCTATCTTTTTTCCTTTTTCTCAGCGGTTGTCTAAATTATAATCTCTGGTTTCAGCGTTTATATCAAAGCACATTCTCTAAGGTATTCTGCATCCATGGTTTCTCTTCCAGAGAAAAAATTACTGCTGTTAAATGAAGCAATGATTTTCTTTATATGTGCCAGCTGTAGCGCAAATCGTTTTCAATCTGCCAGAAAATCCAGTTCATTTTGTGGAGATGAGGTTGAAGATGGACTGCTGGAATGAACAGAGGCCATTGGGGCTCTGATCCAACACCCAGATAACGTTGCATCAAACTGGGCTTTTGTGTGTCTTTTCAAATGTTATGTTCATCAAGATTTCTCTTTGATCATCTGTCGGGAACACATCCATGAAAGAAATATACATTTATATGTGAATGCATTCACCCTGACCACAACTTTAAAGCTGTAAAAGCAATATGGCCAAATTGCCCATAGGTACAATGTTGCATTTATACAGTATGTTACATATTCAGAGACTAGGGTTGTGCTATTGTTGGGATTGGAAAGCAGACAGCAGTGTAGTAGCTCAGTGTTTTTGTATGCACACTGAATGAGAATAAAAGGCAAAGCAAGTTTATTTATATAGCACTTTTCTGTACGCGACAATTCAAAGTGCTTTACAAAACAAATTAAAATACTTTTTATGAATAAATACAGTGAAAACACATAATATAATTTAGACTCAGTTACTAACTGTATATCTGTAGACTTGGTATGTCTTAAATGTCCGGTTAGGATGTATTAGAACGAAATCTAAAATGAAAATTGTAAATAAAGCAATCTGTATGTAAAAAACCACCTGTATGTAAATTGTAAATAAGCCATCTTTATGTCAAATATGTCTTATATGTCTTAAATGACATGATGAATTGGAAATGGGGGACCCTGATGTAAACAAGACGAAAGTCTTTCTCTGGTCTGCATCCCCTTAACAATTGTATGTTTTGAGCTGTACTGTACTGTACCCAATATACAAGCTGTTAATAAACTTTTCAATCAATCAATCAAAACTGTAGTTCGAATATGATCATCTCAATTAAAAGCAGCGGCAAAGAGATATGTTTTTAGTCTCGATTTAAAAATCGGTTATACAGACATATACAAGATTGGGGTGTTTATCTAAGGCTTCATTGAATTAGTTTCACCTTTCTCAGATCTGCTTCTATTAGTTGGTATAAAGATTATAATAAGATAAAGAGAGAAAAAACCGATGTCACGCAACATTCTGAGTCTCCGTTCTTTTTCGCTGGTTTGATGTCACTTACCCAGAAAACACTGCCTCTCTGGCTCTGCATACAGAGATTTAGCTCCACCAATTAGCTACGGTTCATCTCAAAGACTTGTTTCTGTAGCAACAGTCAACAAATAAAGAAATAAAGTGTATGGAGCTGTTGTATATCACAGACAAAATATAACCCATGTATAATGTGTCCCTGTCCTCCTCAGGTGAACGGGAAGGAGTTGTCCAAATCGAGCCATGAGGAGACGGCGGAGGCCTTCCGTGCTGCCAGGGACCCCGTCGTGGTGCAGGTCATCAGGCGGACCCCCAGCGGCCGCCCCCATGGCCTCCCTCAGGAAATCCATGTGGTGGATGTATGCACTCAGACCGACATCACTTTCGAACACATCATGGCGTTGGTAAAGCTCCGGCCTTCGACCCCTCCTGTGCCTGACGTCTGTCCCTTCCTGCTCTCTGACAGGTGCGCTCAATAGGAAATGTTTTTAGTTTTCATTTAACTTTCTATCTTTGCAAAGTACATGAAGTACGTAAACAAGGATTACAAACTGAATTTAAAGTTTGAAGGTCAGTGATTTCATATAATTAAATATATTTTCTAATGCTGTCAACATTATCGCGTTAACGGCGGTAATTAATCTTTTGAATTAATTGTGTTAAAAATATTTAACGCATTTAACGCATGTGCAGAAAGCCCGCCCCATACATCCCACCAGTGGCAGCGCCAGGGTATGGCTGGGGTAGGCTACACCCATACCAATAAATGGCTTAGCCCCACCATGAAAAATGATGTTAAAGTAAGCCAAATAAAGTCTGCCAACTCGCGCGGAGTAAATTGCACAGAGAAGCAGTTAGTAAGATTGATTTCAGTAGCCACTTGTCTGGAAATACCGAAGACCAGAAAACGGTTTTGAAAACTTTTGTCACGTAGTGATCGTCTTCTCAATAGAACATCTTTGATAATATCTTCTTGCCAATCAGAATCAAGATAACGGCGTGGTGTTGTTGCAGGAAGTCCCGACGGAGAATACTTTTGATGTAGTACAGGGGTGCACATAAAGGTACGCAGGTTATGTGCGTAATCTGAAATGCGTACCGTCACTTGTGTCACAAAGCGCATTTGCGTACCGACGTTCTTGTGAAGCTTTTCCAGAAGGCGGTGAGATCACCGGACGACAGAGTCGGTCTCCGTGTGCACAGTCAGGGCTGCTGTTAACGTCGGTCTGTACAACGGAATTGTGCCAAAACTACGCCAACCGGCTGCGGAGGGAGACTCCCCCCCTTCACTGGAGAACTGCGCTAAAACAGCTGATCACAACGTTCACACACTGTGGTCACGAAGTACTCTAGCGCCCTCTCCCCCCCCCCCGTCGACTTTCCTGAAGTACTCCCCCGTTGATAGAAATCAACACGTAATGAATTAAGACCCCACGGTTTGATGATTGATAGGTGTGTGGGCTGTCTTTCATTTTGACAAGCAGAAAAATGTTATAATAAACATAGATACTGTATGTTAAATGGATATAACCGCCTTCTTTCATTTATCTTTCCATTCCCACAACAATATACATAAAGAAATGGCATATTTTGGACATAGTTCGAATGGTGATTAATCATGATTAATTAATTTTTAAGCTGTGATTAATCTGATTAAAAATTTTAATCGTTTGACAGCCCTAATATTTTCATATAATTTGATATCCTTTTGTATCCTCTTGTTTGTATTTCATTTGGTATAATTACGGAGGATTTTGGTTCATTGCCACAAGAGTTTGTTTTTGTGTCCTTGCTCTGACTTTGGCTGGGTCTGATGGTAATTAATGAGGGCGGGGGGGGGGGTGGGGGGGGGGGGGGGGGTAGTGAAAAATGTTATTGAGCTATGAAGCAGAAATATCAGTGTTTGGAGGATTAGCAATACAAGTATGCAAGGCGCCTGTAAAATATAAATGAATTGTCTAACCAGCTGCAGAGTTATGACAAATATAGATTTGTACAGTATATGATGAATGATAGTCTCAACGTCCTTCACGTCTTCTTCTCATAAATGGGACACACTACATTTAAAACAGGGCAGGGCTAAGTGATCCTAATCAACCATTAATACAGAATGTATATATGAAGTATGCTTGGCATTTCCAGGTTTTGTAAAGAATACAACATTAATTAAAATCTATCAACAAGCAGCAAGTATGAAAAGGTTGAGAATAAATAAAAGGAAGTCCATGTAGTCTTGTATGACAGCTTCAGTTGACTTTATTCAGTTTGACTGTTGAATCGATACACAAAGAAATAACTCAGCAGTAGGATTCAATGTGTTTGTTAGGCTTAAGTGTCTTTAATTTGAGAAGAAATGAAAGGACATACTAGAAGTCTGACAGTTAGAAGTCTAATCAGATCTCAACTGGATGCTGGGAAGTACAATACCTCAAAAACATGTTTTTTTTTATTGGTAATGTGGGAGGAAGGCATAAAAATATGCACAAAAAAACATCTTTGGAGTTTAAAGTATCAACAAGAGGTTTTGCTGGAAAACAACACAGCAATGTGGTTCATTATTTCTTCTCGTGGCATTTTAGTTTATACTCTGTTCATCTCAAAGGAGGAGTAAACTGTGAGCAAGAGAAAAGTTTAGCATGAAGAAATATCTGGCTCCTGCCTCTTGGGAGTGAGACGATGGCAACGTAGGAGCCTCACAGCACAGATCTGGGAAGTCAGGGTGGTCTCTGTGAAACATGTTTTTGTTATAGTAGATCATAAATTCAGAATCATAAACTCCAAAATATGTTGCCATTTGTCAGTGGAGACATGATTAGAGAGTCATTGCTTTCCTAAAAACATCATAAAAAAGTAAAGTGTTATTGTCAGTGTTACGTGCTAGGTGTAAAGTACTTTACAAGAACTGATCAAAATCATCACCACATGTACATATCTCACACAATAATAACCTTACAATCCCCCACGGAGCCTTCTTGCCATAATTGTATCTGCTTGGCGTATCCATTTTGACTCATGGAAGGTTTACAAGGTGATTAAAGCAAATGGGCTAATAAAAAAACTAGACAACACAGTGCAGCGTGTGCTTGCGGGCTACTTGCAGCCCCCGGCCAAGCCCAAATGTAATCAATGTGTCCCATAAAACTCACATTTTCTTCTTTTTCATCTGAGATCAGGTGCACAATCCAATATAAAGCAGATGTTATAGATGTAACAAATGTTTGTCACTCTCATGTTTGAGGCTAGATTGTAAATGTGTAATTGTATTCTTTGCACCTACTGCCAAATGTTGTTATGTGTGTAATATTGAGGCACTTAAGTATAAAGCATTCTGTCATTTTTCAGTCTGGTTTTGGCACTAGAAGATTGTTTTGAGACAGTTTTACAGTTCTGGGTATTCTTAGAGTCAAGACAGCCCCTGAACACATCACTCAAAATCTTCTTTTTTTTGAGTTGTGTGGCACTGACGCTGCTCATCTTATCCAAGCCCTCACAATGCTGTTTTGTTCAGTGACTGAGGGAGGAATAATAGAATTACACTGTACAGTGTGGGGGGGTTGGTCCGTCAATAATAGGAAGCAAATGATGTGGATATGCTGTTATTAACAAGGGGCTGGATTTTTATCACACACGCACTCCAGCGGCAATGAAAGCCCTTGACAAATCCTTTATACTTCAGATTCCTGAAAGACAAAGGCGAGGAGATCTTGTCACTTAAAGGAATTGAACGCATTAGAAAGAAGCTCAACATCTCTCTCTGCCTCCCTGTCTGTCTCTTCCTCTCTTTCTCCCCCGACAGCTGTCATTCTCTTCATACAATGGACAAGGATTACTATGAAGGGACGGATTACCTCTCCCCTGTTCCAGCTGATGGAGAGAGGACGGAGGAGTTTGAGTATGAGGTAGGAAACGTACTCGACATCACTGCTTTCTTAAACCTTACAAATTCATTGGCATTGGTAATATTATTGGCTAAATGTAACTCACGCTGATGTATTGGCACATTAAGGTTTTTCAGAAAAACACCTGTTTCAATTAAGTTCTTTAACGACATTTCCTGTGTCGATTACTGATTGTTTTTACTTTTCAAATTAGACAGATCCAGGTAAACGGTCTAAAGTCTTTTAGCTCATTGTCTCCTGGCTCCAGCCTTATACTTAACACACCTATAAAGTGGTATCAGTCTTCTTTTTACCTCTTACTTTAATATTTGAAGGACCCTCTGAAATTATTTTTCAATAATGAATTAGACCTCTAGTCAGGTGAAAGTAGTTCACTGCTGTGACCGTGCTTTGGAAGTTTTGGCATGTAGCCTTCGACATCCTGAAGTGTTTGAGGTACTGCTCTTCTGTGAAACCCTTTACCCTCAACATATGAGGAATTCTCATCTGACCTCCGCATTATTAAAGATATGAACCTTTGCATTGCACTGTAAAATATATTTTCCCAAAGGCCTGTCTTGCAAAAGTGACATTTTGTTGTTGTTGCACATGTGTGACGTTTTATGGTGCATTTGGTTGTATGCGAGGCATTTCAGAGCATAGATCCTTTCACACAGATGTGAGATACACTGTATGTTATCAGTCAGAAAAGTCAGCCTTTAACTCCTTTAATGTAGGCCTGGAATAACATATCCCCAAACTCTACAAAACTTTAATGTACGGTAACAATGTTAGGTTTTCTGTCCTAACAGGTGCAGGAAAACATGAGACACTGGCGCAGTTTGTACACATCTACAGTCCAGAGAAGAGGTCTAATCAGGCAACATATGGACAACCACTGTGTGAATGGACTATTAAGGGGCTTTAATGGCTCCTTATCAATAATATATCTTGATGTTATGGTTGAAAAACTAGTATTGGCCCAAATATTGTTGTCGATATGGATATTGGCCTCAAAAGTCCTGTATCAGTAGGGCTTTACTGCTGACAACAAGTTAAGTATGTGCTAAAGTGCTGAGAGTGTAGCAGAGATGCCCCCCATGTACAACCGCAAACACACATCTGACCTCTCCAACACACGGACACAAACTCTCTTAGCACTTCATATGTAATGATGCTTAGCAATTAGTGGAGGGTCCCAAACACTAATTGTCTCTACAGGCAGATCCCAGGGGGACAGTAGAGACAGATGATGAGCCACTTTGCAGACAGCTTGAAAAATCCCTTGCTGCCATTGGCAATGATGACATTTATCTACAAGGCAAAAAGAGAACGTTTAAAACCCTCCAAACAGTTTTGGTGTGACCTGTTTTCACATCTCAGGAAATGAAAGTTAATAACTTGGTTGACTTTGAGCCTGATTAAACCCAATTAAAGTCTGTTGCAAGTGCTAGTCAGAAAAAAAAGGAGATGGAAACACATTTCTTTGCTTCTGCAGAATTATTGGGGTGTAAATAACAGGATCAGTTGGGTAGGTGATGTTTCTAAGGCTGTTGATCTCTGACACATAGAGATAGATACATACTGATGCACTGATTCGACTGTGAAGAGATAAACAGACTCTGTCTCCCCTCTCTGCTTTGGTCCAATATTCTTTATTTCCGAGTCATTGAGGTGTGAGCATATTGCAAGCTACTGGTCTGATGTATGATGATTGCTCGCCCCTCCCTCCCCATATTTGCTTCATTTGAATTTTCTTCTGAATGCCACCCCCCACTGAGCGTGAGCTGTTTTTTTCACAACCTAAAGACATTTGTGCACCCGCTTGGATCCCAGTGTCAAATCGGTACAAATATAATATATTAAAGCCTCTCTTTATGCCTCATTGCTATTAACAAATCCTAGTATTCTGCGTACGCTTCGTGGCCTGCATCGTTTTTTATTTCATGCTCGAAGAGTTCGATATCAAGCTAATGCGACCCCACTTACTGTATGTCAACTGAAAACGCTGTGATGGGGTGTAGGGAAAAGCTGAAAAGCCACTTTTAGAGTCAACCTGATCCCTAAACCCCCCGCTGAAGGAGAGGAAAGAGAATGAAGGAAAGACATTTCTTTAAATTACTTTTTGATACATGAAAATACAGTGGGGGAGAGCAGTTTGCTATCACATCACAGAGAAACCATCTAAATCTAATTCACCTTTCTAATACACCAGCACATTGATGTTACTGTTAGGGTAATCCACATGTGAGAGTCCTGAGTACAGTGGTTGATGAGGTGGAGAGATGGCAGATGTGATGGGATTGTACATTCTGTATGCCTTATATTAAATGAGAAAACAGTATTGAAATGTTCCTGTACTTAATAAATAGGCAGTCACAGGATACACCAAAGACTGCTATAGTCTCTATCTGAATTCAGCTAATTGGATAGCTCAGAGTTAGCAACTGAACAGTGGAGGATATAGCATTTAAAGAACCAGACACTCCACTGTTTGCAGGTTGTAACACTGTCCCAAACTGACTAGGTAACTGATGGTTTCCAAAATGGTTTAAATGCAACTGTAAAAATATAAAGATTAAAGACACCAGGTTAGTGCAGCTCGACAGCAGGATACTGTGTACATATAGCATACATGAATAATTATGTTTATACAAGAGGGTATGTCCTTAAAAGACTACTTGTGAAAGTAACACAGTCTAAATTCAAGGCTCTTACTGTCTCATACACTGAAACTAAGACTTATTCAAATTATGTTCAGTGGTAGTGGGTAGAGAATACTAATTACTGACTTGTTTTACAGTGACTAAATTGTACATTTATTGTCAGATTTTCCTAAAATACTTACATTTTTTGGCCATCTTTAATTCTGTTCTGTGTACTCAATTGGGACTTATTATTAAATTCCACCATATAACATTCTTCACTGCATCTCTCTCCGTAACATCTGCCATTTCAAAATGTTTCTAAAATAACTTCTGCTTTAAAAGATAAGATATGGCAGCCGTTTTAAGTGAACATGTTGTTCATTTGTTAGGAAAATGAGAGAATTTCTCTGCCACCCCTGAAGCTGAATAAACCCCAGACTCCGCACAGATACCTAAAATGTCTCCATCTTCTCCGATGGTTGGCAACGTTTAGATTATCGAAACACACAGGAAATGCCTTAAAGCTAGAATTTCACACAGAAACATACATTTTTCTCGGATCCCTTGATGTCTATTCATTCAAAACACCATGTTAGTAACCATTCCTTTGATTAGTTTCGGTAGGTTGTGAAAAAGTACTCCAAGCTCAGAGATTTTCTTCCCTCTCTTCCTGCCAGTGGTGGCCATCCATGCATTTGTGACTGCTTTTTCAATTACTGGTAATCAAAGCCACGATTATTATGACAGCATCCACTGTGCTTTGATGGTGGGCGGCAATCTTGCCCTAATCACGCCATGGCAGTCATTAATTTACTGTCAGCCCTCGTCCCTGTGCCATGCTGCAATCTCCTGCCTCAGAGGCAGAGAGCTCGCGTGGAAAATGAAATAAAAAAAATCAAAAGGCAAGAGGAGAGACAGAGATTGGTGAATGCACATTTGATGGATCCTGAGACAACCCCTCTTTGCTGAGCCATCTAAGTGTGTGTGTGGGTGTTTCTGTACACAATATTATCTTAAAACAAGAAAGAAACAGAACATGTTTTAGAGAATAAGGGTCAAATATGTTTGCTGCACATAGATCAACTCCCACACATACAGCTGCCCAGTTTCATCCAACATGCAGTAATTGTAGCAATCTATTTTCTCTGATCATTTAGCCGTAGTTCCCCTGCACTTTATCTAACCATCAATTAGTCAGAAGTAACTTGAGGCTTGTTGCACACAGCTATATAATATACTGGATGATGCAGTACCTGCTCACACCTCTGCTTTGCCTCAGTCTCAGCAATTCATTTGTGTGGCTTATTTTTAGACAGATGACTCCGGGACATTGCTAGTGATCTTAATATTTCCCACAGATATACCACAACTTCTCATGTGAGCATGCAAGATGTGTGCCACCTCCGTAACTGTCATTACCTCCATGACTGCTTTGTTGCATCAGATGCTGCCGCCTTAATCATATCTTCTCAAACAAATGGAGGTGGCTTATTAGTAATATTCTTAATATAGCTACTGACTGATTTTAGCAGCTCACTTTGTTCAGGTATTCAGCACCAAAGCTTCTTCACTCTTTCAGGCTATATCCTTATGTATTAGACGGGATTTCAAGTTGTCATCGCTTCTGAGACAGTCAATTAAAGATCTGAGCTCCCCGTCAGGTGGAGGCTGTCGAGAAAGATAAAACGGCACAAACCTCAGATGACATTGTTTTTCTTCAGCTCTTTTTCTCTCCGCCTGTGCAAATGTGTGTGCTTTGTTAAAATGAACATGTGTGTTAGCATAAGGAATTTTTGTTTGGGTTGTGCATAGCCCATTACATTACATTGCATTTAGCTGATGCTTTTATCCAAAGCGACTTACAATAAGTGCATTCGACGAGGAAGATACAAACTTGAAGAAAACAGAATCATATAAGTACATCAGATTTCATAGAGCAAAAACATTTCAAGTGCTACTCAACTGGCTTTAGATAAGCCAGTCTTTTATTAGTATATAAGTGCTTTGTTAGTAATTATATCGCTCGAAATGGAGTCGAAAGAGATGAGTTTTCAGTTTGCGCCGGAAGGTGTGTAGGCTTTCTGCTGTCCTGATGTCAATGGGAGCTAATTCCACCATTTTGGAGCCAGGATAGCAAACCCACGTGTTTCTGCTGATGGGAACTTGGGTCCCCCTCGCAGCGAGGGTGCAGCGAGCTGTTTGGTTGATGCAGAGCGGAGTGCACGTGCCGGGGTGTACGGTTTAACCATGTCCTGGATGTAGGAAGGGCCAGATCCATTCACAGTATGGTATGGAAGTACCAGTGTCTTGAAGTGGATTCTAGCAGTTACTGGAAACCAGTGGAGGGAGCGGAGGAGCGGCGTGGTGTGGGAAAATGTTGGAAGGTTGAAGACCAGACGAGCCGCTGCATTCTGGATGAGCTGCAGAGGTCGGATGGCACATGCAGGTAGACCAGCCAGGAGGGAGTTGCAGTAGTCTAGGCGTGAGATGACGAGAGCCTGGGCCAGAAGTTCCGTCGCTTTCTGGGTCAGGAGGGGACGTATCCTCCTGATGTTGTAAAGCGTGTATCTGCAGCAGCGGGTTGTAGCAGCGATGTTTGCAGTGAAGGACAGGTTGTTATCTAGGATCACACCCAGATTCCTTGCAGCCTGAGTCGGGGAAACAACAGAGGGGCCGATGTTGATTGTTAGGTCAAGAGTGGGACAATCTTTTCCAGGAAGAAAAAGCAGTTCAGTCTTCTCAAGGTTGAGCTTGAGGTGGTGAGCAGACATCCACCGAGAGATGTCTGCTAGACAAGCAGAGATGCGTGCGACGACCTGGGTTTCTGAACGGGGAAAAGACAGAATTAATTGGGTGTTGACAGCGTAGCAGTGGTATGAAAAACCATGCGGGCTAATGACTGATCCGAGTGAGTTTGTGTACAGAGAGAAGAGGAGGGGACCAAGGACAGAGCCCTGAGGGACCCCTATAGTTATTTGACAAGGGTCAGACTCGGACCCTCTCCAAGTTACCCTGTAGGTGTGGTCTTTGAGGTATGAGGTGAGGAGGGAAAGTGCAGAGCCTGAAACTCCAAGTTCAGCCACAGCTTTCTGGTCCGAAAACAGCTCAATGATCTGTCAATATGTGACGTTAGCAGAGGTAAAAGAGGTAAAAAAAATGGGAATTGAGCCTAAAGATGTGTTTGTGTGTATGTGAGGAAATGGGGGGTCATAAACAGCTTAGGAGGGGTAGCCAGAGGCAGCAGGTGGCGGCTCTCTGGCAGCTGTATTGGCCTTTTCCCCAGCTTCCCCTCATCTCATCTCACCGTGGTCAGGCCTCAACCCCCCCCCCCCCCCCCTCGTGCCATTCCCAAAGCCCTACCACATCTGACACATGTAACCAGCCAACCCACAGTTGTCACAGAGGAAATGAATCTCTCTGTGAGGCCCATATGAGCCCCACTAGAGCCCTCACCACCGCCTACATCCTCCTCTCCACTCAACCACCTCGCTCCTGCTGCTGAGATTTGGTGCGTTTCTGCTCTAATGAAGACTTTGGGAGGAGAGGCCATTTCACACTTGAATTCCTCCAACGCCCTTGATATGTTTCAGCATTTAGAGATGGAGCGTAGTCCTGTACTGTTTGGCTGTTTGGATGCACCTCTGTTGTGGTAAACCCAGTGTGTATCGTGGTGTTTGTGAATTAACTGTCTCAAAGATTGGGAGAGATTCAAAGTTGTCTTTGCTTTCGGATTGCAGCATTATTTAGGTATATAATGCGAACTGCCACTCACTCAAGTTCTAGACATACTTCAATTCCCGCGTTCTGTTTGTTTGTATTAATGAACTTAAATGAGGAATTCATGTTGATGCCAGGGTACTTTGCTCTGTTCCAAGAGGCTCGTGGGAAATATGGCGACCACTGATTTGTAAGTCAATAGTTTGTTGATATCTCCCCAAGGGAAGATGAGGAATACTTCAGTGCTGCAGCAAACATGTATATCTGGTAGCATTAGCATAATTATAGTTTATTTATAGTCTAATAATTTATAACTTGGCTAAGGCTTGAAAGGAAAACACTTGAGGTCCTCTGGCATTTATCAAAGCCCCCACCGATCAAACTCTGCGAGCTGAGAATGTCTTTCATGATCAAACACTTTCAGACTCAGAACCCTCAGACAAGAGTTTGAAATGCAGACTCAATAATCATCTAAAAAACAAGTCAGATGTTGTGCTGGAACCTGAAAAACATTGTTATTTGATGTGCAGCAGAGCAGGAACTTAGTCTACAAGTAGCCATTGTTTTGCATAAATATTTGAATTGTATTGAAAGTGTACAGAATATATTTGGAGTTTCAAATCAGTTTCTCCTTCCTCATTAAATGGTCCTTTAGGTCTGCAAAACAATAACACCACAAGGTTGGTTTCGTAGATATTTTGGAGTTTTCACTCAAACAACTTAATAGAATTTTTGTGAATTCATATTCTTAGAGCTTCAAGCCACTATGAAAGAGAAATCGTTGAAGTGTTCAGAAGAATTTAAATTTGACCGAAGATTTCACTGGACACACGAAGATAATTGTCTGATGTAATAAATGGATCTTGTGGTGAGATTTTTTTATCAACTGCTGATTCCAAGGTTGAAAACTTGACTTTGTGCTAGGCATGGCGATGTCCATCTGTCTGTTTGTGTACCTCTTGCTCAAACTGAGATGTCTCGACAACTATTAAATAGGTTGCTATAAAAGTTGGTTGGGACATTATTATCTTCTTGAAGTAATGACACCACCTACAGCTTAAACTCAACTGTACTTCATTTAGCAAATAAGCCAATGTTAGCATGCTCACACACTAAACTAAGATGTTTGCTGTGTAATGTAAAGTTTAAAGCCACTAAACACCAGCATGTTACCACCGTCATTGTTAGCATGGAGGCAATAGCATTTAGCTTAAAGCAGCGCTATGCCAGTTTTTGTAAATGTTTTACATTGTTCTGTATTTTCCCTCTTGTCTGCTTAGGAAGTGGAATTGTGTCGACTCAACAGCCAAGAGAAGTTGGGGCTAACTCTTTGCTACAGAACAGATGAAGAGGATGATGTGGCCATCTATGTCAGTGAGGTGAGTAGAAACCTTCCTCTTCAGGTTAATAGACATGAATGAATTGTGTTGAAAGTAGGGCTGGCTAATTCATTTTATTATATTTTCAAAGACGTTTTGGCTTCCTTGAACTTATTAAAACAAGATAATTGAGACAAAACTATTATTGTGCTGGATTCTGTTTTTGCAATGTGTCTCTTGTTTTGTTTTCTTATAAAAAATGCATCACACCCCTTACCTTTGCTGCTTGCTGTCCTTCCTGGACTCATACATGCCACATGTATATTCAAACCGTAATCGCTGCATCCTCCAACTTCGGTTGCCGTGAGGAAGCCCCAACTTTTCACATACAAAGTTTTCATTCTCAAATAACACTGAATCATACCTCTTTTATCTTTCTCGACTCTGCTTTGCTCCTGGAGATACTGTAACAGAAATATATCTGCCTCCTGCAAGATTTCTATTGCCAACCAGCCTAGCTTTTTGAAAAATTAAAATAAGAATACTCTCAGGGCAAAAGGTATATGCATATTCTACAGTTATATGCATATCTTTATTTCATTTCTTTGAAGTCTCACATTTACATATACTCTCTTTTATTATCATGGCTAGATCACAGTGCCTTAGTAAAATGCCTAAACAACTGAAAAAGCTCAATTTCCAAGACTAAATCATTTGTGACATTTAATATTCATCTCCCAATGTATGATTTCATTTAGTATTCATGTGAGTGAAGCAGGTTTCTCTATGAAGTAAAGCTATTTTAAAATTGAACTCTTTAATCAACCACACATGACATTATTGAACAGCATGAAGACACTGCCGGTTAAATATAAATTGAGGAAAAACAACAACAAAAAACACTCAGGTCTCGTCATAGTTGTAAAGCTGTGAGATGCATAATACCAAAACTACTCCTGCATGCATTTATCTCTTGTTAGTAGAATATGAAATACAGCTCTCTATTCTGCTCAACTTTCTCCCCATTCGTTTGAAGTTGACTCGGACCCTGCAAGGTGTTTGCTATGAGAGCTGAGCAGAATATAAATCACTGGTCCGTGGCTCTTGGCAGCTTCCTTAGGTGTTCTTTCTGTAAAAAAGTAGGGCTTACAGTAAAGTGTGTGCTGCATTTAGATAAGGTGGCTGAATGTCACTGTATACAGGATGTGTTAGAGAAAGTATTACTCTGATCTTGCGTAAGAACTGAGAACACATCAACATGGAGTCAAGTACAATGCAAGGTCACTTTATAACAAGCTTGATTTCCCATCTTTGAAGCACTTGATGAAAGGCAACATTGTCTTTAATTCTGATTCCTAAGATACTTTTATTTCCCTTTGTTTTTATCGTGCCTCAGTGGTTAAATAATTTAGACGAACAAGTGCAAAAAAAGCTTCATTTCCTAAGGTGTATACATGTTCTTTACCGGTTTAACTCCATTCACGGTCTGGACTTAATACCAGCATGCATAGATCAAAAGGCCTGCCTGGATAGGACACCAGCATATAGCCAAGCTACACTCATTGACACTAACATTCAAAGATTGTAATATTTACTTCAGATAAAAAGTGTCTTCCTTGCCATTGTTTTAAACTCAGTCAGAAAACGACCATAAAGAGTCAATCTCTAGACCTTCTTTTTGTGTTCCATACATGTAACCAAAGCCAATTCACCACCCACGATGATATCTTCAACAGTTAATAGATTCCTCTATTTTCCTATAACTCAGTTTCCACTTGTAGGTCACTCAGGGTTTAGGTACAGAAAGATTACCTTCAATTTCCCCCGTTCCTTGTATTCCTGTTTAGTGACCTTCCTCCCAGTTTAATGAGTCTTCCTCTGTGTAAGAGTGGACTATCATGAAGATAGAGTATCACAGCATCTTACCAGCTCCAGAAATCCTGCCTGTTGCAGAGAGTGAAAGAAATGGCCCCAGACACCGATTGATTGGCCGCTGAAAGTGTCCTGCCCCCTTGTTTACTGGCGTTAGTTACAGGAGGAGCAGGTGCATCATGTATCGGGGCAGAGTAACAGGCTGGTGCTATGTAAACCTGCCAGAATATAACAACTAAGGCGGGCGCTATAGAGTACTTAAATGATAAAGGTGATGCTCAGGGGGAAAATGGCTTTGGAAACTGACCAGGCAGCTGCAGGAAAGGCATTTGACATCCAAGGTCTTCCCACGCCAGCACACCTATTGTGTGTTGCTCACATTACTAACAACAGTCTAGACATGTCTAGTATCTGGGTGATGTCTATATAATGAGTTAAAACATCGCCAGGCACTCTGATACTCTTGCATGAAGATTGAAAGTCCATTATTTTGTTCCCTTTACCTTCACAGATCTGTCCAAACAGCATTGCCGCCAGAGATGGACGCATCAGAGAGGGCGACCGCATTTTACAGGTACAGTAGGACCCACTCTCTCATGGCCCCCTCTACACCAGCTTTCATTACATTTAACATAAAAAGCTGCTTTTATTTTGTCCGACTCAACCACTGTCTCCCAGCACGAGAGCCCATTCATTTTAATGGCAGCACATTAAAGGGGGAACATGCCCCCGCTGTGACTGTTAGGGGGAGAATAGCCCCCATGGCTGTTTTAGTTACAGACTCAGCACCAACAGGGGTTTTTAAGAGTTCTGGTTCAGGATGGCGCTGTGCTGCAGCTCACTGCCTCCTGTGGGACAGCTGAGAGGCTATGACTGTTATTAGCCCCTAGCTTCATCTCCAGGCCTGAGATCATGAGGATCTGTGCTACAAACCAGCAGCAGCAGTAGTTAGGGGCTGAGGCTCTATAGTGTTTCCTCTGTGGGTGAGGGCGGTAATTATTGTTTTTGTTTAAACAAGTAATAGCCTCTAATTGTAATGTCAAGCATATTATTATTGTTAAGGCAAACAATTGCCTATTAATAAATTAAGAACAACATTAGGATTTGCCTGCTGTGCATTAAGCCTCCAGATGAAAATAAAAGTATGTTTACTGCATTTTGTGCTCTGTTTGGGTCACCTGCTACTCCTGAGGGAAACATAAGGCTGTTTAGTTTGCAAGATGCTTAGTATCTTCACCAGCACTTTTCACTAACTTCCCAGGTTTATTAGATAATTGTTATGCGAACAGTTCGCTGCTCCTGCTGTAACATTCTGATTGACATCCATATGTTATTGAATGCAATAAAAAAAACGCTGCCCCATTCAACCAAATGCATGATCAAAAGATGGTTTAAGTGTTAAGTGTAATTCACATGATCTCATATTAAATGTTTGTAAGAGTTGGCCATGCTATGGAATTATGTACTGCTTGTTTATAGTTAATAATACAGAAGATAAGGAACTAGAGATGCACAAAATACAATTTACTCGTCTTACTTATTTTAATTCTGACCTGCCGAATCCAACTTATTTTAGTAAAATAGAACATTATGATAAAGTACTAAAGTTAAGGGGTTATTCTGCGCAGGTGATTATTAAGCACTGTTCAATACTAATAGTATACTGGTGTCTACCCTTTGTGTGACTGATTTGAGCCAGGAGGGGTGTGTGTGTGTGTGTGTGTGTGTGTGTGTGTGTGTGTGTGTGTGTGTGTGTGTGTGTGTGTGTGTGTGTGTGTGTGTGTGTGTGTGTGTGTGTGTGTGTGTGTGTGTGTGTGTGTGTGTGTGTGTGTGTGTGTGTGTGTGTGTGTGTGTGTGTGTGTGTGTGTGTGTGTGTGGTGTGTGTGTGTGTGTGTGTGTGTGTGTGTGTGTGTGTGTGTGTGTGTGTGTGTGTGTGTGTGTGTGTGTGTGTGTGTGTGTGTGGCAGACCAGCACTGTGGCACTATTATCCACCAGTGACAGGGCCATTACTCTGCCTGCAAAAAGATGGACGCCCCCTGTCAGTGGCCAGTTAATTGTACGGCTAGATGCATGTGCGCTGCCGGATACTTTGGTGAACACAACAGCTCTGTCCGCCCCCGGCCACTGTCCCATTCATAATCACTGCTGTGTCCTGCGCCGTATTAGAGAGCATCAGAGGGTGTTTACAACTTTCCTGGGGGAAAAGGGCATTATGTGCATTGCCACTTTTATTGTGGTACTTTGTTATTAATAGGAGCTTCTGTATTGGATGTTTGTGCCTGTGTTAAAATACTTAAATATTTGTCTTGTGTGACTTTATTGTGACTTTGCATATTGTATTTGTCGACATGTTCAGATTAATGGCCAAGATGTACAAGACAGAGAGGAAGCAATGGCTGCCCTCGCCAATGACGGTAGTAGGAACATCATACTGCTGGTTGCCAGACCTGAATTGCAGGTGAGAAATGACTCAAGTTAAGGGGTAACATCACACTGACATACTTTTAGCCTCTGACTTAAACACTTATTGTGGGCCGAACATGAGTAAAGGAAGCATGCAATCCAGAGAGCCCTGAAGGTTGGTCTTTTCCATTAAAGTATATTTGCTCAGAGTAAACCTTAGCAGTCCAGGGTAGCCAACCCTCCCCGCCGACAGAACCCCTCTTAGTGGAAGCCACCTCTGAGACACCTCATCATATTTTATTTTTATGTAGCGCCACTGTAATTGACTTCCAACGGTAAGCCATAAAAGCTAATGGCATGCTAATGTGGAGTGAGTTCAGGCCCAAGGCCGATGGCGAATAAGTGAAAGGACTCTGCTGCAGTGCAGATGAGCCAGCAGCAATAGTAGACTCTTTGTAATTAAATGTGTCTCTCAGTAGTAAATCTCAAGTCTTCAGATATGGATCCCATTTGGTTCACATCAAGCAGACAAACAGATGATGGATGGTGTGGAGCAAATAGGTCAAAGGTGGCAGTCTTATGTCTATTAAATTGTATTGGCTTGATTTTAAGATTACACTACATGTTTTAAAGATGAGGGGATGCCTTTTGTTGCTTATGAAATAGGGACCTATATATCAGTCAAACACCATACCATATTAATGCTTGTGGCTTCTTATTTCAAAACCATGCCTGTTTTTTTTTTCTCTTCAGAAAATCCTATTTGGGCATCCATTTGGAACGCCCCACTATTTGTTTTGAGGCACCGTTTCGCCACAAGCGTTAGGCCTTGACAAATAACACTCGCCCCTGTCTCACTCTCTCTCCATATGTTTTCCTTTTTCATTCACCCTTAGCTGGAGGAGGCCTGGCTGGATGATGAGCACAGTGAGTTCCTGGAGCAGCTGAAGATGGAAATGTTGGAGGAGCAGCAGAGGGAGGAGATGGAATTGGCTGCCTTACAGGAGGAGCAGGAGAATGAGCAGGTCAGACAGCGGCAAAACATTTGCTGTAACTGGATTAGCGAGTCTATAACAAAGCTTTTTCTGTCTTGGTTTAAGACATTTCAGAAAGCTTTTTTGCTCCGTTCAATAGGAATAAAGCCTTAAAAGCTGAAAGAAATCTAAATAATTTGATGCAACCTTCCTTTGATTGAAATTGTTAGACGGGCCAGTAATTGCTTTGACTGTATTAGGTCATTATTCACAATCCATATCAACTTGTTAATTGAATTGACTACAGATATACTACAGCGGATGGCAGAGAGGAAATCAAACTCTTCATTGACTTTCTTTGCAAAACAGGCTTTGCCCTTTTTGAAATATTAATAAAATAATGATTATGAATATTTATGCAAGGGGACCATTGAAACATTTAAATTCCAAACATTCGTTAATCATACTTTAAAATTCTGTTTTGTTGAGAGAATAGCACACTACAAAAATCCATATGAATACAACTTCAAAGACGAGGCAGAGAGGAAACAATCCCTAAAGAAACAGAGCTGTACAACAGAGTTTCACACAACAGCACATGTAATCCTTCAGGAGAATACAGAATAGGGTTGTTCTTCGTGAACTCTTCAATCTTGCTGTTTTTGTTGATGTTGTTGTTTTTGTGTCCTAATTCCATACAAAGGAAGTCAAACATGAAACTATTGGTAAATACCATAGTACCATTCTAAGTTCATTACGACATATACGATACGTTTGATCACTTGAAGCATACTTGCAAATATTTTTGAAAACATCCTTATACCCAAAACAGGCTTTGCAAAAGTTAAATATGATAATACAAATCCTTATGTGGATCATTAAAAGAAAGAAGACTATCATAGTGCTGCATGTTTTATAAGTGCCGTATATCTATAAACATGTTTTACAGGCTGCTCTTGTTTCTCTTATTCTTTCAGATGAGAGCAGAAGATGACAAGCCCACCTGCTCAACACTCTCCCATCATAAAGATAACGTACTAAGTATAAAGGACAGAATGGAAAGCTCGGAGCATAATGTCCTGGCACACATCCAGAAACGTTTGTCCCAGTGCCTGAGAGACAATCGGGACACACACCGTAGCACCGGCTCCACACGGCTGGAGGACAAAGACGATGAGGACGATGATGAGTCGGAGGGGGATCGTTTCCAGCAGCTCTTGGAGCTAAAGTGTCAGATCCGTAACAGCGGTGAGTACGACCTGTTCTACAGCCGGCGCAGCACCATCGAGTGCAGCATCGGGGAGCAGGGCGGTGTGCAGCACGAGCTGCGGATGCTCAACGACGAGCTGCGCAGCATCGAACTAGAGTGTCAGAACATCATGCAGGCGCACAACCTTCGTAAGGGCCAGCAGTCTCCCTCCACAGGACACTCGGCCCCCTCCACTAAAAACCAAAGCCTCAATCGTAGTGACCCGTCCAGGGGTAAACTTATTGACATTAACGGGAGGCTGGAAAAATCGGACAAGGACAGCTCCAGTGCCTATAACACGGCGGAAAGTTCACGAAGCACCCCTCTGGCAATGGACCGCTCCCCGGAGCACTCACTACAGAGGATGGTCAGCCTCACTAACCAGAGGAACCTCCGCAGTGGACTTGCCAGTGGCCCTTCTCTCAGCCCGAGCCCCATCCCAGCATACAGTGCTGCAGTCCCAGGGAAAAGTAGCAGCCCTGACCACAGCAATCATTCGAAGTCCAACCAGACTTCTCAGGCTGAGGAGGAGAGCAGTGGGAAAGTAAAGTCACTTGCTTCCCAGATTCCATACTTCTCTCCATCCCACAGTTCCCAGCAGAGGCAGGTCAACATCCCCGCACATGCGCGCCACTACCAGAGCTACATGCAGCTGATCCAGCAGCACTCAGCTGTTGAATACGCTGAGAGCCAGCTCAGCCTGCTCAGCGTCTGCAAAGAGCCTCAGATGCCCAATAATGAGAACAAGATGGAGTGGAAGGTCAAGATCCGCAGCGACGGCACACGCTACATCACCAAGAGGCCTGTGAGAGACAAGATCCTGAGGGAGCGAGCCCTGAAGATTAAAGAGGAGCGCAGCGGGGGAATGACCACCGATGATGATGCAATGAGTGAAATGAAGATGGGGAAGTACTGGAGTAAAGAAGAACGAAAGCAGCATCTGGTCAGAGCAAAAGAACAGAGGCAGAGACGAGAGTTCATGCAGCGCAGCCGGCTGGAAAGTTTAAAGGAGAACCCTCAGAGCAGCAGCGAGGGGCGCAAGGAGGTCAGCATTATTGAGCTCAGCCATAAGAAGATGCTGAAGAAACGCAACAAGAAGATCCTGGACAACTGGATGACCATCCAGGAGCTGATGACTCACGGTACCAAGGCCCCTGAGGGGGGGGCTAAGGTGCACAACGCCTTCCTATCAGTCACTACTGTATAAAACTGACACTCACATTCTACCCCTTGCGGTATAATATACTTGCCTCGTTCAATGTGGCGTTTTTATGAGGACAATAGGAATATTTTTCACACTTTGTAACCCAAAAAGCATTTTGTAAAGAATTTATCAGTGTTGTCATGGCATTTTCTTCATGTTTTTTCAATATTGTTTTTCACATCACTATGCGGGGAAAACATTTTCTATGAAATGACGACTATATAATTATTTTATTACTTATAAACATTTTTATCTTTTCAATTCTATTTTCATATTTATGTTACGTAACCATATACTCAAAATGGTTGAATGTCATATTAAGAGAAGTTTATTGTTTTCTTTTATCTATTATGTTAACTTGCTAATTGCAACACAAAGTGAGTCAGTGGGTCTCGTGCTTTTTACTTTTATCTTTCATTAACAGATCTACTTATCCTTTAAAGCTGAAATATGTTTCTCTCTTAGTTTTGTTAAGAGGAATTATGTTTCAGACTACTGGATCTTAAACATTGATTGGAAATCTAGCAGTCTAACACTCAAGCACAGATATATCGGCAAATGATGATAGCCTAAGTACATTTTACAAAATAAAAGTTTAAATGAGGTACAGGTTTCAGCTTTAAAAGGACATAAATATCTTACATTCCAATCCTAGTACTGTATATCGTTTTCATGATGAAAGATTGAGCATAACTGCGGCAAGAATGTGTTTAATACCTAAAATGTTATGAATTTGAGATAAATCCAATGACCTAAAAGGGAAAGTATCCAGTGTTTCACCGCTAATTGCCATAGCTCTTTTGTCGGATGAATCCTCAAAGTTTCAGAATATTCAACAGTGTAAATTCTTAATACAAGCAAAAGTGTCTTGAGCCAAAAACTCAAATAACTTCTGCTGATATTTGTATTATCAGCAATTTCATGAAAGCATTTAAAAGTGAAATACCTCATTTTAAAGTGAAACTCTTCATATGAACAGTGCTACACTGACGGGTCAATGAAAAAATACTTTGTGGACACCATGAATATGCACTATGTATATTGAACTGAAGATTGGCTTTAGTGCAAGGTAACAAATACATAGTCCAAAATATTCAAACGAATTGCCAGCTTTGTTTTTATGTTTGGCAACTTTGGGTAAAAATAATTTGTATTAAATGTTTTATTTGGCAAATATTTAATTTCCTACCTATTCAACTACAGATGGACCTGCTCATCGCTATACGTACCGTTTTTTGCATCATCAATATACACCTTTACTCAGCCTTAACAGCAAAATGGTAAGTTTGTGTTGCAAACTGATTTCATACACAAACAGTCTCTGGATATCTCTGTGCACTCAGCCTTATAAATACATGTATAATTCAGTTTTTAGTTCCTGGAAAATAAAATGTAGTCGTTACTTATGTTTGAGTTCACATTAAACATGTGTTAGGATTATTGCCACTGAGCAGGACTCAGAACACAGCATATTAAGTTCATTTCAAAAAACTAAACTGGTTAGATGAATGCGTTGCCATTTATCAACCGACTTTATCCAGTTACATGTACAGTATCCTCATTCGAAATGCCTCATTTTTAACTGAAATATTGTACATTTGAAATTTTAAACTGAACCTTGTACTTGTTTTAAGTCAATGTCAATGGTCTGATTTCAAGTAATGCTTAGTTGGCACATTTGTAGCCGGGTAAAATGTGTGATAATGGTGATCTTTGGAAAATAAATGATAATAAATTATTGTTTTTTGGTATATCATCGCACTGGATCATATTTATTTTTATTCAGAAGTTTGAGGAAGAACCAAATCTGCCGTTGCACTGAAGCTGCTGTCAGGTCCATGAGCACTGAACTCTCCAAAGATTTAGCACACAAACTTGATAATTAAATGATGTTGCTTTGTTGTTTAACAAACAAGTGGTTGGTGTGAACAGTGTGAACGTGAACAACGGCAACAATCTGTGCTCTTCTTCTAGTCTTCTATACTGGAGGTGTTGCTAAATTGTGTCATATCACAAAAGTTAACAGTACAAACTACAAAAACTACATCAAGTCGCCCTGGGGTATAGAGCAGTCCGGTGATGTAAAAATGAATTACTTGTTGGATGAACACATGTTCACCTCAGATATCTCCTTAAGAGTGACTTTTTTTCACTCTGCTGTGAATATGTTAAGTGATTAAACAGAAGGGGATTTCAATTAAAATCATCTTCCACTTGGACGGCTTTGTGTTCATTAAAATGGATCAACCACTTAATCATTGCTATGGCCCTGTCATATGCAGGGGAGAGCACTGGGATACTCTGGTTCTCTGTATTATCTCAAGTTGTCAGTGTGCTAAAGCTGAGATTGGATTGTCACGGATACACTAGTGCCTGAAGACTGTTCTGTACTTCTGTGTTTCAATTTAACTGAAAACTTGTTCCATTTTACGAGACTGGTCAATTATAAAAAAAGAACCAAGTCTTCCTGACATTACTATACATGTTTCCTTTTGGGTGGAAATAGTGCTTTGTTACCCTGAGGCATTATGTCTATGTTTTTTGCAGAGCATTTATTTTCACTGCTTGTTTTTTCCTTTTCATATTTTCTCAGACTGGCCTGTGAAGAACTCCATCCAACCCCTTTGTTCAGGCTGTGTATCACTATGAAAGCACTTCCAAATGACACTCCACTTTATTAACATACAGTTTATAAAGTGTTATAATGCCAGAGGACATTTAGTGTGATTCGAAGGTTGAACGTTAAATCTGTGGCTCCATTTATACAGCGACCAAACACAAGTTGATATTGAAAAGTAGACTCCTGCCGTCCCCCGAGCCCATTCGCCATCCCCTCATTTATTCATTCTTCAGTCAATGGACAGAGATAATTTAAATGCCATTGAAAAGCCACGGAGTAAGAAGTGCTGTGAGTTGTACCAACCAACGGCAGAACGAGCCCGAGTGCTCGCTAGCTAATTAAGTTCATCCCTAAGCCCCTGAAAGACCCAGTCAGGTGTAATTAAAATGGAGCCTGTGACAGCCATGGCATTTGTCAGAGCTCCCCATCAGTTTAAATACCAGCACTGACAGAAATGTCAAACAGATAGTAGTGGCTCGTCTCCTCTTCAGTGCTGCACTCACACAAACACACACACTGAACCATTGCCTCGGTTATGAATGCTCGTTGATAACCTTTAGGATTCCCTGAACAGCAAAAACTACAAATTCTCTCCCATTATTCACAGAGGGAGGTCCATATTTATTGACATACAGATCTACTCGACATGTCATGGTGCAATCTACTTCATAGTGCCTCCTCTCCTTAATCTCAGAGGCTCGGAACAAACTGGTAATTGCCTCGGATCATGCGTCTCTCGATGTCACTTTAGAAATTGATGGCATCTTTGATATCATAACTGCTGTGTTGTTATAATTGGCCGTATCATGCCAGCTGTAGCTCTGTGTGTATGCAGGTGATATGGACAGACTGCTACTGCTGAGCCAGCTGTTCTGAAGGAATATGCCTCTATCAAGCAGAAGACAATATCAAGTCCGCTAATAGAGGATTATGGGGCATGGAATTACCTAACAACTCATCACAAAGTCACCACGCTACAATCCCAAGAGAATAGGGGATGTCTGAACAAAGGTTTATTGACAAACCATCCAATAGATGAGATAATTGAGTCTGGACAAAAGGAGGTGACTAACCAACTAACCAACAAACCGACTGCTTTCCACCCAGCTATGCTACTAGCATGGCTAAAGGACAATGTTAAAAACTACTGTCGCTTTCTCTTGGACAGATCTGAAATGTTGAACAATAACAATGCAGTATTGTTATTATTTTTGCTCAGATATTCTTTCTTTACATGTACTTCAAACCTCGGAGGATCTAGGCTGCAGAAAAGTTGAAAACAGTGGTGCATTGATCACTTCAGACTACAGTAAATTGCTTCATATTGCAATATATAAAAACATTTTCTTTTACCCACGGAGGTTGGTAGTGCAGACATTCTCATACAAACAAGTTGAGAACCTCTGAATTTCAGTTATGCTGTAACAAAGTGTGTTTCACATTCAGTTCACTCATTTCCAGCATAACATCATGCAGAAATAACTGGTTTATTGCCAAGTGTTTAAAGCCAACTGTGAATGTAATACCGAATTTACACAATTCATAGTTTTAGGGGCTGCAACTTACAGAAACCTCCCCGTGGTGCAGCCTGGGAAACGCTGGCTTAATGAGATATACATCCAAGAGGATATAATCTTATACTGTCAGTAGGCCAATCTCTGTACACTTACCTACGCAATCAAATTGATGAAGATGCTGGGATTGGGAAGTATTCTACCAGGACAATGACACCGATACCATCGCTGAGACCATCACCGACTACATTCATTTTTGTGTCGATACTGTTGTGCCAAAAAAGACCATTAGGATATATCCAAACAATAAAGACTACATCTCATCGGATATTAAACAGTGTATCCGACGAAGAAATATCGCTTTTCAAAAGAACGATGCAATACAACTGAGATCAGCTCAAAGAGAACTAAAGGGGAAACTTAAAGAAGCCCGAGAGCAACATAGTCTGAGTGTCCGAGAGGCTTTCTCAACCAAGAACTCGAAAGAACTGTGGGACTCTGTGAAAGAAATGACAAATCTGAACTCCGGCAAGAGGGAGATGCATGTTCTGGATGAGCTTAACAAAGCAAATTAACTTAACAACTTCTACAAACGTTTTGATATTAATTCTGCTTCTAACATTGATGCATGTAAAAACTTGTCAACCTCTTTAACCTGTGACCCAATACACAATAGAAAAATAATAATTGATGATAGTGCTGTGGCCAGGGTTTTCAAACAACTGCATACTAAGAAGGCCAGTGGGCCAAACGGTATTTCGGCACTCCTGCTGAAAACGTTTGCAGACGAGCTCACCCCTGCCTGGAGTCAATTATTCGAGCTCTCTGCTGACTCGTGAAGCATCCCTCAAATATGGAAGAAAGCTGTCATCATACCAGTTGCAAAAAAAACATGCCCACATGACAACAACGACTTCAGACCAGTGGCATTGACCTCAATAGTTATGAAGTCACTAGAACGGATTATTGTAGGGAACTTGCGAACTGAGGTGCAACACCTCTTGGACCCCTACCAGTTTGCGTACAGCGATGGTAGAGGTACAGATGATGCTCTGACCTCTACAACTCACTTTATTCTAAAACACCTGGAAAATCCTTCAGCTTATGCTAGATTAATGTTCATGGACTTTAGCTCAGCTTTTAATACTATTCTTCCCCAAATGATGTTAAAAAAGCTCAAACAGATGGATGTGAATCCTTACTTAATCAGATGGTATCACTCCTTCCTAACTGAAAGACAGCAGCAGGTGAAAGTAAACTCGACCCTCTCTGACACACGGTCATAAGCACAGGGGCACCACAAGGCTGCGTTAGCTCTCCTCTTCTCTTCACACTCTACACAAATGAGTGTAGGAGTCAGCACACACACAACCACATCATAACGTTTTCTGATGACACAGCCATACTTAGTCTGACTAGAGACTCGGACATTTCTATTTATAAACTTGAGATTGAAGAGGTCGTGAAGTGGTGTGAGGCGCACAACCTGGTGTTAAATGTTAAAAAAACAAAGGAAATGATCTTTGACCCCAAGTCAGTAGGTGATCACAGCCCCGTCCTTATCAACAGGGAGGGAGTTGAGCAGGTTTCACGTTTTACATATTTGGGGATTTATTTTGATGCTCAGTTAGGCTGGGCCCATCAGGTGGATCAGGTATGCTCAAAGATAAGCCAGCGCCTGCATTTTCTGCGTCGGCTCAGGGTTCATGGAGTGGATAAATGCATCATGTTAATGTTCTACAGGGCAGCAATTGAGTCTATTATTCGTTATGGCATCACAACATGGTTTGGTAACTTGTCAGTTAAATCTAAATCACAACTCCAGAGCTTGATAAAAAGGGCTGGAAAAATAATTGGCGTATTTCCACCATCCTCTCTTCAGGAGATATTTGAGGAGATGGTGAGAAAGCAAGGCCGTAAAATCACATGCGACCTGTCAATCGTCTCAATCAACATCGAAGGTTTCTCCGGATGCAAGGCAGAGATACTGGCAACGATGGCCAATCGTTTTGACATACTCTGCATGCAGGAAACCATCGGCCCTGCACAACACCGACCTACCATCCCTGGAATGAAACTGGTCGCTGAGACCCGACACAGACAGTATGGATCAGCTGTTTTCAGCAGATCAAACCTCAAGATTGAGGAAGTCTGGACCCACACTATGGAAGGAAACATGGAAACCATCACAGTTGCCCTCCCAAATGTCTCTGTCACATCAGTCTACAAACCATCCGCAACCCCTTTTCTGTACACAGAACTACCAGAAAGATGCAAGAGGAGATTCCATATCAGCATCGGCGACTTCAATGCCCACAGTACATCACAGGGCTATGAGAACAACAACCAAGATGGAGATGAAGTTGAGACCTGGCTTGAGTCCAAGCACCTGACCCTAATCCATAACGCTAAACTACCCAAATCCTTCCACAGCGCCAGATGGAAACGAGGATACTGTACAACCCAGACCTCGCCTGTGTAAGCAGTGACATTGCATCCAGAACTGAGATGGAAGTCCTGGACCCTATCCCCCATACCCAGCACCGGCCAATTGCCATCACCGTTAGATCCGCTCTCCAAGCAACCACCGTCCCATTCAGGGAGGTTCAACCTACGGAAAGCCGACTGGTTGTCATTCCAACAGGAGATAGAGCATTCCATATCTAACATACCACAATTTCCCAATAACTACTGCAACTTCACAGACTTGGTAAAAAGGTCAGCCAGACGTCACATACCCAGGGGATGCCAGACACAGTATATTCCTGGGCTATCAGAAACATCCAGCGACCTGCTGAAAGCCTACTATGAGGAATATAATAAGGACCCTTTCTCCTCTACCACCATGGAACTTGGAGAGACCCTGATCAGTGAAGTTGGGGAAGAACGAAGGAAAGTCTGGAAGGAAATGATAGATCACCAATATGACAAATAACAGCAGGAAGGCATGGAATACAATCCGCCGTCTTGGCGAAGGCCACACCACACCACCCATAATCACAATGGTCACAGCAAACTCGGTTGCATCACAGCTGGTGGCCAACGGCCGTAACCAACACCGCCGCCAACCCACAGGAGAACACCTGTGGTATCAGTGGTATCAGTGGTATCAGACCAACCACAACCAGCCAGCCCTCTCACCAAACCCTTCGACATAGAAGAACTCGAAACTGCATGGGTAAGCTGAAACCCGGAAAAGCAGCAGGGATTGATGACATACTGGCAGAAATGATACAGCACCTGGGACCAAACGCAAAGACCTGGCTCCTGGAGATGCTGAACACATGTATGGCACAAAAAACCATCCTTTCTGTCTGGAGAAAGGCCAAAGTGGTTGCAATCCCCAAACCCGGCAAAGACCCATCATCCCCAAAGAGCTACCGACCCATTTCCCTTCTCTGCATCCCTTACAAGCTCTACGAGAGGCTGCTACTCCAACGCCTCATGCCACTCATAGACACCAAGCTGACTAAAGACCAAGCTGGTTTCCGTTCTGGCCGCTCCTGTGCTGGACAGCTACTCAACCTCACCCAACACATTGAGGATGGGTTTGAAGGAAAACAAATAACTGGAGCAGCATTCATAGATCTTTCTGCTGCCTATGACACTGTCCAACACCGTACAATGGTCAGGAAACTACTGGACATGACTGGTGACCTGAATCTGTGTCAAGTCATCAAAAGCCTCCTCAACAACAGGCGCTTCTACGTCCAGTTAAATGACCAGAGGAGCAAGTGGAAAGCCCAAAAGAACGGCCTCCCACAAAGTAGCGTACTGGCCCCCCTCCTGTTCAACATATACACAGTGCTGGAATTGGGCCGGTACTCACCGGTACGCAGTACCGGCACTTCTGGTTCTGACCCATGGAGTACCGGCACTTCTTGCTCAGTACCGGTATGCTGGCGGTACTCCGGTACTCATGCACCGTGCCAGTACTCAACACTCTCCCGCCGTTCTTATTATACATCCATATATATATATACAGCCGCCCGGTACTCAGTAGATGCGTCATGAGGTGCCGAACGGACATTCTCATCGCTCTAACCGCTGGAGTTTCACAGCGGCTGTCAGCTGTTTACTCCTGTCATTCAAACAGAACGTGCTGGAGAGGGGGCGGGGCTTATCTTCTCCATGTAAATACTGTGGTGGAAACGACTATGTCAAAATTAACCTATTTGACCGTGATTTAATAGTAATACACGTTTCAAAATAATAATAATAATAATAATGCCGAAGTAACAACATACTGAAAACTGTTAGTAAAACCATGTTTTAATGCTTTACAATTTACATACCTAGATGCACGTGTGTTGTGTTTATGCAGTGCAACTCCCACCCAGTGGGTGGCTATGTAGAGTGGTAGAACAGAGCAGGCACGCCCCCGAGAGAAGGAAAGCAAGTCACGTCACAAATTAGCATTTCTAAAACGTTAGCGTGGATTAATAAAAGTGCAAAAAGACAGCGGTTGTCGCCGGAAGAAACTTCAAATACAGAGAATGCTGTGCCTGTGTTGGAAATTGTGTCTGATGGGGAGCTTTCTTTGGTTGATCCTCCTGCTCCAAGTTCTAGTGCATTAGCATTAGCATTAGCTCCGCCGCCTCCTCCAGAGCCTCTAACGTTAGCTGCTGCTGGCTCAACTGCCACCACCAACACCGGGCAAAGCGATGCACCTGACTGCTGGACAACGGACCAGGTGCAATATTTTTGCAAGACCAATGCATGGCTCCTTCTTAAAGATAAGAAGCTAGGATGTCGGATATGCAGAGATGTCAAATATTTGGGAATACACACTGGACAAGGACTGAAACTGTCAACTGAATGGGGTGAGTGTGCAGTGTCTCATTTCGGAGTTGACAAGGGCAAACAACAAGCTAGCCTGAGAAAAAAAATCAAAGAACATAAAGAATCACAAGCCCATGTAAAAGCTGCTGACATCCTTACATCTGCTTCACGTGAAACTATTCAACATCAAGTGCAGTCTATGCATAAATCTGAATTAGACACCACTATCAGAGTTTTTCGAACGGCATATAAAATTGGCAAACATAGCCGGCCATTCACAGACATGCCAATTGATTTGAATGTACAGAAACTGAATGGGCTGAACGTGGGCAGGGTTTTGCACTCCAATAAAACCTGTGGCGAAATCATCGACCACATAGCTCATGAGCTGAAGGAAAAAAAATGGCAAAAGACATTACAGAAAACCAAAGAAAACTGTGTTTTGGTCGATGAATCTACCACTATTAGTGGTAAAACGGTGCTTGTTGTGTGTCTACGCTCAGCATTAGCTGATGCTGAGCCCGAAACGTTTTTTTGGGAGCTGATCGAGTTGGATGGAACAACGGCTGATGACATCACAAAGGCGTTAATGGAGTGTCTTGGAAGAGATTTTAACGAGGACTTTTTAGGTCAGTGTTTCGTTTCTTTTGCATGTGATGGGGCTTCAGTCATGCTAGGGAAGAGAACAGGCGTTGCTACCCAGTTGTGTAGTAAATTCCCAAGCCTGTTTGTGTGGCACTGCTCCAATCATCGTCTAGAGCTGGCAGTTGGGGATGTGGTCAAGGAGGTCTCAGGGCTCAATCATTTCCAGATCTTTTTTGACAAACTCTATTCCTTGTTCCATGCCTCCCCCAAAAATCAGAGGCAGTTAGCGCAGTGTGCGCAAGCAGTCGGACAGCGTCTCCTGGTGATAGGGCGTGTTTTGTCCATCCGCTGGGTGGCTTCAAGTGAAAGGAGCGTCAGAGCAGTCTGGGAAAACTACCGAGTGCTTCATGATCACTTCACAAATGCTGCAAACGACACGAGCAGGGATTCCAGAGACAGAGCAAAGTACAAGGGCCTGGATGATGTGCTCACATCTGCAACGTTTGTCAGCAATCTGGGACTGATGTACGATGCGCTCACAGAGCTCAGCGACCTCTCTCGGCAACTCCAAAAAAGAGAGATGACACTGCCTACAGCAGATAGGCTCTTAACTCGAGAAATACGAGTTTTTGAATCCATGGTCACCATGCCTGGCCCACACATGACTACAGTTCATACAGCTCTAGCTGAGAAGTCCTTCAAGGGTGTTGCCCTGCGTGAGAATGGCAGGCTTGTACAGATTCATGCAGGTCAGTTTTTCCGCAGTATGGTAGAGAATCTGAGACACAGAATGACTTCCACAACCTCCTCTCATGTCAGCACAAGAGAAATCCCATTACATGGCCGGGAGGCCCGGGACAATCAGCTAATCCAGGACATGAAAGTTATCCATCCTGGAAGTTGGCCTGAAGAGGAGTTAGACGTACAGTATGGGGACGTAGAGGTGCTACGTTTGTGCGAAGTGCTGAAAGTGGACAGAAGAGAGACTGTTCAGGGCTTTCGCGAATACAAGGAAACCAGGGCATCCCGTACACCTGCTGCCATGGAGCCTCTACTGAAAGCAGTCCGAACCATCGCTGTCTCCACTAGTGAGTGTGAGCGGGCATTCAGCTGCATGAACGATATCCTTACTGCAAAAAGGAATGCTCTCTCTGTCAGCCGACTGTCCAGCCTGGTTTTCATTAAATGTAATGGACCATCACTAGGACAGTTCAATCCGGAACAGTATGTGAGGTCCTGGCTGGCAAAGGGAAGGAGAAGTGCTGATGAAAGAGCCTGTCCAGCTCCAGCCCCTGATACTGATGTCCCCAAGGCCTTCTGGAGCCTTTTCTAACAATGTGAAGTATATTGCAAAGCAGCTCACCCAGTGAGAAGACTTTTGGCATAATGTGCCGATTTGTACAGATCCTGGAGATAGAAGGACTTCAGACCAACCAGGGAGTTATCTGATCAGCTTGGTGTTCAATGTAACTCTTTACCATGGCTCAGACTTTGTTACTTGCAGTTACAGTTTCTCATTTTAGATTGTGCAAATTTTGCATTTGTTTTTACATGTTCTTTGTTCATGCTCTTTATCATTTTTCTGAGTTGGAAAGTTAGATTGCATCATAGTTTACTTTATACATATGTGTATTCTTCAGTGGTGAAGTATATTGCAAAGCAGCTCAGCCATGTGAGAAGACTTTTGGCACTTTTTCGTTTTTCGTTTTCTGAGTTGGAAAGTTAGATTGCATTCAAAATGTACAGAAATACTTAATTTTGTTAAAGTTTTGTATAAAAAATGCTTCTGACCAGAGCTTTGTTTCCTTGTCATTAATGTTGAACACCACCAGAGGGGCTCTCACCTGAAAGGTCTCTGCTTCATGTGTCTTCAGCAGAAGATCTAGACTTTGATTGCTATATTTTCAGTTAATATTGACCTTACTGAGCTTTAGCCATATCCGCTGCCTATCATAAAAAATGTTAAGTACAGTGAACCTTTCTAAAATATACAGTAGTAAAGAGACAAACCCACCAGCATTATAGTAGCCAAATTCTTGTTTGTGGGCTGTATATATAAAATTGACTTGAAAAAGTTGCTGATTTTAGAGTACTGGCACCTTTTTCATTCCAATTCAAGCACTGCATATACACAAACGACCAGCCATTACCCCCAGAATGCCAGCGTTTCATCTACGCAGATGATCTCTGCATCACCACCCAACAAGTAGACCTCCAGAAGATTGAGCCTGTCCTTGAAAGTGCCCTCCAAGAAATGTCAAACTACTACAATAACAACCACCTGAAACCCAACCCATCAAAAACCCAACTATGCAGCTTCCACCTGAGGAACCGAGACGCTAAAAAAGAACTGAGCGTCACCTGGGATGGCCACAAACTGTCCAACCATACGCATCCCATGTATCTTGGTGTTACACTGGATAGGACACTCTCCTTCAAGAAACACCTGGAGAACACCAAAGCCAAGGTCAACACCTGCAACAACATCCTGCGCAAACTAGTGAACTCCAAGTGGGGCGCAGATCCACCAACAATCTGTGCAACTGCCATGGCCCTGTGTTTCTCTACAGCAGAGTATGCCTGCTCAAGCTGGAGCCGATCACGTCACACCAAACTGGTCGACACCTTGAATGACACCTGCCGCATCATCACGGGATGACAACACCTGTCCCGTGCCTCTATGCGCTAGCCGGCATCTCTCCCCCGCACATCAGACGACTAGGTATCGCTCAAGATGAACGGAGAACACAGGAGACAGACATCAGACACCCCTTGCATGGCTACGTAGCACCCCCACGCAGGCTCCGATCCAGAGACAGTTTTGTGCAGACAGTCTTGCCCCTCCAGACAACCAAACAAGCAGCAAGGACCAACATCTGGGAAGATGAATGGCAAAGAAATGACACACAAGCTCTTGAATGGCTGGACAGAGGAATCACACCAACGGAAAGCCTCGCTAGTGGCCACGACCTTGGCTGGACAACCTGGAAGTCACTTAATAGACTGCGTGTGGAACAGCGGAGGTGCAAAGCACTGATGAAAGTGTGGAACTACACCACAGAAGACACGTGCAGCTGTGGATCAGTGCAGACAATGTCCCACCTACTGGAATGTGCCGATGCCCCCCCGGTGCAGTCCAGAAGACCTGGCAGAACCTACCCCATCAGCTGTGGCCTGTGCCCGATACTGGCAGAACGACATCTGAGATTGCTACGGACTCGAAGAAGGAGAAGTTTTAGGAATTAGTTTGAAAGTCAATTCTTCTATTGTCTCACTATTTATGTAATCACAGCTCTGTGTATTGTAACTATCTGCTGTGTGTGTGTGTGTGTGTGTGTGTGTGTGTGTGTGTGTGTGTGTGTGTGTGGTGTGTGTGTGTGTGTGTGTGTGTGTGTGTGTGTGTGTGTGTGTGTGTGTGTGTGTGTGTGTGTGTGTGTGTGTGTGTGTGTGTGTGTGTGTGTGTGTGTGTGTGTGTGTGGTGTGTGTGTGTGTGTGTGTGTGTGTGTGTGTGTGTGTGTGTGTGTGTGTGTGTGTGTGTGTGTGTGTGTGTGTGTGTGTGTCATAGATCTTATATTGCTTCTGTGAACCATTTGGAGTTTGTTTCTTTTCACACCCCATGTTTTATGTGTCATTTGTTGTTTCATTAACACCCCGACCAAATGCATTGGGGGACCTATTAAGCAAAAACCTGTGAATATTTTAGAGCATAATTAGAGGGAGCTCTAATTACAATTCATTATTCATAAAATGGTACTAACAAGTACTATTTGGATTACAATTATGTATAGTAGTCTCTAAAACATATTGTATTAAGGTTATGCCTAAACAGAGATATGCTTGTGTATTATTCATTGACACATAAAGCATATTTTAAGAGCTGTATTATACCCTCTGTTGGAAACATAATCTATGCTACATTTGCTCAAACTATTACTCAAATTATACAACACATAAAAAAGGAGCCTGACTTCACTCATATTGCTTCAATAACTCGTTTCTCTGGTCGTTCAAATCCTGCTTCAACTTTGGCTCAATGCAAGTCCTCAGATCTTTAATAAAATGCATTAAGATTTTCACTGCCCTCTCAGCCCTACATACAAAATACCCATCACATTTCTTAGATACTATTTAAAGTCTGTATATATATATATATATATATATATATATATATATATATATATACATACATATACCGACTCTCACCCTGGGGTTTTCACTAACCTTCAAGTTGGAAATGATTGATGACTGTGGAACCATGCAAAAATGTTGTATACAAATGTAACACTTGCCCCTTTGCACATTCATCGTGTATGAATCTCATTAACATAGCTGTAAAGTTTCTGTTTTTCTTATTCATGAGCTGTTGGTCAGAGTTCCTATCCAATAGAAAATACTAATATGATTCGGAGTTATGATTACATCGCTGAGCTTGAGAATTCATAAATAATGTCCTGCAGTCATGTGTATAGGGTCTGTTTCTCCTTTACTACAGTGTTAACGCTGACCCCCCTCCCCTTTTGCATGTTACATTTCAATGTCAGTACAGTTTCTCTAAGAAGACCCTTTCATTTGTCACGGTGAGCTCATCACTTCCTATTTCATATTCACGTGAGTTACACTATGGAGCCATGACTTGTAGGAATTAACTGGAAACTTCACATTGATGCGATTGGCTCCTAGTGTGATTCCTTATGACATTCATATCTGCACCTGTGCTATTATAAGAGCTGATCCAGTGCAGCATCAAGCAGCAGTATGCTTTTCCTGTTCAGTTACATTCTGGGTAGTAGCAGGACACCTGCACTGTGGGTAATGAGGGTCTTGTCAGGAGGCCCTTCGGTCAGGGCTCGGCTCCTCATGCTCTCGGGCTTCGCCACAGGCAAGCGCAGCTGGGAATTATCCACAGAGACAAGCCAGAGAGTAATGACCTCTCTCTATAACGTACACAGAGCTTCTTTTGGATCATCAACATGTTGCACATAAGTGGACTTACTTAAAGTCATGTTACTTACTTTGCTCATTCACAGCTCACACAATGACTGTAGTGGAAACTGTTTACAGATGAAAAACCTCAATATCCCCTAATCACACAACACTACATCAGTAAACTGCACACAGCAGTCTTTTAACAACCCAAGCAGTGTGTGATCATTTGTATTAAAGGTGGGGTAGGTAATTTTGGAGAAACCAGCTCGAGTGCGCTAGAATTTGAAAATACACAACCGGAAAAAATCTGCCACTTCCTTACAGAGCCCCTCCTCCAACACACACGAACGCGTACATGACCAATGAGGGCACGAGATAAGTTTGTGCACGAGATGGAAGGCTGACAGGCAGGTAGGCCATCCAGTTATTTTAGCCGGGCCGGCTCAGATGATTGGTCGTGCTTTTTACAGCGCTACGGCTTCCACATGCTATCGGGATGTTAAGAGCATTCCATGGAATATAACAAAAAGTGTATCTCGAGCCGGTTTCTCAAACTTACCTACCCCACCTTTAAACAAAGGACAGAACAATTTTCACACTTACAGGGAATAGTATGCTCTTATCTACTCTATCCCAACTTCAACGGTTAATTTTTACAAACAACATAATTTGCATTGCAGTACAGCTTGATTAGAATTTTTTGATTAGCATTTTTTCCTGATTGACAAAACATCTTGTCTTAAAGAATGGCCGATATTATCCAACAGTACCTGCTTCCTTCACCAATTTGTGAGTGGCAGCCGTATCTGCTTTTCTAATTTGCAAATGGTAATGACCCTATCTAATCTGGTGCTTTGTTTGGAGATTGAATATAACAAGAGCGCACATCAAAGCATGACGGTTACTCTCCTCATTTACCCATCACAGTTCTTCAACTCAAAACAGCCTCTCTTTTTCAGTCGTTAATTCACCTACCTTTCTCATGTATTCTGATTTGCATTTCCTATGTTATCATTTGAAGTCCTTTGAAGTATACTTGATTACACCGAGAACAAACCTAGTGTCACAATCCCTGTAGATGAGGATCTGCATTGCCTTTGAAAGAAGGTGGGCTGCTGTCCAGAAGAGGTTAGGGAACAACGGAGGGATTAAGTGAATGCAAAAGGGAGGCTGATGCAGTTGACTGCACACCGGCGTCTTTCTCGCAATGACTGACCTTGAGGCTGGGGTGCACCATTATACTTTATTACAGTAGGTTACAGAAGTCTGTGCAGGCTTAATGATTCATGGCCACTGATTTCATAGTGCTTTGCAGACCATTTGACAGAGCGGAGTTCTATAATGAAAAAATACAACGACAGAGGAGCAGCTATAGCCACAGAGGATAACTGCTTTTGTTTCAATTGGTCTTGGTGTCAAAAAGTTTGATGTGACACTATAGGTCATCATCCCACATCACAGCATGCTTTAACTTTATCCCTGCCTGCTTTTACCCAGTTTTTACTTTCTTCTCTCCATTAGTAGGGAACAAATGTTCTGCTAATACGACACCATTGGGTATATTTAAGTAAAGGTTACATTTTGAGGCAATGTGGAGCTACACATACATCAAATCAAGTTTTATTTATATAGCACATTTATAAACGATTTTTGGTCGAGCCAAAGTGCTGTACATACAATAAAAATAGCCTACAGTAGAGACACTTTACAGCGAATACAACAGCACAGATTGTTCAGAATATCAGTATGAGAAAAACGACACCCTCTATCCTTAGACCCTCACATCGTACAAGGAAAAACTTCCAGAGAAAAACCACAGTTTAAAGGGAAAATGGGAGAAACCTCAGGGAGAGCAACAGAGAAGGGATCCCTCTCCCAGGACGGACAGACGTGCAATAGATGCCGTGTGTAAATCGAAGAGATAATACATTTTACAGCATATAGACCGAATGTTAGGAAATGCATGTGTCTGTAATAAGAAGATGAATCCATGAGGATGTCAGCTACAATCCTGTGGAAGCCATCAGGGAAGCAGCATGACGAGACCCAAGGCAGGACCGCAGAGACAGGTTCAGCCACGACCCGAAGTCCACGACTTAATCCAGAACTCAGGATAGAGGATCCAAGACACAGGACTACAGCAACATCATAGATAGGCTGCAGCCTAACTGCAATGACTTTTAATACCAATTCTTAAAGTCTCACTATTAGTGCAGATTCAAAAAGTGGAGCAGCAGAATACTCATTGGGAGCAACACACACTACGAAATGTACCGATGCTCCCAACGGCGAATAGGCTATACATCACTGTCACCCAATGCTCCTTTTTTGAATATCCTATCTTCATGACACACTGGCTGGAAAGGATTGGTCCCTCGTGGATCTCTTTATTGTCCCAGGGTAGCTACAGTATGCATGGACTAGATGTGACTTTGCTGGTACTTAGTTTATCAGTTAAACTAGGTTAAGGAGACACAAGTCATACACTTGAGTTGGATCATTATGGATGTTGCAACTAAAAATGTAAAAATGTTTGTTCGTGCATGAACAATATGCTTTTGGGGATTACAATCCTAGTTTATTTTGGATGCAGTATGTAAATCTCACTTTGAAATGTCGGCTGTTCCTATATTCTGCTGCAGTGAGCCTGTTTTAATTTGGAGAATAATTATCCAGGATACCCTTGAGCTCATAACTCCTCAGGTGTTCCCTCTACTCTTTAGAAACCTGGGGATATGAGCAAAGAGAGAACAAAGACATCTCATCATAAAATATAAAGTTATGAGCATAACTGTAATGAAGTGCAAACACTTAGAAAACAGGGTGAAGGGCAGTATTAGTCATGTTTAAGGAGACTGGTGTACACAGCCATCACGGATAAGGTGTTTTCATTATCTTAAGTGCACGTGATTATGTTTATGTCAGCATTTTAAGGAAATTGAAAAAAACCTAGTATGTGCAATATTGCCCATACCCAACACACTCTCACTGCCATACCAGCATCAGAAAACATAAGACAAGCTGGAACTTGACTATTATGTAATTGTCTAGAAAACAAGGTTAATAGATTTACACATGAACAACGACAGACCAATTTGACCTTTGGGCAAGGACTCATTCTGAGACCACAATTGATTGCTGAAAAATGTATCCTACACTCTAAAAACGAATTCAGGCGACCTTTCACCTCCACTTAATTAAATGCATGGTTGCAAGATAAAAATGTGAGTTAATTGATTTAGATAAACATTTTAAGTTGCAAACATTCATTTATAAGTTGTGTTGACGTAATAATGTTGGTAATTACATCAACTTAATATTGTGTGTAATTTGAACTCTGATTTCTGCGTTAATTGACTTAAAACAAAATTCAAGTTGTAGTAAGTAATGCAATTGGCTTGATAACTTAATTGTTCTGCACCTTGAGTTAAGGATTTCAAATCCACTCCCACTTAACATGCCTGGACAAGTTCCGACAGTTAAGACAAATAGAAAGATACAAAGGACATTTTAAGGTGAGTGTCGTCTTTTGTCATTCAAATACAGTAGATAGCCTTGTAGTTGCACTGTATAGGCAAATTGCTGTTTGACCAAAATTAGCAGCCTTTGAACTGCGAATAGTTCTGTGAGAGGATACAAAGTAGAGGCTACTGTGAGAGTACAAATACTTTGGTCACTATTGTGCAGTGGCGAGCCGTGACTTTTATACCTAGGCCCTCTGACCCCCCTTCCCTCGAAAAAAAAGAAGAGTTATTACGTCACAGCGTAGACTTCAGCGGAATATCAAAACAGCGGTCCGGGGTGCAAAACGCATCAATGACAGCGACCTTCTACCACACAAAACAACACCATTTATATAAACACCTATCATGACAGGGCACCCACTGCCAAGTAACAATTACAAATGAATTAAGTCGGCACGGCGACCCGCATTGAAAATGACTTGGGCCTACCTTTGATGATCAAATCACTGAAACACAAAGTCCATCCTCCCGTCCTTTTGGATGAAGCACTTGCGGGTCATTCAGCTGATCCTTTGCCACTCCAGTTTATCATTGTAACTCAATCTTGAAAATGACTCGGTTAATAATTTCGCAACGATGTCATCACTATTCTTTCACACACACATACGGGTTTTGGGCCGAGGGCGACACCGTACTTCCGGTATCAACCATTCCACGCGAGGTGCATACAGAATATCATAGTCTATTGCCTTAATCAATATAGTCAACTCTAAAATACCACATATATGCATTGGCATGATAATATTATTGTGACAAGTGGGGTATTCACCTGGTGTTTCCAGAAGATAGACGTAGATGCAGCCAAAATCGACCGAAGGCCACTTTTGAGGGTCGTAATTCCATACATTGTACATCCAACAACCCACACAGCTCTAGTTTACGCTGGTAACGACCTAGAGCACACCCCTCAAGTCCAGAAATGTAATCCGAAGACATGCAGTGATTTCTTCGGTCGTTAATTCAGAAAAAAACCTAGTGCGCTCTGCCCGGCTACATAAGCTAGCTGTTTATATTATCATTGTCAGGATTTTTGCACCTCCAGAAAAATGGCGTCTTTATAAAAAAATATATGGCGCGCGTTGCATTGTGGGTAGCTGTGACGTCACTGTGTGTGAAAGAATCACTGAAGTGAGCAATCATGAACGAACTTATGCTAATTATAAATATATCGATCATAAATCTATCGATCATAAATCTATCGATTAGATTTATGATTCGAAAATAATAAAAGTAGGGTAGACATGTGTATCCGGCTGAACAAAACTTAATTTATCTAACAGGTTCGTTTTCCACAGACCTTATTTCCAGCTATTTTCCAAAATTCTATGGAGAAATCCCACTGCTTTCTGTCGAGGGAATCCGAGCGAAGCTTACTTCCGGGTTTTAGGACGCGTCACTGCACCACTTGCAAAGACCTCACAGCGGGCGGAACTTGTCATAAAGTCCGCGAAGATAAAGCCCGCCCATTTAGAAGGAAGATATGATTGGTCAATTGTACTGTCATTTGACATTACTCTCTCGTTGAGTTACTAGTTACTCTGTGAATCTACAGAGGGACCAACAAGCTCTCCCGTCTTCACATAACTCGCAGAGACGGCATTTAACCCTTCACATAAACTGAACAGGCAGATTCGAAGGATTTATTTCTTTGGAAATATTATTTTAAATACAATTAAATCAAGTTATTTTGGTAAAACTAATGAAAAATGTAACAACAAAAAAATAATATTTTTAAAAAAATGTTGTTTTTTTTTATGTTTTCAAATATTATTTTTTAGAATATCTTAGGCCCTCACAGAGGGCCTAGAGCAGGCATCCTCAAAGTCCGGACTCCGGTCCGGATCCGGACCGAACCACAACTGTCTCTGGACTCTGAGCAAATTATACTTTTCATATGTATTATCTGTATTATCTGTGTTATCTGCGAGACATCGCCACAACGCAACGAGTCAAAATGATCCGCTATGTCCATAGACTGCAAACAGCGCTCTGCATGTCCTGTCCCACTGTCTGTGTGTGTCTGTCAACGCATTGGTCCAATCACATTCAGCATCCCGTCAGCGTTTCCCCCCCCCCGCCCCCAAACAATCTGCGAATCAGAGGCACAGTAGGGCGGGTCTTCGTGGAATGCGGGTGGGAAAAATGTGTGTCTCGTCTCTTTCAACCTGCCTGAGTCAGAGCGAGAGTTTAAAAAAAAAAAATGCAGAGCGAGAGTTAACAGCTCATCTAGTTCCATCTGTACTGTAGCTAGTAGCCTAGTTTCACCTACTGGGGTGGCAACTGACACCCTAAAAATAGGCCTTGCCACCCCAGCTGCCACCCCAGTTGGCAGCTTTGTTTTGAAAGAAAAGTTGTGGCTCATCGGACATTTATGAGAGAAAGTCTCTAATGTCCGAGTACAAGTGAATGCAGCACAAGATGCACGTCATGTAACCCCTCCCCCGGTCCTGGCGCGAGCGTGGACATATGATTGGCGGCGATTTCATTTGAACGGGACGGCGCAAAACGAGAAGCATTCGGACCCAAGCACTGAAGGAATGAGGTATTTGCGGTCTACACTGACAGAGAAGAGACTGTCAGTTTGGCTGCACTCAGCATTGAATCAAAACGCACTAAAGCTGTTGATCTTAATACGTTTGTGAGGCGTTTTGCTGAACAAAATGGTAATCGCCGCATTCAGCTGTAATAGACATGTCAACGTGATGCTCTGCTCACGGATGAGCATACAAAACTATTAAGATGATGAGGGGGTCTGCCCCCAAAAAACAGTTTTAAGTCCTGAGAAAGTCAAATAAGACGGTGTGTAAAACTACACTGCCCAGCCAAAAAAAAGTCACCACTTTGATTGAACTAGGCCAGTAGGTAAGGGCATTCCACTGGATAATAACTGAAGTATAAAATAATGCATGACTGAAGTGATGGAGACCATGTTGCAGGCAAACAAAAAGAGGAAATAACAGGTCAAATCAAGCAAATCCCCTCTCAGATTCCACAGCAACCAGAAGAACATAAATACTGGCCGGTGATTTGATTAATCAGCTTTGTGATGGAATAAAAAATGCACAGTGCATTTCCTTAGCTGTGGATGAGTCCACTGACACCACTGACAATGCTCAGTTCCTGGTGTTTGTGAGTTTTTATGATGAGGCAAAGGGGGAGTTTGTTTGAAGATGTGTTGGGCCTGACGAACCTCAGTGGACACACAAGGGGGCAAGACATTTATAAAGCAATAATGGGAATGCTGAATGAAAGAGGGTGCAGCTGCCTTTATTCATAACTGTGCAGCTCTGACACTGCGACTCTGACGGCCCGTCTACACTACAGGCATCGAAAAATGCTTTCAACGCTTCGCCCATTCACTTTGAATGGGTTGACGTCACTTTTAGCCGAACTGCATTTTGGGAAGCGACGTGGAGCGTTGCTGGCGTTGCTGGCTTCAAAAGTTGAGCAATGTTCAACTTTTGAAGCCTCGACGGAGGCGTCAGCCAATGAAATCCCGTTTATGCAAATCTGCCAGTACAAGCGCTAGCCAATCAAACCGCGTGTATGCTGGGAGAGACTACGCAGGTCATTTCCTCATATTCAAACAAATGGAGGGAAAATTCATTATAGCGGTAGTGAATCAACCGGTGCTGTATGATCAGTCTCTGTTCATCTACCGGGATACAAACCGGAGGAGCGAGGCATGGAGGGAGGTGGCAGAGACAGTGGGTGAAACTGGTAGGTTTTCGCCGGTTTGGGGATTTTATATCCAGTTTACTTCGTTTTAACATTGCTATTGCTTTGTATGTCGGGGGCGGGAGATTCATGTGATTGGTTGTTGGTCGCGTTGCTCGCAAAAAATCGCCAAGCCTCAGACACGCCCAGCTTCAAGATTTTGTGATGCCTGTAGTGTAGACGGGCCGTGAGGGGTCGAGCACAGACACAATAACAATGAAAACTGCTGCATACAGATTATTTTTGTTTTTGCAACCTCGTGTTAAGAATCTTGTTGCAATTGTTTAAAAGTTTGAATGACCGTAATAAACGGACCTTTGTCTTATTGAAACATTTATTTTGGACCTTTAAGATTTGTATTTGAGTACCCCTGGCCTAGAGGGCCCTGACGGCTCGCCACTGCTATTGTGATATCGCTTTGTATTAAAAATGAATCTCGGTGAAGCAGATCAAGGACATGCTTCTTGAGGTAGGATTGTTATTTAGAGTTGTCATTGAAATGCAAGTTGTTGGCAGTCTCCCATTCAGAATATATTAATTTAGGTAATTTCTCTTTTTTTCCTTTTTCAAAGATAGCACAATACAATTGAAGTACGCAGAGAACTATAGCCATCCGCTGCCTTGTCGTGTACCTTGGAGAAAAGGAAGAGGACCTTTTTTAAGGAGTTTAGCGACGTAATTACAAATCTTGAAATAACATAAAATCCATGGGCACAGGACAAAAGCACTGCTCTCTGTCAGTTACACTTTGAAGCATATTGCACTTTTGGCCATGCCCCAATCAATAATATCTTAGCAACGTTCAGCATGGATAGGTGTTGACAGCAATGGCATGGGAAAAGGATTGTGTACAATTTGAAAAGTGGCTTCTGCTCTTCTCTTAACCAGTTCACATATTGTATGGAACCTGCTAAAAAGATGAGAAGATACACTAAAACTTGCACGGTTGTGATTGACAAAATCTGTCCACATGCCTTTAAACACTAGTCAAAGTACTCAAAACCACCTCTGTGTGTCTTCAAGACCACATTGCCATGACGACACACACATGCAGACTCAATAGGGGAAAACAATACCAGCGTTGCTTTAGCAGCTGGTAATAATGACTCTGAATTAGCTAAGAGTGACAGTTTAAAAATAATGCAATTACCTAATTCATTATCTCTTATGCGCTAACCTATTATTTAATGTGCTTCAAAAGGACATGAATATCGCCTTCATCAGTGACCGGTCCACCCAGGATCTGACCATGGCAACCATCGTGGTCGAGGGAAACAAATGAATGAGCAAGCATTTTGCATTAAATGTGTTCATACTGTTTGAAATAATGACTGTCTGCAGTGCAAACATCTTTGTTACATCTTTTGTAAAATGGATGTGTGTGATCTGCAGATTGGTGGCCATTGAGAGTTTGTTTCTGTAGTTTTACAAAAACTTTACAGATGTTACATATTTGGCACTGGTTTTAAATATGCAAAGGCCTCTAACTTCGATGTGATGACAGCATTTATTTGCTGTGTCCCCATGTCCCATGGTTATATGACTAATGTGTTTATTTATTATTTGGGGGGCAATTTAAATTTGTGTTATTTATCTTTTTTTCAAGATTTAAATGAAGCTCAGCGCAAGTTCTTTCAGGAAGACTGGGTGTATATACATTCACTCCACAGCTGCATATAATCAGCTCATCACAGGCGTTCTCTTTAACCTATTACATTTCACCTCATTCTCCAGCAGCCAATCACCGTGCTGCAGCCAAACTATAACATGGTTCTCCTCTCTCCTGCAGTCAGCTGTGATTTCAGGTGTTCATGCACCTTATCTTATGGCATGTGTCAATAAATGTTCAAACAAAATGAATTATCTCCTGATTGAAACATCATGTGTTGAAATAAACAACTGCAGTTCAAAATAAAAAGTGAATTGCCTAATATTTTTGTTGTGGAATCAATGAATTTCTTTCTTTAAAGGCAAAAACATGAAAAAGCTAAGAAAATAAACGATTGAATACAATATATTTGGAGCAACTTCATTTATAAATGGTTGTCAACTTAAAAACGTGTGTTCACAATGAGAGTAATTAAGTACATACAACTTAAAATTCCTTTTAAATCATGCGGTAAAACTAGTCGGAACAACTTAATCTTTTGAGTAATCAACTACTTGTGTTTATGCTACCAATTATTAAGTAAGTGGTAATTAAAAACACCTCTGATTGTAGAGGAAAAGCCTTCTCCCCTAACTCAAATAACTTTGTTGCTTTAAGACAATTTCATTAGAAGTTGTCTTAACTCAATAAACATTGATGCAAACTCTTGCATTTATTTTCTTTGTTGAGCCAAGGCATTTGTTTTTAGAGTGTAGAAACAACTGCAGATTGTGCATCATGTTCCTCTATGTTAAGGTTTTTTTTTCTAATGATATACCTCTAACATTGTTTCTTAAAAACAACATCTATTTCAATAAAACGTATAATTTGTAGTCAGCAGTACAGTGCAATTTCACGTATTTTGTAGCCACCATTTGAACATTCCACCTTAAGAGCTATAGACTATTAGCAGAACCATGTTAAGATTTAATGCAGCATCTTTAACGGCTGTCACATTTGACAGCTCTGAAAAAAACGTATAAAATATGTCAGTAATTGGACAATATTATTGCAATTTCTTGTCATTAAAAATGAGTCATTCTCAGGCGCTAGGAACTCTTAGAAGAGCCCAGCAGTGCTCATCATGAGTCCTAAACTGTCACTATGATAACCTATGATATAGTCACCTCTGTGGAAACATTGGTATAACTGCCTTTTTCTTATTTATGTTTGAGTATTGTATGTCTTTTAAAAATGGACCTAGAGTCTCTTCAATAAAGCTGATGATGATGATGATGATGATGATGATGATGATGATGATGATGATGATAAACCTCTTTAGCAAACCACTTTTGATATCCTTCTATCTCCTTTGACCAGATTGTCATTCAAAATAATTTCTTCACAACATAGGAATCAATTTGTTAGGTAAACAAATCTGTAAACAATAAGAGATGGTTACAAGCTGGTAGACACTAAGATGGCAGGTCACATTTAAGGCATGTATTGAACCCCTCTTAGTTGGACTGCTCTCTTGTGTTTTACCTTCCATGAGGCACGGTGCTCAACTATCAAGGGTTGCCTGTTTGTTGTCAAAGTTAGCACATTTAATATATGTTCTCTACCAGATCTCAACATCAATTGGAGATACCTGTCACACTTTTAAACATGTACTTTCAATCACATCTGGGTGCCAAAGTCCAGACCCGCTGCAGGGATTATCCGTGCCTAATGGGTTCTGTTTTTGTGTTCTTTCAGGTTTTCTGTTCATTTTATACAAAGGGCATACTGTGATGGATACTTAAGTCTGCTGTTCTTTTGGGCTAAATACAACTAATCATTCAACATTGGCATAACATGCTTCTGTTCAGGCAAAGTGGGTGTGCCATCCCAGGCTTTATGGCACAGATTGGCTTTGCTAGCTGTTCGACATCCTATTATTTGACAAATTAGCATACTGTATTGTAGCGTGTAAATGAATGGTAGCCCTCTCTCTCATATCCTCTATTTCTATTACAAAGTCCTCCTCCTCTCTCTCACACATGCACACCTCATTTTATTATAAAAAGGTCTTGTAGGCATTTTGTAAATTAGATTCCATTCAACAGTGGAGGCTGAATGGCTCGGCTAATATTTCTTTTGATGATGGGAAACACAGAGGGACCTGATAGCATTCATGTGCGGTCACATTGTTGGACTAATGCATTGCATTAATTCAACCAATGATCCACAAGGCCCAATATTTCTTTCAAATATTAAAAACCTGTTTAATTTCCTATCTTTGGAGGCTTTTGATGAGAATCAAAAACTGTGCACACAAAGAATAACGGCCCATAAAGGTACCGCTAAAGGTTTTCGACAGATCAAAACATATTCGTGATAAAAGTAATATTACCTAGAAAATATAAGAAATGAACAGATGTTGTCCATTTATAGATTTAAAATAATATATGCTATTCAGAATGTCTTAAATATTTCATCACGGCTTTTACGTTTGATGTTTGGCCAGGTCAGTATTTTTATTGAAGTGCATTTCCAAAGATGTACCGTAACAGGTGCATAATGGGCCATCATGAGAGCAGAAGCATGATTTGGTCCATTATGGAGGTAATAAAGTAGTGAGAGAGGTTGAGGTATAAACAGACCTTTCTCACAGTGGGCATTTTAACTTATCATACCAAGAAAAGCACAGGTGTTTCAAATTAGTGATGCTATTCTGTGTCTGAGGATTCCTGCTGTCGGTCTCTTGAAGTCACTCCAGCTAAACTGGAAGGGATGCATGGCTGAAAAGCTGTAGAGAAAAAATACATTTCACTAAAAGCTCTCAATAGGAATGCTGAATTCTGCCAGATATACCTTTTCCAGTGGAAATAAGCTTTCACACGCAGTTCTCTACTACTTATCGTCTTCTTTTGGGAGGGTACAGAAGCAACACTACCTCTCAGCATAGCTTAAGGGACTTTTTGCTGTTTTTACCCACAGTTTAATACAGACACTTATTTATACATTTAAACAAATACCTTCCAAACAGTCAGATTCAAACATTTGAATTACTCGCTTCCATGTTTCCCCAAAAACTACTAAAATACTTAATATAGTAGCACTAACCACTGTGACAAATTATTGTTAATGTTGTTACTTAAAGGGGACCTATCATGCAAAATGCACTTTGTGATGTCTTTTATACATAAATATTTGTCCCCGGTGCGTCGGGGAACTCACGCAGCGGATACAGATTCCATCCGAACTGACGTCAAATCGGCAGCGGACCCACAGAAAGTTGCTATCAGAAACAATGCCTGACGTGTTTTGGACTTAATCTCGTCTTTGTTTACATTAGCAAGCCTCGCTAACACTCAGAGCTAACCTGTACTGGAGAGCACATGTGTTTAAAAAGCAGGAAATAAAAAAAGAACTCACCTTGTGATAAACCTGCAAGAGAAAAAGCATTTGAGCTCCATACTGTTTCAGAAATAATCCTTGACGTGGTTTAAACAGGATGGCGTTTTATCACAACCGAATTTAACTTTATCTCCGGTAGAATTCGGATCAGGCATTAGCTCCGCCTCCTCTTATTTCTTTTTTTTCAAGCTAAGGACCCAAGATCCGCGTTTCTCTAACAGGGCTTCAAAAGAGGGGTTTGAGCAGTATGAGGCATGGCTACAATGGGTGATCTGTTTGGTATTTTGAAAAAAAAACTTCACAGACATGTTTTGTATAGGTATGGCCCTATATATTTCAAATATAGCATGATAGGTCCACTTTAACATTTTTACTTATTCCGTAACCTCTTGTCTTATTTGTTTGTAGCAACCTTTCTGTACTGCTAGTGCTTTTTTGCATTTTAGTGGTACCCTTTATCTCTGACACAACGTAAATACATTTTATGGGCTGTAATCTGCAAACATAAACTTGTCAAATACACACTAGAGTTTACTGACAGCAATGTCAGTGAAACCTCGTAATGTCAACTTCTGAAGTAAAACTCTGGAGATAAGCACATGTCAGGCAATTCCCAACGTGGGGAGAGAATGTAATGAGAGCAGTATGTTAATAAACAGGTGTGATAAGGCTCTGAAGTGTACATCAATAAGGCATTATTCCACTTCTACCACCTCTACAGACACACATTGGCACACAACTTGACATCCAACTGTCTTTTAAGAGAATGATGGACACATTTACATTTCATGCCCCATTTACTCTAATGTTTGCTATTAATCTTAGACAGACCTTGAAACTATTGTGACCTTTCATATACTAAAGAGGTCAAATTGTAAATGGAACACTTATTGCAATTTGTGTATTAGTTTGTATTATATAAATTGAGCTATTCTTAATCTCAGACAGAAAGGTTAAACCTTGTTAAGAAGTTGGTTTCCCTATTGCTTATTGTTAGGTCAGTGCTGATAACAGAGCAGATTCTGTTGGTTAGGATATAATAGAAGCTATCAAACGGTACATATCCTTGTAAAAGATTGGAGCTTCTTGTACGGTGCAATAATACTTCAAACTCTGCCATATCTCATCTGCAGTATGCTGCTACATTGCTGTTTCCATTATGGGGTTCATAGTGTGGTAAAATGAAATAGATTTGGCAAATAAAAAGCAATGAATTCTATCTCTCATTGCAACATGCCGGGTGATGAAGAATTCTTGCAAAGCTGTGTGACCTTCGGCTACACTGAGATGGAGCCGGGTATAAACCTGTATCACCACCCGTCACCGCCTATTTACATTTGGCCTCCCGCTCAAATGCCAGGGATGCTATGTGACCATAATGACATACATTTCACAAGGCCCTGTCATAGGGAATTGCCACATCTGCAAAGAGGCAATTATTTGACTGTAGTGACTGTTAAGCTGTTTATGCAGATACAGTATGTCAAAGGCAAATCCCCTAAGGTAAGGAAAACAAACATGTTACTCTGCTCAGAAAGGACACCTTAGAGCATGGGTCGGCAACAGGCGGCCCGCGGGCCATTGTTGGCCCGCCAGGAATAATATTTGGCCCGTAATTTTGAGAATAAAAAATAAAAAAATATTTTGAGATTTTTTTTTTTTTTTTACAACATCGGACCGACAGTCGCACATATAGGCTATAATGTCCGAATAGAGAATATACCTACACCTGAATAATGCTTATTACCCTATCCATGTTGAGAGTGAACGACACACAGCACAGGCACAATCAGGCTGTGGGGTGCACTGACGCTGATAGTGGATCAATAGGTGGACAGCGCGTGGTGCTGAAATAGCCAACATTCGGTGTGTGGTTTGAAAAAAATAACACCAGCTCACTAAATCATTCAAACGTAATGTTTACTTATATGTGAACAGTAACAAAGTTCAGGCAAAACATTGATAACAAAATTGGAGAAGCCGCTTGATCATGGAGGGCGAGGAGTGATTTAACTAATAAATACATTGAGTTTGAGTAAAATACTTGGTTACTGATTAATTTAGGTTATGCAAAGCAAAATATGATGTAATTTCTTCTTTTTTTTTTAAAGGTTTTCAACCTGAAAGAATCCTAATGTGTCCTTGAAAAGTTGAAATAAAGAAAAGGAAAAAGGATTCGAGTTGTCCCTCAAGCCTCTCAAATGTGAGCAAACACTCAAATAAATGCCAAAAACCCAGAGAACTTGACAATACTTGACAATAAAAGTATGTTAAATAACACTGCTACCTAGTTAATAACTCTACTTTACTCAGTGGAGGCTCGTCCATTGAGGAAAGGGAGGACCATCCTCCCTAAAATGTCAGAGAAAAATTTACTTTGAAGAGAACAATAAATACACCTCAATTTAAAAGATAAGTCTGTTAAAATACAGATAATAGCCCTGGCTTTGGGACTGAAATGGGGCTAGAGAGGACGAGCCTCTCTTTGGACGGGTCTAGCCAGAGGCTCTGGATTGGGCGCCTATATCATCAGTGAACCAATCAGCGGATCTGACTGCGCATCAGAGTGTTGATGGGGAGGGTTATCAGCGATATCAGAGTTTTTTTCTGAACAGGGGCGCTGCGCCGTCTTACCAAAATAAATTCCTTGAATTTGATTATGTTCTGGCCCGCCATCTTGTGGCTCAGAAAAAAATTGGCCCACGGCCAAACTTACTTGCCTACCCCTGCCTTAGAGGCTTCGCCTAAACAAATGCATTATCTTTTTCAGAGAACAGACAAGCTGTCTGGAGATCAGCAGTGACTTCTGGAATAGGCAGTGTATGCTGATCAAAATCAACACTGAGAGCTAAATGAGGGGGAAAAAATTGCAAATTAAATTCACCTGTCAATCCACATCTATTAGATCCTGCCTCACTGTCAGTCTACATCAAGTTCTCATTCATAACACTCCGTTTGATGTCTCACTATGGGATGCGCCTCATCGCGGAGCAAACAGAAGCATCAATCTCATTACGCCAATCCTGATTGGCTGGTGATCTTGACGTCAGCGTCAGGGAATTCACCCCCTATAAGTAGCTTGCGCCACGACGCATGCGTCATTCAAACACCTCTTCTTGCTTCAGAGCACATCTCTATAGTAGCCGGACAAGCTTAACGGTCCACTGAACCCAAATAACCATTTCGGTCAACGGGCGCTCGCCGGCTACTCCTTCTGCTTCGCAGGAAGACGGTAATACTAACGCCAGTTAGTATTGAAATCGACCTCGCTGTTCTCTTTCCCCGGAAAGTAAGGTAGGTCTGATTTTTTCAAGCTAGCGTTAGCTCGCTCCCTCACTATCGACACCACGGTAGCGAGGACGTTTTTTTATTTTCTCTTCCCCACGGAGGAGGAAAGGATTAAAGGAGCATACTGTCACACCAGTCAGTATTCTCCGGGAATAAAAGACCCACACCGTCCTTTTCTCCGGATTAAGGACAGGGTGGTAACACCTTTTTTCTCCCAACCTACCTGTTGAGAGCGGGTCCTCTCCACGCCACGAGGCGAACAAGATGGACGCCTCTCTCCCTCACACCAGAGGAGTCAGGGACTCGGTGGCTCGACTCTGTGGCTGCGGGTTGAAGATCTCGGGCACAGACACACACCAGGTCTGCTCGTCCTGCCTCGGGCTGGAACACGCCCGAGGCGCTATCGACAACCCCGGCTCGTGCGGACATTGTGTCCGCTTCACCGTGAAGAGCCTCCGCCGACGGCTAGCACGCCAAGCTAGCCTGTCGGAGCAGGACCCCCCCATGTCCACTGACCTGCCGGCCGGCAGTCAAGACGCAGGGGCGTCCGCCGCAGAGAGTGAACCCCTCTCCGTGTTGGTCTGGGGCTCATTATCTGCGATGGCTGCAGAACCGGAATCCCGCGCCCTGGCAGGCCGGGACCCGGTGACGGCAAGACACGCGGGAACGGGACCCCACGCTTTACTGAGCTGGGGCTCCCGGTTAGACCTCACCATGGTCTCACCCGCGGAGGATGTCCTCGAGCTGGACTACGATGAGGACGAAGAGGACGCCTTGGTGTTCCTCCTGTCCGAGTCGGATGAACATGAAGAAGACATCTTCATGTCATCGGCTCAGGCTGCAAAGCCTGGAGCGAGGGCTGCTCTCCCGGGCGATAGCACACCAGCTTCGCCCTGTCTGAGCATGGACCTGCAGGCCGTGTGTAAACGCGCCGCGGCCAGACTCGACATCCCGTGGCCTGAAATGGCCAAGGAGACCTCCAGGTCCCGCTACGAAGGGAAACATTTTCCCCAAGCAGCGCGGACAAAGAGGCAACTCCTTCCGGTCTTCCCGGAGATGTTGGATGAGGTGTCGGTCTCGTGGAGAGACCGGCCCTTCAGCAACAAGGTCCCAATCCAGGGTGCCTCCTCCCTAGACTGTGACGGAATGGAGAAGCTCGGCCTGCTCCGCATACCGCCCATGGAACCGCTGGTAGCGGCCCACCTCCTACCGAGGATGGGCCCGTCACCAAGCAGGAACCCCACGCTGCCAGCAAAGTCGGACCGATTTCAGTCGACAATGACTGAACGGTCCTACAAAGCCGCAGCGTTGTCCGCCAGGGCCCTGAATGTGTCCTCGCTGCTAACCGCTTACCAAGCGGAGCTCTGCGAGGACCTGTCGGGTAACCCGGGGGCAGCCACTCTGGACGAGATGGCAGCGGTCACGGACATTTGTCTTCGTGTCCAACGCTGCGCCGTCCAGGCCACGGGCAAGGCAATGGGGATCATGGTGGTGCAGGAAAGAGCGAGATGGCTCAACCTCACCAACCTCACCAACCTCACTAACCTCACCAACCTCCCAGAATTTTCGGCTCCGCTCTTGCTTCCATGCAAAGGAGGTGTGAGTCGAAAAAGAAGGAGGACGAGGCACTCCACCTCTGCCTCCCTCGAAGGGTCCAGCCGCTGCCTTCGCAGCAGCAGTCCTTCGCAGCAGCAGTCCTTCGCCCAAGCTGCCTCGAACCCTGCTCGGTTTAAAACACCGAAGACGCAGAGTTCGCAGCCCGCCCCGAGTCCCCAGCCCAGGCTGGAGACGAGGGCGAGCTGGCCTAGAAAATCTCCGGTTCCGGCTGCAGCTCATGCGCAGCCAACCCAGAATTTCGGCCAGCAGTCGAGGAAGAAGAAGCGAGCGGCGTGACAGCCCCTCCTTCTCCCCTCTGTGACAGAGCTGGAAGTCCACGGTTCCCCGCTCTAAATGTGTTCCCGCCGCCTCGAGAGATGCCTCAACACCATCCTCAAGTCCGCACAAACACATGTCACACATTTGTTGATTTTTCTGTCATTAAACATTTGCCGCTGACGCATCCAGTCTTCAGGCCGAGGGCGCAGCTCAAATTTTTTTAAAGAAAAACAATAAAACCAATAAACAGCCCGTCAACTGTTCCCCTTCTGAGAGCAGCTACGGCATCTCTCAAAAGGCGGATTACAGGCGGGTCTGTGAAGGCACCACCGCCACGCGCATGCGCAGTGCCGGCTGGGGCTATAAAGGCACCACTGCCACGCGCATGCGCAGTGCCGGCTGGGGTTGTGAAGGCACCACCGTCATGCGCATGCGCAGTGTCGGTGGGGATTGTCGAAAAGGGGCACCACTGTGTTCAGACACTAGAGGGCCCCATAACACAACAAATAGAGACTCAGAGGGGAAGAGACGTGACATCTCCACTGGCTCTAAAGGAGCATGCAGTGGAAGATGCTCACATCATCTGCTTGGGTTTTCAAGAGAGTAACATGGGGCTACAGACTCCAATTCGCTGTCACCCCCCCTCGCTTCTCGGGCATTCTGCATTCGCAGGCCCGAGGAGAGTCAGCCCATATTCTGGAGAGAGAGATTCTCTCTCTCCTAGAAAAGAGGGCTATATCTATTGTACCCGCCGAGCAGAGTCAGGGCGGCTTCTATTCCAAGAACTTCCTCGTTCCCAAACGGGGAGGGAACGGAATTCGGCCAATACTTGATTTGAGGGCTCTGAACAAATATCTAAAAAGATATAAGTTCAGAATGCTCACTCACACATCTCTGCTGCGGCTCGTGCGACAAGACGACTGGTTTACATCAGTCGACCTGAAAGATGCGTATTTTCACATCCCAGTATATTACCCACACACAGGAAATATCTGAGATTCGCATTTCAGGGGATCTGTTATGAATACAGAGTACTCCCCTTCGGTCTGTCTCTCAGTCCAAGGGTGTTTGTACGATGTACGGAAGCCGCGATAGCCCCGTTAAGACAACAGGGTATTCGCCTGGCGACCTACCTGGACGACTGGCTGCTTCTCGCACAGTCGGAGCAGGAGGCTGTTACGCAGACAAATGTCCTCGTAATGCACCTGCTCAACCTGGGTTTCATAATAAACACAGAGAAGAGCATGTTGTGCCCCGCGCAGACTATACTCTTCCTGGGTTTACGCCTGAACTCGGTGCCCTTTTCAGCTCGCTTGTCAGCGGAAAGAGTGAAAGCTTTCAGAGCTTGTCTCGCTCTTTTCCAGCTGCGCAAACATGTTCTCTTCAGATCATGCCTGCGATTGCTGGGGCTCATGGCGTCAGCCATCCTGGTCGTACGACTGGGACGCTTACACATGAGGGAGTTTCAGCGCTGGGTGGCCGCCCTAAAACTAACAGAGTGGTTGAAGCCCAACCCTGCCTTTATCTTAAGGCGGTTGGTTCAGGTACCACATTTGACATTGAGGCATTCTCCCCGCCAGGGCCGTATCAAGGATTTCCTAAATACCGAGGTCCAAACATGCTAGGGGAATTCGGGGGATACCCCCCGAGATTTTTGGGATTTTCATGATCTAGTTATGGTGCTTTTTAAGTCCTATGGGGGGTCACAAATTGGATAATATATCGATTTCAAACCATGTCAGTGGGCTGACAATGTCAGCATCAATTATTTTTAAAGTGTAATACATAATAAGAATCAGTTGATTGTTACTATTAATGATCTGGACATGCAGAAGAGGCTAAAATGATCACAAAACATTGTCAACATCAGTGGCGAGCCGTGACTTTTATACCTAGGCCCTCTGACCCCCACCCCTTCCCTCGAGTTATTACGTCACAGCGTATACTATACTTCAGCGGAATATCAAAACAACGGCCCGGGGTGCAAAACGCATCAATGAAAGCGACCCTCTACCACACAAAACAACACCTGTAAATAACCCTATTTGTGTTCTTTGAAATTGAAAAGGATATTGCATTGTGTTTGTTACTTTCGTTGCAGTTGTATGTCTTAAGTGTAATTTGGCATGCTTTTATTTTGAAGGCGAGTTAACGCTGTTGACAGGAAGTTGTTGTTGCTATGGAAACAAGAAACGTTTCACAGCGGGCAGAACTTGTCATAAAGTCCGTGATAATAACACCCACCCATTTAGCGGGAAGATATGATTGGTCAATTGTACTGTCATTTGACATTACTCTCTCGTTCAGTTACTATAGCTGGGCCCTCTGTGAATTCATAGCTGGACCGCCTGGACGTCCAACAGCTCCTCTCTTCACAGTAACTTGCAGAGACGAGCTTCTTTCATTTAACTCTTCACATTCCAACATAAACTGAATAGGCAGATTCGAAGGATTTATTTCTTTGGAAATGTTATTTTAAATACAATTAAATCAAGTTATTTTGGTAAAACTAATGAAAAATATAACTAAAAAAAAAAATTAAAAAATATATAATTTGTTTTAATGTTTTTAAATATTATTTTGTAGAATATCTTAGGCCCTCACAGAGGGCCCTGACGGCTAACCTACAGCCTCTCTTCCATCTTCTTGAGTCTCTCTGTCTTCTTCCTGTTCATTACTCTCTCTGTCCTCTACGCTTTCTCTTTGTTCAATCTCTCCCTCGTTGTTCACTTTTTGCTCCTCTTCACTTGTCGCTCCTGCCAGTGAATCAAAAGCAATTCAGCAATTTAGTTCATTTCACTTGTTTGTTTGCATTCTTTTTTTATTTAAATCTGTTTTGTTTGATTCTCAAAAGAGAACAAAGATGTAAGCAAATTGTGTTTTATACAATTGTATGTTATTATGACATCATCACAAGACTATTATTATAGACACATTACATATTCCTCTCTCTCTCTCTCTCTCTCTCTCTCTCTCTCGCTCTCTCTCTCTCTCTCTCTCTCTCTCTCTCTCTCTCTCTCTCTCTCTCTCTCTCTCTCTCTCTCTCTCTCTCTCTCTCTCTCCTCTCTCTCTCTCTCTCTCTCTCTCTCTCTCTCTCTCTCTCTCTCTCTCTCTCTCTCTCTCTCTCTCTCTCTCTCTCTCTCTCACCAAAGCTGAGCTTCGACTGACTGACGTAGTCTTCTCATTATATCTGAGTCAGTGTAAAAAGAAAACAATACAATGTTATATCTTCGATGTTTTACTCAAATTGAAATAAAAGAAAAGCATTACAACATTTGTTAAAAGGTAATCCTTCTGACATTGGATGAATGTAATTAACTTTAGCTCTCTAGCTAGTTTATTCACGCAATTTAAACCAAAGTATAGCCTATAGCTGCAATATAAGTTAGTGTGCATGTTGTCGGACGTCCACTGACTAACGTAGAGCGTTCACACAGGATCTGCTGCTCATATGATGTCCTGATGAACAGAAACACAAGTAGCCCGCTGGACTCAGATCTCTAGATACCTCATCACTCCTCCGCTGCTCCGGTACAAGTCCGGGCTGCGGTGATTTGTTGATACATGTCGTCTTCTTCTGTTTGCTTTAATCGAGGCTACGTAGTTATGCAGCGCCCCCATGGTCAGTAAATGGAAGTACTACAAAGAACCCCGTTTAGTGTAATTATTTCACAAGTTTTGTTATACACAGCTCGGAAAATATTACCGAGGTCCGGACCTCGGTGACCTCAATGGTAGATACGGCCATGCTCCCCGCCACTGTATTCCTCCGGGGAACAGCGGCCGGATTTGCCGTGTCCAGCCCGTGCTTTACGCACGTACAGGGACAGATCAAGGGTGCTTCGTCATAATGACCAACCCCTTGTGTCCTGGGCTAACCCTTATAAGGGCAAGCCTGTTACTAAGCAACGGCTCTCCCACTGGTTTGTGGAAGCAATTGCTTTGGGGCTCATACGAGTCAGAGTTCGCAGGCACCCTCGGGTCCGCGAGCTCTTTCGACTCAGGGTCTGGCTGCATCCTGGACACTGTCCAGGATGTCTCCCATCCAAGACATTGGTGCAGCGGCGAGCTGGTCCTCGCCGCTCACTTTTGTCCGCCTCTTAACAGGCTGGACGTTCTGCTCCCAGTGTGACTCAAGCAGTGCTGGGCACCTGGTTGAGTCAGAGCTCTACCTGTTAAGTTCTGGTTGGTTTGGTGATTTTCGAGATAAGCTCGTCTGACAATACGGGAGCTACAATTTCCCATAGTGAGACATCGAACGGAGTGTTATGAATGAGAACTATAGGTTACTTACGTAACCCCAGTTCTCAGAGTAACATGAAGTGAGATGTCTCACCAGACGGCCCTCCTTGCTATGGTGAAGCGAGAAGAGGTGCTTATTTTGAATGACGCATGCGTCGTGGCGCAAGCTACTTATAGGGGGTGAATTCCCTGACGCTGACGTCAAGATCACCAGCCAATCAGGATTGGCGTAATGAGATTGATGCTTCTGTTTGCTCCGCGATGAGGCGCATCCCATAGTGAGACATCTCACTTCATGTTACTCTGAGAACTGGGGTTACGTAAGTAACCTATAGATTCCTTACCGCAACATTATTTGAAAACTAAAGAGTGGGCATGCTAATTGTGTACAGACGTTTTCTTCCGCCTTCAACCAGCTGTAAATGGCAAAGAGAGATTTGTTTCCCCTTTTTAATAGGATTTAACACTATTTTGATTGCCTCAAAAACATTTTCTGAATCCTATGAGTGCTTATTAGAAACTTGGTAATATATATTTATCAGTATATAAGTCATTCCTGACCTCCAGTTGCCCCCATCCCATGTCTTCATGGGATCTTCCTCTGCTTCCCCAGTGTCCCATGTGATTCATAAAAGTATATGTTACGGAATGAGGTTTACAGAAACAATCTCTCTTTATGAATTATTTCATACGCTCCCCCTTCAAGGTACAATCTCAATTGTCCTCATTATATAGTGAGAATGACAACTGGCGCTTACTTCTTAATACGATATAAAGTCACCTAGGTTGTGAATAGCAAGATCCCTCCTTGCACTACTTGATGGAAGGCCATACAATATTAATTTCACAACAGCTGTCTGAGGCGCTCAGTTATTTGACATGGGCTGTCAGCCTTCTAATAATCTTCCTGGGTTTTGTCTCATTTGTTTCCCCCCATCGAGGTGCCTGTAATCTCCTTCATTATTAATCTCGCAGAGCAGAAATGTCATGCCTGCAGCCACGGTGTGCACTCTGCATCATTTAATTCTTGTTTACCAGCCTTCCTCTTTCGCCCCAGTGAAGCCGCCCGCTACCACCGCAGCAGCTTTCGTCTAAAGAATAGGCTTTTCATTCCATCAGGATACAGAGAATTTGCATTGAGATCTATAGTCTTCTCCCCGCCACACGCCCCTCTTATCATTCCCCAATGGATCACAACAGCCATTGTGCCTTGCATCCGTGTGTGAGAGCGTGTGTGTGGCAACTGTTTGTGTGAAAATACCTTCCGAGCCCCTTGAGGACATTTTCTAAGCTGATTTTACCCCCTTGTTGCATGTCCTACTTCCTGCTCCCCAATCTCTTTTCCAGATCCCCAGACTCTCGCAGCTTTAATGTGACATCACAGGGTAGTGCACCTGGCTGGGACCTCCAGTTGGAGAGAATACAGATGGAGCTGGGTGGTTTGTCTGTGTTTTTGTTATGCTTTATCTGGGTATTATGGATTGAGGGTGGGACACACTGAAGCAGAAGGTGACTGATGGAGATATAAGGTTTAAACAAGGAATAATGGGGTGCAAAGCTGGATCAGAGCCTGTTTAAGCCGCTGCACATTCACCTTTTTTAAATACCAATATTACTTTGGTTAGGAGACCAACAGAGGATTGTCACCTGACCCTTATGTCTAAGAAAGTGTTTCAACTCATTGTTTTTAGCTTGAATCTGTAAGTGTAAGTTGATTCGTATTTTGTAATATTGCCAAGAATATCCTTATCGTAAAAATATCCTGAAATATAGTGATATGTTTCAGAGCCTTATCGCCCACTCCTTCTGTACAGACAGATATGTTCTCTCAGGAGATGTTGGAAACATGGGAGTTCATAATCATTTTATCAGGGTGCGTAAAATGTAATTGTTTGCTAACACATTCGCCATATTAATTTGATAAGGTTACAAAATTATGTCAGTGCTTATTTAACAGCTACATAACACAAGTTGTAAAAATGTTGTAAAACAGTGAAGACAATATGATAATGGACATTTCAGTCACTGATCTTTAGCCACATCTAATTAAAAAAAATGATTAAACAATTGTATTTCTCTACTCAATGTTGTGTATCGAACTAATGGCCCATGAAAACAGTAATTTCTTATTTGTATCTCAACATGCCTTCTTCTCACAGCCATATACATTTTCTAGGATAATCAACCACCAGCACTGACTACCAATACCAACAGTTTATATATTTTTATTATTTTTATTAATCTTTTCTATGTGCAAACACAATGATCGCCAGATAATATCTCTGTCAACATATTTTGCCTTCACAACCACAAACATTAGCGTATTGACCACAAACAATTACCTAATTTGTTAAAATGTGGCTGCTGTAGAAACTAGTGCCTCTGCTGCCTATCAACATCCAATTACATGAGCAGTGGCTGTATGTCTGTGCCTAAATCGGCCTTTGGATGAAAGTATATCAACACAGGTGGTGGAGGTATGTACCCAAATGTAGGATTAACACGGCAAGCCTGTCTGTGGGTCCTGGAGGGGCTGAAATCTGGGGTTCAGCATGTTTCTGAGAGTAGATGTGTGTACCACAGAGGCCTTGGCAGTTCACTGGGCCCAGATATTAGCACTCACCAGCTGTTCTCCCTTATATGCCAACTCCTCTTTTGTTTACTGACAGGCTCATTGGCAGCTGTATGTGGGACGGGGAAAAGCACCTGTCAGAATTAAACATGGGGCCACAGCAGCTCTACAAACAACCACAGACACAACAGATGGAGAATACTGAAAAATGTTGCCTGCTTATCAAATCTCTTATTTTGAAATGTATTCTGCACACACAGCATTGCTGCATGCCACATGGATCTGGGTAATGAAGTTTGCACAGTGGATCAATGAGCTTGATCTTTAGAGTAATCTACTACTGATTCTACTGTAGTGCATTACTGATATTCATGAACCTCCCACAGATAATTTATTTTTACTAGAACAACTGGAGCTCTTGCCCCAAAAATAACACTTTTTCTCATCCTGTATCCCAGAAATGTTGGCAAAAAAACGTGTTTTCCAATAAAATTCAACGTTTTTTATGAGAATACATTTCCAAATACGGTAAAACGAGTCGCAAATCAGGCTTCATTTCCCTAATTAAATCAAGAACATTAAATTGATGGTGGTATCTTTCAGCTCACATCCTTTTTCAAATACGATTTGTTTATGTTAATCATGCACAACATGCCATACGTCCATCAACTGACAATCAATCTCTCTTCATGTTTGACAGCTCTGCATTTAATTTGGAAATATGAAATCTTTCTGGTCTGGTCTACACTGCTACACACTTGCTGCCTGAACACATTGCGGTGACTATGTTTATGTTGTTTACTTCCATATGCAGCTATTAGTGGCTGTGTTCATTTCTCCCTCTTTACCTCCAGCCTGCAGCCTCCTTCTGTCGAGTTTCTTATCAACTATACTATCGCAGAATCCCACCCGCAGTATGTATATTCCATATTTCAATAACATGTGACTGCAGGGCTCTGTTCTGAAAATATCTGGGGAATTCAGTCACAGTCTTTCCTCAATCTTTCAATGTTGCTTGGCTTGATAGAAGGAACAATACATTAAACATAACCAATACATTCAAATAGAATTGTTCTAGGATTCATACGCAATGTTTTCATTTGGACTGGGGCTGTCACTTTCCTTTATTTGAATTCAGTTAAAGATTCATATAAGATTTACATTTTCAATCACACAAATGCCTACACACAAATCAAATGGGGTGAGCGCATGTTGAAGCTTACCCTATTCACACGTTTTTAAAGTATTTTAACAATAGTACATTTTTTCTTTTTTTATTAGTAGCCAACAGATAATTATAGAAAATTGCATGACTAAATCAGTTTTTTCAAGGGTATATCATAGCGGATCAGTACTTGTTCATCATTAGTATGTATAATGCTCAAAGGAGAAGTGTCAAGGCTTGTGATGTGGGAAAGGCTGTGTCGCAGTGGACTAGTGCGTTGGTGTTCGGATCAGGAGGTCACAGGTTCAAACCCCACTGCAGTCAGCATGTCGTTGTGTCCCTGGGTAAGACACTTCACCCCAAATTGCTCCTGTGGGGATTGCCCACAGTATTGGTTATGTAAGTCGCTTTGGATAAAAGCGTCTAACATATGATGTAAAGTGCTTTTAGTACAAAACAATACACCAGAATAATCAGCACTCCCATCAATATGCAGATATGAGTGATGTGACACACTTTAAAGACACCATCAACTCACAGAGATAACACTCACTCTATCTTTCATTTATGTGTTTGCGTACAGCCATTAAAGTGTAAGGTGTGCAAATTGATGCTTATTTTGTTTCCACAAAATGGCTCATAAAGCATGTTAACCTGTCATACAGATTAACACCAGAGGAGCTTTAATGTATTACTGTTTGATTTGTAACCTGTAATTACAGTAATAGTAAATTCACTCTCTCTTCACTATTCAGATCATACGGTGAATGTCTGGGAGCCATAAGCTACAGTATATACAATCAGCGTTCAATATTGCATGTTTTTAATGAATTATTTGCATCCATCACTTCATCACAAGACATGTTTTCACCAACTAACAAACAAACTTTCATTCATGTTTTTATAAGCACATCCCTTTTAATATATGATGTGCTTTCATGTGTATTAAAAGTATATTATGTTGCTTTACCACATTCGCCTCATAGCTCAATACCTCTATATATTGAGTCTTCTTTGTTTTTTTACAGATACGTATGCCATGAATGGAGCATTGATAATGAACGTATCATGGAGACTTTCTCCTTGTGTTGTTATTCAATCTTTGAGAGGATGACTTATAAAGAAATTTCATGTGGGTAAGTCTTTTTTTTATTACAACACCTTTATCCTATTAGGGGCCACGGAACTGGGTTTGTTGACTGTGGATGAAAGTGAAATATTAAGACGCTCATGAATAGATCTGCGACTATTTTAACTGACTGCAAGACAGCCGCAAGATAACCCTTTAACAATGAGTAAGCGAGGGAATGAAGAAACGCTGCATATAATGAATGTACTGAAATCGTCTGGAATAATGAGTCTTTTGATGGGGGGGACGGCGCTATCATTTGTTGTCAGCCGTGGCCCTCAGACAGAGGCACTATTCAAAGATATCATCATTTCATTCAACCTGTCAATTCATATTCAGAAGACCCAGGAGGCGAAAAGAGCAAGGAACACGTGTATGAAGTAGAATATGCAGGAGCGCCATTGTCTGTAAGAAGCAAATCTTTTCCAAATGCATTCTCTGTCAAATTACTCCGATATCATAATCTAATGAGACAGATAGGCCGCGCAATAAAGCTCAGACAATAACCAAGTCACATCTGACATTGAGCTAGGTGTGTAAATATGGTAATAGGAGGAATTTGATAATCTGAGTCCCGCACAACAACACACTCTCTCTGCTTTGATATCAGTGTGCATTGGAGGAGCCATGCATCAGATAAAAGGAGCAGAGCGGAGCGTTGGCCTATAAAATGAGAGGTAATCCTTTGAAGGGTAGCACTGATGATTCCACTGTGAGCCCCACAGATGGTCTGCTCCTCTCCATCCCTGGGAAGCCTACAGAAATACGAGCGGGTAATGAAAACGAATGGTCAGGTCTATGTGACTTGATTGCCAGAGCTGCTTTCATCAATACATCCAATAATGCAGTCACACCTCCTAGTGGGGAAGAGAGGGCCCTTGGTGGTGAAAAAAGAGAAAAGAGTTTGTATCTTACCTCCAGCACTATATAGTCTACTTATGTTCAGACATGGTGAAGCAGTTTGTCTACTCTAGACCAAAGGAGCATGATGAGTCATGTGGGACTGTAGATAGAAATGACAGGATAGGTCGAGTCATAAAGTTTAAACATCTCCTAATTTTACCTTGGAAAATTCCTGCCACACCAAATGTTACATAGACTGCAGTAAAACATAGCAATTAAGCAGACCTTGGAATATTCATTGGATTAATTAAATTAAAGATATGTCTATTACCCCACTGGCAACATTTTTCAATTAAGTCCTATAGGATACAACTGGATGGTGTGCCAGCAGGGAAGATGCCTCTATACCTACATCATACTATCACAGACACATAGAGGCTGGATTATTTCTTTCCATTGCAAGCTTATTCACGTCCTTTAGTATGGAAGCACAATCTAAATGCAAATTGCTGGCTGATTTTGTTGTACCTCAGTCCTTGGGCATTATGAGGAGAACTTAATAGGTTAAAGGTTGTTTTATTGCAGAGAGAAGTAATTGGAGTCTGAACTGTTGTTCTGATAAGTCAGCCAAGGCAGAAGCAAGCATCTTCTTTTGTGGTCTAAGTGATCATTGATGTTTTTCAACAATATAGGCAATCAACGCTGCTGTGATGCAGCACCAGGGTACAAAATGAACATTACCATTGTTTGCACAATGCTTGCTGATTTATTTCTTATCCCTTAGTCTTAGTCTAGGGCTAGACTATGGACTTTTTCACTACAACGACATTTGTGAAATGCACACACTTTGGACAGGCTTGTCACTGTATACCATTGAGTGGACGTTTTAATTTTTTGAAAATTTGACATAATTTAAGGCCATACAATTGTAGTGTGACAGGCCTCAAACTGACAAAATTCCAGCATATTGTGGCCATACTCAGACCATATACAGGACCTCATTATGTTATATACACACACACACACACACACACACACACACACACACACACACACACACACACACACACACACACACACACACACACACACACACACACACACACACACACACACACACACACACACACACACACACACACACACACACAACCAGTAACTGTATTTTTTTCTCTGGCCAAACCCATCACTTACCTGATATAATAACAGGAAATAGTTGTGATTGATAGGTAAACCTCACATCATTATTTCTGCATTGAGTGAAAATATGAGAAGATTGTGTTTGTCCATCTTATCTCAAATGGCAGCCTGATAATGGTGAAAATATAATTGTTTTAAGGACTTAATGATGTTAAATAATGATCATGTTTACTAATTAAACTGTTGTTGATTTGATTTATAAGTTTTATATATGAATTAAATAATGATTTATCATTATAGCACTGCAACTCAAAACTTAAACATAGTTCATCCAATTATTTGTATTATTGTTACAAATAGACATGAGGACTTGCTTATTGAGGGTACATACACTCAGGTGCCAGTTTAGCTACTAGTAATGCAGTTAAATATACTTTGTATTTGACTGCAATAACAAGAGAAAAAAGACGTCACGAATATGTGAGGTCATTTTTCTGCCTGGCGATATGAGAGTAGTTTGATTTCCAAGTCACTGTACATTTGTGGAGTAGATGAGAATACAAAATATTGGATAAATGTTACACCTGGGTGAAAGACAAACTATTTACAGCTGAGATGAATTGGTATGTGAAGAGGTTGGAGTGAGACTTTGAGCCTGAGATGCTCATTTGTTCAAAGGAATTACACCCAAACCTGTTACTGATATTCATGTTTACTCATCTGCCCGTCTATTATCCACAGCTGCCTTTCATTTCCCGCTAAAGTGGTTCTTTAACATGAGATTCCTCTCTCATCCCAGCATGTCTGTTGCTGTTAAGATACTTGTCCTGACTCATTCAAGTTAATTACCTTTCCAATCAATAAGAGGCTTTAACCTTTTGTGACCTCTATGTTGTTGTGATTCCATTTAAGTTAAACTCTGGGGGATATCAATCTTTCCGAGGATGAGAGCAATTACTGTTCTCAATATAGCGGAAATGGATTTCCTCAACCGCTAAAATGTCTAATTAATCCAGAACATGAGAAAAATGCCTAAATATTCAACAATAATGGTAGATGCTCTGCTGAACAAAAATGTGCCCAACAGACTTAGACAAAATGTATATGTATTTTTCACCTTCTCAACATACCACCATTACTGTAATTTCTCAGCCACATTACACTTTTCATAATAACAATCATAAACAAAACAGTAAAAGGTGTTTTTCTTCTTTTTTTTGGTCTTGACTATTTTTTCAATAGAGCATTGTTGAACTAGACTGGACCAGTAGGACCCTATACTTTATTATTTTTATATTATTTTAGTGATTTTATATTTTATATAAATTATGTTATCAAAAAACAGCCAGTTTCCTTAAAAAAAGTCTGGCCTTATTTCAATAGCTTCCATGTCAGAAGAACAAAACCTCTAAATGAATTAAGCATTGTTATACGCAACTGGACAAAGAGGACACACCTTTTTCTATTGGATTTTAGTGTTTTTTTTCAATTTTTTATGAACAATGTTTCTGCTATTTTTTTTATTGAAAACTCTTTTTAGTGGATAGTATATATTCTCTTACTACATAGTACTGTATATATGCTATACTATATACTATCTTCTTTATATATTTATTTACACATAGGATTGTATTTCTGAATATATTTACGAAAACCAAAATTATACATTCAGCCTTCTCGATATGAGGCTGAATATTTTCTAACTTCCTGGTCTTAGGGAAAATCTATCTGAATCTGAAATGTAGTCCATTAGTAAAAAACATATCTTGAACATTTTCTACTGCAAGTTTTAAGGGTGATCATTAGGCCATGTTAGAATAGTGAAATCAATGCTTTATAAGTCAGATAAAGAGGTTTAAAGTCTGTTGATAAAACCACTTTTATCAACATTAAGAATGTATAGGATTTCTAGTAGCTTAGTTATTTGCAGTAATCATTGCCTTGGGTATTTTAAAGTCAGTGTCAAATCTTGTAGAGGAGACTGCTGCATGGAGAGGTCCCACCTTGGATTGTTTACTGAATTTGTTTTCTTTTTGCTTGCGGCTTCACTGTTTTATGCACATTCTCCCCAGAAATTTCACATAGCAGTTAAATAGTTCTGTCTTTAATACGTTGGTTTGTCTCTTGTTAGGATTTTCTTGAATTCATTCACCACGCTTCTATCCCCATTGGGTCATGGCTGACAGAGAGCAACACTGAGAGTACAAAAGACGTACAAGAGGTTTTATGGCTTGAAGGCATTTGTTCAGAGATAACTATTTAAATCTCTACACTGAAGGTTTGTAGCAAATTCTGAAGGCACTACAAGAGAATAAAAAAATGGAGGAATTGGAGGAAGTCAGAAGTTTAGCGCTCAATTTTGCTTATTGCTGCAAGGCAGTATTTATTTTCATTATAGAGGACTAAATAAATGGGAAGGAGAAAGGACTCGATTGCAGCAAGAAGTCTTTTGATCAAACCTTGGGAGATTCAGTTAGGGGATAAAACATTGTAGCAAATGAAGCGTGAGCGTGTGAACTACCAGTTTGCATCACCTTGCCGTAGGAAACAAAACGAAAACACTCCTGAGTTTGACTGGTCCTTTTTAATGTCAATGCCATCACAAAGCCCAAACACATACAGGTCAGCTGAATTACAGACTCTACATTTCCCCCAGGTGTTTGTCTGCCAATTTGTGTTCACTCTTTGATGGATGAGTGGCCTCTCCAAAGTGCTTCTTCCCCACCTTCCACCCAATGCGTTTGAGGATATATGTAATTGAAATCATAAGTCTGGTGTTATTTAATATATCTCTTACTGCAACAAATCCATAAAAAGAGTAACACCAACAGTGAATCTAAACTTTTAGTAAGTATGGTTTTTTCAGCCTAACCTGAAATGGCATCTTCTTCTGTGCCAGAGAGCTCGCTTGTTGCTTTACAACAAGTAATAAAAACCCATCAACGAGGCACACCTAGCACTGGGTGCCGTGGTCATTGATTTACAGCGCTGTAGTTTATTTTGAGTCGATCCAACAAACACCATCCTGCTGCTGTTGATACTCACTAGAGTGCAAAATCATAATAATCCGCTGATTGAAAATAGTCTCTAACATATATATGACTTACTCCTGTTTGACAACTGTTAAAGCCTACAATGTCCCACTGTATTGCACTTTAAGTTTTCAAGTATACTTGAAAGAGGAGAAGAATTAGATCAGGATTGAGACTCACCAACACTGCTCCATCACTTCAATGAACATTATATTCATGTTCATGTTTTTTGGTCTGTCAACCGTCTTTTCTCTGCATACTAACAGTCAGACGAAGCAGCTACTCAATACTATCATATTCATTATTGCAAAAAAGGCATTATTGCCTTAGTCAAATGATGTAAGCCTAGGAAGACTAAACACATGTGCTTATATGAGGATCTCTAAATGAACATTAAACAAAAGTCACATATTTGAATATGCATGTAAATGTGACCATCACTTTATTAATAATAATAATAATTAATAATAATAATACATTGTATTTATCGAGTGCTTTATCAGGTGCTCAAAGACGCTTTACAGAGGTAAAAAATTAAGATGAAATGTCAATTTAAATCGAGCAATAAAACCACGTTTAGCATAAGGACAACAAATGAATCACACACCAAAAGCTTATCTGAAAAGGTGAGTTTTGTTCAGTGTCTTGAAGAATCTGATTTGTTGTGGGAGTGAGTTCAAGCGGGTGGAGGCAGCGATGGAGAATGATCTGTCACCCCAGGTTCGGTGATTGGTTCGATTAACGTAGGAGGGGGTCTGGTTGTTGAGGGTTTTGTGTGTTAGGAGGAGGACTTTTTAAATGTACCCGTTGACGTACAGTACAGGGTGATGTGGTCTTGGGAGCGGGTGTGGGTGAGGAGGTGGGCGGCAGAGTTTTGTTGATATGTTGGAGTTTGTTGAGGATGTTGTATGATGAGCCAGGCAGGATGCTTTTACAGCAGTCCAGTCTTGATGTGATGAATGCGTGGATGAAGGTTTCTACGGCAGAGAAGGGGAGTGATGGGCGGAGGCGGGAAATGTTTTTGAGGTGGAAGAAGGCAGTCCTACTGATGTGGTTTAGGTGTTTATCAAATTCAAAAATGACTCTGAGGATGCCGATGTGAGGGGAGGAGGTAAGAGTGCAGTTGTCGAGGGTGAGGTTGAAGTTAAACATGTGGGAATGACTTATACTGTGACCACAATGATGTGCTGAAAAATATTTGCTGTGCTGTCGTTCCACTATAATAGAGGGGGATTTCTATTCAACCAATCCAATATGCCTGTTGTTGTCACAGACTGCAAGAGCGGCCAGAAGCAAAACAGAGAGAGATAGTGTTTGTTATTTGTATTCACTGTATAATGGAGGAATATGTGGGAAAAACAGGAGATGCAGCCTCCAATGGGAGGATCTCCCCTGGGACGCCAACACCTGAATAATAATGACACAGACTGACAACTGAGAACAGAGGAGTGGTTTATGAAAACCAACCCTGTCACAACAGAGCAAAAAACAATGGCATTTCAAGTAAAAGGGTTTATATCTTTTAGTCATTGTGGCAAGATTGGTCAATTCCCAGCAGGCAACATGGATAGAATAGAGGTCTTGCAATTTGTGGATCTTCTTTTTGTCTACAACAAAATTGCACAAGTGAGTGGACAGAGTGGCACAGCTGGAGGTGTATAGAAAATAAACATTTCAAGAGAATGCATTTTCTTTTTTGCATATATGCACTTTCATTCATTTTAGACCATAAAACCATGTTACTCAATTCACTGATGATTGTATCGCCTATTTATATGTAAGATTGTGTTCTCAAGCCGGTCATTTGCGGTTTCATGCATAATTCAAGTGTGAGAAATCAAAATGCAATGAAAGAAAGAAATATGTGTCACACAGGGTTTAACATAATCCTCCAATGTTGATTATTATCCAACTCTGTCTATTGATGGCATCACCTCAGCTTTGTGTTCACTGTATTTCACACCTTTAGCCTAGCTGATGGAGAGAACAATCATATTATATCAGCTGAATGGTCGCTCTTAACTTGTGTTGAGTAGCATTACAGCGATAGCACGGAGTCAGTGAAATAGTGCTTTGGGAGTGCATTAAAATGGCAGTGCTCTGTGTGGACAAGTCATATAAATGCCAGACCTTATAATTAGGATTAGGGATAAGGTATCTCTCCCAAATGTTAATTGAATTTGGATAAAGCTTTGAATAGCTTGAGATAAATGCTTGATGATTTAGACCTGTATCTGTCGCAAAGCGCGGCACATGCTGATTTTAATTTGATCAAAAGCCTGAGAATATTAAGAAAGTTGTTCTATTTCCCCATTTCGTTTCATTTACACACTTTCTAATGGAATGCAAGGAAAGTGCAGTTGCCTGAAAGGTTGTTCAAAGTGGAAGCATGAAGGCAAATTATGTTTTTATGACTCTGCTCTGGTGCTCAACATTGCTGTTCATTAGAAAGCAGAGCAGGAAGGACTGCAGCAGAAAGCTGCTATATTATAATATATAATCAGAGGCAGTGTCATCACTGAGACCCGGAAGGTGATGTCTACATATTTAATCTGAATTTCAATGAATTTGCATTTCATTTAGTCAGCTTTTCAGTCAGGTTTCCTCTTCTAATTAAAACTAGAGAGCTATTTTTCACACGTAGCCTTGATTATATCTATTACTGGTTTGTAGAATGATCATTTTGACAAACAAGGATCTTTTGCAGGTCCTCGAACAATATTTACAAGCCTGTTAAATCTATTGTTTACTCCTCAGCTCATTGCAAACCTCAGAAAATACTCTGAATGTAGCTACATGTCTGTGTACCCTCTAATCAGCTTTTCACAAATGGAAACAAACACACTGAAGACTCTCCTTGCTAAATTTCCTGATGTGGAAACAAAATTATAAAATTGTAGTCTGTCTGTGAAGCCACCAAATCATGGGCTGTGAAGCCACCAAATCATGGGCTATGGCAGGCAGACCCAGACAAGGGTCTGTATTTGAGTACAAGAAGCTTACTAATGCAAGATACAAGTATGCTATTCGCTTCATCTGTAAAAATGAGCAAGCCATGAGGGCCGATTCCATGGCTAAGAAGCTGCTAAGTAACAATGTTATGGATTTTTGGAAAGAAGTGAGGGCTATTAATAAATGCAAAATATCTCTACCATGTACTGTTGACGGAACATCTGGAACAGACAACATTGTGGAGTTATGGCGACAGCATTATAGTACCTTATTCAACTGTGTCCAAAGTGAACTGTATAGGGTAGATGATATTGATAACAATGAGTCAATGGTGATAATGCCACATGAGGTGTGCCAAGCTATAAACAAGCTGTCGGACAACAAAGCCAGTGGTGTAGATCATATTTCTGCTGAACATCTTAAATATGCCAGTGTAAAGATAGCTCCTCTTCTTTCTATCTGCTTTACTGCCTTTATGAGTCATGGCTTGTTACCAGACTCAATGTTGTCTGTTCTGTTGGTGCCAGTTATTAAGGACAAAGCCGGTAAAGTGGGAAGCCTAGACAACTATAGGCCCATAGCATTAGCCAGCATATTGTCAAAAGTCCTAGAAAGAATTCTGCTGGACAGATTAGATGACTTTATTAACTCAACAGATAACCAGTTTGGCTTTAAGGCTAAACATGGCACTGACTTGTGTATATACGCCTTAAAGGAAATTGTCAACAAATATAGAGGTAATAACTCATCAGTTCTTATGTGTTTCATTGATGCTTCTAAAGCCTTTGATCGTGTTAATCATAGGAAGTTATTTGTTAAACTGAGTCAAAGAGGGGTGCCCAAATACATTGTGAGAATTCTGGTCTACTGGTATGGCCACCAGACTATGCAAGTCAAATGGGGCAATAGGGTCTCAGTCCCATTTGGGGTTAGCAATGGTGTCAGACAAGGTGGAATTATGTCCCCAGTTCTTTTTAACCTCTATATTGATGATCTGTCCAAGCGACTGAAAGCCTGTAACACTGGATGCATGATTGGTAGTACTCTAGTGAACCATATTATGTATGCAGATGATCTTGTTGTGCTGAGTTCATCTAGCGCTGGTCTTCAGCAGCTTCTTGCTGTTTGTTCTGTGTATGGTGTGGAACATGACATCAAATACAACGCCAGTAAGAGTGCTGTCATGATCTTTAGAACCAAAGAGGATAAATGTCTGAAATTTCCTGATTTTAAATTGTCTGGTATTAATCTTAGTGTCTGTAATAAGTTTAAATATATTGGACACTTTATTACAGAACAAATGACAGATGATGAAATTTATAGGCAATGCCGCATGATGTATGCACAAGCAAACATTCTCTTACGTAAGTTTGGTGCATGTACAGATGGAGTGAAGATGTCTCTGTTCAGAGCATATTGCACACCGCTATATACGGCACATTTGTGGTCAAACTACAGAAAAGCAAGTTTACGGAAACTTCAAGTAGCTTATCATGATGCCATGAGAATATTGCTGAAGAGACCTCGATGGTCTAGTGCAAGTGAAATGTTTGTGGCTGCAGGAGTCAATACTCTACAAGCTGTTTTAACAAATCTCATGTATAAATGTATTTGCCGGCTTAATGACTCTGATAATGAAATCCTCTTGGGTTTAGTACTACACCCTACCAATCGCAGCTGTGGAGACATTGGTATAGTTGTCTCTTTGTAGGACACTGATTCAAATTATTCTTAAACAATGAATTTTTTTTATGCTGTGTATGTAATTTATTATATGTAATGTCTTGTTTTTTATCTGGACCCTGAGTCTGTAATAAAGTTTTCATTCATATCAAAAGAATAGTGTAAGTTGTATTTGGATTTGATTTGCTATGCAAAGCTGGAAACCTCTTCAACTTTAGAGTCTTAAAGTTGTGACCTTTAACTTCTGACGCCCAGTTTCTTCAGTGGTAATGTCAGCTGAGACTACAAACTCCTTCAAGAACTGAATGCTTTTACTGAACTCTGATCTGGTGGCCATCGAACTTCAACTTTAGGGCGATTCATTCAACAGTTGTAATGAAATTCAGTATTTAATTATTCATTTGCTAGGATGATGGCTTGGTGGAAAAAACACATCCTACACAGTCTGAGTGTGTGACACGGCCCTTTGGTCCTGCCTGTGGCTCTTCAACCTGAGGTCTATAGTTAACATGTGAGCTACTCCAACATTATAGTATGGGTTGGAACTCAAATTCCCAGCCACAATTATGACACAAAGGATTATTATATCAACGTTTGTGTTCGTAAAATAATTATTGGAGAAGCTTCCTGGATTATCCTCCAATGTCACACGGCACACCTCACTGATCTGCAAACAGGATTAGAACTTAATCTTCTTATTAAATTGTCATTCAAATGTTACATAAAGTTGTATATTCCAGGCTTTATTAGTAATGTCAGATATAACCTTCTGCGAATGTGTGTTTATGGACTATGCATTCATTCATCCCATATGTCCAGAAGGAGGACAAGCACAAATAATTTATCATACATTGTTAGTTTAGTGTCAAAAGTGTTGAATCATCAATATTCCACGTATGAAGTTAAGCAATCATATCATAATTTCAAGTAACACACAGTCTACAAACAGAGGGGTGTTTCTGCAATAATAGGAATACAATATAAAAACAGCATTGAGTGTAAATGTTTCACTCAATGTAACAATTGAGACCTGACTCCACATCACAGCCCTTTAATTGATGTATCCTGAACACCTCTATACCACTGTCGGTAGAATATTGAGTGAATGAGCATTGCATGGCTGCCGGGTGAAGGTAAAAGGAAATCCATGCATGTAGGAGGGAGATAATTAAATAGAGCGAAGTCAGACCCTTAAGGCACATACCAGCGACTCACTCTGAGTCCCATGACAATAAAGATTTCCCACTTTAATTTAAATCTGGTTATTCTCTAGACATGATGGACAACTTTTAAAATAAAGACAGTTTCTCCTCTCTCCCTGTTAATATCCCTCAAAATATGATGGCTGCTTATTTTAAGGCACGAATGACGTCTCGTTGAGGCTGCCTTTCTGTACAACTAAGGTTTCACTCTTAATATCTTTGGTAGTACAATGTTTTGTGGCCATAAAGCTATTTTATTATCAAATTACAATTAACTGAGGGAGCCAGTTGAGTGAGGTTGCCCTGATATAATACCATAAAACGAAGAACATATTGGATTTGGGAGAAAATATGCTGTGGTGGAAAGAATACATTTGAGTTACTTTTATCCTATTCCCATGTAATGCGTTTAAATGTTTACTTCACTATGTTTCAAAAGTGATTAAACAGTTACGGCCTGTCCACACGGCGGCGTGCGTTGAAGCTTCAATGCTTCTGCCCATTCACTTTGATTGGGGTGACGTCAAGCTTTGCCGAACTGTATTGTGGGAGCGTCGCTTCGATTTGCTCGCATTGCTCGCTTCAAAAGTGGAGCAATATTCAACTTTTGAAGCTTCGGCGGAAGCATCAGCCAATCAAATCATATGCCAGTACAAGCTCTAGCCAATCAAATCACGTGCTTGTGTGTCCGGGGCGGGAGATTCATGTGATTGGTTGTTGGTCGAGTTTCAGACAAGCTCACCGGCATGCTTCAACGCACGCCGCCGTGTGGACGCTGCGTTATAGTTAATAGATATTGTTTCTATCTGGTTATAATAATTAAAACATATATTTATTGCTGAACATTTACCCAATCTTCTTGCCTTTAAACCATTAGAGACATTTCCCCTCAGCACTTCTAAGATGATGTACATTATTGCATTTTACTTAGGTATAACTAGGACTGACTTTCAATGGGGAATGGTTACTTTGTACTGGTGCAACAAATGGGTTCTGGAGTAGTAAAGGAGGCGTGTGGTGCAGTGGGTTGTGCGTTGGTGTTCGGATCAGGGGGTCACAGGTTCAAACCCCACTGCAGTCAGCATGTCGTTGTGTCCCTGGGCAAGACACTTCACCCCAAATTGCTCCTGTGGGGATTGTCCACAGTATTGAGTATGTAAGTCGATTTGGATAAAAGCGTCTAATAAGTGACATGTAAAGAATGAATCTGGTATGTTGCTGTTTTGGAACATGGAGAACATTTTTTATTTGTTTTGCTCTGTAAGAACACAGAATATCTTGTAAAGTGATAGTGCTTCTTGTTCACGGGATCAGAACAGCTGCTGTAAAAACTCACAATGCAAGCGAACAGTCTTCATTGAAGAGGAGAGTGATTGTCTTTCATTTTAAGTTTCTAAATATTCCCTCATACCCTATTCTAGTGATCTAGAGACTAACCTACTATCAGTAATTTTACTGAGAATTAGGCCCGCCTTTGCTCCAAGCATGCATAAATAATGATAATGACTTATAGGAGCTTTGATGAGGAACCATCTCTGGGTTTTGGTGCTGAAAGTGCCCTTGAAAATAATAAAGGGGTCTGAAAAATGGCTTTCTTGGAGCAATTTGTGCTTTCTTCCTTATTTGAAGCAATAGAGCTCATTATGCATTTTGCAGCTTGGTAACCTTAAATTGCATTGTTGCTGTAATGTGTCTGATTAATCTATTTCAGTGTTACAAATGCCTTAGAGTGGTGCAAGGAATAGAATGCTAAATTAGATTGAGATTAGGTTTTATAATAGGTTTCACATGAGGGGCATTTCTACTTTTTTCGAGAAAACCCCAGCTCATTTAACACTTCCATCAGAGCCAACAGTTCATGAGGTGGAGAGAGCCTTGTGGTAAATTGTGGAGTTTGTGGAACAGCCTATTAGCCCTGGGGATTTTCTTGAACGTACTTTCAACTCCAAACGAGAGACCCTTCTCTGGTCTAAAGCCAAGCTTGGAAATCCAACCATTAAAAATCTAAGTTTGATGTGCTATAGCCACATTTTTCAAAAGTTCTCATTTGCCCGTGAACGTTTTTCAAAGCACTTAAGCATTGTCCTTTTCCGTGTCAGAGATACTTGTTGTGGCAAATCCATCATGTGTCGACGGCTGTCAGACTCTGGGAAAAACAATTAAAGGTTCCACGCACAGGTCGAGCTGCTCCAATAGTCAATGAAGCAACCTCTGTGTGTGGGCCCAGGGACGATACATTCATTAGGAAATGCCAGTGAAAGAGTGTACATGTGGAAGACAATTAAATGACCTACACTATATGAGGTTGAGGACTCAAGGGACTGAAAAGATAAAGGGAAAAGTCAAGTGAAATACAAGTGTAGCCTACAGAACAAACTTTACCCAGTTCAATGTAATTATAAAGCATTTAAAACAACTTGGGTCAAAACAGGAAATTACATTTATATGAATGTCACTGTGCTGAGAGATTGTCATATAGGGTCCACGAGAACTTCAGTTAACAAACCAAAAATAGAAGCCAAAGGTAGCTCAAGGTCTTTTGCATGCCTCCAAAAGGTCAGCAGACAATGACAAAACCTTACATTAATTTGCAGGCAAACAAACAACACACATATTCTTGGCATTTGGCCAAGTCAGAGGCAATTTATGGCCACTGATGCTGCTGTCATGCTGGTGCATGAAAGTGGAAGCCTGTAATAGTCCTTGCAGTCAATCAGTTACCATGAATCACATGCTCAGCCCATTAATGCTGCTTGTCAGTGGTGTGTACAATGCAATCAAGAGAGTGCGGAGTATTGAATCATGGGGCATATTGTTCACTAACAATACTTGGCATTGAATTGATTTAAACCAATAGTCCTTAAGCCCTCAGGCACTGGGATGTGGCTCATTGATGAGACACTTTATCAGGGGGAAAAAGGTCAGTTGGAGTGATTGATACCCTGTTTTATGAGTGCTAATACAGATGGTATTACTTGTGCATTTTGAATGCTCAATCTCAATGACATTTACTTCAACTGGGTCATAAAAAGCCAATATAAGATTGAGACTGAGTAACAACATCCTTATTTTTGTGTGTTTGAATGTTATGCATCTATAAAACATGCCATGCTATCTTGGATGTGATGGTAGCGGAGGCGAGAGCCCCTGGGGTCAATGTGGAAGCTCTTTGAGCTGTTGTTTATGACTGTTGAGCCAGAAGAGAGGAGCAGCCACTATGGATATGGATTATTTGTTTAAAAATTGATCCACACAGTGTAGCTGTGAGACAGTGTGTCATTAATCTAGTTTACCTTTGAGGAAGAGATTCAAATTATTTTCTGGAATCATATTTGAAATGCAGGTTTAGAGAAGATCCACAAATGACCTTTCTTAGGTAGCTAACGCGTGGATGTAATGACTGCAATGTCAGTCGGTACACCACTTAAAGTAATTACACACTGAAATATCTAATAACTGCAGAATGGATTACCATAAACATTTGGAAGCAATCATGTTTCCCAGCTTTAGAAATACATGATCAATAACTATTGGGGGGATTCTACTCAAATGTAGTACATATATTCAGGATGACTTGTAATATCTTTGGTGGTCTAGTGTCATTAACAGGTCAAACTTTTATTTTCAAAATACAACATATATGTACTTTTAGTTTAAGTGCTAATTAGAAACTTATTAAAAGTCACTTAAGTTTAGACCAAAGATTCAGCTAAAATAAATATATTATTTTAAAATGTAACATATAACTAATGTTACCATAATAAACATCACAGCTGCACGTTAGCATTACTATTTTGCTACCTCAGACCTTTGCTGTGCCAAGCGCAGCTGTGTACTCTTAATCTTGTTCCACGTTGAGCTCAAATAAGGAAAAATCTTTAAATGGGTGTACAGTGACAATATACTATCTATATTTTTGGACTATAGGCATTAAACTGGAGACTTCATTCCCATATGCATATTGTTCATCTTGTTTTGCTTACAGTGGCAAATTCACGTCTCAGCATGATATTGAAGGATGCATGCATGGCTAATGCCCAACGCTAAATTACATTAATTGTTTTAACCCCTGACATATAAACTCAAAATACCTGTCTCAGCAATGCTGGCAAATGTAATATTGATCAAAATGTTCACTAGTTAAATTATATCCTTCTGCAGCAGGAAAGATAGAGCAGGGAGATAGATGCACAACAGGAAAACAGATTTTTTTTTACCTGGTCTATTCAACAACATACTGTAGACTTATATCCTCTCATTCCCACTCTGGTTTGTTGAGGTATCAAAGAAGATACATTGTCAGGTTTATGTCTTGACTAACTGAAGCCTCATCTTCACTCAGAAGTACTGTCATGCAAAAAGCAGCAGATTGAAGATCAGTTGTTTTTTAGAGGCAGGCTACGCTCAACGAGGACATCCTGTGTCATGTCAGATATTGAAAGCCTCAGTAGTGCTTTTATTCGTCTTCCTGACGGCCCACAAACCATATTGAGAGGGTACTGTAAGTATGAAGCCCTTCTTAATGTCTGAAACACAGTAAATCATCACCCTACTTTATCACCCACAGGCTTCTTTTACCATATTTGTTTGGTTTAAAGGTACAGTAAAGCTTTGGATAAAGTACAACAACAAAGCTCATTTATCTTATGTTGTCATTATTCCTCGATCATTGACTTCAGATTTTTCTGTAACCTTGTATGCAACCACAACTAGAAAAAGCATTACCTCAAGCCATAACATACACAAACAATATTGTATCCCAAAATAAATATACCACACAAATACAATTATCTAAAGAAGGTAATCAGAAACATTCAGAATGAATTGTCCTAATTTAACCTGCTGAATTGTAACCTACTGGCAACTGTTTGTCACATCGACTTAAACAGTGATATCTTATTGTGTGTACAAGTTTTCATGTTTCATATTGACCTTTGGTAGAATACTGTGTATGGTCTGCACACAGTCTCCGTGGACACTACATTCTGATTTATGAATGCATTGTTTGTGAGTGCACTCTGCGATCGGTAAAATGCTGTCCTCTTAAAAACTGCAGATAATTGTTGGACACATAAACTCCATATTTCCGAATATAAAGAGAATGTTGATGACTGCCTAATATTGCATAATCTTTACTTTGTGACTATTTTCACTCTGTGTTAGGCCATTTGCCTCGGACTGTTTTAATGTATGCCTGGGCTTTACTTAGCTATTAAACATTACGGAGGCCAAGTGGTGCGAGCAATAACATGAATAATCCATTGGCAGTTCCTGTTAGACTGAGAGAGGAAGAACCTCAATCACCATTATACTCAGGGGGAGTGAAACCAGGCAGGAGCAGCATTAGCCTTCCCCCCTAAAAACGGAATATGTGTCATATTGAATTGTAAACATATATCTTAATAAGGGCTGGGCTTGAGCTATTCAATAATATAGTTGAGCATTTCTCTGCAAATGCATAATGACCTCATGAGGAAATAAATCGAACTTGTGTTTTATCTGTATGGCTTTTTTGTATGCACATAACAAACCAACACATGCTCTCCCTAACCCTTTTAAGACACTGTTAAAAGCAAGTGAAGTAGTACTAGCTATTTTCCAAGAGATTCTCCATTAAAAATAAGAATCAGAGCAAACTTTCCTTACCCATATGACTTTGCTATTGCTCATTAGCTTACAAAACAACACACAGTGATTGTTGCGAATCTTTACATATGCAAATCTTTATAAATTACTACTGGTTTCTACTGTCTTCACATTTAAAATCAAGCTTTAGATATCTTCAGAAGTGGCAATTCTTAAAGTACTGAAATTGTTTTCCCCCCGCTCACTGCACACTTTGTAATCTCTCAGGAAGAAACAGGATATATCTAACAGCTTCTTAGAAAAGAGACCATTTTAAATTCATCATGCACATCAATTGCCTATTCCAGTCACGTCTGTCAATCTGCCTGTGAAATGAAGAGCCAGAGGGTACTGACCCAGACAAATCAGCTCCTTTTCGACCATCTACACAGTAACAACACTTTCTGAAGTCCTCACACTCACACATTCGTTTCTTATTGCTTGCCACATCCTTTTATGATATGGCTCATGCTTTATCTCTGTGTTCATTGAGTGGGAAACAATGACTAAAGTGGTTATGATGGCTGGTGCAAAAGTCTTCATAAGAAAATGTAACCTAAAGGAATCTCTGTCAAATCATTTAATTTAACCAGAATTACTTTACCACATTACAAATACTGAGTGGCAAACCGTGTCTATCACAACTGGACCTTCTGTAGACACACACACACCCCGCCCCCGCCCCCGCCCCCCATGGCATTATAATGTCCGTCTTTTCACTGAATTGTCGTCTTGAAAAGGGTACTCACAACAATTCCGCAACAACTTCATCTTCACCTGTTGCACTTGTCATTTCAACGTTAAAAACAATAAAATGGCATGAATTGCTTCGTCGCATTCATCTATCCTCTGTCTCGAGCCAGTTAACTAGCGGGCCTTCTAGCCAGTGGTTCTCAAATGGGGGTACGCGGACCCCTAGGGGTACGTTGGAGTACTGCAGGGGGTAACGTGAGATTTATTTTATGTTAATGAAAAAAACAACATAAGTAGGCTAATGCATTTAAACAAACTACTAATAGTAGATTAACTACTTTATTCAAAGTTTTACAGTAATTCTGGATAATAACATGGGAAAAAAAACGGGGTACTCTCTTTTCCTCTCCCTCTCCTGACAGCCCGTCAGTCTCGAGTCGTGCAGCTCGCTGAACCTGTAATAAGTGACCCGACAGTAAATAATACACATATGTATTACTAGTTTAGCTAGTTCCAGAGTAGATAAACTAGCTAAGTGTGTTAGGTCTAACTCTTAGTGTATTTAATTTTGCTCCACTCAACGGTCCGTCACAGCGGCGGAGCTGTGATCCGGAAGAGCTGCGTGTTGTCCGTCAGCAGCAGCTGATCTGATCTCTGGTCTCTCTCTCGTGTCCGGATATACTTCACTCGCGTTGATGTCCAAATCTGTCAGATCTAGCTAGTTATAGTTAATTATATGACTGCCTGCTTATCAAAGGACACCTAAAGAATAAGCGTTGCTTGGCAACGGCGTGTGGCCGCAAGTATAGCGCAGCATTATGCACAGTGGCGACTGGTCATTAGGGGCAGGGCACAGCCCCACCTAGTGTCAGCAGAAAGTATTAAAATAATGATTACAACAAAATGCAAAAAATAAATTAAAAATATATATAAAATATATTTTAAGATCATGTTTAATCATCTGATTCATCTGTACATTGCTGTTTTAGTATGTGTTCTTCTAATTAGTGTCTACAGTGTGTGCCTATTGAGCTGTTTAGAGCCATGTGGGACAAAACCGGACAAAACCCGATCCTGCCCCTCCCTCTCACTGTCTAAGTGAACGGTGACTGTAGAAACTACACTGCGCATGCTCAGAGTATTTTCCTATTTAATGTGTGTGGCAAAAAATAATGACCATAGGGGCATAGAGCTGCCATCCCCACCATACGTCATCTCACATAATTCAGAGCTGATTGGCTGTAAGTACGTGTGCCGCGAAAAGTGTGGTGTGTGAAGAGGAGACGAGAGACGCGTCCTAAAACCAGGAAGTAAGCTGCGCATGGCTTCCCTCCACAAAAAAGCAATGAGATTTCTCCATAGGATTTTAGAAAATAGCTCAAAATAAGATCTGTGGGAAACGTACCTGTTAGATAAATGCACGTTTTGTTCAGCCAGATAATATCCTACTTTTAGCATTTTCTAATCATAAATCTATCGATTAGATTTATGATAGACTTTTGAAACTACAAGAAGATAGGAGGACTTTTACAAAAAGTAATAGAGATTTTTGTCCAGAAGGATAGGCAAATGGACTTAATCTTCAAGTCAAGGTAAGACCACAATTTTATTGAAAATGGGATCTTACTAAGATTCAATATTTAAATGATAAAATTACATTTTTTGGGTATCCTTCTGTTGAACTGTCTGTTTAAAATTAATTGAAGCATCAGACTAAAGAGGCTTTTGAAAATAATATTATATTTTGATTTAGGTCAAAATATAATATTTGTAAACCTGAAGAGTCAGTGCCAGTGCCTCACCAGCCATGAACCTCACTGCAGAAGCTTATATATAGACATCTACGTTTTTTGTGCCCCACCACTTTCGTACATATAGAAACGCCACTGATTATGCATAATATATGAGGGGTCAAAATCCCATGCTCATAAAATGCTCATATGTTTTTTTCTCCTTCATTCCCACACCCCAAAATAAATAAATAAATATACCAATTTTAGGAAAAGTAACAAAGTTTGCAGTGTGGGTTTTATATTAAGTTACACATATTTAAAAACGCGAAGTGTAATAACTGCAGTGGCCTTCCTGTCACTGAGAATAACAAAGATCCTCAGTGAAGCACAAGCCCATATTTCTCACTAAATTGTACAACTTATTAAAAAGATCAGTTCAATGCAACTAATGTCGTCTTAGTGTTATTGCATGATGTTAAAATTGGTTTGCCATGCATTTAGTGATGGATTGTAAACATTTTAAATGTAGCATTTAAGTGTTTCTCAGTTACAATGTTGTTGTTTTAATAAATGATGGTGCAGCACTGTAGGCCTACTGTACCTCTTTATACAGTATAGGCATTTTTAGCGCCAAATAAGAATAATTTTCTTTCTGTTGGATTTCTTGAAGAACCTATTAATATAATTGGCAAAACATATTTGAGTTGCTTTTTGTAATTAAATGGGCACGATATGGTCCCATATACATAGATCATAGCTCCCTGAAGCAAAATCGTATCGTGGTAAACTCTGTTATACCGGTAATATCATATCCTTGTACAAAGAATGAATATAATATTATATCATGATGACAACTGAATAACACTCCTTCAGGCCAACATACCTGTCCACAAGACCATTTAACAAATTGTTTTTGCGCTGATCAGGGGGTACTTGGCTGAATCTTTTTTTCAAAGGGGGTACATTATTGATTTTTTTTTAGAACCACTGTTCTAGAGTACCCTGGAACCGAGGGAAACTCTGAAAGAATACGCCCATTGGCTACAAATCAATATATGATTGGTTGATCAAACTGTCAGTCCAAACGTAAGCTCTCATTCAGTGCAACGGCCAGGGCATTCGATCAAGGATGTAGAATACTTGATTGAAGGACAAGATCTATTGCACGTCCCTCCTCTGTTGCTCTCCCTGAGGTTTCTCCCATTTTTCCCTTTAAACTGTGGGTTTTCTTCTGAAGTTTTTCCTTGTACGATGTGAGGGTCTAAGGACAGAGGGTGTCGTATTGTCATACTGATATTTTGTACAAACTGTAAAGTCCACTGGGACAAATTTAACATTTGTGATATTGGGCTATATAAATAAACATTGATTGATTGATTGCTTTCTTTTCTAACACAAAACCACTGAAATGCGTAGTGCATGGTCCGAGAAGGACAAACAAAACAACGTAACACTGTAATATTACAGATCAACAACACAGATACCATTCTCATTTATTCATTGTATATACATTGTAAGGGAAACTTCTGTGTAGCAATGCAGTGGGAGTCACCGACTCAGGAAAGAGACACGGTAGAGCAGGAGCTTCGATGTCAAACACTGATGGTTTATTTGGAGTTTCGGCCGGAGAATTTACATCACAAGTCACAGCAGTCACGGTGAGACTGCACGGGTGGGTTGCCACGTCAATTCTAAAGAACTCTACCTCAGACCCATGTATTTAGCTAGTTCTGAGAGCATCATCAACATACTGCATAACACCTCTATCAGCTGACGTCAACAGGCAGGAACATAGAATCATAACACAGCAGCCAAGGTTACAAGGTGCGTGTGCTCAGTCAGGACAGTTTGAACTGATAAACTGGGTCAAAGTTATGGGCCTTGGAAAATATTCCACAACATACAGTTTATTTTATTTATATAATTAAATCGATTTTTTGTTTGTTTTATCTGAGTGTTCCAGGGTATTCTCTGAATACCTTGAAGGCCCTGACGGTTCGCCACTGCGAATACTTTATTGTTGTAATGTTTTCCTTTTTTTGAAACACTCTAATGGATATGGACATATTGCCCAAATTACTGTACATTTACTCTCAAAGGTCCCATGTCTTGGCCATTTCTACTGATAATAATTCCATTGTTGAGGTCTACTAGAATATATTTACATTGTTCAATGTTCCAAAATGACATTAGTTTCTCATACAGCATCTCTGTATAGTATGTGTATTCACTCTCTGTCCTAAACAGCTTGTTGGAGCTCCTGCCCCCCCCCCCCCTGTGAGCCCACTGTGCTCTGATTGGTCAGCTCGCCCACTCTGTTCTGATCTGTCCACCACCGTTACAGCGGATCATCAGTGATTATGTGTTACAATGAAAATGACACCAGTAATGACAAACAGATGAGAATGCTGCGTGGGGTCTGGGTGCCGTGTTGGCGGGACGTTGCGGGGCTCGCTGCTGTGAGGAGCGGACAGTGTGAGCTGGATTACTGGTGTCGTCTCCTGGTTGCTGCGTGGGGTCTGCGAGACATCGCAAAACTCAGCCTGAGCCCATGGACGCGGGAAGGGGGGGTGCTGAGAGGGCTGCAGCACCCCCATCTGCGAGTCTCCACTAGCACCCGCACCCCCAAACACGGCGCACCTACAGTAGCGCGCCACAGTTTCGCCGCTGCGAGGCTCCACTAGCACCCCTCCCAGCGCGTCACAGTTTCGCCGCTGAGAGTGTGTGTGAGGAGCTCCACGGATTGGTCCATTGGGTCGTCGTTACGTCACTTGGTTCCCGGAAGAAAACAATGGAAAAAGAGAAATCTCCAACGAGGCGTACTGGGGCAGCATAGACAGGTATTTTCTGTGTTAGAGTTGTACTCGCTACAGGGTGTACTTTGAGGGTTTGTGACTTTGCAGACCGTTTACATGCATAACAAGCTACATAACACACAAGGGGACGGGTGATAACCGGAAAAGCATGACATGGGACCTTTAAAGCAACAAAAGAACATTCCAAACCATATTTAAAGCTCCATCATAATTTTTAAATGGTACAACTTTTCCCAATGTAACCTTAATGCTACAATATTTTTGCATCACAAACAACGTTGAAAATACTTTATAATAAAATATTTATTCCCCATTCATTTTATATATACACTTGAATATCAATGCTGGCTTTTTAGTAATATGTTAAATTCACATATTATTTTGTGTTGATACAATCCTCAATTTTCTAATATCAATAGTGCAATTATTAGCTAGTCGGTGACCCGCTGGCTTGATTGAAAACAAACTGCTCGCTATGTCATTGTACCAGCCATAGTAAAACATGTTCACATAGGTAAAGTAAAACGACTTAATTGCTAATACAATGTACAGTATAATAATTGTACAATCATTCATACCAGAGTATCTTAAATGATAGCCTCATGTAAAGGTTTTAAACATCCAAAGTGCTTCCTGTCACAGATGTCCAACACTAATAAATACTGAATATAATATATATGTATACATGTATTCTTAACAAGTATTTGTTTTGTTAAAACAAAAAGGAAGACTCAAGTGTAACTATTAAGTACCTTCAAAAACGACAATAACCCTTATCCATGATATACTGCAGTGACAAAAGGCTGTATGCAAACTTATATTAAAACAAATCTGATAAAATACTTTAACTAAAAGTACCTGCTGCAATTTCCCCAAAGATATAACACAATTGTACAAAATGATTTTTGGTTATTTCTCAAAAGTGTCAGTGCATTTTCCACCAAGGCAGGAAAGCATTTGTAATTGGACAGATATGTACAATCATTGGCTTCATTTAAGAATAAAATAAATATAACCTGTACCACAGAATACCCTAACCCATTTCAAGTCTTGATGTGCAGTTTGTAAATGCAATGCATGATGGTTCAGTGTTGACCTGAGTCTGTTTGTCATCCAGCTCAATGTCTCCACAGGAGTGTCTTACATCCAAGCCTCTACTTCCAGAGACACTGATGAGGATATCAATGATATTGGAGGGATGTCCTGTTCATCTTCTCTGCGTGACTTCTTGTTGGACAGACAGGATGCTCTGTTTTAACTTCTTTGTAAACAGGTGACTGGCTCTTCCACAGTACGAGTTTGTGGTGGTCAGAAGTGAGGCTTCCAGCGGCTGAAGCAGTGAGGTCTCCATGTTCTCACCAAATGGGTACTGGGACGAAGAGAAACATGAGCAGGTATTAGATGTCTAATTTCAGATCTTACTATACATGTTTTACTATTGCATTACAGATTTATACATCCAATGTTATGTGTCTTCAACGTCAGCTCTTTTCCTGCTCCTGACATAATAATAATAATCTTTATTTGTATAGCACCTTTCATACAACAAGTGCAGTCCAAAGCACATAGACATTTCACAGAAAATGTATATCACACAGAATACAGATACCAGTAAAAGACATAAAAACAAACAAAAAATTGCATAGAGTAGACATATATGCAAAATACAATTAGATTAAAGGTAAAACAATGGAGGACAGTGCAAATTCAACACACAATCAGGGGCCTCATTTATAACGCCGTGTGTAGGATTCACGTGGGAAGGTTGCTTACGTAGTAGAAATCCAAAAAATAGGTACAGAAATGTTCCGACATTTCCCGATTCACCAAACATTGCGTACCGGCGAGGAAAGTGCGTACGGCACTTCCTACGCCGGTTTCCCTTTATAAATGACAATCGACTCGAAATGCGGTGCAGCTTTTGTGGGCTTCACGTAACGCCCATATTTGCCTATAAATAGTCAAAGAAACGCCCATTCATTCATTCTGACTGACTTTATGAAGAAGATCGCAGGAAATGACGACAGAACAGCTAAAAAATACATCTCACACCGTGTCAGATTTTGGTTATTTTAGGGAGGTCGAGATAATGGTCCGAAAAAGGTTAATGACAAAAAAAATACACATAGCCTTCCTCAGGTAGTGTGTTTGTACGGGGGACAGGAGACACCCCCTTGATGAGAAACTGTAAGAAATGATCGGGGAATCCCTCCGGAGTGGAGTCATGACGACTGGATCTGAATTATGTTTTTGTATTTGGTGGTTTGTGTCCCAGCTGTCGATCAGCTGTGCGCAGTGTCTCCACTGCAGCCTGTGCATCTCAACCCCCCGCAGCAACTCTATATCCACCAGTTAAAGGAAATACCACTAATGTGTTGTTATATTAGCTATACAATTGACTACATATGGTGTTCTTAGTTTCCATACCTCCTGTGTTTTACGAGCGACTTATCAAGTCTTGGCAAACGGCATAAAACACGATTAAACGTGATAGTATATAAAACCATGCTCGTATCTACAACCTATAGAAATGCAAAACGGCGTCAGTTTAGACGTAATTCTGTTCTTCTGCTTACCGCATAATTTATGAGAAAACATTTCATAACATTAGCACAACATATTCGAGGTGGTTTTAAATAACATATCCGTATTTATTTATTTCTCCAAGTGATTGCCTTTAATCAATTTGTGAAAATGAATTCTTCATATATGATAAATGAGAGGTAACATTTTATTTATGGTATTATTTCCACACATTTCTCTCCATTCTTCCTTCTGCCAACGGTGTCGCAGTTTCTCGTCTCTCCCGTTTTTGTGCTAAGTGCGTACGGATGGGTTAGAGTTTGCGTGGAGGACCGCACATTTTCCCGTCAAGTTAGTATTTTATAAATCGCAAACATTGTGTAGAAACTGGCGTACGCCATTTTTTGAGCATATATCCCTTTATAAATGAGGCCCCTGGTCACAGGTTAAAATGCATCGCAATACATTGAGTAAGTGCAGCATAGAGCAGGAGTTTGCTTCCTAAAAGGCTATATTATATTATTATTTTTTAAGACTTCCACCAAGTTGGCTTCCCGGATGCCTACAGGTATTTGGTTCCACAGCTTTGGGGAATAGTTAATGAAAGCTGCGTCACCAAACGTCTTTTTGCCGCTGTTTTTTGGAACTTGGAACTTTTGGACTTTTGAACTTTTGGAACTTCCAGCAGCAGAGGATCGCAGTGTTCTTGATGGCTTGTAGCTTACAAGGGAGTTATTAATAATAATGTAACTTGGACCTTGCGCATTAAGGACCTTATACAGTGGGGCAAAAAAGTATTTAGTCAGCCACCAATTGTGCAATTTCTCCCACTTAAAAAGATGAGAGAGGCCTGTAATTTTCATCCTAGGTACACTTCAACTATGAGAGACAAAATGAGAAAAACAAAAAAAATCCAGAAAATCACATTGTCTGATTTTTAAAGAATTTATTTGCAAATTATGGTGGAAAATAAGTATTTGGTCAATAACAAAAGTTCATCTCAATACTTTGTTATATACCCTTTGTTGGCAATGACAGAGGTCAAACGTTTTCTGTAAGTCTTCACAAGGTTTTCACATACTGTTGCTGGTATTTTGGCCCATTCCTCCATGCAGATCTCCTCTAGAGCAGTGATGTTTTGGGGCTGTCGCTGGGCAACACGGACTTTCAACTCCCTCCAAAGATTTTCTATGGGGTTGAGATCTGGAGACTGGCTAGGCCACTCCAGGACCTTGAAATGCTTCTTACGAAGCCACTCCTTCATTGCCCGGGCGGTGTGTTTGGGATCATTGTCATGCTGAATGACCCAGCCACGTTTCATCTTCAATGCCCTTGCTGATGGAAGGAGGTTGTCACACAAAATCTCACGATACATGGCCCCATTCATTATTTCCTTTACACGGATCAGTCGTCCTGGTCCCTTTGCAGAAAAACAGCCCCAAAGCATGATGTTTCCACCCCCATGTTTCACAGTAGGTATGGTGTCCTTTGGATGCAACTCAGCATTCTTTCTCCTCCAAACACGTCTAGTTGAGTTTTTACCAAAAAGTTCTATTTTGGTTTCATCTGACCATATGACATTCTCCCAATCCTCTTCTGGATCATCTAAATGCTCTCCAGCAAACTTCAGACGGGCCTGGACATGTACTGGCTTAAGCAGGGGGACACGTCTGGCACTGCAGGATTTGAGTTCCTGGCGGCGTAGTGTGTTACTGATGGTAGCCTTTGTTACTTTGGTCCCAGCTCTCTGCAGGTCATTGACTAGGTCCCCCCGTGTGGTTCTGGGATTTTTGCTCACCGTTCTTGTGATCATTTTGACCCCACGGGGTGAGATCTTGCGTGGAGCCCCAGATCGAGGGAGATTATCAGTGGTCTTGTATGTCTTCCATTTTCTAATAATTGCTCCCACAGTTGATTTCTTCACACTAAGCTGCTTACCTATTGCAGATTCAGTCTTCCCAGCCTGGTGCAGGTCTACAATTGTGTTTCTGGTGTCCTTTGACAGCTCTTTGGTCTTGGCCATAGTGGAGTTTGGAGTGTGACTGTTTGAGGTTGTGGACAGGTGTCTTTTATACTGATAACGAGTTCAAACAGGTGCCATTAATACAGTTAACAAGTGGAGGACAGAGGAGGCTCTTAAAGAAGAAGTTACATGTCTGTGAGAGCCAGAAATCTTGTTTGTTTGTAGGTGACCAAATACTTATTTTACCGAGGAATTTACCAATTAATTCATTAAAAATCCTACAATGTGATTTCCTGGATTCTTTCCCCCCATTTTGTCTCTCATAGTTGAAGTGTACCTAGGATGAAAATTACAGGCCTCTCACATCTTTTTAAGTGGGAGAACTTGCGCAATTGGTGGCTGACTAAATACTTTTTTGCCCCACTGTATGTCAGGAGGAGGACCTTAAAATCAATCCTAAAGGAAACAGGAAGCCAGTGCAGAGCGGCTAGAACTGGGGTAATGTGTTCTCTCATGACACATGATTTAAGAAAGACTCAAAACATGCTTTAAAAAAACAAACAAACAGAAATATGTTTTTTATGTTTACAACTGTTGCATGCTGTAACAGCCATGATGGGACAATAAGAACTGTGTTAAAATCACACAAATTAAGTGCCACATTTATCACTGTCACTTCAAGACAATAACATTCTGCATTTGTTTCATAACTGTCAATTCAGAGTGTGTTGGGATGATGAATATCTATCGCCACACGCTGTAAGAATGGGCTCAGTAAGGCGTAACATTGCTGGTGGTTACTACAGCTGCAGCATTCCAGATCTGCTTCATTGTTGGATGCTTTTTTTGTCCCCAAGTGAAGAGCAAAGATAACACTTCCATCTCTTCAGCTAGTTAATATACGCAGCTAAGGCTTTTGTCACATAGATAATGTAAATAAGAATGCAGGGTTTCTTTTTGTATCGAGGTACACCCTTCTTTTACTGCTCTAGTAAATAATAAAATCACTATTTTACAGCATCTCATTTGATTCCAGTTTGGCCAAGCATTAGGTAACTCCAAGCTTTCACACTTTCTTTATTATCTTTCATATACTGCAGCAGGCAATAAAGCACCATTTACAGTCTCCTATCGATTTTTATGTGGATGTTGCTGGTGCGTTGTCCACACAGCCATCATGATGTCTCAAACTAGCATCAGCACTAAAATGTTTACAACTCTTCTGTGGGCTTGGCTGCGTAATGGCTGTGCCCTTTATTGCGCGCTCCTCTGCTGGCTGGGCGAGCCGGCCGTGGGAGCGGGGCTGACTAAGGAGCTCTTGGTGAGATGGAAATGAGAGTTTCCTCCAGAATTGCCTGCTCCAGGCTTTAGGAAGCTGTCCTCAAAGGACTGAGTGGGAACAAAGTGGGAGGGGGCCTGAGGAGCTGGAGCAACAGGAAGCACTGATAAAAGCTTCAAAATGTAACAACAGAGGATGAAACGCTCTTCAGTTAGGCCTTCTCCTCTCATAATAATACAACAAAGCCCTGTATCTTACATTTATCTACTTAATACAGAAAGTGGATTATGATTACTTATGGCAAAACACAGCACTCCTCCGCCTCCTGAAATCAGGTGCAGTCTGGTTTGTGCCGTCTGGGATGCCGTATGCTTGTTTGTGCTGTCAGAGAGACTGATGGAGGCATGAGGGCCGAATGCCCCATAATGAAGCCCGCTCGTTTACTTAATGGCTGAGAACATTGCCCGCACTGATAGTGGCCAGGTTGGGCCTGTGGCGGTAATGGATGGAGACCGGCTAATGAAGCTTCCCCTACTCCCCCGATTACTGCCTGCATGTTGACCGGTGCGCTGAAATCAACTTGAGCAGATCGAAGCAGAGGCGCCCAGCAGTGAGAGAGCTCTTCAGCTGACTTGCTATAGCTTATTGATGATGAATGAGCCGTGGACTTTTAAGCTCCAAAAGCTGAAACCCATACTAGATTTGAGAGATTTCATACTTTTTTCTGGCTTGTTTTTAAAAACATCAGAAATGTAGGGTGTCATACAAACCTTAGAATGCTAAAGTGTTTAGAGTATATAGAAGGCGTTAAGAAGAAGCCAGAACTCACCAGCTGTTCATAGTGAAATCCGGCCAACGCACAAGAGGAAGATATTAAAGGATGAGTGTGGTGATTCTATATTTTTCTAATTGTCAACAAATCAAATGAAAGAACCCATGAATTCCTCCAGCTAACAAGAATTGTCTGTGGGTCCCAATTCTCATATAGCTTACCTCTGTGTGCCATAGCCCATCAATGAGCAACACAGTTTTGCTAGCTGACAAGTTTCTTCACTTCATGAATTTTAGTGTTTTAGCTGACAACATGTAAAGCAAGCATTCCAGATGGCCAAAGCCGAGCAAGGAGGGGGGGGGGGGGCGGGGGTAGGCAGATTTGTCTGGCTTGGGAGAGAAAAGAAAGGAGGACGGAAATGTTTAACAGGCTATTGATTAAGCATTGGTGGATGGAAGCATCTATGAGAGCAAAGCATTGACCTGGAGTGCCTATCGATAATTTAATGACAAGAAAATGGTTTTCCAAATAGTCTGTTCAACCCACACAACTGCCCTCTAAAAAAGAAAGAGGCACCAGAAAGAAAGTCTATAAAAATGATCGCTTCCCCTGGAACAAACAAAGCCATGATTTCTAACAATAACTCACTTTACATTATGTTATCCAATTATCAGTTGGAAGAAAACACATACTCAAAGTCAGGAATCCTTTGCAAAATGTGGGGATTGTTAACAAATAAGAAACCACAAGTTGTGTCATTTACTGTAGGGGCTCAGAGAGGCCGTCTCTACCTTTTGGATGGCCTCGTAGACGGCTCGAAATGCAGGCTGCTTGTCATTATGGTAAACTCCCCTGTTACCATGGAGAATGAAGACACCTTCTTGATCAGCCTGTTGACAGTTGCTGCCATAGATACAGTGGTCTGGACGGTAGTTCCACTGGCAGGGGAACACATAGAGGCTTTCTGTAAAAAGTAGGAGAACTTTATTTTGTTGATGAGGACTGTGAATAAACTGGGTTTATCCAATTAGAACCTATTACAAACCCTCACATATACTTGTATATTTCATTTTAAATATACAAATCAACACACTTAAGTAAAGACTTGTTTGTTTCCTGAAACAACATAACTTTCATGACTAGAAATAATCTTTTATATGTAATTGCACAAACCTGGGTTATGGTGAAAGATGATGTTAAGAAGATCCTGGTCACCCCAAGTGATATTGAGTTTATACTTCTGGAGAAGGGGCATCAGAATTTCCTCCCACTTCAGTGGAACTGTTGTCATGTCATTCTGGAAGTAAAAATACATGGTTATTGCGATGGTTTACAAAGGAACAACAAGAGTGACCTCTGCTGGTCAATCTTGGTTGTTCAGCTGAAGCTAAAGTCCCGTTTAGTATTCTATTTTTCAATGATCCCCAGACCCTTCAATGATTACTGTATGTAAAAGTGTTGATTTAATATGACTGGATAAAAACAGCATATTACTCCAAATACTGGTACAATACATTGGCAACAGCACATGGCAAAAGCTGACAGTAGCCAAAAATCTACACCTACCTTAAAATATTTCTCCCTGAGGCGCGTCATGTTCATGAGCATGACTCCTGAGTTGATGCCTGTCTTGCCATAGTAAGGATGTCGGGCAAAACGGTTGTACCAGCCGATGCGTGGCTCCTCGTGCTCCGGAGCCATGGCAGCTAAGTGACTGGAATCAAACTGAGAAAGAAGAGCCCAGATATCCTCTACTGGCTGCAAAAAAATGATATCCGTGTCCACATAGAGCAAAGAATCCACCTCCTTCAGAATCAGCTGGAAAACAGACCACAAAAACATTTGTGAAAACATTTAGCAAATGGGTAATAGTTATAAGCATGAAGGATTAGCTGAGATGTACAGGCAGGAAGAGTCTCTGAGAGGCACAAGGTTTGAAGAGCTTCTTCCACTCCTTTGCATTCTCCTCAGGAAAAGTGATAGGGTAGATGGTGAAGTTAAACTTAGTCTGAGCTGTCCTGGGCCAGGAGTCCAGCTTTAAGAAAAGATATGCACAAAGAAAGATTGTAATCCACACATATTCCCATTTAAAACATGTACTTAACTAGTTTTCTTGATAAAAAGGGTTTTACTTTTATGCCAAAAAGTAATGGTTGCAATAATTCTTTAGTGTGCTTCTCTTTACACCAGAAGACAAAGGCTTAAGACATTGTTGAGACAGATTTAGATATATCTGGGCTATTGCTATTACTTTGTAAAACCTGAAAATGAATACAAAAGTACATGAAAGTTCTGGTGTTGTTTTTGGAAAAGATACTCACAGCATTTTTGAAGGGCTCATGTAGATCATCCTCAGCAAAGACGTAAAAGTGCAGAGGCTTTTTGCTTAAGAGAACAGCAGACTTCAACATGGTGAGAGTCTCCTCTAACCTGGTGCCACAGGCCACCACAGCCACGTGACTTCTCTCATCACCATGATGCTTTCCTGGAGAGCTGGACCTCTCTCTAAGAACCAAGACACACAAACAAAACAGTCATCATCAACCCCAACTTGTACATACAACAGCATGGCTACAGTGACAGGTGCAGGAGAGAGAACAACTAATGTAGATATCACCAGGCTCAGCTGACTGTTGTTCAGCCCTGTAGGATTGGAAATGTCATTGTGTTTAATGAAGGGCTTCACATGAGGACTATCGCCAGTGCTTTTAGTTGCCATCAAGCACTCCTTGTAAACGACTAATTACTAAGTACTACTACTAGCACACATTTCAAAGAACACTTTGCCAATATTCAATCATATCTCTGTCAATATGTCATAAAATGGCAAGGCCACATACACAACTATGATGGACAATTGTAGTCAGGGACTCGGTTGTCAGCATGTTGGATCTCTCAACTCCTTGTATTTATGACTTAAAGCTCATTACTAGTTTCAATGGTACATTTTGATTGCAGCAATAGGCCCAGTGTTTACTCTGAAATGTGTACAGGAAGGAGGGGAAAGTTGTTAGTTAAAGTCTACGAATTATAAAGAATCTAATGGAAGCTTTTTAAAGAGGTGCTCAAAACCAGTCATACCTAAGAGATGATTCCAATAAGCAGTTCACTCCACACACATCAGCAGGCAGTCTCCAATATGGATTCCAGTAAGAAACCGACAATGATTTACACCTGACAGAATGAAAACATGATATTTTGTTTCCTTAACGATACATTAATCAAACATACTTTGGGATTAGATCATAGACAGTATATAATAGGATTAGATCTACCTCCTACCTACGGTTAATTGTTTAACAGGTGGCCGTTCTATAAATCCAGAAAAAAGCTAATGAGGGATACAATCGATTAGCTAGCAATTGCAAGTAATGTTAGAGGATAATCACTTATCTAACTAGCTAACTGGTGGTAGATTTCAGATACAAGACAGACATTGTCAACACATACCGCTGCTATAGACTGTAGTTATAAAATAGCATGATGAGTACGCGTGCTATATTTTCAATGTATCCAGCTAAGGCTAAATTGCTAACCAGTTTTTACGACTTAACGTCAGATTTAGAAGTCTTTTCAACATTGTGATTGTAACCATATGATTTCGGTTATAGTCACGCTAACTTTATTCCAAGTGCAAATGTAGCTAAAGCTAACTAATAGCTCTATTATGCGATCACTAATGCACTTAATTAATGCTAAGTGATTAGCTAGCTAAGCTACCTGTCAAGCCCTTCTTCATGGTCTCGGCCTGCTAGTCCTGGCCTTTTCCTGAGAAGGTGGCCGTCGTCATGACTGCGCCCGCCGGGTATCCCCTGCTCTTTTAGGCCCCAGCCATCTCTGTCCTCCAAGGTGGAGGCTAGCTGGTTGAACACATACACCAGTGAAAAGAAAATGAAGACCATGCACAGGAGAAATGCCTGAAGATAGCATCGCATTTTGCGTTTCAATTTGCATGCTCTAACGGAACATTTTGGTGGATTTTTAGCTACAATCTGAGGTGCTACCAGGTAACTAATCAATCGTAAATCAAGTCAGAAGCTAAACCGAAGAGCACGGTCGGTGTTTACAGTTTTCCGCCCCACCCACATATGGTACACGTGTTTGGCGTTTGATCAGTCACCTGTCAGTCTATGGATGAAATAACAGTTGTATCATTAAGTCTTCAAAAGTAAAAGTATTGTAACGGACTGGTTATAATGTTGATGTTTGATGTGTTTCTTTGCATTTTACAGAGTGTCAGTGAACGTGCCACTGTTTTGATGGACGGTTCTTGTGACCTGTAGCTGTGGGGTTGGGTGGGAGAGTGTTGTCTGGTTGGTTGGGGCTGGAAGAGGGAGGTTCCTGGGGAGAGAGACGCGGGAAGCTAGGAGAGAGCTAGCGGGACACGTGACGTGATTGTTTTGGCGTGGTTACGGCCAACAGTAACCTGTGATCTATATTATAAATTCCCGGATAAAGGACAAACTAAGCCTCCCTGTGTTCCTGTAGCGAGACGCTACATTTGGTGTCCGGAGTAAGAGTTCAACTCGGATTAACGGCAGCTAACTAGTGGCGTGCTACAGTGATTGCTGCCATACAGCCTACAGTTTCCATCTCGGTGAGAACATGTCGCGGCCCGTCCACACAGCGGCGTGCGTTGAAGCTTCCAACGCTTCTGCCCATTCACTTTGAATGGGGTGACGTCACTTTTAGCCGAACTGCATTTTGGGAAGCGACGTGGAGCGTTGCTGGCGTTGCTCGCTTCAAAAGTTGAGCAATGTTCAACTTTTGGCGCCTCGGCAGAAGCGTCAGCCAATGAAATCCCGTTTATGCAAATCTGCCAGTACAAGCGCTAGCCAATCAAACCGCGTGTATGCTGGGAGAGACTACGCAGGTCATTTCCTCATATTCCAAAAAATGGAGGGAAAATTCATTATAGCGGTAGTGAATCACCCGGTGCTGTATGATCAGTCTCTGTTCATCTACCGGGATACAAACCGGAGGAGCGAGGCATGGAGGGAGGTGGCAGAGACAGTGGGTGAAACTGGTAGGTTTTCGCCGGTTTGGGGATTTTATATCCAGTTTACTTCGTTTTAACATTGCTATTGCTTTGTATGTCGGGGGCGAGAGATTCATGTGATTGGTTGTTGGTCGCGTTGCACCTGCACAAACCCCCACCCTGCCGACCCTGGACCCTAGCCTTCACCCAGTCATTGCTGCAGAACCTGTCGCAGATGAGAGAGTTTCGGCAGTGACAGATGTCTGGCAGAGAAACTCTGATGGACTAACTCCCAATGAGCAGAACCTGCTGCTGCAGCTCTTGCTGGAATTCAAAGACTGTTTTTCACTGTCTGAGGCCGATGTTGGCCGGACAGATCTCATCGAACACAACATCGACACTGGAGATGCACAGCCCATTAGAATGAGACCACGACGCCTCCCTCTGGACAGACAAGCTGCAGCAGATAAAGCACTGGTGGAGATGCAACGGGCTGGACTCATCGAACCCTCCAACAGCCCCTGGGCCGCTCCAGTAGTCATGGTTCCCAAGAAAAAGAAGGAGGACTTTTGGTTCCGCGTAGACTTCAGACCGCTCAATAAAGTGACCAAGAAGGACCTATACCCCCTTCCTCGCATCGATGAGGCACTCGATACAGTGGCAGGGTCTTCCTGGTTCTCCTCCCTGGATCAGCGCAGCGGATATTGGCAGGTCCCCCTTGCCCTTGAGGCCAGACAGAAAACAGCCTTCATCACCAACGGGGGTTTATGGCAGTTTAAAGTTCTCCCATTCGGCCTCTGTAATGCCCCTGCCACGTTTGAGAGGCTTATGGACCAGGTGCTGGCAGACATCCCCCGCCATGAGTGTGTTGTTTACCTAGACGACATCCTCGTCCATGGGAAATCCTTCGAATATAGCTCTCGGGGCCCTCAAACGTGTGCTGGTGAGAGTGGCTGGAGCAGGACTGAAATTGCACCCCCAGAAGTGCTGTTTCGTGAAGCGTGAGGTGACTTTTCTCGGTCACAGGCTAACGGAGGGCGGTGTCTGCACCATGGGAGAGAAGGGGCAGGCTGTGAAGGACTGGCCCACCCCCAGCTCTGTGCAGGACCTGAAGAGCTTCCTGGGCCTGTCCTCCTACTACAGGAGGTTTGTGAAAGGGTTCTCCTGCATACCTGCACCGCTGTTCCGCCTGTTACAGAAATGAGAGGTGTTTTCATGGACAGTGGAGTGTCAGGCAGCATTTGCTTTACTACAGGAAGTCCTAGTGGAGACACCGATCCTCTTCCCCCCTGACCCCACCCTTCCCTTCATCCTCGACACCGATGCCAGCAACAGTGGAGCAGGAGCCATGCTGGCCCAGGTGACACCAGAAGGAGAGAGAGTAGTGGCCTACTATAGCAGAACATTCAACAAAGCTGAACGCCACTACTGTGTCACCAGACGGGAACTGCTTGCTGTGGTCAGCGCCATCCGGCACTTCAAGTACTACCTAGGGGGCCTCCACTTCACAGTCCGGACTGATCACTCTGCCTTACAGTGGCTCATGTCCTTCAAAGAACCAGAAGGCCAGCTGGCAAGCTGGATTGAAGATTTACAAGCATATGACTTCACCATAATTCACAGACCTGGCGTGCAGCACGGCAACGCTGATATACTCTCCCGCCGCCCCTGCTACAGTGATGACTGCCGCTACTGCGTGAAGAGAGAGATACAGGAGAGGGAATGTCTACAGGTTGAGGTGATATGTGCGACGGTGGGACCAGTCGCGCATCAACTGACCATGGACATTTAGCTGTAGATGCTGCCTAATGGAGGAAGAATCAGGAGGGGGATGTGGACATCAGGCCGGTAACCGCTTGGGTGGCTGCACAACACAAACCCCGGTGGGAACAGGTCTCTGAGTTTTCTCGTGCCACTAAAGGGCTATGGTCAATGTTTGAAGCCCTGCGCCTGTGTGATGGAGTGCTGCAGAGGGGGTGGAAGGAACCGGCTGCAGGAGAGACACGGTGGCAGGATGCCAGGAAACTCCAGGAACGGTTGCAGTCTGCTCACGACTTTGCCAGGCGCCAGTTACAGAGTGCAGGGGCGAGGCAGAAGAGGAACTACGACGTGCATGCTAGAGGACGGCATTTCAGTGCAAGCGAGTTGGTCTGGGTGTATAACCCACAGAGGAAGAAGGGCAGATGCCCAAAGCTGGACAGCAACTGGGAAGGGCCCTGCAGGGTTCTGGAGAGACTGAGTGAGGTCGTCTACAGGGTCCAACTGAAGCGGAGAGGGAGAATAGTTGCTCTTCACCGGGACAGGTTGGCACCCTATCGGGGTACAGCGACACCACTAGGATCAGGTGGTGAGACACAGGGGGCTAGGGACACTGTTCTTTCTTCTTCCCAACCCCCCTCTCACCTTGCCTGGTTCTCCACAACCTGGACCTTTTTTCCCTTGCCCTACTCTGGGCCCCACGGTGGGCCTGTCTCCCCCTGCCGCAGACCAGGCACGGCCGCAGAGAAATCGCAGACCCCCCTAACCACCTGAGGGGTTGAGGAACTTGACGCTCGTCAACTATCAGCAGGAGGGCGGGGGAGCCTCGCTGCGGGGAAGCAGACCTGTCAGCGCAACTTACATGATGCCGAATTTAACAAACACATTTAAATAATTGGTTTAAACGGCATAATAATAAGGACGATCGTCCGTTCTGTGATTCTCCAGAGCACACATGTTATGATATTAGGGTCATGTAGAGTGAGATGAGATCGCTGTCCCTTTAAGAGAGAGAGAGAGAGAGAGGTGTGGCTTGTGCATGTGTGTTTGTGGATGGTAGAGCGACAGTGAGAGAATCTATGGAGAGAAGGTGTGTATGTTTCTGGAAGTGAAACGAGGAAGCAGAAAAACAGAGGTCTGTGATGTATTCTGCCCTCCTCGACTACGGTCTGGGAACCGACAGGAAAGTTCAACACACAGATGGCCAGTCCGCCCCTTTGTAGCATATTATTTCGATGAGAGATGAGCAGATCGCCACTGGGCTTTCAACTAAATACACAGCCACGCAAAAACTGCGGCATTTGTACAGCTCCTTATGGGTACTGCAATCTGTGAAGTGCTTTCCTCCGTGGTGAAACTATCAGCGCTGCACCACGGAGGAAAGTGGCAGAAAGTCACCTGGAGTTAAAGAGAGCGGGGCTGCGTTGCGTGCATGGCTTCCTTCTGCAGGTAACGGAGAGATGCGCTCTGGCGGCTGTCTCGTTCAGGATCCGAAAATACAATTTAAATATTTTTGCACACTTATTCCTAGTGTGCCACTGGTTACGGTGCCGCGTGCCAGGGGTTGCCGACCCCTGCGCTACAGTATCATTGGAGTACTGAACTACTGATTTGTTGACATCAGTTGAATGTTGGAGCAGTTAGGTTGTTTAACCTATAACCCCCTGATCCCACCGGAAGCTGCGGCTGCGCCGCGACCTCCTCCTGCGTCATAACCCACCAGGCGCGTTTCAAAACGTTGCGGAAGCGGAGCGTCGTGTGTGCAGCCTCGCAGTATTCCACCAGACCCGCTGCGCCAAAAATAGGATTCATCCTATATTTTAGAAATTCCTTGCGGCGAGGAGCTTCTGGTACGCTTCGAGTCGCGGCACCCGTTGACTAGAGTGGCCGCGATCGCTAAAAACGCCGCAGCCGCTCCTGGTGGGATTAGGGGGTAACAATGCATGTTTTATTAGTGATCACATATTTTTTCACAAGGAAAATAATATGGAAAATGCCTGGCTGTCAAATAAATGTTCACATTTAACCTGAAAGCCTAATGTAAAGTATAGAGTATCTGGTATAAATACTCATATCTTAGGGTTTTATTTATATACATTTTGTGAAAAATAAAATGAGTTGCTTTTCATAATTTCTGTCAAGGGCCTTCCTCTCAAGACAGTTTGAAGAACATGATGAAAGATAATTATAACACACACATACAGTATGGTGAAGTGTGTGCAACTCATTAATTGACCTGAACTGCCTGCACAAGTTAAATATCAAGTCCATTGATTTGTCATTTCTCGCCTTTATGGAACAGATCTGTAAATCTGTGAATAAGGTTAACAAATTCAATACTTCCATCCATTAATTGTGGAGACACTAAAGCAAATTATTGAGGTCAATAGCTCAGTTTCAGTAAAGCAACATTTAAAGAAATCCAAATGTTTCACAAATGGTTTATAAAAAAAACAATTGTAGCAGGGAGAACATCTTGAAATAAAAACATACAAGTATCTAGAACTTATTTTATTTAACAGTATTTTACAATATAAACCATTCTATAGATTACATCATGCTTAACTCTACCAAGTGAACGAGAAGCATACTTATTCAATATTTGAACTCAAATGTTAGACAGTAAAAAAAGTATTGCATCCAATGGCATAAACTGGAGCTGGATCAGGCCAGTAACCAACAGTGTAATGATTTACTGAAAATTAAACAGAGGAATTAATGCTAACAAATGTTATCATGAACATTGGATGCCATTAAGTGCAAATTACGATAACAAAATAAAAAAATAAACTACAATTCTGAGATGACATTTTATATTTTCTTTCACAATGCATCATTTATTCTGTGCAGCAACAACCAGCTCAGTGTGATGCTGAAGTAACACTGAGGTGTTTAAACTTGAGTAACCATAACACGTGGCACAGTTCATGACATCCAGGATTTAATGCTACCGTTCCTTTTTTCCGTTCATCATGCTGCAACAGTTCTTTGAGTTGAGCATACAGCACACGTCCCGAATTCTTTATCATCGTGGGATGGCAGTGAAAAATACAGCGTTGTATTGTATGTACTCCAGTTTGAAACCCGCCTCGGCCGCCACTGCGTCAGGCCGTTGTGTCCTTGGGCAAGACACTCTACCCGCATTTGCTCCTGTGGGTAATGTCCGCAGTATTGACATTTACATGTCTAATATGTGTAATACTAAAGCGCTTTGAGCACCTGTAAAAGCGCTCTAAATAAAAAAGGTAATCCATTATTAGAAGTGAATGCTATCATATTTGCATTTAAAGTATTTAACGAAAAAACGTGCATGTTGAATTGTTGAAACTCGCGGCTGTTGAGAGTGCAGAAGAATGGGGTGTGTGAAGGTTAGTGAGTCTCTCCGTTAACCGGTGAGGTTTCCCTGTGAGGTTTCCCTGTGGGGCGAAGAGCATCGGGACACCCCCCGTTCAGTGTTATCAGAGCTGGAGCCACTTTGACTGTGTTGGTCTGCTAAGGCAGCACCTGTTGAAGTTGGCGTGGGTTTGGCTTTCTCCTTAAAGTCTGTGATTATTACAGTCAAGTCTCCAACTGTGACTTCTAGATGCTGGGCGCTGCTCCTGTCGATGTTTTTTAACCGGGGCCTGGTGTGGAAAAAGGTACAAAAAACAATTTAAAAATGTTTTTGGAGGATTACAAATATCTCAGTTGCAAAGACCACTGATTAAGATGAGCCATTTGACTATTTCCTTTAAAAATAAATTACCTCGTTTTTTTATGGCTTTTCTTTTTCAGTGTTGGGTCTTTATCACTCTTGGCTTTCTCTGATTTTTCTTTTTTCTCCTTTTTGGGGAGTGTGGGTGATGCAAACTGCTGATTTGCTTGCTGTGTGACCAGCTGAGAAACAGGCCGTGGTTTTCTGAAAGAGACAAACAAATATATATTGGCATTGTGGTTACATTCATATATGTTTTAACTTAAAAAAATATATAGTCTACTGTTTAAAAATGGTTTTAAAGTCTGAACAGTAATCAGGTACCCATATATACACTTTTAAACATATTTTGCTTGCTGTTATCATTCTTTCTAGTCAAAAGTGAAAATGCTTGCTAATGCTATTTGGATGTAATTGATGGGGGACAACATTCACAGCACTCTTTTTGGGTTCAAATGCATACACAATTTCATATGAAGTTAATATGTGGATTCAGCTACCTTACCATTTACATCTACATTTGTCAAATCAAGTGTGTATCTTTCAAATTAAAAGTAGAAAACACCTGCTTTCCGTTACTTCTAACAGTGTTTGGAGAAACAGAGCTGCAGCTGAGGTAATTGTAATATTAAGAGGGATTGTCACACTAAAAAGGACAATAACCTTGAAGATACCCCCTTGATTTGATTAACTCATACTTCTGAAAGAATATTACCTTGGAATACATTTCGGCACAGAACTAGGACTGTGGATATTGCCCCCCATGTATTTAAGTAAAAGGACGGAATCTCTTCACGGTCAGTATGAGCAATATAAATAATAACAGCAAAATGGCACCGTACAACTGTTTTAAGAACATTATGAAAATGTAAGTGTTTAAAGGCATGCGATACATTTCCTCTTCATTTGACCATCTTTTTGTGTCTAAGTGTTCCTGCGAGTGTGACCATCGGCTTTACATTTTATGTGTGATGTAGGGATATGTAAATGTTTCAATATGCTGCCTGTTCATTGGATCGTCTAGCTTAAACTAATGTAGTCTACAACATGCCTAAAATAAACCATACTTTTATGAATGTTTATAAGTTTGGTTGTGTTTTTAAAGAGGTGTTGATTGTCATTTTGGAGGCTGGGGATTGTGATGCTGTTGATTGCAATGCGTTACACTGAAAGGTATTTTTAAGTAGTCTACCCTACCCCGAATGACATAAATAGTGTGGACAAGATAATAATAACATCTCAGGATAATGCAATACAATTTAACAGCACACAAATCATGGTAAAATACTGAGGTCCTGACTACAATTCTTTGCAACAACTGTCAATTTTGACAAGACATCCAAAATCTATATCTTCGGTTGTGTTGAGCTGTATTTTCTGCATTTTCACCCACACAAAGTTCTATATTTTAAAGTTTAAATAGATGTCTTCCCACTAACAGGAATATAACTATATTGTGGAAACTCTGCATTCTTTGTTTATTTTGGTTTTCATTAAGAAGTTGTAAAAATGGCTAAAATATCCCCACAAAATGCTAAGGACAAAAGGCCATAACCCAAAACTACATACAATTGTTTCCATAAAGTTCAATCAACCTCTATCTATCTCCCTTTTCAACAAACACTGAACATTAAACCCTTTATGCAGATAGGATTTATGCATGGATGTTAGATAGCTGATACTGAGTGTATTATTATTATTATTATTATTTAAATCATGCATTAAAGTAGTTTTGCATTGCTCTGATTGTTGCAAAAATACACAGCCAGACTGCCAGAGTTATTCTTACCGAGTGGACGTCCCCTTCCGCACATCACAAATCATGCACTTGAACTCCTCAGCGGTGTTCTTGAACGTGCAGACGCTACAGTCCCAGTAACCGTCATCTGCGGAGGGCTTAGGTTGCCGCTTTGGCCTTCAAACAAAAACAAAACAAAAACACTGTGATAACGTCACATTTTCAAAGAAAGACAAAGATGACCGAAACAAGAAATACACGACTCTAAAGTTATGTTCTGCTCACAAGTCAGTCACAGAGAAAAGGGGAGCTTTCAGTTCACACAGGCAGTTTTCCCCCATACTAAACCAGCAGCCAGCCGCCATGAGCACTTCAGTAAAGCAGCTCCATCCATTGACCGAGCTTTCTGCCCTCAAACGGCCCGATAAAGTCTTCATCTAAAGACACTAGCAGCAGTTTTACCTTGTGGGGCTCTTCTTGTCTCCCATCTTACGTAACTTCGACCCACTGGAGTTAAAACACGTCAATGTTACAGGTGAAAAAACGCATTTAGCTGCAACTCAGATGTCGTAGAAACTCCTGTCGAGGACAGTCACGTGACGCCGGTTCACCCAATCACAGTTAATGTAATCACAACAGACGCTGTAATAAATGTGACACAACATTGATGAAGGGCGCTTTGTCAATTTGTTCATGGTAAAATGAGTGCGGACGTAGACATGTTCCATTGAGGAATGGGGAAGTAAAATGTAAAATAATACTATGTATTACTTTTATGTTCAATAAAATGGCATATTAACAGAGATCTGTGGACTTTGTATGTTTGAGGAGTTGACTTCATATGTTTTTTATTTTTAAAACCAAGTCCTACATTTTGTTCTAATACATTTGTATGCGTGTTTATGTACACCAAACTACAAAGTAAGCACAATGTAAGAACATGGTGAAAACGTAATACATAACAATTGTGCTTGCATGAAGGGTATTAGATTATATTGACTTTAAAACCCTTTATACTCTACATTTTGTAGGAACATTTTGTACTTTTGATTTTACTTTATTCACTGAGCAGCCATAGTTAGACACATTACCACCAGTCGCCACCAGAAGGCGGTAGCGCACTGTTTTCCGGATGTGGTCATTCAGCAAAGAAGAGCGTCCATGCTAGGGGTTTGTTTTGGTTCTCCTTTGCAGATCCACGAAGAAAACAATTCGATTGTCGAGTAACTTTTTAAGATTAATTGTTTGTTTAGCAATAGGATAATTATGTAAAACGCACTTTGTGACCAGGAGTATTACGATCATTTACAGGTGGGTGATTTTTTAGCGACTTCCTCTTGTGCTGTGATGCTATTAGCTACATGTGTACTCGAACAGTGCCACTTTAATTATGTGGAGTTTCGTGATACAGGAAATACATTTCAGTTAGTTAAACCATCTCAATCACTCGCTGCAATTGCTCTATTATGCGTTGTCTAATGATGTCCACTTCCCCTATCGGACTTTCGATGTTTGGATCACACATATTTTACGTTTACTTTAAAAGATAGTGTGTAGTGGTGATTGTTGTAACATTGTCCCCAGCAGATGCCATTTAAGTATACATACACTGTAATACATCAACTATTTGAAAGAGGGGTTTTACTTGATGCGAAGTGAATGTCAGAAGGCTTTGGTAGAGTTATCGTTGTGTTGGAGAAGTGGAGGTGGGTTTGATGTTAACAAAGGTGTGTGGTGTGTGTGTGTGTGTGTGTGTGTGTGTGTGTGTGTGTGTGTGTGTGTGTGTGTGTGTGTGTGTGTGTGTGTGTGTGTGTGTGTGCGTGTGTGTGTGTGTGTGTGTGTGTCTGTTTGGGTATATGTTCAAAACAAATATACCTGCTTAACAACACTCTACCCTTTCCCTTCTTCAAGGTCCATCATTCTCTACTGTGACATATTGTGAATACCAGACAGCAGACCAAATCAGTAAGTACAAAAACAAAACAGCACTTTGCATGTGTTACAAGCATAGCAAGATTCAAGGCTTTTATTTTCATTTGCACATAGCTACAGTGTAGATATGTCAATGAAAATGTTAGGTCACAGGCTCCTCCAACAGTGCAACACAATAAACAGATAACATACAGTAGTGCTGGTAAATACAAACAAAATAGAATATCAATGTAATAAATGATCTTTTAGAGAGACTGCCACCTAAAACAGGGCTGTACCACTTTTCTCAACATGTGGAAATGTCAAGTACACATACCTGAGCAAGTTAATATAAGCCTACCAGTGTTAGGCTTTTCACTTTGCACACATTCCAGTGTCTTAAGATGACAATGTTTGGGACGATCAATTATTTATCATCTATGTCTGCAGACCCCTGCTTCTTCACCTTTTTTTCTTCTGGTTTGATGTAGGATAATTTCCCCAGTAATTACAGCCACTAATAAGTCAGAATCTCAGGAAACCTGTTTACAATATGGACTTTTAGTGTGAAAACCATTTAGTGAAATGAACATGAGATGAGCATCAGAAAACTTGACCACTCTGTGTCTTATGCAGACTCAAGCTGATGATATGAGCCCTGTTAGTGTATTCTAGAACCCCGAAGGCAGGAGAGACTGAAAAGAGTCAAGGGAAGCTTATAAAAGTTAACAGCATTTAATTACACAAAAGATGCGGTGGTGTACAAATGAAATGTGCGAATGGAGGCGCTCTCCTCATCCGACCGGTCAGTACAGGTCAGCAGGTAGAAGGGGTCAATCCTTGGCTTGCTCTTCCTGTTGTCATCTGAGGTCTTCTCCTATTGGCCGGCGTCGTCGGGGGCGGGTCCAATGCAATTCCTGCCTTTTTCCGTTGTTAAATTATATCATTCTGGTGTCTGTGGTTATTTAAACATTTCCTAATAAACGTTATTCAGCGGTAATAAATGAGTGCTAAACCCAGTGTGCTCGGTGTACAACATCATATGTCATTTAACTTTTGATTCACGGTTTGAAAATGCAGCATTTCGCCACGTGCTAATTAAATAGTGTATTTAATTCAAATTACACCATATCAACATTGATTTTTAATTTCTAACAGCCCTCACCTTGGTTAAAAAATACTTCCTGACAATGCATTCTAAATATGAATAACTATCTATGCAAAGCCTAAGAAAAAAACCCAGGATTTTGTGATGACAAAGCCTAATTTTTCACTGCATATTCATTAAATAACATAATAACATTTACTTGATAGCTGAAGTTTGAACTAAGGATCTGACCGATGGACAAACACATGACTTTTTTTTCTTTGCAGTGGCATTTCGCAATGGCCGAAATCCACTTAGAGAGAAATATGAAGAGTGCATTTTAGCAGCGGATTCGAGAGAGGTAAGGGGAGATGTTGTTTTCTGTATCCAAATGTATTAATTGAACTAATAAGTGCAGAGAACTGATTAGTTTACTGTATTGAAATCGCAATCATGTGTTTAGCTTTTTATGACCATGACATTTATTTATGGTAGTATTCAGTATTAATTTACTTTTCTTCTTTTGTTGGTCCCTCTATATTTGGGGGATATTGTTGTTGCATCTTAATCTTTAAATGCTGTGTTTCTGCTCTTTTTAATCAAATTTTGCACAATGCAACATTAATTGGCATCTTAGGAATAGGTTCATTTCTGGTTTGAAACATAGGTACTTGCAAGCATGTTTAAAGAGCGGATATATTTGATGTAATATAAACTATTGTTTTATTTCAGGTGACAGTCCATCGAGTTGTCAATATTGTGGAAAAGGGGAACTCCATGCCTCGGTCAAATGTGAACTATGGTTCTAAAAGTTCGAATTTTTCAATGTGGAATGATGGTCCTCGGAATTACCAGGACTCAAGAGAATTTCACGGCCATGACGGTTACCCACAGAATGACCGTCGATATTTTGATGATAATTCATACAACAACAATTATCGCAGAAATGCCTCACCTCCAAGAAATGTAAGTAAAAGTTGGTATGGTTTAAAGGTTTAAAGAATTACATCTGTTTTTTGTTTCAGGTTTTAACAAAGTTATTTTGACATTCAATATTACTCACAAAAACCAAGTGTCCTTTTTCTTTTACACGTCTTATAACCTTTTTAAAGTGGATAAAAAAAAAAAGTAAGCTTTGTTATCATCCATGTTAATGAGCACAAAGCTTTTTCACTGCTTTGATGGCGCATTGTAGCATATATTTACCACTTAACATGAATGTTTACTAAGTAACTTGCATGCTAACATGGATATACATCCTCCTTCGCATTTTCAAGATGAACACAATAGTGACTTGCTTCCACAAATGCTTTCATAGGGACCCTTTAAGTTTGTTTTAAATGTGATATTTGTTTTTTTAGGAGGGCCATTATTCCCAACAGCCCTATGGCAGAGATGATTTAAGGCATCAGTTAGCCTCAAGGTAAATAACATCTTACAATTATTTTAATATTTTATTTTTTGTTTGTCACATGCTGTTTAGTCAGATGGTCAATGTCTTCATTTAATTCTTAATGTAATGCATCAAACTGTCCACAAGGTGGAAGCATGGTTCCGTCTTTTGAAAGGTGAGTATATTTGCTTGATACACAACAAGGTGTGTGACTTGCATGTCAAAAACTGGGTCAACCAAGCTTATGAAAGTACATTTCACTTTAAATCTTTTTTTAAAATGATTACTTTAACATTTAACCCAATACTTGAGAATATCACATGTATTATAACAAAAATATTGCTTTGGCAAATACCTTGGCATACAATTAAATCTTTTGGAAATATATGAAGGAAACACTTTTAATTCTCTGTGACCACACTGCTGTTGAGATAAGTTGAAGAGCTTTCACAGAGTATCCAAGCCAAGCAGTTCCATCAACAGACACTCTTCTCGCCTCGGCCACTTTAACATACCAACACTTTACGAAGCTCCCCTCTCCAGGAGTCACACCAGGCTAGAGAGGGGACAAAGAGCACTAGTGTCTACTCACTCCACCAAACAACCCCAACCGAGAGGAAAAACAGCTGGACCACGCCCTCTTCAGTCACACACACACACACACACACACACACACACACACGCACACACACACACACACACACACACACACACACACACACACACACACACACACACATCTCAGATATTCTGAGCATCGTACAGCTAATTTAAATTAGATATGTTCAAGTTCCAATTTACCCTAAAATCTATTTGTATTTTGATGACTGTTTTACTGTACGTATGGGTACCTGCCTATTGTTTTAAGACAGACTCGACACACTGGCACAAACCTTATACCTCCTTTAATGGCACACATGTAATAATGCTCCATCATTTAAAAAAATAAAAAAACGGTATACCAGCAGTGTTTTAGTTTTGCAAAAGATTATGCTACAGCTTCTCCTGCAGCTGCGTCAGAAAACATAATAGTCTGTGGGATCCTTATTTATTTATTTATCCAAAGCAAGGGTCACTGTCATGGGGAGTGGTGGTGTCGTTTTTGTGGCCACCTGCGTAGACTCTGTAGCTACAAGTAGCCCCTTACCGTGCCACTATACAGCTAGGGGTGTGGAATAAAGACAAGAAGTACAAGAGCATAATAAAGTTTTTGCAAATGCCAAATTAATCATTGCCTTTTTTTTTCAGATGTCATTATTAGTTTGTTTTATCTCGTTGTAGCCTCGCTGGATGCCCTACCAAGTTATTGCTTATTTCGGGTCATTCCTTAGTTAGTGCCTTCTCGGCTTCAATATACGTGTAATATCCGGTGGAAGAACAGTTCCCTCTAGAGAACTGTTTTTTTTTTTCAAAATTAAGTAAATCACTCTTTTCTCTCTATCTGTAACCTTTTGATGTTAGTTTTGAACTGCATAGATGGCAAGTCAGTGTTTGAAGTAGCCAGGACTCAGCCTGCCATTTGCCAAACAGACCACGAGTCGTAAAAGTTTGAAGCCTTGTTAGACCTGCTCTTTGTTTAAGATGTGGCTTGAGTTCAGGCAGAGGTCATGAAAACCAGGTGCCTTTGGGTCATTTATACCTCTGGACTTTAAGGTCGTGCTCGGGCACAAGCTACAAGCCTGGAAATAAGGAAAATAAGTCGAAATTAGCGACGATTTTTTTCAGTAGATGTGCTAGGATTATCACACATCATAGTTAGATGACAGTGAATTGTGATTTCAGTTCCATATTCAGGCTTAATAATGACTCAGCCTCCAATTGAAGACACATAGGAATGAAAGAAAACCAAAATGGTCCAAAAGTGTGCCAACTCTTGCGAGTGCCAAAGAGGAAGATTGCCACAATTTCACAAATGAATCCGTATCCCACTGGGACTGAATTGAAGTCTTTGCAGTTTTGTTTTTTATTTACTCTGTTTCCATTACCCATCTGAAGGCCTTCACTGAAGGAAACAATTTCTTTAAAATACAGTAATTATGTAGGTAGTTCATTTTAAATGAACTAATATACCCCGATTAATCAAACAAATGTTTCCATGTGCAGAGCAGCTTTGCCTGTTCTTAATTTGTCTATAGTTTTTAATTCTGTGTGTTTTTTAATGTGTTTCAGAAGCAATAGAAGAGGCGCTCCCTATTTCCACGGCAGAAGTCGAGGGTCAGGCCCTCCTTTAAGGTCAGTGCCCGAAAGAAAGGTCACTGCCCTCACATCCATATGGTTTTCTAGTATACCTTTAAACAAACGTCCAACTCTGTTAACAGGCCTTAAAATAAGGGGTCTGGTTTTTTATTTAAGAAGTCGGCTAACTATCAAAATGACAAAACGATATATTATATGTTGGCGAAGAGCATTTACAGACATTAATTATCCAAAGCACTCAGAACTCCTGAAATTCTCCTTTTGTTGCTTTTTTTCAGTAGAGAAGACCGTGACGAGTACAGACGCACTCCTACACCTAAAGGAATGAAACGGGAACGCTCTCCTGGACGAAGGGAAGCACACCCACCTGTAACTGTCTGCTCGCTATCTAACACCAGCAGCAAGAGCTTCTCCCCTGACAGGGAGAGGAATTTAAACTACCAGCAGTCTCTGAAAAAGCGTAAGTATTTAGACTTCTGTGGATCTCAGCACTCAAGTTCACAGCTTAGAAAAGACCTCAGGTGCAATCAGCTGGAAGGTAATGCTACCAGACAAAGAGAAAGAATTAGAGTGTTAGTGTTTAGTCTTAACAAGCCTTCTTACAAAACTTACTTGTGTATTTATTTATAATGATATTAATTAAAACAGGATTAATAGCAGTTATACAAAGGCAGAAAAACAATATATTCTGCTGTTTTCCATCTTTGCATCTTTAAATCTATTTTAAATGAAAGAACCAACAGTAACGGCTTATGCTGTCTGACCAGCATTATATAATGTCTGAGAATAACACTGCACCACTTTAAACTACAAGACACTTTGTGATTGGCCACAGCATGCTAAACCTGAAGAAGCACAGATCATAAAACACAGTGAAATGATGAATTGACCCTTATCTAGTACAATGTTTGTCGTCACAGCTGTTATTCCCTCTGTACTGACAACAACAGAGGTGATTTTCCCTTTCACAGAGGCATACATATAATTATAATGTCTAAAGGTATTAAGCCATTCCAGGTGAAGCATCTGTTTTCCGAGGTGCTGTGTAATGTGAAGGGTCAGAGTGTGCTGAAACACGTTAAGATGTTAATTACACTAACAACCACACACACACTTACACAGGCTGGGAAAAAGGATACCCTCGGTTTATTGGATTGGCTTAGGATTTAGAACCTGACCTTTTCGTCTGTTCATGCGCCGCTTTAACGACCTCTTCAAAATCACTTTGGCTCTGTCATTTCACATGCTTTCTTTTGTGACTCTGACAGGCTTTAGAACTTTAACAAGCAATGCTGAGCTAATGAAATGTATGGATACACATGTTACAAAAACGTGTTAAAAGTGATCTGACATCAGCAATATTATTAGTCTGAGGCAAAGCAGTGTGGGCAGCCTTTCCTCCAGTGCTTTGAATTCCAAGACACAAAGATATTAAAGCTGTGAAAATGTAGCTGCATGTCATACGGCCTTTTGAAGATGTAATAAAACAGTGAGAGCACAGTTGTACCTCCCAACTCCACTCCCATCTGGGATACTAATTAGGCCAGCACAGCAATGTAAAAAAAGAAAGGGCTTCAATGATAGCGTATGTATATTAAGCTTTGTCATGCGAACAGAAGCTGTGTGGGCCTTGGTGGTCTCAGCCCTATCACAAAAATTGACATAAATGTCAACTCGAGAGATTTATCGACTAAATATAATCAGACCTCCAGATTCGGGTCACACCTTTCCTGAAGTTGCCCAGGCAGTGTGTTTAAAGGCATTGAAGTCACTAAAAGAACCAAGTTAACATATTTAATCAAGTAATTTGTTTACATCTATTGTAGTATTGGTTATTGTTCATGCAGCACATCAATAATAAGATGTCTTTACTGCCCCAATTTTAAATAGGAACCGTTTTTAAATGCAGACGTATAATTTTGAGCAGCCAATTAGATAAGTGTTTACCCGTATACATTGCAGATAAATCTCGCTGGGGAGATCAGGTTTCTCTAATCTCCTACCCCGCTTATGGAAACCAGTTTTCTGTTCAGATTAGTGGAACGCACTGAGGGTGTGAGATGCGGGGCATGAGCTCCCAGCGTACCTTCCCTGTGTTGAAGTTTTCTCCAGAGAATGAGAGAGTCGCATATAAGCTACTACATGTCGTAAAAAGAAAATTGGCCAGTATGCTCCAAAAGAAACCCTTGTTGGAATGTCAAACAGCATGTAGAAACCCCCCCCCACGTCTTTTAGACATCATAATTAGGGTGGCTGCGTCGAACAATTTTTGTAACCTTACAAAACCCACAATCTGAGAAACACGCCTCGGTTGTACAGCGATTGGCCGTATGCCAGATTTTGAAACTACTTTGCACTCTCTTGTCTAAATATGTGCACCGTGGTCCCCATTCAAACACTTATTGCATAAAGCTCCTGTGTATTATGGCAGGCCTCCTCTTTATGTGTGGCCATTGGGAACAGCTACACTTCAGCCTTCTTAGTCATATTAACTAGTTTGTTTTAGGCACACCTCGGCATAACACTGTTGTATTTCTGATGGTACACACTACAGTATCTGAGTATTCAGCCTTACTAGAGTCTTTGTGGGGTCCTGGAGAAAGAGCCACATGGGGACTACTTAGTCCCTGCTGAGGGACTCAAATTAAGATAGAGGCTTTACCTTGGCTCACTCTAATCACTGTGGGAGAGTCCTTCAGTAAAAACAAACAACTTGTTCAAATTAGATTTTTTTTCTAGACACATTGGAGCCAGCAGAAGACAATATTTCAATCTAGACACAGATGAACTCCTCGACCACTATTGTGTGGGAGGATTCGACAAGGGAGCATTAAAAAAACAGGGATTTAAAGTTTTCAGCTGCCTCATAAGGCCTTGGCTTTATGATTGTTCACGATGACAAGTGAGTGATTGTGTGATGTTTCAGTAGACAGTGAGTGTTCCTCTGAGTGTATATATAAAATAAAAGGTTATTGCATTTTGCAGTTATTAGACAGCAGAGTGGAGAGAGCTGAGGAACCAGTGGACCCTATTTGAACTGGGAAGGCTGCAGTAAACGTGGCTTGCTTCCCAGACCAATGACCCTTTAAAACGCTCCCCCAGAGTGGATTATACTACAGAGAAAAATCAAATAAAAATAATGCTGTGCTGCCCTTGTGTATTAGATTCATTTCAACCTCTTGTTATTGTTGTCACACTTTAGTCAGACGTTTTTATTTTCCACAATTGTCTGAGGAAGGTTACCTGTGTTTTTCTCCATTTTCATCTGACATTTCACTTCTCCATAGATAAGACCAGTCCGAGCCACACTCCCAGCTCCTCTATAGAGGGGTCTCCTCACAGCTCTGGATCTGCAAAGGTAAAGCCAACATTTCACAGTGATCTAGAGCGGTATAATCTTTACAAAAAACCTGTTCCAGTGAGTATAAATACATTAATTGAAAATGGTAGCTTCTACATGTTTTTGTACAGTTGCATCTAAAGTAAAAGCTTGAAAAGTCTCAGGTGATATGAGGTGTATATACAAAGCAATAACAATGTAATCATTTTTATATTTCCGAAGCATTGAATACCCAGGAAGACAAATGCAGTTTGTGTCATAATCCTTCAGTCCTCCCCTTTCTTGTTTTTGACATAAACATTTGGAAAGATGATATTATTTAACATATCACATAGAATAGGATAATTATCAATACTATAAATGCATGTCTTGATTAAAAAAGGATATGCATTCATCACATAGGTTTGTAATATTACAACAATCAAGATTCAAAGGTTTTATTGTCATATGCACAAAGGTACAGTGTAGAAATGGCAATGAAATTGTTCTGACCTGAGCTCCTCCAACAATGCAACATATATAATAAAATATAAAAATACAAAATAAAAAGTAGTGCAAAAAGTCTATATATATCTTTCTTTTATGTCATGAATATTGCTTATTATAAAGCAAACTCTCAGGTCTTAGTGTCCTGTGCATCAGTGACAGTATAACTTTTAATTATAACAGTATACAGTTTAGTAAAGTATATCAATGTATAGTACTTGTGTATTGGCCCGGCTCGAGATACACTTTTTGTTATATTCCATGGAATGCTCTTAACATCCCGATAGCAATGAATATCTTAAGTGCTTTGACAATAAATACATTAAAAAAAGTTCATCTGTGGAAGCCGTAGCGCTGTAAAAAGCACGACCAATCATTTGAGCCGGCCCGGCTAAAATTACTGGATGGCCTACCTGCCTGTCAGCCTTCCATCTGTGCACAAACTTATCTCGTGCCCTCATTGGTCATGTGCGCGTTCGTGTGTGTTGGAGGAGGGGCTCTGTAAGGAAGTGGCAGATTTTTTCCGGCTGTGTATTTTCAAATTCTAGCGCACTCGAGCTGGTTTCTCCAAAATTAACTACCCCACCTTTAAGAAAATAATATATTCCTTGTTAGAAAGCAGAACTGACTCATGTATTTGGGTCAGTTGACCTTTGACTGTAAGGATCCTTTAGTCAGAGAGAGGGACTGTAAATGGCTCCTCTTTTCTGTTGACATTAGGCATGCTTAATGAGACATGTACCAAAACAAGAGCTCAACACTTGTAAGAGAGCAGAGTTGTCTCCATTTGAAACACTTTGAAATCAGAACCAGCTTCTAAACCTGGTGACCCCAGTTCTAACCTTTCACCTTTGGCCCTCCAGGAAAAAGCTGCTGCATCTGTAGCGGAGACGGAGGAGGTGGTGGAGACCAGCGTGGAGACCAGCGTGGAGACCAGCGTGGAGACCAGCGTGGAGACCAGCATGGAGACCAGCTTGGAGACCAGCTTGGAGACCAGCGTGGAGACCAGCGTGGAGACAAGCGTGGAGACCAGCGTGGAGCCCAGCGTTGAGCCCAGCGTGGACACCAGCGTGGACACCAGCGTGGAGACCAGCGTGGAGACCAGCGTGGAGACCAGCGTGGAGACCAGCGTGGAGGCCAGCGTGGAGGCCAGCGTGGAGACCAGCGTGGAGCCACAGCCGACACCAGACCAAGACTTCAAGGCTCGCCGGTCGGAGGCCATTAAGGCTAAGGCTCTGGAAATTGAGAAGGTAGTACGATTTTCTCCATGAAACGACCCAACTTCTGTTAATACTCTTAACTCTCAACAATATAACTGTCTCAACTTTCTTTGTTGTATCCAAGCCTTTCCAAATGTATACCAGCCTCCAATATAATCCAAAATGCTAGTTCTTAACCAGACATCATATAACTGAGTTAAAAAAACCTCAGTTTCTGAAAGTGGAAGCTAGAGAAACTACCAGATTGCTTTAATGATTTCCATTAAAACCTTAAAGCTTCAATTGACCGTATTCCGTAGTAAACTAGTTGTATCATCTCTTGTTTTGGGTTAGTGTCTCATTTTAAGAATGAGCGAAATAGTAACTTGTACTCAGATAACAGGGTAAAGGTCACAGAGTGTATCAGTGGGACATTTTTTAGAGAAACTTAAGTGGTGCCCTACATTGTTAAATAACGCACACTAAAGTACTAACGTTGTTTTGTTTAAATAAAGACAATCTATGTTGTACACTGTAGAGCTGAGAAGTTGAAGCCCCCAAACTAAGGCTCCTAATAAATTGAAATGAGTTTCTTTACCATGTCGTTCCCCCCTGTTCTCGAGGAGTGGCACGTATACAGAAACGCTTTTTTACAATGGCTTTACGATTTGGCTGTGAGTCAAGGGGTTGATGTAAAAGGCGTATAAATGCGCCTTGGCTTGCTACACGTAATATTTAAGTTAATTGAGAGAGAAGGAGGATAAGTCAGCAGAAAAGTCCTTAGCACCTGAGGTTGTGATGCCTCTTGTGGCCTGCACGTTTATCCCTCCCCCTCATCGCTCGGCACTACAGTACCACTTATCTGTTCCCGTTAAAGCAGGGCAGGAATTGCCCCGCAGGATGCATGCGGCCCACCCACAGTGTGGTACGTCTCCTGGCATTAGTACACACATGCTTACCCTGCCATTTTTAACTGCCTCTAGAGACGTGGTGAGAGGCAGAAACCTCCACCGTGTCTATACTGTAACATCTGCCTCAGGCGCAGTTAAACACACTCCGATCCAACGGTGCTGTGTGCCAGACTGAGCAGATCAGTTAGGGGGCAGAGCTGGATCTCGGACCATCACCGCCATTTTCTTAATGTAATGGCTTTTGCTATTACAGCCCTGTTAGCATTGGGCCAGATCATTTTGAAATCGATGTGTTACACTAGCATAGCTTATTGTTTAAAGACCGAGCTTTTTGTAATGCATACTTTCTGTGGGTGTCTCAGGGTTATAAATGACATTTAGAAACTTCAAACAGATTCCTTTACGCAGTTAACATCCATGCTAATGACACACATTGTCATAAGATGTTTTTAAACCTTAAATGATTTGATTACAGGCTTAATGACCAGCATGCAGTTGTTTTGTAAACCTTGTGATGGAACAGATGACCAGCGGAGCAATTTATAAACCTTGGGATGGACCACAGAACAAATCAGAGCATGTAAAATAACAACAAAGAAAGAATATCCACTCTTAACATAGAAAAGTGCCTGGGAGTGATTTTCAAAGAAGTCCATTCATCATTGATTTCAATCAGCGCAAATGAAAGTTATCCATTTCAACTATTAGCCCCTCCATTGAGAGGTCCGGTTTGCAGCTTGAGTGATTAAAATGGCTCTTTTAATATCCCCTAATGTGTACCAGCCCTCAACTCATTACCCCACTTCCCTTATTATACAGGACCCCTGCCTGCATCAGTGCTCATTTGAACAGAGCCTCTCTAAATGTTCATGTGAGTGCCTTATGTATAATCTCACTCAGACCCCCAACCCCCACCCCGTACCCCAGCTCACTCCTGTCAGTATGTTCACAATTTGGACCTCCACCAACATCCGATTTGGGCAGAATCCCATTTTGTAAGGCTCCTCTTTAAGGCCCCTAGTGTTGCTGTTTCCACCCTGTGTGGCCCCTTAGTATCAGGCTTAAGATCAGCTCATGGTTCCCACTTTAGGGGGAGGTTTAGGTAGAACCTCCCTGCAGCCTTTTCCTCCCAACACACAGAGCACGCTCTGGTCAAAAGACCCTTCCTGTTTGTTCAAGTAACATGGGAGCAGTTTTTACAAAAATAGCACGCTGGTTGGAGCAGCTCCACGATCGTTGGAGCCGCTCCACGATCGTTGGAGCCGCTCCACGATCGTTCGATGCAGTAATTAATGTAAATTGATGCTCTCCATCTCGCACACATTTATATGCATGGTCATGCAGATAGCTTACAGTCTTCTAAGCTCTAGTAACATCAAGGGATATCACTTAATTTGAGTTCATAGTTCATTAAAGGGCCATTTTTCCCATCCCTTTCCTCAAGGCTTTCAATTGTGTAAAACTGTATGTACGGAATATAATGAAGTGAAAATGTAATCACTGTCAACAGAAGCTGTAGCTTAGGAACAGTTTTGTTTTGAACGATGGCAAACATAATCAACCCTAAGTGATTAGAGAGCTACTGGTTTATAGGACATTCACCACATGTTAGTGTCTTATTTTAACCGTGTTTCCTCTCACATCTTATAACCTGGAAACAATCTTCGCCTTTCCTAAAATCTGCTAACTTAGTGAGAAAGTTTAACCAAGGAGAAATCTACACTGTAGAGGTAGCGGTGTGGAAATCCTCCTGTGTAATGTTCAATTAGAAATAGGTTAAAAATAGCCTGGGAAGGGACTCGTATGTAGACAGAAGGAAACCTGTGTTGTTGAATGAAGTTGACCCTGAGCATAGCTGGCCACACGTATCGTGAGTCTCTCCTTGTGGTCGGGCCTGAAGACTGTCATTATGTGGGGCCGCAAATTCGCTTGACATGATCTTCAGACATTAAATCATTCGCAAGAGTCCAAACATCTCCCACAGTCTGAGGTATTTCTGTCAGAGGTTACTCCACTTGCCTTCCTCTGTGTGTGTACAATGCATGTTGTGATACAGTGTTAAACTGTATTGTTGTAATATTCATAGTTATTGACCGTACCATAAGAATTGATACATTTTCTCTGTAAGAAGAGCAACTCTGTTCCAATTGTACGCCTCTTATCACAGAATATGGGTTAAGCCCCTGTCACACTGTCCCGAAATTGACTTCGGGACAGTGTGACAGGGGCTTAAGGGATGCGGGAATGAATAGATAGGTGTGCAACTAGCTGAACATGCCGTAGCTGGTTTAGCAGGGGAATTATCAGGGAGAGAGAAATATGAAATATAAAAAAAGCAATGAAGAAGAACTGAAGTGATCCCGGGGCTGGAGGCGTTGAAAGTTTCATTGTAATTAGTAGGTAGAGCAGAAAATTAAGACCCTTTTTTTCCCCCCACCCCAGTCTTGAGTGTGTCATTTTATTTTCACATCACCTTATTTAGCCTACCCTTTCTCCACCAACATGTCCCTTTAGCCTCTCTTTTAGCCTTTACTTTGTGCTCTTTTCTGTGGTCAAATACAGTAAGCGATTCCCATGTGGCACATTTCTTCCAACCTTATTGTTCCATGCTGAATGTCATGTTATTTTTTAGTATTTGACCTTTTCTGTGTGTGTAAGACCCCACCCAGGCAGGCTCCCTCCCACTTTTTGATGAAAAAAAAAAGGATAGTCTTGATACAAACGGTGGCAAATCTATTAAAAAACTGTAGACTCACAGTCCCATATTGGATTTTCTATCCTTTCTCTTCTAATTTGAAACTTCTGTAAATCATATATTTCTCCCTATTTTCTTGCCCAAAAAAACATTGAAATTGTCATCAAGTACAGTTAAGTCATTTGACAGCAATATAATGAGTTTACAAAAGCTCTAGTGATCTCTATACAAATTGATGGATACACCAGCACGAGTTAGCCTGAATACACATTATGTAATGTGTATATAGGCAAAGAAACAGCAGTTGTGGCTTTAAATCCTCCCATAACTGACAGAATCCTGGAATATAGCCGTTTAACTGGTTAACCTCACATTCTGCTCAAGACTCTGATTTAGGTTGACAGGCAGCATTTTTCTTTTCAAAGTTAACAAAGCTGATGGATTTTTGTTTTATTCCATTTAACAGACAGTTAATGTTTGAAAAGATGCTGTCGACTCTTTCTTGTTTTAGAAAATGTGACTGCAACTGCCCACATAAACGAAAATGGTAATTCCAATCTTAAAAGGAGAGGAAACTGCAAACGCTTGAAATCACTACTTTGAAAATGTAGGTCCGCTGACACTTCAGTAAAATGGTGCAAAGATTGACTCAGACAATATGTTTTGGTGGCTAAATATGTCTTCTATGTCCACACATATCAGCCTGTTTTTGTAAGTTGACATGTCTCTAATCTTTGCTAGTAATTTTCCTTTGACAACTTGTAGTGGCCAATAAGTGGTTGTTGTAGCCACAGAGAAGCCTTCCTTTCTGCTCTAGTGACTCTAATTTGACGGGAGAGGTGATCTGGGCTGCATTAACTCAACCCTAGAGGACCCCGATGTCCCAGACTTATCCATGACGGACTGGTGCAGCCCTAAAAATGTAGGGTGGGGTTAGTTCAGGGCCTCACATTTAGCCTTTTCTCTCCAGGTGATAAAGATGTTGTGAGCTTGCACCTGGAACTCTAATAAAGGACTTAACAGCCGTTTTGAGTCAGCAGTAAAATCTGAGAGGGATGTGAGAGCTTGTTACAATGTGGTGTGAAAGAATGCTAAAGCACCAGTAACATACTCTGACACCTCAGGATCCTTTGTTATGGGCGGACATGCACTTGAATAGGCTCGCTGCACACATTCACACACCTGTTTAATGGAATACACCAATTCACCAGAGCTGGGTTCATTAAGTTCAAAGTAAGGCGTTGATAAAAGAGGTGATTTTTTTATATTATTTGGGGTCAGTTCAAATGTATTATGTATACACTGTATGAATATAGGTATTCTATGTGCATAAACTACCCACAAATCCAATAATTTTATGAGGTGCTATATGTTGTATTGTTATTCTGCCTAAGATTTCTGTAGATTTTGAAGTGATTCGTGATACCAGAGATCCTTCCAGACGTGTTGTTCAGCCTATACACACATAAGGCAGTTAACTTTAAGTCACAATCTTTCTTCCATCTTAAAACATGGGGAATAAAAACCCTCTAAAATACAAAACACTGGAATGCATCACTCAGGTTGATTGAAAAGCCGATATGTTTGATTATGTTAAGATGGGAATCAAATTGCATTTTGTTTTGTAATAACTCTTTATTTCATATTGCCAAAATGACCCGTAAACATAGAGTGCCTCAAAGACAGACCTATCTATTGATAAGGTTGGAAGTCTTTGTATTGTATCATTAGAAACTCTTGACACCCCTGACCTGATTATTTTATGTGCAGCATTACAGGCAGGACTGTGAGACATTTCGCACAGTGGTGAAGATGTTGGTGGCCAAGGAACCCACCTTGAATGGTTTGCTACAGGCTCCGCTGGATAATAATCTGCTGGAGATCAAAGAGCGCTGCCTTGATGCCCTCAGGCACTTTGTGAAGGAGCTGGATGAGGTATTATAGTAGCTGTACAACTCAGCAGAAGCTACAAGTCAACAAACGTATTCTTTACATGTATTTAAAACCTGTATTACATTTTTTAACCAACAATTAGCAACAGTGATTCATGAGCCATGTTGAAGAAAAGCTGTCAGATATTTAAAAAAATGTCAATTGTCTTGCTTTGTCTCATTGATAAATCTACTGATTAATGTAATAATGAAACTTTCCAATCAAATCATGTGTATCAGTTGTTAGCGATATGAGGTGAATTCTACTATCTGTATCTCTATTTCTTGCAAATCCTGACAGTGAGTACAACTAACAACTAATGTTTCTCAGATGTTTTTATTGTATTATATTTCAAATGGACTGACTTTCTATGTATAGAACATGCATTTTTATTGTCTTTTAGATGTCTTTTTAGTTACACTTTTAAATAAAAGCTGAGGTATTAAATATAGGTGATGTCTTCTCTTGTTTCTTATTTCCATTTAGTACTACTGCACAGTAAATAACAAGGCAAATCATGATATATAGATATTTTTATTACAATGATCATCTATCTTAGCCTTATATTCCAGTTTGTACATTTATACAGATTACAACAATTTGCTTACAATACAGTGACCCATAAATACACCACTCAACCAGGCCTTTTAATACACACAGTGTTCCTCTTATGTTAGCGCTGCACATGCCTGGAAGAAAATACATTTGAAGAGCTAGGGTCAGAGTCAACTGGTCCATTTCTGACACCCTTGTGGAAATATGGCTCTGTACCAACTGCTAATGTTAATACCATTTTGGTACAGATCATGTCATGAAATCAAGGGTATAAAAATAGCCATAATGTCTTTTAATTCTACAATATATACATCAATATCTTCACTGTTAAATAAAGACAGTTTGGATGGTGGTTTATAAATATGTATTGCTAAAAAATGCTTTGTTACTTTACTGGCAATGTTTGCAATGACATGCGTACACTTATGATGACTTGTCGTACACAAACATATTGGTAAATGTAGTGCTGTGAAGCGTTTAGGAGTAAGCAGACTGTTGAGAGGCAGAGGTGAGTAGCAGAGCATTACCCAAAGATAAGGATAAGAGAGTAAAGCAAGTCTAAGAAATGATACAGTTTTTCCCCTTATGCCCTTTCTTCTTTTTGGACTTAGTCCGTAAGCCGTAAGAAGGAGAAGACATGCCTGCCACAGGACTAGGCAAGTCCTCAGTGTAGTAATGTCTATGGGGCCTGGGCTGAGGGATGGGCTGACCCAGGAAAAATCCTTCTTCCTCAGAATCAGATGAGGAAGAAGAGCATGTAGAACACCAGTCATCATCATCCCCATACAGCTCCAATAACCTCCCCATGGCTTGGCCCTGTAGCCCATAGTCTGACATGGCAGCAGGATTTTGGTGGCCTTGGAAGGCTTGGTGCGCCTTTGGGCCGAGGGCATTCCCCCTATGGTCGAATTTGTGGCAAATTTTGGCCTTCTCCTTTGGCAGAAGGTTTAGAGCATTGTCAGAGCGAGATTTGCGACTGCGATGCCTCCTGTTGTGATGATGTTGGCGACCACTCTGAAGTTCCTGGCCCTGCTCCTCAAAGTGGTACACTCTCCGGCGAGTTCGCTCACTCATAGGTGGTTGGCGCACTGGGACATCGCAGTAGTGGCCATTGTCCACCACGTCATCAGAGAACTTGACTTGCTGCTGCCTAGATTGTGAACGAGTCCTCCTTAGGGCAGGGACATGAGGTTTGGGCCTGCTTTCTGGGAGAGTCACCTCTTCTTCTGGAACATTTTCCTCCTCCGGCTCGGATACAAGGCTCTTTAGGGAATTTACACTTCTGTGTAGCATAGAGGAGTTGAGGGTTCCCATATTACTTGTTTTCTCACAGTCATCTGCCTCCAGGTCATGGAAGCCTTGCAGGGAATATACCAAAGGTCTATCTGTCCTATCACCATCAACCGAGGCCCCTAGAGAGGAGAGAGACACATTTGTAAATGTTTGCACATAACTCACTGCCATCCAATACAATATTATTTACTATGATCTGATACATTGTGTCATATCTACTCACCGGTAATATTTGAGAGTGCCAGTGAGTCCATAGAGTCTCGGACACTCTGATCTGTCTTCTTGAACTCATCTGTGATGCACTCCAAAGAGTCATTATACCATATGGGCTCTTCTATCTGGAAGCCTGCTCCAGCCCCATGATCAAGCTCCAACTCCTGGATCTTTCTGCTGCTTGCTGGACCCGGATGACTACCATAGGCTGAGTCCCCAAGCCCGTCCTGTGACTGGGCCCAGTACATATCAGCCTGGTACTTCTTACTGGCCAGGCTCCCCCTTTCTCCTCCGCCAACATGGCCAGATTTCAATGACTCCTGCTTGGACTTGGCATCCTTTTGGGTGATCCAGAAATCTGCAGGTCTGGATTCATTTGCTTGCTGGAAGACCCCATGTTCCCCAAACTTTAATAGCAGCTGAGTCATGTAGTCTTCATGCTCAGCCCACTCCTCCTCCTGGTCCTCAGATGCCTCAGTCTCCTCACCACGTCCCCTCCAGAAATGCTCATCTGATAAGTTCACTTGGGCAAGCTTGTTGGTCAAGGTGTCCTCCACGTTTTCACTCATACCAGGAAACTTGTAGTTGACAGAGGGTGAGAAAAGGAGGGACTGTCGGCATTGGTCGGCTGAACGACTGCTCTTGCCCATGCGCACACTGCGGCGGGTTTCCCGTGAGCGTGCTGACTGGAAGGCAGAGTCTGAGGAGTCAGAGGCATGCACGTCTTCCCCAAGACTGCAGGCCTTGGAGCAGTAAATCCGACCCTGGTGTGGCAGAAAGGGGCAGCCCAAAAGAGAGCTCTTACACTGGGCACAGCTGAAGCAGCTTTCAGTGGCATGCCAGTGGAGCCCATCATAGGTCATCTGAGCATGATCAACGCCTGGAAAATGGACAATATTGAGGTGGTTAGAATTGCTACTTAAGGTCTTAAGACTAAAATCAAGACAATCATGCCAGGTATTTTAATTCTAGAAAATCATCATTACCAATGTGTTCCCCACAGGCCTCACAGTACTCTGCGTAGAGTGACTCAAAGCAGCCACAACAGTAGGGTCTGCCATCCTTCATGATGTAGCGCTGGCCCCCCAGGATTGTCTCACATTCAAAGCAGGCAAAATGCTTCATGTGCCAATGGCGCCCCTCTGCCTCTGTGCACTCATCAGCGAAGATAATCTGAGGAAATAGATGTACCCTGGATAAAACAAAACCGCCAGCTTTGTCCTTCTGGCTGTAATATATATGTTGGATTAGACTGACTCTAAAAGGCCATACATTTCAGACTCAGAATGTTTTTCTTTCACTAAATTGTTTCCTGTCAGTATTTCAGTTTTGTTGTTTTACCTCTTCACAGGCTGAGCAGCGTGGTTTGAGTAGCTCAGCATGATGCCTTCCACAGTGGATCTTTCCATCATGGTAGAAGTAGATCAAATCCACCAGCAGTTCGCTGCATGTGGAGCAGGCAAAACATGCCGGGTGCCAGCACAGCCCAGGACCCGCCCTCGAGGAGAACACTGCCATTTCTCCACCATTGATGTTTTCACCGCACTGGAATTTGAAGATATGATTACATGGTTGATTATAACATCCTGGAATGAATGTAGTTCCAAAATATTCTGTGATCATATAATCTGAATCATGCATTGGTGATTACATCTATCATACCACTACATGGACAAGGTTTTGGCTTCAAGCCCATATAAGATGTCAATGTTACACAGAGCCAAGCCGACAGAAAGTAAAGTATCATATTGAGGGGGTGATTATGTGTCCCATTTTTGTGGGTAATATTTGTCCTAAAGACAGTCCCCAAGCAGCTAACTTATTTTCTTTTTTTGATCCTTGCATCACATGAGGAAGGGACTTCTCAAATCAACAGTTTCTGTTAAGGGACTCTTTAATAGAATGTCTGACAATTAGGTCTTTATTACAGCTTTCCCTCTAGGGTTTTAGCACAAACTGGATTCAGATTCGCTAAATATAGTTGAAACAATTATTTTGGGTTTTAAAATATGGACTAGATAATTGACTTCAGAACAAACGTCATGCTTTCCACACTCTCCCAAAACACGGCATATAACAGTTGTAAATAATAAATAAAGACCGGGAACGTACATGTTCACAAATGCTGTTCAGAACATTTCGAGGCAGCAGTTTCACTGTGCCCCTTCCCAGTGCTTCCTTTTTCCTCTGGACACTGAACATAAGGAGCTCCTTCTTCTCCTCTTCACTGAGGGACTGGCAGTAACGCACCTGGGAAAAAAAGTAATACGTTATGGGTATGAAAGCTCATTTCTCAATCATTTACTTCTACATCAATCAGTGGGATTCTCTCTTTTGAAGGCCTTATACTGATAAAAAACCTGCTGTTGTTCAAGTTACCTTTTCATTATAAATCCCTTGAAAACGCAATTGCAAGAATGTCGGCCACTAATAAAAGGTTATAAACGTAGGTAAGTATAATAGAGGGCAGAGTGCATACCAAGCATGCTGAACAAAGGCAACTCTTGACCCCAGCTTGCCCTTCCTACACCCCCTACATATCTCCACCCACAGTCCCTGATTGAGAACATCATTTTTACAACAGGCCTTTCTGATGTTTCCCTAAGCCTTAACAAGAGGGAAAGCAGACGTTTACACAAACAAGGCTTGTGTTTAGAGTGAAATCAAGAGGACGGGCAACAAAGGGAGAGAGACGGCCAGGTCCAACTGTGGTGCCACTGCTGTGGTGGCATCACATAAAGCCTCTTTCAACCAGCGTCCTTCTCCCCCGCTGAGCAACCCTCGTAAAAACCTCCCGGCAAACATCATAAAATCATGAAGTCAAAAGTCACATTGTGCCCACACTACATGCCTACAAGATTGTGGAACAAAAATCCCCCTGTGTGATGTCAACCGGAATGCCAAGGGCACACGGGAGTCGGATGGCATGGAGATGGTGAGACTGTTAACGCCATGGGTTTAACGGGCAGCAGCAGATACAGCTACTCAAACTAAAATAAATCTTTTCTGCAGCCTCGGCGTAAATGAGAGGACCTGCTGGGGTGAATTTTATGATTCTTTCATTTATGCAAAGGCAAACAAAAATATTCTCACCTCATTATCGTGTGGTGGAAGTTGGTAGAGGAGCTGCTTGATTCTAAACTTCTCTCCGGGACTGTTCACAAAGGGGATCTTATCCTCAGGCAGACAGGAGAAATACAACTGGACCTGGAGAAAATCATGGAATAAGGAGATTAGGCAGATAAAACACCATCTGAGCGACTAGATACTAGGTATTAGTTTCTGCTGAAAATCTTAAAATCTGAAAAAGCATTTAACAGTTTAATTAACCCTTACTCAATACAAATGAAACCAATTACAAATGATATATTTGCAAGAATGTGTGGTCATTAATTTGGCCTTAAAGAGATATTTTTTTGTCCTGGAGAAATGTAGCTCTTTTAAAACCAAATCTTCATCCAATTGCAGTAATATATTATTGTTATGATCTTGGACAGAACAGCCCATATGTATGAAAGCAAACTCTTTCCAAAGGAACCAGAGAACCAACACATTCATTTGTGATGAGACACATTCTGGGACAGCTCTGTGTAATATCTATGGAAGACTGACTTTTTGTCATGCATTCGTTTTTCCAACCCCCAAAACCAGCTTTATTTCAAAAGTACATCACATAGCGCTGATACTCTTTGATGACGGGATTCACTCATTTTCTTCATAAATCTTTACTATACAAGTCAAAACAGGTCAACAGGTCAAATCAGTTTAAAGGTTATATTTCCCAGTCATATGCTTGTCTCTATAGGGACAGGACAAAGCAGCCTGTCACTGTGGCACTTTGACCCTTCGGGCTGACCACCAAAAACTAAACTTTTATGAGGGAGGGGCTATTACAGCCGGCTGGATAAAGAGGTGGGATGTGCCAGTGTTGTGTGTTTGGGGGGCTTTCTGCAGCTTTGACCGTCTAGAAGGGGGATAACAGCAATTTACCCTGACAATCAGCCTGACGTTTGCACACTGCCATACATTATGCACATTTCATGCTGCTATTACCCCTCATCCAGCTCCCTAGGGGCTGGGGAACAGTCAGCTATCACTCAAGCCAAATGTGTCTTCACTGACCATTGACCAATGAACAATAACACTTGACCCATTCAGGACAATGGTTGCAGTAAATGCATTACTGTTCAACCATGCATTACTAAAACATAAGGCTCTGCATGTTTAGAATTCAAGGTTCGCTGATGCTGCGAACCCATCTTTCCTTGCCCACCGCCCCCTCATTGCTTCCATGTGTGTTGTTTAACAAGGGAAGCGGGATGAAGAGGAGGGAGAGAAACACAGAATGAAAAGAGAGAGAAATTAGGAGAGAAGAGGGGGAAAATGCAGCCGATTTGGGAAAAGTGCCACATCACACTGGCTGCCCTGCGGACACAACTAACAGCCCTGCCTGTGTTTGTGGAGGAGAAGGCTTGTTAAAAGACGGCCCCTTGATTCCTGATTCTGCCAGCAGCAGTTGGCTCGAACCCACCAAGTCCTCCTTTTAACAGATCTCTGATAATCACAAGCAGACATACCGCAGTTTGTAAATAAAAGTAGACACATCCTGCCTGTAAGAGGCCGGTAGAGCCTGACATGTCTGCCGAAAAACAACGGAACCAAGGAAACGTTTTATACAACATATTGTCTGTGCCATTAACTTCCATTATCCAGACACTCTAGTTGGTTTGTTATTCAGTGATGTGCTAAATAGCATTTTATCTGGGCCAGGAAAATGGGCTAGAAGGAAGTTAAAATCAGGTCAGGGCTGTTTTTACTATCTGTCAGGAGAATGTAGCACTGTTCGATTTGGTAAGGTACCAGAATAAAAAGAAGACAATATTGCGCTGTATGTTTTCTTTGTAGCACAAGAATGCCAATTCAAAACTAAGCAGGCAAAGCTTAAAATTATTAATTATGGCGATATTAAATAGTGCATTTGTAGTAAATCTTTGCTCACCTGTTCAGGCCTAAGTCCAGGTGGTACCCAGGCGTATTCCTCCAGCGCACAGCCTGAGTCATCGTCGGAGGTGGAGCTGCGTTGGAAGCCGGAGGTCAGCTTACTGACTTTGTGCTCCATCATCAAATCTCTCTGGCGTGCCCCGCCTTGAAAGCCAGCCGCCGACACTGACGCACTCGCCAGGCTCATCTGATCCTCTTTTTACTAGACAGACAAAGCGAAATATGGAAGGATGGGGTGGAAGGAGGAAAGAGGAGGGAGGATCGAAAAAGACACGAAAACAAATTGTTGGTTAACAAGCCATTACATCAACCATTGCCCACATAATGCTCACTTCATCTAAACCAGTTCTCTCATTCCAATATAATTCCTCTAAATGTTAACCACCTGGTGAATCACACCATTTCTGTCTCTTTCATGAGGCCCACACCCCCCCTTAAATCCCATAATGGTAAATGAGCAAGCTTTTCTTGGTTCACTTATGGTGATGAGTCTACTTCATAAAGACACTCATAAAGAGAACTATACCCTTTCACTGCTATTGTGGTGGCAGTTAAACATGTGTCCTCCTCATGTGGCTTTTGAGGATATAGAGACCATTAGGACATTCCCAAAGCTTCCTTTACAGTGTCGTCTGATCTCATTATAGTGACAATAACAAGCAGTTAGCTATTCATAAATACACAGTGAATTTAGAGTCGCTTATATATATTGGCTAAGCTTTTGGAAATGTTGCAAAGACCTCACATTCCTTTCCTTTGCTGTAATTCAATTAGCCACCAACCCAAAAGCAAGAACAACACCAGACACTGTTAAACCTTCAGGTTTTACCTTATCTGGCTGTGGAGCTTGGGTCTGAATGAGTCATCATTCAGCCTGTTAGTGCTAGGTCATACTTTGTACCAAGAGAGGCCACCACATGAGATCTGATGCTGGCTTGATCAGTTGAGCCTGAAGTCTGTATAAACACAGGCCTGGACTTAAGACAGGGCCACCATATGGGGAATGTCCACAAGCCCTTTTTTCTTTGGACTGTTTGTTTTCCAACCTGCTGCAGCGAGTGTCTGATCGTCCTTTCATCTTTTGGATGGACAGAACAATTCCAGACAGGTGAAGTAGTAGAGAGATGAATAGAGGGGGACGTTAATGGATGGGGTCGACGGATACTCAGTTGGACGTTGACAATGCAACAGCCAAAAAGAAAGAGCGAGAAGATGAAAGACTGGCACCCTGTTGATCTATGTGTGTGGTGGCCAGAGTCACTAATGGATGTATTGACTGCACTACAGTAGTAACAAAGATGGAAACCAAAAAACTAAAGCATATTTGAATAAAAAAGAAATGAAAACAAATTAATATATGTTTTACTGTTAAGTCAACTGAATCAGAAACATTTGTTCATGATTTAGACTTTAATTTATAAGAGGCTTTTTTTATTCATTGGGACAAATGGAATATTTGAAGCAAATACATTCTCGTTTCGGCTAGTTACATTCCTGTGCTGCTGTAAGCTCTGCGGGACCAAGCAGACATGGAGAAGATGAATGTATGTCCAGTTGTGGTCATCTCTCACAGGCTCTGGCGGAGATCAAATGGGGGCCCAGCCAGCACCCAGCAGCCCGCCACCTCCCCCCAAAGCCTCTACCCCCTATGGCCGCAAGGGCACCGAGAGCCGCGGAGAGACAGCTGAGAAAACCAGACACACTCGAGTGGTGGCCTTTGAACACCAGTGTGACAGTAAAGGGGCCTGAAAATCTGCGCTCTCTCCTGGAATGATATATATGCCACGGAGTGTGCAGCCTTTATGCACACGTGAAGAGGGAATGCACACATTTATGCTGGAGCCTGACTTTAGGCTAAGTTGGTTCACACACAGATATACAGGGACAAGGACATGAACACCCTGTCAGAGTCAGCTGTACTCTCATACCCTGCTTCTTGTTAAGTGATAACTCTTCCTGAGATAGTGCCACACAAGACCCTCCAGTGGGTGATTAACTGCCACACACAATGCATGCCAGGCAAGGCCACTACTGGCTATTCATATCGACTCATCTTCCTCAAGGACAAGTCAGCCCTGTGGCCAGCAACTGGCATGCCCTCCTCTAGCCTGCCCAAAAGACTATCAGAGTTAAGCATGATGGAGAGTGGTGTCATTGGATTCATGTGCTTTCTTTGGAATTTGTGCCTCCATTACACCCTAAAGTGTCTTGTCAGGCGGATTGGCTTATGACACGTCCCATTAACCGCCTCTGATGTCCTGAACAATGGCGTCTTTGTGAAGCGATCCACTAAAGGCCTGTTCCATCAGGAGCCTGTTTATCTCCCTTTAAGTCTCGTTCCTTCTCAAGATGTGGTGTGTTATCTCCTACCTCATGACAGTTAAAGCCCTCAAAACCAAGATAACCTGTCTTCAGATGAGAGGGGGGGGGGACAGAGAGAAGACACTCTCTTGTTCTATTCGCATCTATTGACTTGCAAATGAGACCAAAATAACCAGCAAAAATGTGGCCTTGTTTGAGAACAGCTTGGGTTTCACGTGGGAGATAGCTAACTATAGGCAGGCTCTGTCAGGAGGCTAGAGACCCACAGCCTCACATTTCATCAGGCACAGACTCACTCATGCGCTACATTGGTTAGAAAGATGTTTGCTTTCACATGTTGGCCAAGTCTCCGCGATGATGTCTCACACAGCCAAACCTGACTCACTGTCAGGATTGAACTTAAGCCAGTGCAGCAAAGACGAATACAGGATGTGCACAAGCTGGTGTCAGGCAAAGCGCCTTTCTCATACAACCACATCTGTTTGCATGCTAATTTTTCCTATAGATGTCATGCAGTTCATTTCCTACATACGTAGCCCAGAAAAACACTTCTTTAACTTTTTGAATGACAGAAGCACTGAGCCAAAAAACCTAACCATGCTCAAACTGACCCGCCAACTCACTGACTCATCATTTGTGCTGGCTTTTTAAGTTTTTCTCCCAACAAGGGACCTATAGTTTTAGAGCTTAGTTTTTTTTATCTCCCCCTACTCACTGCTTCACTCCCCCTGCCCTGCCTTCCTCCCACACTAGCCAGACCCCTGCAGTCCTGAATGTTTAACAGCCCCTCACTCTTTTGTAAAGGTGCTTGTTAACAAGGCTTTGGGAGCTGCAGGCCTGCATATCTGACTGATCTGCCCACGGAGGGCCAGAGGGTAGTGGGGGTGCCATCAGACAGAGGCTAAAATGGGGTGACCGACATGTGTGAAAATGTTAATGTCTTGTTCCACAAAAGAAGTGAAATGTAAGTCAGGGCAGGTAAAAGTTGGAACACACACTTGCTTTGAATGGTTTTCAGTGAATGAACATTTTAAAACATCCCACAAGATATTTAGAATGAATGAAGTCGTCTGTGTTCTTGAAAAAATTGCACAATGACTCCGATAGTCTTATATTCCAACACGCTCTATTTAGGGTTAGGGTTAGGAGGAGCTCAATGAACAAGCGGGTGCACATTTGATTCATTAAGGAAGAAAATAACCACAGATTTGTATGCAACCTTAAAAAAGCACTGCAGAGACTTTGCATTAACTACAGCTAAAGTTATTTAATCCCTTTCTGGAATACACACCTCTCAGGAACCTCATGCTGTGACTGACCGATAAATATATTGTCACTGACATTAATAAAGACTCAACAACACTTAAACAAGAGTCCCCCCAAACTCCAGACACTGGAGCATTGGACTAACAACTCTTGGGAGAGTGCATAGGGAAAATAAGCAGCTTCTGGTCTGAATTACTGTCTATATTCCTCAAGGAAGTGGATGATGGACATGCACACAACCCAACACAGTGCTCTCTGTCAGTTTGGACAGGCCCAACATGTTTAACTTGGCTCATGCCAGCTCAGCCATGCAGGACAGGCTCTACTTGAAGAGAAAAACAAGATGTTCTGTTCAAAGTCCCTGCTTACTTGAGTTCGTTTTTATGTCAGAAGAGATATGTCTTAACTTGCAGCATGCTATTGCTCCCTACTATCCCTGTATACAAAAATAAATTGAAATAACAGCCTTTCAATTGTTGGCACTTAATATGTTGTATCCCTTGTGAAAAAAAGGGACCTTACAAAACTAACATTGTCAAACTGCAGGCCAAATCACATTAGTTAGACAATCAATCTTTTAGAGAACCTCAAAGCTAAGGAAATCAGAATTTAGGCATGAACTCAAAATCAAGAACATCAAAACTGAGGATATTCATTTTGGGCGTTTCTGTCTGCAGTAGATTTGTATCCAATCAGTCTGAAAATGCAAAGGCAAAACAAGCTGGGAACTCTGAGTGTAGCTGACATGAGACCCAGCGAGGAGCTCAGTGTATGCAGTGTTGAGGTGCTACATGGCTGGAGTTTGGTCGTCTTATTGAGGCCTCCTCTCATGGCCGTGGGAGTGTTTTTCCAAGACCAAATGGATGGGAGTGACATCCCCACAGAGATCCACACTATGGAGACCACCTGCATGCGCTGGCCATGCTGACCTCAAGACTCAACACACGTGCTGCTGTCACATAGCTGACATTAAATACATTTAAACCCCAGTAAGTTGAGTTGCAGTAAAACGGACCTGAAACAACTCTTTGAACTTTGGTACCATCACAACACCTTAATAAGTCCCTCAGAAGGCAGTTTGCAAAGTTGCAAAAATCTCCATCTGTAGGCCTACATGCAATGTGCTGTATGTCTTGTGAATCATACAAAAGACAGATTCATTATTGAACCACCTTGCCATTAAGCTAAATAATCCAAGAGATTTGGATGTACTGTATATGTCTTTACTTTACAGATCTACATGAGAGTGGGAATAATGCCTGATTCTACTACCTAAAGACATTTCATGATGAAGTAAGTTGCAATACTCTCTAATTTTGTTCTTTCTTCTAAAAACATAAAAAACAGATTACATCTTCAGTCATTTCCCTGCATGTCTTACCTCAGCGTAGGTCAACTCTCCTGAGTGAAGCAGAAGGATATTATCACCACTATATCCAGTCCTAGATTCTTCTTCAGCCTCTGGGCTCCATATCTATATGCAAGATCCTCAGAACTCTAATTCCAGGACAGAAGCAGTCAGCCTTTCCTATCAGAGCTGTCAGCACAGTAACAGCCCATATCAAAGCCAAGACTCTATAAAGTCAGAGAGATGTCTGTCTGGTGCGTGGGAGAGAGTGTCTGAGAGGGGTGTGTGCATGTACATGGAGGAGCTCAACCAGATGGTCATCCCTCCCTTGTCTCTCTCCCCCACCTCCTCCTCCTCCTCCCTCTCCCAATCCAGCCCTCTTAACCTCAGCCCGGCCCCTTAACCCTCAGAACAGCCAGTCACTGCAGGGAATGAGCGAGCGAGGCGTCTCTCCTCCGCTGACCCTCCCCTCGTACTTCAAACATATGTTTCCAAATGAGAACCACCGGTAGAGCTCCAGCTCATAGGAACTGCACTTTTAAGTAGCACATCAGTGATGGCAGAGCTCCTTTTACCACACTGACCGCCCCATCTCCACAACAGCTTGCACATGACATTCTTCCCTCTCCTTCCCTATCGACAGCTTAAAGATGTGGGGAAGGTGGTGAGCATTAGAGTCAGGCTTTGGTTTATCCGGTGGTTTGTCTCTCTTCTCTTGCGCGATAAAATGTCACAAAGTTACAGAGGATTGTTTTCTAACTTCAGTTTTATGATTACAGAGTGATTGTTGGATTGAGTGAACTAAATATGCTTTATTTATCCCACTATGAATAAGTGCTCTTACAACATCCTGGTTTAGCCTCACATAACCCTTATTCAAAAATGTGAGTCTATATGAGTCAAGCTATCAGGCCTTTAATATATGATTCACAGGAAACAATCTAATCTGATATTATCTGTTTAAGTAAGGGTTCAAATGTCCATTGACCACAAATAAATCTACAGCAATTGAAAAAACGATTTATCAATTTGGTCACTTACAAATACTTGTTAAATTCTCTAATGTGATGATATGCTCCATTTCTTTATTTTCTATTAAATGTAACTGAATATGTATTTCTGACTGCAAACTTGTGATCTTTTAACTGCTTGTTGCATGCCCAAACATAACTAATCCAGAATATATAGTCTTTTGAAATAAACCTTAGATAAAACATCAAAATAGATTAACACATGATACTATTGGCCATGTTTTCTGTTTGCCTTAACCGTGCACTGGTATAGGAGCTTAACTAAACTTAAAAACATGGTCTATAAAACCCAAATGTACATATCCGCCTGCTCAGTGAAACTCCCCGGGACGCAGTTGACCTCTGCCTCTCCTTCAACTCTGCAGGAATTTCCGAACGTGATTCCCTTCCTGTTGCCTCAGAAAACAAAAGTGACCAGTTCAGGTCAAACTTTGGAGAGTTGCACCTTTTGTGGTTGTTTGGTTGCAACAATGTCCAAGTGTTACTTTTCTCCAAAAGGACATTTTATAGTTTACAGAAATCGTTTCCAAGAGGAAAAGTTCTGCCATCCTTTTCAACACAAGGGTTAACATAGCCTACTTTAAGACTGTAAAACAAAGCAATAGAACATTTTAATAGGAAGCAAGGGATCTATTAAACAGCTAGAAGTGGTTTCTTTATTAACATTTTAGAAGCTGTTTAATTTTGTGGAGCTGACGTCAGGATGTAATTTGGTTAACTCCAACACATGCGTGAAACATTGTCACTGGGGGGTTGTTTAAGTAGGGCTGATAAACAGGGTTCACTAAGTTCAAGCAGAGAAATTGTTTGAAAAATGTAGGTTAACGTTAGGATTTGATAAATGCGCAATTTCCTGACAATAATTTGAAAATGTGTCCCTAGTCTCCTCAAATCTGATCACTACATATGATATGCAGGCTGATATGATGGATAACAGAACATTTTTATTGTACAATACAAATACCAGCTTACAAAGAAGGGCCAAAGCATTGCCAATCATTCCTGATTTACCTCTTCTGTTGATGACTGACAGCTTCTGACTCTGTTTGCCCACACACCTCACATTCACACCTTTACGTGCTAACATTTCACAGCCTATGTGGTGAATGGTGTCATTTCACTTATTTAAATAACATAAATGCAGTTTTAACAGGTTGTTCCTTTTTAGCAAATGAGGCAGTAATTTTTTTTTAATCAAAACTAGAAAAACACGACTGAATAGATTGATGATTGACATTCTGGAGCTCATGGACTTACATGTAGCGTCTGCATAGTTCATGTACCATAGGTGTGTCTGCACAAAGCCATTGTAGCAGCCAAGGCCAGGGAGGAGAGACACTCTTTCACAGCAAAACTAAGGCCATTGTGCTGGTCCAAATGACTCTCCATTAGCAATTCTTAGAGGGGAGGGACAACACAGCATCCTGCCTTCGGAGGGGGCATTCATGAAATGCAAAGCTAAAATGGTAAAGTAATCTGGAGCAGAGCCTTTTCAGCAACGCCAGTATGAGTAAACAGGCTGGTTTTTACTTAACTTCCTCCTTAACTAAAAAGTACAAGTGATTCTCCTTTTTAATTCAATGACTCTCCCTCATTTGAACGTATAGGAAATTGTTACAGTCTCTTCTCATTTCAAAGTTGCATATTTAAAAAAATAGTCAAAGAAGTTCAAAGAAACAAAGTTGACATGTTTGAAGTTAAAATATAGGGACAACTCACACTGAAATAGCAAAAGAGAATCAGTGGTCTTTGACAATGAACTAAGGTGAGGACCACTATTTAAAGGCATCTGTGGATTATATTTAGTCTCCTGAACGGGAACGGGAATCGGAATAACATGACAAGTCTCATTCAGAGATCACACAACTCTATAGTTAGAGGTAGCTGAATGCACAGTTCAAGGTTTGCCTCAGATGGTTGAATAATATAAAGTTGGACAAGTCATGCATCCCTGAACTTTGACCTTAGAGAGCACCAGATGACCCATAAATCTATGGCCCCGGGGCTTTACAACCCATTGCCCTGTCATAGCCACAACGACCTGAACGGCACATAACACCTGGTCTGCACCTTCTCACCGCTGTAAAAAAAATAAATAACGCCCTCTGCTAGCGGCGAGGTAGTCTGTGACCAGCATGCCCTGACAATGACAGGACAGAGATGATCATCATCAGAACCAACGGCCAACAATAAAGCTGCATTCTTCTCTGGTCCAAACACGTCCTTGAAAAGTGGACCCATAAAACAAAGCATTCAGTAAAAGCTCATCGCTGTATCTCACAGAAACATCTATGTGAAACCCTATGTAAAAATGGACACAAACATGAATTAAAGTCTAAAGAAACCTCTCTAGACGAGACTAATTTGAGTCGCAAGAACTGCCATAAATTGGGGTACCAAAGAGGGCAAAGGGAAGGTCAGTCTCTAACTCACCGTCACTGATGACCATTGTTGAGAACAGCTCTCACTGGTGTGTGAGCTACCTTATAAAAAGTAGGCATTCTCAAGGTTTAAATGACTTGCCAACGGGTATTAGCAGGACACAGGCCTAACAAAAGCCACAGTTATAAAGGCCAATAAAAGCCTATCACTCTACTGTAACAACAATCCTTTTTACGCCTTGAAAGAGGGAGGAAAAGGTCAACTGGTGGAGCAGTCAGCGCATTGATATTGACTTAGCTAGATTGGCGCTGACAAACTCAGGTCAGACAGTGGGCTTGTTAGCCCTATAACCCTCACATAACCCCTTTTACTGTTTCACTCTGACACACTGGAGGCAGCTGAGGGCAGAGCTTAGATGTAAGCTTAGTTTTTGACAGGGGATGTTTGTAACAGAAATGAAAGAGAAATATCTACTCACTTAAAACTTGACCTCACCAAAGATGTGTTTCTCACTGAATATTAAAAGTAAAGATAAAGACAGGGTGCAAGATTTATTGGACTAAATGACTTCTGAAATGTTCAACTCTATACAAATATTTTTTTACTTTCCAAACCACAACTAAAAAAGGTCAGATATACTTAATACTTGAGTGCATGACAGAGCTGTTTGTTTAGTTATTTGTTTGAATAAATTAAAGTATGTAGTTCTATTGTTTAAATCCAACAACATAATACTTTAAAAGTTAATGATTCGTTTACCCCTAATTGTATAAGAGCAATGAATAAAGATATCTACAAATGTATTAAGCTTTATTTAATTATCTGTCACCCTGGTGTGTCATGTTTTATTTAATGCAACATGAATGTCCAGTTCCCAAGCTGTAATTCATGACATAAACATCTCTACTGAACAGAGCGTGTCAGCACACTGTTATCAAAAGTACACCGCTGTCTAACTGCTTTGCCAAACATTGCAGAGATGTACGATTAGGACAGCTCATATTTCACCCTCAATGTGACACCCTCTCACCTAGTTGTAAAAGCCGGACCTCATTGGGAACAATGGGAAGTGGAGCGACAGAGCTTCTGGAGCTGTTAAAGGAAGGAAGCCCCTTTATTTGAGGACACTATAACTCAACAAAAGCCTGTGGCTGTCTACACACAGAGCGCGCAGAGGATGAATGGGCTGCTCTTACACTACTCACTTGCACTGACAAAGCACTGGATCAGCAAAGGGAAAAGCCTGCCATGTGTGGTCCCCATGGACAAACTGAGAATATGGACATACAATTACAAAAGCGCAACTATCACCTTTTAATTTCTTCAATGAAACTGTAAACGGTGTATTACAAAGGAAGCTGTCAGGTTTTCCATCCCTTCATTTCCATGCCAGATGTTTGATCATTCACCCCGTCAATGTCCAGTTTCAACACTTGCGACCTTCAAGACTCAGGACTACATTTTTTGCTCATGACCTCACACTTTCAGAAAGTCTCACTCACACACCACTTAAACCTCACACCTCACACATCTGGGCTTTTCTCTTCACCTATCCCCTCGAAGTTCAACAGTATATCCTTCATATGGCAAGAAAACTATTTCCTGTGCGTTTCCAGCCCTGGGCTCAAATGGACACATGAATAAGACCGCCGTAACAAAACAGGGCTGGAGTGCTATGAGCAAGTCGTTGAAGTAGGGGATGCAGTTTTTTTATTTTAAAGCAAGAGAAAGTTGGCAATTCCCACACGTGGAAGCATTTTCCTGAGCCGCGCGGCTTCAAAAGGCAAACCATGGAATCCAACAATACTCTGAAACAGTTAAGAGCTGCTCAGTCAGGATCCCACTAATGATTAACATTCCTGGAGAAACACTCCATTACAGTCTTTTTAGACTGTTCTAATTAAACACATGCTCCAGTGCCGCAGCATAGAGGGAACACTGAGCCCTGAGAGCGGGGATGCTTCTTTCCAGCTCTGCTTAATTGGACACAATTTAAGTCATTAAGGTGGTAGTAAAAACAGCAGAGGAGAGGCCCAATGATCTCCTCTGTAAGGCTCCCTGTTGCTCTGATGTTGTTGACCCTTTCACCTCCTCACGCGATTCACATTCAAATATATAAAAATAAATTGTAGACCTACTCTCTCACTAGGAGATGTCTGACTGGAGGATTAGTCTTGATTGACTTTGAGGTCTCTTTAATGCTGGTTTTATGTGTTTCCTAAGTATATATATTTCTTAATGAGGGTAGAAATGGGTCATACTATACTTATATCTCATTATATGTGCATCTGTTTGCCACATTTGCATTTCTCTATGTTTTCTGTGGTTTTTACATATCTATTTGTTGACATTTGGGAATTGGTGATGAATGTTTTTTCTCCAGGTAATAAGGTGGGATACCAGAATGAACACATGCTTTGGAAACAAGTTGAGTAATAATGGTAACATTTGTTTGACTTTTTCCACCAATTGAGAATTATGTTGGACTAGATTGTTATAAAACCCAAATTGATTTTTGACGATATCTTGCATTTTGTTGCATGTCATTTGCCACACTTCTCCCCTCTCATCTCTTTTGGGCTTTTTGTAAGCACAACAAATGTCCAGAAACTGAAATAAAAGATGAATAAGAAGAAATAAATTGTACCTCAAAAAACACTTTAAACATGAACTATCTACAGTAACTTGAAGTATATTTACTTTTTTTTTTGTGTGAAGCACTCTGTCACTCAGACTGACAGTCACTCAGACTGACAGTAATACATATAAACAGTACTTTTTGTGAATCTGTCCCCTTATATTAGCACTAAAGCATATGCTTGCCTGGTGAATATGGCCTAAGGGTGGAGCTGAGTGTCATGTTAGGTACTGTAGTGAGATCCAATCTGAAGCCCTGGGGAGGCCTTAGTCAGTTTAGCAGATAGCCAGACATAGGGTCATTCGTGCCTGGGATCTATGTGTGTGTGTGTGTGTGTGTGTGTGTGTGTGTGTGTGTGTGTGTGTGTGTGTGTGTGTGTGTGTGTGTGTGTGTGTGTGTGTGTGTGTGTATATACATGCATGTCTGTTGTCACAGTATACAGTATGTGTGCAATGGAAAACATGCACACAACTGGCTGCCTTATCAACCCCCAATTAGGGACCCCAGTCCTCCAGAGCAGGGCTTATTCTTAGAAACCTCACATGTAATACTGTTTCTGTCAGCATCAGTGTGTTATTTTTGGAGCTGCTAATACTGAGGTCACTAATGACACCAACCCATTTTCAACATCTTGGGCCAGCATAAAGGAACATGTGACAGAGTGGGCATACCCGCTGCGTGTGTTTTAAAAAATAACAACCCTTTCCATAAAATCTGAGATGCCTTTTCTCTTTAAGTTTTTATTCCTGTCAAACATCATAAAACATTCTCCCTGAATGGTCAAGTGTGTGTGTTTGGATAAGACATGCACACACACCAAACACACACACTGATGCACACATCTGGTGAGCCACTGCTCTTGTTTTCTTTGGGAGCCCAGCCCCTAACAGGAAGACAGTGCGAGCATAGCAAACAAAAGCCGGGCTCTTTGAACCGGCCTCTCACTAGGAGCCGCTGTCAGGTTGTTGTGGCCAAACGAACTGTCTCTGTGTCAGCTCAGTGAGCCCATTGTGGGCCTCAGGCTGCCGCTCTGCAAGACATGTCCTCAGTTAGCCTTTATCAATATTGACCCATCTGCATGTCTTCCCACAACATCGACCTTAACTGTGATGTGTTTCCAACTGCTAATACATTCCCTCTGTGTGAAGAGATGAGTTACATTTTGAAGTAGCATTGCTAATTATAACGCATGACATAGTAAACCTATAGCCTTTATAACTTGCAGTTAATTTGAGAGAGTGGAGGTGGGAGAGACGGTCCCTGGAGTTAACATTTTGCTAAAATATTGCAATAAATTACATCTTTGAATACAATGTTTTCTAAATAATAATGAACAGAAAACTAATGGAGCTGGTAGACTTCCTGAATTATTTGAAAACATGCTTTTTTCCTGGTCTTGCTCAGTTTGGAAGTGAATGTTTTACACTTCATTTTTACTTGAGTCGGAAATGCTGACATAAACTGATCTTGGGGCAATGTAACTACAACTGGGGATATGAAAAACACTAGATCCTCATATTTTGAATGCTGCATCTTCATGTTAGACGGCCCACCTTCTTTGAATGAAATGACTTTCGCTGAGCATTAAAGTTTGCATAATGTAAATGGACTCATAGTTGATAATTGATAAGCCTAAATGAAAGACACGTGCCAGTTGTCATACATTTCCACCCAGCTTATCATCAGAACCTTTTCTTATTACCCAACCCTTTCAATGTGCAACACTTCTAAGGAATAACTGATTTAATGCTTTAGATGAAATTAGAAGGGGTCTAGTCTTATTATGGATACAAAGCATACTGTAGTACATATCTGATGATATACAGAGCACTTGCTTTTCTTCCAGTTATGGAGTTAACTTTGAATTAGCTGTCAGGAAAAACCCCCCCATTGAAAGAAAAGAAGAAGCAGCAGTTTCAATCTTTTCTCCAGAGGGCCGGAAAGGATAAGGTATTGATTTATTTCTTTGTGTTCCTTTTAATCTTCTTATGATGTATCTTAGAGGATATTTCAATGCTATTATGATTGAATCCAGCACTGTGTCATTTGGGAATATGTCTCATATGCATTTGTTTCCAAACCTAATTAATGGCATGGTAAAATATGACTGGATGAAAGTTCTAATGAGGGAATGTTCATAGAGGAATACTCTGGCAGACATCCAGAAACTGTCCCCACTGTCTGCAACTAACGTTCCTGAAATACCTTTGTTGTCAGTCCAAAAATCCCTTACCCCGCAGAGTTCATTTTTAAACCTTGTTGACCTTTTCCATATCATCCACGCTCACTGACCTCACCCCTGTGACAATGCCAACAGGGAAGGAGGAACAAGAACCACAGGAAGGGGAGGGGGGTTTGTGTTTTGCATATTTCCAGCCGTGGGTCCGGAAAGCTTTAACTGAATCCCCTGTTGTGTGCCGGGGAAATGAGCTGGGCTTTTTAATGACTATCTCAGGGTAATATGTTTTCTTTTGCTCCCAGCCCTTGATGCTGTGATTGCTTGGATGGATCCCTATCGATGTGCAGGACAGAGGAGAACACATGCCCTCCTGCATGTCTGTGTCGGGCTGGGTCATAGGAACTTTCCAAAAACTCCAACTGACATTCGGCCTCTCTGCATCTGTTATTCCCATTTATCAAAGACAGACAATGTCGATAATAAGCACTTTTGTAGCGCTGCACTGTGGCTATTATGCAGAGCTGAGCATCATGCCTAAACACGGCGGTGATAATGAAACATGTGTGTCAAGAATGACTTTTATCATCGTGGTGGTCTGACGGTTAGTCCCGCAATTATGCCGCGTGGTTACCAGAGATCTGCTGGAGCCAAACCCGTTTCCCTCTAACATCATCCTGCAGCTCCTAATAAACAGCCTGGAAGCGCTAAATCACTATACCTTTAATCACTATAGAATAATGCTTAGCATGTGGATCCAATCACTGCTACAGGCGATGACTCTCATCCATTATGCCGTTAGAAGGTTACAGGATGGGGGATTTTATGGCATGGCACAGACAGCGGCGTGCACACTGGTTAGTTATCCCGATCTCTACAACCACAGTGCCCTACATTTGACCATCCAGGCCATCGTCCATTCAGCTGGGCCTAATGACCACAGATTCAGGGACCACCGGCGTTTAAACAAGACATATTTCATCCAGCCTCCTGCCAACCTACCACAAACAGTTTACAGTCAATGTGCTCTGCTCTCTGGAGTTTGTCTATGGCAACCCGACTCCATGCCACATCTCCCCGTGCAGAGCCATGAAAGACTGGCCTCCTCTGACAGCTCCTCACAACACACGGCCCTGTCCCGCTCTGCTTTTAGCTCTGCTGCGGTGAGCTGGACCACGTCTGGGGATAAAAGGCTGCCAGAGTGTTTGGCTTGCAGGCGATTTACACGGACGCAAGGGTGATTCATTCTAACTTTGCACAAACAGGCCTCTGTGTACATTTCGATGGTACCAGGCTTTTAAATCAACAGTGGGGAACGTATACATACGGGCATTGGGACGTACATTCTGCTCATTCACACTCAGCTGCGTGTCTGTGTGTAGGTGTCGGAGAGTCTATGCGTGTGTGTTGGTCATACACACATAGAGGTGGTCACTTTGTCTCTGTCCATCTTCTTCTCTCAGACAAACACACACTCGCACACAAAGACATGCCCCGCTGTTAATGTCTGAGACTGGCTTCATGTCTGCGATTTGTTTACACCTCCATCATTCTTGCACTAATCCTATGACACACAAGGGGGCTAATGTTTGCGTCTCTAGATTAAATATGCATTATGAGATGCTAATATAAAAGAGGCAGAGTACTAAATTCTCCTGTCATTATGCACTTTCGTATTAATCATCAACATATTTCCCTTTATTGAGCGGGCACTTTTTAAACACCAAGTATGCAGACAAGGATCCGAGCTGTTTTGTTCTGCTGTGTCCAGGAACATTCAATATTCAGCATGTTATTTTATCTTTTTAATCTATTTTAAGTATTTTGTTCCTTAAATTGCACCTTTAAATCATGTTGAGGCTTTGAAAATAACACATGACCAAGCACTGAGACGTGAAGCTGCTCCACAAACACCACTTTTTGTGGCTTATCATTTATTCTACAATAACTTAATATCCTCATAGATTTCCCACCTACAGTAGGTCATTAAGAGTAAAACCTTAGCCAAGATCCCACTAACACATGGCCTGCTATATCATTTCATCCTTTAATAAGTGCAGCTGTGAATCATGATTTCAGCAGATGTTGCAGATGTTAATTCATCTAATAACATTTGCATGGAAAACATTTGTATGACAACACAGAACTTGTATTCCTGCATAAGGCGCTGAGTCTCAGATGCAGATTTGTATATGTCAGTACTTACACTGACAGAGTTTGAATAAAAGCTTGTGTTGACCTAAGCTTACAAAACATATTTTATTTACATGTATTGAGATACAAATGTGAAAATAGTTAAGATTGAAAAGCAAAAGCTACTGATGTGTTTCTGTGTCTTCAAGGCAGTAAAGGCGTCAACCTATATTCCAGCCACTAGGTGACACCACTTCCTTGGTTCTCAGCTCAGCCCTCCCTGTATCTGTGTCAATAACCCTCTAAATCCCTCTGAGCCTTTATTTATTTACCCTTCTCCCTTACTGGCCAAGAAGCATTGATATATTTGTGATAGGACGGTTACAGATGTTGTAAAGTGCTTCAAAACACATTCCAGTGAAATTACAGCAACATTTTAACCTGGCGAGTCACACTTGGAAGTACAACTGCTGACATTGTGCAGAACCTGCAGTTCTTCCTTTGTACTGTCAAAGTGCTCCAAGGTATAATTCAATTTATTACACATTTTCACTTGTGTTGTACTGCAATACCTCAAAACATTTCCACAATGTATCCAATGTATCTATGGCATCTCCTAAGTCTGTTATCTCACCTAGCTGTCAGGTTTCAAGGTGAACCTTCCTGGGATCAGCAGCGCTCTGTTTTTGTCAGCTGTGGCCATAGTGACCAGTCTGACTCTGCACTCTGTTGGTGGGTCTGTCATTCTGGCAGCCCCCAGGAGGGCATTCACAGTCTTGGCTAACGGTGATGTTTACTGTGTCCAACGAGAGCAAAATATTATCTTAGACAGCCTTGGTTGAATATAACATTAACTGCTCTCTTGTGCTTTTTAAGTTTGGCACTTTCAAACACAGCTAAGAATGAAAATGTTTAAAACTTCAGGGTGTTTCATTGTTCTCCAAAGGAAACATTTTATGACATGATTAGCTCTGTGCGAGGTCAAGAAGGAGGGATGAATTTACTTAAGCAGCGTTATTTGTATTGAGCTGACTGCTATGCACAAATGTCCACACTATTAAGTCATTAATGCTCAGGCTTAGACTGTAAGAATAGTTCAGTTTTTTTATTTGATTTTTATCTTGAAACAACAAAGAGTGCATATCATGAGAGGCATGAAACCTGACCCCAGAATGTTCTTTCTAAAAGTTCATTTCTATAAACAAATAGCAATAGGCTATGTATTCAATCAAACAGTTCGGGACTAAACTTGGATTGAATGATTTGTAAGAAAGAGTATTTTCTGTGGTCTAACCGTTTACTGCCTTGTCCATCATGGTTGGAATTGAAGAAAGTGAGACTGACTTCTCATACTGTATGTGGCCGGGGTGTGTGACCACATCCCCCCCCCCCACTCAACAGCACTCCTGACAGCTATGGAGACCTGCAGTGCCGGACAAGCAGCGGTCACCAAGTGGCGTCCAGTTGTCACCAAAGTGACAGGCGACAGCTGAGTCCATACATCTGGAGGCCCGGGGGACTCCACACTTCGAGCCCCATGTCTCTGACACACGTTTTTTCAGCGTGATAGAAATGAGGTAACACGCAGAGAAAGTGAAATGTGGCTTAGAAGCAGTTTTGGAAGACAAGGAAATTAAACCCAGTTTGATGAGTTTATGGGGTTGAAACAAGCAGCATATGACCTATTTAGGGGATCGATTCAATTGATGGAAGTTGGGTTGTTAAAACTTTAGAATATTGACGAAAACCAAACCATTAAAGGTCGAAATGTCTTCGTTTTTGTACCACTGTAACTTTTCAAGCATTTTCGTTGGTTATAACAAAACAAATAGATTGCTGCAACTAGATAAATCAATTAAAAGTTGCCCAACACCCTGAACCCAAAAAACACTGTTAAAACCAACTAAATAACTCGTTCCACTCACCAACAAAGCGTTCAGTCGCAGTAGACCGAGTATCCAGAACCAATATTCCCGAAGTGAGAAAAGCGATTCACGCTGCGTCTCATTGGCATGGGATGAAAAGTCCAGAGAGGATGCACCACTGTGCCGCAAATGAACCCGGAGCTGTGCAAAGCTATAATCTTAAACTCCAGATACTGGCTGCATTGGAGAGGAGCGCGACTAGAGAGCTGGGTCTGACTTCTCCCGCTGTCACCACATCTCAGTCATTACAGCGGCGCACGGTGCGCTATGGTGCTCCTCTCGGCAGTCCCAGTGAAATGACATTAGCGTTGCTCCCTGCCTATTGGTTTAAACAAGCAGCCCCCACCGATCCAGGAGAGAAGGACCAGCCTGGAGCACAGTGGACAAATGCTCCTGAGTTTAACTCCTGCTGCGGCAACGAAGAGTTTGAGAAGTGTTTGCGTAATTTAAGTGCTTTGAAAACTACTAAGTGAGTTAATCTATTCCTGTTGCCTTTACCTTCAGGCAACCCTTACCTATATGAACCTTTACATATATCCAGGCATATTTAGTTCAATACAAACGTTATGAACTTTAAAAATTAATGTTTCTCTTTTTTAAATATTAAAAACACCACTGATTCATATTCATGGTTTCACTAAGACTGTAGGCCTATGTATACCAACTCCATTTAAACCAATGTCCAAACAAACAATTTGTCACTTAGTGTGAAAATGTTATACATTTTTGCAAACTATTTTTCATACTTACCACTAAATATAAATGATCAGAATGTGCTTTATGTTCTCCCACACAGACTGTGTAATATGTACAATATTGATCTAGACATTATCATCATCATTAAGTATTTGAAAATAATTGCCACCATATCCATACACCAGTGCATGAGCAAAATACAATGGCAATTATTTATCTTTGTGCTGCATTAAAAGGTAAAAGCTTGTTTCCTGTAGATTGTATTAGCCCAATTTTTTGTTATTTTTATGGCTTGACTTTGTGGTTAGTGCTAATCACATGATTGGTTGTCAGCACATGACCACCTAAATGAAGCTGAGATAAGATGTTTTGACTGGAGGACCTTTAAAGAGCTCTCTGACCTCATGTGACCCAGATCAGGCCTTTCCATGACATCAAAAGTGACACTGCGCACCCAAACAACTCAACCGAATCTGGATCATTTGTCGTTTTTGAAATCAGGATCTAAAGGTGTATTAGGGATTATGCCGTCTCTAAAACATGTTGGCTGAAACATGAAACATAAATGTGACAAATGCATCGATTTAATTGCGTGCCCTTTGACCTTCAAGGCTCTCCCCCACTGGAACAGACGCTACATCTCGGATTGACCTCGGTAACAACTCGGTGACCGTCACATAGCTCTGTGTGTGTGAACGCATCTTAATTAAGAACAGATTTTGCGAGCTCAAAACCTGTCAGTCATTCTCTACAGAGCCCTGGCATTAAGCAATGGAACACATTGCAGTGCCAGATCTTATACGGACCAGATGGACATGAGCTACAACTTGGTACCACACTTCACTGCTAACACTCACTGTGTATATTCTTTATCAGAGCTGCCGATATGAAGATAATCCAAATAATTAAATCACATCTAATAAAGGTATAATCACACTCATGAAGCCCATCATTTCACCTCATATAGGCCATGTCACCCGTCATAAAGAGCTATATTAAAATAACCGTAAAATATTAACTTTTATTCTCCCAATTTAGAATCAGAGCTAAGAGTTTTAGATGTATCTATTTAACAGAATCAGAATACCTTTATTCGTCCCACAGAAGGGAAATATATGATATTCTCCTTCTTCATATAAAAAACACAACTGAATATTGGTGTATAACAGATAGATATAGTCAAAAAAGCAACAGTATATGCATTATATTTAAGCAAGGATATATGAGTTACAGCACAACATCTGAAAACAGATGCTTATCTCCAGGCTATTTAATTATATATTTATGGCAGCATTGGAAACAAAAAACCTGAAAACAGACTCTGAGCAGCATCACTTACATGACTTTGGACCATAAAGACTTTCCAGAGTATCTCTCGTTAATGTGGCATGTGTCTCCCCCCCTATGATTTTAATAACATACAACTTGATTCTGATTGCCGTGTATCAAAGGTAATCCTGGTCAATTGCTTTGCTTTAGGGCCTCAAATGGTCAACAAACCAATATATTTATCCCTGTCGCAGCTGTTTTGTATGTGTTGTGCTGTGTGACGGAGAAGCAGTGAATTTGATGGTTAAATTGTCGATCCCTCTAACAAGATTAGGAGCTTAAGGCATTGTAACTCCTGAAACAAGAGCTCACCAACAAATATGCTTTAATTACAGAAGATTACATTTTCTTCTTTTTAAGTGCTATTTACTGTTTGCATGTAGATCCGTGTAAGAGTGTAAGGACTTCACACTTTTATTTTTCTCTCTTTGTGCTCCTCTATCTTGCAGAACATTTGTCCATTAATGGAAGCTTACTGAAATAAATCCTTAACGGTAGGGTAGGTAAGAATGGAGAAAGCAGCTCGAGTGCGCTAGAATTTGAAAGTATTCCTCCAACACACACGAACGCGCACATGACCAATGAGGGCACGAGATAAGTTTGTGCACAGATGGAAGGCTGACAGGCAGGTAGGCCATCCAGTTATTTTAGCCGGGCCGGCTCAGATGATTGGTCGTGCTTTTTACAGTACCACGGCTTCCACAGATGAAATGTTTTTATGTATTTATTGTCAAAGCATTTAATATATTCATTGGGATGTTAAGAGCATTCCATGGAATATAACAAAAAGTGTTTCTGAAGTGAATTACCTACCCCACCTTTAATGTGTTGCACTTTTCTTTTCCTTATACATGTGATGTTTTGGTGTTGTTTTGTTTCTTTCCGTTAACCGTTAAGTGGGAAATAAGTATTTTTTTGTGTGTTTCTCTTAGTATCCTAAGATACTGTTATGTTTGGCTGTGAAAAAAAAATTATTATTATTACATTACATTACATTACATTGCATTTAGCTGACGCTTTTATCCAAAGCGACTTACAATAAGTACATTCGACCAGGAAGACACAACCTTGAAGAAAACAGAATCATATAAGTATATCAGGTTTCATAGAGCCAAACATTTCAAGTGCTACTCAACTGGCTTTAGGTAAGCCAGTCCTTTATTAGTATAAAAGTGCTTCGTTAATCGTTCTAACGCTCGAAGTGGAGTCGAAAGAGATGAGTTTTCAGTTTGCGCCGGAAGATGTGCAAGCTTCATTATGAAGGGCAGACCATCTATTTGTATTTATTTGTTTTTTTTAGAAAGGGGCAGGTCACATAAGATTTTATTCTTCTCCCTGCTCCTTTTCGCTAAATGGTAGAGTCATGTTTTGTGGCAATTATTGTACATTTGGTTTTGCGTACCATGAGCGGGACAAATAAAAATGAAATGAAACCTGTGTGTTGCCCGCTGTGCAGAAATATTAAAAAGGGCAATTTTTTTTAAGTATGGCCACTGACTTGGAGACTCAGTTTTACACGCTTGTGGGAATTCTCCATTTTAGCTTTAGTGAATCCCATCAGCTTATATATTTTGTTCTCAGGAAATGTCAATGCATCTGGCACATAGTGGCATACATTCAAGAGCACACATTTTACCATTGGAGTTGTTTGATATTTGGCCTGGAATAACAGTAATTAGGCTGTCTAAGTGATACAAGTCTCTCTATTTAACACCTCAAGCCACCAACAGTAATGTAGTTATAACCTTGGTTGCCAGGTAGAGTGAGGATATTTGCCAGAGTGTTAGTGTGGTCTTAATCAAGAGGCTTGCTCTATACCGTCCATGTTTGCTCCACTCTTTATGTGTGGCTACATGTTTGCTTTGGCCCACGGTGAGTGAATATGAAGCTGCTATTGTGCAAACTAATTTTGCTAATATACTTAGATGTTTTACTTGACTCAAGTCCCTCTAACCTGGGTATTAGCATATTGGAATAAATAAAGAGATATAGATGGAAATTGTGTCTACCCTAGAAAAATATTCCATACACATTTTAATTGAGGTATGTGTTGCTTGTTATTCGTTGCATTCTCACAGCTGGAGAAAAAATAAATCCACGTTGAGGCTCATTTAAACATTTTGGGAGTGGATTTTCTTTCTATAAAGGGATCTCTTTTCTTTGAGTTTACACAGGAAAGCTCTAGTCCAAACAAAGGCAGGAAAACAAACAAACAAGAGGCTAGGGCAGAGGCTGAGGCGGAGCTGGTCGACAGAGCAGCTGGACTTTTTGACCAGTCGCCTGGCTGATGTCCATACTCAAACACTGGTGACCAATTAGGGACCACGGGTCACCCCAGAGCCCCAAAAGGCCCAGCTTAACCCTGTTGACTCGATGTGTTGTTGGACAGCTTGTCACAGATTGGCAAATGGGATCACATTACTAAAACAAACAAGCTAATGCATGAGCTGAAGATACAGCAAACATCAGTTTCCACTGTTTATGTAGAGTCCTGTAAAGAAAGGCAGCAATAGATTCAAGGGTCTACATGAGCTGCTTCAATAGGCTGTTTGGCTTGCTGATCAAGCATTCTGTAAATTCCAGAGCATTATAATTGATATCCTACACTTTAGCCTTTGTAGTCTTTAATTGGCTCTTGCTCAAGCTCTCCTAAAATAGCTACAAACAACGGCTGAAACAAGAGAAGGGTTGTTTGCTGACAGCATGCTAATTATGGAATTGTTACAGAATAGAAGTAGCAAAGAACTGCTTGTTGGTCATGATATTTGCTATCCCAGTATCTCTGTTGGGGTTTGCTATTATTGTTTGTTAATGGTCTACAGACAGAGGAGGAGGGAATGCAAGGGAATCTCTTAACAATTTAGTATATGCTTTATATAGCCCCCCCCTTGAGCTATACATCTTAAAGGAATAAAGAAGACAGCTAGTTTGGTAAAGAAATAGTCCTAACGCTCCATAACATCTGCATCAGTTTTGCAGATTTTAGAGAAGGTCGCCGGTAGTTCGAATGTTTTACCTTTTGTAGTGAGCCAGGCTGTTTCCCTCGCTTCCATTCTTTATGCTAAGCTAACATTTCCTGGCTCGTTTCATATTTTTCAAAAGACACAGGAGTGGAACCAATCCTTTTATTTTACTCCTAAGAGTAATTGTATTTCCCAAAACATCAGACTATCCCTTTCAGTTACAGTATTGAGGTTACACAATACGGTGCATCGCTTTTTAGTCCACATTGGATTGGAGGGGCCCCTTTCAGCAGTAATTCAAAATTAATGTATTTTCCTGCTATTGTATCCGCCATCTGCAATCATACTTCTACTTTTCTTCCCAACAGTCATTCATAAAAGAGCTGCATCCTTGAAAACTGTTTGGATAGAGGCTCTGCTCTTTGATTTAGGTGAATCCCCAAGAACGTTTACATATACAATAATCCTGCTCCCTAACGCATATTTTGTTTAATGGAGTAATATGTTCATCTTTAAATTAGCCTTGATTTGCCCAAAGTATGATAAAACAACATATGTACCTTGACAGATATGTACCTTTCATACAATGATCAAAACTCCATTAGTCAGCGTGCTTCTGCATCAGCAACTAATTTGTGGGGATTAAACTGTGTATGTTAACATGCAGGTGGAAAGTCTGATGGATGTCACTAGTTGATGTACTTAATGTTCTCCTAGTCCAAGGCTCGCTGACTGAGGGAGGTTTTGTGGGACTCCAGACAGAGAAAGCAGAGAGCTGGGCTGAAAACAATCACTGAAAGGGTTCAACCAAGCCGTGCCACGGAACAGATTTAAGTTAAATCCGTTGTGTCCTTGGGCAAGACACTTCACCCGGATTTGCTCCTGTGGGTATTGTCCACAGTACATGTATGATACTAATGTGTACTTGTAAAAGCGCCTCGATGACTTCGAGGCGTGAAGATGGACGCTGTGGCGCAGTGCGCTGTGCAATGATCATCAGATCAAGGGGTGAAACCCGCCGCTGCTGCGTCTGTAAAGCCGTTGTGTCCTTGGGCAAGACACTTCACCTGAACTTGCTCCTGTGGGTATTGTCCACAGTACATGACCATTGCATGTATGATACGTGTAATGTGTATTTGTAAAGCGCTTTGAGCATCTGGAAAAGCGCTATAATAAATGTAAGGAATTATTCATTATTAAACGCTTTATCTTCTCTCCTGTAACAGTTGGGTCTGCATCATTGTTCGTTTGGGTTGGCTTCCCTGCTGGATTTCACGCCCCTCTAAATGTTATTCCTCAAACGTAAATTGTCAGAGGATCAGACTCAGATGTTAACTGGTTTCCGTTGCCTTTTCTTTTTTTTTCATCTTTGCTTCTTTCCTTAGCCTTTCATTCTTATCCTGCAATGCTTCTGCTATTAATTCCCCAGCTGTGGATTGAAGCTCCTTTAGGCACGCTGCATTCCCCGGGCCGGTCTTCTGTCGCCTCTGAGATAGCGCAGAGCACACAACCTGCACTACTATTAAGAATCCTTATGTTACCCAGATAAGGGACATAAGAGAATCTCTGCTTTCCCTCTTAGGCTACTTTCTGTTTGTCCTGATGTCTTCCTTCCTTCCTTCCTCTTCCCCCTGTCTTTAAGTAATCCTAAAGCTCCTGTATTTGCTCCATTTCTCACCCTGTCTGAGTTTCCAGTCCAATCATAACTACTGCACTAGCTCTGGTGTTTAGTTTCTGTATCACTGTTGGTGGCTCTTTGACGCTCTGCTTTTCTGGCACTTTAAACGGCAACCAACACATCCTTAGGGACCTTTCCCCAGCAGTTATCCCCTAGTTAAAATCATTTGACTGACAGTTTACTCCTGGCCATTCCTCATGCATAGATATACCCAGTATGTGTGATAGTGTGATTGCAACTCCAGGGAAGAAACCAAACAGAAATTCACACCTTTATACACTCAACACAAGTCTGTGGTTGAGAGATGTCGCCTGGAAGCTATTTGTATAAGTTCTTGGCCTACTGTATATAATCCCTTTTCAGCATTATCATGTCTTTACTTGGCAATGGAAACCATTTGCAAAAGGCTGACCCAGTGGATAGTGTCTGTTTCCCTCATAACAGGGGCTGTACATCTTCAACTGCAATCCTGTGTGGCTCTCAGCGGCACAGGCTGTAATTTAATGTGTGCCTGTGGAATTCAGCGCTGGGTCATATTGCTTCAGTAAAATACCATCAACAGCTTTGTTCCGCCACAAAAAAATACATTAACAAAATGAGGTCAGCCACATTTCTGGGCGACACTTTACACATTTACACATTTACACACATTACTTTTTACAGACTTGTTGGAAACTGATAACCAGATTTACGGCCCTGGTTTTAGTATCAGCAATGGTTTATGGATTTTACTTCAACTTGTGACACCGTTATTGTGGAATTTGCTGTGATGAAAGGTGTCTTTCCATGCCAGGCTTTTACGTGTTCTTGTAGATCAGTATCCTGAGGATCATCAACCTGGGGCTGCGCCAGAACAACTCTGTCTGCACCTCTGCAATCCTGACAGGCTGATGGGGGAATGTTTTTTTGAGGGGGTGGGGGTGGTCTTCGAAAGGTAGTCTGAGGGTAGCAGTCTCTCATAGGGATCTGCCCCATTCCCTAAATTCCTTGGTAGGCAACCTGCTTAAGACGAATATGTTTAAATTGGAGATTATTGTTTGTCGACGTCCAGAGTTTTTTTGCAACTCTTAAAAAATGTTGGGGCCCCTGCTCTGCACGCCTTTCCACAATAGCTTAAACTCTCCTTTCTCCCTCTCTTCATCCCTCCCTCCTTGCTACCCTCTGTCCCGTTGAAATGCGCCATTGACAGATCTTTATCAGCAGCCCCATCCCTGCTCGGTCTCGCCGTTTGCCTTTGTTTTATTTCACCGACCAAGCGCTGAGCCAGGATGAGGGATTTGTGTGCGCTTCCCTCTGCAGCACTAATGTGAAACTGGTGTATTTGTGGTCGTGACAATCCTTTTCCACTCCACGAATGTTGCTCTGGATGATAATAACATGGGTCCGTGCCTGAGGGACAACCAAGTGTGGTGAGGGTCGGCCGCAGATGGTTGTGCCTGTGGAGGATATAAACATCGGAAATGTCAAAACAACCTCTGGACAAGTTAAAGGAGAGTGAGCAAAACACAGAGAAAGTGAGACAGAAAGGGGGTAGAAAATATGCCATTGAGCAAGACAAATGAAAACAGGCTTTACTGAGAAGAAGACTCTAAAAATAGACTTTATGAAGATTGCTTGCTTGTCCTTGTTTGCGTGAAGGCTGTGTGCAGGAGGTGTCGCCTTTCACCTTCCGGGGCTTGGGACAAACCGGCTGGAAGAGTCTCCGGACAGGACCAATTCCACCCAGACACCCAGGCCTCGTCAAACTCCAAAGATACATTACAACTTTCACCAGAAGCCCCCCCCCAGCTTCTTAAAGTTTGATAGGACAGGTAATTATATCGCATATCTGTAAGTCGATTTGAAATTTCTCAATAAAAGAAAAGCAAATTTGCAATGCTTTTTGGGGAATCAACTAAAGCCTATTTTCGTCAGGGGTTGGGGGTATGGGCTTGCTTGGCTGTAATTTGTCAGTAAACAGAGAAGTAGAATTAGCTAATCTTGAGGAGAAATACAAGAAGGTCTTCACGATATTGTTTTAGAAGGGCAAGTTTGAATTCTTCTTTTATGACAGCTAATAATGATCATGTTTTATCCTGTCACAGCAAAACCAACATATATTGTGTAAAAATGCATATACAAATAAAATTAATTTAAAACACCTCAAGAGCAAAAAGTGTTATTCCATCTCAGCTCAGAATATTGGCGACCATATGTGAAGCCAACTGCTTGTGGTTTAATTTGTACTGTTTGCCCTCTATCATTCTGTTTAAACACGAGTGAAGAAATATTGACATATAGCTTTCCTTATGTATTCATTTCTAACAAAAATAGAAGAGTATCTGAACACTAAAACAAGCCCAGGACAGTTGGATAGCTTATCACTGTACACTATTTTTTGTAGATGTTTTATTTAGAAACGTAAGCTGCCCAATGCCAGAGGGTCACTTGTCATGGAAATGTATACATGAACCGTTTCAGGCACTTCAACAAACAACCCACACTGTGATTTTTCAGATTGTTTGACCTCCTGTCAGGCAATATAATATAACAAATGACTTCCTGAGCTGTCTGGTTCTTTCACAATGCATTTCTCATATTTGATGGTCATGAATGAAGTGTCTTGTGCTCTTGCCAATCAAACCCCAATGATCAGATGCGTTATTTGAAGCAGAAAGCCTAGGATAAAGATGGATGACACATCCTATAGCACTATCTTTCAGTCTCCGTCTATTTGGCTCACTTTCTGTTTTTCTTATGCTCACACACACCCACACACACTCAAGGTGGCATTAACTGCATGAGTGCGAATGTCTCCTCACAAATACAGCTTGCCTGTCAATCAACACTTTCCTAATTAGACACACTGTATCTGTGAATGTCGCCTGGTTTCATTTGATCTGCTTTGCTTTCAAAATGATCTGCGTCCATCTCTTAGTTGGAATTTAATGAGGTGGGGACAGTAAAATAAATCTGGACCAGCTTCTCTACTACTCTTAATGACCTTGCAATTACTATTGTTACAGCACATCATTACCATTTCCACTGTGAGATTTCTATTGAACACTGTGCTCATTAAAAGTGTCACCAGAGAGGTTTCCCTTCTTTAGCCTGCTATAAGCCAACATGTTGCCTTTGAGGGACGGATCTGTCTAATTAGCTAAAAAAAGGATTTCCCCTTGAGATCAGTTTCTGAAAACACACACTTGACAGTTGGAAAACAATTCAACACCTGTGCCAGGCAGGGAATTACTTGAATCTGATACCTGAGGAAACACTCATTACCCTTAGTCTTATGTGTGTATGTGTTTGTGTTTGTTTCTGTGGCAAGGCCCCTTAAAGTATTGAAGTATTGTAAATGTGTTAAGGTTTAAATAGGTTTAAACACACACACACACACACACACACACACACACACACACACACACACACACACACACACACACACACACACACACACACACACACACACACACACACACACACACACACACACACACACACACACACACACACACACATAGAGTCACGGATCATATTGGTCCATTAACAGCCAGTCTACTGTGACGTTCAGAGACAAACACTATTATAATATTTATGGCTTATTTTCAAAAGCTGCCATGTGTGGGAGAATTAGATAAATGTTTTCTGAATAGATGACATGTGGCTGATTGTGACTGAGGACATGGTGATGGATTGTGACTAACTGGTGACATGCATCACCAGTTAGGTTTTAGTTTTCCACACTGAATAATACTCATGACAACATGGAGGCTAAAAACGGCTGTTAATTCACCTAAAATCATTCAGATCAAAGTGAGGATTTTCTCAATCAAGCGAATTCAGAATGTTTAATGTGACCATTAGGAAGTTGACCTGATAATGAGCTGAGATGAATAATGTTTTCCACCTTTCTTTAGCCATAGCCAACAATGCAACATTGGATTTGCATAATAATGAAAAATCACGTAGAGCATTAAGTCTTGAGTCACAAGGTTTGAATTAAACAAAATGTGTTGCACAACATAATGAACACAGTGCATTGGCCTCTGAAAGCACAATATCTTCTAACACTCACTCGTTTGGCAATACAGATCATAACATGTGCATGCAATAAGTGAGGAGAACTGGAGTGGTGATTTGATCAGAAAGCTGTTGTTTTTAAGAACCTCAATGTGATGTACAACTGACTTTATAAAATGCAGGACAAATCACTTAAAAAACTGGTTTCCAATCGAGTTTGGAACCACATAAAATAAAAAAAGTTGAGAAGAATAGCCCTCTAAATTCTTAGGACAAAGTAGTAGCTCAAATAAGCATAAGTGAGACTGTTTGAACACCTAGAGGGTTCAGTCTATATTGAGCTTCATCTGCTTTACAGGGTGTAGACTGGGGTCAATACTAGTAGCTTTCTTGCATGGATGTCTGACATACAAATCCTGAATTTCTACTCACATATTCATATAATTCACACCTTGATTTTATAATGTGATTTTATGATTAGGGGCGCAAAAGCGTTGACCTTATGTGTCCCTTAACAGGTAACCAATATCAAAAATAGTAATCACCTGTTTCTTTTTAGTAATGCTTCATTTTCGCATTACAATACCTGTATAATTGGAGAATTACCATCATAAATCCCACAAATCAGGTATCTCGTCATACAATAGAGGCCACTTGGAGATCAGTTATGGCAAACTCTCAGGAGCTGTCATGTGAACAAAAGGTGTTGCCACTCATGGCGTAACATAGCGTTTGTGTATACACTCCTGTCAACTGCTCTTATTCTCTTGCTCAAGTGCTCATCCATCAGTTTAACCAGACACTCCTTCACTGTCTCCTGCATAATCAGCGCGGTGCCGAGTGATCCGAGCACCCAGGCGACCAAAAGCCGCGAGCAAAAGAGTGTCATTGCCCTCCTTTTCCTACTTCAGGCATGAGGCAATGGTATGAACTGTGAGTGCAGTCACAAAGACACACACAACAATACAGCTACACACTTTCAGGGCAGCGAGGTGACGGTTGGAGCTGTGTCCATCAGTGCGGATATATTCTGTCACCCTCATAATGAGATGGGATTTAAACAATATGCCTGCAAGAGAGAAAAATAAGAACGCTCTATAGGTCAGATGGCAGAAGTGTTCCCATTTTCTATAGGGACTTTCTGATGAAGACAAATGATCCTCTTTCAGCTGGCACTGAAACAGCAATTGAGTTGGACAACGGGGCAGATAGGGGCCAGTATAAAGATATAAACACAGGCTAAACTAGGAGCATAATTCCTTGTCAGGGCATACATATTGTTCTGGGTTATATTAGGAAATGGCTTATTCCAGAGAGTGAGCGCGGGCCAAGAAAGGATCACGCTGCAAAAAATATCCATCTTTGAAAAGGCACAACTCCTTTTATAAAAACACAGTTGATCACCCAATTTTCACTTGCTTGAAGGGAGATGCTATTTTTAGACTCAGTCCAAAATAAACTTACTTATTTGGTCCTTTTGAAGTCATATAAATCAAAGCAGTGCTTCAACTGAAATACTTCACACTGTGCAGAAGGAAGCTTGAGAACTGCAAAAACATTGTAATGACAATAGGTCACATGGCTAAGTGCAATGTGAGATGAGTTGCTCATGGTGACAGATCGACATACACAGAATAATTATCCTAGAAAGAAATGACAGACACAGTTATAGGGACTAACGGATGACCAAAGTGAAAACAAGTTACTGTAAAGAGCCAGAGTACTTTTGTGTTGACCAAAAGAGAGAATACAAATAAATTATTGGACTCAATGCATCAGATAACTAGAAATATGACCCCAACAAATTGTAATGTTGCTTTTTCCCTGCCTAATGTAATCAGGCAACTATTTGCTGACATGTTAGACATTAGGCCAATTTCTTTGAGAGTTTTGGCCCCAGAAATGCATAATGCTGGTTTAAGAGATTGTTAGCTTGCTCACATAAAGCAAATAAATAAATCATCTTACGACAATACAAAATAAAGTATCAACACTGACGGCACTAACACTTCGAAATGTGATACTCTTTGTCTGTTGCCTGTTGCCTTACTGAACATAAAAGGAGACTCTTAAGTTTAAGCTATTGTGAACGGCTATCTCACAACTTCCCTCAGGGCAGTGAAACTCTGGTGAACATAACAATAAGGCTTTAGAGGAAAACGAGACGTTTCCCAGTCTGTTATTATGGTGAACAATGCCAGACAGATGTCACTGTTAATGAGACGACCTGTGATGAGAGGATTGAAGCGGTGTCATGAATGACACAGTTTCAGAGACATGACTCACTGTGCAGACTGTTTTCCTCACTGTTCTTTCTCAGCCATTTGACGGGCTCTGTTTCCCCAAGCAGGAGTCAGCAACATCGTTTTTACTGGAGAGAGAGTGTGAAACAAAGAGAGAAAGAACAAAAGAGTAAGGAAGAAAAGAGGTTGAGCCTGAACTGAATGTTTTCAGTGTCATTTGTTAAATCTTTCTAATGACTAGACTGCAGACTGCTAAGTAAACACCACCAGCACCATACCGTGAAGAAAAGATTGTGACAATGTTTAGTCTACGCTAACACGCAAATTACAAAATTATAGTAGATGCAGGACAGGGTTTTGGAAAGTATTTCTACAACATAAAAAAGTCAGATTCAATAAAGTTTCATTTTATTAGCTTATTATGAACCTTAAATAACCCCTGCCTGGCCTTTCCCTCTAAGGTTTCTCTGGTTGTCCGTAATAAAACATATATCAACGGTGTCATAAAGCCAAATTGGAAACACAGGAAAGTCTAACTGTTGGAACAGATTTATGTTGGGCTTGCGCCTTGGAGGATTTACACCCTTTTGCCTGAGCACAAACCACAGCTGAAATAACCCAGAGTGGTCCAAACCCTCAAGAAGTCAGTGCCACTTTAAGTGGTGCAAGAACAAAGAATAAAACATATGGAACATTCTCTTTTTATGTGCTGTACTAGTGCTAAAATGATGCAATGAGATACGATAATAACCTCACAGTACATCAGATTATAACACTAACAAGACTAATCCAAAGGAGGGTTTGTGTGTGTTTTTTTTATGGCAGGAGGGATTTGGTGATTCAGGGATGCAGTCTGATCTTTGTTGGAGTCTGGAGCCTGTCCACCAGCTGTGTCCAAACAGGCCACACCCTCTGCCTGTGTTCTGGGAGCTTTGAGTGGAGCTGGTGGTGGTGGGAGGGAGGTGAGGGTGTGGGTCATCTGAGGGTGTACCTATAGCTTTTTTCTCTCTCTCCACGCTACAGTAACTTCTGCTTTTGACATGTGGAGGCCCAGGGCCCATCCATCCTCCCCTGACAGCTCAGCTGCTCATGTAAGCAGGGGAAGGTAGACATGTTTAGTGTAGGCTTGCTGATTTAAAGTCATTATCTGTGACTTTTTTCCCAATATGAAATGTCTGTTTGCTCCCCACAAGTTCATACAACACTGTGATTCAGAAGTGATTACCATACCCAGCCAATGAAACACTTACATATGTTGTATTGATGTGAAGAGGCTGTGGGTTTTACACTTTCGGTGACAGTAAAACTGGGTTTTTAAATTAGAGCAAAATTATAAAAAGTCCAACTTCAACTAATAAACACAATAAAATTGCAAGACAGTATACTCGACACATAACCTTTAATGCAAAAATAGTGGAACAGATGAAGTGATTTTTCTGCTAATTCGTTTATCAGGTGGAACTCATAAAACTCTAAGTTTCTTCACTCATTGGTTGTTTTTACGAAGTTAAACAGACCAGGCATGATGAGCAGTAACAAGGGAGAAATAATAGAAACAATCCACATCGTTCCACATCACAGAGATTCTTCGTCAGAAAGGAGCATCGGGGAAACAAGGAAGAACCTGGATGAAGAGAGATGTGGCAGTGCAGATGGTGTATCTTAATAGATGTGAGCTTAGCGAGCTGTGATAAGGGACCGTGTCTGCTTTGAGCTGGGGGAACAGGCAATCCCTGCTCAGGGGACTGTGCAGCATCTGCAGCCAGACATTAACAGATGACTACGAGAACTACGTTGACAAATTGAATGCCACCGATGAGTAATGGCAAGAGACTTGTAAAAGAGAGATTGTGACAGGAAACTACAGACTCAATTGTTCCCAAATGCACTGGTGCATGTTCACAGTAAAAGAGAAGGGATACCTAAAATAATAAATGCAAATGTCTACTTTGCTGTTTACGGATTTGAACAAGGGGGTGACATTTTGATGCTGCTAGTATCCATGTTCAGCAAATGTGTTATATTTTTCGAGAAAATAAAAAAACTAAACAACAGATGTAATCTGTTCGAATCAGAGAGGTTAAATAGGCTTTGCGATGTTGGTGGTATGGGCAAATGAACGACTGCTTGTTATTGGTGGTTCCAGCTTCACTCTGCTTTAAAGTCTTTTAAAGTTTTACAACAAAGTTCAGCTCATTATTTAGAAGTCCGGCCCACTTCACTGTTTTGATTCACTCTCACGCTCTTATAGTTTTGTTTTCAGCCACAACAGGAACCCTTTTTTAGAGAAGACTAAATGCTCGTCTAAGCTTTAGATACTAGAGTGGTATTATTATCTTACTTTCTACATGTGAAAGAATGAGCATGTTTTCCCAAATGAAAAAATATTCCCTCTACCAGCATTGTCGTTTCCCAAACAACTATATATGTGCAAGCCTTTATACTATCGGTGCGGAGGCCATGGATATTCAGGTTTTGCACAGGACCATGTAGTGCATATGCCCTTTCGTCATGCACATGCCAAACTTTCATGGTGACTTTGCCCCTCTATAGTGTTTGACAGTAATCTTTCAACGTCTTTGTAAACTATGTAAACATAAAAACCAGTAGCTGGAATGGTCAAAATGTTGTTTGAATCCAATCTCTCCGCACACTGGATCTGGGTAAAGTGTGTTCATAAATGCAAAAAAACCACGCTCAGCTTGCTTTAATGTGTGAATACTATATTAAACTTTCATTCAGCTGCGTGCTGAGAATAGTTCTCTGTTCCCGAACACCTTTCCCCCTGACTGGCGATGTTGCAGGAGGAATGAGTCATATGGTTTCACTTTGAGGAATATACTTTCCTACATGGTCTCTGAAAAGCTCCTGTTTCCATTTTTGTAGGTGTGGTCTTCTATTTAGGTCACAACAGAACTCAGAGGAGAGGAATTCCCTGTGTATCCATGTGAGGGAGGGTTTTTAATGAACTGCTCAGTGATTGATATGGGGCGAGTCAGCTTACTTTTTCACGGAGGCACGACTGTTACTGCTTTATTTTGGGAACAAGACATGCATAACGGAATGCATTATACTAAAAAGAAACAGGTGATAAAGTCTGATCAAGAATCTGATGAAATTCATAGTGAGAGATCACAGGATGTATGAGTTTCAGAGAAATGATTATACTTAAAGGAAAGAATTGGAACCATACGAGCTCCACTCTTCATCAGGTTATCATAAGCTGCATACCAAAAGGTTTTTCATGTGTGCAGAAAATGCTTGTGTGGAAGATCTATGAGTTAAGGCCAGCCAGTGCTCCAACTCATACCCTTTACAGCTGATGAATAGAGAGGATGCTTTATGGCCTCTGGCCCTGCCAGGTCTGGGCCAGTTATGAGCCGCAGCTTACTCTGAGGCTAGCTTATACCAGACAGCAGTCTCATTGAATGAAAAGTTGTTTAGTGAGTGAATTAGTTGCATGCTACATATCAATTTCATTTGGGTCTCAGGCATTTCAAAAATAACCTGAAGCAGAGATGCTCTTGTCTGAGGGGGTAAACTGTAAGGTTTTTCCCCTACCTATTACATGGAAAGGGAGTGACGTTATGACTTCATCCTGCAGAAACAAAGAATATTCCAGTTTCCTCATGTGTCATCCTCGGAGCATCACCTTGCTGGAATGCTTTCCAAACCACCACTAAACTATCAGCAGATGTTAAACGTGCTGGGAAAATGTTTAACCCCATCTTTAAGCATTTCACAAGCATTTCAATACATCAATCCTAAACGTTGGCGTAAATGCTTACATGACTGGATAACATCAGTGTTAGAAGTATCCAGATATTTCATTAAACTAAAGTTAAATCCATCACATATTTAATCTTTGCATTCAATCTTTAATGTTTTAATAAAATAAGCAGCAAAAATCATTTTGGATATATAATCTTAATTTGAATAGCAACTGCTAACTTTCAAATAAATGAAAAGGACTAAAAAGATCACTATTTCCTTCCGTTAAAGTAATTAACTATCATAAAATGTGCATACTTAAGAATGTAGAGGTACCTCAAAGTTGTACTGCAATAGAACATTTGAGTAAATGTGCGCAGTTTAGTAATTAGCAAATTAACTAGCAAACATTTGAACTGGTTTTGAGCAACATGAGCAGTTTTCTTGTGCATGAGTAGGCACTTTTCTGCATGTATGCATCGGCTTGTGTTCGTCCGGGCTTAGGTCTGGTCTCTGGCTCTCGTCAGCACATGCCGGACACGGCGCTCTGAGGCCCTTCATTCATTCCATGTTATTTTCATTCCCCCACCTTCAGTAGGTGCACAAAAAAATGTTTTCTCAAGTCTCCGCATTCCTGAAAAAAAAGTGCGAGCATTTACTTTTACACACACCTGGATTGTAGCCTTTCATTTGATACCCAGCATTTTTCAATTATGCAGCACAGCCCAAAAAGTAGGCACCATTTATTCTTCTGCGCTAAACAGTTTTGGCACTTTAGACAAGCAAACAAACTGCAGGTGAAGCTTGATTAAACACATATTTCCTGATCCTTCCTTCATCAGATAAATCTACATTTATCTTGGCCATTACTGCTGCTGAAAATAACTGTATGAACATGATTTTTTTCACTCACAGAGAGGCCCTATCACTCTGTTAGCAGTGTAAACTGGAGCAGGAAATATCAAGGCCTGTAATTACAGTCAGATACAGAAGGTAGGGAAGTGAACTTACATTCCTGATCAGAGTGCAGCTTGGATGGAAGACACATGAGACTTCCTCCAGTACACATCCATTTATTAGCTTTTCATTAGGGAACTCACCCTGCGTTTGATCCTTCCCCAAATAAAGCTGCACAGATTTTCCAAGAGGTTTTATGTTTTCTGCTCCTTAGAAGGCACATTGGGGAATGGATTTAAACATAAAAGCTAACAAGAGCACTCACCACGGCACCAAATCTATAGCCACAAACCTCATGGTTTCATCAAGCCTCGCATAAAAATCTCATTCTATGTTGATGCTTATGAGTCTTTGATAGCCTTTTGTTCAGATCCAGATGACATCCTTTGACATTGTGGGACTGGGCAGCCGACAGGAAGCAGTTGGCCTGTCCTGGCACATCCTGAGTGTGGCCAGCAGCTCTGCAGATGGTTCGAGCTGAACATGTTGTGTCATCTCACAGACTTTTACCGGAATAGGACTTGGCTGAACACCTTCTGCCCTTAGCAAACTGTACCACCATTTAACTGTCTGCAATTACACTTGTCATTCTGTTTGGATTAGTCAGATCTGGTTCTAAATTTGGATTTAATCGAGCCACACTGCCTAGGGGACATTGGTATTTTGTATCTGTCTGTTACTTTCAATCCCTGAATTCTATGGAAATGTTTGATACATCTGTTGCTGGAATTCATCCAGACTGAGTTGTATTACTTTCATTTCCCTTTAACATTTAAAAGTTAACTTCATTTGTCAGTCTGCAAACCTTGACTGGTTTTAAATTATGATATTGAATGGTTCTAGGCAGAGGCACCTCTGAAGTGTTAGATAGACCACTGAAGATTGTTATACAGACATGCTCACAAGATGATAAAACCTTCTAGCTCTGGTGATCCCCAGACTTTTCATCAAGCGGGAACAGCAGGTTGACATTTTACGTATTATCCTTTAAAAAATCTCAACAACGTTTTAATTAATTGGCACAGAAGTTTGTGAAGACAGTCATGTTTCATAATTATTATATCCTAAGAATGTTGGTGATCTCCTGACATTTCCATTACCTCCACTATTAGTTTGACATTTGTGGACTTGAGTTAAAGTTTCTGATAACTGCATTGGTGAATCGCTTACATTAACATTTAGCTCATAATGCTGCTGTGCCAAAAATGCTCAACAAAGCTATCATAGCTTGGTTTTGCTATGGTATACATACATCATCTTTAAAAAAAACAGCAAGCTTGAATAACTTGTTAAAAAAACTATTTAATGTCATAAACATCTCAGTGTGTTGTCATGTGTTTGTGTTATACAGGCTCAATACTGAATGATTGGTATGATTGCTGGTGTGATAGAGTGGGAAACTCCTGTGCACATCTCATTCCCAGAAGCATGGATGACTGTCTGTCCCTATGGCATCCCGGATCAAAAAGATGACCTCATACCAGAGAGATGCGCTGTACTGACGAGGCGATGAGATTCTAGCACCACACAAGCAGCCCTGAATGGAGCAGGCTTTCAAAACAACCGGTTCCGTTTCCTCTCACTGATGGTTTGATTTGTGGATGAGTTGAATAAGTCTACACTGCACCAGCAGGAGGATACCAGAGGCCATAACTCTAACAGACCTCACACATATTATTTATTTTGTCTTTTTCCACTGGTATTTTCTATCCTTAAAGGTCCCCTATTATACTGTTTTTCATCACTTTATTTTAGTTCTCAGTTATATACAAAACATGTCTCTGAAGTGTTTGGCTCCAAATACCAAACAGATCATTGTAGCATCCCATAATCCCCTCTGTTTCAGCCCTGTTCCAAAAGTGCTGATTCTCTGTCTGTTACTTTAGATGAAAATAAGGTGCCACTCTCCGCGCCCTTCTGAGAGATATTTGGTTAAAAAGAACACATTAGGTGCTTTCATACCGGAGTACTTTTCCCCGGAACTAGGCCGAAAGTTCTTGGGATTTTGGTTTCACACCAAAATGATCTGGAACTAGAACCTAGTTCGTGCGAACCTTTTCACCCCCAGATAGTTCTTGCTGGAGAGGTGGTACTTTCCTTTCCTGGGGAGGAAATGGTTCGTGGGTGTGTCGGCCACACTAACAATTTCTGATTGGCTGGGCGAATTGCAAACCACGCCCCGTAAAACTCCGAAAAGTTTTGTGAAGCCACCATTTTATTTGCTCACATTAGCATTATTAGCATTAGCCCAGCGCACCAACGGAGAGAGACTAACTTATGGCAACACAAAAGAAAACATGGGAGCGGTGGAGGGATGAGGAGGTGTCTGCGCTTCTGGCGATTTACTCGGAAAACGCTACCCAGCAGCCAGTCCCCAACTCACGGGGACTCCGGGACTTCGGGTGGCAGTATACGCCGTGAAGATGTTTGCGGCCTGCCAGTAAACCCAAAGCATAAATAGAAGAAGTGACGTCAGCGGCTTCATTTGCGTAATCCTCCCTCAGGGACTTATTCCGGTGTGAACACGATCTACTAGGACAGTTCCAAGGACTAAAGAGTTCGGGGGACTAAGTACCGAAAAGTACTTGGTGTGAAAGCGGCTAATGGTGCTCTAGGAGGAGATTCGGGTGCTAAGGTGGGGGGGGGGGGGGGGGGTTACCTTGGTTGGTGATTGGCTAATGGTTACACAAGCCAAAAAAATCGTTATCACATCATAAAGTGGCCAAAATCTGATCAGCTCATTTTCAGACAGGTTTTTATATAAATGGATCAGGAGAAAAAGAGAGAGAATCTTTTTTCCTGAAACTTTCAGAATCTCTTTCCACAGAGGGGAAACATGTTGATGTAGAAAAGACAGAAAAAAGTGGATTTTGCACAATAGGTGACCTTTAATATTCCCTTAAAAGGCCCAGTTTGTACAGGGCTAAAATACATTCCCTTCGTGCAGGATCTTGATATGATTCACAGGTCGGCTTCCAGCGGAAATGTGCTAGCATAGTTTTTGCTTGAGTATTGGCCTTTAAGCAGGAGGCCCCAGGGTGCTTTGTTGTGGTGGGAAGCAGCGCTGCTATCCTCACAGAGATCTCTGTCGCATGGATTTCGGACAGCAGGAAAGCCAACAAGAGGGGCTTTCATATCAAATCCCCTGAACTGTTTGCTACTGTACCATCATACTTCCCCTATACCTTACCCGACGGAAACAGATCCTATCTTTGCTTATCGGGCGGAAAATGTAACCCATATTTATTTAATTCCACCAGTTGAATGCTTGCAGAGCCAACAGGGACTCACATCATTACATCATATGAGCAGATAGATAGATACATAGTGATAATGTAACTCCTAAAAGCTGAAACTTTCCCACACACTAAGATAAAGCACCAAAAACAAATCCGAAAGCTGTGTTAAAATGTTGGCCTGACTAAAGGGAAAATATAGCAAGCGAAGAGAACGAGGAGCTGCTTATCCCTTTAACAAGAATACATTTCAAACACATACTTAGCTCCATAAGTTGGACAAGACCAAAAGGACGAAAGCAGCAGCTCAGAATGAGGGGGAGGGTGATTACGACCGCACAGACTTTGGGTTGGACGTGACGGGTTGTGCACTGCCAAGAACAGCAACTCAGCCAAGGAAACAAGATCATTCTGATACTCTCCGAACGAGACCCCGGTTACCGTGGAACAAGTTACTGACCAAGTTTAATTAAGAATAAATTGAATTCAAGTTTTATTTAGTTAGAGGAACACAGTGCTTCACTCACAACATAAGTCACTGGAAGGGAGGCTTTCCCACAGAACATCATCCAATAAATGTGAACGCTCTACAGCTTTTTCAAACTGCTCATGACAGGATAATATCTAAAACACAGACGTATGTTTGAAGGCTTGCATAAGGGCTCAGATCAGATCAAACATCATGATTCTGAAGTTGGCTCGCTTTTCAGCCAGAAACACTCCCTGTGCGGACACCGAAGAAAAGGTTGACCTCCTATTGGCTTATTTCAAAGTCTTTGCAGTGTTGAACATGTGAAAAGGCTTGAGTTTGTAACTGCCTTAAGGTCTGTGTAGTCCTGACTCATGTGGACACAGAAGCTGATGTCTCCCTTTGGCCCTTGAGGCGCCTGCCTTATTCCCATCCAGTCATAGAGGGTCTGCCTTCAGAGCCACGAGGTTCACCACTCAGTGAACTCAGTGCCTAGGGGTCACGGGTCAAGAGCCAGGGGCCAGGTCTTAGCAGCTGACAGTTATGCTCATACTCATACTCAGTAAGCTGATTTGTGAGGTTTACATAGAGCATAGTCAAACAAAGCTGTTTATGGCCTAAGTGTTTACCTGTGTCCTGCCCCTGTTACATCATTTACAGCCTATTATTCAAAAAATGCAAAATACAGGATATTTAACAGCATTCACAGAGCATCCTTGAATAACAAAGCTGCATACAAGTGGGACAAAATCCTGCATGCAATTTTACAGGGTGCACATACAGTCAATATTTTAAACTAGCAGTTGTGAAAAACTAATTATCTTTTAAAGAGCGACAGCAACAACAAAGTGGCCAATTGCAAATCTTGTCAAGGCTTTTTGAAGAGCTCTCATAGCGCCTGCTGACCCCGGGGTATAGTAAACATTCAGTTTGGCCTTCATGACTTGCCAGTAATTACCCAGACTGCCCTAGGGCAATACGCGCTGCCTGGCTGGCTAACTGGCTGGTTGGCTAACTGGCTGGCAGATTTTACAAGCTAGCAGACATACAAAGAAACAAGCATGTATTTCCAAACAGGGTTACCCCACAATCGAAGTGCATTCACAAGGGGCTTGTAAAATCACCTTCATAAAAGTCAGACTCAAAGCAGGGGGATTCTTTCTAATGGAAAGCAGGTTGTAGGTGTAATGGACAAGTTCAGCTTTTCCATTCTTGTCAACAACCCACAATGATTTGGCACGGGGAATGTAACCAACCCAAATGCATCAACCCAGTGAATTACAGCATTGGAATTGCATACATACATTCATTAAGGTGTGTTGACCGCTGATGGCTGACGTTAGTTGCAGTGGTCGTTTCTGGCTGCCTGCCCTAAAGCTGGATTGACGCACTGACCTTCTAACACACACACACACACACACACACACACACCACACACACACCACACACCACACACACACACATCACACACACACACACACACACACACACACACACACACACACACACACACACACACACACACACACACACACACACACACACCACACACACACACACACACACACACTACACACACACACACACACACCACACACACACACACACACACACACACACACACACACACACACACACACACACCACACACACACACACGTCTGATTGTGCTCTGTCCGGCTCCACTCCCTCATTATCTGTATAGCTGCATGTCTGAGACCTGTTGCTCTGCGGCCAAGCCAAGTCACCACAATTCAGACAAACATTCCTGTCATGACGGTTCACCTTTGGGACATGAATAAGTTATTCTACCATCACTAATTTGGTTAAAATGTTTATCCAAATCTGATGTTCATTACATTTGGTGGAAAACATAAGGGGTCACACAAGGAGAACTGTGAATCAAATCTCTGAATCCAAATTTGGTTTATGGCATTTGCATGTAATTAAGTGGATTTTGTATGTAGTGCAAAGTTTACAGTGTAACTATATTCATACAATTATTTGAAGACTCTCTCACACTCACACATACACACACTGACTGTTTTTTACCCTAGCTACATGTAAGGTGATGCTTCTAGATGTCTGTGTGTGCTAGATTGTGACTCCCCTTGAGCAGGTTATTCACAGTGGGGGATTGAAACAAAAGTTTAATGAATTTGGAAAGTCAATGCTGCAACGGCCTGGGTGGCCAAATAAAAATGCACTGAGGAATTCCGTTTTTTGGCAAAGAAAGGCTTAACATGTAAAAATAATATCGCTTTTAATGCCTATGACCTCTAAATAGTTTTTTGCAGGATACATTAATACATTAAGAGCCTGAAAAGATCAAGAAAACATGAAGGAAAAATGGCTTTCAATTAAATGCAACTTATACAAATACAAAGGCCTCATTACAATAACAACATCCCTCTAACATACTATGTTCCTTCAAATATAAATTGCCTCAGCACAGCAGCCAATCTTAGTGACCTGATCTTCAGCCTAAATGGTAAATGAATGTGTTGTTAGCTTGATGGATGTGTAGCTATGTAACATGTATATGTATGTTTCCTGCGAGCCAGCACTCGTCTTAACATAAAACCATTCATCATTTTTAATTGGCTGGGGTAGACTGGAAGTTGTGATAATTAAAATGTAAAGTTGTGGCAAATAAGCTGCTACTTCAGCAAAGCCCCCCAATCCCGTAACCTAAGATCCATTAGTGGTTTTCTTATAAACTAAGCATGTGTCAGCCTTTAAGCAGGTTAACAATCTGTAAAGGAGATGATAAAATGTCTCGCTGAACAGAAATATCACAAGCAATTCAAGTTATGCATTGAAAAGTGTATTTAAAAGTTGTAAAAGCCTTAAAACTCTTCAGAAAAACGTTCAAGCCATGTTACCATATGTTGTAGCAAGTGGTAAAGGGACAAGGGGAGACTGCTGAGCTGAATGCAGGTACTGTTCATGCAAGGCCCTCTCTGAATACATGTTTACTCAACTGGTCACATGTCCAAATCTAAGCAGGAAAAAAAGCCATATTACCGTTTTCCAGATAGATTAACCCTGAGATTCAGGTTAACAGCCCTCCAGCGCAGGAAATTCCTGCTTCACGTGCTATGAGGAACTCTGTCGTTTCTGCATTAGCCGCAATATGAATTTTGATCTATGCTGTAACGACCTCTGCGAATGTAATCTATACATTTATGGGGTATGAAATTAAATCAGTCCTTTAAGTCGTACTGAAAGAGTTTCTATAGTGTTTGACAATATTTCCGACATTTCCCATTTCATATATGTTTAAATACTGAACCACATACACATATTTACAACCTTTTTTAATGGAATGGCAATGAATAAAGCTTTAATCAATCTTTGTCCGTTGTCCGGTACAAAATTCAGAGATCATGCAGAAAATACACCATGGTTGTGCTGCATTTGGGGTGTTCCAGAATGGAGATATTCCTGTAGCTTGTGAAGAAACTCTGATAGGGTTGATTTTTCATGCTTGTGTGCACCCAGAGTCGTGTAAATAAAGGGTAAGGGCTGGTAAGGCTCTCTCAAGGCTGTGCTCTCTCTGCTCAGACCTTATAAGGAGGCTCGCGGATCAACAGTGCAGTCGCTAGGACATTTGATCCACAGAGACAAATGGAGAGCACTTACACTGGAAACAGTGGGCAGACCACTTGGGGGAGGGGGTGCTATCATGGTTAACCATCCTGAAGATATCACTGACATTTCCTAAGGCACTTTCCAGTAAGTTAAGTCTGAACATGCAGAGGGGTGACTGCATCTGGAAGACGTTTACATGATAAAAAGTCATCAATAATGATATAAATAATGTCACTGTTAATGTGAAAACAAAGTTCAGTAATGAATGAAAATCTTCTTGAGCTAACTTGGTAACTTGCAGGATCAGCTTACTTTGCCCCGCAGGCAACAGTTGCTGATTCACTGAGGCTGATGGGATGAGAAGGTGCTGCCAATCTCACAAAGACATCAAGATGAAAGGGACGGATATGTTCATTCCCAAGAGCTGTTGACAGCAGAACTGACTTCCAGGTCATGATGGGTAAGGATCATCCTCAGGGTCCAGACCTTTGTGGTATCCATACGGAAAACAGCTGGTCGAAGGCTCTCGTTCCACCCATCTTCTGTCACTCATCCCACTTAGCAATAGTTGACTCAGCTACATGAAGTGGACACTCCCCTTACCGCCAACCACAATCCCAGACAGTTTACTGTTATCTCAAGCCTACACCATCAATGGGAGCTGTGACAGTCTTGGATGATTGCAGGGTGACTGTGAAAGCTTACGTGCTGGATTTCTCACGTCATCTGTTTGTGAGAAATCCTCCTGTTGGTGGTATTTTCTTGGCAGCATGTTGAACTTGTACATTGAGTGACAGTGAGAGCTCAGATGCAGGCACATGCAGGGTTTCAGGTGGCACAATGGATGTGAAGAAGCGAGATAAATCAAGCCATATGTGTAGGAGGGTAGGGAAGGGAAGACCACCAATTCACCAAAACACGTGGGTTTGCTATCCTGGCTCCAAGATGGTGGAATGAGCTCCCCATTGAAATCAGGACGGCAGATAGCTTGCACATCTTCCGGCGCAAACTGAAAACTCATCTCTTTCGACTCCACTTCGAGCGTTAGAACTATTAACAAAGCACTTATATACTAATAAAGGGCTGGCTTATCTAAAGCCAGTTGAGTAGCACTTGAAATGTTTGGCTCTATGAAACCTGATGTACTTATATGATTCTGTTTTCTTCAAGGTTGTGTCTTCCTGGTCGAATGTACTTATTGTAAGTCGCTTTGGATAAAAGCGTCAGCTAAATGCAATGTAATGTAATAATTCCATAGCAGTGAAGCAAAACATTACACATTAGCTTTGCTGGTTCACTGATAGGCCTTATTGAAGCAGCCCAGTTGAGTGATTCAGCTTGGTCACCCAGGACCCTTATAAGTGAGTATGTTTTGACCGCTGATCACTCAGAGGAGCCCCCGCAGGTTTCACATCTTATAAGCAGAAGGGGGTGAATACCTGTGATGCAGAAACACTGTTTAGACATGGTGTTAACTGAGTGACAGTGCTGCTGTGGTGCAGCTGTGAAGCAGAGGCAGGTGTGAGGACCGGACCACCTACAGTTGGAGCTAAGAGGACACACTGTCCCCATTAAACAGTGCAGGTGTGTGAATCTCTCCCACCTACTTCTGCCTGTCTTTCTTTGTTACACCAAACAAAAAAAAGCTGATATAACGGGTCCCAATAGTTACTTCCAGGTACTGGACATGGGTACAGCGCAAAAATAAATTAACTTGCCTAAAGAAAGACCAGTATTTATTTTCCCTTTTGGCTTGTCTTAATTTTGTTTAATTTAAATACATACACAAGAAGCATGAAGTAAATTAATAAATAAAGGAAAAACTCACAAACTAAACATACTTCTTTGAAGCAGAATTCTTTTTCGGTCCCGGTCATTTTGTGAACCCTTGTGGAGGAGGCCAGCCACAGGTTGGGACCTGGGACAGTGTCTTGTTTATTCTATTAATATCAATGTATAATTACAGTATAAATAATTGTCTTCTTATTAGCATGAAGCTGCTATAGTTACAAGTGCGTAGACTGGAGTCACAATATTGTTTTTTAGCATGTAAAGTGCTATGAAATAGGCTATAAAAATAAAGTGTATTATTATTATTATATTATGTAGCTAGGAGATTTGTTCCGATAAACAAATCTTCATAAATTAATTCAGATGGTAAGACATCTGTCTCTAAACATGTGTGTCCTTGCAGATTACTATTGCAAGCGTTGCTTCTATGAGTTGGTTGACCACCAAGAGCTTTTGGGGATGATCACAAAAAACAATAGACACCAGGGTTTATTTTGACTTGTAAGATTTAGACTCATTTATGTAAAAGAAAGTCATTTGTCTTTTCTTCGATGTAAAGCCCTGTTCTGCCCTGAAGTTGTGATTTGCAGCAAAAGGCCCCTCAGTAGAGAGAGGGAGCAGACGCACTGCTCAAGGGCTCCTCATTCATCTCCTCATCCCAAGGACACTGACAGCTGGCCTTCGTGACGGGACAATGACTTCGAGGGGAGCTCCAGCAGAGAGACGCTGGCTAAGGGCCTTTTTTTCGCTCCAAAAGGCGACTCTCTCTGAAGGGGTTACAGTCTTAATCCTCCTCTATTCTCTATGGCATAAGGATTAGCCAGACAAAGTTAATACGCACACCTTCAGGTTAGGGACCAGAAGAAGATCCCTGCTCTGTGGCTGCTAAGCCTGGCTGCTGTTTGCAAACAACATGCAGCCTTCCCTGCCCTTATTGGATAAAGTCCATTTTGACCAGAGAGTGACCACCCCTATTTCAAAGCCCTTTATGCAGAAAGAACAGATTGTTTGACTTGTCCCTTTGCACTTTATGCGTATGCATTTTGTTACCACTTAACCCCTGAGCAGGGTCATGATTCAGATAGAATTTGCATGAATTCACCATGAAAATATTGCAAGAGTTGTGTATACAAGCGCATACACAGAGCGATTTCACAGCTCACACTGCTGACCCTCAAAAGGGGGTTTGTTTGCTGCTGCTCAGCAGTATATAAATATTAAATTGCCTGTTAGCCACGGCTGCTGCTAATCCTAAGCAGAAGTTGCTGCCAAGTTGGAACATATTTGTGGGCAGCTGGATAATAAATCATAAGAGCTCGAACATAGAAAGATACCAAAGAGCTGGCTGTTTACGCCTTTTGTTCTAGAGTGATGATGGTTGTGACAGTGGGCTCGTGAGAGGGGAGAAATCCCACTAAGAACTTCAGGCTCTATATGGTCTGTGCTCCGAAGAAGAGCACCACTCTTAGCATAACAAAGCATTAACGGTCCATTTTACAGTGTAGTATTGATGTTTGTAGTTAACCTTTGTAGATGTGCTCGCCATTGGCTTTATAACCCTGGACCAATGTGGCGATGCATCTGTGATCCCATCAAGATGCATAGGCAATATTTAAACTTTTCAATGATGTTCATGGTCCAAATCAAATTCTGCTTTGACCAAAAAGCAGAAAAAGAAATGAATTTTTTTTGTATATCTCCACAATGTCATAAAGAGCTTTACATTAAGATCTTTAATCAAGACGGATAATTATTAACAGTCTCAAACACTAAAAGGAAAATGTTGTGCTGACTCATCTTACTTCTACTTTTTCACTACTCAATAATTCACTCAAATGTTTATTGGCTTAAGCAAGTGGATACTGGTATGTTGTGTAAGTGGAAACAGGTGTCCAGGGCTGTGGCTGGTATAGAGACGTTCACAGTGTCTGTATCTGTGCATGTGGCGTATTTCCCATATCTTCTTTCTGTGCATATCTACTGTGCCTGTTCACATGCTCTGTTCTTAATAAAGAATAGAAGTTTGACAAATTGTTCCATGATCTTAATTCTCTACCCGAGATACTGTACGGGTCATGGGAGATATCAAAATAATGTTTACAATAGCCGACTTATATTATTTTTACAATAGCGACACAGATAGACCACACATTCCACAGAGACACAAACATTGTGGGGACACTGAGGGTATTGTGGCATATTTTTGTGGCATTCAGAGTCATAAATTGGCGCCTGCTCTCACACCACCTCTGTCAATCATGTGGGATAAGTGAGCATGCATTTGCTGAAGAACTGTCAGACACAATAACATGTTTATACTGCGGAAAGTAAAATCCATTGGGTTTGTGTCACTGAAAGACTTGTGATTGGTTCCTTTTTTCTACTGAGCCAGCAGGAAAAATATTGTTTTCAAACTTTATCTGTAAAGAAAAAGATGTGGGGGAATTTAAACGATTCCCATCAGCAGTGATTTATCCCTTATTCTTGCATATTGAAAAATGTCTATCTGTGAGCTGCGGCTGCCAGATAACTCTTTTGAATAAGCGACTGAAGCAGTTGAAGGTTATGTCACCTTGTCGAGGGCACCCAACAGTATGGGGAGGGAGGAGGGAAAGTTTTACTTTGTAAAGACACTGGCACTCCCTTTGTTATGAAGCATGTAACTTTGCATTTCTTTATACACCACTACATTGTAAGCTGGTATCCAAAGCAAAGCAGGCTATGGAGCAAGGCAGTGTTTTAACGATTGGTCAAATGATCTAGCATGGTAAACCTATAAACACTTTCAGATTCAATAATCAAAGCAGCAGAACCAAAGGTATATTGTTTTTTATTTCATACATTCTTCTTCCCGCTCAAGCCTGTTTACTGCTTAAGCCACATTACAACTCAACAGCCATCAGTTCAGTCCACATTTTGGTGTGTTATGCTAATAGCCGATAATGTCGATGATCATTTATATAATGATATGATAAAACTTGTAATGATAAGTTGAGCCTAATGTTGAGCTGAAGAGCGGAATAAGGAGTAAGCTCACATATGTTTTACTTAACAGCAATTGTTCTAGTGTCTATTGAGCCTCTGGCGTTATATCGGGAAGTAGATCATTATCAATTGTTTGGCTAACTGGCTTTACTATTATTAATTTCCTCAAATTATGAGCAACAAGACAGTATTTCTGACTCATTAAACATATTTAAACCAAACAAGACAATTAAAAAGCATTGGTGGCCATCTTTAAAAAAGGGGTTTGTGGCTCAAATCTTTAGACAGCTTTTCATTGAAAACACCTCTCCATCTATGTACCTGTGTTTTACATTACCGTACCCTCTCTCGCCAGGTATCAGTGGAATCTATGGAATGGCTAAACGGCTTGTTGAGGATCTTATGGGATTGCCTTCATCCATCTGTAATCCCACTGAGATAAGATGTGTCCTAACATATCTCATATGATATAAAGAATAGCTCCATTCATCTTCTCAATGAGAGGGATTCTGTGTTAGGCTCAAACCTCCTTCTGCTGACTAGAGTATCCATCAGTGGTCATTAAGACATGAGTAGCAAACAGACATGGCTCAGATCCAGGTGGAACTTGATTTCTGATTGGGCCGAACAAATTTCAGTTCTCGGTCTGGCTTAAGGCACAATATCAATTAATCAATCAATCAATGTTTATTTATATAGCCCAATATCACGAATGTTACATTTGTCTCAATGGACTTTACAGTTTGTACAGAATATTAATACAACACCCTCTGGTTTTCACCAGTCCGGACACGCGTGCACAATTTGGTGAATTTTTCATATATGTTCAGGGGCTCAAAAATGCTTTCAAAATGGAAAAATAAAACCTAAAATAATAATCAAGGTTGTGTCTTCCTGGTCGAATGTACGTATTGTAAGTCGCTTTGGATAAAAGCATCAGCTAAATGCAATGTAATGTAATGTAATGTATGTAATAATCCTATGGATATCAATTATGCGAGTTGTAGTGACGTGTGCGGGCTACCTGCCATCATCCTTTGGGCCCCTTTTGCCCGTTGTGTGTTTTGCAGGGTTGTCACAACCCTAATAAAGAAGCTGGAGCTGTGGAGGGCCGCTTTAATCCACAGTGAAACCAGAGCGGCCTCTGTTACCAAGCTTTGTTTATTACTCAGGGGATTAAGGTATTGCTATGTTAAGAACAACTTTGATCATGACTGCTGACTTCTAGAAAGGACAAAGGCTTGAGCTTAAGCCAAGGCAACAATTACGAGCCGACAGAGGGTCATTAGACAGAGGGCTGCTGCCCACGTTCCAGACCGCCCCCCTAACGCACGCACACACACACACACACACACACACACACACACACACACACACACACACACACACACACACACACACACACACACACACACACACACACACACACACACACACACACACACACACACACACACACACACACACACACACACACACACACACACACACACACACACACACACACCAGGACCTTTGATAACATCAAACCCACTTCCACTTCTCCAAGCTTTGCCACAATCACGCCAAGCAAGGCTGCCTAAGAACCACTTGGGTGGACTCTATTGAGCTCCAGCTTTCCCCACCACTAAAGAAGACAGGAGTGGCCCAACAGGAAGTGTCCAGGGTGGGCCAGAGTGGGAGGCTTTGCGCCCCAGGGTGGTAAGGGCTATGGAGAGCTGCTTGGATCTGGTTCAAATGAGATTGTATCTCTCTACTTTGCTTATTGATTTACCCAGGGGACAGTCAATCTAACCAAAATAGGTGCAGGATGGGTTGTGTTATTTTAGTTTTATTACAATTTCACTGTAAATATAAATTCCATTCATCCTAAACATGTAAGTATTGATGTTAAACTTCAGAAGTTTGCATAACTTAATTTTGTGCTTTAACTGTCACACTGATTTTATGGAGTTATTGAAATTCTTTCTAACACAAATCTGTACAGCGCTTTGGAGCAGATACATGAGAGCGATACTGTTTCAAATTAGCTTCTCTCCAGTGGGATCTTGTCTTAGTATCTTTGTGACCTATTTGTTTTGCTTTGTGGAAAGCTACAGTTACACACATGATGGGTCACAGGCCATTCTGAGGAAAGAAAATCAAAGACAACTTCACTTTTCGTCTACTCTCTGGACGTCTTAAGTCATAATATGTGTGTGACAGTCAAATTGTAGCATGAAATTGACAGGCGGATCTTTGACCCGTCTAGTCCTTCCTGCCCTGTTGACCCCGGTCCTGATGTAAAAGTAAGGTAACTCACCAAATGTCTGCAAGGTCAGAGCACCGTACCTTTAAACATGGAAGTTGAAAGGATTGCAGGGCCACGTTTTGTTAAAAGCCTGATAACATTTGACTTTTATTAGAGTGGTGAGGGTCAGGCCACTGTTATACTGGCTCTCAGTCTTTATTCACTGGGTCAGGACAGTGAAAAGCGTGGAATAACCCTGCTTTCATGTTTTTCTTCAAGATTAGCTTGTGCAAAGTAGAGATGGCTGGATCTTAAACTGCCACCAGCTGTGTTGAGTTCAAGACATCCTGCCAAGTTTGCTTGCTAATCAACCAGCGTACAGAGCATGTTTCTTTTGTTAAATATGCTTGTGTAAGATGTGTAGTCTCTCATAAATCTTTGAGTCGCCTATCAAAATTCCGACTCAGCACTGTTTGTCAGTGAATACGCAGCCCTGATATAATCAACAACACTCCCTTTGGGTCTGATTATGCCACAAAATGATTCAATCCCAACACTCGCTCTGGAATTATTGCTTTCAGATGGCCGAGCACCATCAATCCCCATACCAAGCACTTATATTGTTCATATCAACAGGAAAACAGTTCGGCAGCGACCCACAGTATATTTGTATTAAACTCACAACGACTGCGAGACGACTGGCAGGGAAAATGTAAATACGAAAGGGCTGTATTTACCAGGGTCTCCCAAAGAAGCCACAAAAGCTGACAGTTTGGCAAAATGTGGAGGTGAATAAATAAATTGTTTTGTGACAGCAGTTCATCAACAACTACATGAGCTAACATAATGCAATAGTTAGTGAAACAATTGGGGACTTTTGGTGCAATCATTTGAAGCATCAGTATGCTTTAACAAAGGTGATGAACAGTCTATGAAACACAATCCTCCGGCACGTTGCATCTGAAATGTCTTTGCATCTTGCCCTTTTCTCTGGTGGGTCCAACAGTACAACACGAGAGGCTGCATTTCGATAAATGGCCGTTCTGTTTAAATCTATATCCCTTATAAACAGATAATTAAATACGCTTTCTCAAACCGAAAACAGAGAATAGAAAAACAGATATTTAAAGCATGCAAACACAGCATGTCAACATGTATACAGGCTAGTCAGCAGAACTCAATAAATGTTCACTCTCCGATCTAATGCTCTCCAGTAAATCCTTCCTGCATTTGGTCACTAACTGATCTGATTGCTGTTTATCCATGTCTGCCCCTTCCTTATGGAGGACGGAACATGACTTAAGTATAAATAAATAAATGTATGAAGAAATACAGGAATAAATAAATTACGTAAATAAATAAATAAATACAGGAATAAATAAATGACGAAATAAATACAGAAATAAATAAATGTTGAAATGAATACACAAATAAATAAATAAAAGAATAAATGCATAAATAAATATGGAAATAAATACATCAATGTATAAATAAATAAATGTCGAAAATAAAACAGAACACACGTTATTATTATATATCTTTCATTTATTTCTACATTTACGCGACATACATTTATTTATTTATGTATTTATGTGTCCGTATGCTAATGAGGTGGGCGGTCCTAACCTCAGTCTGAAGCAGGATTCGCCAATTGTTGGAGCCAGGCAGAAGCAATAGATTTGTGGCAAGTCACATCATGTCGAGCTGAGCCAAGTCCTCTATACATCGTTCCACACGAAACTGGACATAATCTTTTGGTTCTCCGTTCTCTAAATGGTCCGCTAATGATCGTAAATGATCTCCAATGGCTCTTAAATCAATATCCATAAATAAACCTTACAACTGTGGATAAACCATGGATGTATAAAGATAAGGGCTAAACAGTAAAGCTCCTGCATTCGAATCAGCGCGGTTATCCAGGCGTTAGTAGTAGAGCCCTCTGCCAGAAATGATCACACACTCCTGTAACCAATCCTGCTTCAGACTGAGGTTAGGACCGCCCACCTCATTAGCATACGGACACATAAATACATAAATAAATAAATGTATGTTGCGTAAATGTAGAAATAAATGAAAGATATATAATAACGTGTGTTCTGTTTTATTTTCGACTTTTATTTATTTATTTATACATTGATGTATTTATTTCCATATTTATTTATGCATTTATTTATGCATTTATTCTTTTATTTATTTATTTGTGTATTCATTTCAACATTTATTTATTTCTGTATTTATTTCGTCATTTATTTATTCCTGTATTTATTTATTCCTGTATTTATTTATTTATTTACGTATTTATTTATTTATTCCTGTATTTCTTCATACATTTATTTATTTATACTTAAGTCATGTTCCGTCCTCCATACTTCCTATCACTGTATCCCACAAATTCCACAATCTGCTGTAGAAAATACTACATGGGAAAAACTTGAGTCATATTGAGTGCAGAGGCCTTGGCTTGCACTGTAGAACCCACAAGTTTGCAAGCCTTTACAAACATGCCAAATTTGATTGCATTTTGAGTATCCTAAGAGCTGTAATCTTTGACACTATCCAAAGAAAAACACCAATTTACTTTCATTCGCCCTAGGCTGATTTTGGAACCATAGGCGATATTTAGTCAAGGCTTTTGGGAATGTTATCACAAACACAGCACGCTGAGAGTTTATAAAACCTCTGTGATCCCTAGATTATCCTTGAACTCTGTTACCTGTGGTTAGTAAACTATATTTGGCAGCCATGGATGACACTCTATTATTGTTATTCCAGATTAGAGAGGGATTTTATTCATTTTCTGTAATTGATTAGTTTTTACTATAAATGTCAGGTGAAGTCGAGAATTTAATTTGAGATTCATTGCAATGCTCATGTGACCAGAATCCAATATCTATTCCATGAAGAAACTAAGGATATTTTTGGAAGTGTTTGCAGTGAACTGATCCTGCTGCACAGTGGGTGTTTCTCAATCGTGAGTAAAGCTGCTCCAGAGCCACTATTTCAAGCATACTACGTCATCGAGTGCCACCGAAGTACTGTTCCAATGTTCAGCATACTTGGAAATCTACCGAGCCCGGCGTACTTCGTTTGGAGAAATTTTGAGGCTGCACATGGGTAGACTTCGCGTCCTTAAAATCCCCACAATGCTTTGCGCACGGACCAATTTCCCCAAATCTGTGGCGAAAAATGTAAGGCGGGGCCTCTCATATGACGCACACCTACACACTTGCTCGCCTGTTCCACTCTTTGTTTTCCGAATGCCAGGAAGTATTCTTGCCTAGCTTCTGAAGCAAGACGCTCTGAAGACATGTGCTACCAAGAAAGCGTACTCGAGATTGAGAAACACCCAGGGGCCGTTTCTCAATCTCGAGGATACTGGCTTCCAAGCCAATATTTCAAGGATGCTACGTCATCGAGTGCGGCCGAAGGAATGTTCCAATCTCCAGCATACTTGGAGTTCCACCGAGGCAGCGTCCTTGGTTTGGGGGAAATTTCGAGGCTGCACATGGGTAGACTTCACGTCCTTAAAATCCCCACAATGCTTTGCGCACGGACCAATTTCAAAAACCCTTGCGGAGAATGGCTGAACCGACGCAGCACACATTTAAATGTAAGTATGTAGTGGCGTAGAACATGTGTTGGTAAATATGTTACTTTGTTACATTTGTTTGTTATCACCAAAAACGTGTTCCGTGAAAGTAAAGCAAGTTCATAATTAGATAGACATCGTGAGGTATTTATTTTTGGTACAGTTTAAGTTGAAACCGTTAGAGAGAGTGGCACACTTGTTAGTCTGTTCCATTCTTCTTCGTTTTCCGAAGCCGTGGCTTGGAAGCATACTTGCTTCGTTTCTGAAGGAAGTGACTTGGAAGTACGCGACTACCAAGCCAGCATCCTCGCGATTGAGAAACACCCACAGTCACAAATATTAGGCAGTGATGTTTCTGGATAATGTTTTTTTAAACAGGGGATTTCTCTTCATACTTTTCCTCCCCCTCTATCTCCCCCTCTATCTCTCCCTCTATTGGCAAACATGCAATGTAAAAGTGTAGCGTACCATTAGATCAGCATTGGTTCCAAGGCTTCTGCCCCCATGACATGGCATCACTCTTATCGGAGAAAACGCTGCATTCCACTGCAGGGCAGATGGAGTCACATTATTCAACTCTCCATCAGTAAGATTTACTATTGCGCCCACTATCTCTGTGATTTGTAGGTACAATCCACTTTCAAATTCTTCCATTTACCTCTGCTACCTCTGACGCAACACAAGGCTTTTAAACTATGTTGCACTTCCCTGTCAGAAATATTCTGTAATAATATTCTGTCTTGTTTAAAGATCCCATCAGACTTGGCTATTATTCACTAGCAGGAAGAGTAGGACACATCATGTCTCAGTATTGATATATTGTTTAGAAAATATGTATTTCTGTGATTTGATTCTGCATGTTCATATTTACTAAAACTATTCTGGCCAGTTGATCTATATATTTCTACCTATTGAAGTCCATCTGTGGCAATTAATTTATATTGCTCATACAGTACATCAGGTCATGCAAGACATTTCTTCATTTACTCAAATGGGACATCTTACTGTTCTTTTTTCAGTTGGGCTAAGGACCAACAAACTATCTTCTTTCAGTCCCTTGATGCTGCCAACTTGCTTTTTTCCGTCTTTTAACTTTACCCACTAACAAAACAGAGAAGCTTCAGTATTTGAGGAATGTTTGGCGAGGTCGATGCTGCAGCCCGATTACAACCCATGAGTTAAGGAGCACGAGGATTACAAGGAACTGACAGAACGGCCTTCTTCCTGCATTTAATTAAATCCCCCTTTCTGTCTCTCTTTGTGTCTACGGACAGCCAAGTCTGTGCTGCCACGGGCAGGGCACCATACCAGAGTGCTGTAAGCTGTTTAACCTACATGAATGAGTCACAGCTGAATAGAAAGGATGACCCCCTTTTTCTGGTCACCATATCCTTCTCAAAAATCATTTGAAGTTAAGCTCTGTGTTGAATGAATCTCTGCTCTGCAAAGATAAGACATACCTTACACAGGAGGCCTTTTGACGACCTCTTTGTAATGTAGGTTTAGGGAGGAAAATGAAATGGAATAAAACGGTATTTAAAGCCTGTTCAGCTTTTCTGAGATTATAACAAGTATAATACACTTTGAATAATATAAATAATCAATATACAATTGATTTATTTTGTGGAAGGAGGCCATGTCTTTTCTCCCTATTGCTAGAGAAAATTAGTTTAGTTATCCTGATTTGTTTTTGTAGTAAAGAATTCTAGGGAATTTCTATGCAATAATTCATGAAAAGTAATTTGTATTTTGTAAAGCTTCTAAAATAATGCTCCATGTGGAAACCATTGATAATGTGTTTGAAAGCTGTCTGCTCCATTTCTCTTCAATGTATTATTTGACATGAATCTATGTTTATGAATGTAAAAACAAAATTGTTTTCCAAAACAAAAAAAATGTCAAATCCTGAATGTAAGCAGTAAGATTGAAGTGTTGGATAACGTTGAACCTGGTACAGACTATTCTCTGGAAAGGCTCCATTCTGGTCGTCCTCACAATAAACACAGGAACAGACACTGGCCAAACACTTTAAAGCACTGGGAGAAGAACAATCACTTTTAGAATGACTGGTTTCCTTTTGGCTTATCCCCTTTGCTGAGGAATTTCTTGCATGTAAATGGTTGTTTGCGCGGATTTGATGAGTTCGGACCACACCCCACCATCGCACAAGCTAAACTGTCTAGTATCACTCGTCAAAATCCCTGCGACCTTATCACCAAACCAAGAACACAGCCTTTCTATTGCTCTGTCAGATTAGACAGACAGATTTATCTCTCCAATGTGAGGAGGTTTTTGATGTCTTGATCTTTTCTCACATTTCACCCCACATCAAAGGCTAGTCAAAAGAAGCTGGAGAATTTGGCGTCCTGTCTTCATGTGAGCTAATCCAAGCCAGGCGGAAGCAGAACAGAGGGATGAAGACTGATGGATGGCTTGCCACACAGACGTAGTTCCTGGTATTGCCAGACCATAACACCAGACAGCGCTGCGGAGCCTGCATTCGCCAGCAATGGATTCAGACTTTTTGTTTAGAAACCTGTCACTGTGCTATATTACAGCCACTTTTATGTTTGTCTTGTGATTTGAGTGCGCTTTTGTTGATTTGTGCTCGTCTCATTGTTCAGTAAATATGTCACTTGTTATCTTTGTTATCCATGCTCACATAAATTCATAACTTAGATAACCTCATATAACTGTGATAAAATGTAATGATAAATGTTTAATCTAAACAGAACTGTCAAGCACTTGACAAAAAGAGAATAAGATTCAAGTGCTGAGAATTAGTGTTGCATAGAACCTATGTCAATAGAGTATTTGAAAAAAGGACCATCATGATTGCAAATACAGCATGTACGTATGCAAAGCCTATAGTCAGAGCGGAGTACGACTCCTGAGATTTCCCTGTGTGTGATTTTTATTTATTTTTGCTGTTGTAATTTATTATCTTCTGTTTGCTATTGTAGTTAAGCGTTTTTATTGTATGTACAGCACTTTGGCTCGACCAAAAATCGTTTTAAAAATGTGGTATATAAATAAAATTTGATTTGATTTGATTTGAAAGCCACAATTTTCATTTCTGTTTATGTATAGGTTTGATCAAATAAAAAGAGGTAAACTAGTTTTTAGGGGGTGCTTTAGAACAGACATGCTGGCTGTTTTCCCCTTCTTCCAGGCTTTCTGCTAAGCGAAGCAAATTGCCTTCTTGCTTCTCCAGCCCCACAAACTTGAGTGGTCTCAATCTTCTCATTCAGCTTTCAACTTTCAGCAAGTTAGCATATACGTTTGTTTCCCAAAATGCCGAACTTCTTCGTTAAGTGATTTTGTTCATTTGAATCAAATCATAAGTTAATTTAAAGGGATCAGTACATTCTAGGTCCCTTGCACCATATCCCCCTCTTAATATGTGGGTAAGACTTGTGGCTTTTTCAAGCTATGCATCTTTTTACTAGTCTGAATTTATAAGACTTTAAGTCACATTAAGGTTTGGACGGCTGGATTTGAGTTTGGGTAAAGCTCTCAAAGGTCTTGTAAATATGCAACTATTGAACATCGTTCTACTCTTTTTCTGTATTTATAAAGTGAGGTGCATGCAGTCTCAGGTCTCGGGAAGGAAACAAGAGGCACCCTTAAAACACACTCCTTTATAAACTCCACTACCAATTAGTGGGCAGCGGTTTGAAGTCCAACAGAAAGCCATCAGGTGTGACTCGTTTTTACTAATGAGGCATACTGTTCTGTAGCATTAAGTGTTAGCTCAGTAAAAAAAAGAAAGTCAAGAGAGGTGTAATCCTTATGGACATAAAGTAAATGTCAACATTCACATTAGTGAAGACTGCCTAAAATAAACAAAGGTTTTACTGTGTGTAAGCTTAAGCCTACCTAAATCACTTTCACTTTTAATGACCTTCCTATTTTAAAGAGCACCAAGATCTGGCATTCCACTGTTTTTAGAAACAACACGTGGTGTAATGTTTTTAAACTTAAACATGATGGTATATAGACTTTATTAAGTACCACATCTACATTTTGATGGGATTCTTTCAGCTGGTCTGCCCCAGACTCTTGAGTTCAACAGACCTTACAAACGTGGGTTGTCAACGTGATAAAATGGTACATTTTTCATTTCACTGAGTCAGGCTGCTATTTCCCACCTCCAGCTGTGCAATGATTTACAACCTGGTACTATTTATATTTTGACCCGTGTGACGAGCATGTATTTAAGCTTGTTCAACAGAGTCATTTAAGCAGATTTACAAGCATTTTAATCACAGGCTTCCTGATTTATGCTCTCACGCCCTCTATCAAAAACCCCACCTTTCACCTCATCAATGATTGTGCTGTTGTTGTTGTCTTATATGCTTCACAGCTTGACATAATGTAATTAAAGATCTGTATTGGTAATGTACAGTAAAGTTGTGTTTAAAAGTGTAACATAAAATATAAAAAAGCTATAATTAAATCAGCAGCCGAGGTAGAAAGGCAAAAAAGTCAAATTATGGGAAAACAAGGACACAAAGTCATTATATGTTAAATGCGATTTTACACTACAGTTCTGAGTTAGACAAAAACATGGTGGATGAAAGTCACAAAAGTCAGAATCACTGAGCCAAAGAATAGGCTTTATTATAACATCCAGGTCTGGCAGCAATGTTAGCGAAGGGGAATAGGGAAATAAGGCCCTGGAACAAATGGGACACTTCATCTGTGGTGGAATAACTGTTTATTGGTCATAAAACATAGTGCAGACCACATGATGACCTCCAGCTAAGGACAAATGGCCTAATCTGCAGAAATCTAAAAAAAGTGTGTATTAATTCTCCCCAGCTGTTGAACAAACTTAGTTTTAACAGAGTTTCTAGAATTGGCTTTGAAGGGTAAACAAAAATGTTTTTACAAAATAATTATAAAAGGGATGGTTTTGGTTAAACCTACACATGTAGAGAATGTAGCTTTCCTGATTGAACTTAATTATAAACAGCCACATAACATTAAGTTAATGGAGTGTTATTAGTGTCCGGAGCTTATGGTCAACCACATAATGTCTCCTCTGTTTTAATTGGCTAGTACGTCCAGAGAACAGATGCCCTGCAGCCATAAAAAGGAAAAAGGAAACAAAAACAATCCTTCTCAGTTGTTTAAACTTGAACTCCGGCAGGCTGCTGGGAGGTAGGTTTTGGGGTGATTCTCCTATATGCAGCGCCTCCCTACATACATCAAAGATCCTGAGCATCAGCAGATAACTGGTTAACCCTGGTGAGCAAAAACAGCTGGGCCAGAGCAAAACAAAGATGATATAAGTGGCTTCCTCCTCGGTGGCGTCAATAAGCCCCAGCCTATATTGTTTTTGAAGAGTAGCGTCCCCCTTCTTCCACCAGCACCACCAAAACCAGACAATTTAGAGACCCATGTAATGCAAGAGGAAATATAAACGGTGATCTCTTGAACCCTGTCAAAAGTAAAAGGTCTGTTTTTTGTCTCTACCACCATTTTGGGGGAGTGGTGGGAGTGACTTTAAGTTGCATTGGCTGTGATCTGTTAAAGCATTCAATGTCAGCAAGGCAGAAAGCTTGAAGTATCATGGAGCTACATACAAAGGATGTACACTGTATGTGAAAAGATTTGCCCTCCAAGTTTTACAAATGGTGTCCTTGTTCTTCTGAGGCCTGTGTGGAAGTTATGGAAGTCAGGCCATAGATGACAAACCTCTGCCATGCCAATGAAACCCAACAGTACTCTACAAAATGCTAATACAGTTCCTAAAACAAATGTACAAAACTCTAAACGTCTCATGTTGATAGACACAAAAGCCACATAAAGATTATTCTCAAATGACATACTGAGCAAAACAGGCTGCGGTTACTGCAGACTTTAAGATCTTTTCTTTTAAGTACATTTTCCTGGACAGTACCCAAGGTGGAGGTAAACATTTTTTTACAATTTCCCATTGGATTTATCTGACAGTACTCCAGGCCTGGATGACACAGTGTAAGCAAGGATCCAACTTCACTGGATTGCCAGGAACACATGTTATTATTTTTAAAGTCTTGGTAACACCAGATACTATTTGTATGCAGGAAGAATCTGAGTTGTTTGTTCCCTTAAAGTGCACCTATCATGCTATTTGTAGGCAATAGCATAGGTCTCAGATATATACAAATATATAAAAAACATGTCTATGAAGTGTTTTGCTCAAAATACCAAACAGATTACCCATTCTAGCCATGCCTCATATCCCTCTATTTCACTTCCTGTTTCAAAAGTGCTGATATGATGTATAAAGGTTTATGCCGGTTATACCACAAGGTGAGTTCCTTTGTATTTCCTGCTTCTTCACGTGTACACATGCTCTGTGCAGTACAGGTTAGCTCTGAGTGTTAGCGATGCTAATGTAAACACTGACCATATTACGTCCAAAACAGTCGGGCATTGTTTCTGATAGTAACGTTTCTGATAGTGCTGTGGGTCCGCCGCCGATTTGACGTCATATCGGCGGCAAATCTGGATCAGCTCCGTTGTAGCCCCGTTTTTTTAGATTTGGGTACGGAGGAAAATAGAGAGGGTTTTATTTTCTGACACTGTGAGTTCCCTGACACACCGAGGACACATATTTATGTATAAATAGACCCTCCAGAAAAACGCGATTCTGCGATCGCAGAATTTACCGCATAATCAGCAAAATGGCGCAGATTTTTAAAAGGCCGCATATTTATCAAAAGGCCGCATAATCCCCGCATTTTTCCACACAAAGTTGAGAAGAAAAAAAAGTTAACTCGTCTTGACGTGAAGTGATGATGATGATGATAACGCGACGTCATCAGCTCACGCATCACAGAAGGTAAACAACACCGTAGAGTGAACGTGTGGAGCTCACACGAGAGAAAACACCAAGATGAAACAATCTAATCCATCTCATTTACCGACGAACATTTCTGCTAAAGACCGGGCAAAGCAGTACCCCGATGTCTTGCACAAAAGTGGAGGAAAACTATTCTGCACCCCGTGCAACTGTGTTGGAGCATAACGAGAAAATCCACGGTGACGACCCACTTTGATTCATTCAAACATTCGAAAATGCTTTCTGCTGCTGCGGACAAGAAAGCCAAACAACTCAAGTTCACCGAGGCATCAACCTCCAAAACCCTTTCGAGGGCTACAAGAAACGAGGTGAGTAGCCAACAAGATTGAAGCTGGTCAGATAACGAACGAGTAAATGAAAACAGAATGAGGCGGAGAAGTGTGTGTGTGTGTGTGTGTGTGTGTGTGTGTGTGTGTGTGTGTGTGTGTGTGTGTGTGTGTGTGTGTGTGTGTGTGTGTGTGTGTGTGTGTGTGTGTGTGTGTGTGTGTGTGTGTGTGTGTGTGTGTGTGAGCAACACGTTCTCACTCCCAACCCATCACATATTGACGGACGGTCAGGGCCCCTCCCCGTCGCTATATTACGCAAAAGAACGTTAGCAACCATGAATGTGTACACATTCATGAAGTAATCTTCGTCATAACTAGCAAGCTAAACATCATGTACATGTACTGCACAAATAATCAGAAATAAAAACTCATATTACTCGCATAAAATGACATCAAAACGCATTTTAATGGCCAAATGAACCTTAAAATAGGCCTTTTCCACCGAGAATAACACGAAGGTCGGCCATTGTTGTTGATCACGTGGTCTGGGAGCTGTTGCAGCGTCCATAGCAACCACCTCAGCAACCATGAATGTGTACACATTCATGAAGTAATCTTCATCATAACTAGCAAACTAAACATCATGTACATCTAGTGCACAAATAATCAGAAATGACAACTCATATTAATCGCATAAAATGACATCAAAACGCATTTTAATGGCCAAATGAACCTTAAAATAGGCCTTTTCCACCGAGAATAACACGAAGGTCGGCCATTGTTGTTGATCACGTCATCTATGAAGGTCTATGGGACGCCCTGCCCGTAGAAACCTGACGGTCAAGGGGTCCGCTGTCCGCAATGAAGGTCTATGGGACGCCCTGCCCGTAGAAGCCTGACGGTCAAGGGGTACCCTGTACGTAATATAGCGACGGTGAGGGGCCCTGACCGTCCGTCAATATGTAACGGGATGGGAGTGAGAACGTGTTGGTGTGAGAGAGAGAGAGTGTGATTAAAATAGCCCAATTGCTTTTACAATAAATACACATTGAATGTGTTTAATTGAATAGTAAATGGGTTTAACGTTAGTGGCAAGTTGTGTGTGAGAGAATAAATAAATAAGACAGCCCAATATTTATTTTTTCCGCATATTTCGCAACTTCCCGCAATTTCACCGCATAAAATCACATAAAACCCAGCATGTTTGATCGCATAATCAAGGATTTTAGCCCGCGTTTTTCTGGAGGGTCTATATAAAAGACAAACAAGTGCATTTTGCATGATAGGTCCCCTTTAAATGTATACCTTCAATCACAGCAACCTGAGTTTGAAGTGAATAAACTTTTAGTTTATCCTCATTGGGGTTCTTATATAATCGAACCAAAATGTCAAGGTTAATGGGATAGAGCTGAGAGAGGAATTATGCAGGATTATGCAAATGGGGGAGCTAATATGATTATTGTGTGCACTCTCTGTAGGCTGATGAGATTACTTTAAGTGTCAGATGGTGAATAATTGTCTTACATTATGTCAATGTATGACAGTTAACTTCTGACCTGTGTCTGGACCTTGATTAATAAAAAAAAATTAAAAACCTTCTCCCATAATTTACTTCGTTTTGGAGGATCTGTATGTCCCCTATATATTTCCCTACGTGTTTTTAATTTGTAAATTAGTAGCCTGAGTCTCTTTCAAATGTAAGTTAAGACAGAGATAAAAAGATGCCGTTGATCATTTATCAATCTGTGAAATAATTGTGCTTCATAAAATATCTTGGTAATGCAGCCTAGTCTGCAAGCTACTGTGCCTGCTGAGCAAACTGCTTACTTGTTGTTAGCTAGCTATCAACCTGCAAGCACAGGTCTTAAACATTAGCCAGAGTAATATTGTATATAGTTTGTTAAAAATATATTTTTTTTCCACAAACTCCAAAAAATACATGTACTGTATATGTTGGATCGCAAGGTTAACCAGAAGTTTGATTTAAGGTTAGCTTGGGAGCTCCCTTTCCTTTCTCTCTGGCTCTTGCATGACATTTCAACTGTTTACAAAAGTTACAGTCTATACAACAGCTCCAAGTGAATTGTCACAACTTCACTGCAATCAATTAGTTCTGGTTCGTTATCATTTTAGTTGTGACAAAGGCCAATAGAGAGCAGCTGTCCAACCACTTCAAAGTACTCAGCTCAGAATGATATCACTGTCCCCGATTATACTGACTTTGGAGGAAAGGAGGGGCCCTCCAGACCCTCTCATCCCCCCAGGGCCATCGTCACAGCCACGTCTGGGGAAAGTGTGAATCAAGGATCTCACAGCCAGGCCGTTACGCCTCCATCTGGGCCTCTGAATTAAACATCAGCTAGGCAGACAGGCTCCCTGCCCAGAGCTTAAGGGACAGGGAACAGGGACCAATTAACCCATGCCCGGTCCTTTCAGACCTTTCTTTGTAGCAATTAAGAGGGCATATTACAGACGGGAGAAAAAACTGATGATAAAACGGTTGGGTTTAATTTGACATCAGGCACAAATGGTTCTGTTCGTAATAAATCATAAACCTTTGGCAATTATTGTAGTCATCATAAACACAATGGGAGTGCCCTCAATAATAATAATTATGAAAAATCAGGGTCTTCTTGTTGTGATGTTTCGTTTACCTAAAGAGATTATGGTCATTTAAAAATAACTGTGCTCTTTTGGTTGAATCATTTCAGTACTGATCATGGAAACTCTTGCGTTGACCTCATGTCACAAGTGTTTCTTCACCACAGCACAGTTCCTCTTCTTAATATCTGTCAACAGTCTAGTGTTAGGAAATACTTGCCAATGAGACAAGGACAGGAATGATAGCAAATGAGGACTAGAAGTGAACAGACTTATTTCTTCTTCCATTGTAACGGACAGATCACAGATGTGGCTCAAGCTTCCAGTACAACAACCTTGATATGTTTCACAATACAACTGAAGATTGAGCAAATAAAGAAACCACAAAAGTCATCTTTCTTCCAAGAAAACAAATAATATATAGATTTTATAGAAAAGATATGAGGTGGAAACACTGTTTCCATAGATTGTGGATATGAAAAACATTAATGTTGACAAGAGGCAGACTGAGGTTGATTTACCTTTAATATAGTGGTGCTGTGTGTGTCCCTGATGAATATATAATATTGTGCAGGCTGCAAGTATTTGGACAGTGATATGTTTTTCATTCTCTTGGCTTCAGTTCATCTCATTGCTTTCAAAATGAAACACTTGCTATGAGTGTGTTTTACATTTGGCGAGAGGCACAGGGTATATATGAAGATTGATATAATTTCTAACTGGTTAATAAGATGTGGATGTTAATTAATACCATTAAGTTAAAGATGATAGATGGTGTATGGATTTCATACAGACATTATAGTCTCATTTAAAACACTGCAAATAATCACAGAGACAAAACTAAAATGTCCCACTACTCACAAACTGTCCCCACAGCCACAATGAATCTGAACGTTGGTCCCCTGCAGAGCAAATGTCCTCTTAATTGGCAATGATTTATCCATGGAGGGTGTTTGTTTAATGAGAATTGAGAACCAAAGGCATAATATTAATGGGGAGATTTATCAGTGTATGGCTTGTATAAAAAAAAGTTTCCATTTTCCAAAGCATTCATATTTTGATGGTGTTTCCAGACGGGGAACGTACAGTACAACATTGGATAGAGATGGTTCAGATATGGAAAGAAAACCTTTGTTGGTTCATGTCAGTTATGATATAAAATGCAAGCACACACACACACACACACACACACACACACACACACACACACACACACACACACACACACACACACACACACACACACACACACACACACACACACACACACACACACACACACACACACACACTTCTTTGGGATAGATATAATCTTTACAACATTTGCAACCAGGAATTCATTGCATTCGGCTTTCAGTATACGCCCCCTCCGAAAAGCTAACATTTTACATCAATCTATTCCCTCAGGGTAGGAAAAATTGTAATGACGGTGAAACTAAAAGAAACAGGTGTTCTTCCTTGCTATGCTTATCTTTGAAGGTGCTGAGAGTTACAGAAAGATTGTGAATCACTGCTAATTGCATGAGATTAGTTGCGGTTTGCAGATGCCATGAATTATAACATGACAAGGGTATTTCTAGATGTTAACTGAACAATGACTTTGGTTTACTGGAAACGCTGTAGGGGATTTACAGAAAGCTCGCTTGATTATGATGTGCATTTGAAGAGCTAATTTGTCATTTAATAACATAAAAAAATGCCAACTCAGTTTTCCGATCCACCTAATAAAAAATGAAAGGATAGTGTGCCACTTGGAGACTTATATTAAAACCACAAAGCCAACTGAGGTCAGAATAGCTAGGATTGTCTGAAGCGTATGTTATGTTTCGCAAAGGAAAGACTGTTTTGCGGCTTTCTGTATAACAGCTCTTTCCTCAAGGGAAGATTTATTGAAGTTGTTTAATTAAATCTTAAATTGACAGTTAAGCCCCACCTCTAATTATAAATTACAGTGTAAATGCTCTTTAGTCGAGCTGCTTGCTCAACTGATATTTAAAACTGGCATAATTGTTTTTATTTAATTGCTTTATCAAGAAAGGCAGCCATGACTAAACTAATTTATAGGCTAGACAAATACAATTCATTTGTATTCTTTGACAGGCAAAAAGCATAATTAATGAATAAAGAAGAATAACCGAAAAGCCAGGAGGGAAATATCTGACTACAAATAAATCTTGAAACTCATTTCATGCTATTTCTGTAACTTAATATACTTTGTGTCTTAACTCGATATATTACACTGTGCTTTGGTGTCTGCGTTTTGTTTGCAGGACAAACATCTAGCCAGGTATTACCTCACAGATATTCATGATCTGTGTACTTGACAAAATATATACAATGTCTGAGATGTTCACCTCAGAAGTGTAATGCTGTACAAGGCAAGATTTTGAACAGGCTAAAAAATACATTAATATTGAGTAAAAGCATGTTTTGTTAAGTGACCAGACGAAGGTGCAGGAGATTGTGTCAGCTTCTTTGGGTTTAGTCCAATTGACAAACGTTTCTAAGGCAAAGTGTGTCCGTCTTTGATTTTCAACAGTTTGGTTTGATTTTGTTATTCTTTAAGTCATAAGTAGCATTTATTTGAGCCAGTAGTAAAAGTGCTATTATTTGATCCTTTTTCGTTATTTTATATACATTAAACACACAACCCAAACAAGTAAAATTAATCAACCAGAAACGGAATATCTATAAGATAGATTTCATAATGTAGCAAATCTTACTCAACTGCAATCTTTTTTTCTAAGCAGAAGTAAAACAACATATGATGTGGTAATGGTGGTTCATTCAGCAATATTTTACCTGCAATTGTTTTGCCATCGGGTCATGCTTATTGCAGTCAATTGCAACCTAGGACACATATGTGTATGTATATATATATTTTCCATGTGGGCAGAACATGTTGGTTGCCACATGACTTTAACCAAGTTTTTGTCATGATCAGAGAACTGAAAGCAGACCTGACTAATAACGTTTCCTTCCTTCCTTAAAACCGACTACTCTTCAAGGACATATCATTTCAGTTCCTGCCACTCATTTGGACAGGACTGCTTCTTGATCAGGGCTTTCAAATCAAAGATACAATTGAGAAAAAAAATTATAATTACGCTCAAGTGATTTTTATACAGATACGTTGATCTAGTCTTATATACCATGGCATGTCTTGCTGCCACTCTTGGTCTCGTCATTTTTTCAGGAATCATGGATCTCTCAGCAGCAAACAAAGACCCTTGTGATTTGTATGCCTTAGTTGGACAGAATCTAACTCTGCCGTTTGTCTTTGAGGGACTTGGGGTACATGAGCTGAGATGGACTCATAATACAAAGATCATTTTCCGCGGACAGCAGGGCAGAGTGTCTCATGGAAAAGCAGAGGACATCTCTAAAACCGGATCTCTTTTCCTGAAGAACCTACAATTCTCAAGCGCAGGGATCTACCAAGCAGATGTCGTGAATCCCAATCGTACTCTGGCTAAAACATGGAATGGCAGTCTCTGTGTGATGGACAAGGTAGCGAAACCTCAACTCACTTACATTTGTGTCAAGACAAGTGTTGTTATTCTAAATTGCAATGTAGCTAATCCTCAGGGTTTGACATTTTCATGGACTGTCTTCATGGATGATAAGACTTTAAGCGAAACTAAACAAACCCTGAGCATATCATTGGCACAGCAGAAAGTTGTGCGGAGCTTTACATGTAGTGTGGCAAACAAAGTCAGCAAGGAGAAGAGTGACACTGTCCGTCCAACCTGTGAAAGTCCACCACCGCCACCTTTGTTCTGTTTGAAATCCCAAACTGTTTTAGCAGTGCTGGCAGGAGTGGCAGGTCTGATTCTGCTTTTGCTCGTCATAATCATCACATTATGTTGCCGCAACAGACGCATCAAAACACAAATGAGACGCAGGGATCAAAAGGGGCTCAGGATGCCTTTTCTAAACAAACTAGAGCCTAACATCAGCCCAGTTTATGAGACAATGCACCAAACTGAGGACGCTCCAACCGTGAGTCAAACTTCTTTACTCAAAGACTGTTGTGAGAATGTTACACAACCTGAAGCTCAGACTGAAAACAAGCCAGCACAGCTGTCCGCAGATGCTGAAGGACAAAAACCTTCCCCTGTGCCGAAGCCGAGGACGAAGGGCCTCAAGACACTAAACATCTGAATGTGCCATCCCAGGAGCTAAGACATATAAAGGCTTATTTTTTTACCTTGATAATGTACAACTGAATCCAAATTAAATTGTCTTTGTTACTTGTATACTTACAGTGATGCTGTAAATAGATGTTAGAAGTATGTGTGTCGAAGGACAATTAGCTTAATCATGATATGCTGTGGACCTGGGAAGTAGAGTTTGAAGCAGCAACATCTTCTTTTTCGCTGCAACTTCAAAATTGATATCATGGCTCATATGTAGAATTGTCCTCATTAATGTTTTTAATTCAGCCAATATAGTGGTGGGGGTTCAAAGTCGGTGCAAACGAGGTGTGGTCTGATCACAAGTACATGTGAGACAGGAAACTGTGGAGACATTTCAATATTGATGTATTGTTTATCATTTGTTAAGGTTACTGATGGTCTTATCTGCTTCTTTTCTTCTTTAACTGTGAAGCCAATGTTCTTCTGTGTCATGAATAAAGACATTTCCAGACGTTGTGGAAAAAACATGAAAAAATTTGACCATGCGTTGACCTGAACTTTTCACTATCTGACATATTTTCATATATTTCTTAACACTTCTACTGAAACTTGCACACACTTAAATATTTTTTCCATTGAGTTTCTGTCATATAGATTAATCACACTATATGTATACATATTTTGCTATTGAAATGAACATGGATCTGATATTTGTAAGAAAAAGAAGAGGAACCTATCTCTGTGAAACACGGTCCTCTGTTCCTGCTTCTTGGATGTCAGCATTCTTGCACTTATTAAAATGTGCTTGCTTGCAAGAAGTTATTAATAAAGGGAAAATAATCAATAGAGGAATGGATTAGCTAAGGAAAATATCTATTATCTCCAATGGGTAAATGATAATCCACACATGAAAGTGTTTGCTGTCTCGCCTAATGCTGTGTGACAGCAACATAATGGAATCCCCCTGAGCATCATCGCCTAAAACTTACAAGCCAATGTCATCTTTTGTCGGGCCCTGCTCCTTCTCCTGCGCTCTCTACATGGCTGAAATTTCAGTCCAGCCGGCAGGGATTTGGCAGTAAAGCTGGTATTGGCTCCTGGAACAATGCCATTTGTCTTTCTTGAGAAACACGGAGACTTGGCTGGCAACACGCCACATCAGCTAAAGATGTGCACCATGTACTGTAGATATGAAGAAAGGGCAACACACATGCACAAGCTAAATGATCACATACAGCACACAAACAGCTGAATTATGTTAATTGAGTCAACTGAATCTCCAACAACATACAGTTTCTTCTCAGGGTAAGATGTCTTAAGCTGCATGTGGAGCCTAAATGTCATTGATCCATTTGATATTAATCAATATATTTAACTAAAACCCCAAAAGGTTAACTCCAGCGCGGCAATAGAGGTAAAGTCAAGTGTCAACAGTGTAATTTCATGGGGACTGTATATGTCTGAAGCCGAGTTTCCTGGCTTTATCTTTGATTATGATGGATAACTGAACAGACCTGCAGGGTACAGACCATGGGGACAGTGACACTCTGGCCCCTTCACCTGCAAAACGTTACTTAAAGGTCCCCTATTATACTGTTTTTCATCAATATATTATAGGTCTCAGATATATACAAAACATGTCTCTGAAGATTCAGGTGGTAAGGTGCACTGGGCGGGTGTTACCTTAGTGGGTGATTGGCTAATGGTTACACAAGCCAAAAAAATTGTTATGACATCATAAAGTGGCCAAAATCTGATCAGCTGATTTTCAGACAGGTTTTTATATAAATGGATCAGGACAAAAAGTGAGCGGATATTTTTTCCTGAAACTTTCAGAATCTCTTTACAAAGAGGGAACACATGTTTATGCATAAAAGACATGAAAAAGTGGATTTTGCATAATAGGTGACCTTTAAAGGGACATGTAGCAACCATGAAAAAGTGTCAAAGGGGGATAATTATAAAATCAATTCAAATAGATTCAAAACAACTGCAGAAAGAAACCAAAATACTTCAAAAAAGGGACTTAACATCAATAAATATAGACCCAGAATAACACATTAGCCGAAGTACATACAGTAGTTAAACAGTGTTACCTTATATGGCATATTAGGAATTCTAGAGAAGAATTCTGCTCCGGAATGTTCACAACATATGACTATGGAACTCTGCTGGGTCTCCATACCAACGGAACTCTCTCTGCTCATTTCAAACAAACCTTCTGGAGAGAAAGCATTAGAAAACCTACACAGAGAGCACAAGTTCAAATTATGAACGACAACATGTGTTCTAGACAACACCTCATTGCTGAGATGGAGCTTGCCCACACTTTGTCCACACTGACCCCAGAGGAGAGAAAGGTGGAGGTCAGAAGAAAAATGTATGTGGAGCTCAAAGCAGTGGAGATGGAGCGCAGACAAACAGCTGCACTGGAGACCCTGGCAAAAAGCGAGAGGGACAGAGAAGAGACTCAAAAAGTGACAGAAAGTCTCAAGAAAGCAGCCATGGAGAAAGACAGGAGGCTTCAGTGGCAACAGGTGATGCTGAAGGGAGTCAAAACCCCAACTTACAATGTCATCGCACTGAATGAAGAGCAAGAGAAGAGGCGAGAGGAGGCCGATAGCCTGACCCCTGACCTGAAGTCACCTGAGAGAAAAAACAAAACTCTCTACAACAACTGGGTTACAGAGAAAGAAATGGACAGTAGGCCTGTCGTTGATGACTCCACCTATCTCCTGTTTGCTGCCAAACCAAAACCAAAGTCTGACAGTATGTATCATCAGGGTTGGGAGGGTTACTTTTTTAAATGTAATCCGTTACAGTGAAAGAAATGAAACTTTGACATTAATTAAATGTATTGTGTCAACAGATTTCAAACTGTATTGGGTCAGTTAACCTATAATATATCGATCTTTATTTGAAAATGTCTTGTAACAGTGTAATCCTGCTTGTAATCTCTATGTTTTTTATGTAACAGTAATCTGATTAGTTTTTTTTAATGTCATTGTAATTTTTTCTTGTATCCTGATAACGTTATGTCGTTACATGTAATCTGAAACTCCACAAGCCTGTGTGTAATTTTCCTCTTCTGTGGCCTTTTGTTCAATTTTTCCAATACACTTTTATCTTCTAATATCTGAAGGAAAAACAGCTGGAAAAACAGCTGAGGTCAAGGAGACCCTGCAGTCCATGCAGAAGGACAGACTGCCAGTTGGACACTGGGTTGGACTGTACCATGCGAGGAACCATGCGAGGAACCATGCGAGGAACCATGCGATGAAGCTGGAGAAACGCCAGCTGAAAGCAGAGGCTCAACACGCCTCCAAGAACACCCTGCTGAATGGACTGTTGGACTGGTCCGTATGCTAAAAGCAACAGCCTCAAGTCCACTTTCTAATAGATTTCATGTTATTGTTATTTACCTTGTTTCTTTGTTTTCTTTAGTAAGAAAGCGTTGAACAAGAAAAGTGTCTACAACAACTGGCTTGCAGAGAAAGCAATGGACAGTAGGCCTGTCAAGGATAACTCCAACTACCACCTCCATCCTGCGAAGTCTGATGGTATGTATCATCATCAGGGTTGGGAGGTTACTTTAAAAATCGAATCCGTTTCAATTAGTTACACGATCAAATATGTAATCAGTAACTTAATCTGAGTATCAAAATACAAAAGTAGTGTAACCTGATTACTTTCTGTAACTTTTCAATAACCTAAATATGAAGTGCAATGCAAATAAAAACAAGAGAAAACAAACAACAATAAGACCATTTGTGCTTAAGTGTATGTAACAATGTCACCTTAGAAAAGAGAAACCAAGATATTTCAGATCAAAAATGTAGTAATAGTAAACAAATGCTTTTTAAGCTTAATAAATTAATCAAAAGTATAACTGTATTTTTAGTTAAGAAATCAGGTGGCTACCTACTGCATTCAAATATTTATTTAAAATAAAGATGAATTAAAGTAGTCTAAATATAAACCAGAAATACAATTATTTTTAGCGCCGGCTTAAAGCAGAGGCTCAACACGCCAAATACATCGCCTCCAAGAGCCATGGCCCCCAGAACACCCTGCTGAATGGACTGACTGGCCCGTCTGCTAAAGCAGCAGCTTAAAAGCTTGGTTTTATTAAGTATAAAAGTGTTCATTATAAAACTATCAAGTTGTTTTGTCTACTCTCTTACATACATTTTGGTTAAGATGTGTGGTAAGTAACTAAGTACATTTACTGAAGTACTGTAATTAAGTACAATTTTGAGGTACTTGTACTTTACATAAGTATTTTCATTGTATGAGACACTGACACTCCTCCTTCTCAAAAAGGCATGGCACTCTCATATCAAGAGGATATCACATAGAGCCCTTCATTTATCTGGCCTTATATCTCACACACACACACCTTTGACAGATCTCCCAAATGGAAGGGAAATACCTCTGAAATGTGTTTAATCAGTGGCTCTCGGAGTCTAGAGGATATACCCTTTTGATCTTGGAGTGTGTGTGTGTCCAGGAAAAGGGTCAATTACCCATGGAAAGTATTTATACTCATGTCAGATCGTTTCAATGCAGTTCTCTCGTTGTCACGGGCCGCCAATTCTGGGGAGAGTACAAAGTACCAAATCAGAAAATCAGAGGTCAGCCAGCACATTGGCCTTTTCAACCGATTTGTCTGAAATTACAAAGATGATTATGAACTATTAGCATTCTTGAGCCAACTTAGCACTCTCTGACCTCAGTTATTTTGCTGAAACTTAGAGCATACTAGGCAGTACGTTTGTTGAAGACACAATCTTCCACTCAGTTCCAAGTGTATTGACAAAGCATTAGGGCCAATTACTCTCTAAAACCAAACAAACAGAGATATAATAGCTTTGAAAACCATGTTGTTAAAAGTAATAGCCTTATAAACGTCATTCAATATGGAAAATTAGTGGATCCTATATTTAGCTTTTTCACATTAGCCTTGTATTAAACAGTGGTAAATTCATTTTCATATGCCCCGTTAGGAATACAATTCACATTATCTGTCAACACTCCAGTCTTATTTATTTGTTCTTCTCCGTCATTTCACACTTTGTGGATACGCTCTGCACGGTCTGTGGCTGTCTGAAACACACCAAATCAATTTCACAAACTTGCTGAGGAATCAGGCTGCAGTGCATTTTAATAGAGCTGGAATATTTTCCAGACCATTGACATTTAGCACTTCTCAGAGAACTCTGTTCATAAAAGATTTCTTTTTTTACCGGATTTCCCTTGAAAAGCAGTTTCTCTGGTCTTTGCACCCTTGCCAATAATCCATCATTGTCTACTTTGACATGGTGAAAGAGACTCCTGCAGAGGCACATTTTATGAAAACCCTTGACATTAGGCTTTGTCTGACTGTAGCCTAACAATTTTATAATTTTCGTCATGGATCATTAAAGTTATAGAAAGCACATGTGTTCAACAAGGCGTTGGAAGAAAAATAACTGAGGATTGCCTTGAAAGGATTGAGAGGTTTTTTGGATTCATTTGTGTTTTGCTGCTAAGTCCTTTCTAATGCCTGCACGTCTAAAACAACCGCGAGAGTTTATGGGTTTGCTGAGGTCATGGAGGAGAAATCTAAACATGCATGTCTCTAAACGTGGTATATTCACCATATCATATGCCTAGGAAACACAGGGGTCATACAGGAAGAAGAGGTGTACAGAATCAGTGTTCTGACCATATTGACGGTGTCATAAGTAAAACATATTTCACATAATTTCATTCTAATGCCTCAGCAGCTGCACTGAGCCAAAGAGGCTGGCATGCGAAAAGAGAAAAGGCTGGGAAAACAACAGCCCTTTGTCAGACAAAAACAGGAGCACTGCTGCCATTTGTAGCAGTGAAGGAATGTGACAGCACCAAGGTTTTTTAGACATGATACTGAAAACCCCCGCTCTCATCAAATACTTTAAAAATAGTTGTGGTAGCAGAAAACAACCGTAACGTGATGTATTGTGTAAACCATCCAATGGGAACTGCTGGTGTGGCAGCAAAGACTTCGTGCTTCAGCTTTTAAAAGCAGTGGAAGTCATGTTTAGTTTAATTGTACTCAATTATATCCATTTTGTTGGTGTGTTTAAAAATGTCTGCATTGGTTCAGGAATGTGTAACAGGGCGGATAATTGTCTTGTCAGTTTGTAACAAGGGGGCCAGATGCATCATGGTTTTAACTTTGTACCTACAGAGACCGATAGAGCGCACCCAGATAGAATTAAATATGTACATATATGTAATATGTGGTTACACCTGGTTCGGTTTTATAAATCTCAATGATTGTGGAACCATGGGTACGCATTCATGTGCATCATTTCCAGCCCTTAGGACTAATATACATCTACATCTGGCCCCAGGTTTACCTCACAGCTTGTCTCCATCTTGGGTATTGCTACACATTTAAGGTAAAGCTCCTTTTCAGAGGATGAATCTCATCAAACATTCCAGGAGAATCAGCTGTCGACAAAAGGGGGTAAATCCAGTCCACGAACGCTGTAAAGCAGGCCTATCATTTCCACTTAAACTAGAGCTCTGTAATAAAAATGCTTCTATCAGCCAAATTACCCATCCATGGTCTTGCACCTGATATAAATCAGATGGAAGAAAAATTCCCCCTCTTGCTTTAATAAGCATCTTGTGTGCACAGACTCAACATTCACACAAGATCAAACCTTTCTGTAACATTTTTGGATATATTGTGGCCGTGCGCAAACACAAAATTACAACTTAGTGAAAAAAAGAAACACCCCACTATGATGTGCAATTTGCACAATAAGACTTTTTGCTTTGCATTGGGGGCAAAAGCATTTAAGATGATTCACCCAGATAGCTATAATACCTTTTGAGGAACACCCAGAAGAGATAATTTGGATAGTTTGAAGCCTTTGTCTTGGTCTACGGGCCTATCTCCTCTCAGAGAAAAGGATCCCTTAAGCCTTATTGTGTGTGTGGATTCATGCAGGGATAAGAGCATGTCAGTGACGGTGAATAGTAGAAGATGAGAGAAGTGTAAAAGGTGCGAGAGAGGGCCAACAACACAAGGTTTTGCTTTGACTATGCCATGCCTATCTAGCAGCGCATCAGCACAACACTCCAATGGCCTCCCTGTGTGGCCTTGGTTCCTTCAAATGTCTTTCAAAAGGTGCTTTGCCTCTTGCTGTGGCCTCATACTGGAAAAACTCCTTGAACTTACTCTATTATCAAAATAGAGTTTTGGGGGGGGAAATGTGTTTGCAGGTTATTTATTGCTGCCATGGAGACAAACTAGTTGAGAGAATTAACCAGAAAAAAAACCCAAATCCAAGTTTACCATGATAAACAACAGACATTACATCCAACGAAGAAGTCAAGGATTAAAGTGATATTGTATGAGACACATGCCGTTTTAAATCTTTTGTATTCAGTCTCCTAAGGACAGAAATAATTGCTACAAAGTATGAGTCATCTATCACAAGCCACATTTATTTTTAGCTGTTAGGTAAGTAGCAGAAGTCGTCAGAGAGGACAAATTAATAGAAACAACAAAAACACTATTTTCAAACACATTATTCTAATCACTAGAATATAGTGATCGTTTCCATGAAAGAATACACATTTGAAACAAATCCATGCGAGCGTTGATACTCTATCAAGCATGACTGTTTAATATGAATACATTAAATCGTCTGTCTAACAAGTCCTCTCAACCAATTAATCGAGTCAAATCTTGTCCTTATGGCGACTGACAGACAGTCTGGACGAAGCGGACACTGATGCTGCATTTTGTGCCAATAAATGTGTCACGAGCAGCTGGGTGGTGTAAGTAGTTCAGCTGCAGTACCATATGGAGTGCTAAAACTGAAACTAAAATCCTGCTGCCACCATGGCATGTTAAAAGCTTATGAATCTTTCCTACAGGACACGCTACATTTCTGATCTGTCTGGGATGTCCATGTGCACAATGGGAACAAAGGCGAGTGGTAAAGGCACGGAGCTTGAATTCAATGTTGCTGAGAAAACAATTCAGGGAAGGTGCAGCAAAGAAGGGGGCTTTGTGGTTTTCTGACATGAAAGTTGAGAACGCATGTTAGTTACTTTGGCTGTTTCAGAGCAGCCACCGTTTAGATTTACTCCTTAGTTGTTCCATTTTTTACAGCAGACAGATTCTGACCTCAACAAACGTATTCTGTTTATCTTTAAAGGTGGGGTAGGCCCGGCTAAAATAACTGGATGGCCTACCTGCCTGTCAGCCCACAGACTTATCTCGTGCCCTCATTGGTCATGTGCACGTTCGTGTGTGTTGGAGGAGGGGCTCTGTAAGGAAGTGGCAAATTTTTTCCGGCTGTGTATTTACAAATTCTAGCGCACTCAAGCTGGTTTCTCCAAAATTACCTACCCCACCTTTAAGCTTACTGAAGATCATTAGCTTTTTAAGACAACGATGTGATTCGTCTTATAAAATGCAGGCCTCACAGATTTCTTTGTACTCTTGGTCCGATGTACACTGCTTTATCATATAGAGTACAAACATTCAAAGCCTTTGGATTGCAGGATTTAAAAATGAAGTCAAATCGTTTTTTCAAACACAGAGATATATAAAACAAAAAGGTGTGTATCTCTCTTTAATACAGTTAAGGAGCCTTTTTGTTCCTCCTTCGCTCAAGTTCATGAAATATATCTATTCCTCCCCTATATTAGCCTCTCAATGCTCAGTATTACCGGGACTGAGTGGATGGTTAAATATGTACTCTAAAGTATTGAAGTACATTTGAATATATGTCCAGTCTATTGTTTAATTATAACATCTTCAGATGCCAAATGGAGACTGGAGAGCTTTGTTGGCGGCTATAGTGTGATAAAAGCTTCTCATTGGCTATTGTACCGGCCTATTGAAGTGGTTTTGTCTGTTTGAGTAGCACTACCACGAGACAGACTGGCTGGAGTGCCCCTTTTGCCATGCTAATAGACTAGCATGCACACATACAATCAAATAAATACACTTGTACCACACACACACACACACACACACACACACACACACACACACACACACCCACACACACACACACACACACACACACACACACACACACACACACACACACACACACACACACACACACACACACACACACACACACACACACACACACACACACACACACACACAGTCTGTACTCCAGACAGGAAGACATGCTCAACACAGAGCAGCAGCACTTAGACCGGCTCTTAATTAGAGCAGGTAGACAGAGGGGTGGGGATGTTTTTGAAGGGGAAAGGACGCTGTTGAGGTTTTGAGGGCCTTTTGAAAGATGAATAGCTGGACAATAGTGGACCTTTCTTGTGGGTTAAATGTGATCACACCCACATGCTGAGAAATTATGATTTATATTCAGAACAGGAGCTATTTTCATTGAGTCCCGGTTATAGAGAGCGCTCAACCCAAAGTGTCTAAGAATTCCCCAGTTTTCTCTTGTCAGGAGATGGTATCTTCCTTTGACAAATGAGGGCTAGACTACATGTCCCTTGGGTACAAGAAACCAGAAGCTATTATTCAGTCAAGCGATGAGGAAAAAGTGGGACCTTCAGAGAAGTGATTGATGAAAGTTAACCCCGTCAAATGCAGGGTTGTGGATCAGTGCAAAACGGGACATAAATCACTTCCAAATGGCCTTACCTACCACTGTTAGATCAGGCTGATACACTCTTTGCTCTCTCTGCTTCCACTATGTTTATCTCTCGATCTATTTACCATTTTAGGTATTTTTGTAGAAGTAGTGAAATTTCGCCGAGAAAAACAGTGCCATTCTTAGCTTACGTGAAGAAAGGCAACTTTGTATGTTAATATCCTCAAAACAAGCAAGAATATTTTTGATTTCATGTTTTAAATGTTATCTGCAATAAACTTGAAGATTTAAAAAGTGACAAAATACAATATTAGATTTACAATATTTGAAGGATTGTTGTACACATAAAGAATTATTTAATATGTTATACAGTATAGGCTTGTTTGACAAAAAGGAATTCAAGGACAAACTGTCATTTTTAAATTGTCAATCAATCATTTTGAGTTTTTGAGGCGAGTTCTCAATCTTTGAGGAACCGCTCTGTTTGGCTCTTTTTAATGTAGCATCCCCTCTAGTTTGAAAAAGGTCTGTTCCTTTGCAGCAAGAAAACAATTGAGTATACAAAAAAGCCATAATCTATTCTGAGCTACCTTGACAAGAATTCCCCCATGACCGCTAACGTCTTTTTCATAAGCTCTGCACATTTTTTCACTGAATAAATACAGTGTGTCGCTTGTTTCTCGCACGCAGTACAACAAACCCAAAAATCCTGGAGCCATAAGAAAGAAAATGTTTTTTTTAGGATATCTGTTGCTTGTATGTTCTATTGTTTGTGTCATCATGTGTGTGTCACTGGATTGTCCTGTATAAACCCCACAGGCCTCTTGTTAGTGTGAAATGCAGTCAAACAAAGTCGACATTCTGTTAAGAGGTTTAATATACCCTGGTGACGTGAGCCACAACAGAGTGTAAAAATCTCCAGAAAGCTCATTTGATTGGAGTGTTAGGCTGTTAAAAATAATTAGCCCCCCTCCCCTCTTGTTATCCAGTATCTAGCCTGCTAGTTTCACACACAAAAGACTGGCCACCAGCCATTCCCACGTCTGGCCTTTGCCTCATTCATCCTAACTATGCTGACATGGGGCAACATTTTCCAGGCTGCTTAACAGCCCCAAATTTTACAATGGCAAAGTATTTTCCGCAACGAAAACATTGCCACTGGTCATAATATGTGAATTACCTAAATGACTGTCAGCAGGCTTTTATGACTATTTTGCTTTGATCGCTTTGAGAATTACAGCTCCTTTTGTGGAACAAATATAGTCAATAATAGCTTCAAATTGTTAGATATCCTGCCTCCTGAGTTAAAACAAACATCCCTGAGCAGATATGGAAATCTTTTTATGACTGTCTGTTCACTAACAGTCCTATGTGTGATTCACACCAGAGTCTCACATTCATGGATCAAACAATGCCAGTCCATTTTTCATCGCACCACATGTGCACATGGGCTGTTGGCACATACATCCAGACCCCAGGGGTCCAACACCAACCCCCACCCCCTTCATACCTCCTCCAGTTGGACCGTGTCTGTCTGACAGCATACCACCGGCCCTGTGCAGTGAATAGGTGGTCAGCTTTGGACCGAGGCTGCAGTCGGCCACACATCGCATGCAGCTGTTACAAAATGGAGACTCAAGCCATGTAACACAATACCTAAAAATGACCTCATTCAGTCTCAGCTAGTTAAAGTCAAAGCTGACACAATTTCCTTCAAAAGCCCTGGCAGCCAGGCTGACGGTTCGGTTTATAAAGCCTGAGAGGCAAAGAGCCAAGGCTTCTACCCCAAACTACTGATAGCCCAGTTGGCAGGGGAGATATTGTGTTATTGTGTGTGGTTTGATGTTATAGCAGACACAGAGAATAAAATATGAAATCCATAGGCGCTTTCACACCGGAGTACTATTCCCAGTATAGTTCCGATATAGTTCCGAAAATGTGCGTTCAAACCAAAAAAATCCGGAACTAGAACTTAGTTCATGGGAACCTTTTCACCCCCTTTTCAGTCCCTGCTAGAGAGCAGGTACTTTCATGGGAGAAAAAGGTTCCCATTTCTGTTTGGCTGGGCGGATTGCAAACCACGCCCCGTAAAACTCCCAAAAGGTTTTGTGAAGCGTGTAGTGCTGTGAAAAGAGAGTCGGAGGCGGTGTATTAAGAATGGAGTTCCAATCTTTATTATCCATTAATATCAGAGAGGTTAACACATGAACTGCTCTGCCTGATGAGCTAGCAGGAATGGCAGCTAAAGCTACAGGTGTTCCCCACTAAAGGGTCCGTGTGGCAACACAATAAGCAAGGTGAATTATGGTCCCACATGGTGTCACCACACAAGCCCCCCCAGAATTCACACATAAACAAAATCAGCATGGCGGGGAGGAACGACACGCCGACCCCCACGACTCCTAAGCACGGGAGTCGGAAAAGTAACTTCCGCCTGTGCGGCCCCCGGAAGGTGAGGGACCGGAACAACAGGTCTTAAATCCGTGACAGGGGTCGAGGCCGGGGGGCGGCCCCGTCGCGGAGGTCGAGCCAGCACCAAGTCCAGGTGACCAAGTCCAGGTGAGCAGCCTTCACCCGGTCCACCGAGACGTGCTCGGCCTTGCCACCCAGGTCGACCACCAGGTGCTTGTCCCCATGCTCCAAGACCTGGAAAGGCCCATCGTAAGGGGGCTGCAGGGGGCCAATGTGCGCATCGTGCCGGATGAACATGTGCCCCGCCGAGCGGAGTACCGTGCTGAGTAGTAGGGATCGGAGCAAAGGCCTCAGCGGCGTCCTGCAGGAAAGCCCGCTGGGCCGACGCCGACCAGGGAGCCGATGCGTTAGGGAGGAAATCCCCTGGAACTCTCAACGGCTGCCCGTAGACCATCTCAGCCGTAGAGCACTGCAGGTCTTCTTTAGGCGCAGTCCTCAGGCCCAGCATCACCCAGGGCAGCTTGTCGACCCAATTCCCGTCCGTAAGGCCGGCTTTGAGAGCCGCCTTCATGGAGCGATGGAAGCGCTCGCAGAGGCCGTTAGCCTGAGGGTGGTAAGCGGTAGTCCTGTGCAGCTTAACCCCCAAACCGCCTGCCACGGCGTTCCAGAGTTCGGACGTGAACTGAGAGCCCCTGTCTGAGGAAATGTCCGACGGGGTGCCAAAACGACACACCCACGTTGCAATGAAGCAAGCGACATCGAAACGAGCGGGACCGCCTCCGGGTCGTCCTGTCCAGCATGGTGAGGAGGTAGGAAAAGCCCTGAGAGGAGGGCAATGGACCAACCAGGTCGATGTTGACGTGGTCAAACCTCCTCTCAGGCACCAGGAAACGCTCCAAAGGGGCCTTCGTGTGGCAGTGCACCTTAGCGCGCTGACAAGCCACGCACTCACCAGCCCAAGTCCTCACGTCCTTTTTCAGCCCATGCCAGACGAACTTCGCGGCCACCAAGCGCACCGAAGGCTTAACGCCGGGGTGTGACAGTCCGTGCACTGCCCCGAACACAGAGCGCCTCCAGCTGGCGGGAACAACTGGCCGCGACAGGCCTGTGGAGACGTCACACAGCCCGCGTCGCCGAACACCACGTCCTCCAAGCGCAGCCCCGCACCCTCCACCTTCAGAGCCTGGACGCCGGGGTCTGTGACCTGGTCCGCCGCCATGCGAGTATAGTCCAGGCCCAACTGGACGGCTCCGATGACGACTCTGGAGAGGCAATCTGCAACCAGGTTCGACTTGCCAGCCACGTGCTTAATGTCTGTGGTGAACTCAGAGATGTAGGAAAGCTGCCGCTGCTGACGTGCCGACCAAGGCTCTGCCACTTTAGACATGGCGAAAGTGAGTGGCTTGTGGTCGACAAACGTTGTAAACTCCCGGCCTTCCAGCATGAAACGGAAGTGCCGCACGGCCAAATAAAGACCCAGGAGCTCACGGTCAAAAGCGCTGTACCTGAGTTCTCTGGGCGTCAGCTGGCGGCTGAAAAAGGCGAGCGGCTGCCAAGCGCCCTCCACCCACTGCTCGTGCAACGCGTCCGTGGTGATGGAGATGGGAGCCGTAGATGACGGGTGTGCCAGCAAAGCCGCCTAAGCCAACGCGGTCTTGACCTCAGCAAAAGCGACGTCCGCCTCTGCCGTCCAGTCGATCGCCTGGACGGGGGTCTTGCCCTTCAATGCTTCATACAGCGGCCGCATGATGTGTGCGGCCCGGGCGATGAAACGGTGGTAGAAAGTCACCATCCCCAGAAACTCACGGAGCGACCGGGCTGTGAGCGGGCGAGGAAAAGCCGCAACAGCCTCCACCTTCGCCGGCAGAGGTGCCGCACCGCCCTTGGTGACGCAGTGCCCCAGGAAATCAATGTCAGACACCCCGAACTGGCACTTTGTAGGATTGATGATTAATCCGTGTTCGTTGAGCCGTGTGAAAAGGGCTCGGAGGTGGGACAGGTGCTCCTGCACTGAAGCACTGGCGACGAGTATGTCGTCGAGGTAGACAAACCGTTCGGTTTGGGGACGACGTGCAGGGGTGAAGCCCAAGGACTGTCGGAGCAGCGGACAATGCCCAGGCGCTCCATGGTTGCGAACTCCGCCCTCGCTACAGCCAGCTTAGAAGGGTTCAACTGCCGGGCCCTGGCGTAGACAGGAGGCCCCTCGGTAGTGACGTGGTGTTCCATTGGTTGTTGGTCGCGTTGCTCGCAAAAAATCGCCAAGCCTCTGACACGCCCAGCTTCAAGCTTTTTCGACGCCTGTAGTGTAGACGGGCCGACAGTCACTCGCTCACTCCCAGAGCATCTCTAACTGTAACGGCCCGTCTACACTATACAGGCATCACAAAATCTTGAAGCTGGGCGTGTCTGAAGCTTGGCGATTTTTTGCGAGCAACGCCACCAACAACCAATCACATGAATCTCCCGCCCCCGACATACAAAGCAATAGCAATGTTAAAACGAAGTAAACTGGATATAAAATCCCCAAACAGGCGAAAACCTACCAGTTTCACCCACTGTCTCTGCCACCTCCCTCCATGCCTGGTTCCTCCGGTTTGTATCCCGGTAAATAGTTCTGGTCGGAAAGAACCGGGTGATTTGCTACCGTAATTTCTCGTTTGGAATATGAGGAAATGAACTGCGGTCTGGCTCTCCCAGCTTGCACGCGGTTTGATTGGCTAGCGCTTGTACTGGCGGGAATTGCAAAAACGGGATTTGATTGGCTGACACCAGCTTCGAGCAAGCATCGAGCCTCAAAAGTTGAACATTGTTCAACTTTCACTCAAAAGTTGAACATTGTTCAACTTTTGACGCCGATAAACGCTCGCGATGCTTGGAACGCCTTGCCATGCTACCCACAATGCAGTTCGGTGAAGTTTTAAAATATCCTACGTCACCCCATTCAAATGAATGGGCGAAGCGTTGAAAGCATTTTTTGACGCCTGTAGTGTAGACGGGCCGTAATAATTGCGGCGGCAGCCATGCAGCAATGCGAGAAAAGTGTCCAGCTTTCGGGCAAAAGTGCCATAACTGTGAAAAAGTGAATCACTACAAAAAATGCTGCAAGTCTAAACCACGCAGCTACAGTCATTCAAATAGAAATAATTGTAACCAGTCTGTACATGAAGTAACAGTGGAAGAGCCCACAACACACAGAGTAGACACGTTCTACGTGGATGGCGTAGATATCGAAAGACGTGTTGATAGTGTTAATCCTCAAGCTAAAGACAAACAAGAAGGATTTGTTACAATTCACATTAACCTCTTAAACCCGGCCCCCCCCGATACCGGGCGGAAAAACACGTCACTGCAGGAGACAGCGTCTGGCGGCTTCTTAATATTTAAAAACCTATGAATGTCTTATACTCAAATAACGGGAAAAAACTCAGCAACCTAATGATATGAGCCATTTTTACCGAAACAAAACACAAGTCTCACAAGAAGCGTTAGCATTAGCCCTTAGTGAAAACAGGCTGATGCTACTTCCGGTGCTAACTAGCAAAAACGATCTTTAAAACTTAATATTTTCTGCACAAACTATATATCAACTGAAAGCTGATACTCCACAGATTATTTTTATATAAGTATCATCACTGTAGGACACAAACTCACTGAGCGAGCAGCCAGAACAGAGCAAGAAAACAACAACAGTGTTCTAAAGCATAACAATAATTATGTCTTACCGTTGCTGTTTTGTGATCAAAAGTCGTGTTCAAGGGAATAAAAACACTGCTCAAGGTTAATCCAATGTCTCTTAGTCACTTTAGAATTGTTCCTGATAATCCATCATTACATTCATGGCCGCATCGTAGGTATAAAGTTTTGCAGTCCGGGGTTTGGCTTTCTCACGTGCTGTTTACGCGAGCCTCTCTCTCCTTGAAGTAAGTGTTTAGCGGCGTTTACTAACCCCCCCTCGATTCTATTGGCTCCAAAGTTTCAAAAAAGGTGTCAATCACCCAAATCGACCAATGGGTTCCAGAGATAGGATCCTGCGTAGTATGAATAATGCCAGCAGCGGCTGCTTTACGCACAGACGGAGCAGAAGCAGCCGCACAACCGCTCCAGCACAGCAGCAACGAACACAACACAGCGAAGCGACAACACAGCGAACAGAGAACACAGCGAACAGAGAGACAACAGCAGGCAACCCTGATTAGGAATTCAGGAAAGGTATGTACTCTCTCTGTTTGTATCTATTAGTTGTGTATTTGGTGTAATCTATAGTAATTCCACACTCGCAAAATACAAAATGGACGCCGCTTTGTTGTTGTAGCGTTATCGTTCCATGAGAAACTAAAACAATGGCAACATCATGTTGGTGAACGTATAAATAGATTAATTGTATTTCGTGACTATAACACGGCAGTATATAAATAAAGCTGTATTGTATATCAACCCAGTATATATATATATATAGCCTATTGTTATTCCACACACGCCAAATGGATGCTGTTTTGTAGTTCTACAGACATTGACTAACAGCAGTTTATAAATAAAGCTGTATTGTATATCAGTCTATATATATACTATAGCGTGTGTAAAATAACAGTATACACATATATATATATATATATATATATATACTATAGCGTGTGTGAAATAACAGTATACACATATATATATATATATATATATATATATATATGTAGGCTATACGGTTATTTCACACACGCTATAGTATATATATATGAAATAACAGTATACACACATATATATGTATACTGTTATTTCACACACGCTAAATGGAGGAATTATTTCTGATTTGAGTTACATTTTTGAAAGAATAAGCCAGTGAAGTAATCAAGGTAATTGTTTTTTCCACATTTGTTTTCGCAGTGATGAAGACGAGTATCAAATGGCTTCTGGATCACAGCCATCAACATCTGCCTCATCCGAGCTACGACGTGCATCAGATCAGCATACAGTTGCCCCAGAGCCATCAACATCCAAGCTACGCCGCCGGACGTCTGCACCAGTACTAACTCAGCCTCCCTCTGCATCTTCTGATTCAGTGGACAGACTGTCAGGAGGAAAGTGAAACGGGCTGGTGTGTGGCAGACTAAGGTTGTTACCGTTCCTGACACTGTGATGGACTACAACAGAAGCATGGGCTGCGTGGATGTGTCCGATGCTTTGATTGGGTACAGTGTTCACCACAAAACCATGAAATGGTACAAGACCTTTTTTTTTACCATTTTCTGGACATTGCAGTGGTGAACAGCTTCCTTCTCCACAAGGAGCTGCACAAGATGAGGGGTGACCCCGGCAGGACGAAGCCACACACCCAGAAGTCCTTCAGGGAGCAGCTTGCTGCATCATCACTCGTATGCATTCCCAAGTATTATGGGGAAGATGCCACCGCGCTCAGGAGGTGCTCTGATGCTGGCAACACAACGGTGAAGACCTATCTACTGCACTAAGTGCCTGGTGCCTCAATTCAAAAACACTAAACACATTCAGGTTGTGTACATTTTTTCTTTTTTGCCAGTATTTACAAAAAAAATGCTTGCGGTGTTATTTTGGTTTTAGTGTCGTTTTTTTGTGTTATTTTTGAAATAAATCTGCTCAAGACAAGAGACAAGTGTTTCCTAATTGTTATTGTGTAAGTAAACCTTCCTAGAAGTGTTAGTCGGGTGATAAACATGTAAGGGCTGTGGCAAAGTCCACACACAGACACACACACACCAAAAAATACATACAAAAAAAATGTAATTTAAAAATACAATTTTTTTTTTTTTAAAAACACTTGTATTTGGATGGAATGATTACCTGTAGTGATAATAAAATGATTTTTACAGTATGGTACCTGAAAAAGGTCAAATGGCACTGATGGTATCCAAATGTGCCCAAATGTGCCCAAAGGTCAGTCCGCCTGGACTACTTTTAGCTAAACCTCTCTAAAAAGGTCAAATTTAACTTGTTTTGCCTCAATCTTGATACAGGGTACTTATTATATGTTATACTTTGGATTCCTAAAGCTTTTAGTCTACTATCCCATCATTCAAGGGTAGTTTTCACTATAAGTAATGTTTTTTTTGTTAGGCGGGGGTAAGAATTTACCTTTTTTTTTACTATGTTCCATCTGAATTTACTCTGACTGAGAAATATCTATATTGATTCTGACACTTCTACATCCAACTCACATATGTAACCTTGCTTTGAAAAAAGAAATTATTCATATAACCCTTTTAGAAGTTAAGTTATAGTCATTTGTTTTGGGCATAGCATTTTTGAGCCTGAAACCTTAAAAACAGGCTCAGGGCTTAAGAGGTTAATGGCATACCAACTGAAATGAAAGTTGACACAGGAGCTAAATGCAATGTGTTGTTTCAAGAAACATTCACACAAGTGACCAATGGCGAGCAACTTGTGAAGCAAGAGACTGCTATAAACCTTGTTGCTTATGGAGGAAGCAGGATTGAGACCAAAGGCCTGGTCACACTGCCTTGCTGCTTAAAGGAGCAGCACCATTCGTTGCCTTTCTTCATAGTGAACAAAGATGTGCAGCCACTACTGGGATTTCAGGCATGCGTGGACATGGGAATTGTCACATTGAGCAAAGATGTCCACCAGATCACTACGGAAAGCAACACGGATTTCACCACACAGACACTCATGCAGTACAAAGACCTGTTTGATGAAGGAACTTGGAGAACTACCAATCACTTACTCCATGACAGTTGATCCTAGTGTACAACCTGTGGTGAGACCTGCCCACCGCATTCCTATTGCAATGCAAGACAGAGTTAAAGCTGAACTTAACCGGCGCATGCAAAACATAGGTGTCATTATACCAGTTACTGAGCCCACAGACTGGGTCTCATCTATGGTGGCAGCACACAAAAAAGACAAGCAGGAAATAAGACTGTGTATCAATCCACAAGACCTCAACACAGCGCTGAAAAGACCACATCACCCTATGAGAACAGTAGAAGAAGTTGCAGCACAGATGTCAGGAGCAAAAGTGTTTTCTGTGCTAGATGCTAAAAGCTCTTTCTGGCAGATACGTCTCGACAAGAAATCCTCCATGTTGACAACCTTCAGTACTCCATTTGGGCGGTACAGATTCCTACGGATGCCCTTCGGCATTAGCTCTGCTAGTGAGGTATTTCAACGCTCGATGGAACAGCTGTTTGCAGGTTACCCATGTTCTGTCATCGTTGACGACATCATCATTGGTGGCCGCGGAGTTGCTGAGCATGATGCCAACCTCAAGAAGGTGCTGGAACGAGTGAGAGAAGTCAACCTGAAGCTGAATCCAGCCAAGTGCAAGTTTCGCCTGGATCATGTAGGATATGTAGGTCACATTTTCACAAGTGAAGGCCTAAAGGCAGACCCTTCTAAGACAGATGCAATCACTAACATGCCAGTCCCCACAGACGTTGTCTCACTACAGCGTTTCCTCGGTATGGTTAACTACCTTGGCAAGTTCATCCCGAACTTCAGCGACATCGCAGCACCACTGAGAAAACTCATCCACAAGGACACTGCATGGTGTTGGTTCCAGCAGCATCAGGATGCAGTTGACCTTCTTAGATCATGCTTATCAAGTCCACCTGTCCTGTCATACTATGATGTCAAAAGACCAGTCACGCTCACCTGTGATGCGTCATGCTACGGACTTGGAGCAGCGTGCATGCAAGATGGCAGGCCAGTAGCGTTTGCATCACGCACCCTCACTGACACAGAGACGAGGTATGCACAAATTGAAAAAGAACTGCTAGCTGTCGTGTTTGCCTGTACAAAATTCAAAGACTATGTGTATGGAAAGCCTGTAGTGGTGGAGACTGACCACCAACCTTTAGTGACTATCTTAAAGAAGCCCATCCACACAGCCCCTGCCCGTCTGCAGAGAATGTTGCTCCGGCTGCAGAGCTACGACATCAGTTTGGTGTACAAAAAGGGCAAGTATATGTATGTAGCAGACACTCTTTCACGTGCCCCAACCGCACAAACATCTCAAAGCCCTGCTAAAAATGATGCTTATGAAGTTATGTCTGTGAGCTACATCTCCACAGCCCGCCTGGAAGAACTCAGAAAGCACACAGCAGAGGACGAAGATCTGCAAGCCCTCAGTGCAGTCATTAATAGAGGATGGCCCATCCGACAGAATCAGCTCCAACCTGCTGTCCGTCTCTTCTTTCCCTACAGAGATGAAATGACAGTAGAAGAGGGAATTGTCATGAAAGGCCACAAAACTGTCATTCCTCAGTCCCTGCACAGAGAGTACATCAAAATAGTGCACAGAGGACACCCCGGCATTGAAGCAACCAAACGCAGAGCAAGAAGCATCATCTTTTGGCCAGAAATGTCTAGAGACATCACTGAGGAGTTGCTTTCATGTGCAGTGTGCAACAGCACCAGATCCCATCAGCAAAAGGAGCCCCTCCAGCTTCATCCTGTGCCAGATCTCCCATGGTCCACAGTGGCAACAGACATCTTCGAGTGGCATGGAAAACGGTATCAGGTGCTGGTTGACTCATACTCTGGCTGGTTTGAAATCGACCTTCTCCGGGATGTGACCTCATCAACTGTGATAACTAAATTGAAGAGACATTTCTCTGTTTTCGGCACACCACACACACTCATCTCTGATAATGCTGGACAGTACACCAGTCAGCATTTCAAGGACTTTGCAAAACAGTGGGACTTTTGTTCACATCACCAGCAGTCCTGAATACCCACAGTCAAACGGACTAGCAGAGAGAGCAGTCCGCAGTGCAAAACAGTTGATGGAACGTTCACACAGAGATGGCACAGATGTCTTCCTCAACCTGATAAATCTCAGAAACATTCCCCGTGATCTGACGTTAGGCTCTCCTGCTGAACGCCTGATGTCGCGACAAACACGTGCAGCCATCCCTGTGAGCAACAAACTGTTACAGCCAAACCCAAAAGATGCACAACTAATCAGAACACAACTCCTCAACAAGCGGCTCATCCTAAAGCGCCACTATGACATCTCAAGTTCTCCTCTGAAACCCCTGGCAGAGGGACAAGTGATCAGGATGCAGACCCCAAAAGGATACGATCGGCTTGGCGTTGTCAAGGAAGTGAGCGAGAAACTACGCTCTTACATAATCCAAGCCAACGGGACTTCATACAGACAGAATCGTCGTCACATCATTCCTGTTCCCAAGCCGTCGCCCCAGCAACAGCAACCTCAAGATTTCGACCCTCACAACACCGACCCCTCTATGATGGACTGTGTACCCCACACACCACACACACCTGAGAGAAACAGCAGGCTGACACAGAACAGTTCCCCTTCACTACCAAGACACACATCACATTTCCCTTGCAACAACAGTGACACACCATACATAACACGATCAGGTCGCACATGCAAACCAAACCCTAAATATGTGCAGTAACACTGTTGGACAATCTTGTTAAAGTGATATGTTTAGTCATTTCCTTTTCCTGTTACCTGGTAAGGTATTTAGTAATGGTTTATTGTTTGTGTCACCAAATGCTAAAGGAATGTTCAATATCATCTGCCTTAAATGTTATTTACTTTCAGATAGAAACATCAGCTAAAGAGAAGGGATGTAGATCATTCTCATATGATTAAGTTTGTCCTTTGCAGGCCACCGTAGCTGGTGCGTCACACGGTGACGTGTTAAGGTAATAGGCATTCAGTTGTTAGTCGGCATGCAACGTACATGTTCACTGTACATGCTGTGGTCATAAATAAAGCCACCACTTGCCTATGCATTGTGTATTCCTTGTACATACACACATGCATGTATTAAGAAGTATTGACAACTTCTACATTTGTGACGTAAGGATTTGAGTTTACCTCCTACTGAAACCATTTTGACTGTGAACATATTTTTGAGAACAGATTAACTAAGAAGTTTGTTGAAGTTTCTGCTTGTTGCTCTTTTGACAGCCATACAGACAGCTATCGGAAATGTGAAAAACTGGAGCAAAAAATGATCTCCATGTATTACCACAAACTCTTCATTCTATTCCTCATGGAATACAGTTCAAGCAAGAAGATGAGCTGTGCGTATGCAGACGGATGAACAGCTTGCGGTGACCACTGACAGACAACAGGAACTAAAGAACAGTATCAAATACATGTGTATTTGTAATTACAAAATATGACTTAAACATATTCATTCAAATGGTTTGTGTCTTTGGTCACTGTTGATGTTGCATGAGGTTAGAGAACTCCACTCAGGTGAGACAGCCTGTGGTTGTGTGAAGCTTTGCTACCATCTACTGGTGAGTAACCAAGATGCATTACAATATTCACCAAACAACATTAGTTAAGTTCAATCAAAGTTAATACAACTGTTTTAAACTCTAAACTATTATATTTAAGATAATCACTTGCAAAAGGCATTTCAACAAACATTACAATTCTCTTATTCATTAATTAAAATATAGGCAACAAATTAACAGTTTTTTCTTTTATAGAGGTCATTTTTGCCATGTCGTAAGAAAAGCACAGGTGTAAATAATACATTATGGATGTCTGAATTCCATTTACCTTTTGGTGCAGGCTCTCAGTAACACTGTCGGGGCTGACTGGGACACTTGGAGCCATCGTTAATGATATCAGTGACACCTGTGCTTTCCCACAATCACATGTCTTTATGCGTCCTGTGAAAAAGGCACATTCTCCAAGGCAGTAGTTCATCAGTCAACACTATTAATTGGATTAGTGTACCAAATATGGAGAAAACAATCTGATGAAGCTTGGCACGAATGTTGTGTAGATTGTGTAAGCAACAGGAACCCCATCATAAACTACACTGTTAGTCCCATTGAGTGTGACAGTAAAAACGCCATGCACTACTCCATGAAAAGTAGAAATATGGAAGCCAGTCATTTTTCTGAATTTAAACGTGAGCTTTTGCTTTTGTGACATGTCAAAATATCAAACTTTTGTTTCCCTTTTTTATCAAAGGGACATTTTGGCTTCAGGGATGGTTTAATAAGCAGAAATGACAAATAAACTTGATCTAAATGATTCAACCTAAAAAACATTCTCAAACACATGTGCAAAAATGACAAATGTCCAACCTTAAAGTCCTTACTAGATCATAATAGGCTTTATTTTTGCATCTAGATTGAATGTACTATAAATGACTAAAAAAAGCTTACTTGTCCTACATTTTAACAGCCAGTCCGTCCCTGCTAAGAACACATATTCATGCAGACCTTCAGTATTTGCAACGTGCTGATGTATCAACATCTGAGGCGTACTATCTTCAAACCTATAAAAACATCAAACACACAGTAGGGGTGGACCCCATTCGACAGATTATGATGCTATAAAAAAATTGTAAAACAAGCTAATTAAACAAGCTTTTGTTTGTAAAACGATTTTTGACAATCAACTGCTAAACTGAAACATACTGGAAGTCAATTATTAAACAAATGGACAAAAAAACACACTTGCTGATGTGCCCAACAGGGACAGGGGCTGTAATATCATGTTTGGCACAATAGGTGTCCCTATTTGCTCAGTTAAACAAAATACATGATTTATTGGGTGAGAGTAGGGTAGGAGATTTGCTTAATGTTAACCAGTTAGTCTCATATATGTGTTTTAAGAGGCAGGTATGGTTTTATCCTGTTGTATGTTGTTTATTTGCAGTTGTTAAAAACTAAATGATATACATTGTACACATTACATTGTAACCTATCAAGAACACAGAAACACTGCGGGTGCAGCTCAGATAAAACCTACGAATTAAATATAAGCACAAACATAATTTGCCGTAGAGTTTGCGTGTGTTGCTCCGGTGTGTCAGTGCAAATTAGGTGAATAGTGGTTTGTGGATTCAAGCTCCTCAGTGCATTTTGCAGCTGCAGATTGCACTGGAATGTCTGTGCTGTTACCTCAAAGCAGACTGTGCTGCATGGTAAACATCAATCATTAGTGTCTTTTATGAGGATTCCCTGTACAGGTTTGTGTCTTTCAGCTCAGTCATTAAAGATGTCTGGTTTACACTCACAGCAAACAGGCCAGGGAAGCGTTCTCTTACCTTGTCCACAGCCTGGAGAGTGTGGAAGGACCTCAGCCGCACAGCTTGGTTTCACTAGAAAACTGCTTTTGAGTGGGCTTGTTGTCGTGCTTCAGGACTCCACTAAATCCTTAGATTAGATGTTAGGAACCAAAGCAGGCTTCTGGCAAGAAATCAAAGCAGTTCTTCAGGGACCAACGTATCTGTTTTCATTTAATGTACAAAGTCATCTCTGTGCAATGAGCCCTGGAAAAGTGGCTTGTGTTTGCCTTATGCTGAAGTACCTGCACCTTTATTACTGAGTCATTTTAGTGACATAATTCCTTGAAAATGGTACTTTCCACCTCTTAGTGGTTTCAAAGCTTACTGGGAATTTGCCTCACTCGTTGATTTGACATAACAATTTGATTAGTCATCGGGCAGTTGACAGCTTCAGCTGTTTCCAGAACTCAAGAATATATGTACCTCAGTGAGAAATTGATTTAAAGGCATTTGCTCTGTTTATGTGTCCCATAAGTGGAACTGAACTCTAGAAAGTCATGTTATGGAAATGCAACCTGCACCACTAAGTGAATCCACATGGAGCCACAATCTGGCGAGCACAAGCACCCAGCCAACGCTGACCTGCTGCCCTTCTGTATTAACCAATTGGCCTCTCTGTGGTAGAGGGAGACTCTGCTATGGTGATAATAAACACATGAGGGTTTACTCACAAAATAATTCTGTGAAATAAGTCCTGCTCCGTTTTCATTTCATTTCAATCTTTATTTTGAACAGATTAAAAAAATAACAAATAAAAAATAACAAATGTGAAAAAACAGAATACCGTATTGTTAAAATGCAGTATTTATCCACATTCATGATACAAAAAAAGTCTTCATACTAATAATAATAATAAAAAATCATATGTGTCCGAAAGGGAGTAGGAGGAAGCAAATGCTTATTAATTCCCACCCCTTACTTGATCAATGATTGTCCTTTAAATCATTATGCAAGTTATTCCTACTTACATTTATACATACATACACAATCATTTCTCATCTTCAATCACCTTTCTTCATTCTCATAGTTTTCCAAAAAAGTGTTTCTGTACAACCTTTTAAACTGAATTATGCTTGTGCTTTGTTTTAACTCCTGCTCCAAACCATTCCATAAAATCACCCCACAGATTGTTATGCTCATACTTCTCAGAGTTGTTCTGACCTTGAGTTGTTTAAAATGTAGATTTCCTCTCAAATTCTACCCACCCTCTCTGTCTATGAACAGTGTTTTTAATTTCCTAGGAAGTAGATTATGTCTGGCTCTGTACATGATTTGTGCCGTTTTAAATTTAACCAGATCAGTGAACTTCAATATGTGACTTCAAAAATAATACATTAGTGTGTTCAAGATATCCAACATTATTGATAACTCTTATAGCCCTTTTTTGTAATGTGCATAACGGCTGTAGGTTGGTTTTGTACGTGTTTCCCCAAATCTCCACACAGTAAATCAGATATGGCAATATCAAAGTGTTATATAGAGTATGCAATGAGTTGATTAAAAATGTGTTTTCGTTATTGTCACGTCACTTGGTTGTTTGACCTCCCAGAATGATGTATGTGCAGAGTTTGACACTTAAGAGCTGTTTTTAATTCAGCATAAGAGGAAAACGTCTATGTGTTAACCCATAAGTATGTTTTAGAAATGCACGAACAAGCATGGTTTGAAAGCCAGATGTTGTCTGCTGATATGTAACTTACAAACATTTCCAGACTCAAAGCAATGATTAAGACGTAGACGTGTCATTTAATGTTATGTCTCTTGTATATTTCAAAAATATGTTTTTTAATTAGGATTTATTTTGTGTGTAAACAACTATATGAGGCGCAGCTTGTTAATCAAGCACATTTTTTTGTTATAGTTTGTAAAGTATGTGTTGAGGGAATGTTTAATGTTTAGATGTAGCGTTGGAAGCCATGCTGATATTTAAGAGTGTAGCTAGACACAAAAAAATGCTTTGATTATGTTTAGCCTGTGCAATGTGTGCAATATTCAGGTTACTGTGCACATATTTGCAAATGAGTGCAAAACACAAATTACAGCGGAGGAAGATTCTAATGTGCAGATATTTGGCCATAAACCAAAGTGTGATACAAATTCAAATATAACCTGATGATGGTGCTCAATGAAAAAGTATGACATTGGCAGCATGTACTTGCCAATATATTTTTCAAAAAAACAAAACCTTACGTTGGTGCAGATTAATGCCAATGGCTCATCAGAGTACATTGGACTCCTCTGGGGATCATGAGGGTCAGTTTGTCCATTAAATTGGTTTAATTCTTGTTGAAACATATTTAAATATTTGCCATCCCTAGAGCCATAGCTAGAAATAAACAGAAATGGACTTGTGATTTTTTTTATTATTACTTATTTTTTAACATGTTAGTATAGTAGCAAGACTTACAGTATAGGTATGATTAGTAAGCATAGCACCAGAATCAACCATTCATTTCTTTTATACAGGCTACACACATACTGTATAGGTACACATGATTTTAAAAACATCTTTGGATAAAGCAGAGCAAACAAGCACACTGTTTCTCTATTCAGTACCAATGCCCATTCAATATTTAGCACACTGTTTACAATTCAAGTATGAATATTAAAAATACATCATATATATCATAAGTTACAAATCTTAACGGTTATAAAAAAACAAAACAGGATTACATTTCTACAAAATGTATGGCACATAGTGCATCAAGTATTCTTTACATTTCTGATACAGACCTCATAGAACAATTGCCCATCATAAAAATGAATGATGGCCAAAGGTTTTCTAGCTGCTCATTGACTTATTTTTTTACTTTTACTTATTCAGCTGTTCCTTAAATCACAAGAAGCTGCATTATGTCAGAGAAAAAAAAAATCTGCGTCTATCTTCTAACTTTGGTTAAAGCTTAACATCGGAGTACCATCATGTTAGGTTACTTGATCGCTGTAGTAGTCATGGTGAAAGTCATTCATAATGAGTTATGGGCAGATTTTCTCGTGCAGTGGTTTGTCTGATATATTTTATATATCTGGATAACTTCCTGCTAGATTTTCAGCTATATTAATGAGAACCATTACATGCATTTGCAGCCAAAAGCCAGGTAATTCCAGTAGTTCAAAAGCACCATTGGAAAGATCCTCATTTAAGGTTAGTGGTTATACACTACAAATAGTAGTAGGCTAATACCTCTTTAAGCAAAGCAGACAAAGGACCAAACACATCAGACAATGGCTTCTCCGTTGGTAGTAGTCATTGTACCTTAAAACATAAAACGTATCTACAGTCATTACAGAATAAATATGGTCAAACATAAATATATTACAACACATATCTCAGTCGAGTATGGATGTTTGTGAGAGGTAGGGTTTGCAGGTACCTACAGTAGGCCCAACGGAGGGTGTGAGGTGAGACATCACACTGATACTGTTTAATGGTGTTACAGATGAGAACTCGTCTGTGTAGCGTAGTTAAAGAAAAACACAAACATTTAAAATAAAACAATCCCCTTCGTTTAAAAAAGCCAGAGAAAGGATTTACACTGTACTTAAACACTAGATAAAACACTTTTTGATCTCTCTCTGTAGAAGTCAGGGACTGCATTTGCAGGTTAAAGTAGTTTTGTGAAATACCCGACAACAGATGACGACAGACAGACTGTAGTAATACACAACATTAAAACCTAAAATGATCTATAGTTGATCTCAAGGCTCCTCAGTTTGACCTTTGATACAAGGTAGGTCACATCAGTAGTTAGTTGCTAGCTTACTCTTTTGCTAAGTCTTCAGCTCCAAAGCAATAGTTTGGGAAATACACTTCACAAGAGTAAAATGAGAAGATTGTCACTAATCTAATGACATGCAAGTGGTATCAATCTTTTCATCTAACTCTCAACCATAAAGTTGATTTGATAACATTCCAGAATATTCCTTTAAACGTGTCGTAAGGCCAAGATAATCTCCAGTGTAGCTCTTTCAGTAGTCTAAAAACATTAGTGTTTCTTTTTCATCATGCTTTCACTCTGTAGAACATATTACACTCACCCCTCGCATATTATTTCAGTGTCTGTCTGTAAAACTTCTTTGTCACCAGAAGATTACAACGATTATAAGAGACATAAAGTGTATGGATTTGTACACTTTCTCAACCATTGCTGGTAACTAAAGGCTTGCAGTGTAGCTGTAAAAACACTTCATGACGAAATACTAGAACGTTTTTTACCAGACATTTTCTTTAAAGAATACGCTTCATTCACTTCACAGAATAACTGCAAGAAACAGAGTTTTGAGAGGGAGGAGAAGATGAGAAGTTCTTCCTTGAAGTGTTCTGTGTTTTAACTGTTGTTTTCCCAGTGATTTAAAGTTTTGTATCCCTTTGTACGATGCATACCTGTGTAAGAAACAAGCATTTTAGGTTCAGAAGCGCAGGCATGTTTTGTAGCCATTGCAACTTGGTTAGCATGCTCTTCTTCAGGGTGATCAGTTTGGATGAAGGACCTTATGGTGGCCCTCTAGTACTGCACAGTACGTAGTGTCTTGTATGCTTTAGCTGCCATTTGGGAACTGGGGCTGTTACTATAAGATGCTGTTAAATGCTCCTCCATCACACTGACAGAAGACGACAGGGTCCAACAAATCACTGTTATCGAATGTTCCCGGGCTCCTGTCGTCGGGATAGATGTAGGGGTTTGGTCTGTGCGTGGCCCTCAGTGGACCTGAAGGAGTAGGCCGTTGTGAGCCTGGGGAATGCACTTCCCACAGAAGCCACCGCAGCGGCCGTAGATTCTTGCTCCGTCCTACAGAGAAAGACAAACGAGAAAGGAAAGAGTGGGCAAAGGGCAGGCTTTTACGCAGAGAATGAACGCCTCGTAAATGTCACTGGGGATTCCTCTTCAGTGAATCAGATGGAAATACAACATGGAAACTCAGATGACATTTCAGAGCAACAATTTAATTCCAATAAGTCAAGTCCCAACATGAAGCACACATCCATATCATTATACTTTCCCTAAGAGCCGCACGACATACATCATACATAAGAAACCATTTTATAAATCACTTCTTACCTCAGATCTGTGGACTTTGACGGACACATAGTTGCCCTGTGATGTCCACTTGGTGGCCTCAGCCACTTTGAGACCAGTGCCGATCAGATTAATGCTGAACTGGCCCTGAAAACACAAATCAGATTTATTTCTGAGCTTTTATTTAACAGTAAAGATCAAGAACATTTATGTTTTCAGATAAGATTTGTGGCAATGACTGAAACATGGGTGGTCCTAAGTAAAGTATTTGGAAGTTGTTAGCTGGAAAAGGGCATTTCCCCTACAGGTCCAAAGCCTTATAGCAGTAAATGCGTAGTAAATATATTTTTCTTTGGCTTCAAGGCCACACACAAACATATGGCAACATAAAACCCAAATTAAACCTTTTCTATTTAGGCACAATGTAAAAGACTTCACCAACCTGTGGACACTTGGCTGCACTATAACAATCTCCAGCTGTAGCGAAGGGCACAGGTCGACCAAGAAGAGTCTGGGAAAACTGGAGGTCTGTGACTGGTAAACAGAAAAGATACACATCTAGAGTCACAATGTGCAACAGCAGAGGTAAACAAAGAGTGCAGACAGCTGCTCTAAGGTAAATAACCACAGAGCATCAGCAACTACAGTTTATGCAATTACATTTCATTGCAGGGTTGATGTCACTGTCACATTGCCAGATGGTTTGCCTCTTAAAAGCCTTTCCACAAGAAACATTTTTGGAAAGAGATTTGGGGTTTGACTACAGTAATTAATCTAGTTAAATCTTTTGAGCAAAAGAGAGAAAAGACATATATAAAATAAGAAATGTTTTACTTGGAGCTTAGGAAACTATGTATTTCTATGAATCCAGCTATCTGAAGTAGTATAAAAGTATTTGTTACAGCAGATTTCTAATCAGAATCAAAAACAGGTTTATTGATAAGTAGGTTTACACATACGAGGAATTTCCCTTTGTGTGTATGGTGCATATACTGTATAAACAAAGTAACAGAAGATAAACTGTAAGAAGGGTATACAACTATTAAATAAACTATTTTAATAACTATTATAACATTCAAATATAAAGAGAAATATTTACATAAAATATACATTTACAAAAAAACTACAGAATCATTTGGCAAAATACTTTGAAAAATAAAACAAAATATGTGAAGTATTGGGATATAAAGTGGAGCACTGCAGATTTTAAAGAGGTACTTTTGTACATACAGTAAATGTGCAAAATATACAGTTATGTGCGGGGTTCACAATATTAAACTGAACAACAGTCTTACACATAGTAAGGTCAGTGACTCAATCTGTTTCCCATACTCTCCTGTTTATTCCCACCTACCCTGCATGGTCACAGATCAAAACCATGACCAGTACCTTTTCCTGCCCCCCCTTCACGTTGTCTTTATAAAACGATGATAAAGGTTACGAGATGCTTCCCTTCAGCTTGAACTCATTATCTCCCCCTCAGCTCTCCTCAAGCTGCCTGAAAGCCAAATGAGTACCATGCAGGAAGGGGAGGGGGGGGGGGAGAACATGTGCTGTAAGGACCCGGACCAGACCAAGAGGATGGGAGGATGAGTGTGTATGGTCTAATCCAACTTCCCCTCAGCACACACACACACACACTGTACACTAATCCACGTACTCTAATCAAAGGCATACTTGGACACAACAGGGGAGGTGGAGCTGACTGTAATAATGAGCAGAGGAATATGGCCTGAAGATGTGTGTGTATCGTGTGTCTGTGAATGTGTGATTGCATACATGCTAGTATGAGTAAGTGTTTGATATTGATGCGACTGCATGCATGTGTGTGCTCGCCAATAGAAAAGATGTGCGAGGCAGCATCGCATATTGTCTGTCTGTGCTTCAGACCAGGCACGCATGTCTCTATGTTGCACGCACACATTCCTTTATTCATATGTTCACGTGTTTGTGCTGAGGCCCGGCTTCAAGGTCCTCGCCTGGTGATGTGAACACGGAGCGCTGAAAGGTCAACATTTTGACTTCAGCGGAGACAGTGAGGGGAACGCATATTGCATTTGGACGAGTCAGTATTAAGTGCCACAGGATGAGGTGTCTGGGGGTTAAAACAACACTGGTGTGTGGTCTCATTACAGTAGACAGTGTAATTACGCACTCATTATCCTCAGGGAGCTCAGGTCCAGACGAACTTTGTGGAAAAGTGTGTATCCCGCTGCTGAGTAGTCGTTCCTGCAGTCGCAGTCCTGTCTTCGGCTGCCGTTATACGGACATTCAAAGGGGTTCAGCAACCTTTGTATTAAGCAAAACAAGCATCCAAATTGAATCAAGACAAACAGGAACATGTACACTCAGACAACCCTATGTTTATACATGTGGGGGTAAAATGCAGACTTGTATTTCTGATTTCTATATTACATAATCCCTGACAGGTGACGTGGCGATCAGTCATGGTTCGATCATACACACCTGTGCCCGTACACCTCGGAGTAGTTGTCCGTCTGACCGCTGCGCAAGGTCACAAACTCCTTGGGGAAATCAGTGTGCATCTCAGCGCAGTAAATCTGAGGCGAAACACATTGAGACAATACATGAGAGGCGGTGGGGAAGCTGTGGGTTGAGTCATGATGTGTGCAGGAGCATTTCTGACAGAACATGCACACCTGTAGGATCCGGGACTTGACTTTGAGATAGTACTCCCCATCTATCTTCACACCTAGTCTCATCTGGACCTCACGGCAGGAAGCGAACGACTGGCCTGGGTGAAGAAACATGAAAGGAGGAAGTTGAGGTTTCAGTGCAACAGCGAGAAACAAGAAACTTTGACACTGAAGTTCACCGCTGCTTTTAAAACTTGTGCAACCCGGTTAATAAATCTGTTGTCAACACATGCTAGAAAGATTGCTTAAGCGAATAAATCAAACCCCAACTTTGAGAAAACCTGGCTCTCGTCTTTTTAAATGAGAGCTGTTGTAAATGTCTCATTATTTGTGTTTCCTCCTCTGTTTTCCCAGAGTGCTGTAGGGCTCATATCAAACTGATTAGCTGATTAGCATTAATACTTGACCACAGAACTGGCTGTCACCCGAGCATATCATTTTAATTTCGGCAGTGCCTGACTTGGCAGAAGCCAAGTCGGGAATGAACAGCCCAATGTGTGGGAGCAAACCTACACACTTTGGCTTGCTGCTGGGTTTTACAGAGCCTGCAAGTCCACAATGAAGGCTGCCTCAGCTCCACGCAGCCCTACGGCGTCCTGAGACTGTCCGTTTCACAATTTGTTGAAAACGGCTGACTGTATATTTATTGTTTCACTGAGTGATCTCTCCTTGAGGCTTGAAGCGGAGGTCCCTGTTCTACATAATGTGTTGAAACAAAGCAAGAAGTTGAGTTTCTGTAAACACAATCAGATACGGTAGGGGTTGCCATATACAGCACAGGCAATTTAATACCATCACATTAGAAATTCCTGGTTGGCAGTAAGCACTATATAGATCTGATGGTAGACATTTTGAGTGGAGTTAACTCACATTCTCTGTCTCGACAAGCAGCTTGAGACTCAGGTCTTTCTGAAGGATGGCAGTGTTTGGACGCATGGCCTTTGGAGGTCATACACTCCACTCTGCGCTCCATAACTCCTGCCCCACAGGTCTGTGAGCACTGTTATACACACAAGAATACACACACAAGCATTAATCCCAAAACTACAAATCACCTATCACTAATCAGCAACCCAATCCAAATCCCCATGTGAGAATGATCAACAGAATGCACAAGTCATTTAAAGCAATTAGCTAGAAGGGATTTCTCAGTGCATGACAAGCACTTTCTGTTTCACCTTGCTCCACTGGCCAACTTTCCAGTAGGTTGTGTGCGGGCAGTCCCTGAGGAGGCAAGGCCTGGAGCCAGGAGGGTGGGGCTCGGGGCAGTGGGGGCTGGCGGAGGAGGACTGGGCAGCAGCATACGAGCGCAGAGCCTGAGAGGAGGGCACCACAGAGCAGGAGACCATACGCTGCTGGTACCCCACACCACAGCTGGACGAGCACTGAGGAACACACAGATACACACGTCGACTATCAATAAAGACAGAGCAAAAAATACAAAATAGAAGTGGGTGTCTTCGTCTGGTCTTCAGTGGGAATGACGTACTATTAATGAGAATAAATCACCTGAATCATTGTCCATGCTTTCGTACCTGAATGGTGCTAATTTATGTTAAAATGAAGTCTGTATCGCTATCCTGTGTGAACCTTGGATTTCCCAAAATGTCAATGTTTTTATGAGCTACAAAAAACAGCCCTGTGTTCTGCATTGTGAACATTTTCTGCTACTCAAGTGGGTTCTAAAATGATAACTAAAAGGTTGGAGAACTTATGCAACCTAAAAAGTAACAGTTCATCTTTTCTAAAAACATTAAAACCTCGACTTGTTGGGATCAAGCTTCTCAAATGTGAGGATTTGCTGATTTTCTTTGTTTTATAGCCTTTTAAATGAAATACTTTGGTAGTTTTGCGCTGTTGATTGGTTTAAAGAAATGCAAACTGAGACGTCTTTCGGCTTTGAGATTTTACGATGAGCATTTTCCACTCCGCATCTTTATTAGATGTGTATTTTTATCAGAACAAAACTCATTCTTTATTCCTACCTGTGACCATTGCCCTGAAGTCCACATGTAGTGGCACGGAGCTGCTTTGCAGGCCTGGTGTGATGCTGGCTGGGACGATGGCTCACAGTAGTCGTCCTGGACGGGGGTCATCGCTGCGCCCATGCACCCCACCTTCCTGCTTCTCATGCCTTCTCCACACGTTGCATTGCACTAAGAGGAAGAAGTAGCATGTCAGGAAGTGAGCAAAGAAGAGTTGGCAGAGGGGGGGCAGTGTTGTACTTTCAGCAACAACATCATCATTGACTTCTCATACTCCTGCCTCTTTAGCTTGCCAAATGTACACCCCTTAGTATGTAAAGGTTTAGGGAAATGAATTGTCGGCAACATTAGCTCTCAAGAAGCAGAATACCAAACATGTGCTGTGGTTGAATATAAAAGATAACGTTATTTCTCTCAGGCCCAGTAATGTTCAATAGGAACATTTAAAAGTCATGATTTTGGCCAGAATCTTAAAACTAATTTATATAAATAGTCAGCTGTGTGAGGATCTTCAGGGCTAAACTGTAAAAGAAACAAGGCTGTGAGTTCTCGAGGCAACACAGACAGGAATTTAAACACTGCAAACATTCTGCAGCAGGAGGACACGGCGCTATCTCCCTACATGGTGCCCCTCTTTATGCCTCACTTTCGAGGACAAAGCCCGGGACATTAAAGAAAGATGAGCAAAGCAAAAGGCTGTCTGCTAGCGTGACACAGAACCGTGATATTCAGCAGGACAAAAGCCATGATGGCCATCGGTACTTGGTGCTTTGATGTGATTTTACCGACTGATGTTATCACTAAAGCCCACACGATAGATGTGAGAGAGTAAGGGTTCTTGCAGGTCTTCCTTTTAACGGTGTAGTGGAAGAAAGAGCCGAGTTCTCAGCCAATGAAAACCTTAATGGGGTGGTTAGACATCTGTTCATGGGAGACTTGTAAATAGGAAGAGAGAGAAGGAATGAGTCTGTACTTACGTCTTCCCATTCACCAGCGACCCAAGTGTAATGTGTGCATTCTGCAGATTGGCATGGCTGGACAATGGCAAGACGCTGCTGAGCATCACATAGATCCTCTCTGACTCGCCCAGTGCCTTTCAGTCTGCAGTAAACATCTCGGTTCTGAGATCCCACTCCACAAGTGACGGAGCACTAGGAAAGCAGAAAAAAGCAGAAAGCGACACTTATAAATGGCATACTTGTGTGTTCCTGTGCTACTCATACTGCCCTGTACACAGCCACACATATAGTATGATGTTTTATTTTCATGGCATTCCAACCTCATTTCTTTCATGGGACCAATTTTATAGTAACACTCCACTGATGGCACACATTAACTTCAGTTTTCCCCTCGTGAGGAGTGCACTTGGAGACTGAGTTGTTAACAGAAAGTCTGCAATAGAAAACTTAAAGACGGGGTTAAATGGGGTCTGATTAACATTAAGGCAAATGACATGAATTACGTACAATCCACTGTTTTTGTAGTTTGACAAATACAATTGTTAAATCTCGGGCTGTTGGCCTCTGCTGCTGTATTTGCCCCATATGTATCCCAGTGGCTTACAACGACACTGCAACAAGAAAAATCCTCTGTTGCCCGAAACCAATTAACTAATTTACCCAAATTATTAAAGACAGTATGTAACTGCCAACGAGCACACGTATTAATCTTAGTATTTAGAATGTCATGAACGACTAATATTGTATGGTTTAAGAAGCTTAAGGAAAGACATGAATCTGCAGATGGGTTAGTTAATGAATGGGCAATAAATCCAATGTGGAATGGGATATGTTTTCTACTGAAATCTGGGGTGTACTTAAATAAAGTATAAAAGGCAGCAAACTAACTCAGTAATGTAACTATAAGATACTGGTCATAACAAACCAAAAAGATCTGCAACAGCAAACCACTGAGTGTTTTTAATTAAAGTGGACATATCATGCTATATTTGAAATATATATTGTAGGGCCATACCTATATAAAACATGTCAGTGAAGTTGTTTTTTTTCAAAATACCAAACAGATCACCCATTGTCGCCATGCCTCATATTGCTCAAACCCCTCTTTTGAAGCCCTGTTAGAGAAACGCGGATCTTGGGTCCTTAGCTTGAAAAAAATAAATAAGAGGAGGCGGAGCTAATGCCTGATCAGAATTCTACCGGAGATAAAGTTAAATTTGGTTGTGATAAAACGCCATCCTGTTTAAACCACATCAAAGATTATTTCTGAAACAGTATGGAGCTCAAATGCTTTTTCTCTTGCAGGTTTATCACAAGGTGAGTTCTTTTTTTATTTCCTGCTTTTTAAACACATGTGCTCTCCAGTACAGGTTAGCTCTGAGTGTTAGCGAAGCTTGCTAATGTAAACAAAGACGTCCAAAACACGTCAGGCATTGTTTATGATAGCAACTTTCTGTGGGTCCGCTGCCGATTTGACGTCAGTTCAGATGGAATCTGTATCCGCTCGTTGTACACCCGTTTTTAAAAGATTTGGGTACGGAGGAAAAGAGAGAGGGTTTTATTTTCTGATGCTGCGTGAGTTCCCCGACGCACCGGGGACACATATTTATGTATAAAAGACACCACAAAGTGCATTTTGCATGATAGGTCCCCTTTAAGTAAACTTCCGTTGTATTGCTTAAGATTTCAACTTGTCATTTTCATGAGAGAAAATTGCTTCAAAAGTTCCATAGACTTTCTTTTATGTGGCAATAATTGAAAATGTTTGCTTGGACTTCAGTGTCAGATTTACTGCTTTGATGCCCCGAAATTATGTACTTAATAAATCCAAAGCCAGTTTGTCGCTTCCGTGTAAGAAGTATATCTGGGGTCACACAAAGGTCTATCTGAAACATCTCTTTGATGTGCTTTGAGAAGCATACCTGCATACTGAGGAAGCACTCTGTAAGGCTTGAGCTGATCAGCCTGATTTCCTACAGACCTCAAAGAACTGAGCCAGGCCTCAGCGATTTCACACACTCAGAAAATCTGTGTGCTATACAGCGACTATCAAGTTCCCCAAAAACGTCCAGATGTATTTGTGTTGTTAGTTTCTCGCTACAATTGTGTGTTATCATTACAGAGTGTGTAGCGGAGTCTGAAGGGTCAAGGTCTCGAATTTGGAAAGAGAACAAAAAGCACCACAGGAAATCTGACCTTCAAATAAATAAAATGGCTTTTTAAAAAAAATCTTACAAAATAAAACCTGCTGTTAAAATGATTATACTCGCTGCTACAGCAACCGGATTCTGTTTTCGTGCCAAAAAATCTGTGCTCTTTCTTTCAGGTGCTGGGGAAACTAAAGGAGCACTATGATTTCACAGTAGAGCTCAGTGAGCCTCACCAGACTTTAAAGGGTCAGTTCACCCAAATACCTAGCCATATTTTCGGACTTCTGTCTATTGATATCTAGCCATAAATATCATTTGGGGTTGCACCCACTGATGTTAATTGAAGGTTATTTGTGCTACTGCCAGCATTGAAATATTACATTACTACTTTCAACCACAAAATATAGACCCAATTCTTTGGACTATCCAGTAAATGGATGGATGTTTATGTGTTCTTTATGTGTATTTCATGCCATACAAACACATTTCCATTCACCTCCATTGCATTAGGGTAGAGGCAGATATTTCCAGAAACTATATCTGAGAAACACAAGTGAATAAAACTCTCTACACAGCTGTAAGCTCTAGACAAAAATGAAAAATATTTACATGTGTGTGCACATGTGTGTGCACAGCATTACAAACCCCCAAATCCACTAACATGTTGCCCATTACACCTCAACTGTGAGGTGATTGAGAGGGCCGGCGAGCTGGGAATAACTAAAACAGTGGGTGCTGAGGTTTCAAAGTTGTCACATGCATGGACATTAAGATATAAAACATGTCTTTATGCTCTAGTTGAGGATTTCATGGTTGCTGGTGGTATGCGGAGGAAGATGATTGCTTCCAGACACCAGTACGAGAGAGAGGGTGGGAGGGGGGGAGGACACCCTCAAAGAGCGGGGAGTGGTAGGAGTCTTATGTTAGGAGGAGGACGTGGGTCTGGAAGGCCTTTTGGGATTCAACTCAGAAAGGAAGAGTGATGTGGTCGACTTTTAAAACAGGAGATTTTTTTAATATCTAAGTGAAACATTGTTTAACCAAGAAGTGACAGAAAATAGATAGTAAATGCTTATTCAAAGATTACACAAACCTTCGCCACTATAATCTTATTTGAAAATAATAATAACCTGATATTGCAGGTTTAAGAGGCGACTTGTTTAGGCTCTTTGTATTTATTGTTTGTTTTTGAAAATACAGTATGCTTGTTCCTCAGGGTAATCTGTGAGAGCATGTCAAATCATTCCTCCTTTCACTCTTCTTTAACAGATATTGAGGTTGTGTGCTCGGCTCCACAATGACTATGACCTCACCCTCATAGCTACTTCTCTATGTGTGACCTTTGCCCTGTGAGTGTCTGGTTTAACTAGTGTACAATGGTACAGAATCCTGCTGTGCTTCGAGAGGAGTGTCATTCTTAACGCCATGCTTTCATCTGTATAGGAATCCACAATTTGCTGCATCAGTTCCCATGTTTAAATGTGTCAGTTGAGCAACGCACACATTTAGTGCATTAAATGTGATTTGCATGAAAACACTTGTGAGGGTGTCATGCAACATACAGGAACCTTGAAAAACATGTTGGACAGTGATGAAAGCTTCAATAGTAGAATTCACTTAGCATACAACCTTACACAACTATTTCAACACTGTGTACGACCATCTTAAACCTGACTGCCCAATAATAAACTGAGTGGTGATTGGTGTGATATATGCAGCCTCTGGGAAACCTTCTGCTGTGTTTGTGCTCGTGTCTCAGCAGTAACTGTTAGCACGGTCCCTGAGAGGGAGCCTGGGAGATGGCCAGGAGTTTAAACATACCTCCCTCCACCTGTTGGCCTTCCAGCTGGGGCATCCCTGCGCCCGACAGGCCTTCTCTGTCCGCGGCTGAGGAAGATGACCGCAGTGTTCCTCCTCTATTTTGGTTTGGTTCTGATAAACACAGGCTATCTCCCGCTGCTTGGTCCCCCGACCGCAACTCACTGAACACTGGAGAGGGAAGTGGAGAGAGGGGGGAAGGGTGGAGAAAAAGAGAAAATAGGGGCATATTAGAACAGTGCTGTTGAAGATGAAAGACCTCGATCTCTGCTACGTCAACATTCAAACAGAACGTTTTTCTAAGTACTTATGGACCATTTAGACTCTTGACAAAGTAGCACTTGGTGCCCCCAACAGCTTCCTTGTTGCATTTCATGGCCAAGTGAACTCACTGCAAACAATTTTAACTGAGCAACTTAAATGGATTTCACCAAAAGCTTTTGTCAAACACTCAAACGACGTTGGAATGCAGCCAGCTATTTAACCTGTAAACAGAGGAATTACTTTTAGGGCTGCTGTGAAAGGCAGGAAGAAAAGATGGAGAGTCAATGCATGCACACGGAGAGACAGTCATCTGGTACGAATAAGGAACCCAGCAATACTTAAGGAAAGCTAGAAAGCAAAGAAGAAGGAGAAAAAACACGTTGAATAAAATCCAGACACGCTGACAGCTCTGAAAAAGGCCTTAGCCCGAGGTCGCAGATGGTAATATATTCTCGAGTCTTCGGTCCTCATGAGGCCAGACAGCAATTAGGGTGCCCGCTATTTCTGCTTGACGAGTGAGCGCCCCTATACAAAGCCACTCCAAACATGGAGTGCTGGAATCGAATACACAAGACAAGTAGAGTTGCATTTTGTCTTAGCATATTTTCCAGTCCAGATAATAAACATAATATTGCATTGTCCTCTAATTATGATCTCAGAATGTTGCATAACACATTACACACATGTCTTTCTTCAGTGTGCTCACAGTGCTAATCATACTACAAATGATGGAACATAGAAACCTAAAAGTACTTGGATTTTTATCTTTTTTAACTTCAGTTTCTGGGAGATAAAATAAATGTTCCCTGTTTAAAAACACTTTACTGATGATGAACTTTTTATTTGAACTCTTTAAACAAAGTCAACCCTTTTCTTTGTAAGTGTGTGGTGGGCAGTGGTTGACAGTGCACACACATGCATCATGCACATTGTAATTACCGAGGCATTTTAAAACACAGGCCCCTGGCTCAGCTGACGGAGAACATCAAAGCCGAGGGCCGGAGCTGACGGACTAGTCCTGAGCATGGCAGATTCGCATACACTCACTCACAATGATAACACAACTCCCTCTACCTCAGACAAGAGCAGAGACAGGCAAACATGTTGGAGGGGGGATGAGGCGGAGGGATAGCCCCTCCTTACTGCTGTAAAAGCAGGAGGAGAAAAAAAGAGAAAGAAAAAAAAAGGAGGAAGAAAGGAAATCGCAGCCATACGGGCTGTGCTCCCCCAGCTGAACTGTATCTGCATTTGAACGGTGGGAGAAAAGACGCTATATGGCGATGTGCTCCTCCCTCCACCCTTCCAACCTCATCTGTCAGCCATTAGTTAATCAGGGCTGGTCGCACAGAGCAGAGAGCTGGCACCGCTCGTGGGACCAGAGGACAGCTTCACCTCTGAGAGCAAGAAGAGGGCAAGGACTCGGAGACCTCTGCTTCACCGAGGTACAGCTGGGCTGCTTCACTCAGCAGCAGCCACTCAGGTAGGACTATTCCACTTATCACTCTCAGCCGCTAGAAGTGTGACAAGTTACCGTTTAGCTGCTTTATTCTCTTTGCTTAAAAAATAGAGGTGCCTGTGTTTGGAGAATGTCAAATTTAAAATGGATGACTTCATGTCCTTTGAAGGTTAGTGCCTGCTTATATAAAAGCATACTATGTATCATAATAGTATTTTGGGCATGTACTTAATCTGAATTATATGTCATATTCAGTTTACTATACCGTACCTTATATTCAGTTTCAACAAGTTGTGTTAGTGCTATTCTAATGTATGTATCTACTGTTTTATTCTCTGTCTCTGTTGCTGTAATGTGAGTGATTTGAATATATGGAAATATTCTTATTTTAACATGAAGGAAATCTCCTTGACTAAAACATAAATCAACTGGTCACATGGGAAATAATCACTCTTGCTGTACGACAGATTTGCCCGCCCACGTTGTCCCAGCAATTCATTTCACATGATTAGGCAGGTTAGATCTACCATAATCCTGTGAGGTTCAGCTAAGCATAATGAGGATTACTCTAAAAAAAGGGATGACTCAACCGCTTTTGAGAAAGAAGTGTCTTCCAAGCAGAACAGAAAGTCTGCAGAGATAGACATAATTGATATGTAAATCCAAATGTAATGAACACGCTGCTCTAAATGACTCTACTTAGTGGCTTTCTTGATTTGATAGTTTCACAGTTCTGAGTCAAATCACATAAGTGACTGCTAAACCCGACCCAGTTCATTTATCCCTATTCTAAAACCCTGAAAAACTGGATATTAAGAAATATAATTTTGTACGGACAGATTTCTTTAAAAAAAAAAACGAATGTTTAGCCTTATATGAGATGCTTTCTTTTGTCTAGGACTGGCAGGCGTCAACCTCAAGATGACCCCGCCCACTGCATTACTGGGAACAGGTAAGCCAATGGGACACATGGAAACTGTTAGGCATTTAAGAGGAACTCCACTGGAGTTTAAATATCTGTCACTCAGCCAATGTGGCTATCAAAGCAGCTAATACTGAACAGTACCTCCCACAGAGAAGGTGGATTCCACAAAACCAACAAAGATCAAGACGGCTTTGTTAAATTGCATTTATTTGCTCACTTATCACTCTGGCCTTAAGCACTGCATGAAAACAAGTATTACTGTGAAAACTATAATTACACAACACAAGTCTTTTAGTTTGGTCATAAAAGCAGAACAGTGTGTTCTGAAAACAATGGTTTATTGGGCCAAGAAATAAAAAAGACCTCGTAAAATTATAATGAGAGGCTTGGCAAATGTTGCTGGGTCAGTGATAAAGATATATGTATTTGATTATTGTTTGACATGCTGGTTTATTATATATGTTGCTACACATTGAAGGAAAATGTATAGAAAAATGAAATGATCTAATGGGAGTACAGCCCAGTTAGTGATATATACCATGAAGGCATAGAATGAATGCTCTATAAAGTATTAAGGGCATTATGTTAAAAGGCAACACGGACCACAAAAGAGTTTGTTAAATATGTGTTCAATATTATTTAGTGATTCTAAGTGAGACCATATCTTATAATGTGAGAGCCAAGGTCAAATTCCAATCACATTGCAGCAGGCTCGCAATGCAAGAGGATGGTAATACCAAGCATATGCTAACTGCAGTTACATAGACTTTTCAAAGGAGCTCAGTGTCGACCCGGAGCAAGAACAAACTTGCAAGTGTATACTGTGAAGGGAATTATACCCTGTGCTACAAGTGTGTCAAAGCTAACCACACTATTTAGTCAACCATGCTCCAGCTGAATGTTAAATATCTGTACAACAAATCATGCAAAGAGCAGGACGTAATAGAACTGAATGCACTCTAAGATAGTGCCATGTCTTTTGTTATAGCCTAATCAGTATCAACATGTCCTCTGGTACATAGATTACATTGCAAATCAGAAACAAAGAAGGGAGGAAAATAAAGACGTAGAAGATTCAGGATGCTTTTCTGATCTCGGTTTTGTTTTGCAGGGAGGTTTCAAAGACAGAAGTCAAAACAACACATGTCAACATGGGAACAGCTGGTAAGAGCGGCTTCATGGGGCAGAGGAATGTCAAGAGTTATAGATATTTTATCCATCAGGACAAAATAGCCAGACTTGTTTGAAACCACGCATAGGAGCAGTGTGAAATTGAAATATGCAACTCACCTCACGCTAACCCTTACTAACTTTAATCATGACCAATCTCACAACATGCTTTGAACTAAAAAACCATATGATGTTTGTTTTTTTAAATACATGCAAATATACCCACATGGAAATAAATGTGTATTCTGCTAACAGTAAAGTAATGAATTTCAGATGCTACAAGTTGATTTGACTACATTATTCATCCAATATTGGAGTGTCATTAGAGCCCCTGACAGACAGTCAGCTGCAGCGCTCTTACGATTGGCTAAAACTAAACCGTATATTATGCACAGAGTATGACTTTGCCATGTTTAAAGAGTTACATAAACAGCCAGTTGAGTAGGCATATACAGTTTCCTCAACATAGTTTCCTTTTTAAGTCAACACCACTCAGAAAAGATACACCAAGAAACCATAAGTAAAAACGAAATGACAAAACAGCCCAGTTTTTCCGTTTGTCTAAACATTACTCTGAGAGTTTTTTCCATTACCGTGTTGTACTGAAACATCCAGCACTGCTCTCTACCTATGTTTAAAGTGATGAATGACTATACAGAAAAAAGCTAATTCTTGATGACAGAATTTGAAAAATACAGCAGTGCAGCCCTAAACGTATAAAGCAGTGACCTTTGACACACAACATTCAAGTCTAAGTCCATCTTCCTGCGAAACGTAACACAGCTGCTTTTCCAATCTGTCATAGCAACCAGCTTGTCACAGCTTGCATACAGGGAAGTATGGACCATTTCCAAGAAGTGAATGATCATTGCTTTGCACAAATAGTACAAAACAAGTAAAGCAAATTCTCTTGTCCTTGTGGTAAAGCTAAAACATCACATAGTCATGTATGTTGAGGTTGAAATAGAGGATTATCTCCATTAGTGAGTTTGAACACCCAATCTGTCACTGTCTCACCACGAAGAAGGCTTCCTGATAGAGATGTCGAGTCCCACTAACTCTATTTCACTCCATCAGCTCGATAGCATCGACAGGCCCAAACAGGACACCGGCCCCGTCGAGTCTGACGTTAAGAGAAGAATATACATCTAAGTGGAGTCTGAGAAGCGACTCCTAGAGGCTTAAAACCACTTTATAATACTTGACCGACAACTTGAGGAAAAGCAGGCGCACTCTACCTGTGTCAAAGTGAGGCCATGCTCCCCATCATCATCAGTCTGGGGTAGACCAACCTAAATGCTCCCAGACTTTCACGCCCTGTCTCCTCTCATTTCTTCTTACTGCATTTGCTCCCCAAAAAAATAACATCTACGTCGTAGCTCCTCTCCTAATTTCTTCTGCACAAACTAATTTTGGTTCCAGGTCATCTCTTATTCTTTTCCAGATGGGGCTTTAATTTGACTACAGAGAGAGCATGAATATAATCTTATAACTGCTCACTAAGCTACAATAAAAATGTATGGGCTTTTAAGCAAGTGCTGGCAAACATACTGTATTTTACAGTAGGTAATCTGCATGTTTTTAGACTGCTGACCCCAAAAGAGTGTAACATTGCTAATGTGAAAGCCATGCTGTGATCCAAATATTTATAATCTTCAGATAACATCTCAGAGCATCTGGTTTCTGCCTCCCAAGCGCTTGACTTTTAACCAGCAAATCATCAACTGAACTATTTTAGCTTTCACTCAAAAGGCAGAATTGAAACATTAACTCCCAGTTTAAATTAAAGCCATGACAAGAAGCATGCTGGTGATGACAAGGGTGGGGGGGGGGGGGTCTTTCAACATGGCTTCAATTGCTCATTCTCGACTGGCATATGTGCAAGATCAGGAAACACAAGCCCAATGATGTCACGACCACCTGACCCAAGGGTGACAGGTTTGGAACGTGTTCTTGTCCACTGCCCTCAGGCCAAAGTCAAGTATGTCAATGTTGTGCATGTGGATTTCATTTGAAGCAGCATGATTAGTTCACAGACGCTCAACTGCGATCCCCCTCCATGGGAAACCCACCCCGGACAGGAAACGGTATGTTTTTGTTAGCAACAAACAGGCATAAATTACTAAAATTGTGCCTTGGTTGCCAATTGATCACACACAGCCGTATTGTTGCCGTTTGACATCGACATGTTTTTAAGGTAATTACCATTAGTTAATGATATTTACATTCCTGACAGTTTGTGTTGAAATGTGTCTGCCATCATACGTTTTTGCAATAAATGTGAGAATTGTTTTGTGTCTTTTCTTCTTGATATATGAAAAATAAGCTTTATTTACTTTTTTAAGCTGTCTCTGCAAGATTGGAGACGATTAAAGGTCCAAAGGGCAACGTGGTAGATTATTTAGAATTGTTTTGATATTTTAAATAAATTACTTATTTGCATTTGAAATAATAATTTGGGGACAATTTTGACTTTCTCAACATTTAATATGAGTCTTTATGATTAAATGAGTATTAGGAAAGCAATGGGCATTTGATTTGTGAATATTCTAAGGATGGTGGTATATAATTATTAATAAACCATTTCCATGGTTACAAGAAATTTAAGTTTATTTGAATAAAGATCTTGGTTGAAACGCATTACAAGCAATGGTATCTGTTGGGTGGGAGATGTTTTAGCTACTTTCCTACTTTGAACTTAATAAAATGATATAGAATCCTTTGTGTTTTAATGTGTGAGATTTAAGAATATATTTGATAGAAAATTGAAAAAATGAAGGATAAAGCATTAATCATTTTTATTGAGCTACTGCTGGTGTGATATTACTGGTGCAAAAGTGTCATTATTTAACATGGAGAGATAATATGGATATACTACCAACAGAAGAGGCCATTACATAAGGTAAGACACTCTCTGAAGACATGACAAATATTTTGAAAAGGTTTATGTAAAACGAGCCCCCAGACCTTTTTATCATCATCTGGTCTCTCAAAGTTGACTAGTTTCCCAACATTTGCCATTTAGACAATGTTACATTTGATTTGTAATAATTAAAATGTTAATATGGTTTCCTGTACTTTATGATAGATGGTGCATGTATAAAGCTGATTTGAGATCTGATGTTAGTGGCTGATTTTAGTCTACTGATTTAGTTTAATCTCATGTAATCTTACTGTTGCTTTATTTAGAGCTGTATTATGACTGTATGCTTCAGTGTAGCTGGTTCATTTGAGGCTCCTTACTGTAGAATAAAGTGATATGGTCTATTTGGAGTCGCTTGAATCCTAGAGTAAAGTATTGACTTGACTTATTCCATGATTTGACTATCGAGCTCGACATTACTTCTAACACATAACAAAGTGTGTGTTTTACTTCAAAGAAGGACCTCATTACAATACCAACTATAACTCAATCAGCAGTTTTCTGTAAATACTGGCTTTTCAGGGCTTGCCTTTGGTTTTCTAAACAACCCTTGCCAGCAAGCATTAATACCAATTATTGTTGTAGTAAAAATTATACTCTGTCGGGGTCCTGCCAAATGCATTACAGAGAGCTCTATTAATGCAATTGTAAACAGATGTGCCACCCAACGCCAAAGTTGGATCTGGGCTGTATATGTTTTCTCCAGAGGCATTACTAAATAAAACACATTAAAGGAAAAGGCCTGTGGGGTTTATTTAATTAAATTATGCAGAGGTATGTAAAGTACCACAGATACTATAGAGACAAATTCAAAGTGTGCCCCGAAAGGCAGAATTACATATTGGGAGCCAATCAGAATAAAGTCAATTGAAGTTCAAATACCAAAAGACCACATAATCACCTACAGGTCAAGTCTTTTATAAGAGCTGTTTATATCTAACCTAAACACTATACACTGTATAAGACCTGCTGCATGTATGGCGTGCCCATGGGTTACTGGAGCACTCTACTGTACTTTGAAACTACTGTATGTGCAGTTACTCCTGCTGTGTCAACAACTCTTCCCCTGTTAAAGCAATAAACTATATTCCAAGTGTTACTACTTTGTGTTGAACTGTGTCTTATTTTGCTTTCCTAACTTGTGAGGCTATTCCCCAGAGCGACGTCTATAGGATGTGTTCATAACCGAGCGTATATTGAGCTCTTCCTTTAGGTGCAGGCTGAAATTGTTAAAAGGCGCAGTGCTGTATTTTGTTTGCCAGCAAAATGTTGCATTGAGAAACAACACAAATGTCACAGTTATGTTTCTTTAATAATCTTTACAATGGGAAAAGCTAATTCAACATGTTTATGTATTTTGCATGTGAATGAAATAAATAGCAAAAAGAACAACAACCAACCAAAATATGCAACAAAAAAAGTAGAGTTGCCCCCTTGAGTTCGGCAACGTTGCACCACAGGGTAGAAAAATAAGTGGGAGTGAAACTGCCATGGCTGAGGAGTCTTGGTTGTAGTGGAAGTCTTGGTTGAAAATGACAGCAAGGAATACAAAAGCACAAAAAAGGAGACGGCACACATCCTCACTGAGAGGACGCCGACATGAATACAGACCCCACTGCAACACTTCACCTGAAATATGTGTCATGATAATTGCCTTAACCCAGGTATAATTCAGGGTGCTTATTGTCACATTTGAAAACTGGTCACAAATTGGGTGCCTGAAGCGTCAGAGTTTAGGAGTTTTAAAAGTGCTCAGACTATATATGGCAAAAGCACTGCTGCTGCATTAAGTGTAAGATTTACATTTACTGGGATAAGTAGCCACAGAGCTCTTGAACTCTGATTTGACCTTAAAATGTAACTTCATACCCTGTCGAAATAGCAGTATCTTAACAGCCCCTGTGCCTAAATTGAAGTCATGGTGTACTGACACACCCTGAAGTACACTTCTACATCACTACAGCAAGCTGAAGGGTTAATCCACTGAGTTTAGTAAAACCAAAGATGTTCAGCTGGTGTTGTGTTGCTTTAAAGCTTCTTTTGGCAATATTAGTGGCATAAAATCTGTTCTTCACGCTTTTTACAAGAGGACTAGCCTGAGGGATTCAGCTGTTCATGACGTTGTAATGCTGTAAACTGCCAAGGATTAATAGTTTCCATCAGCTAGCTTGACCCAGTAGCAACATATTTTATATACAGATGGAAAACAAAGCTCTTCGTAGATTCTGAATGTGTACGTGACTAAACTAGCCTATATTATTGCTCTTGAACTGGCATCTTGATCAGGTAACACAGTGCACACACTGAAGGTACTCTCTTTGCATACTGTAAAAGGCTCCAATCAGTAGTGTTCAGGTGACATGTGTGTATAATGACAAATAATTCAAGTAAAGTGTTACTTTAATCTAAATTGGAACAAGACATTAAAGCTGCAACAATTAATATTCTATTGTAAACAAATAAATACGTTTCATTTGAAAAAAAAAAATCCTTCAGAAATACAAAAACTGGCCAAAGGAAGAAAAACAAGAGACAGCAACAAACGACTCTGACTTTTTAAGGAGGAGGTATTTGTGTGCTTGCTTTATGGACAGCGATGAAGGCTGAAACAGAACGGCTCAATGATAACCCAACGATTTACTGCACGGACAGTTTTATTTTCAAAAACGCTGCACTGATGCTGCTGATCCATTCACAGAATAAATACAAATTATTCTAAGCCTGGAAATATGATAAAACTATCTTCATGATACCGATTACGCACCATTATATCATGTATTTATTAGCACCTTATGAATATGAGTATAAATTGCATTTGAATGTTTTGTTCATGCTGCTGTTTGCAGCTGGGTCACACCTCAGACTGACTTCCTGTCCCAGAAATCACATACTATAAAATAATGTATTATTGGTTTGTGAAAAGATTCTTCTTTTTTTATATTATGTAGAAACTGGATGAAGAAATATGTCTGAATGGTACAGTAGAGTTACGGTTACTGTTTTCCTTTGTGATAAAGATTGCATCATATCATGTAAAATATACTTAATTAAAACTTCAAATAACAATGAATGCTTTCCTATAATGCTTGCTTTTCAATAATTCAGCATTTTAAGGCCATTTCTATTTACGATATGTTTAAAGACGTATTTATATATTTTGTTCGATAGTTTTAGTGGGACACTGAAGTAGTTTATCCTGAAAGAGATTGAGCCATACTAAATTGCTTTTCAACATAAGTAAAAAACATATTATTAAAAACACAAATGAAACACGGATTGAAAATATATTCCTCTGTACAAACTGTATTTACTCATAGAGAGATACGAGAGGTCTGACCAAGAGCACCATCAAAAATATTAAATAGAATATTCAGTAACGAAAACTAGCTACTTGAAAAATAAATCATACTGTACATAGATACACATACAACATACAACAACAGTCCTTTGTTGCTGTTCAATAAAGGTCATAATATTAACTCTTATACACAAATATACACTTGTGTACTTCTGATACAGGGTGAAGACAGCAATAACCACAAAGAACATTTACTTCACGCCTCATATATGAAATAAATATTTTCCAGAGTCATGCCTCTGCAAATATATGGCATTGTTGGACAACACTGTCCTGATTTATAGGTCTTAATTTGGAGTCTTGGCTTAAAATGGGACCCATGTGTTTTTAATGTGGAGCGCATTGTGTTTTTGTGCTTTTCTTTCTGGATTCTAATCAGCACCATGCGACTGCAAGCTCTGGGTGGGCTGGAGCCAGCTAGCCAACAGTTGCGCTATATACCCAGCGCTCACTGCAGCACCTCCGACAGTTTTAGGCTAAAAACACACTCAGTACACACGTCTGAAGTCATTTTAGCACACACCATGTCTACTCACAGTGACGCACCCTCAGTGAGGAAGATAAGTGTTGGAGGAAAACGAGTGAGTACTATCGTACCGGCTTCCAGGGTCGGCGGTGCCAGGAGGCGGAGCCTGGGCAGGGCTGCAGGCTGCACTGCTCCATGTCGGGGGGCTTGTCCAGGATGTCACAGTTGTAGTCGTTGAGCCTCTGGCCGCTGGGCCTCTGACAAACCACCAGGCGAGTCCTCCGTCCTCCACCGCAGGTCTGAGTGCACTGACGTAAGCAAACAAAAGACATTTAATAATGCATATATTTTAGCGGAATACATAAGTACATAATTCAACATTGTCTCTGGTTAAACACTAGCATTTGTTGTTGTTGTGATGTTTTACATTCACACTAACTCAATAACAGAAGGGGACAATGTCAGTGTGTTACTATGGTGTTACCAATGCTTTTCGTCTCTATTTTCGACAAAAACGTGTCTCTAACTACTACAATATCATATAATTGAATGATAGTGTCATAATGTATGTCGTAATGTAGAATGTATCTCTTCAATGGAGAATTTCTTAACTGACAATTAGGATAAAACACAAAAGATGTATATTTATTGAAGATCATAATGAATGACAATGAAACTCTAAGTATCATCTCACCTCTCCCCATACTCCGTAGTTCCACAGCGGGCAGGGTCCAGAGTCGCAGCTCTTTGACTCGGCAGGTTTGACCCTCTCATCGCAGTAACTGTTGCTGCGTCCATCAGCGTCCTGACAGACCACCACTCGCCTCTGGAAGCCCCCTGCACAGGTACTCGAACACTGCGGAGCAAACAGGGTGTCAATGAGGAAACACACATAGGTCAACAGAAACTGTGTTCATAAAAGGCCTTTATTTTAAACTCAACCTGTCTCACTTTTTCTGGAGCTTTTGACTGTAGCCCTCAGTTTCCCAGCTTAAAACATGTTTTTAAGATCTTAAAAATGTTTTCTTTTTTTTCTTATCTAATATATGACCACTTGTTATCATTTATGTTACGTTTGTTGTACAAAGTCACAACTTCTATTGGCTACAGAAGGCAATGGGATAAGGTTGAAAGCTACCGATAATGTGAATACTGTAGTTAAAGAACGCTATCTTCTAACATATTATAGCTTAGTCAAGGAGTTCCAGTGATTGCAATATGATGGTTTCAGTGTTTACAAACCAAAAACACATCAGGCACACATATTGCATGTAATATGTAAACAGGCAAAAACACAATAAACATAACAACCTCTTATGTTGAATTTACCTGAGTCTAACCCAGACTAAACACTGTTCAAAATGATCTCCTAATGATTGAAAACATCAGTCCATGAAGGACAATCTCAAACACTGAACAACTCAGCCTTGAACAGAGCAGTAGGTACACTCTGCATCCAATTAAAATGACACATCCCCACTGTGAATGGGAGTGAGCACATTCAACGCTCTCTAAATGTGAGGGAGGACAGCACAGAGTGAGCCTGAACAGCAGTGCTTCCACTCAGCTCTAGAGAGTGAGACTGAACAGTGCTGGGGTGAATGCCTCTGCTGGGGAGGATTTGGAGAGAAGAACAATGTTCTTCTCATGGCTTTTGAAAAATACCCCCCCCCCAAAAAATCATCTATCTCTTTCCAGTAGGCACAAAGTTCATCTCTAAAATAAAGTTTCACCGTGAAATAACCAGCGGGAGTAACAGCCATTTGTTCTAACTTGTGCTTATTAGGTAAAGAGTGAATAGCGCCAACTTTAAAACTGTAAACTATGCTCTTTTAAAGCCAAGAATAGTTCTTAGCTCTAGTGTTTCGATAATGGTCTGGTCTGGGTTCACAAGTGCAATTTCATGGCAAAAATGATGCCAAATTGCACCATGCAGGAAAAAACAACTCAACCCCAACCGCACAAATGCCCCTATTTTGGCATTAGCAGTTTCAGTTCAGAGGAAACAATGCCTGACTCGGTTAAAAGGGGAAACAAAATAATTGAGCCTGACAAAAAGAACATAGTGCCTGCTTTTTTTTAATATGTTCAAGACCAAGGACATTAAGATAATTAGGCGCCTAAACTGCCCAAACCATTTGGGTTTGTTCGTGCTTAATCCATTTTAGCCTACAATAAAGTCTCTACCTTGGAGGTCATTTAGATTTGTTCATGGAAACACAGAAATAGGTTCCTAGGTGTCTATACAAACACACCATATAAATTCACTCTGCAGTGCCTAGTATGAGTTGCAACCTGTCCCTTGCTGCTGTTTGTAAAGTCCTTTACCATGTATGGCCCTCTGCCCTGGGAAATGAAAACATCTGCTACCTTCAAGTGAGTGTGTTCACAAGAATGTGTTTACAGACAGACACACTCAATCCTTCATGACAACACCTCACATACTATGAACCATGCCGGTCAAACATAAAAAAACATTAAAAAAAAGTACTAGCTGTCTTGTGAAAGTCAAAGGCCAATAAGGAATATTTACAAGGCTCCATGTGTTGATCTGAAGTTTCCTGCACTTAACGAGCAATTAATGCAAATTCTGACTGCTATTTCTCAAAAACAGATTCTACTTAAAGACAAAACACTTCTGCACAGCCCTATTTCCCCAAAGATCACATGCTGAACATACTGCGCCCCAGGGTCCGGTCCTCCACTGGTTGTCGGCTGAGGGCACGTTCCAGCTGCTGTGCCCGGGGTGGCGTCCTGGGTCCTGGGGATATCCGTAGGGCTGGTCGTTGATGCGCTGGCGGTTGTAGGGGGGGGGGCAAGGTGCACCGGTACACTCTTGTTCTGTTGCAGGTTTCTCATCGGGGTCACAGAAAGACTGGTCCACAGGCTGGTGGTAGTTAGAGCAGACCACCTGCCTTGTGGTTCTTCCAGCGTCACAGGACACTGAACACTGGGGAGAGGGAGGCAAGGTGTTCAAATCTAAGGTGAGGGAGGGGGGGGAAACTACATTTTACAAGCAAAGAACATTTGAAACAATTGAGTCATGTCATTTCATCTTAAATGAAATAAAATAATTAATAATCCTCGAATTCCGATAAATTGCATGGTAGATATCGCACAAAGTTAGAAGTCACAATGAAAGAATATACTAAATGTGATGGTCTGCATTACTACGAGTACTGTGTGCTAAACTGAGGTGATTTGAGTACTTGAGTATTGATTCATAATGTCTAGCCCGATAAGTCTGTAACTGTGGAAACATCAGGAGTAAAGAACTACTAAATATGACATGAATTTAAGCAACTTAAGACTTTATCCTGTAGGCTTTGACATGTAAAGGACTTCATTTCACATAAACACATGATTAAAAGATCATGACAATAATCTGTAAACAATCCCAACCCTGTTGTTTTGGCTCTCTTGCCAGGCTGACATTCGCAAATCAATAGAAAACTGTCCAAGATCCCAGCGGTCCCAAATGCCCATTAAGTTTCAGCGTGATTTGAACATTGTGGGAGTGATTAGTGAAAGTCTCTGGAGTGGAACACATCTGCATTGATTGGACACAGTGTTGCATAGTTTACTCACAGCAGACCACTCCCCGGCACGCCATTGGCCACAGGGGCTGAAGCAGGCGGAGGACTCGGGGGGCCGGGGCAGGTGGGCGCAGTTGGACTCGTCGGCGACTCCTCCCTGGGCGTCTCTGCAGCTGACGTAACGCGCACGCTTCCCCTTGCCGCAGGACACCGAGCACTGGAGACAAGCACATACAAGCAGAGATAAATATTTGTATAGTGTGGAATAAAAAATATGTTTGTATGATGTAGTTTTAAAGTGATTCTCTCAGCTTTATTCTACTTTCAAATGTATCATGAGGTAACACAGTGACCGCTTTGAAGTGCCATGTACTATGAATACAATATATATCATGTATGTATGGGTATTTAGTACCTGTAGTAGAAATATAATTAATTACCCATATTATTTTGTATATACTGTAAAGCGACATTGATAAGCCATAATTATGTTACCAAAAGGCCGCTTAAATCACACAATACTGTATAAAGAAATAACAAAATCCAAAAAGAAAATGTCAGCATTCCTTATTATTTTATTCATAAGTTTGTGTCCACTAAAAATACTTTTGGACCTTTTGTGCCATCGGAGGGTGAAGACTTTAATTTGTGTATAATTCAAGTATCATTCGAGTTTCAGGATGATTACATGTAATAGTTTGCTTGTTTGTAGAGGAAAGGGTCTTACAATTCAACAATACTTCATGACATGGATTTATGTTGTAAGAAATCCATTACATTTTCTTTCATGAAAGTTATATTGTATGGATTCTTTACCCAGTGTCACAAATAAATGCTTCAGAGAATTTCTTAACTGTTGCTTGTGTCCTGAAATGACTCCCTGACGAACTTTCACTTGCTTACAATATATCTTTATCGCTTCCATCTCAAAGGGACATGGCAGTAAACATTTCAGAAGAGATGAATACCTAATGCAATCAAATGGCTCAACAGGCATGTTAATATCCCTCTCATATCAGTGACTCTCTAAAGAGGATGGCAGTTCTGCTGCCCGGGGGGGAATGTATGCATGTGTAGGTGTGCATGTGCCGTGTGTATTATGTGTGTGTGTAAGACCACACTGGCGCTGGCCTCTTTGACATGTGAGCTCACAGCGACTTTCAGATTGACAGACGGGGTTCAATCTTAGAAACCGTAGACTCGTGTTTAGATGAAATCTGGTTTTCATTTGCGACAAGTAACAATGCGAAGTATCAGAGAGACAGAGGGGCCTCTCAGCCCAGACAGTGGAGCCTGTGTGTGTTTGCACGTATATGTGTGTGTGTACATGCAGCAGGGGGTAAAACAGACAATGCCAAAGAGGATTATGATCCTGTACAGTATGTACTACAGTATCTGAAGGAATGTTGGGATATACAATAAAAGTTGAATATGTCAACTTAATATTTGCAAACACACATGCAAGAGACCCATCATTGCTGAAGTGTGGTTTTCTTCAATTAAACACAGAAACATATACATACACACGTCACACAGACACATACAACGTTTTTCAGCAGTATTCTCATTTTTCATTCTTTGTTAAAAGACAGAAGTTAGTCAGATTCCAGAGCCCAGCAGATTATTTCAGCTACACGCTGAGTGCAAGCATTTGTTTACCATTCAACCAAAAATGCATGTGTATATTCTTTGGACTGTATAAGGTAAACCCACAGACGGCTATATTCTGCGATAGACCCAATAAACACAATTTGTTTCCTTACCGCAGTCCAGGAGCCGTATCTCCACTGAGTCAGCAGCTGCGCGGAGTTGTCGGGGCGAGGCGTGCTTTGCACCGGAGAGTCCCACGGACACGCCGGCATCTCACAATCCTAATCAAATAAAAATGCAAATTAAGTCAAATTTGTAATATTTGTATGTCAAACATCACTATGTTGAAGTTACAGGAGTACAAATATTTCTTTACACATTTCAGAGACTCAGGTTCAGGATTTCTCCGGCTGTACAAAAACCTTTATTGTATAATTCAATTTACAGAGCTGATACACCAATCTTATGCAATGCTCTGGTGACCCTTACTAGTCTTACTAGACAGAATAGACTGGAAGGTCATCAGCTCAACACTATCTGCCTCGTTTAGTGTGTCCCTCACTGACTAAGAGCACTTAAATCACTCAGGTAAGGTTTGCTGCAGCCTTAGGGTCTGTGTCCAGCTGGATTTGGACTTTTGGGTCAAACCAAAGCAAAACATGGAACCTTTCAAAGATGCTGATGAAGTTAACCAGGTTAGGATCAATGTCAAAGAGTGAAGACCAGGGATACTTAGCAGGTGCTTGGATCTGCTTATCTCCCAGCTTTAGACCAATTTACAGATGCTTGGCAAGCCTAAACCTCACAGGGAAACCCAATATCAATATACAATATATCATATGAACTGACTGAGAAGTATCACTACAGCTCTGCTCGGCTCTAAGTATTTTAGCATCTCATTGTTTTGGTTTTCCATCCCATCCCTCTACAACTGAGTGAACATGAGAGTACTTTGCAGTCAGCTAATTCCCTTTGGAGTTGCTGGAGACCAAAGGAAAGTACCATTTTTATTTAAAGCGCATATGTTGGATAATGTTGCTTCGTGTCTACTGGATGTTTAAAAAGAAAGTTGTTTCCTAAAGTGAGAACGGGCAAAAGGTGTGTTTACAGCTTGATTCCACTACTTTAAAATGATCCAAAGCAGAGACATATTCTATAAAAGAGTAGCCTGCTTATTGAACACATGGTGAAAATAACTTTGAACAAATATAATGTTTTGTAAAAAATCTGAGGAATCCTGTAAGCAGCTAAAGATGCTGACGTTGGTTTGGATTTGTATTTCTTAACCCTTAGAGCAAATCACTGTCTCTTGAAAAGAAAAAAGGAATCAACCATAATTGTTTGAAGAGTATATGAGAAGTTGCTAACGTTTCTTATTTTTGTTACCTGACTGTCTCTTGGCCTTGCCGCGGCGTTGCACTCTCTGTCGTCTACCGTGTCACCATAGGTCCCGGACACACACCTAACAGCTCTCATCTGGTAGCCATGGCCACAGGTCACCGTACACTGAAAGACAAAATCACACACATATGTACACACACACATATTAGTACAAGAAGAGAAGCCCAGTCAACCGCAAGTTATCTCAAACTCTATCTAAGTATGTCAATGTTGATATCTTAGAGGGGCCTCAGTCTAGATTCAGCTCAGTAGAGCCCGGGTAAGAGTCTGACATGCATGCACACATACACACACACACGTTCACATACACACCCCGAGTTTCAACCCGACCCTTAACCTAATTCCTTACTTACATAGGAGGCGATCCGACCACATTCAGGTACAACACGAGAGCAGAGGAAGTGCCACAGGATAGGTTTATTTGAGGAGCAAATTATAATTACACAAGCATTAAGGAGCCGATATATTCCAGCTCTGTAAATACCACTATCTGACTTCATTCAAACACATGTGGGAGGGCATTAGATCGAGATGTATAAACTAGACCATGAATGGCCAAAGACGCACGCCCATTCATAGATGTTTTATTCAATTTGAGCTCAACCTAGGACTAAAGCTACACAAAAACAGTTTGGATCCGAGACATTTGAATTCATAGAAAGGTAGGTGTGTGTGTGTGTGTGTGTGTGTGTGTGTGTGTGTGTGTGTGTGTGTACGCGCACTGTGGATCAGGTTTATTCTGACAGGATATGAGGGTGAAGTGAAAGCACCATGGAGGAAATGGCAGCTCGAGTCAGAGCACACTCCTCCGTAAGTTGCCGGCATATCAGGTTACCCACACACACACTAAAACTTGAAATATACACCGTCAATACTACACACCACATTCTCTCTCCGTGACGACAGACACACACACACACACTCACACAAACAGTAACAGATATGAGTCAAACTCCTAGACAGCGAGCCACACATGAAACCCATTTCCTCAGTCAAACACTGCATTAAATCACCTCACCCGGTGTCTGTGTCTCACGTGTGTGTGTGTGTGTGTGTGTGTGTGTGTGTGTGTCTACAAGACTTACCGTTCCCCATACGCCGACCTGCCAGGACGCACACTCCGGCAGCTCGCAGCTCCCCACAGCAGGGGGTTTGCTGGAGGGGTCGCAGAAGTGCTCGCTCATCTTCTCGTCCCCAGTCCCCGAGGTGCAGGACACTTGTCTGTGTCTCATCCCCTTCCCACAAGTCACCAGGCACTGGGGGAGGAACATGGGTACATATGATAAGTAATTAGTTAGAATGAGTTAATCCATGTAGACGTAAAAAAATCATGAGTAAAATTGTTGATAGCCTACCCCCATTTCTATCCTAGTTGTTTATACCAGTGGGGATACCAGAAACACCCTAATAAGCAACAACTATAAATCAAAATGATCAGAAGGTTACATTAGTAGTTAAGTATGGCATGGTCTGAAAGCATCAATACATCTCCAATATGAGCTTCATTAAGGTAGGATGTACTGCAGGGCTGTTGTGTTTGCCTGCATAGAATAACTAGTAACTGCGTAATGTTTTATAGCGATCAGGTCCACCACCTGTATCATATTATGCACCCCTGACTTTGCTGTTGGACTCAATTAGTGCTGAGCTCTGCTGAAGGCTAGTTTTCTTACTGTAGATGTTTCAAAGTTTGTAGATTTATGCTTTTCAGTCCCCTTCTAGGGATACATCAGGAAGAGGTCAAACTTTGTTGCTGCTTTTGTAAGTGAGGTTGTGTGGCTGCATGTGGGCGAGCGGTTCCTACCTCACTCCACTCGCTAACAGTCCACTTCGGACACGGCTGGTCGCTGCAGGTTTCAGTGACCACCCTCTGGTATTCATTACAGTCCCGGTCTGCCAGCCTCCTGCCCAGGTTGTTCATGCAGTAAGACTCTCTGCTGCGGCTCCCACGACCACATGTCTTAGAGCACTGTTGGCAAGAAAAAACATGTAAGGCCCACTTAATCATGTGTGCATACCTGTTCATGAAATGTTGTTAACACTGAGATGAAAATAAGAAATCGTCTTCAAAAACGTTTGAATTTGGTTCTGTCCTGATTGAAAAATGATGTGTTAAAGTTCAACACATAAATATGCATCACATATCATTTTGGGCAGCAGTAGCTCAATCCGTAGGGTCTTGGCTTGCGAACATAGGGTTTGCCGGTTCAAGACCCAGAGCGGAACAATTTACAGAATGTGGCTCTATAATAGCTAAACGCTACTGATGATTAAACCAAGATGAATGGGATTCCTCCATTTTCATATGCATTAAAACAAACATAAAGGCACATATGATACATTATCATACATAAGAAATACATAAATAAATGCAACGTTTACCCCCAGTTGGACTACGTTTCCACTTTGGTTACCTTTCAAATGATATTCAGTGAGTCCAGGCCAGCATATAAAATACAATTGTGCCATACCTGTGACCAGGCGCTGTACTGCCAGCTCTTCAGCAGACAGTCCCCATGGCAGGGCTCTCTGGTCTGAGGTTTGGCGGTGTCTCCACAGGCGCTGGCCTCCATCCTCTCACTCTGTCTCTTCATCAGGACGTATTTCATACACTGAACGTCCAGGCTGCGGTAACCTGGGCCACATTTTGCAGAACATTCGCTCTTTCCAGCGACATGCCACCTGTGTGAGAGGAGGTGTAGATAAAGGTTTAGCTCTGTGTTATGTACAGTAGTCATTTGTTTTGTGTGTGTCTTTGTGCATTAATCCATACCTGACTTCACAGTCAGTGTTGCAGGGCTCAGCAACAGCAACAGGTCGAGGTAAATCTTCACAGCGTTGGTCTGAAACCTCGAGGTGATCACTCTTACGCACGCATACCGCTTTACGTCTTCGCTGGCCTGCACACACACATAGAGAAAAGCAGGGTTTGCATTAGATAACATCTGGCAGACAGTATGCTAGCCAAAATATCACATTTCTTCACCAAGCCTGACCAGCTTTCTAGCATTCAGTCCTTCATCATATAGCCTTAGGGGTCCATGTTGGTCTAATAACACCACAAATACACCTCTTTACTGAACCATTATCAGCCCTCTGACTCGCTGGGGGCCCGACTGGCTTAATCAGGTTAAGGGCCAGGCGAAGGGGAAGGTGTCGAGCAATGGGATTGGCCGGGGTCACATTGGGGTTGCCAAGAGGGGAATTTATGGATGGGAGTCGCTTAGATAAGCGGGGGAGTGCATCTGACGAAGAGATAGGTTGTTGTTTCTTATCCTATATCTAATAGAACTGCTCGGGTCGTGATAGGTTGAGTGGGGAAGTTCATGAGACCTTTCTAGAGGGTTATCAAGAATACATTTTATCCAATGACCTTTTCCCTCTCTGTCTGTGTCTGTGTATTCTCTTGTTCCGATTAACCCAGCCAAATCTTTTTTCTTGTTTTGTATCTATATCTACGCCGGGATCCGGAGTCGAGGCTGATCCTCTTGCTGTAGTCCTGTGTCTTGGATCCTCTATCCTGAGTTCTGGATTAAGTCGTGGACTTCGGGTCGTGGCTGAACCTGTCTCTGCGGTCCTGCCTTGGGTCTCGTCATGCTGCTTCCCTGATGGCTTCCACAGGATTGTAGCTGACATCCTCGTGGATTCATCGTCTTATTACAGACACATGCATTTCCTAACATTCGGTCTATATGCTGTAAAATGTATTATCTCTCCGATTTACACACGGCATCTATTGCACGTCTGTCCGTCCTGGGAGAGGGATCCCTCCTCTGTTGCTCTCCCTGAGGTTTCTCCCATTTTTCCCTTTTAAACTGTGGGTTTTTCTCCGGAAGTTTTTCCTTGTACGATGTGAGGGTCTAAGGACAGAGGGTGTCGTTTTTCTCATACTGATATTCTGAACAATCTGTGCTGTTGTATTTGCTGTAAAGTGTCTCTACTGTAGGCTATTTTTATTATATGTACAGCACTTTGGCTCGACCAAAAATCGTTTATAAATGTGCTATATAAATAAAACTTGATTTGATTTGATGGAAAGTATCAGTAAGTTACGTTTTCCAGAGTTGAGTGTAGGTAATAGAAGAGAAATGCTAGTCTAAATGTTCCCTGAGACTTGGATCCATCTCCATGGAATTAACAATTTTGCCGAATGACGCATAATGGTTCATATAAATGTTATACTTGTTCGAGATTTCTAATTTGTAGAGTTAATATCAAGCTTAGCTGTGAAATTGTAGTGTCAGTTTGAACACAAGGTTTTTTAACAGTAAACTCTCAAGAACATTTTGTGATAATAACCATGGGCCTAAAAGCACATAATAATGTTCTGATGTGTTTCATAACCGCACGACAGCTTCCAGATATTGTTTTCAATTAGTAAAGCTTTTTAGGATCCACTGAAGTCAAAGAGAAATTATCATATTCTTCATGTGTGGAGACTTGGAAGCCGAGTTTACCCTGACAGATGCGGTTGCACTCGAGCCAGGAGCCCGAGGGGTCCCACACAAACTGCTCCTTGTGTTCCTCGATGGGTATGTTGAAGGAGTAACGGACATCTGGGTTGTAGAGGTTTCCCACACACAAGACCTGTGGGAAAAAATGGTGGGAAAGGTCAAAAGACTTAACAGTACTTTACTTATTTTGTCTAAGTCCACACAGAGATATCACCCTTTTAGACAGAGATCTATCTCTGGTAGGAGGGAAGACAGCAAACTGTAGTAAGAGGGAACAACTGGGGAATATACAGTGTAACTAGAGTGGGAATGTCCATCATAACAGAGTTAAAAACAAGGCAAGCCTTCTCCTAGTACCTGCAGAACGAGCTCCTCATCGATGCGGTCAGTGCAGTTGATGCGCTCCACTTTTGTGTCCGAGCCGCTGTAGTCGATGACGCTTCCCTTGAAGTTGATTTCCCTTTTAAACATGGCCACCACAAAGTTCCCATTCAGGAGTGAGTTGGACTGGCCGTCAGATAACGCTGGAAAAAGAAATGGACACAAACCATGAAAAAACACAAAACTCCATATGTGAAACAAATCTGCATAAATTTAGGAATGTTTGGTTTCCTATAATGAGTATGGCCCTTGCAGGTAGGTAATTTTGGAGAAACCAGCTCGAGTGCGGTAGAATTTGAAAATACACAGCCGGAGATAATCTGCCACTTCCTTACAGAGCCCCTCCTCCAACACACACGAACGCGCACATAACCAATGAGGGCACGAGATAAATTTGTGCACAGATGGAAGGCTGACAGGCAGGTAGGCCATCCAGTTATTTTAGCCGGGCCGGCTCAGATGATTGGTCGTGCTTTTTACAGTACTACGGCTTCCACAGATGACATTTTTTTATGGATTTTTTGTCAAAGCATTTAAGATATTCATTGCTATCGGGATGTTAAGAGCATTCCATGGAATATAACAAAAAGTGTATCTCGAGCCGGTTTCTCAAACTTACCTACCCCACCTTTAAGGTCTTGTTTATAAGATGTGGCATTTATCCTTCCAGGCTATATGTTAAGTAAACATTCTCTGTTTGTTATGTCAGTTGCCAACCTATTGTTTTGCAAAGCCATGGTTGTAGGGGAGGTATGTTGAAACACTGGTGACACCAAATTGCAGTTATTTGGAGTTAGACTGCATGACTCTTCTTAATGACATTGGAATGGAAACAAAGGATCTCCACTGACTGCAAATACAAAAAAGTACATAAACACACACACAAATAACACACAGGAACCCATGGATAAACACTCCCTGAGCAAACTAGCACATAAACCCAGAGTGTACACCGACCACCTCTCCCTGCCTTGAACACTATGGTTCCAGAAGACATGCTATAATTACAATCTGACAGCCATGCCGAAACAATGTATGTGATTAAGTCCCTCAGCGCTACTTTGTTTACATGTAAGTCTACAGATTATTGGATGGCAGTTAATACTACTAAGATATCCTTAACCCAAAGATGATGTGGGTCTGTGGGGTTCAAACAATGATCTACAGACTCTGGTTGTCATCATTGACGTTTTGCAGAAATGGAAACAATAAACAATGCATTAGAAAACGTGCAGGCACACAGCTCCACCAAGGAGCTGCTTCTTGGAGGCTTACTTTCAAGGAAAATGTAACCCCTTAACGCTTGGGAAGTGGCCAAAAATAAGTTGAATTAACATTGCAGCACATTACAAGATAAGTTTATTCTAGTTTAAGGTGTTAAGCCAACATGAGCTTTGAGAACTTTTATAATACTCAAAACTTTTTACATGTTGTTTCATTTCCAAGATAACATTCTAGTAAGCTAATACTTGGCTTAGTTATCAAATTCTTGTAATGGGCCCAAAGTGTGCGGAGACTTTTTGCACCATTGCATTGTAAGTAGTCAAATTGAATCACAGCACCTTTAAGAACATACTTCAAAAAGTGCTTCCCCATAAAAGACAAATGAGACACAACATAGGACGATATAGAGATTAAAAATAAATAAATGAAACCAAGTAAAGGCAGATATAACATGTGAACTTTTTTCTTAAGGTGTCCAAAGTGTCAAAATCCAACAAGAGAGAGCTTCAAAGAGCCATGACTTCAAAGTGTACTTTTTGCTGGTCATCAGGGAGGTGATTTCTCCAAAAAAGTCTACATACTGTATGTACCAGCTGTAGTTGTCAAATTGACAGGGTGTTGCAAATACAAACCACGTTTATTGCTGACAGCAGAGGCTCAGTGTGTGGTTGTGGCACTCAGGAACAGCGGGAGTCAAGCTTTTCACAGCAGCATGGCAGCGAGACCCTGCCTGATGTGTTTCCTAGCAATTTGACTTAAAACATCTTGAACCTGACTTGAACCATCTGAAAATGGGCGCCCGCCCTTACAACATAGGCAAAACTCTTTTTCTCCGTTTTTTTTTTACCTCTGTCTGGCTCTCTCTCACACGTACAAGCACACACACACACACACACACACACACACACACACACACACACACACACACACACACACACACACACACACACACACACACACACACACACACACACACACACACACACACACACACATACACACACACACACACACACACAGCGATCCTGGTGGGTCCATCTAACCCTATACCCCTATATCCACTTTCATGCGGCCTGGGCTACACATGCCACTAATTAGCACCTATTGCTGCCTCATTTATCTTTCTCCGGGGCTGACACTCCATTTGCTTTCCCAACCAACCCTCTTTGCCATGACCAGATGGAACAACGCCCCACCGCGTGTCCTCCATATATACTCAGTACAAATGACAGTTTCCTTTCCTTTATGAAAAGAGTTTGAAAACAGTTTGACAACAGTTTGCCCCATGTCCCCTTGCCCTACTTCACTAAATGCCTGCCACTACAGCTCAGGGTCACCAAAGTCTGGGTGGTTTATGGTCATGTTAGGAGATAATGGCATTGACCTATGAGATGAGAACTGAAAGGGGTGTAATGTATACATCTGATTTGTCTGGACTGCTTCTATTTTGGATTGATTCTCCCATGAAAACCCTGCAATGGGATACAGTGTTGCTTTAAAACCACATCATTGCGCTGACACACATCACACTCACCGAGGTAGTTGTCATCCTCTGGCTTTCCAGAGTAGCTGACCTGTTTGATATCAATGTTGGTGGCTCCGGCTGGGATCCGCACCACTGTGTTGTAACCTGAAGAAGGATAGTCAAACGAAAGACAGACAGAGAGAGACACGGAAAGTTAGTCTCAAAAGGGACCAAAGTGGCCACAATAACAACAGTGAGTGGTCCCACCTTGATACTTATAATAGCTTCACTATGCTTCACAGTCAGGGAAGTCCGGATCCAACCACTGGGGATTTAAATGTCACACTTGGAAAAATACCAAAAAAAAGGTCTACTCCTCTCAAATAACCTGCAGGAGGCCTTGTTTAAGTCTCAGAGGGACTGACCGTGAAATGATATGTAATTATTCCCTGGACCTACCTTCGGCCTGTAATTACTACACCAGGCCTGTTGTCCCATGATAAACTAACATACAAAACGAGTGAGATGAGAGGGGGAGAGCATGTGAAAGCCATGAGGCCACAAAAGAAAACGTGAGGATGGAAACAGAACAGGGGGCACAGAATTAAATAAACAAAATATAAAGAGAATGGAGGTAATTAGAGGGGAGAAGAATCTGTAGCTTCCCATGAGAAGTATGCAAGCTAAATATTGTTTTACCGATCAAAACGTATCCATAGCAGCAAGTATAGGAAACTATTAGCTGACATTGAGTGCTTGCTTTGATTTCTACCCTAATTACTCTCTGATCATCCAGTTGTTGATTTAAATTGTCAATTTGCCTATTTTAGTTTATTTAAGTAGATTTCCAGGCAAAGTTTCTATACAGTTTATAGATTGTTTTCTTAATATAAGTTTAGCTTCCTTTATTACATATACAAAAGGTAAGTACTGTATGTATGTTCAAAGTAAATGCAGGTTATATGTTGAAAACAAAATAAGTAACATTTTGGAGTTTTAGGTATTGATAGTTATATCAGTAAAAATATCAAATAATTTACTAAGGATACCAGTTCTACCTGTGAGAGTAGTTGTTACAGATGAGACACAACTCAACAAGGTTCCTTGTTTACCTGCTATTAAATCACTTGAGAACAAACATATTATTTTATAGCAACATATTAAGGTTGGCAGGGGTAGAAGGCTTTATCCGTGGTGTAAACGTTGCGGTGAACAGCTGTTTGGCTCCACAACAACTTTCTCCTTTTTTTTACAACTTGATTAGTCCAGTAACATCATTGGAGGTTCAAATACATTAACACTGTGGTAATAATGGGTTAATGTTAATATTCACTAATTTCATTAATAATGAGGGTTTAGCTTGAGAATTTGAACCAACATGTGTCTGAATGTAATGGCAGTAAAGGTGTGGGTTGGTTTGATCTGATGGTTAGCCTGACACCTTGAGCCACTCGGGGGCAGCACTTGGTTTACATATCTTCCTCTCATCAGTCATGTTAATCTTTACACACACATACACTCACATGCAGACACACTATCGTCATCACAATCCATGTCAACCAGGACTGGAAAACTTGTGAGACCACACTGCACAGGAAGCTTCTACTTCTACTACTATGCATTACTTCACAAAGAAACCATTTGACCACAACACAAAAACCTCATGTATATATAATCTACTGTTGTGTGAGATGTTGAATCTCCTCCTTAAACACTGGGGACAGAATAAGCACGAAAAAGACAGAGATGTATGAACTCTGAAACCGCCAACACGGCCCCCCTCTGTTGAAAAATGCTATCCAAAAGCCACCAGAGACCTCAGGGATCCCCTCGCTTAGCAACTGACCACACACACAATCCTCCGCCACCGCAGAGTGACCAAGGGATGAACAGTATACACACCACGGGGAAACAACAAAACCATGCTGAGGTTTGGGAACGCTGAGGTTTACCTCAAACATGCTTCCCCCTGCCAGTAGCAGAAAGAAGATGATGTATTAATAGCCTGCAGATGAAAAAAGGCGTCACAGGCTCACCCTAATGTTGTGAGACGATACTGACTGAGTTGAAGACAAACATCTGCTTATTTTTATTACTGTGATTGGATTATGATTCCATTGTAACACAGGAACTATTTAACCTCCTAGTTTGATTTTCCATAAAGCTCTCATTGCTTTAAGTAAAGAAATAAAAAACAAATGGTATGCCTGTATTGATTCCCCTCGTAGACCCACAGCTTCAAGTTTTCACCTACATAGAAAGAGACCCACCAAAAATAAAAATAATAATCAGGACTTCAACAGACGGTCCTTGCACAGCTGCAGAATGTAATTATAAGGAATAAAACACATACAAATGACCTTAAAAACACCATTAGCTGATACAAAACAACCTCATTCAACATATTGACTTGCAATTTGCTTATAAAGATGTGACTATAATTACTTGGAATTTCATCAAAGGACAAAAACACATTCAGATTTTACTTGGAATCTTAATTTGTCTTGTCAGGAGGACAAAAGACAGAAAGACAGGCCTGGACACAGGAGCAGAGGGATATCCTGCCTGGGCTGCACTCCCACTCCTGTTCTCTTTAATAATATCTTGCCAAATGTCCAGGGCCAAGCTCAGAGACCGGTTTGGTTCAATACAGTCCTCAAACCCTGTACCCCCAGCAGCCAACAGAAAGAAAGCAGATGGATGGAGACGTTAACGTTCCAAACTAATGCGGAGTAAACATGATGCGGGCCACATCCAGAGCTTTTATGCTAATGCTTCTGCTGCTCTGATGCCCAGACATAAAACGGATTGGAAGCAATCAGAAGTTGGCTTACAATGCAGCGCCGTATTAAGAAGGACAGTTCAAAGGAGTGAAGTAAGGTTTGTGTTTGCTATCGAAAATCAGACAAGAGTATGATTACTGTTTTAATCAGTTTCGAAAGAAACAGGGAAGTTGCATTTTTCTAAGCTTGGCTGAAACACTTATTGTTTCTGAAAATCAAGCTTAACCATAACCAGGCATGACATCAGCCCCAAATACCTGCATCTAGCGTGTCAGCAGTGCAGCCCCATGGGACTGAAGTCTTTCTTAGCCCCTCTATGTTTACTGCATATCAGACATATCATAATTCATCTGCAGAAGCTGCTGACACCCAGTATGTTCAATAGCAACACCTTTTTTTGTAGTCATATAGCTATTAGTGTACTGTACATGTAATTGGAGCAGCTGGACTCACCATACTGAGCATCGTTGAAGGTCCCTGCCAAGGTTTTACACGAGGAGTTGTCTCCGCCACACACTCCGCACTTATCATTCCTGGCTTTCGAGTTGAGAACGTGGTCGCAGCCGGCTTGCTGAAGTGGCACGGATGAAGAGAAGGTAAACACGTAGGATGTACAGTGATGTAATGTAACATACTGATTCGTTTGAATGTTTTGAATTACACATGTGTGAGCAGTGTTTCATATGGACACCATGGATTTGGCAAAAGCAGGTGTTTGTGATTGTGATACTGCACTACATTTTTTATAATTTGCAATATTACAAAACAAATCCTCTAAAAGCATGAATGAGCTGAGAGTGTTAGGTTTGTCTTCCTCAATAACAGCCAAAAATGTCAAACCGACCCTACTACATATCAAGTTGGTACGAACATTTGGTAAGGTAAGCTGACGTTTATGTGGAAGCTTGTGTTGGTGTGTGTGTGCATGAGGTCACCATACCCTGCAGAGGCCTTGAACACAGATGTCGTAAGTGTCTGGCCCACACGGCGTGCCGTCGGTGACGCGGTCCTTCAGCTGATAATACGCTGTAGTCCCAGCAACCCGGCAGAAGAGCTTACAGCGATCCTTCATTAGTACTGTATGGAGTAAGAAAACAAACTATGGAAAATGTTGGTCTATAGCTCATTAAGTTAATGAGATTAATAAAAACCTGAAAGATGAAACGCCTAGCGATGACTTGCATGTGCCGATGAAACAAAACAAAAGATATTTTTGATCTTCTCACTATTAGTTGCAATGGTCAGGGGGCTGTTGCAAGAATTGCCAAAATGTGATCTATTGTTTGGAGCAATCACTTTGTATCTGACAGTGCACTGGCTCCGGGGCCTGGCCTGTTTGCTTGTATAGAATCAATTAAATGAATGAATCACTCGCAGTAACTTAGACATGGTGGTCTTCGCCAGATGATAATCTCATGTAGCTGGGCAGGCCATCTCTGGAAGGAATGAGATACGGCTGCATCAGGGAGAGCTGCCAGGAGCTTCATATGGAAGGGCTGTGTGTTGCTTTAATGTTGCTGTTGTTAAGTGTCAACTCAAGGTTTACCATACGCAGCTCTGCGTAAGCAAAATATAAAAAGAAAAAACACACGCAGATGTGTACATATGCACCTATTTTATAATTTCCCCTCTTGTATTGAAATGATATGATGGTGTAGCTATAGAAACTACAATTGGGCTCTCCAACAAACAGTTTGGTGTGCAGCTTGTTAGTTAAATGCATCAATCTGACTCATTACCTTCAAATTACATTGTATAGTTGGATGTAAATAGTATCTATCTATGATTGAGTTACTCCAAGAACATTCAGATTGCACACTTTAGGAATACATTGGTATACTCACTGCCACTGTACTTGGGGATCCAGCGGACGGTTGGAGGTAGACCGTTGATGTTGAAGTGCTTGCCGTCAAAAAGAGAGCACTGCTCTTCGCGGAAATCTTTCTGACCTCTCGGACATGGCTCAGTGTTGCAAGAGCGGAACTTCATCCTGCGACCCACACAGAACTTCCCGCCATTTCTGGGCCTAGAGTAAGAAAATAAACAGTACTTGATTTCAATTTAAAAATCATGTGTGCTCTTGTTTGACTGGTGCTTTATGACTTCAAACCAACCGTTTACATTTAAATTCACACTAAGAAAGCAAACTGAGTGTTGCTTTAAATCAGGTTCAGGCTAACTGAATCTGGCAGTAAGTTTGACTTAAGCTTGTTTACAGCTTCTTATTCAGGCGTTTTCCTTCTCTTACAGGAGTCTGACACATATTTACATGTCTGTAATGGATCTGATTGGATCTTACTCAGGCTTGTTGCAGTCTCTGGTGTTGCTCCGGGTTCCTCCACCACAGGACCTGGAGCAAACACTGTAGGGCCCCCAAAGACCCCACTCCCCATGGACTGGCTGCAGGTCCAACTCCTTGTTCACACACATCCCGTGTCTGCAGTACTGCACGAGAAAAGACACACAAAAGAAACATGTAACTCAGACTTGAAGACAAACACACACCACATAATTAATGCAGAGCTGGGAGTGGTGTTCCTCTTTGCCTTCTTAATCCTCCGTTTAGATCTCAAGCTATATTTTTGAAAGAAATCCTAATTCAGCTTTTGTTTACACTCAAGGCACGCGTCCAACTCCTCCAGCTGTCCAAAGAGAAATGGGAGAGGGAGGGAGTGGCACGGATAGAGACAAAAATAGAGTGGAAGACAGTAAGAGACAGAGGGTGTCAATGAGAGAAACCAGAAACTGAAATGTACAGTATGTGCCACAATACTTTCTGGATGTCAAACAAATGTATAATCTATTTTTGGGATGTGGGGTCTTCTTTTTATGGGGAGCTAAGCCAAAAGTTCCTGCTCTGTTCATATCACAATTGTTGGACTGGTTCCAAAACGATATGTTCTTATCAAACAAGATATGAAAAATGTACTCTATCAACACAAGATGGAAGTCTATAGTGAGTTTCAATGTAATGCAAACAAAGGCAGGTTGAGACTCACAGGGGGTCAAATGTGTAAAACAGAACTGTGTCATAGCCCCTTTCTTTGCACAAAATCACACTGCTTTTCAAATTAGCTCTCTGTGAATGTGTCTATTAGCTCAAATCTAGCATATATGGTGTCTTCTCTTATTGAGATTAAAGTATTTTAAGCATTGGCATGGTTCAATAAAGACATAAAAACAATTCTACTCTTTGAAATGATTTTAGACATCCAACACAAATTGAGTTTATACGTAATGTTTAACAATCTAAACCCTTTGCTTTGGTGAGAATTAAATGTGGATAACCTTTTTCCAAATCACTTGGTTTGTAAATATAAAATGACCTAATATCTTTAATAGTAGATCCACTTTGACATAAAAAATAAGCCGCCTGGTATCAAACAGTGCGTACCCACTAACCAACCGGTGCCAAGACGTGCTAGAAATTGCTTTCATAAGCAAAACACAGCAGGCCCATTTCCCTTTGTGTGAAACCAAATCCCTTCTCAGTGACTTAGATATCGAAGGGTCCTGTTCACTGAAAGAATGCAGGACAGGACGGCGTCTGTCTGGGTACGCAGCCCGCCGTCCGGGCACACAGGCATGGGGAGCAGTGGCACCGCGATAAGGAAACTCTAGAGTTGTGATAACAAGAGGAGCCAAGTTCATTACTGGCTTGGCTTCAGAAATTCACTTCTGCTGCTCAGCTGTCTTCAGAGACACAGATTTGAACCTATAACCTGGAAAGGAGGATGCTGTTTGTTGACACCTCAGTGTGTCCGTCTCCACTGTTTCCTCTCAGAGTTTGAGAGTGGTTGCTGCACAAGTTGCTGCTTCCATTGCAAGGTATTTACAAATGGAACAAATGCAACTACTATAAGTTCCACCTGCCCCACAATCATTCCACTACAAGACATCCAATCCCTTACTCAAGATAAAAAAAGACGTGAGAACAGAACCATGTGAGATCCGCTTCAGTGCATTTTCATAATTACGCTAAAACAACAGGGAGGATATCAATCAAAGTCATCTCCTGGACAATAGGTGATCGGACAAGTTAAAGGTTTACCACAAATTCACAACTTGCAGCCATTACTTTAGGGGAACACCTGCAAAAGTGCAACGTCATGCACATAAACACACGTAAACATACTGAGAATTTGGCACCGTTTCCTCTTATTCCCTTGCATAAGTGTGTTTTACACACTGTTTTACACACATAAGTGTGTTTTACACACTTATGGGTCTAATGATGGAGTGTAAAGTATTTCACAATGACAGACAGGTGTTAACAGCTGCAGGATATGGAATAAACAAGCCACAAACATTTCCATAATGCAGACCTGGTTTGAGTTTTCTTCCTGTCCGGCTCCTAAATGCAAACTGATACGTTTGTTGGAGCACAAACAAGAGATTAAGACAACCATTCAAATACAAACCACTAGAAGAGATGTGATAAAACATCTGGATGAGAGGAAATGGCTTCCACACCACGAAAAGGGCAAACAGGTGCTGGTCCTTATTAGTTAGCAACCCCCTTAAGACAAAAGAGCAAATTATCTAAGTTCATGGTGGAGAAACCAGATAAACACATTTTAAGATTTTTCTTTGACACAACAAAGAGTTTCCTCCCTTTATAGCTCTAACATCCCCCCCCCCCCCCCCCCCCCACCTCTCTGTCAAACAGGACCTGGGCATCCACAGCCACACAGCCACAGCCACTCTCCACAGCCACCCATCCCCCTTATCCCCTTATGGGAAATTGCAAGGGACATGCAGGGACCACCACAGTGCAGCCAGGCGGCAGGACCCGAGGACCTGTCAAACACAGGGAGGACTGTCTGTCACAGAGGACCAAAGCCTGTGTAAGCCTCTGAGGCATTCCACTCCCCCCACTGGCACCCTGTGTTTACAACCGTTTTGTTTGGCTTGAAAAGGTGATGTGGGTGAAAAGAAGAAAGAAGGAAAGGGGGGGGGAGTGGAAGGAAGAAACATCTGTGTGAGATGATGTATGTGTGTGTGTGTGTGTTCAAGACTGTGAGCATGCACATGACTGTGTGTGTGTGTTTGGGTAGGTGTGTGAATGTGTGTTAAGTGTGAGAGTGATTGCTCAGAGTCTGGAGGCATCTGGGGGCCACGCTCAATTCCAATTAGCCTCTCTTTCCAAAGTGCACACCCTTGAAAAACGCTGAGGTGAAAGGCAAAGCTCAAACAAGCATTAAAGACACCGGGGCAACCTCTGCGAGAAAGATTGTCAAAATGTGCACTCAATTGGGAATGTGGTGAGACATTTGAAGGTCTTCAGAGAAACCTGTCCAGCTGTGACTAGCATGTGTTTCAAATTAGGAATTTCACAGAGACACACGCTGACTCACCAACTCCAACCAGGACATGTGCATATGTGCTTACATGCACATACTGTATATAGATACACATAGAATGCAAACAGGGAAACACACACAACACCTTTGTCTCCTTCACATCACACACACACACTAACTAAGTAAAGTTGAACGGACTCATCCACACATCAACAGGGAGAAGTCAGCAGCATGCTAACTCCAGCAGAAGGAATAGTATGTAAGGACAGCAGCATCTGCTCTGAGCTCCTCAGCGTGCTGGTTTGGAAGTGAGAGCCCTGTAATTGCCAGGAAGCTGTTGCACAGAGCACCTCATTTCTGAACTCAAGCCATACATCACTGCAGGAATGAGAAGGCAGAGGACTGATTTAAAAAGGCCTCCGCTCTTTCATTTTAACACGGCCGTTTCCAAAAGGCTTCACCTTTCATGTTGCGGTGTCTTTCTCATGGCTCTGAGTTCGGAGTTCACTTTGGCTTCAACCTGTTGGTCTCTGATGAGTGTTCTCCAATAGCAAACCTAAAACTGACTGCCATCCCAAAATCTGATCAATCTGGAGTCACCTGTTGCGCAACATGGACCACCGTGGTGGACTTTTCAATAAGTCTTAACGCACTTTTTTCATGTCTACAATAATAACTCGACCTGGAGGCGTGAGGCGTTGGAGAGCCTTTAAGCTAAACAGTAGGAAGGGATTCTCTGCGGAGAACTCTGGGGGGGCGGGGGACTTGAAATAAGTCAAGTGACAGCTGTTATTATAGACTTAAGATTTACACTTGTTCATTTTCCAGCCAAGGCGTGCATGTTTTCCCATGTTAGTACCATATTTCCTCTTTCCTTTATGTTAGCAAGGTGTGAAGACAGGGGGAGACAACTGACAAGGGGGAAGGGAAGGTGAGCCAGAGAGACAACATGATGCAACCATGACCCCAACCAACCTCTCCTCTCTCTATATCGGCTTACTTTGTTTCCTAACCTGCTTTTTTCCACTCTATGTGAACGCATCCTACACCCACACATGTTTTCCCAAAAGGTGTCAGGGTTGTTATTAGTAGTTTTGCTACTCAGATGTTCCATTCACACACTTTTACTCAGTACAACGGCTGAGAGATACATACCCCTTGTAATCCTCAACAACTGATCAATAATCTTTTGTACAGTTGAATGAAAAACGTTTAATGTGAAATGTTTCCCTTCTGTCAAAGACTGCGTTTCTCTACAGATATTTTGGACCTTTTTTAGCTCATGGTTTTGCCTTACAGCTTCATTAATTTATTGGCCACCTGGGGGCAGTAAAATAAATTAATATGGGATTTGCAATTAAGCATTTTAAATTCTACTCTAATCATTCTTGTTTTTTTTCGTGAGCAAGCAGATATTCTCTTTTGGAGTTCCTGTCGTTTTATCATATATTTACACTTTCTGCCCATTTCTAATGCAACCCTTTTCAAAATGTATTTTTACCACCCCCCTACAGTATAATCAGGCAAATACTTCCTCCTCCTTCTACACAGCCAGCAATGAAAGGCTCACTCACTGGCTGCTGGACACAGTAATTCCATCAGCAAACTACATGAACGCTAAAACAACAATCCTCTTGTTAGCCCAAATCCACAGATATGTCTGTGATGATGGCAAATCAAAGTGGCAACATCCTGCAAATATCCAGAGATTAACAGAGAGTGATACTGACACCAGTCTCACAATACCAAGCTCCAGTACAGGCACACAAACACTCAAACACATACACACAAACACACACCCCGTGCTCGCATCGTACGACAAGTCTGTCAGGCTGCCAGCGAGCTCCAGCCAACACTCACCGCCTGCGCCAACAGACTCCATTCTGCCCGGCTTCACTTCTCAAGAGCTCACTATTTCACTCTAATTGGCTGAAACCAAAGCAGGTTGTCATTCTTTTCCGAGGTATGCTCTGGAAATCAAAAACAACTTCCCGTTTATTCATTTAGACACTCAATTAAGCCCCTATTAACTCTCCTGTTTTCCTCGGGTCAAATTTGACTTGTTTCTTTTTGTATCGGAATAAGGGGTTATTTAGTCGATTTGACAGAAATAAAAACAAAAAAAGTGAAACTTTCAACTCAAAATCTAGTTGGTTAAAAAGTGTCACACAGATTTGGGTTATGATTTATAGAATGAGCTCACAATCAAACCGGGAGGACAAGAGTTGCACAATTGACAGTAAGACGACACAAAGGTTAAGCGAATTTGGAAGCTTTGTGTGTTTTACACGTAAAGAAAAAAGCAGTCATCAAATTAAATGAAAGCAAAAACACGTGAATATATACATTTTGCAACATTGTATAAAGAAGGCAGTGAGAGTTTTCAGCCAAGGCCACATTTAAATTGACAGTAAAGTTAACAAAAGTGACAACAATAAGACTTTGGACAATACAACACCACAGTTTATTCAAGCTCCGTCGCTGCTTTTATCTTGCCGCCACCCACTGAGCAACAACGTGGTGAGAAGCAGCGCGGGGATCTTCAAATGCTGGGATGTGGATACAGGGCTAAGCGGGCCCCGGCTTTAGCTTGACAGACTCCTATTGACCGTGCTGACTGGCCCCCACACACACACACACACACAACACACACACACACACACACACACACACACACCACACACACACACACACACACACACACACACACCACACACACACACACACACACACACACACACACCACACACAACACACACACACACACACACACACACACACACACACACACACACACACACACACACACACACACACACACACACACGTCTGCATGCGCTTCCACATAACATAAATGCACACACAAACAGACACACACACAGACGCACAAGCTCGACCCTTTGAAGAGTGAGAGGGACCGAAAAGGGGGGGCAAGGGGGGGTTAAGGGAGAAAGAGCAGCAGAAGAGAGGATGAAGGGGAGAGAGGGTGGTGGCGGTATTTATAGACAACAAGTGATGGGATGCCCTCGTTAGTGCACGGCCCACTGAACCAGATGACAGACGCGCCGCCAAAGGTCATGTGACCGCATTACTCACTCCGGCGCCCTGAGAGAGGGCCCGTTGAGCAACAGAGATGGAGCAAGGGAGGGAGGGGAGGGAAGAAGAGAGAGAGGAAGAAGTATAGAAGCAGAGAATGAACCCTGCACTGCCCCTTGCCCTATTTCAGCTAAGCTGTATACAAACAAACGTTTTTTTTATTCACTATTCATTTAGAGGACGTACCTCTTTCCCACTTTTCGGGCAATGACCTCAATTACCCGATGCGGTCATAACTTTGTTTCGTAACCCAATAGAACAAATACTCTCTGTAGACAAAGCAAGAGGTGACAGCTAGCCGTCCAGAAAATGTACTTTTCACGAGAGATGACGTTTTACGTGTAAACGCTTAGAGTGACATGGCAGGCTTTGGTGTAATGATAGGCTTTCAAATAGACCTTTAAAGGGGGGGCTGCGGCTGCTAAGACAATACCTGCTGCTCGTTTGCCCCATAGAGGCCATAGCTGTAATCCTCCAGATCTGACACCCCCCCCCCCCCCACACACACACACATGCTTAGGGCTCCACAAACACCTCAGAGCCAGGATCTCGGCCCTGTAAAGCCTTAGACCTGAACCTCATGACTTCTTTGAAGAAAGAATGACAAAGGAGTCAGCAAAGAGGTGAGAAGGTGTTATAGATGCAGAGCTTTAAGTACGTTTAGGAAAAGGCAGAAGGAGACGGTAGACAAACGCAAGACAGGCACCAAGCGATGCAAAGAAAGAACAACGCAATACTGACGTAAGAGAATCAGGAGGACTCATCTAGGTTTCAAGATTATCAGACTTTTGAGGCACACAAACGTACTCGCACAAACACACCATACCAACATGCCACATAAAAGAGCTCTTGTGTGGGCAGGTGAGTGTCTGTGCAGGGTCCCAATCTCTTTCAACTCACACCACTTCAAACAGCCCCCTGCATGAAGATGGAGCTGGGCCCTCAGCACCGCAAACAAAGGTGGTGCCTCCACTCAGACACACATAGAAATAGGGAACATTGATTTGTGTTTCTGCTCATATCAAATAAACTGTACCACTTAAACATTTCTTTAGATTTTTAGGGCTCGAGGGTTGGCCAGGTCATTTGGTCAGTTTATCCAATACTTTTCAGTTTGAAATATCTCAAAAACTATCGGAAGGACTGACAGTAAAACAGACATTTATAGTCCCAAAAGCATTCATCCTAATGGTTTTATTTATTATTGGATGGCATTCCATAAACAATTGTATAATCATGCTCCCCAGAGGACGATAAAAATCATTAGATACATTAACGTTTTAATGTGATTGGATGATCAACAGACATTAGAAATATAGCTACAAAGTAAGATCATCTTTGTTACAGCCTTTACATGACAACATGTCACAAATCAAAAACAATCAGTCCGTATTACAAATGTAAATGTTTCAATAAAATGTAACCTTGTTTTGACCAAGCCCTCTTTAGACCTGCAAATGGATAGATCAATGTTTACAGGGTTCCAATAACGACAGGGCGTCTATGGTAATCAGCCAAGTCAGCTAAAATGGGGTTAAGCGTTTGTAGCTTATTAAAGCAAACCACTTTGTGTGATTAAACCAACACCGTGTCTCCACAACCGTTTCTAGACCATACCGAGTCTCTACTCAGTCTGAGAGCAGTATGGGAGTCACTATCCCAGGACCATTAAGGTTCAGGGTGGTTGTTGTAGTTGGATTAAGACGTTAGCTATCCCCTGTTAACCTCTCCTCACTAAACAGGGCTGATCCAGGACCTAAGATGGTGAGGAGGGAGATGGAGCCAGATGAAAGGATATTAGGGATGTAAGACTTACATGGGCCCACACTGCAAAGGAGTCCAGGAGGGCAGAAGGTTAAGGAGACGAGAGAACCCTCCCTCTCTCGCTCTCTTTCTCCCTCCCTCATGCATGCTCCGAATGCTAAACATCAGCCCACCACATCCTCATCCCCCTGTACCTCCTCCTCGCTTTCCTCCTCCCCCCCCCCCCGCCTCCCGCACTGCAGAATCACTGATGTGAGGTCTTTTGTGAGAGCGCTGGCTGGCCTCAGCCCGGGCTCTGTTACGGCCTGACCACTGACCCACTCACCCGCCTTTTAAAGAGGTTTTAGGGTCATGGGTTCGCAACAAGGTGACTCAACTGTGAACGGCGGGTGGCATCCTCTTTCAAAGGGCCTTCGTCTTCACCTTTCCCTCTCAAGACTCTCTCCCTCTTTTTCGCCCCTCTGTCTCTCTTTCTTTCGTCTTTCTCTCTTTCTCTTTCTGCCCCCCCCCCCTCCCTCTGCAGCCCCTCTTTCCATGTATCCTCAGTGACTGACCCGCCGTCTCAGCCCTAATTAGCATAGCATCCCAGAGCGAGGAGAACATGAAGGCTAATGGGGGTTGGGGCCCCGTAACAACACTGAGGGTAAAGCTTCAAGTTTCTAACTAGGGCCATCACCTGACCACATTTACATGGGTTTCTGCAACCAGAATGCAGGCAGGAGAGTAATGCATGATAAATTATTCCTTTTTCTTTGTAGAGGAAGTGAACTAGAAGGGGAAGGCATCAGGATTCAAAGCAGCCCGGCTTGGGAGGTTTGGTCTTGTGTCAGTAATGTATTTGCTCTAAATTGCAATGAGGCCTGTTTTAACAACAATTCCAATTAGGGAACAGAATACGTTTTTTTGTTCTGCTTATAATAGTAGATGGATGGGCTTTACTGTGTCAGGATAATTAAGCTTGCTTATGGATGAAATGGCAGAATACCCTTTAAAAATACGTTTTTTGGGAGATGCATTCGATCCAACTACAAGAAGTTAAGAGAAATCAGAGTTAAATAATGTTGTATGTTGTACATTAAAGTGGTCATTTCAAAATTATTTGATTGCAGCCGTTTTGAGACTTTGACCTGTACCCGCAAACCTGCTGCATCAAGTGCACCAACTAAAACATCTGTGAGTCAGTTAAAAAGCACATTATAGAAAACCAAATGCTCATGATCAGTTCATAAGGCAGCGTAGATCCACATGTGGATTGACTTACCATTCCATGCCCACAGTCAGTCCCATCAGCCAGGGGCATGTGCTGTGTGCGACACCCTTTATGGTCCCCCTCTGCACTGGTACACCACAGCCTCTTGCACTGTTTCTGTGGAGTAACATGAGCACCAGCAATTAATCAGTATGCTTTAACAGGAATAGAGCATGCCTATAATGTGAGAACACAAGCTTCCAACACATGCACATTTAAAAATGATGACTTTTTTGAGCAGACAGCAGCATTTGACAGCTATTTCCTTCCATTAGCCATCTTTCTCTTGGGAGGAAGGTTGCGTGATTAGTGATTGAAATACAGTTGTTTGTTTCTTCAAACAATATTTTAGCCTAAGTAGCCAGGAACTGAAACATGTGTATGTACTGGTGATGTCCAGACATGTGAAAGATGCAATTCTAATGGCCAAGCGTTTTTTTTACTGGTGGCCATGCATTCCTTAAACGTTTTTTCTGCCTCTTTGCATTTCGTAAAAAAGCATGCTATACATTCGGCATGGTAATTTTCAAAATAAATGCATTCCATATTCCACAATTAAAGTGAGTATTCATAAAAGCAATGTAAATACATGACTACTGTTTCATATCTGTTTGCTTTCATGGATAATTGCTCTGCTCAGAAGGTTCTGCTGTAGGTCTTAGAAGATAACCACCATCTAAGATCCACCTTAAGTCTTAACTCTTAACTTTGATAGCATGCCAACTTACCATGTAAGGGCATATTTGGGAACCAGGTCCAAACATCAGTTCACATTGCCTGTTGGCGTTGTAGATCTGACCTGGGAGCAGGGTGGGCAGCTCATACGTCCTACTCACAGGCTCATCGAGAAGGCACTCACCATACCCGGTGCTAAAAAAAGGAAGAATGTGAGAATAGTAAATGAAAAAGAGAACAAAAAAAACATACATAACAGACACATGTGCAGACAAAATTGCACAGGGCACCCTTTCGTGGTATGTACAATTTCAAGATAATCCAGTATTTTCAGAACTCAGAAAGTACAATCATGTGTCCTCTCCTTCATAAGAGCATACAAAAGGTTTCTATGTCTGTTCTGATCATCCTCAGATGTGTTTTCCCCTGTGGGTGGTCTGTACAGTTACCTAACCGAGAGACTGATTCCACTTCCCCTCAATGGCCTGTTAGTAAATGCTGTCACTATGAAACTGGAGTCAGGCGCCACAGACTGAATAAAATAGCATTTTGGTATGGGCTCAAAAGGATCAGCACGCTGAAAAAAAATATGTATCTGAGAATTTGGAACCATAAAGCTCCCTGATTAAGTTACAACAATCTGTGCCAGCGCCAGCATTGCAGTATAATGACATATTGTGCTGAGCCACACCCTGAACCATGACACAGTTACAGAGACAACAAAAGCCCAGCTGGACTGAATGTATGCACCAACAGCCTGCATATTAAATCCTCAGCATTTACAGTACGCTTGTGAAAAGCACAAGTCAAACATGTTAGCAGAGCGAGGTAAGCTTCAAAGAAGCTGTTCTTTTTTTTGTTTACTTTTCGAGAAAGAAAACTGGCGGATGTGACATGTATAGATGTGTAATCAACCAACATGTCTGCACGGCTCTGACAAATGTAATCCGGGATTGGGCGGCTAAAACACCTGTTTCATACAGCACCAGCTGATGTGACAAGCCCATAATTACACAGGATTATACTGAGTTAACGTCACTTTGTTTCTTTCCCCTTTCATTTCCAGCCATAATGTCAGAATGTGCAGTAAAACAGCGCTGGGTGGCAGGGGAATGATTGCATGAGAAGAGTAAACCAGCAGTGGAGGATACTGTGAATAAAATCTGGGGCAGCCTGTCAAGGAATCACACAGACAGTCCCATATTACAGTATCTTTCAGCAGTAGGTCATCTCTCTAATCAGTGCTCTGGAACCTTATGGAATGATTATTAAGACAGGGAGAGGAAGAAGGGGTCACTGTGGTCATTTTTTAAATTAAACATTTACTCTTTTTTTAAAGAATATCAGCTGTGTGGATTCGAGACAGCGAGGCAATTCCTCTCTGGCACCAGAGGAGATTACACACCTGGCAGCCATTGGGAAACTTGAAAGTGAGTTTATTTATAAGATGACTTATAGTTAGTTGGCTGTTGTGTGCTTGTCATAAAAGACTAAACAATAATAGTTCCCATGTAAGCCATACTGGGTTTCCCTCCTCAAACACTGCAAGAAGTCTACTCATATGTCAGAGTGATGGTTTTTTGCACAAGAAGTGACATAGGGCATCATTGTAGTGTTTGATCAAACAGCGCCAAATAAACTGCACGATTGTCAGAGTTTTGATTCTGATGGCATGTATTGATTACTGTACAGGGAGATATATAACTAAATAATGAGAGGTTTAGTTGAATTTGGAGCAACATACCAAACAAAAATATCCATCTTGATTTTATTATGGAAATTGAAGATTGAAAAAATGTAAGAATGATTTCACATGGGAGTTTGGAAGAGTGTTAGGTGTTGGAGTGGATAGGCTAATTTTTGAGGTATGTAATGGAAAATGATAGGGTTTGCTCACGAGTAATGATTATATGGTTTCAATACCAAGCGAACATAACAATTAGTGGGTGGCAACAGTCAAAGATTTGCATTTTACTTTTATATTTGTATTTTCAGGCTTACATTGGCACGGTTCCATAGAGGGAATGAATGGTTGCTTTATGTAACGGTTAACACATAATAACCCTTCACAGCAGCAGGACGCTTTTCATCAGCTTTCAGGTGCGGGGGTTCAGTGCACATTATTACAGAAACATTGAGATAAGGAGGAGGGGAATCCTTTGCCTCTTGAAAAGGGGGATGTGTGAGAGGTGCCATGGCCTTTCATCTTTTTTAAACTGGTTGGAGAGCAGTGCAGAGTGTATTTGTTCTTCAGGGAGAATGGGCAGTCAAAACACTGATGTACTTGACCAGGTCAGCCCACTGAGCAGGAGTACCACTGAAGAAGTGGCAGTTTGAATCAATGCTTTTCATTGTTGGCTGGAGACGGATTTAAAAAAACACTTGGACAACTCTCTAAAGGGCCTTTCCCACCGCTACGGCTCCCACTCTGAAACCTGCATCGTTTGTTATAGATCCCATATGGTCAACAAATGTTATCTCAAATGAATTTCACATTTGCATGATACTGCTGGTTTTTGTAATCATTCAAAAACTCAACACATCCGACATGGATTGGACTAAATAATAAACAGATTCATGGCGAATTATCTTCAGCTGAATTTTCCAACCACTCCATGTTGAGGTCATCGCTGGCTGGAAACTATGTGAAGCACAACCTTAAAACTTCATACGAGGCGTCGCCTAACACTGCGTTCTCGAGATGCATCGGGTCAACAACGCCGTCCTTTGTGGAAACCTCCACAATTAACAGAGGGAATGAGGCAAATATTAAAGGGTCATGTCCAGGGAAAATATAATTATAACTGACATTTCCCATCTTAAAAGGGAAGCCTTTCACCAGGATGACCACAGCGGGTTAGGAGTCGCTGAATGAGCCGTTGCCCCGTGTTACAGGTTTTGTCGTGGAAAGCAGGCTAGTGACTAGATGACTGTTTGCCCAGCATCTTGAGAGCAGGGCTCTGTCTGAGTGGGGAGACAGCTGAGGGGCTGTGGAGGATCCATCGCTCAGGTCAGCCGAGGAAGACCCCCGATTCAAACAGGAAATACTCTTTCAATGCCAGGCAATAACAAGTCCTCACAGTTTACATTGCGCTGGCCTGTCTACAGAGCGCTGCGAGACACGTACAAGCGGTTTGTTTAACCGGCCACGTCACAACAAGTAAAAGTTAATGGCACACTCAAAATGTGGATGTGATGATACAAGAAAAAGAAAGAAATCGAGGAGCATCACTTTAGTTACATGTTACTTGTTAGAAGCTTTTATCCAAAGCGACTTACATACTCAATACTGTGGGCAATCCCCACAGGAGCAATTTGGGGTGAAGTGTCTCAGGGACACAACGACATGCTGACTGCAGTGGGGTTTGAACCTGTGCTCCCCTGAGCCGAACACCAACGCACTAGTCCACTGTGCTACATGACTCCATTTAGTCCATGAGAAGTAGGGCTGGGCCATATCTTGATATCATTTTTTCCCTCAACTTATACTTATAACTTAGAATATCCAATGTTGGAACAACTGTATAGATTGATTTATGTTATTTAGTAATACAACATTTATTTTCTAGCTGTTTTTGTTTAGATTAAAATCATTATTTATTATAATTATTTAAGTTAAAGTAATTCTTTATGCTTTTATTTTGAAGGCGGTTTTGGGCACCTGGTGATTATGTGTTAATTGGAGGTAGGTGGTGGTGGGATTGGCCCACCAGAGAGGGCACATGTTTTTTAAGTATAGGAGTTTAGGTAAAACAATTGTTCTTTATGAAATTAGAATAATGGACTACAACAAAATAAATGCACAAAAATATATTCTTGCCGGAATATTGAATATTTTACAACAATAAGATTTGCTTAATTTTGAGTTTTACTTCTTTATGTTTTTGCTGCTAGATCCACATAACTGATGATTATTTAGCAACATTCTTATTGTGCAAATATTTTGTGAAGGCATCAAAAGTCAACCCTACAATATTGTGATATCTGATTTTCTTCCTATTGCCCAACCCTAATAAGAAGAGCCAATAATCATTCATATGTTTAATAATCACTTTCAAACTGAGGAGAGTTGGTACCTACTCTAGAAACTCTGTGATGTACTTGCGGCTGCACTTGGACCACGACCAGGGATTGGTGTCATAGTTGAGGGTGGGAGCCATTACATGATACTGGTGCTTCATGCCCGCCTCCCGACACTTTGGGTTGTCATCGTGAGGCATGTTGAACCTGGTGCAGAGAGGAAGAAGAAAAGGGGGGTTAGAGATGGAGAAAGGGATATACGGAACACACACAAAGTGATTATTATCTGCTTAATGGCTTAGTCGTTGCAAGCAGGATAAATGTCACAGGATTTACGTTTAGCAATTTATAACAGGGGATCACCCAACACCATCCCTGTGGGCCGCCACACACAGATGCAGCCGCAGACACATCTATAGGTAACACCCCACAGTCTGCTGCTCACTCTACATTCATCTGTTTCCTGTATGTTTTTTCATGCACCTCCTTCCTTGCATTATCTCCCAAATGTTTATGCTCTAAAAATCCCAAAAGGTTTCAATTAAACTCCAACTAGGTGGTACAACTTTTCGTGCAAAACGTCATTCTTTCCTTATCGGCATCCTTCCTCTCCACCATCATGGCCAACATGCTAGTGGGAACCACCTCCAGTTCACCTCTGAGAGGTCAAAGGTCACCAAATCCTATTCTCAAAGGGCTTTAAGAAGAGGGAAAGATAGCGGCACTAACACCATGAGCATTATCACACATGTCTATGTTGATCAAGTGTCAACATGTAAGAATTTAAATGTATTTCAACTACAGTGGCTGCAACTTGGAAATATGTTCACTATCTATTCAATAACCCAATATTTATTTGATGTCTCATGTGTCAGAAAACTGTAATTATTTAAATGAAATTCTTGAAATTGCATTATTTGACTAAACTAGAACTAAAATATATTCAATTTGTACAAATCCTTACAGTTGAGAAGCTGGAATCAGCAAATTATTGGTATTTTTACTAAATTACAGCTTAAACGATTATCAAGGCAGTTGGCAAATCATTTTGCTTTTGATCCACTGATCAGTTAATCAGCTCATTGTTTGAACATCACTCATGATAAACAATAAAAGAAGAATCTTCACAGAACAACAGCTGTATCAAGTCAAGTACACAGCATGGCATCTGCATTTTAATGAATTCATTCAGGCTGTCTGCAGTTGGCAGTCTCATAAAGCAAGTTTTTTGATCATGTCCAGAATAATAGAATAGTCCAAAACGGATCTGCCTGTTCTGTGCTGCGGTTTGGCCTATTCCCATAAAGACATATAGTGCATGTAGACGCGCATGCACGTGTTTATATACACACAGGAAAACATGCAGCTGTATGATGTCGGGGATGTTTACAACAGTATGTGGGCGCAGGACTGTGACTGTGGGTCGACCCATACCCCCACACAAACAAGACCTTAGCATGGCTGGCATGAGGCCCACCCTACAGGGGCCGAGGGCCTGAAGGCAAACACCCAGGGAATAATTAATCCTCTGGCACGGTAATGAGCTCTGTCCGCACAAACAAACCAAGTATTTACTATTCAGTATTATTTGTATCTTCTAAAGGTGTACAGGTGTATGAGAGTGTTGCAGACAGTGACAGGCAAGTTTAAAATGAAAATAAACATCTTAATACTTTGCAATGTAGAACATGTTGTTATTGGGAAAAGAATTTGTGGAAAAACTCTGAACGATTTGTACTCTGAACACATAATGATGATTGAGTTGAACCAGGACACTGGCTTGAAATTAGACGAGAACCTTTTAGTGTGATTAGGTCATAAATCCGAATGTTTAGTGGCTTTTTGTTTTGCAACCACAAGGGATCAATCAAGAGGAGTCAATTCCAGTGGGCGGATAGCAATCCCAGCACTTCATTATAAGCATCCAGGCTTACATTTAATAAGTCCACTTACTTTTAGTGAGAGCTCTCAAAAAAACAAATAGCTTTGTTCACTGCAAAACGCATCGTTCAGAAAAGGCTGTCATCTAAAAAGATTTTCAGCAAGACAACAACATATTTATATGCTGAAAAGCCCGTTAATAATTGTAAGAGTAAGACATACTGCTAGAGCGATGAAGACCTTAATTCCTGCAGGAGTGAAGTCTGCAGCACCATCATTCATTTATCACCACTTTAACAGAGACAGAGCTCAGGGACCACACCAGAGAGACAATTGAGTTGCTACATTTTAGTTCTCAGTAATCGTGTTTACTGGGTTACAACAACGTCAGGGACATTTTGTAGTGTAGACGTTCATATTTCATAAGATGTTTGAGATAAATGCCAGTTTCCAGCTTCTAAATCTAAATTGATATCAAAACATCAGGAAGATGTAATGGTGATCTAAGACATTTAGAGCCTTAGCATCGTCTGATGACAAACTTGATTATATGTGTCACCTTTGAACGGCTATCAAATGACACCGCCTCGCCTGGTAATCCCCATGATGGCTATTAGTAATCACACGTCCTTGCAGTATTCTGAGAAAGGCCTCCGTCCATTAGGCTAAATCTTTCTTTAATCTGCCATGCTCTTGAGTGGCTCCCACTACCTGACACTGGCTTTCCCAGAGCGCTAAACACTCCGAGAGCTCACGCCTGTGAACGCAGCGATTAACCACGCCAAGAGGCAGAGCCAACTAGGCCTCCAGCTGCTTGAACTTTAGCATAAACAGATCCACACAAGATGCAAGGGGAAGAAGTGGGGGCCCGTACACTCGTCCATCTGGCTGGTTCGGTCCCATTTCTCCACTGGAAGAATGTGTGAGCGGGACAGAGGAGGTAGAAGAATATCTTTCATTCTTCACCAATAGCTCACACGACATTGGTCCTTTTTATCTAGCCTACACAAACCGAAAAGCAGACCGGAAAGAAAACCTCTCACTCATTTTCCCTTGTTTGCTACATCAGGAAGTTAGGTAGGAAGAAAGAATAGGGTAAAAATAAAAGGGCAGATGTTTGAATTTCCCCAAAAATACCACCATGAAATGAGTTAGGTTAGATCGAGAAGACAATGGTTGTGTGAGGGAAAACCAGTGTGATAAACTTAAATCAAACTTCAAATCACACCACATTTTAATTAACTTAATGAGTGATTTACTGTCATTTTGCCAGATGGATGTTTGTACTAAACATCTCCCATATCAGAGATAAAGTGATGTGTTTTACTTGTATAGATAGTATCTATCTAAATGACCAAGTCTTTTTTTTCCTCTTCTTACAAGTTGCAATATTTGCTTGTTGTGGAAACAGCCTCTGGCCGACAAGCGTGTTGTGATAACACTACTGTCACTCACAAGTCACATATGACTGCACTGTGATATCAGGGTGTTTGGTCAGTCTTTTGGAGCTGATAGATGGACAAAGGGACTGAGAACATTTAGTATTGCACTGTCTGATAAAGGTTCTGCCACTTTCGAGAAATCTTTGAAAATGTATATTTTTTTGTTTTATATTTAACAACATATCCTTTTAAGACAAAGCTCTGCCTCTGACACACACAGGGTTAATTTCCTGAGCTGTACAGTGTGGTATTATGGGCTGGCATGTTATTAAAAATCAAGTTTTCACTTTATTATGTTTTGCACCTGTGTCTGCTGCACCCTACATCTCTTAATAAGAGGGCTTTTGTTGGTCAAAGCTGGCTGTGAGGGGTGAGACAGTATATGTGTGTGTGTGTGTGTGTGTGTGTGTGTGTGTGTGTGTGTGTGTGTGTGTGTGTGTGTGTGTGTGTGTGTGTGTGTGTGTGTGTGTGTGTGTGTGTGTGTGTGTGTGTGTGTGTGTCTAAATCTGTTTACACAGTCACGTGTGGGGACTGGCCTCCCTTATGGGGACAAATTAGAGGTCCCCATGAGGGGAATCATTCATTTTAGGGTGAAGACTTGGTTAGGGTTAGGGTAAGGGTTAGGTTAAGGGTAATGGTTAGGGTTAGGCATGTGTTGGTTATGGTTAAGGTTAGGATAAGTCTCCAGGAAATGCATGTAAGTCAATGTAATGTGTGTGTAATGTGTGTGTGTTGGGGTAGGGGTTTTCTTCAAGTTCTCTGCTGCAACTTACACATGGCCCAGCTCATGAGCGATGGTGAAGGAGGCACTAATTCCATTTTCCTCACTGATGGAGCAGCTCCGGTATTGGTCGCACATGGTCCCCAGCTCTGCAAGCCCTACAGGATCACGTACACACACAGATACACATGAACACTTACAGACACACAGCTATTTAAAAAAGGAAAAAAAAGCCTGCTGCTTGGGTGTTAAAGGCGATTAAACCATCAAAACCTCTGTTCCATAAGAGAGATTAGCACCGCCACCGACTCCCTCCATGCTCCCTCCCTCCTCCCATTTCTACCACTCTGTTCTGTCACTATAATATTATTAGCTGACAGCTTGCCATAAACTCATTACTGCACAGTTTATGAGCTGTGGTTACTAGAGTGGAAAGGTAATTGAGAAAGACTGGGATATATTTTCGCAAAGAGAAGGGCAAAAGTTTACCTAATGTGTCACATTTATCTTTCGCACGGCAGATGTCTTCCCTGAAATGAAAAAAACATACAATGCAGTTAGCACTCTTTCAAGGTTTCCTGAGCATAATAGCTTTTGATTTTAGAGTGAGGATGTAGATGAAGGTGTACCTGGTGATGAGGAGTGATGTGTCATGGTGAGAGGGATGGCTGTCATCCTGGATGTTTTGGGTCTGCTGCCAGACGCAGAAGTTGTGGAGAGTGGTGGCAGCATTAAAGCTAACTGTAGGCCCTTCCTGTTTGGGATGAAACATCTTTGCAGTTATCAAGAAACCAAGTATACAGCTTCTAATTTTATCTAAAAAATTCCATATAATACGGATATCCCGCCCTTTTCAACATGTCTTGTTCTCTCATTTTTTGTCGTATTGTGACTACTGATAGTGATTTGTTTTTGAATTACTTTGTTGTGTAATATGCCCTGAGGCAAATATAAGGTCAAAGATCAGGAGCATCCTACAGATTTTCAAACAACTTCAGTTCCCTATATTTTAACTATTTCAATGGCACTTACAGTGACCCAACAAGTCAGCCTCTCATATGCAGGTGGCAAGCTGCCTCACTATGCTATCGTTTGTTTTCCAATGAGTCCTCTCTCGAAACTTGAAACTGACAAGGCAGGCAGTGTCCTTTCAAACAGGCCCCCCGGAGAAAGGGCCAGGCCAGGGACACCTGCACTGACGTCAGCCGTATTGGAGATCTGGATACAGGTAGCATTCAAGACCCCGCACTCACCTGTTCATTGTGGACGACGACTAGCTTGACAATCATGATGTTGATGAGGTTTCCTACGCTGGGGTCCCGGTACACTGCTGCTACCTGTAATAAGACAAAACACACAGACAAAAAATGCAAACCTCTACAAATCTGAACCAGTGCACAGACAGGGACTGAGGGAAATGTAGTAGCTAATTCAATACTTGGATTAAAACAACCCAGCTATTACTTTTTTTAGTTAAACTCCATCTGGTTTAATAAAATAGCAACAGTTCATTCAAGTCAAAAGACCAATCATTTCTCCTTCAGGGTAAGTTTAATCAACAGGGTATTAAAACCAATTACAACTCCAGCAGAGACCATGGCAAAGAACAAATGAACTACGAGTGGACTCGGCAACAAATGTGAAACTTCAGCAAAGCCCCTCTATGAGGACAGCAAAACATTCCCTCTGTAGTTTTTCCTCTTCGCTTCTCTTGCTTTTCTCGTGCCTGCCTGTCACGGTCGGCCAGCAGTTTGCTGAAGCCGTGTGCGTCCTCCTGACAGGAACTCATTAGTCCACCATAAACATTTAGCTTGTCTTAGCCTAGGGGGAGGCAAACGTGGCCCAGGCCTGTCCAGAATGACCAAAGGGAGCCTGTCTTGTCATGCTCCAAGTCTATCTGTGACGCAGGAAGTTGTTCTGTATGGTCTCGCCCTAATGTATGTTATTGTACGATCTGTGCAATACCCGGAGTGAGGGGGACTGCAGCCAAAACCAGACCATCAACACTAGAGTATGTCACACAGACAGTTAGCATGAAATGTGAGCTACCATCATGGAAACTAGTGTTGTATCTTTGGGGATTCATTACATAAAGAACAGTTCGGATTGATCGATTACACACATTTTTACATGGGGATTTTTTAAAGAATGATTCTAATATTTTCTCCACAAAATTGACTGATTGGAGGTTTTCAATCTGCCGTCCCTAGGGCGCTAAACACAACCTTTTGAAACAAGTATTCCTTAATCTCAGCTACATCTCTGAATATCTGAAAGAGCCACAATAACTTGTATTCAAGCATTCAATCTGCGTGGCCAAAACCTAAAAACCTCACCCAGAGAGAACCTTAAGGGTTCCGACACGGTAGGTTTGCCTAATATTTTGGCTGGGTTGGTTCAACTGTGGCTAAAGTAAAGTGGTGAAGAGACTGTTATAGAGGGAAGAAAATGTGTGTTTGTGTGTGTTTCTGCCCCACTGGTCTGCAGGCAGAACCATGGCAGAACTAATGTTTTGCTTTCAGAGCTGGCAATAAAAACCGGTCTGGCAAATTTAACACTGAGTGTACCCTCACAGTCTTACTTAAGGATAACACTCCACTGACAATCATTACACCGTGTTAATCTGTCCGTCAAACTGGTGAGAGACAGACAGCAGCAGTTTACACAGGGCAGTACAAATCGATAACCTATTCTGCTTTGACACCAACACTTTTAACACATATGTTACACTCTCTTATATGTACAAAGTCAGTCAATCACATTGAAACAGGCTTGATTACCAGCCAGCTTAAGGATTCGGAAGTGCTGAGTCAGGATTTTACCAATTAACTGGGCAACTTTCGTTCAAGCAGCAGCAGGCTAGGGTCACGTCCGGGTTTACAACCAAAATGTCAAACAGTAACATCTGAGGCCAAAAAAACACAAACTGAACTAGAGGAGGGCTTTGTTCACCAAAGTAAAACAAAGAAAACATGTTTTAAATACGATCATGCCTTGGAGATAGTTTGTGTATCATTTGTCTCAAGTTTTCAGGTGTCAGTTTCTTTGATTTTGCTCATCTCCCCAATACTATAAAGTTTACGATGTTGGGCTCATAGCGTTGAGAAAAACTCTTAATAGAAAAGACCCAGTTACTCTTGAAACTATTCAGTCTTTTTTCATATGAATAAATCTTCAACATTCAAACAAAATAATAATTTTTAGAAACATTGTTTTACTTACTACTGACATGATTGTTAGGATGTAGTGCTCGAGGTTGCGTCCATGATGGCGCACCATTTTGGCATCAGCTGTCACCATCAACTCAACGTAGCGAGGGTAAGAGAGGAAGCGCTTGCGTCTGCGATGGGAATCGGCGTGTGTGTTGGTGGAGTTGCTGTCATAAATGTGTTGATCAGCTATGGTGGCTTTGAGAGAATCCAGCTCCTCTCCCATAATCCCATTGCTCTCAAAAGCAACCGGCGTCTTGGATTTCTCTGTGAAAAAAACAAAGAAATAATGAAGAGTAATGATGTGGAGAGGAAAAGATGTTAGGAACGTATTTATTGGATTTAAAAATCATTCTCATATGGGAGAAAATAACTAACATATTCTCAAATTCCCTCACGCTGGACACCTACTGTTCAATGTTATAAAGGCATTTGATGAGAGAGCATGGTACATATACAGTTAAGAGCCAAGGGTTTTAGCTTAGCTGAATTACAGTGACATAACACAAGCATGCTGTAAAAAACCCGCCATAAATGATTGTGTCATTCCGGGGCTCAGGAAAAGTTGTACCAAGAGACGCGGGGTCAGTCGTGAGCTTTAAGAATATTCAGGTCAGGCAATGTGCATCCCCTCTGGCTGAGTGTAAGCCACACAAACAAAGAAATCCCATGACGACATTTTACAGACTCACACAGGGACCAGCCTCAGTATGCAGTCTGAAGAGGATATCAAAATCCTCAAATTTCCCCACCTCTCTGAGCCCGGCCTGTTTATTATCTGAACATTAAGTGATGTTAACATCAAATACATATGATGCCAGATTGGAACAATTGATTGTGAATAGCACTTTCAACACCAGCCATATATTATGAGGAAAAAAATACCAGGTTGTCAGCCGTACACTGTGCATACTCAACTGGCATTCCCTCAGCTGAACTGCACGTGTTGAGCTGGCCGTGAGCGATGGATTCCTTCACCATGACAGAGTGAAGTTAAAAGGGGGGGACAGAGACAGAGAAACAGACTAGGGAAACGTCAAGAGCTTGTTTAATTGGAGAAAGGAAAAAGGCAAATCTGCAAAGGTTAAGGTCGAAGCGGAGTTAATTAAACATGCACGTAAGACTGTCCATGTCCACAGGCAGACTGTACCCTTTTGAAATAGTTTGGAAGAGCAACAGGGAAAGAAGACGGGGAAGAGGCAGGCTCCAAATAGCTAATAAAAAGGCAAATGTTGTTATGGACACAAAGCTGCTTCAGCTTATTCCTGTTACTGACCAGCACATCAGCCCATACTGAAAACTAAGTGATATTCCTAGAAAAAATCTATTGAACCACATCAATGAAATTAACGATTAACACACTTTAAATCATCATCATAAACACTTCTGAATCGTCTGAAGAAAATGTTGCAACCACAATGAATAATTTATTAGAATTGGATGGATTTCAGTAGGTGTAACAGGCCATAAGAGGACACACAGATTGGTGCTGTTCAGATTAGCGGTGATGCACTGCCACATGTGATATGGTGGAAGAAAGATTGCTTGCAGAAGTTTTTGCCATCTCTCAGAAAGGGAAAGATGGATTTAGGGAGCTACCTGAAAAAGTGAGGGATAAATGTATGACGGGTAAATAGTATATCGTGCGAACTCACAGACACTACAGATTTAAATGTACCTTAGATATTCTATCACAACTAAAATACATTTTCCCAATATTTCGTAAGTATAGGGGCCCATTTTGTCTGAATGCACTCATTACTTTTATGTCAGCAATCATAGCACCCTGCAGTGTTTAGTGTTGCCTTTAATAACCAGTTGTGCTTATGGAAGTTATGGCAATGAACATTTTGAGAAATGAATTCAGCATAAAATGACATTCAGTCAACAAATGCTATTCAGTCTTTTTATCACTGTCACTGTTTACGAGCCAAGCATAGTTTGGAGTCCTCAACTTTAGATAACCCAATTATTGTGAAGACTTCCATTGTCTTTGAAAAACTCAATCTTTCCAGAGAGTCACACAGAGAGAGATTGTGTGCAACTGTTAGGTCAGAAAAAAAGAAAACTTGCTCCGAGATTATTCAAGTGATGCCCCCAGCGGGCACGCGAGGCGGAGCGTGACTCCCTGGCACAAAGGCACACAGCTCTTGCTGCCGTGAGGCCCAGCCCCACGCCAGTGCCAGCATCAGAGTCAGCGCCAAGCTTGTCTGTGCACACAGCCCGGGAAGCTGGGCCAGAACACAGCTTTGTATTTTCCAAGAAAAAACTCACCAAGGCCAAACCCACTACACTAAACCCCTTAAACAGACTCATCACAGCAGACAGTCCGACATCAAAGGGATTATCAAAGCTAAGAAGAGTATCTACATCTACAGAAGTTGGTGTTAAGTCTCAGCGCAAGTGAGTGTGAGATGAAAAAGGAGAAGAAGAAGAAGAAGAAGAAGAGGAGGAGAAAATATGGTCCTTGTTATAATAGCCTTTGAATCATTGCAGATTAGCCACACACAACCCTTCCCAAATCGCCTTAGATACAAATCCGCCTCTCACTAGGTAGTGAGCTGCTACTTACACCATGAGAAGACAGGGGTGACTGCCCTGACCCGCCGGGCGTACAGAGACATGACTTCTACCCCCAAAGCGTCAGGCCTCAAATCAGCATTACCTACCACAACACTGTATATTTGAATTGATTACTAAACAAATACAAAGTGAAACATTGTTTTTCTTTTTAAACAAGAAAAGATTAACGACCGTGAACCTATAAAACCCAGCTCCAGCAGTTCTTCATAACAGAGAATAATAAAAGGAGCCCTGCACGATGTGAGTGTGAGCACTTATAAATGTTGTAATTTGCTTGGCTCCAGTTTGCACATAGCTGAAATAGACCCACACCACACTCGCTTTTCTGCTTTAACGCCTACTTGACTTGTAAACTTGTAAAAATCTTCTCATCACTGTGCCAGAAACTAATCAGAAACAACAAATACAACACAGACAATGTTTATCTATTCACTCACTCAATAACATGTTTAATTGCACGTCATGCATCCTACACACAATACTGAACAGTTCCCTACATATTTTATTCATAAACATTAAAGCATTGAAGCATTTTGATGATTGTATAACTTTCTCTTTGAGCCCATTCATGTACATCCAGGCTGTGCTGAAGGATTTCATTGAGATTTCAATCTACATCAAAGACTTGCTCTTTGACTCTCCTTCAGCTCTCTGTCAAAAGTATCAATGCCAAGGGCCTAACAATGGGGAACACACATTTCATTGTTGAACTAATTAACATTCTTTTACAATGGCCCGCTGAGAGTTAAAGCGCCCTATTCCCCGGGTGCCAATTAAGTAGACAGTATACCTTACATTGAGTATAGGTACTGCCTTGGTTTCTATACAAGGTCAGACACTGGTTACTGACAGTACAACTCAAGAGGAAAATATGTCGAAACTCATGCAGACAGAGGAACAATTAAGTGCAATTCTGCGGCTAGGCAGTAAGAAGCAAAGGCAGCTAATTGTTGCTGCTGAAGAAAGCTTTTAAAAGTGAGGTAGCATGGCTTTTGACCTCATTGGCTTTGTACACTAACAGTCCTCTCAAGAGTTCAAATGTTATTTTTCTGTTCAGAGACATGCTAAAGACGGCATGGTGGTCAGCTGAAGAATGTGTTTGGAGTAGCATACCTCCTGTGTTGAGACAAAACGCTACTTATGGATCTGGACTCCTAATGACGAGCAAGGTGCCTGGAGTCTCTCTTTTGTCAGACTCAAACTGATTGAAGATTATGTGAATGATGAATGACTGAGAGACCTCCACAACACAATTGTTTTCATTTGTTGTTAGGAAAAAGGAAATAGGAATTGCACAAAAAAAAAAGGTTTGAAATGACACTTTCGAAAGAGCTTCATATTTGAGTCTTTTTCTATTGGAAGAAGGATTCAAGTTAGCTTATTAGTTATAAAGAATCTGTGTATTAAGAACTTAAAAAATACACAATCATAAAGAAAACTGTTTGTATAAAACATGAAAACAAGCTCAATACAATCGAGTGTTGAGGTTGAGAAGTTATAGGAGTAATGTTCCGCCAACAAAGATAGTATAGATGAAAACATCTCCAATTCTTTCAAACATCCCACCTACCTATTTTCGAACGCTGAAACATATATTTATGCCGCAACATACAAAGCAAGTTGATTGATTTTCTGGCCTCTCAGATGGTAAACAGCTAGAGCTGCAGGCAATGACACTGATGTTTCACTGGCCAGCTCTCAGCATCACCTCTCCCCAGTCCACCTCAGTGGGAAAACTGTCGCTCACCTGTCACCCCCTCTCACCTCTGACTGTTACCCAAGACACCAGGCAGTAAGTCACTGTCACTCAAATTGCTTTAACCCTTCCAATCAGCCCCCATTTGCTAAGAATGCCCAGACAGTAGACAGTGGCAGAAAATAGCCCCAGCTGGAATCTGTCACGGGAACTCCCGAGACAAAACAACACATTGGGTTCAATAGGGCTGAGGCCTCAGGCAGACACATGGCAGCTATTAAAGTTATAGACTGTCTGTGGTTGCCCAGCCCTGTTCTACCCTGTCCAGAGAATCAGTTATCTTTTAATCAGATGCCAATGAGTGTAATGGGCCATGTTATTAGCTGCTTGCACCATCTTTGTTGAAGCTACAATTTAAGGCAATGATGTGACAAAGCATCATGCCTTAATCTGTTATTCCATTATGTTTATTTATTGTGTTCCTTTCTTTAGTCTTCTTATTAAGTGTTAATGATGATGTAAAGCACTTTGAATTGCCTGTGTCTGCCTATGTCTGGAAATGTGCTATATAAATAAACGTACCTTACCTTAAATGAAAAAATCCCCATTACACAAAAACGTACACATATATTTGCTCAAGACCCGCAGTTAATGAATAATAATAGGACTAACATTATCAGCGTTCCAAATTAACGCCATGTGGATTCTAAAGGACAAAATACATTTTGATTAAGGTTCTAGGTAGGCAAACAGCAAAGCAGTGAGAAGCAGGTGTAGAAGAAAAGAAAGTGGGCAGTGCGAAAAAGCTGGGGCCTCTGCCAAGGTCTGAAGGGAAACTGACAGGCACATGCAGCGTAGGCCAGGACTGCTCAAACACATGAAGAAAGAGTCTCCTTTCGCCATTGCTATGCACTGCTTTGCTCAACAATTCCCAGTACTCAGCGGGATTCTTCGTCCATTGACAGGCCAGGGCGCTGAGATGCACTCTTGACACGCACACATAAGAAACCACATCTATGCACACCCACAAAAGGCCAAAAACAAACAGTTTTTCCGAGTAACAATAGGTACTTCCTGGAACGGGGGAGGCTCAGTCTGTCCAGGGGGCACGGGGGCATAGAGCAAGCCTAAGCCTTTTGGAGCAATCTGACATTCAGGAGCTCCACACCATCTAAAGCCAGACCCTAAAGGTGAGAGAGGGTGTCAGAGTGTTCAGCGCCCGTCCATCACACCCTGGCATGCCACCTTTCCTGACCCCTGTCAAGAGCTAGAGTTAAGAGGAAAACAAAGAGCTTTATGCATATATAGTTCTAACTGAGGCTTAGCAAACAAGCCAGCAACGCCAGTAACCACGCACCTCTAGAAGGGGAAAGACTCAAGGTCACATCCAACCGTCCACTGAGTGACTCCAAACAAAGAGGGAAGTGAGGTCACAATCAACAAGTGCTCCCATTCACATACATGAAAGCGCAAAGGGAGAGCGGGCAGCGATTCAAGTCGGCTAGTTCAAACCCCAGGCGGGGGAGGGCATTTTTTCCATGTAAATGAACCCATTGACCGAAAACCTGATGCTAGCACTGAACTACCATGTATACACAGTGGGCACCAAGGGGGGAATCCTACACAATGATTGTGTTGAGGGTCAGGGGGCACAGATGACATGTGTGCCAAGTATTGCCGCATCAAAGCCAGTCACTTCACTGTCCCAGCTGCCCTCAGTTAGCCATCAAGAAATGGGGGGAAGAGCCAAGAGCCGATGAAACGTTGGTGTTGGGGTTTACTGATGGTAATGTTTGCTGTCAAGCTGTCTGCATTCAATTGACTGTTTCTAATTCAGACAAACACCCCACAGCTTTAGACACGCAGCCAACAACTGTGAGAAAGATATACTGTACAGCTTCCCTTCCCTCCATCTCTTGCTTGTCTCCACATTTCGGAGAACAAGGGGGAGAGTTGGCGAGAGAAGAATCTGCCCCTATCTGCAGCCACCCTCATCTCTGTGGCTATCTCTATTGAAGGAGGACACAGGGATTCACATGCAAGCTCGGAGACAGATACCCCGTAGAATGTGTCATTAAAAGTCGGAGCTGTGTTGTGATTTTTAGCCCAGTAAGCTTCTTCCCTGGAGGCTTTTAAAACCAGAACAAGGCACAACAAGGCACTCTGCGACTTTCAAAGATTAATCACCCACTCAAGAGCTATCTACACTAGAGGTATTATAAACAGCAGAGAAGCCACCCAGGTTGGCTGACAAAGACAGACGACTGATGCAGTTCCTAGAAACGTCAGTCACTGAGACCACATTTCATGGTCATGTTGTTCAGGTTCTTTGATTTACTCTTACATTTCTGAACTGCAGTGTTATGGTTTCTAATGCATTCACTAAATGTTCTACTTTTGCATTTAAAATATATTTAAGCCTCACATCCGCACAGTGGAAAGGAGCAGCTGAAGACAGATATATAGTCCAGTCATGACTGCTAAAGTAACAAAACTTCCTTTTCCATCAAGCTAACACTCAAAAGCTCTCATCATTACACTTCTAGTTCACAGGTTGAGATGGCACATGTACAAAAAAAGTCAAGTATTTGTACATGTCACAGATGACAAGTGTTAAGTTAAAAACAAAAGTTCATCTTTGTTTGTTTAATTCATGTGGAAACAGCCTTCCGCTCCTTTCAACACGTTTTTGCAGGGTGTGCAGGGACTGTACACACTGGAAACTCTTACTGTGTCAGAAACAGAAGTCAGTCTGTAGTGCTCTAAGGCAGAACTATGACATGCCAAAGCTTATCTCACCAGAGGTATCTGCTGATACACATTTTGTTTCCTGGCGTTCTGCTTGATAAAACACAGCCCGTTTCATCTTTGTTGTGTTCAAAGAGATGTTTTCTTTTGCAAAGAGAAAGGCAGATACGGAATAATAATCCCCATAGAGTAAGTCTTGCAAAACAACCTATTTTCTAAAATTCTGGCAATTTTACATAAACATGTTTGGACCAACTGTGATAGTTGGCCTGTTCCAAAACCAAAGGACAATACAGCTTCAAACCCCTTGATAGTCAAAAACTAACCAAACTCCTCAGCGTTCAAACTCCAGCCTCCAATTTTGATTTAAGCCAAGCGTTCTTCTCACACGAACATAAAGTGGAGGGAAACAAGGAGAAAAGACAGAGACTGCTTTTATAGCTCGTCAAAAAAGAAGAGATACTAGGAAAGGAATCTGCACCCCACCAACACCACAGGTTCTCCAGTCGATCATCTATGCGATTAGATAAATCAGAAACATTTGCTTCTGAACTTGCTATATATCAGTTGCGTTGGAGGGTTATACTGAAGACAGAAATGCACTAAACCTGTTGTAGACAAAAAGCACCCTTTCTGTTAACCCCTGAGCTACCAGTTCAATGCAGTCCAATACAACAGCCCCGCAATGAATCATACCTTTAGGAAGACTATATAATGTTCTGTGTGTAGTGCATCATGAGGTATTTGTAACTTATAGGAGTTGTACCTAAGAAACACCTCAGTGTAGCTACATTGATGCTTGGCAATATTGTATGAATATATAAACAGAGCATTGGCTTTGTTGTACACTCCGTAATCTACTATATACCTACATCAGCTTTTAGTTTTTCGCTGCCATCCAATAATAATACAAAATGACTTGCTGTAACATACAGAAAGGTACATTCAAAAAATGCGGCTGCTTAAGGATGCTTTCCCTTGCCGCTTCTGGTTTTCTAAACACTTTTTTCTCTATCAACAATTAGACTGTGGTTAGGCACCCAATACTTAGAGACTGATTTAGTCTGATGAGGAACGTAAGGCAAAGAAACACAGACAAAGTGTACAGACATGGTGTAGAGTGGAGGCAAGGAAAATGAAGAGCTTCAGAGAGACACATAGTACACAGAGCTTTATGTGTGATACATGGAGATTTTGTCACATTGTTATCCAAAGCCAAGAGGCAAATGTCCAAATCCAAAAACAGGAGGAGCCACTATGAGTGTTTTGCAAGCAGAAGAACACGTGCCAAGCCAGTGTTTATATCTAACCAGCTAGTAGCAGCTTGGGCTGCACTCCTTCCCATAAAAAGACAGGACAGGCCTGTTAGTCTTGGCTTGGTATGGCCTTCAAAGAGCACATTTATCACAGCATCTGGAGAGGGGCCTATCAGATAAAGCTGTGGAGCCGCTGCCTGGGACACCTCACAGTACTATCTCTGGCCCTCTGGTTCTTTTAATCCTGCTGTTTACCTGCAGCCCTTTGATGAAGACCTACATGTGTCTCCTCCATTTAGGCACCTTTCTCTCTACTATTTCCTGCTGTACACTGAATTATATTTGTTTTATAGGTTATTCTGTTAATAGTTGAGGTAATGCTTTAACAATTCAGGATTTTTCTAAATTTGGGACTAAGTAGATATAAAATGAAAACTTGCTAAGAATTCAACCAAAAGTCAGGTTCATTCACTGAGCCTCCACTCACAGTTCTTGAGGGAGAGTATATTTAAAAGTGCCTCAGAGTGGGGGCTGAGAGACCCTCGAGATTTCTTAGTCTCTGTTTACCACACACAGACTGAGAGAGTCAAAGGGCAAAGCATATTAAGGAGGTATTGACCTGGCCCATCAGGTCAGTCCAAGTTCTTTAAAGCGCCGCCACACAAAGGCCACCACCAGGCGACAATTGCTGGGTTTAGACAACAAGCATATCAAGCGGTCTGCACATAAAAAGATTTATTGCATCTCACAACAAAGGCCGCCCACGGAGCTCCCTGAGAACGAATCTAAGGCCCTCCATCGTGGTAAACTCCACTCGGTCACCCCGCTTTCTCTCGAGGGCCTCTCCACCATCCAAAGGCCTCTACCATAAAAATTCAAATGAAATTGGGAGAACTTTGAAGCAGCCTCCCATGCGGAAAACCTCTCCAGTTCTTTTCATCACCACTGCTAACCTGAAAAGTAATTATTCCTTCCCTCTGAGCTCTTGCCACAGAACTTGGATTGAATTCTCCTGCACAACATGAGTGAAAACACCAGGCAGTGTTAGGGCGGGTATTTGCTTAATTAAGTTGAGGAGCTTTCAGCAACACCTCCTTAATCATGGCTGAAATCTTTTGGGTATCTTGCAAGCCAAAGATCGTGACTGCGTATAATTTCCCTTCTGGGATAGTGTTTATTGCTATGGTTTAAAAAGGTCATCAGAAAGTACGTGTTAGTGGGTTAAAGTCAGACAGACAGTGGTTACAGGCAGTGTGTTTAGGCAGTCTGTAGTCTATTACCTGAGGCAGCACAGGGCTCTGTGTTGTTGTGCGTATGCGAGATGTTCTTCCTCTCCTGTCGATAAACAAGATGAGGTTTGTTGTGCTCTTCGTCATATTCCTCCCCCTCAGCGTTTAAAAGAGGTTCCATGAAGTATTCACCATATTGTGTCGTAAATGTTCCAACCTAGAGCAGAAAAAAGAGATGTTATTGATGTATTTGGTATCAGAAATGAGCTGAATGTTTGCATACATATGTGGGAAGGATATACAGATTAAGGCAGAGTTGCATTCAAAGAGGCTGCGGTTTAATTGCAGTAATCCTGTGCTGCCCTTGGGCACCACTGTGCACATTATTTCCATGCTTTTGAGCAAGCTCAGTTTTTTTGACAGGTGCATATGGAAAGAACATGCTGACTCACAAAAGGTCAGGGATTATCTACAACATCTCGCTATTAGTCATTGTTGAAGTTGTAACCATGACTATAAAAAGCAATTGTAAGACATTTTAAGCCCTTTATACATTAATAAAGTCATAAATCATCATGCAACAGTGAACCATTTAAAAAACAAAAATTGCAAAGGCTTTTAAGAGTGCTTGTTCTGACTATGAAAATGCATTTCCCTTCACAACCTGACACTGGGACCAGTGACATCATCATACAGTACATGGACAGAGCTGCTGACAGAGGAATGCTAATATTGATTTGGCAGCTCAGTCCCTCACAAAGCTTCTTAGCTCACTCGACCATGAGGCACAATGGTGTTTGTATGGTAATTTCATGCGCACACTTAAACAGGATATAGGACACTGGAATGTTATCTTTATTGTTGTTTTTCCATAACCATCCCCACGCGTGATGGACGCTTGACAATGGAAAACATACAAATCGGATATGGAAACGAGTACAAACTGTATGTGTACTTTTCCTCTCCGCCTTTCAAGGAGTGACGGATTACTTGGCTTGCACATATGAAACATAGTTCCTCGAGAGTGCTATAGGTCTATAGTGCCCATGTGTACAGTGCAGGGTAACGAACTTGTAGAAACAGGTCACAGGATATAAGCAACCACTGGAAGAAAGCCCTCAGAAACTCATTTTTCCCTCATTGTACTCCACCTTGAAGGCTTTGCGACAATATTAGCATTTCTTGACAAGCCAGTATAAGTGTATACAACTCAGGGAATTACTCAAAGTATTTTCACAATGAAGTTACACTTTTCAAATGTGAAAAGCTATATGTACTGATTTACCTTTGCACAAAGTTTCTGGAATACTTCAATATGAGAATGTTACAACCTTACTCCAACTCCCAGTTATAATGATCTAAATATAATTAATGATTTATACAGTGTAACAACTGGTAGATGTTTACCTGTATCTTGTAAATCACTATCCACGGCGAGTTAACTTTAATTAGATGGTTACGGTTAAGCCTTTCTAAAGTTCTCATGTGGTGTTAACAGAAGGCTGAACAGACAAATGCTCTGTTTAGTCAATGAAGGGGGCAGAGTTTCAGGGTTTCCCAGCATTAGCTCAGCAGCAAATCTGGCAAAACTTTGGACAGACACAATGGTTGCTGTTCAGTAGCGGGTGCTGAACTGGACCTTACAACTGAGGGACTCCTGTTTGAAGCGAGGTCACCATCATGACATGGATGGAATGACTGTTGGCACACATCTGTTTAAACAGACCCCACAAAGGCACTTAAAAAAATGTTGGTGCCGAGTCATCGCAAAGTGACGTACAGTTGCAGTCAATCTCTAACCTAAAAGCGGACATAAAGGTGTCATGAGCCTGATCTTTACACAGAGGTGCAACGCTTGGTGCCCGATTGAAAATGAAGAGCCTCATTTCTCAGGACAGTCTGACTCAACACACACTTCTATTATGTGAGTGGACTGGGAGAGCGAGCTCCTTCAGGGAGATTTCCCACGGTGTGAGCAACCCTTAAGTTCCTTACAACCTTCATTGGCAGTTGTCTACTCTTCACAGCATTTCTCCCCTTTTCTGCCCGTCACAGCTCACTTTGAAAAGGCAAAAAAGCTCCTCAACCCCACCCCCTCGATTCCCCCCTGGGGATGGCTTTGAGCAACTCTGGACGAAAGGGGAACCTGCTTTTTCTAGAATGACCCCTTTGTTTTAGGGCTTAATTATTCCTTAATGACATCATCCCAACTAAATGTGCCTGGCCATTAAGCCCCAGTGATCAGATACGGACACATTTATGACCCAATAGCCTCTGCTGTCTCCATTGTCCTGTCATTCTCAATGAGTGATGATGCGGATAAGCAACAAAGATTGCTTGAAAAAGGATGCAAACATGTTTGGATAAGCGAGTCATACATCAAAGTTGGGCAGAGGGGCAATTAAAGGCTTATTACCCTGATAATCCCAGCATACCTCTTGTCTTAAATGGCTATACAAACTGAAAGATGTGGTGGTATCTCTTCTCCAGAGTCACACTGAATAGGAAATACCCCCCCACTAAGACTTAATGCGTGACATTTGTTTTATCATGCCAGGTTCCAACTATACAGTACAATTGCTGAATGCATTGTGAATGTACTAGATCAACATGCTATCCTGGTACTGTACAAAGTTAACCTATCTAAAATAAGGATTATGTCATTGATAGGGGGTGTGACGGGGAGGGAGACTCCAAGGTTATGTTCCTGCCGTCTGTGTTTCTGCGGCCAGCCAAACCCCCCCACCTCGCAGAGTCCAAGCCAGAATCCGGCTGGCCCGAATGAGGTCAACCCCCTGCCCCTGGACCAGTAACCTTATGTGACCCATTAAGTCATCCACTTCATCACTTGTGCTCTCACACAGGAGTCAGCAAACTAAATGACTTGGGTAACAGGATCCTCAAATGGGGCAGTAAACTCAACTCATTATTACCCAATAACTCTATTACAGCCCCGTAAGATCTAAAAGATGATAAAGGGCAATTCACAAGCAAACAGCTGTTTTAGACTGGAAGTGTGGTTTGGGGCTGTCACTGATTGCTACTTTCATTAGCTCTGACCTGATTTTCTTTAAAAAAAAAAACGATATGTAAAATAAAGAAAGAAACTGTGTAAAAACGTACAACTATTGAAAACACAAAAGGAAAAAAGTTGTCACATTTAAGAATCTAGAAAGAAACCAATGTTTGGCATTTGAGATTGATAAATTAGCAATAACATGTTTACTTTATCACATGATCAATCAACTGATAATCGACTAATTGACCACTGGTTTGGCCATATCTGCTGCGTTTGCTATTATTTTTGTTAAAACTTCAAGCAGCTTCAAGCAGTTTGAAATGGAACCAAAACAGCTGCATGTTTGGTTCCATTTCATCCCTGTATAAAAATCTACTGATACTTTTTTGATCTTTGTAAAGTGAAATTAACCTTTTTTACTTTTTTAGTAGGGTCAGCCAAAGTGCAGCAATCTCAGCATGAGCTCATCAGGGATTCTTAGTGTGTTATGCTCAAGAGCACTTCAGCAGGGTGAAGTCTTGTTGTCACATCAACTTCATTCTCTAACCACAACACCACCCTGATGCCCAGCATGCACTGTGAACTATGGGAGCATCTCCTCACAGGCACCGAGATGCAGATTGCTCTCCTCCTCCTCCTCCTCCTCCTCCTCCTCCTCCTCCTCCTCCTCCTCCTCCTCCTCCTCCTCCTCCTCCTCCTCCTCCTCCTCCTCCTCCTCCTCCTCCTCCTCCTCCTCCTCCTCCTCCTCCTCCTCCTCCTCCTCCTCCTCCTCCTCCTCCTCCTCCTCCTCAATGACATAAGTCCAGTAACACTTGCTCTTGTTACACTCCTACACACTTCACTTAACTGCGGGTTATGGGGGATATGCATGGGTGAAGGCCCTGTCAGCATCGCTTGATTAAAGCGTCTCAAAAAAAGGTACTTTAAAGTGAACACTCACAAGGCCAGTGCACATGCTGAAGACTGCAGGGAACTCGCTCTTGGCGTTGACATGTCCGCGGAAAAAGCAGTGGCGCATTTCGCTCGGGTCATTGAAGGGGATGTCCGTGCCGTTGCTCTGTTCCACTCCCAAGTGTGTCACTGTGTACGAGGGGGCAATGAAGCCGGAGTCGGCGGTCAGATTGAGATGAAAGCGTTCCCCAAATGCATCAATCCTGTAGTGAACCCGTAAACCCGACAGGTCATCATTTAAACTTCTCCGTCTCCTTCTGTAGTGCAATTTGTGAGGGAATGATTCTCCAAAGTCATTGACGCGGAGCGGAGTGATGATTTCATACGATGACAGCTGTTTGATGAAGCTTTCTGCAAAATGTAAAGAGAGAAAATAATGGGATTAATAGCAGTGTGTATCAGAGTAAATCATGCAGCTGCAGCTTGACAACTGTACATTTCACAAGGCATCATTCCCACTGCTTTGAACACCTTTAACTTCACGGTACTCCTAAATCAAATCAAAACACTACCTTGTTTCGGGTGCAAGCGGTGTTGCAAAGTTTCTCGGACAAGCGCTGACAGATGACACATAAGTCCAACCAGCCAGATAGCAAACTGCATGATTTCCTCCGCGAAGAAACCCAGGCTGTCGTCTCCAAGGCAGTAACCTCTGTCTCTCCCGAGCGGCTCCCCCTCTCCTTTCCCCCGGCTTGTCAGCAACAGGTCGTGGGATCCGCGGAGGCTCTCTGCAGCGCAAGTCTTGCAAAGTGCACTGGCCTCATCGCATTGCTAAACATGCATCCACTACCCTCTATAAAAGCGAACTATTTATGACACATTCATCCCCCTGATTAAAACAAAAATTGCTGCCTAATGTAAACTGCAGTCTTTACTGAAAGGAGGGATCAGTGCCAAGTACGCTTTCCCTTAGCCATCCCTAGAACACCCCGTGCACCCTAAGCACTCACCAGCAGCGAAGCGACGCCCCCTTTGCTAAGGAGCCAATGGGGAGCGCGCCTCGGACACCAACACATGGGGCAGGCTTCAGGGCTGCAGTGTTACAAAAAAAAAGTGTAAATAAAATATACCACAATGAAGAAAATAACCCACAACACAACCATCCCGAATTCTGGGTTTTTGGGTCTGTCCGCAATATCTATTATTGCTGATACAAAATGTGAATGGCAGTACAACGACACTTGTAGATTTGCAATAACATATTTAATTTCAAAATCTCGTGTGATAATAATGAATAATATTTATAAGGCTTATGATATGTGTCTGTTGGCAGTACATATTGAGCTTATTTGTTATACATAATACATGTTATCACTCAACCAATGTGTTTGCCACTTCTCAATATCAGTTTGGGCTGGAGTAGAAGTAGCACATTAATATAAAATATAATAATATAATTCACTTCTGATTTTATTTTGTACTTCTTTTATGCTTGGTGTTTAAAAACACATTTAAGAATTCCTTATTAGAAGTGTTTGTTTATGTAATGAATCCAAAGTGTAGGATTTAGGGGGATTTATGGGCTGAATTGGAATATAATGTTTGTAACTTTTTTGTCATTAGTGTATAAGTACCTGAAACTAAGAGAGCTGTTGTGTTTTGTTATCTTAGTATAAGCCCTTATTATCTACATACTGCCAGTGAAGTATTGATTCAAGGGGATGATCATTTTGCAGTACAAAAACATTAGAAACAAACTGTGTCAATCTATTGGTGGCAAATATACAGTATCAATACACAAAACACCTTTCAGTTGAGAGTATGGGTTGAGTCCCTGTGTTATTGTTGGTTACGTTTATATATGTAGTAAAATGAATTAAGAGCAGTGTAATCAACACTTAATGCAAATAAAGTTAATAAAGGAAGGATCTACTTGATGGTTAGTGTCTGCATGCGGCAAACAAACCCAATAAACTGGGAACTCAGTGTGTAGCAGCCTCTTACAACTTCATCGTCAGGGGTTACACCAATATTTATACGACAAGAGTAAATGTATCAATGCACAATTTGGTATAGCAATATCAACAGTGCAAGTTTGAGATGGTGATAGTGTTTATATAATGCACATTGGTCAGAGTCTATTTAACTCTATGAGTAAATCCATCCTAATCTTTAGGCCCATTTTGACTGTGTTGTACATTTAATATATTGTATGTCTAATGTGGATGTATCCACAATAGTATGTTGTTAAAACTTGAGGGAAAATATTAGGAATCAAAGCACAAAATAATTAGCACATAGGACATTATGAGCCATTCTTCACTGTCATCTATTGGAGGAAGTCGGGCTTCCTTGGCCATGATGTGGTCAGCTTCTCGTTAATCATTTAGGCACGTAAATTCTTATACAAAGTTGATGGACGTGTGAAAGGAGTCTTGTTTTTCATGTCCTTTGAAGACTGATGTCACAGCATTGTGAGTAATTAGACGCGGTGGTCTCACCGGAAACACTTTTGAATCCTGTAGGCTCTTTCTTTGACACAAAACATCTAGTCTCCAAGTCATGGCTATTACTTTTTAAAAGTCTCTCTATCTCTCCCCCTCAGCCTCTCTCCCTCTCCGTCTCTTTAAAATCACAGTGTGGTCAGTGATAGACCAAGCAGTGATTTGCCACAACCATTTTATTGCCTATTTGCTGAATATCAGCTATGGTCCTGGTATTATTGCAAATATGCTGGAGTTCACTAGTACCATATGAGACAAACACTAAAACCGATTTAAGTTTTATTTGTTTGAATATGTTGTGAATTTAATCACATGGGTTGATTAGAATTAGAGATGTCAATACAGCTCGGCAGTTCCTTATCACACAATCACCACATCAGATCAAATCACAATCCACCCATCTCTCTTTTTCTCACACAATGTGTAAACATTTCCTTTTATAAACCTAACCTTATTAAGTGCACTCACACTGAAAGACATCTGGAAACAACTTAAACTGGCTAATAAAACAACAAGATTTGCACATTCCATTTTCCTATAGCTCAGTTTTAAAGCTGCATCTTGATTTCAAGGCTTCTAAGATGAAATGATTTTGATTTTAAACAAAATCTCTCCACTGTAACTCCTCTGATGCCTCCCTGATGTGTTATTCATTCAGTCTCGGAGCCTCCTGTGAGGCTTTTCATTTCGGAAAGCCATTGTCACTGTTTTTTCATCATCAAAAGCAAAGTGAGTGTGCAAAAGAAATGTTAACACACATACAGTCATAATAGGTTGTGACAAAATGTCATGCTTAGCTTATGAGAAACTAAGAAGTGATAATGTTGTGTAAAAAAGGAAACAAATACATATCCTAAACATCTTTCTAGTACAACAACAGTAATAATATATAAAATACACATAAATGTCATTTTTGAGAAAAATGCTGTAAAGGCAAAAGGACTCTGAAAAGCTTAAAGTAAACTTTGTTGGTTATAACTAATGATGAGCCCCAGATGTGAAGCTTTCTCAGACTGTAAGAACCACTGCAGGAGGTCACCTATTGGATCCAGCACTGCATGGCATGGCATGGCACACAAGTGCGAAGGCCTCTAGCTATCACTTTAACTTAATTTCACTCAGCCATCCACTAACTAGGTTTAATCCCCTACGGCACATTATAAAGTTAGCCATATGACTGCACTGAGCTTATTTAGGGTTACTGCAGCTACTCGCATACTCATTAATTCTCCACAGATGCCAAAGTTAATGGATGAAACATCCCCAATTTCTACCAGATGTACTCAGTCAGGTCTCCAGCATGAGTCAGTTTCTGCTCTAGGCTTTTATATATTGTGGAATCCTTAAATGTGAAGTGTGTCTAGTGGATTAATGATAGTGAAGATCACTATTTATCAGTCACTTTAGGTCAGTGCCACTTCCACTGTTTTTGTTTCTAACAAAATCCAGCAGGCGGTTATGCCCTCAGTAGCCCATAATTGTGCACATATTGAGGCTATTGCTTCACAGATCAAATTACAATGTCTTAATAACAAAGTGCTGATCAGAGCTGGTTGTTTTTTACACGTTCATGTTTCATTTAATCTAATCGTTTATTTGAACAGGGATAATACACATTAATGAACACTTAAGACAAATAATGCTTCAAGTGTAAATATGCCGGATTTTTAGCTTTGAGCTAATTTCAATCCTCAGTCCCTCACATACAACATATAAGAACATGACATTTATAAAGATAGCAACAAATAAATACATGATATGCAAAAAGGGCAAGAGCAGCATACACAAGTATTTATGACATGGCAGTACAATATAGCAGCAACGACATATAAAGTGCAAGAGAAGATAAAAGAGATACATAAAGTGCAAGAGGAGATAGCAAGGACATTTTGTCCAAAAGTGGTCCTTCTATGGTGGACTTCACAGTCTCCTCTGGTTTCTGTCCTAGTGCAGCATCCAGTGTGTTTTTTGTGGATGAATTCTCCTAAGGGAGGGGGGGGGGGGGCAGTCCATGTAAACATTTATTAAAAAAAGCACTTTTAAAAGACTTAAAATTGTCAAAACTCAATAAATTGTGTTTTTCAAGGATGGTACAGTGGTGGTATGGATTTGGCTTTCTGTCAAACACCTTGATAGCTCTCTTGTACAGCTGTTCTATTGGTTTCAGGTTTGTGGCACAAGCAAACGACCAGTTTGTCAAACAGTATTCAATATGGGTCTATAATCATACAGTGGAGGTATGACTTTGCAGCATTGACAGTTAAGAAGGGTCTGATTTGTTTAACATTTTGCAAGTTGAATTTAATACTATTGGATACTTTCTTGATATGTTTCTTAAAAGTCAAGTTCGAGTCAAGTATGACTCCAAGATACTTGAAGTGGGAGACTAGTTCTATTTCTGCTCCGTTTAAAAATACTTTGGATCCTTCGATTTTGACTGGTCGTTTACTGAACATCATGCATACTGTTTTTTTTTACGTTTAACTGTAAGCAAATGTTGTTCAGCCAGTGTTGAACCTTGTCCAACGCATTTGAGAGACAAGATGAGATTATTTCAGTCTTTTTCCCGTGTATAAAGATGACCGCATCAGCATACATTTGCACATTCAACTCAGGACATACATTAGGCAAGTAATTAATGTACAGTGAAAAAAGTAACGGTCCAAGAATGGAACCTTGTGGAACCCCAACAGGGTTGACAAGGTAGGGCGATTCGGCACCGTTGACCAAAACACACTGTTTTCTGTTCGATAAGTAAGACTTGAGCCAATGTATTGAAACTGCAGAAAAATTGAAATACATCAGCTTTGTACTTGGTGGTCAACGGTGTCACATTCCTATCCCATTGACTTAAATCTGCAATGATGTATTCTGGCTGGCCCTCATAATTGCATGGCCCTTGGCCACAGTTGACCCTGTGGGGTCAGGGAAAGGGGAGGAAGGGGTTTGGTGAAAAGAGCACTAATTATTGAGGACATGGTCCTTTCCCAGCATGAAACAGTATATCATCTGAGCAATTACCTTAAAAGGACAACACCATTTTAAAAGCTATCTTGGAATTGAGTATCATCCCTTATCCCTCGTATCCTAACTTTTTATTTTATAGGTTGAATTAATAGTTTACCTCATTTCCAATTATTCTAGATTTAAGTACAAGTACAGTTAACACCTTGGTGTCCATTTTACCATTTTAGATCTGTTCAAGGGCTTTCCTCCTTATGGGAGTAAGCAAATAGTGAACCACTACACATCAATATGAGACATGTCAAGTGTAGGACATTTTATTCCATTGCTTTTAAGGGCTAATGATGCTGACCAGATAACATCGCATAAAATGTATATACTTTTCCTAACCAATGCACTATGTAGCTTGCATTTGTTGTTGGATATTGTTGTACCTGTCATACACCTTTAACTGATTTATGCTATAGTAGTGTATCTCCACATTTGATTATCTTACTTTGTCCTTTGGATTTAGGGAGATACATTAAAACTTAACGTTACAAAGGTGGCTGACCCCTATGAATTAAGCTGAACTAAAAACACAATCTCATTACAGTAACATAAATCATATAACATTAGAACAATACCAGATATTCCATGTTTGGAGCTGTCACTGTACAAAGCGTTGCTCAGTTAGTCCTACTGTACACTCTAACTAAAGGCAGCAGTGGAAGCTCTACTACTGACATATCAGGTGATTTATCATCTAGGGTTCGACTCCCACTTTTAGCCCAAACTTGAGCATAGCGCATGGCCTGAGAGCTCAAACGGCTCCAAAGCCACTCTCTTTCTCATGGTTCAATGGGTTTCAACTCCCTAGTCGTAACTGCGATCTATAACTCCCGATACACACCAGGGCCTTCACTCTGCTGTGTTGCAACCTCGGCTTTCTTTGACACATTTCTGCATGTGTAAGTGGTCTCTTGTGCAAAGATTGTAACATGACTACAGAGACAATTTATCACAGGAGGGTAACCGAAAGCTGCAATACATCGGCGCATATTGTTGTGGTTATGTAGTGTCAACAATTCCTTCAAGACAATCCACAGAGTTTAGGGAAATAATCAATCAAATGAAAGTAAAATACTAAGCAATCAGGTATTGTGTTGCAACAAACATAAACACATGATGAACTGTTCTTGTTGTAGACTAATCAGCACGGTGTGATGACTTTGAATCATGTGATAAATGGAAACGTCAGCAAGGTGTAGATAGCAGGTTACTGTGTCACTAAAGGAGTTCCCAAAACATACTGGCCACACCTCTCCTCTCTATCTCTGCTCCCAGCCTCCCCCTCCTCTGACCGTTCAGGTGGTTCTCATGGTGCAGTGATCAAGGAGCTCGGCCACCTGAGACTTGTGTTGGCTTGCACAGATTAAGCCGCTGAATTCCAAGTGCCCTTTAAACACAGTGGTCTGTCAACCTCTTTCCTGGTCCCATTGAGTGAGGCATTGTCTGTGTTAGCCCTGCAGACAGCTGTAAAACAATGACGAAGCAGCACTCTCTCACCACCCTCCTGAGCACTGTCTCATTGATGAATCATCATATTATGGCAAAATAACAAAACAAGTTGACTGAAAACAAAAAGATTCCTGTTTGCCAAAAGAAACCAAACAATGAGGCTTTTAATTTCACTCCGGGGGGAGTTGTGCAAATAAAAGATGAGGTTGTGGTGATGTCACAAGTACATATTTTTGACATCCTCTTTTCATGGCAGGGTCAGTGTTTATCATCATGCTGCTGAGGTCATTACATCACAAGCAAAACCTGCTGAGTGATGCAAGTAGGAAGGCTTGTACGAGGCAGTTATCAGTTACATTTGACAATATAGAACACAGCATTCTGAGCACTTACCAAGGAACAAGCAGGAGTAGACTGGGAACTAAATGATAATGAAAGCATCACTAGACCTAACATAACTCTGAACTGAATGGCCGTTAAGTTACATGAGAACAGACTTTTAAATGCTCTGAATGAAACTGTAACATTTTATTAGATATCTAAATTTGTGTTACTTTCTTAATGTTAACTTCTAATTCATGTAATGATTTATATATTTATCTTTTAGTTTGGGTATTTAGGGAAGAACTCCATGAACCGCACATAGCACACAGGTTATCACATTAGGTATTTTAAAGTGTTTAGGCTAAAAGGGCAAGCATTTTCTTGCAAATGGATCAATATTAGCATTTTGGGTGCTTTTTCTGGCAACCTAATCAACTTAATTCCAATATTTACCTAGCCTTGTCAGTCACCAACCTCTCTAAAATACACCTGGGTCTTTAGTTCGCCAGATGCTCTGCAATTTTTAACAGCATGGCTATGTTATAAAACACAATAATCCGTGTACTGAATGGCCAAATAGTGCTTAAAATGTAATGACAAATGTTTTTGATTACTGGCTTCCTTATCTGGCGCCCTATTGGCATAACTTTGTCCCCAACAGAATTACCACAACCAGTAGCAGGCTTGGTTACAATGAAAGTGAACCAAAACAGTTAAGTTTCCGGAAAACCAAAATGGCTCTAAAGAGCTGATGTAAACTGCAGAGTAAGGTGATACATGTTTGTGCATATTTTCTTTTAAAATAATGTTAAGGCAAAACATTTTTTAATTGTTCAATATGACTACATTGCATCACTTTACCACACACAACAGCTGATTCAGAGTAAATCAGGAATGACTCATTTAAAAAGTGTTCAGCACAAATTCAGATATCTAACAAATGACACAGTGTTTAGTTTCTTAAATATGTTTGTTTGACACTATCTACTGTATGTAATCGTCATCTACTGTGAAGTCCCTGATTAAGAAGATACGCAGGAACTCTTTGCAAGTGATTCATTCTTTATTATCAGTGTGTTCCAGTTGATACTCAAAATGTTTTTGCAACATGCTGAAGCCTCATAATCACAGAGGTGTTAAATGATTGTCCTCTCGCTCTTTGTTCTGTGTAAGCCCAGATTTTCACCATATGCGATCTCTATCCGTGAAGTTCAACCTTGAGAGCCTGATTCCAAATATGCCCCGTTTCTAACTCCCCCATCTGTATTTTGTGACTTCTCAGCTGACCCCCTCAAGGGCCAAACACTTACTCTGTTTTCCATACCAGGATTTGTATACATTTCGACAGCTAATAGGGACCTTAGGGATACAGAGCTGAGAGGGAGAGAGGGGCTTGGTCTGTGTGTGTGTGTGTGTGTGTGTGTGTGTGTGTGTGTGTGTGTGTGTGTGTGTGTGTGTGTGTGTGTGTGTGTGTGTGTGTGTGTGTGTGTGTGTGTGTGTGTGTGTGTGTGTGTGTGTGTGTGTGGTGTGTGTGTGTGTGTGTGTGTGTGTGTGTGTGCGTGCGTGGCGGGGGGGGGGGGTGTTTGGGATAGCAGTGTCATAAAGACCACATTTAATACATCACATGATTGTATGTATCATTTTCTCTAAAATAGGAAGACAGTAATACATTCAAGCGAAGTGAGATCATGCTGACCTAAAAAATATCACAAGAATAGGGGGGGTCATAAACTGTAATAAGATTTCAAGCCCATAAAGTGGGGGATGATCTAACAGAAGCTATTTGAACGTTTCACGCCCGGGATGCACCCACCGTGACTCCACTCACAACACGGCGCCTGCAACACAAGACACGTGACGGTCTGAGTGATTAGGTTTCACTGAGAAATGGATTCCCTTTCCGCAGTTATCTGCAGATAATCGTGCACCCACCCAAGAAATAGTGGGTGCTGATTTCTTCTAAAATATTTCTCACCTTCCTCACCAGCAAGTGTTTGATTGATTTGTGAGCGTGTTTTTTCCCTTGAAATATGCCTTTGTCTTCTCCAGCAGGTGGAAATGGGTCAAAAATAAATAACCATGGTTAATATAACAATTAATATTCATATTTATTAAAAGGTTCATATATGAATACATGATTGCCTACAAATACAGTTTTTTGCAACATTTCCCATGTGACAGACCCTTATCTGCCACCTGCTAGGTTTCCATTCAGTAATCATACGCCAACTCACCAGGATTCATTATGTTTTCCTAAAAGTACCGGAAACAAAACGCTGACCATTTCACTTGCAGGGCTTTGCATTTTCTCTTGTAACATAGTAGACTAATCTGGTAGTGATAATTGGCAGAGGCCATGTCAGAGACAGCTGCCTAGTATTTTGGATATTAACAGCTGTGAACTTTAAGCAGGCGATTTGAGATCTCATGAGATTTGATGACAGTCCAGTAGGGGGTCCTTGGATCTGTCTGCAGGTTCACTTAAAGTAAAGTATACACATAACATCCCATGTATGTAAGGTCATGGGTAAAGATGGCCCTGGTCTGACCCACCGAGGGGCTTGTGTTTGCTTTATAAATGTTATTACTGACCAGTGTTGGGCATTAACGTGTTACTTGATAAAGTATGTGATACTTTTTTATTTCTACACATGTTCAATACTGTTGTTGTGGGCATTGAGGATAGAGAGGGACATCTTTGAAAGAGCTGTGTAACAAAGTCAACAAGATTAGTCATTTTAATGCTAATTATTTTTTAGTTCAGTGATAAGTAAAGACATTTCATAACTTCTGGAGTGATGTGAGGTGGTTAAAGGTGCACTGGGGTTCTGTTTAATAGCTACATGTAGGAATTAGTCTATTTTTAAAGTACACTCAGGTGATACTGTATCTAAAATTATACAACTATTATTATTTAATTTGAATATGTTTCAAAAGAGAGCTTATGAAGAAAGTGTTTAAACTCTGCAAAAAAAAAAGTACATGTGCATTCTTTTCACACCAGCATGTCTGGTGGACACATCTTCCCATTTAGAGTATGTGTGAGAGCAAAGACAGCTTAAAGATGCAGTGTTTCCTGTGAATGACTACTTCCTAATAGATCACTTTAAAAATAACTACATCTGCACATTTAACTGCGCAGAGCTGCAATAGCTTTGGCTGTTTTAGAGTTTGTATAATTTGACTTCAGACTGTTGTCATCATCAGCTGCTTAAAAGGAAGGATCTTATTCATCTGAAGACAGCAGACTGACGGTGAGTTTAAATAATAGTGTGTTTATTAAGAAATTGCAAAGCTCAAAGTAAAATAGAACATATTAAGTGGCATAATGATTCATTATTAAATGTAATATTTGGCCTTAGTCAATACTTCACCTGATCGTCTGTTTGCTTAAACACTATCTATTACATCTACTTTTAAATCCAGGCTGAAGACTTTTCTTTTTGTCGCTGCTTTTAATTGAAACTGAGCCGTTGTGTTCATCAGTAAAGTGGAACTTCTGTGTGAACTATTCATATCTTAAACTGTAACTTTTTATTCATGTAATTTTTATTCATGTACTTTTACTTTTAATGTTTCTTTTATTATCTTTTTTTTTTTTAAATGCCTTTGTCTGAATGTCTTTCATTTTTGTAAAGCACCTTGCATTGCCTTGTGTTGAAAGGTGCTATATAAATAAACTTGCCTTGCCTTAAACAAGAGTGGAATTACTAACACCAGTGTGATTTTGGTGAGATTATGACCATTCTGGCCAAAGTCACAGACAGGGTGCAAAATCCGGCAGCAATACGGAGCTCAGCCAGATTTAGAAAACCCCTTTTAATGTTTCACCTGATGAGCCCAGAGTAAATGCTTTTGTTTGCTTACATTTCAGGGAATAAGAAACACCAGTATGATTTTAGTGAGATAATGACCACCCTGGTCCAAAGTTACACAGAGGGTGCCAAATCCAGCAGCCATAACACCAATCTGCCAGATTCTGCCCTTTTATACATCATGAATCCAGAGTATAATGCTTTTGTTGCTTGAAGCAGAGGGGAATAGCTCAAACTATTTCAATTTTGGCGAGATGAAATAACTAACACCAGTGTGATTTTGGTGAGATTATGACCATCCTGGTCGGAAGTTACAAGGGGGATGCCAAATCCGGCAGCAATAACGCAGCTCTGACAGATTTAGAAGCACTTCTTTACTTTTTCACCTGCTAGGCCAAGAGTAAATTGCTTTTGTTTGATTAAACTACAGAGGAATGACTAATACCAGTTTTAATTTACTCAGAATATGACCATGCTGGCCAAAGGAACACAGGGGGGAGGGGCTAGATTTAGAAAGCCCCCTTTAATAAATAATACATTTGTTCCTCAGTTGCTGCAAAACTCAAGGATGGCTTTGATCGACTCAGTTATTCTCTGCCTTTTGTTTAAAGCCGGGAGCTGCCAGCTCCAGTGTGTCAAAGGTAAGAAGTATTGTATTTTTTTAATATTAAAAAAAAGGACACCAGATATTGCATATAATGGCTAGTTAATTGTAGTAATTCAATCAAAGTTACCTCACACATTAAAGCAGAATATGGGAAATGCACTCACATCCCATATGAATTAACCTTTAACTTAACCCAAACACAGTTACAGTCCCATATAGAATGATTTGGTTCAAAGGAGATCCACAAAATAATGTAACAATATAACATCACAACAACACAATTGATTTTAAAGATAAATGACCTGGCACAGGGAGAGCATAAGTTTGGCTGCAGACTGGAATGGGAAGTACGTATAATTGTCCCTCAAAAGTTTGGATCTCAGTTTCTGGTGAGTTACACGGTACAAATGCAACATTTACTATAAGGCATGGTTCAACACAGTGAGAATGCCTTAAAGGAATACATTCAATATGCAGTAACAGCGTCTTTATAACATGAAACTCCCCCTAATAACACACACATTTTAAGTGTCAGTTTGTTTATCAAACAAACAGGTTAAATGTGTACATGTGTAACTTTTAAGTAAGCAGTAGTAGTCAGGTTAGCCGTTTCCACGGCTTGATTCCTGCTCCGTTCTTGACAACATGTGATACTGATCTTTCATCTAAGTCTCAGAATTTCACGCCAATAAGTGAACTTTTTTATGGATTTCTTTCACATATTGTTTCCAGTGATTGACATGTTATGTTAAATGTCTGTTTACTTGTATCTTGCTTGATATTTGTCCTTGTAGATGTTTCAAATGGAGCTGCTGTGATGCAAAATAAATCTCTTGCTGGACTTGATTAAGTATTATCAAATCGTATGTATTGTATAAACGCCCACTGCCAGCTGACTGACAACAAGCCTCATTAATAAGAAATCCTTTCACAGGTAATAATGTTGTGTTTATTGTAATGTGTACTGTTGTTTTCAGTATTAACCAACATACCACATGTTTGGACTACTATCTTGAAGGAGGGACTATCTGGCTCACTGAAATGTAGAGCTGATGAATTGTGCACGAAAACGCCTAGTTTCCACTGGGAGTGGACAAAGGCTGTTGAACGGTCCATGCAACGCAATACTTTATATCCTACCTTTGATGCTACAGATGTTTTACGCTTCAATCCTACAGCAGATGACCACAACACCAATGTCACATGTGTGGCAGATTATGGTAACAATTCTGTCAGGGCAACTGTGACATTGACAGTAAAATGTAAGTAGGCTGCAGCATTGATTTGACTAGACATCTATCTAACATGGTTCAATCCCACACTGACAATCTTATGTTCATCTTTCTTTCGGTCAGTTCGTCCTCAAATCCTAAATAGTTCCCAGTGCATGGTTGAAGGAGAGCTTGTGGTGTGTGTGTGCATCAGTCGAGGGAATCACCTGCCACACATCAGGTGGCATTTGGACTCTGTTAGGGACTCCTCAGTCACCACCACTAGCTCCACCCAGACAGTGAAGAGCACCATGCCTGCTGCTGACTTCCACCACATCAAATGCATCAGCAGGAATCAACTTGGCCAGGCTGTCATTTATATTCCATTTCAAAACAACACCGACTGTGAGTAGTCCCTCTATCTCCTAAATAAAATGTTTAAAAGACACCCATTATAGAATGGATTGTGGCATCTGATAGCATTATAATTTGCAACCATTATATCCCTGAAAGCTTGATTTTGTTTTAATGGCGTTCAAACTATGAATTTCTTTAGATTGGTTGGATTTATGCCCAAAGTCTTATGCAGTCCTTCCCTGGATAATCGTTGGTGGTATGTCTTTAAGTCTGAACTTGCTCCTCCTCCTAACCACCCTGATCATCTGCACTTACAAATGGTAAGAATATGAAATTACCATGAACAAGCAAACTACATGAATACACTAAACATAAAAAACATTAATTTAGTGAGTAAACAAAGATACATAAAATAAAGTTGTTTATCAACAGTTCTCATGAAGTCAAATGATCATGTTTTTACATTCTTCTAAATGTGGAGGGGGAGGGAACCGTGTGAAGAAATGAACATTTATGTTAGCATGCATCGAGCACATGTTGGCGTGTCCAAGAAGTGTTCTGGGGAGCAACAGCACATTCCCTGAAATCTCATTGGCATCCTCAGTACCTCCCCTCTTTTTTGAACACAGGAATGTAAGAATGCTTATGCCTGTACATTACTTTCACAGTCACCATGAAATCATGTCTCTAAGGTGTACTTCAACTTTAAATCACTTCCTATGTTGTATTAAAAAAAGACAATTCTAAGAAGTGTGAAAATAAGAAGTGTGAAAACCATTTTTAAAACGTGTGAAATTGTGAGTCAATGAATCACTTCCTGTCAGATCACAAGGCAAAACCAGAGATGAGGACAACAAGTGTAAGAAATCGGTTCAACCAAAATAAAACTAAAAACATTGAGACAGTCGCTAAAGCCAAACACAAATCCTTTCAAACTGTTTTAACTGAATCAAGTGTTTATGTTGTTGTTAAGATTACATTGCAGCTAAAGTAGCTTTTGTTAACTCAAAACTACACAATGTATGAATGAAATACAAGGAGTAAAAACTTCTCCAGTGACAAAAGCTGCATGAGAAATGGAAAGACGATATTATTATTTGAGGCTACCAGTTGTACATGGTGCAGGGCCGATCATTTGTAAGCTTTAAGAGTGTCAGTCTGTTTAAAGCAGGGCTCATCCCTTTAACACACCCACTGAGCTCACTGCTATTCTACGCTCTCACAAAAAGCTTTTCGCCTCATTTCATTCCCTTACAGCAGGATTAAGGACTCGTAGCACAAAGGTGTTGCACACACAGTCATGTTTTTCTTCTTAAAGATTTCCACAAAAACTGTTTTCTAATCAAATCCAGTGTCTCCAACTTGAAGCCTCAGAGCAATAGGTTGATTATAGTGTTACACTTACCAAGTTTGACATAACAGGATGGATGCCACTCTCATGTCCGCTTTATATGAAGCTCTGGCCAGCAGCCGAATATCTTATTTAGCATAAAGACTGGAAACAGTGGGAAACAGGTAGCATGGTTCTGTAAAAGCTACCAAAATATGCCTAAAAAAAGCATTTAAAAGCTCAGAAATTAGCATCTGCATTGACCAATCCCAATACTAGACCAAATCTCTTCCCATTTAGAATGTGTATCCTTTAACAATCTCTTTCCTTTAGATAATCTACCATTCATTTATTTAAGAGCATCAACATTTCCCCACTTCCTCATCTTAGTTGTGTTGTAAGTATATTTAGTCCTTACAAAAGAAACACACACATCAACACATCCGAAACCACACTGTGTTTAATCTCCGCTTGAGCTGACTCTGTCAAAGGAGGGTTTCAGTGTGCCAGGGTGTCCGTTGATGAAGACCTGCTTCTCCCAGAGTGAAAGATGGCAGCTCTCAGAGGACCCAGGGAACTTTCAGCCACATATAACCTGGCCTCAGAGATACTGGGACATCTAAAATTAGTGTTGTCAGAATGGTCTGCGATAAGGATGTTTAAGATTTCACACCGCACACTAGTTGTCACTTTGTCATATTGTTGCTCTAAGTACAGTGTGTGTGAGTGAGAGGAAAAAGACAAAACAGTGACTAAAAAAAAGAGCTGTATGTGTTGTTTTTTTACGAGCATGTAAAGATTGAAGTGTCTGAATAAGCCTCGTGCTCTTTGGTTATTTTGAGACCATATGGTAGAGTATTCTTTAATTAACATACAACTTTACGTCCCACAAATAACTGCACAACATATCACACACAAACACATGAAAACCTGTTTTTGGAAAATGTGAATTATGATTATTTGTTGTGGTTTTTTTAGGCTAGGTATTTCAAACAGTGTGTAAGTTGCATGATATCTCTGGCACACAAATGTGTACAATTTGCCCGTAGAGGGTCCAACATAGAGGATGTTATCTTAGCTTATATGCTGATATGTGCCTCCCCTTTCACAATAAAAACTGTTGCACAAAAGAGCAAACTAATTGGAATTCAGCAATCATTCATTTGACTATTTACACTTGGGCTTTTTGCCAAGTGATATGACATGTCAAAACGCACTCAGTTTAAAAAAGGGCATATCCTTCAGGCTTATTTAACTATGTTTATATTATTTAATTCACTGTATGGTTAGAGCAAAGCCATTGTGTGTGGCAAGCAGAAACAATAACAGCGGAAATGTCTTTGCTATATCACGATATAGATCGAGTGTCACAGAAATGGGTATAGTGTGATTAATTGATGGAACTGGTGCAAGATGTTGTTACACTACAATACAACCTTCAGGGTTTTGCTTTGCCACAACCTAAGTCAATGGTTATCAGTTCTCAACAACCTTTGAATCAAACACTCTAGACTTGAGGTCTTTCCAGCTTTTTGTTTACTCTCTTCAACACCAAGACTACCTGCGGAAAACATGCAGGAACAACACCTGGCAATCGGCTGTCCATTTTAACTTTATCTTGAGTTACATGTAGACGACCAGTCTCTGTAGCTTATTTATTCATGTTATCTGCAAGTGGGTGTGTGTACCGTCTCTGTGCAGTACAGATATATGTGATTTGTTTGTTGCAACAAAGTCAAATATGACGCCAGATTTCTGTTTGAGGCTACTATCTTTAAACAGTACAAAACTTCAAAAGAACCTGTATCAACAGATCTTATCTTGATTAAATATAACCACGTTGAAGACCTCAATTCTCTACGCATTCATTTGGAGTTACAGTATCAAGTAGTCCCGTGATTTGATTTGGAAAAAACCTAGCAGATATGAATATGAAACTTGTGCAAGAGAGAGTAGATAAAGTTGCGCAAAAATAAAAATGTTCTCCTTTCCAGATCACAAAATGTTAATCGATAACACGCACTGGGTTTTGAAAGTTTGAGAGCGTATACATTTTATGATGATAAATCCATCACATTTGTAACAACCCCCAATAAGACATGCAGTTCAGCAGCAGAAATGAGCTATGACCTTCGGCAGGTTCACGGCTTTAGAGACTTAAAGGAAATGGTTGAGTACCTCCTTCCTCCCCACCATCTCTGGAACCAAACAAGAATAAAAACATAGGCCTGTTTCAAATCCAGAACTGTGTAAATTCTATGGCATAAGACCATGAAGCGGTCCTGGGGAAGTAGGATAGTGTTTGGGGGATTAGCCAAAGTCCAGGTGGTCTTCATTTAGCCCCCATGAGGGTCTGTGAGCTGCTGTAACAGCTCAGCACGTGGTCATCACAGCTTCTTATCTCCCATCCATGCATCTCGGCTCTGTTTTTTAAATTAATTTCAGCGGTGTCCACCTGAGCGCTGCAGCTCTTTAAACTGCTGAACCGTTATTAAGCTTGACGGGGTCCATGATTGACCGCATGTCTCATCGTGACTCTGTTTTGCAGCTGTGGTATTAGATTATTACTATACATTTAGAATGGTTGAAAGCAAAGCAGAAATGGAAGCACATATACAGGGATGCAAACTCATCAGGTATGAAAAAGGTGACAATGATCCGAGCCCCGCGACCCCACGGAATATCGGCTTTAAAATTAAGAATAACAGAGGATTTTAGCAGTCAGAACAACTAAAGCAGTTAATAATAACAGAAACGCTAAAGAGTCACATCTAATAGAAATATATAAAAGCATTTATTTTAATTGTGTAGCAGTCAGTTTATGATTTTGGCAGCACTGTTGATCATTTTGAAAATGTATTTTCATGCCTCTGTGCAAGGCTTAGCCTTTCTATCTTTATAGCCACTGGTGTAAAGTAACTAAGTTCATAAACTCAAGTACTATACTTGGGTACAATTTTGAGATACTTGTACTTTATTTAAGTATTTCAATGTTTTGCTACTTTGTTCTTCTTCTCCTCTACAATTCAGAGGTAAAATGTGTACTTCTACTCCTCTACAGTTCAGAGGTACATGGTGTACTTTTCCTCCACTACATGTATTTAATCCCTTTAGTTACTTCACAGATGTGGATGAATGATGTGAAATCTAATCAAGTGTTAAATCAGACTTTAGTTCCACCTGGAGTAAATTCACAAGCTATCCTGCAGTATACAAAGTCATTCAAACTAGCTGCACCTTTACCAGCTTTGAGAATACTTTCATGATCAATCATTATAAAACATATCATATATATTATTCTGAAATGGACCAATCTGCACAATGACTACTTTTACTGTCGCTACTTTCACTATATTTTGATGAGACTACTTTTCTACTTTTACTTGAAGACCATTTTGAATGCAGGACTTTTTCTGTAACAGAGTATTCCTACACTCTGGTACTTCTACTTTTACTCAAGTACAAGATCTGAGTACTTCTACTTTTACTCAAGTACAAGATCCGAGTACTTATACTTTTACTCAAGTACAAGATCTGAGTAGGCTACTTCTACTTTTACTCAAGTACAAGATCTGAGTACTTCTTATTTTACTCAAGTAGATCTGAGTACTTCTACTTTTACTCAAGTACAACATCTGAGTAGGCTACTTCTACTTTTACTCAAGTACAAGATCTTAGTACTTCTACTTTTACTCAAGTACAAGATCTGAGTACTTCTACTTTTACTCAAGTACAAGATCTATACTTATAGCCTACCACCTGCGTTTATAGCCTATGAAAAAAACTATTAGAAAACGAAAGCTAACGTTAGCAGATGACAATGTATGCTAGTTAGCCAGCTCAACGATAATATTGCGACAGAAAAACGTTTCAGTGCACATCACGCTCTGCCGCTCCGACAGGGAGCTCTGCTCTGAACACCTGAACGGCCCGTTCTAACAGCTGTTCACCAGCGGTCCAGTCTGTGCCACCAACCCAGTCTCACAGCATTTCGTGTTATAGTCACGAAATTAATTTAATCTATTGATTCGTGTTCACCGACACGATTTTCGTATTTTTTTCGTGTCACAGAACGATTTGAAAAGCAATGTATTTCTATTTGTAGTATGTTTCGTGCCTGCACCATGCACGTCTTTTTGTCCGGTCGGGTCTTGGAATACCAGAAGCTGTGTGGTTCATAAAAACATTTTCTTACTAAATATCTTACCCTAAGCCTAACCCTTTTATTTTAAATTGTATAATGTCCGAGTTTTTTTGCCGTCCACGAGGAAAATAAATGGGGGGCCTCAGAATACTGAGATCTGTATTGTTGTCATCTTTTTTTCCTTCTAATTTGTTATTATTTGGTGCAGGCACTAAACATACTACCAATAGAAATACATTGCTTCTAAAATCGTTCTGTGTCAGAATACTGAAATCTGTATTTTTTTTAAATCTGTTTTTCCTTCTAATCTGTTATTATTTACTTTGCTTTTAAAATCGTTCTGTGTGACACGAAAAAAATGGAAAAATCGTGTTGGTGAACACGAATCAATAGATTCATTTTCTGACTATAACACGAAATGCCGTGAGACTGTTGGTGCCACAGTGACTCCGGACCACACAGTTAATATTAACGAACGTAGGTAATGTAGCTGCTGAAGCTAGACCCTCATACCGGAGCAGCAGAGCCTTATTATACATCGATGAGCAGAGCCGACAGGCAGGAAGACTCGAGCTTCATTATAATATATAAAAAAAGAACACCATGCGTGTCATGATGGCACATAACAGCTCGCGGCCGCAGATTACTCCGGGTCCCAGACCCCCCCCATACCCCAAACATATTTTTATTGCAGATCTACATGAATCACACACACGACCTATTTTGGATTCAAAACGGCGAATTTCGCCGAAAGGTGACAAGTTTGCATCCCTGATATAGTACAGTTGGCGTGCAAACCGACTTGCTTGTATCTTTTGTTAGAGGTCGACAGGTGTTCTGAATCAAACAAGAAAATGAAAAAAGACAACAAGAAATAAAAGTAAAGGAAGGAAAAGATGAACATGGCAACAATCATGATGACAGCGATGATAACGATGAACTGAAAACTGAACAACAGGACAAACTCAGGTCAAACGTATCCAAATATGTCCTCCACTATACATCCTCACCATCTCCTTAAATGGGTGTTCCAGGTATTGTGCCTCTGCTAGAGTCTGAAGTTGTGTAAACAGGACTAAATGGCAGGGAAGCTGCTGAAGATCTGAGAGAAACTCTGATCAAAGGCACCTTTACATGCAGCCGGTGTCAGCGCTATGTGTGTGTGTGTGTGTATGTCCCACAATGAGATGACAGACATAGATCTGTCTGGTGTGGTTCCTTCAGAGGCCCCGTTGCATTTCGAAAGCCTCTGTTTGCACAACACAATCCATGGAAAGCGTGCTCACCTGCACCAAAGCTCACACAACATCTCACGTGAACTCCTCCCGCTGGATTGAGGCCACCATATGTGCTCTAGTAAGTGTACAAAAAGCAGTTCTAATGTTGACGTTTTAAAGGAACGCTGGAAACACATCAATAGCGACGGTGAATGGACCAATTACTTTGCTTCAGCTAACTGGACAAGTGGCATGTGATTGATGGACAAATTCTCAGGTAAAAGCTTTGTGAGTTAAAGACACCTTTATCCTTGACACCTCTTGAGCAAACAAAGAAAAGGAGAGAAAAGAAAGAGGAAGGGTGAAAGAGAGAAAAGCTGAGGGGGTTGAGTTCAAGACAGCTTCCCTGCTCAGCAAGAGCTTCCTTTGAAAACCCCTTTAACAAAAAGAAACGGGGCAAAGTAAATGTCTTTCCAGGAAGTCCAAACTCTGGAGCGTTTTTGTCGATTATTGTTCGAGGTGACATCGCATGAGAGCTCTTTTGGCTGGGCTGCTTCCATGCAGTTCAATCTTGAGGTAAAGGGACCACCCATTAGCGTTGCCTGAAGAAATGCCCATTCAGTCTATTCACAGACCTGCCTGTCTCTCTGCGCTTGCTCCTGGCCAGGGATTGTGGCTGGGGAGTGGGGGGAGTGGTAGAGTTCCTTAAAACGAAGATCTGGGGAATAAAGTCTGGTTGCCGTGGGCTGCTGAACAGGCAAGACCAAGCCAGAGTCGAGGGGGTCTCCTGCTGCGGGAGGGCAGGGCTTTGATTCGCCACTCAGCTCCACGGTTGAGTCTCTGAACAATCGACAGCTTAAAGTCCAGGGGCCGGGCTTGGTGAGAGGAAAAGTTAGCAGTAGGGTGGGTGCATGTTGTGCATGGTGGTGACAGTGACATTGACAATGATGGGGGGACAATGTGGCAGCAAGCAGCTGTGTGGGAGGTGACAGTGGGGTGAGGAAAGAGGTTGAGTCTCTAGGGGCTCTGCTGAAAGAATTCTTGGACTGAAGTGAAAAGTTAAAGTGAATGGGGTGGGCTGTATTTGTGGGACTGCCTTCACTTTATCCAATAACTGGGTAAGCATAAGTGAGGGTTGAAATGTCAGGGCATTCGTAGGCTCTGTTTAGGCTTTAGAGTAATATGTGTGAATGCAGGAATCCCAAAGCCAGGTTGTTTTTGATGCAAAATGTGTAGTTGTAGATTTCCACTCCATGGATATTAGTCAATTAGAAGAGAATATATATCTCACTCTGTTATTGTCTGTCATGTTCATGTAAGTGCAGCGGGGGCAGAAGGACATCCTTTACAGAGCCCCCATGGCTCCGGCAGATGGGATCGGGCCCACCTGAGTTCAACCTCACGTGTCTGCTTCATATTACTGTTCCCAGTATCGTACAATGTGGCTTGCATTATGGGAAGCTGCACGGGACTGCGGTAAGATCGGAAATTGATTCAGATAGTGTGCATTGAAGGGAATGACCTAATTATTTGGCAATTCATCAGTTGCAGCAACCTTCCCGAGAGCGACTCACATAGACCCCCTGATGTTTTATTGGGTGTCCCCAAAAATTGAATTTCCTTTGACAGATTATAGAGCTTTGGGAGGTTTCTTTCCCTTCAATAGCTGGCATGAAGCCAAATTAGCCCGTAGGTTCGTGTTTCACTCCATGCAGCTGAGAGTGCAGCGAGCCAAACCGTCTGACAATCTGAACTCACTTTAGGGATCAATGCAGCACCAGGAACAGGTGCCAAGGAAAGACATTTTCACCCTGAAAAGTAGTAGTATGGATTTATACAGACTTCCATCTGGACCAACTGTCCTGTCACAGGAAAAGTTGGAGGCAGGCCGAACACATCACTTTAAACCACTTCAACTTTAAATGTGTCTGACAGAGATAAAGAGAATCCCTTTTTTTCCATTTGAGATAGATTTTTCTCTGCAGGTATAGATCATTGCATTGGAGCTTTGCATATTCTAGCCCACTACAAACATACAGGTAGTTCATTGTTCCACTACTGAAAATTAGAGCCAATATTGAATAACTCTGTCAAAGGAAATGTGGACAGAAGGATTTTAGATGTTATCAGGACTTACCAACATCAGAATCAGAAACGGGTTTATTACCAGGTAGGTCGAGGCATACATAAAAGTAAAACAAAAATTAAAAAACACAGATAGCGAACTTTTTTAAGAACACTATAATAACATTACAAAATAATAAGAAATATAGTGAAATAGAAAATAAAATAAAGCAGTAATTTACATTGAAATAGAATGCAATCAAATGTAAAATATATGCAGTAAGCAAACCAGATATTGTCAACATTGTGTGCATTAATGTAATGCAAAGAGTATGCGTTGTGGTTGAGGTAAAGTGTCAGTGGGGGGGCCGGGCCTTGTTGATGAGGCCGGTAGCGGAGGGGAAGAAACATGGAGGAACAAACACCTGTAGACTGCACTCAATGTTACCATGAGATACCACACATGCAAACAGAGATCTACAATAGGTACACACACAGTCAGTCCAATACACATACACAATACAGGTGTATTAACATTTTCGTACAGTATGAATAGATTGCATGCAGGTCTCAGGAAAGAAGATGCTGCATAGCGACTCGAGATTTGAGAATGACTTGAACTGCAGGCTCAGCAAGTGTGTTTGAAATAAGGTTCTGTGTGGCGCCTTTAACGCTACATGCCAACACAGCAGGAATACCTTGTTTTAAAAAGCCAGTCTCATCCACGAAGAGACTTCCAAGACAGAACACCTCCCTTCTCCTTGAGCTTGTTGGGGCCCAGGCAAGGAGCCCCCAGAATGCTGATAACCAGTGCCCCCATTCACCGACACTCTGGTTCATATTTTTGCGGAGGTCCATTGACTTTCTCCTTTTCAGTCTCTCTTTAATCCCTGGGTCTGTGTCCTCAGTGGCTCTCTACAGAGGGGCTATTATTCAAGGCCTTATTACTGCGCCCCTCGCGGCTTATCTCCTTCCTGGTGACAGTCTTTTCAAGCCTCTCCCTAATGACCTGGGGAAGCTCACATGCTCAACTTCCCAGGGCTGCGGGGCCCCGCTGATGTCAGAGGGGGTGGCCCCCACGCAGGGGCTCCTGGTCCTGCCAAAGTAAAAGAGAGAGGCACGGAAAGGTCCTGCCACTGCTACCAACGCATCTCTCATTCAGTGTCCATGCTCCTGCTGCCTCCCTCTCGCTGTGCAGGTGACAGAGCCAGGCCCACTAAGGACTCAGAAGAACTATTTTTGATTAAAATTAACTCGGAAACTCAACTCCACTAAGAGGAGTCAGAGTCTATTTGACCAGAGTAAATGTGGTGCAAATGTGTTTGCTGTAATGATACTGAATAATGCAATCAGAGCCTGTCGTGCTGAATCAGGGGGAACAAAAGTAGTTTTTTTTCAGTGTTAGGCAATTTCATTAGTGGAAAGATCCAAACCTGATGTTGATATTCCGAAGTGGTCTGCTGGCACATGCTGTGACCCATTCTGTATTCTTTAGCCTTGATTGAAATTCTGCTATAGTCAACCATTCATCTTTGTCAAGACAAGTGAGGGGTTGAATTGCATTTATACGAGTGAAATCTTGTGGTTCTTCGCGCATGGAATTTCTTGCCCCAGTCAATTAAAAGAATGATTGCCCAGATGGGGACCTCTGTTTCTACTCAATCAAATGACATTGCCTCCGACTCCCTTCAACATGTCCTTAACATTTCATTACCACATACAGCAAATATCATGCATAAAGACTATTGAAGCACAAACAACTCCAGCTGTTTGCAGCCCAGTGTGTTCATTCACATGCAATTCTAAATCACATGAATGTTATAGGAACCAGTGAAGAGGAATAAACTCTCTTTTAGGTGGTTGTCAGTGAACACGGTGTCCCACTGGTGCACCTTCTAATTATCATCCCCATCTCACAGCTAAACCCTGTGGTTTTTGGGGAGGTTTGAAAATGACATGGTTGTCCATTATACTTTCATCTCAGATTGGACCCCCGGGATACAATAAGCTGACTACAATTCGGTCATCAGAGGAGGCACGCTGCTGTCATCTGTATGCAAGGATCACGAGAAATGTGACACAGACAGGTGTCTCCCTGCTTCCTCACATGGCATGCAGGCTCGTCGCCTTGGGGCCGGCGGGGAAACGACAGTCCTTAGTGTTTGTGTCTCTGAGTCGTAAACTACTTAGGACTTTGAGAATACACGTTCAGTTGGTCCAATCAAGGAAGTAATTACTTTAGTGAGGCACTTTACACCAAAAAAAGCTGGAGACATGCAAGGGAAAGCCCTGGAGGAGGTAATGAAGTCTTCTGCTTTTCCTCTTCCTTACAACATCCCCATCTGTTCTAAAGGGAGTATTAGACATTTGAATGAGAAGTTTGTTTTGTAAAACTCAGATGATTCTTAGAAACCAATCCCTGGGTTTGTTGGGAAAGGTAAAAAGATTATGACACAAACTGTCCGCTCTAAACATCTATCCCAGTTTACAGTGTGACTTCCTGGTCCAACTTTGATTTATAACATACATATACTTCAAAGCAGCAATGTCACCCTGGTCCCACATCTCAGCAGTTACCTTTGTCGGTAACATTATCAGAGCCTCGTGGAAATGATAGCCCAAACTATGTCAATCAGACCCAATCTGGTTTGAATAATTCCTCATTATCCCCAAAATGCCCGCCTCCCTACAAAGATCTTTTCCCCCACTGAAAGGTTCCTGTCAGCAAAACATGTGGAATCTGCAAAGCCTCTTGTAGCCACTGATGCCCTTTAAACCTCTGCTTTGTGTTTTCATTGGTGCTTTTGGCCACGCCTAAATCATTTTTTAATTACCAAGAAAACACTTATCCCTACTACCTCCATCAACAAGGTCACAGAGGGGACAGAACAATGTGCAGGTAACACAGCAAGTGCACCGAAAAAAGAACAGTCCAAGTTTAAAACCTAATTAACGGCAGCCATACCAACCCCACACCTGAAACTTCAGCAAAGCATCTCTGCAAGAGAAGGATTATGGGTGCTTACATCACATTTGCTGGAAATTCAATAACATTGTAGTCTTTAACTAAAAGGTTCATGTTTCTATATAGTTTCAAAGTGTCCCATTAGTAAATGCTTATACTTCTGCTTTTTGAATCAGAGGTTGCATTAATGAAAAGTCACAAAACTTATTTTACAACCCTATTTTCAAGCATTTTCAATTACATTTATACAGTGTCATATGACAATTATAATGTTAATAGATAACTATTCAAAGCAACACACTTTTTTCATATTCAAGCCTGTGCGTATATAAGCTTAATATTGACTTTAAGTCTTTAGTAAAACAATAAATAATAGAACACCCATAGGTTTCTTGTTCTTGTTTCTGTAAACAGGCACCACATCTTAAGACTGGTCATAAATGAAAGTTAGATACTGTAACATGTGTTCTTAATCCTGACAAGTCAGCACAACCTCCTGAGATCAGACAAACAGTCTTTCTGTCCCCTGGGACCGACTTAACTCCTGTGGTTATGGATCCTGACAACTCAGTTGAGCTAAAAGAGATCCAGGGTCTGTTTTCCTGCACGGTAACAACTGGCATCAAAGCGAAAAGGGGAAAGGGGGCTATGATAATAATGGAAAGTGTTTTGACATCCAAGTAATTATTGGATTTAGATAAGAGGGGAATTCCATCCGATGTGAGGTAAAACAAACAAAACAGGAGATGGCAAATTATTCCACCAACAGCAGAAGTCCCTCTGTAGCCTCGGGGAGAGTGTAGCACACTTACACTACGTCATGGATGTAATCACACATGGAACAATGGAAAATGCATGTTGCCACAGTACAGTGATGTGCAGCTTTGTAGCATCCATGTAAGGTCAGCATTAGGGCAGAAGGAAAAGTCTGCACAGGACAACAAACATATTTATTTTTTTGCAATTCTTTTGTTCAATTAGGAAGTTTGAGTCTAACGTAAAAGACAATTGTTTATGATTCATTGTAAAAATTATAATAAGTAGCCATGAAATGCTGTGTTCCTGAGACCAAACCAACTGTGACTCAACATGTTCCACATCCTCCGTGTCTGTGTGTTCTCTAATTAAAAAAGTTACAACAAACTGAACGTGTAATCACGGCCCGTGAGGCACTGGTCTTTTTTCCAGATGCAGGTGGAGACAAATTCAAATTCTATTAAATAAAACTCTGGGTTTGAACAAGCAGACGCTCAGACTACAAACACAAATGTTTGACATAAGATTGTCCGCAATACGAGTATCCAGGTGCCATTTTCATTTAGAACGCAAACGATTTATATGCAACACCAATGGAAGTAGTGTGTACTATAGACAGAAATAAGAGGGTCTACATCCAATATGACATAATAAATGACATAAACTTGATTTGGGGATTCTTAAACAACTTTAAAATTAAATCTAACCGAAGTCCATTTCAACTTTCTTTATCTTTTTCATGTATTTAGTCCAAACTGTTTGTAGTCAATAGTGTATCCTTCTTCTCCTCCAGCAATAGATCAACATGTTCCCTCATAATGGCACAGAGGGAGACAAAGTGCGCTCTCTGCCCTTTGACCTGGTGCTTACCATCTGAAAGGACATTAGAGGTAATGACACCTCTTCAAGAAATCACTGTTCTGTTACTCACAGACATTATTCCTCACATACCAGGCAGCCCTCAAACTCATCCCCCTTTATCCTACCTACAGAAACTCTGTGAACGCAAACATGCTAATGCCCTCTTTCCATCACACTTCAAATATATGACTCATAAAACCCCCGGAGAGTATCTCTCCCTCTCTCTCTTTTGGCATCTGTCTGAAACACCTCAATTTGTCTTCTTTATCCCTGAGGACCTGTGTGGTGGTTATGTGTTCATGGAGAGAATATAGCTTTACAACTTGCAGTAAGCATTCCCGGGTCTAGTGAAGCACATCAATCCCTTTGCAAAGTTTGTGGTGTGAGCCTGTTGCTGTGTCCTGACGTAGCTGAAGATTCAGACGAGATACATCTTCTTCGTCTTAGTTGGCCGTTACATAAACCCCACTTTTGATAACAAATGTCCATCTGAGCTTTAAAACACATGTTGAACTCATGTGAATGGGGATGTTAAGGGGTAATCTGTATCTAAAGAGGGTGTTTTATGTATAGCTCGACATGATGCTTTCGCTGTGTAGAATTCCCTCACTGTGTGGGAGCAGTCCCTGGATGCTATAATATGTCTGCCAAAGTATAATGTAGTCTTTATCCTAAAAGCCATTATCATACATCTCTCTATCTTCTAAAGAGGGCTCAGAATAAATCCTGATGTTTGTCTTATCATATTGCACAATACTGAAAAGGGCTAAGTAGCTCTACACTGCACTACAAGAACCACGCTGCTACTTTTTTTTTAACATATCTTCCAAATGGGTCATCAACTAGTGAGGATGCTGACTTTGGGATATGTAGCTATCAATTACATTTTTCCATTGCTCTTGTTTTTCAGGCATAGTGACAGTAACTGAGGGGGCTTAAACGAACAATCAATTGTCTCGGGGGTCCTGCAGGTCTACTTGAAACGTAGTTATCTAGAACCCAATCTGACTCTCCCTCCCTCTGGTTCCTCTTGTAGCTGTAATAGAAGCAGAGAAAAGTAGGTGACCAGTGCACTACAGCGAGCAAACAGTGTTATCCAGCCTCCTCCAGACCTGGCGGCATGGGTCCCTGATAGCATCTGTACTCTATCAATGACAGACAGGGTGTGGCACTGCAGATTTAAGAGTTTAACAGTGTGTGTACATTTGGGTGTATATCTTGATGGATATGGGGCAGTCAGTGGTGGGATGTAGTAGGGTCCCTGCTGGACAAACACTCAACGTGATCCGTCAGGAATGGAGTGGAAGTGGCGGGCCAAACCTGTAGTTCCACTATAATTCATTTTTAGTTTTTGTGAATGGGACCAGGGTCGACTCGTGTCTAATGTCTGTGAAAATTGTAAAGCCGCATACAACGAGAAGGACATTTAAGGAGATCTGAACTCTGCCAAGGCCAAATGTCCTATTACGCATAGTAAATTAAAATAATGCATATTTTGTGTAACCACCTCAGTGATTTGGATCCACTCTGAAATGTTGATGGGCCCAAAAAACACCTTTCCACCCACTCTAATCTCAGTTGTCCTGTATATCTAATCGCTACAGTATTACCAAAACACCCAACAAGATCTAATGATGTAGCCCAACCTATGTATTGTTAAAATAATTTGCAGATCAGTCTACTCTAGGCAGGATTTTCTTCTCACCCAGCGAATGTCATAATGGTAATCCCAGGCCTGTAATCTGCAGGACTCGTTTCCCAACAGTGCTACAGTCTGTACTTGCTGCTGCCTCCACGGACTCTGACACTCGTCTTCAGCGAGCACTTCTGCCTCGGCTTTTGATCTACTCTTCAATTACACCATGTAGCAATCATCTCCACATCCCAAAGATGGTGATTGAAGTTAAAAGGATTCACACTGATAATTTACCAACACACTAGGCTATGTTAGGCAGCCACATTTCGGAAAGCTGAGTTTTAAGGGAGTTTACAACTTTGATAGTTTTGATCCCTTTAATGTGCAATTTTAGATATTTATTTTCCCGGTTAATTTCCATGCCCTACAGTAGTGCCTGTACTGGGCTACATACTGTAACACGCAGAGTAAACACTGTGTGTTTTGGTTCATGATGACACCCTCAGATTTACATGACAGCTAAGTGCTCGGAAATGGGGCCCCTGTTCTGAACTTCCACAAGCCTTCCTTTATGTGACAGGTTTTTCCAAGGGTGCAAAGGTAAAGCATGAGTGACTTCAAATCTAAAGGAAAAAGTCAAACCTGTTCTGGAAGGAAACACTAGAGGGTTTAACAGACATACAACACATGACAGATTTAGCACCTATAGGCATTGCATAAGGATTATGAAATATGTGATCTTGCAACTGCTTTTCATAGACATTGAGTAATCCTTTATTGTTTATGATAACAGTTGAATTAAAGCGTATTTGCTCAGATAGGTTAGATTGATTTTGCTTCACCTTCCACATAACAGACTCTTCAGAAGAATACTTAAAATTATCTGAAGTAGTTCTCTGGAAGTGATAGCACAGTTGAATTGCACTCCCATGTGTAGACATATTCTGCATTCAAATTATGGTTTGCATTGCTCAAAGTCCATATTTCAGGACTAAATAACTCAAAATAAGAGAATAGAATATAGAATCGGAGGGATGAAACCCCTCTTTAGTGGTCACACATGCAGAGCACACAGCACACAGTGAAATGGCCTCTGCATTTAACCCATCCTAGTACCAGGAGTCTAGTACTAGGAGCAGTGTCTAAGAACAGGGTCCAATTCTGAGAAATGTAGCTTTAAAACAACATGTATCTGTTCAGTTTCCACAGCTTGTCTGGAAATGTCATGTTCATACAGTATTTACCAGATATTTTACTGGTAGAAACACGACATGATCAGGACCAATGGAAAAGTAACTGCAGGATGTATTATACATAATGGTATCCAGTCAAATCCAGTATTCTGCCACTTATTTCAATTGACTGAAGTATATATTTATATCATTCAAAAGCTTTGAAAACAGACAGCAAGAGGGCCTGATTGTGCTAGTTTGATTCAAAAATCTAAATAATAGACTCCCCATGCTCGTGATGATGAGTAGCATGGACAAAAGAGCCATTTATTTCATTACCATTCGACCACATAACCCCCCTGTCCACCATTGTTGTTATGTGTAATCCATAACTAAGTCTGTAGTGGATGTGTTCAATCTTCCATATCATCCACAGCCACCATTATTCTGAGCTGTTCCATTTTATAGTCCACTAAACATTGCCACCAACAGTTTTCACTATGGAGAAAGGATAAATCCATGGGATTAGGACGATTCAGCATTTTCAGTTTGCTTTATAAAGGGATGGAATGAAAGCCAAAGACAAACCGGCTTTCGTTTTGGAGATTGGGTGGGATGAATCGCATGATAAACACAATCTCTGCTATAATTAATGGCAACTCAATGTTTGTGCTTCTGAGGGGTGATTATGAGATTTATTATTCAACCACAAAGGGAACAAAATCCTGGTGACTCAGATACTTATATATTTGTTTTCATATCTATTATTTATTACAACGATTTAAGCAAGTTTTAACAGAGAATGTGATTAAAAGGGAGTATACAGGTTTATTATATAACAACCAACTGATTGAACAGTTAAGAATGAATCTTAAAAGATGTATTTTTCCAACAAAAGGAACTATTTTGAAATGTTTGTACTGATACAAAGTAAATAAGACTCCCCTATGAACTACCATTCTGGATCATTTCCATGTAAATCAATAAACTCTAATATGTTGCGACATATTTCAGCGACCAACTTAGCAAAAAAGTTACTGTGTATCAATCTGTCAACCCCTTTATGTTACGCCTTTACTCTTTCTTTTGTGAAGCCCTTTACCTCATCCATCAACGTGTTGCAACAGGTTTTTTAAGAAAAAGTGAGGTACAAATAAGGTGGACCATTGTTTTATAGTTTCAAGAATAAACCACCTGTGGCGGTCTTTTGTCATTTGTGAGCTGAGAATATTCTCAAGACCTCAAAGCTGAGGTCTAGACCTGCTTTGAAGTCGCACAGGAGCTCATTGTGAAAGATGGGAAGAACCACTCCAATCCGCCCTTGGGTTATTTATCCAACTAAAGACTGTTATTTTAAAGAGTATTACAGGAACACAATGCAAGGGGAAAAACAAGAAAAGAGAGATCAGAAAACCTTCAACAAATTAGGAATTTGTAAACCATTAAAAATCTGCTTTTGTATTCAGAGACTCCAGCAGATTAGTGTCCCAGCCCACCTGGGGTTGAAACCCTCTTCACGTCTTTGAACATCTCAAACAAAGTTCCTCTCAAGTGTTTTGGCATTTCTCATGGAAACCTGTATGGCACTAGTGATAATGAAAAGGGGGAGAGACTAACTCGCATGTCAGTGACTTGACCCTTGACTCCTCCCTGGCTGGGCAACTCATCAGAGTCTGACATTGACGACGAAGAAACCTATTATGTTTCCTCTCAGAATCAAAAGATAAATTAACTAACACGACTTTTTGTTTTCTTCGACTAATCTCTGTATTGAGTTTCCTACTTCATTGTTAATGTAAGGGGAATGTAAGCAATTGCAACACATGTGTTTCTGCCATTTTGGCGCTGTGAACCTATGGATTAGTGCTGACGAGCGTTGGATTACAGGTTCCCTGCTGGGATGTCAAAGGGCCACGCTGTCTCCTTTCACCTCCGCCTTCAGTGGAGCAAAGCATCAGTGGCAGGGGTTACTGACCATCAATGATTTTTTCCAAGAAGATCATAAGGCCTTTTCAGCCGTCAGGGTCACTATTGACCTGCAGTAGCCCCCACCCTTCCCAACAATCACGCCCCAGTTATATCTTGGCAAGGCCACACAAAAGGGCCCCCAATAGAAATCTGGATCCAAACAATGAAGTTTAAAGGCTCAATGAGAACCACCTTGCGCTTTAGAGCTTTGACCACAGGGAAGTGAGGCATTGTGTACATACAATACGAAGTGGCAGCTCTCATTACAAGACAATTGCAAGTTGGAAATATGGAAACTACAGAAAAGAACAATTGTTAATTGAATTGATCAATTATTTGGCTTTAAATTGCTTGAATAAAAAATACAACATGTGCTTGCTGGAAGTAAGACCACAACCTGAGGGGTTACTTTTGATAAAGAACAAAACAAACTTGATCTACAGTATCATGTTGTGTAACTTCTAGTTTGGCTAATTAGCCAGCATCAAGCCAGGAAAGCCTTTAAAAAAACTAGACCGTAACTTTAACTAATCAGAACATAAGGATTCAAATAGTCGAAAGGAAACCTTGCAACAAGCTAATTCTAGCCACCTTGACGCAAGTCTAGAACTGCAATCGAAATGGACAAATTAAAGTTGGGCAGGAAAGAGAGGATCATTTTCAAACTTTTAGATTAACTCTCTGATAATTGTGTCATGCTAGATTGGCATGACAATACAATTTGACAAAAAATAGCTTAACCAGCTAACTAAAAACAAACTTCAATGGAATCCACATCCACTGTAACCAAACAAGTGCCTTATCTTTGCAAAACATGTGAAAATGACCTTAGTCTAACAGTTTGACCTGAAGTAGCAAAAGGTCAGCACCTCTTACTGTACATCATCCTTCATCACATCCATTCATCTTAGTGGTGAAATATTGGTGAAAAGTTCATACACTTTTCACCAATAATTTTCAATGACTTTTCCATGACCTTTACCTCCTTTTCCATGACCCAAAAAAATGACTCTTTCTTTCATGTGGCTAGCAAGCGCTGCCTCGCCCATATTCGAAATATCGAATATTTTACAACAAAGTTTGCATTTAGCACGTCTTGGGTCAATGTCTTTTGATAACCACAATTGCTACTCATCCTTTAGAAGCCATACATTGTTGAAACTGCACTTCTCTGGCATCTTGGCAGCCTTATATCAAATAGTAGCTCCTACAGGCTAAAGCCACTCTAGACTAGAGGGCGTGATTGTAATCTCTCACCAGCTAAATACTGCGACAGTTGCCATTTGACGTTTCATTACTATATGATACAGTATTTATTATCATTATAGTATTACTATTTTGGCGATTAGATAAAATATAAATTATATTTGATGCAACTTTAGTTATATGTCCATGACTTTTCCAGGTTTTCAATGATCGTACGAACCCTGTAGTGTACTGGCCATCATTTCTAACATGAAACACCAAGTCATCCTAATTGTCTTATTTCAGACAGTTACATACATTTCAATGCTAATTTAATAGAGTTTAAGTCTGTAACATTCAGCAGCAGCATGGCATTGAGTAACTTGCAGTCAGCACAATTGAGAGTGGAAACAGAAATTGTGAATTTTGATTGACACATTGGTAAAGCAAATGGAATAGCTGGCCGTTTCAATCACTTATAACTTGTCTCGATGAAGTCATGTTAAATACTTTGTGTTTCAGAGCAAATACAAACTTGAAATTCTATCTTCATCATTCCTGTTTGAGTGAATGAAGACACGCTCACTTGAAAATACAATGTATAAACTTGAAAGTTTGCGTTCTTGTGTCTTTCTGTGTTAAATTCAGGTGCTTGTGTGCATGGATTTGCATTGCCTGACTCGTGGCTTTTTGCCAGATGTCCCAGAATACACCCGACTAACAAGTAGCCTTCAAGCAGTGGAGATGCCAGGAGAGGATTTTGTTCCCTCATGCTTGTGCGCTCGGCTGGACAGATAATTTTGGGATTGTGGCCAGAGATTTTTGAGGGAATATGAGAGGGCAACCTCCTGCAATCAGGCAGTGTCGGTGACCACTCGAGTGCATCGCGACGGCGAGCTGCCACTCAAGATGCCGCCAGATCATTCCTTAGAAGTAGACTCCTGATGAGCTGTTGATGTGTGTGTGTGTCTGTATGTGTGTGTTATAGACTCTGGGAAAGGACTGGACAAGCAAACAGCTGCTACAAATATTTGTCTTGATGTGCTTCAGACTGCAGAAGAGAAATTAGAAGAACATTACAACTTGCTGTGCATAAGTTACCAAAATGGTTTTAATTTAAGAGTCATATTGCCTCATTAAATGAAACCCAGTCATTTGTAAGCCATGCTCAAAAGGATTTTTTGTATTGACATGTTAGGAGTGTAACCATTTGCATTTAATATGTGATTCCCTGTTTGATCCATATCCAGTTTTCTGCATGTATAAGCATGAGTTGATATGGACCACATTGGTCAATTATAAAAAGTAGCAAGCCACTACTGCCCTCTATGTGATACAAATGTAACGACAGCCTCCTCAGTTGAACAAAATCAGTATACTAAACATGCTACAGTGTGGGTCTCTTACTGCAAATGAAACCATGCATTTCAAACTGAGACACATTTCATTCAACAGTGTTTCAGTTTGAGACTTCCTGCAGTGAACTCTCAATGTCCATCAGTAGCCCACTGCTAAAGCCTTGTATTGCATACAGACATACATTGAAGCTCCTCGACCCTGATGCTGTGCCCATACCCCCTGTTGCTCCTCTCTGTCTCCCCTAGCGGGTCCTCCCATTCATTTGGCTCATTTGAATTCCAACATGGGAGACCTCTGATGAGCCGGGTGAACTGTTACACTTCACGACGAGACTGCTAATTAATCACAGCGACTGTACACATCACTTATCACCTCTGCGGTGTTGACTTGTGCACATAAATCTGCCAGTGTTCCCCTAATGAGTTGGACGCACCTGTCTGAAGCTGTAATTACTCAAAGTCACGCTTGCAGAAATACATCAGGGGGTGTTTGGCTGTGCCGTCTTATTTTGGCTGATAAACATTTAATTACTTACAAACCGTACAGCCAATAAGCGGTATGTAGCTACAGTATGCAAACAAATTGCTAATGTATTATGATTGTGGTGGAGACACAGGGCAAATAACCTTTTTTATTATTATACCTGGCTTTCTTACTTTTACTACATATTTTGTATTTGTTCCTGAGTAAACTTTATAGTTTCTTATATGTACTCGGGTCTAATAAGATTACAAGGGGATTTGATTAAGAAAAGGTATGTTTGCTAAACATTTTAATTGCTCTACAATGAAAACCACACTTTAAGATTATTTCCAAATACATGCAAATAATTTTGTTTCAAATACAAATATTTGTATGACAAAAATATTTAAATGGTTTATTTATAGGAATGTGTATTTATCTTGGTAATATTTTCCATGTTCGCATTTATATTCTTCTTTTTGTGATAAATTCAGAATTTTTTTTTTTTTCAGATTATCACGTTAGTTTTATTGTGCAGCAAATTGATTATTTCGGTAATCTGATAAAAAAGGAGAGTCACAGGGTTTTGGGGAATACCTTCAAAACCAGGGTTTTCTACAGACTGCCGGAAAAACAGATGATAATATACGAGGGGCACAAACTGGGGTGTACTGCAATCCCAATGTGTGGAGTACCAGCTCTCATCTCATCTGTCCTTGTTTACCCTGGAGGTTTCCTGGACGTCATATGACTTCCTCTGATCACTTCCTCCACCTGCAGAGTTTCTCCATGGTGATTTAAGCCACTCTGGCACTTCTTCCGCCTCTGCCCTTGTTCCCAAACCGCAGGGGACCTCTCCCTCTCCGTTCTCCCTCACAACCCTTCTCCTTTCTCACTTTCAGATCCAATAGCACTCCTACTTTTCTCCTCTTATATTTGTTGTGTGCCCTCTGTTTCTCCTTTAAACACTTTTCTGCTTTGCTTCTTCTTCTTCTACCTCACAAAACATTGTTTTTTTGCTTTTCCTCTCCTCACACTCTCTCCTCCCTCCCTTCCTCCTCCACATCAGCTCCCTCCCATCTCCCTGCTCACCACAGGGGAGCCCAGAGTTTGGCCTTGCTCCCTGTCTCTGCGTGTGAACTGTGTGCGATGTTGAGATCCTGCCACTAAGGTTAGAGGAGGCATGCAGGAGATGAAGGCACTTCAAAGAATCTCTTACACACAGGTGCGAGGGGTATCCCACACCAGCAGATGCAATGACAGCATTAATCGGAGAGCTCAGCGGCTTGTGGTTGCAGCTCTCGTCAAACGTGAGGAGCCTTTGAAGGTCCCTTGGGCATCAGGCAATTTCTTTATGTTACAGATTTAACAGGCAACTGCTCACCCCCCTCTGGCTTGTGTTTACACCCCAATGTAACACACACATACACTACACAGGTGCACACAGTCACTTTCATAAAGTCACACAGATACACACAAATGCACCCACATACATACACACACATAAAACAAAATTGTTTCATGACAAACAACCACCAATGAGCTCCCATTAAGCTCATCAATTCAGAATGATGTGTTTGTGAAAGCCTGTATCAAACCTCAGGGATACACTGGCCACCACAATTACAGTAATGGCTCTCATTATTCTGTTTCACACAAAATAACTTAATTGCAGTTTGTTTACACATGTGGTGAAGTCTTCTTTTCATGTAATGCAGTCCATGTGCATGCATTGTCAGAAGATATAAAAAGTCCATGAGGGAAAAGCCTGTAGTCTCTCTTAGTTTATGACTCACTAAATAATTACAAGACGGCTTTGATTATAGTATCATACTCAGTGTCATCCAATTTCCCTAAAAGCAGAATAAACTGGACTTTCTCGGATTACATTATCATACTGTGTTGGCCGCATGAGTATAAAACTGAAATTATGCTCAGCTGGGATAAATCATATAAAAGTTGCTTGTCATCATCAGGAGGACAAAGTAAGACATATAATGATTTATTGTGCGTGTGTTGTGGAAGATGTCCGATGCGGCTGCATTAGTGATGGCCATATGCTTTGGGTCAATAGTGTTCAAAAATGTCATCAGTTTTTAATTGCATCAATACTGTATGTGTACCTTTACATAGTTTCCAGATCATGTAGTTGTAGCTGGGATGTGTTTCAGTGTGCCTGTTTTTTTTGGTTTTCTGTTATGTTACATTCATTGGTTCAACAGTGCATTCAACTAACAATAGCTAGATGCCACAAAATATAGTTCAATAGCAACACAAATGTTTTCAAACGTTTTTGAGCCATACTGGCAGCGCGACTCAATGGTTGTTCATGTTCAGTCAAACACTTTGGTCCAGGCTGAAATATCTCAACAACTATAGGATGGATTGTCATGAAATCTAATACAGACATTCATGACCTATTCAGGGTTAATCATAATGACTCTGATTCTTGTTCAAATACGTGCAAAACTAATAATGACATTCCCATCAGTCTCAGTCGGAATGGTTTAGTGTTGATTAGCAAATGTTAACATGCTAACAGGTTAAGCTAAAGGGATAAACATTAGACGTCATGCCTGCTAAATATCAACATGTTAGCATTGCTATACATGTAAGCATATAGCATAATAGCTTTGTTTTTGTGTTTGATTTTAGTGTTAAGTATAATAAACGTGCCTTGTGATTTCATCTAAATAAAATAATTTCCCTTGCTTGGTTAAAAAAAGACATTTATCTTCACACACTCCGTGCAGTTCACGACTCCACCCATCCAGCCTGACAGCTGGGCCCTCCGGTCCACATGGAACTGGTCACAATTATACAAACTTTGTAATTAGCAACAAACACACCATAAACATATCAATAACTGCTTGAGTGCAGAGCACAGAGAGGCATTAGAGCAAATGCTTTAATTTGTCTGCCAATTTGTTAATGGTGTTGGGTGTGATGAGTATTTGTTTGTTTTCAGCTTGAGGGTTTCAAAAAGGAAATCAAGTCTGAGTGTTCTGTTGTGTTGTTTAGTTCTTACCTGTTTGTATTCAGCCAGCCATATCACTCATAAATAAATAAATATATGGGGGTAAGAACAGACCAGGTACTGCCAATAAAAAGAGAGAGAGAATGATGAAGGAGCAACACAATTAAAAGGCACAATTCACAATCAAAGCTATCTGGACATGGTTGTTCTAAAGTTACATCTCATGTAAAAGGACAAAGTCAGTTCTTAAATGTTACTTCAGTTAAATTAAATCCGATAATTCATTAAATCAGTTGCTTCCTGCTTCAGCTAAAGTATGTCCAGTTAGAACACAGAAACAATACCAACTCCTCTTTCCAAGTTGCAAAGATATGTTTATGTGCATGATAGACAAGTTTTAATATATTTTCATTCAATATACTCTTTTAGGTATGTACATGAATGAATGTAAGATGTATACATATACACATAGGCTATAAGCACTTACACATTTTCCAGTCCTGGATTTGGGCCTGATCTGGACCTCTTGATTGTTCTGCCATTTTCTCTGCAGTTCCCCCCAAGAAAGATCGATCTTGATGCAAGGATATGTTTCAGTTATCAAACATAGATTTCTACTTAGTGTTATCCCTGTAAATAAATTACCTATGCCATTGGTCCTATCACAAAACAACACCAAATCTCAGGCTGGTTTCAGACGTGAAATCTGGTTACTGTCCACTAGAGGCCACTGTCATACTACAAACACATGGGCATTGAAAGCACAGCATATATTTGTCTTTCTGTTTCTCTCCTCAAAAACAGGAAAGATAACGTTAACTAAACTAACTAACTCAAACACATCTACAGAGTGCACAAACTGTGATCTTACCAACATCCGGGGGCACACAGTACAATGTGAACCTTTTATTCGAGGATGTATATTCACCACTGCTTGTATTTCCCATAGACTGTACGTATTTCCGCATGGAGGTGGAGACTTGAAGGGGGCAGGCCTGCTTGTGTTACGTTTAAGGAAGTTGCTCAATATTGGAAAGTTTACACATTGTACCAAACCAAACCGTGAGCAAAACGTTTGATATTGTCTTTCCTTTCATGGGTTTAACGGCGGATAATTAACACCCATAGCGGCGTTGTAAGTTGCACACCATGTTAAAATAACTGTCCAACAGGTTGTGTCATTATTTTGTCGTAGGATGAATAACTCAATAACTTCCACTACTTACATCCGAAACCTCAGTTATAGTTTGCGTCGCAAGTTGTCCGACTTTTTGGATCCCCAGGACAGATGGAAAGATGTTATTGTGTCGATACGGAAGCCGAGTGGGGAGTTGGGGTACTCTCAGCATCATGTCAGGTAGGTGAATATAGCTGGTGTATTTGCTGTGTTATTGTTTCAGTTAAGGTCGAGAATGCTAGAATATCCATTTATCTATTCGTCTATTTTCTTTATTAATATAATATTTCATATATGTATGTGATGTATTTGTTTCTCAGGAGATTTGAAAGGCTTGTGGCACAGGGGGAAAGTCCCACGGTGGCTCTGCTGGCTGACTGGGGGACCACCAACAGTACAGTGGGTGAACTGGTGGACATTTTGAAGAGTCACAAGTTACTGGCTGCTGCTAGTATCCTGCTACCTGATTTAAAACAAAACGGTATAATGATAATCCCAGGCTATGAAATAAACATGTAAGCCTATCTATGTATCATCAGTGGTCTGTTACATTTGAAAATATTTTCTAATTCTTAAATCACGAACTCTCAAAACATACATCATCCCCATCAAAACAGTTTTCCAATTAAATCAAATCAGTAAGTGATAGAATACATGCATTTATACTTCAATAATTTATCAGTTCCAGGTTTGTTACAAAAGCATGAATGCCATAGAGAGGGAAGAGACACCTCTTAATGGCAGATGTAAAAACATACATATTCTAATCATATATAAAAACAATCACCAAAGAGTAACATACTTATTGTTAATGACATTGTTGTGACATGCAATAAAAGCGTCTGTTTTCTGAGGAATGACATTATGACTTACAATACTAGTTTCAAAACAAAAGGGGAAAAGTAGGCCTACTACTATCTAACATCTACACAGAAATGAGCAACATAAAAAAAACGTATTTATTTTAAATTGTGTTGTTTAAATAATCTGTAGAAATGCCCATCTCAGTATCAACAACCAATTTAAGATATTAAGACTACTGCGCCATATCAACAAAATAACGTATTCAATGTTTTGTCCAGACACAGTGGAAGAGGATGTTTTACCAGAGATACAGCAGGCCTCTCCAGCAGTACAAACGAACAGCGCTGCTCCTACTAGACTCCTGGAAGACACAGAGACACGGCCACCAGCTGAGAGCTCTGTTCTGCAGACACAGATGCTACTGGAGAGCAGTGAGCCAGAACACACAGGTAACTGCACTTTAGTTTTCTTTCAAATGAAGTTAAATATAATTGTATTTAGTTATGTTTACAAACCCAACTGTTGAGAAGCTATAAATATGACATGTTTATGCATACAGAGTCCATCGTTTTTGATCTCTAAATAAGAGGAGGTTGTGATGCACATGGCACTAAACAATATGTGATTGCAAGTTGAATAGATTTTAAGAACACAGTTTTGAGAAAATAAAGTGCATGTTTTGACTTTAATTACACAGTTTAGAACTGCTCCAATACAAATAAAAGTACTTCATTCAATATCCAAAAGTAAAAGTAATGTACTTTATAAATTGTATGGTGTTCGCCTTTTAAAATATATTATATTTTACTACTATGAACATGTTTTGTGTGGAAAATGTTAATCTGCAGAGGAACCTAAGACTTTAGCTTTTAAATAAAATAAATAATTGGAATTGTAAAACATTGCAAATAATTGTTCCTGAGTAAAATAATTTAGTTCCACTACTAAAAAAAGCTATTTTATCTTGGTTCCTGACATCTATATTTCTACATGTACAGTAAGGATGCTGCTTCTATGGGAATGTGTACGTTTACTAAATTGACCAGCAGGTGGCAGCAATGAGAGCTCAACTACATAAGTTAAAATGAAACTTTTCTGTGTTCCTCATTAGGTGTCTCCAGTTTCCTCTACAATGAGCTGATGAAGATCACAGGCAATTTTGATGACCGGCCAATATCAGACGGCGGCAGCAGACTGGGAGAGGGAGGCTTTGGCATTGTGTACAAAGGTCTCCTAAATGACAAACCCGTTGCTGTGAAAAAGCTCAATCCTGTAAGTTTAAAATGTTTTATGGCAATATTATACTTATGCTCATTTTGCAAATCACAACATAACATACTCTCTCATTTAGATGGAGGACATCTCCCTGGAAGAGCTGCAAGTTCAGTTCAACCAAGAGATCCAGACTCTGAAAGTGTACGTTTTATCGTCTCTCTAAATCCTTGTTGATCAGGTTGATTTTGATGACTCAGTCACAGCCACCTCATAACCATTATGTTTTATATGCTAGAGCCAACAAGCTGTTTCTGCAGGTTCAAGGTTTTGTAAAAGCAGCCTGCGTTTAGCTTAGGACCGACAAATACATTCAGGTTGAATAGATACTTTTAGCCAGTTATTGTAATTACTAAATGGACAATGAATGGAGTTGGTCGATAAAGATATTGGTAAAATCGGCAATGCAAATACTTTTCAGAGTAGCTTTTTTGTGCGACCATGGGGTTTGATTAAAACTCAGCAAGCAAGGAAACCCTAACCCTAACCCTTGCTAGACATTTTTCTTTGAGGTCAACATAGATTCATTTATTTGTAATTACAGATCTGGTTTGATGAGACAGTTTGTTCCACAGGCTGAAACATGAAAACCTGGTTGACATGGTTGGATTTTCCTCTGATGGTCAGCACCCATGTTTGGTGTATCCCCTCATGGTCAACGGTTCTTTGCTGGACCGAATCGCTTGCTTGGTAAGCATCTCAACTTGCTTGCTTCTATCACCTGTGCTTTACTTTACACAGATTAATTAATTGTTTGCTTTTTTTCCATTCAGGATGAAAGCCCTCCTCTGTTCTGGCGACAGAGATGCTTGATAGCTGAAGGGACAGCGAGAGGCTTGGAGTATCTGCACAGCAACCATCATGTCCACAGAGACGTTAAAAGGTACATACAGTGAGGTGTATCTTCATTGTCATGCCTTTTAATTAAATGATCTTTTCCTAATATAATAATTAAACATTTTGGGAAATACAATTTGTTTGACTTTTTCAAAGAACTATTCTATTGTTCATGTTGTTTTTACAGTTCTGATACATGATACAGGATAAGTATTTCCCCCAGTTTTCTGTCTGTTTGCAAAGCTAGGTTTATAACAACTTTACAACAAAAGGATATGAGATGGGCTTCAATCTCCGTATTATTTTCAAAATGTCCGGTTATTTCTACAATTCAGGGCATAAAGATAAACAAGTTAAATGTCTTTATAACTGAACAAGCACTTTATATATATTTGTATCAATATATGCTTATTTAGTATACGAGCTCTAGTGAACTGGTACGTGGATGTTGTCAACGTATGGACAACATCAGGAAGATACGTCCCCAGCTGACACAGAAAGCGACGCAGGTTCTGGTCCAGGCTCTCGTCATCTCAGGCCTAGACTAATGCAACTCCCTCCTGGCTGGTCTACCTGCATGTGCCATCCGACCTCTGCAGCTCATCCAGAATGCAGCGGCTCGTCTGGTCTTCAACCTTCCTACATTTTCCCACACCACTCCGCTCCTCCGCTCCCTTCACTGGCTTCCGGTAACTGCTAGAATCCACTTCAAGACACTGGTACTTGCTTACCATGCTGCGAATGGATCTGGCCCTTCCTACATCCAGGACATGGTTAAACCGTACACCCCAGCGCGTGCACTACGCTCTGCATCAGCCAAACGACTCGCTGCACCCTCGCTGCGAGGGGGACCCAAGTTCCCATCAGCAAAAACACGTGGGTTTGCTATCCTGGCTCCAAGATGGTGGAATGAGCTCCACATTGACATCAGGACGGCAGATAGCTTGCACATCTTCCGGCGCAAACTGAAAACTCATCTCTTTCGACTCCACTTCGAGCGATAGATTTATTAACAAAGCACTTATATACTAATAAAGGACTGGCTTATCTAAAGCCAGTTGAGTAGCACTTGAAATGTTTGGCTCTATGAAACCTGATGTACTTATATGATTCTGTTTTCTTCAAGGTTGTGTCTTCCTGGTTGAATGTACTTATTGTAAGTCGCTTTGGATAAAAGCGTCAGCTAAATGCAATGTAATGTAATGTAATGTATGGCAGAGCTATGCTAGCTCTTTCCATTAATTGTGCTAAGGTAAGCTAACCTCCTGCTGTACTGTAATCTTTATTTTCTTCTTGTCAGTGCAAATATCCTCTTAGATGAAACATTTGTGGCTAAGATCTCAGACTTTGGGCTGACGAGGGCATCGGCCAAGCGGACGTCAACAACCATGATGACGGAGAGGATTGTGGGAACCCGTGCATACATGGCACCTGAAGCGCTAAGAGGACAGATCACATCAAAGTCTGACGTCTTCAGCTTTGGAGTGGTAGGCTTTCTGCACACTCCCAAAATGCATGCACACACACATTGACTGGATATTATGTCTGGGAAAAAACAACTGTAATGTAAAATGTAAAAAAAAACTCAGCAGTTTACTTAAGTGCAAGGTTCTTACAAAGTACTGACACATACATAATTGCAGGACATAAACATTAGCGTATACATTTCTTCACATTTGTGAAAATAGAGCTTTATGTTATGTAATGTATATTATTGCCTACAAATCAGTGAAGGGCCACAGCTGAGTATTAGTAGCTGTAAATATCAAACATATAATCCATTGTACGACATTAGTAGATTGTTTTATGGGATCAGCAGTGTGTAAAACCTCCTGACCTTCTACACAGTGCAGTATGTACAGCCTATATGTGTTATATGGACAGCTGTGCAAACACTACAGTGTCTGTGAAGCTACCTGGCACATGGTGGAGTACTAAAGGTTTTTGTGACATCCAGAGCCATGTGATTGACCCCATCTCTCTGCCATCTACAGGTGTTGTTGGAAATATTGTCTGGACTCTCGCCAGCGGATGAAAACCGCGAGCCACAGTTCTTGGTGAGCAGCACAAAAGAGGCTTTCTCTGTGTATCTATCAAGCTCAAGTTTATGATAACAGCTTACTCGAGATTTAACCTTTAATTAGTCAGGGCTCAGTATCAGTTGGTAGTCAAAGAGAGATTTGAATTAGTTTCACCTGTGCTGGGCAAAATGTACAGTATATGTTGGAGTGTCCAAATGAAAAGGGACACTAGAAATCTAATTCCCCGACATGATTGAAGCAATAATACTTAGTTGAAGAGGAAGCAATATAGTTTATCACTGCCGTAAGTCACATATAGCGCGATTTTTCATCCCCTCCACTCCCAGATGGAGGTGAAGGATGATATAGATGATGAAGAGGAAGATCTGACTTTGGAGGAGTTCCTGGACAAAAAGATGAGCAATTGGGAGATGAGCCAGGTGGAGAGTGTGTACTCTCTGGCCTGTAACTGCCTCCTCGACAGGAAAAACAGACGGCCAGTCATCAAACAGGTACAGTGGGGAGAGATAACGGCAGATATTTAAAGTTGAAGCTACTGTGCAACACTTTCTGTGTCACCTTGAGGGAAATACCTGTATAATCAATTCCAGGCGCATTGATAAGTCTGGTGGAGAAGGTCTCACCGTATCCCATAATACAACCACATCGATCAATGTCTTAATCTGTCTGCACCGCCTTGACTTCCCCAGCTTGGCTGTAGCTCTCCCATGATTCATCGAAGTATACTGAATATATAAATCGTAGGAAACATACATATTCAGTGTAATTTCCCTTAACAAGGTTGCACTTTAGTTTGGAAAAACCTTCAAACAGGACAGGAGTAAATAGTGAATTTGTTAGGGACTATTTTCAGCTGCGGATTTGGGTTTGGACAAGACGCTGCATAAGAGATAATCTTAAAATAAATAATGTTCAATTCCCCTGTTAATCCTATCAAAGGAACATGTTACTACATTTAACAGTGTGGCATGTTAATAATATTGTTAAGAAGACAATGTTTTCTATATAAGGTTTTATTCTCTGCATGAAAATGCTAAAAACTAAAGTGCATGTCTTTTTATTTGTAGACTGTCTATTTGAGCTATTCATTTAAATATATTTCTTAACAGGTCCTGTTGGAACTGAAAGGAGTTGTCAAAAGCATTTCACTGGATTTTAGAGCACAGGATTGAAGCATCCCAGAAAAGATCCAAGCTGTATGAGCCTTCTCACGTCACCGTGCGCAGAATAAATGTTACTTGTTGACTGTGACTGACAAAAAGTGTTGTATACAAAACACAATACTCAAATAAGAACTCAGTAATAAATGGCATTTTTGTATTTTATTATGAATGATTTACTATATTTCTAAGAAGTAGCTTAATTTACTTTTTTTCTACAGCATTTTACGAGATTGTTTTGCCAGGTTTGATATTTGAATGTCTTAAAAATACTGATAGTCTGTTCCGATTAGTGTCCACTTAATGTATTTATTGTAAAAAGAATAAAAGGAAACAGAAAATGTGTGATTTAAATATTTTATTTTTTCTTCGTTAAAAGAAAGATGGGTAAGAAAACAAATAAGACCGAACATGATTTTATTTTCTATTAGAATGACAAAGTATGAATATACAGGAAGTGATTTTCCCTTCAGACATGAGGTGAGCTAAGTAGTTTGCCTAATATTAATCAGTCGACCAGTGGATGTAGCAACATTTTCATCAAGGTATTAAGTATATTATTCCCTTTCCTATCCGGCTGCTCGGCTGCCCTCCTGTTTGGGAACCAGCAAAGTTGGAGTAGCTTCCTCTGAGTGAAATCTGAGATGTACTGATGGACTATTTCTGGAAGCACTGGGTCTTTCCACTGTGATCCTCACCAACACAGACTAGACTGTTTCTTAATCATATAGCATCACACAGCTACAATATGTACATTTACAGCACTTGCATAGAAAAATAAGTTTCTCAGCAGATGATTTTTTTCATGTAAACCACAGTAATATCAAAAAAGAAGTCAATTTTCCAAATATAAAATGCACTGTTAAAAGGAATCAATAGACACAAGTGGGATAACTTTTTCTGCTTTGGAGCACTTCATTGTGCAAACAGTAGGAGACAATTTCAACATATTAGACACAAACACATTAATTGACACAGACTTAAGGAATGCAAGTTAAGAATTCAAGCATGTGAACTCAGAATGTTTTTGTTTTTTTTATCATATTGGCGCAACTTCACATTAGTCACATTGACACTTTGTAAAGTCTCAGAGCTGGCAACAATGTGGAAACCTCACATTTGACTTTGTTTGGGCCTCTTTTAAATCATTGTGAATAGTTGTGACTGTACTAACATACATGAATATGCTTCCATTTGGCAGGCTACAAATGGAGAATTCTGAAGTGTGTCATTGCTCAGTTGTCCTTGGCGTGCATAGTTGGGTCTCTGGGGATGTTTACGGGCGTTTGAGGTTGTCGTCTTATTCTTTTAAACAAGCGTGTCAAATATAATTTCCCCCATTGCAGGAATGTTCCACTGTGGAACGTGCTCGGGGTGGAGGTGGTGGTGCTGAGGTCTGTTTAATCTCTCTCCTCTCCCTCTGGGGCGGGTCGGGTGATGCGGCGCACGCCCCTCTTCCCGGTGGGGCCTTTGGGCTTGGCGAAGGCCGGCTTGTGTGCATGCTGCTTGGGATGCACCTCTTCGTACAGGAAGTCACCGGTCAGTTCATCTCCGTTGTCGATCTCCAACTGGGAAACAGACCGAACATATGAGCAGATGCACTTGCAGACACAACATAATCAAAAACTCCTTAAGCAAAGCATGTTCTTTTGAAGTATTAAAGGTTCTACTTTGTGGTGACCATCTGTTTCGAATATCATCTTCGAAACAGAAAACACACTCTTTATACTATACTAAACAAATAACCTCATGAATTTACTTTTTAGCACTGAATCCACATCAGGAGGCAAATTGTCCCTTTAAAGACTCTTAAAACATTTACTCAATCCACTTTAAAAAGTTTTAAAGGTTTTGATTTTTAAGGGATTTCTGTCTCGTGTCTGAGATGTTCTCACTGGTTCAAAGTGAGGGGGATCCCTTAAGGAAAAGGTGATGTCATGTTGCGCAAAAGTAATGAATTAAGCAATAAATAAATGACAAATGTGACGGTCATGCTTCCCAGTCAAAAAAATCTTACCAAACTAGGGCATCAACTAATTATTTTTGCTTTGTCAATAAAAACTTCAATTAAAATTCAATATGGAAATAGTTCCATTTACAGTATAAACAGTGTAAAGTATTTAGGATGCTTGAACCAGTGAACTTGCAGCATTTTTCATTGAAAAGTATCCAAATAGTTGCTGAAAATGTTCCTGAGGGTGAACTAATTGTTGCAGCTCTAGATCAAACCAAACACAAACTGACCTAATCATTAATAAATTAAACATAATTATGTTAGTTCCGAATTCTAACGTTGATTGTTGCCTATTAATTAGAAATATTTTAAGAAATAATCAGGATTTAATGAAGGTTTTAAGGGCTTAAAGTTTGTGACAAAAAAATACGAAGATTTGTATGCCATAAGTATTTTATCATGATGGATAGTCTCACCTTTTTCTCGATCTCGATCTGGAGGTTGTGCTCCACCATGTCCACCAAGGGGTTTTTGCAGCTGGAATACAGCATCCTCTCTCGGATGCTACAGTTGTACCCGGGCATGGAGTAAATGAACACTGCAAAGGGAAGAAAAGACAATTAGAAAAGCAGACACAAAATATAATTCGAAACAACATAAGAAACATAGACGTATAGAAATAATAGAGTTGACTTTTCATAATAAGTTGTGAGAAACTAATCACCTGTGGACTCTAGGTAGTCGCCTTCGTGGGAATGTTTGTAGCGGAAGAAGTGGTAACGTGCAGATTCTTTAGGGATTCTCAGTGGCAGGTCTTTCAACTCTGTTGGCTCAGTGTTGGACAACCGAATCAGCTCCTTCTCAGCGTCTACTTCCTGTAGACAAAGGAATGGAAAAGTTACTCACGAGGTTGGTGGCATGCGCTTGTGACCATGTAGTTCCTGCTTGGAATTCTAGACAAATTAGGAACATCTGTGTGGGGTGAGTGAATGAAATCAAGCATTTCCCTCGCTCTGAGGTGGAACATTTACTATACAAATGCCTTTGTTAGATAAATACATCAAACACTCTGCTGTCTTGAGAAGCTTTTAGGATAACAGACAAAAAAGGGAACAGAGACAAAGCAGTGCCACAATTATTCCTTTGTACTTGGCGATGATCTGATCCGAGTTGTGACATAAAGCCTTTGAATTTCAATGAGAAGGACAAAGGCTTTTTGGGCAAAATGAGTAACTCATTGTGTCGGTCTGTAAACAACTCCTGACCAAAAACACCCTATCTCTCCCAGCAAAATGTAATGAAAGAAAAGAGACTTGATTTGTTTATCCAATTATTGATGGGGCAAAGGTCATAAACTGACGAATGATTTGCTCTTAAGGACTCACCAGTTGTACGTAGTTGACTCTTTTGTCCCTAAAACGTTCAAGTGCTGCAATAGCGTCTTGGTGGATAGGGAAGGCCACTCCCTGCAGAGTCTGCTGCTTGGTGTCCACGCTGATGTCCGTCTGCACCTGAACACATCACAAAAAACAGGAAGAGGCACTTCAGCTTCCTATCATCCTGCCATAGACACATTAATGAGACAATAGATAACACATAGGTGGCATTTATTATTACTTTATAAAGTACATTCAAAAAGGTCTCTTCACACACACACACACACACACACACACACACACACACACACACACACACACACACACACACACACACACACACACACACACACACACACACACACACACACACACACACACACACACACACACACACACACACACACACCACACACACACACACACACACACACACACACACACACACACACACACACACACACACACACACACACACACACACACACACACACACACACACACACACACACACACACACACACACACACAACTCTTGAAAAACATCCATTTCCTGTCAGGAGTTTCATGATAAAGAGTTGTGGATAAGTAAAATATAATAAATGTTTTTCTCATTTCTTGTCAACAGAAAGTAAGAAGTGCAACAAGCAGCTTGCTGGAGCATGATGATTAGGTGAGGTGCTTGTATCGGCAGTGACAAGGCGCCTCCACCAAATCAGACAGAAAACTGGAAATGCTGGCGGGGATTACTCTGATGGATTGCATCTATTTTTAGAGCTCTGTTCCCACAAAATGAAATGCCGTGCAAACATGATTGAGCCTCCGATGTAGCTACCTCGCATACCAAAAAGGATTGCGGGTCTTTTATCCATCTGCTTAGTAAAAGTCAGGCAGTCTCCAAAGCACAGCAATGATACATATTTTAAAGCCCCTTTTTCATCTAGGCGGTCCAGATTAATGGTATATTATCTTCCTTCAACAGCTGGTCAAGTGGGACGAGCACAAACCTCACTTCCCATTTGCTCTGCTGTCTTTAATTGAGCATACTTTGGAGAGGGAGTGCACTTCTCAAAGCACTTCCATATATGGTAAGAAAGACAGTTCTTGTTTGTGTGGTGAGGTCTGGAGAGCAGCAATTAGAAAAAGGTAGTTTCTCAAAAAAGCAGAACAGATCATTTGGGTTCATTTAAGGGAACAGCACCACAAAGTCCGAAGAGTAAAACTCCAGATGCCATGTTTCTGTCTGGTGGAGTCAGTGTGAACACCCCTGCAGCATTAGCAGGATATATTTCTTTATCTTTTCTCTGCCAACAACAAAGGGAAAGCACAGTGATACAGCTCACCTGTGCTTCACGCAGAATCACTGCTGAGTGCTCATAACTACAGAGAAACACATTTGCATGAAGCTCTCTCAAATATATATTTGAACACCGATAAAGAGCTCAGACATGCAAACAAACATATATTTCATATTCAGAGTACTTTATGGTCCATTCGTTTTGCATAATGTGTCTTTTGAACTGACATAAAAGAAAAAATACACCACAATAATACGTATTAAACGTTTAAAGTGACCGAATGGCAGCGATAAAAGTGACGAGTGGACTGTTATTCCACTGGTATGTAGCCGTAGAGCTATGTGCTGTCCAAGCCCTAATATATTCGTCTCCGCCAACATCCTGCTGTTCTAATGCATCAGCATCTTTTCTCTGTTGATACTGCCGGGGCAAGCATATGCACACTGGCCCTGCTGCTGACCTTGTGCTGTTTGGAAGGATGCATCGCTGGCCTCCATTGATATGACCTCACACACAGCAGATGTGTTAAGGAAGAATACTGCTGTGAGCTGCTATTTGTTCCCCCTCTGTAACCTCAGATTAAAGGATGACGTAGTGTCATTTATTTTAAGAACTGAGAACAAGCCCTATCCACAACAGCCACTTCAGAACGGACTCAGGCAATTCAACGTGTCAACATGCCATGGGTTATTATGTGACAACAAGCATGGGAACAAGAGCCAAGAAATTCAATCCAAGTGTGTTGTCTGTGTGTTTGCTTGTCTGTACGTGTGTGTGAGTGTGTGTGTGTGTGTTCGCACCTCATTCAGTTTGATCTTTCTCAGTTCCTCCTCTGCAGCAGTGAGGGGAAGGGGGGCAGCCTGGACTGTCAGATATTTCCTGTATCCACTCAGATTCATTTCGTCCTGGGTGGGCAAATAACAGCACAATCACACATCGTACAGCAATACAGTTTGACTCACTGGCACATCTTCTGTCCTTTTGGTTTCCATACATGTATTAGACTGAAGCTTAACTTTTGAGGGTTTGTTACTGAGGCTTAAGGGCATAAAAAGAGCTTTTCGCAAATGTTAAGGATTCAAGGATCATTCGTTGTCATTTTGACAGAGTTGCACGAACAAATGCAGTTGTAGCTTAGTGGATGATGTAAGAACAGAGAATAACAATGGTAGTAGTAGTATGGGTTCCTCTTGTAAAGACCTACCTTTGTGTTACCGAAAATCTCATCCTTGATGTGCCCGCCCCCAAACTCTTTCTTCAGTGTGGCTCTGGTAGCAGCATATAACATTTTATGTCGCACCTGTTGAGAATATGTAGAAAAGTGAAAGAATGTTTATCGTTTAGTAAAATCAAACATTCTTGAGCTTAAATCTGGCAGCTTCAGAAGATAACATATTTCCCTATTGATCTTCCCTTCTTGCTTTGTGCTGGAAAAGACATTTATGTTCTGAACATAATTAGAACTGTGTTAAGTGATTGATTATATTCTTGCAAACACTTTAGTTTTCTCTCAGCATTGTTTATATGATAAAATGCTAGCAATCTTCTTCCCTGCCTTTGTTGATCCTTTACTATGTTTCATAGCATTAACACCACCTGTTAATTAAAACTAAGTAGCAAAAAGGGAACCTACTTATAAATAAAACATTGAGCCTTGGCACTACTAGTGGTCGAAAACTCCTTAGGGTACCTTTAAATGCCCTCTTAAACACAATCTTGATTATAGGCTAAATAAATACATTTGACTTGAGTTGACTCAGTTTAGCAGCTGGTTGTGAAAGGATCATGCGACTTCCAGGCAAGCCTCGGCCTGCAGCGAGGTGCTTTGGAGAGAGGGCAGGAATGTTAAACTTGAATATGGCTCTCAGAAAGTGAATTTAAGTTAAATTGCAGTATGTAGTTACTTAGAGCGCCACATATACCCTACATGGCTTTGTCTGGCATCGTTCTCTCCTTGTAACATTCCTCTTTCCACTGCGACAGAAACAACATGTGTGTGTCTATTTGTCATGGTAATTTTGGATCGCAGTGACAACACCAAAAGTTTTTGATGGAACCAAATGACAATGACTTACATTGTATGGGACAAGAGCACAGCAAATGCAAAACACACATTTGCATGACAAGAAAACAACAATAGTGAAACACTGAGAGGGAGGATTTTCAGTCGAGAGATGAGAGGTTTGAACTAACCGTGTTATTTGGAGAGCACCATAATCTGCCTGTGTTTAGATTTTCAAGCGGTCTGTTGCCTACATTTATGCAGTACTGATGTGGTAACCCCACCCAACTGATGCTCAAAGCAGAGGAGGACAAAATGCTGTGAAGTTGCACTATATCTATTCTACTTGTATTTACTTGCACTATTTTATCAGTTGTATTGTGTTGCACTGTTGGAGCAGCCTGTGACCTAAGATGTGTGACATAGCTACACTGTAGCTATGTACAAATGACAATAAAAGCCTTGAATCTTGAAAAGCTATTCATCTAACTTTTCTTACAGTAGAGTTGTCTGGTGACCAGGCCAGGAAGATCCACTCGTAGCCCTGGTTGTTGGTGGAGTCCAGCCGGTACAGAATATAGCAGGGCACGTCGTCCTCCAGGAGGGGCACAACTAAGGAATCGTACTCCTGGTCCCACTTCTTTGATGCTTTCCCGGTGGTGCCCATAGTCAGCTGCTCTACAAAGCAGATGTGTAAAACAACACAGTCAGCAGTGCACAGATTTGTTAGTAATGTCAGCTTTAGTAGACGTCTGAGAAGAAGTACGAGTTAAGTGTTTTCTTGGCAGAAGGAGCTGTAAACAAACACCCTGGGACACTGCTCACCGGCCTCAATGACGACCTTTATGACTCGATATTGGTCTCCATTCCTGGCTTTGGCAAAGATGTCTTTCACATCATTACCCGCTGTGAAAAGACAGAAGGGTGTTAGTTTCTACGGTTTTAAACTGATGCCTGCATGAACTGCACGCTCCTGCTAACACGACTTTTTTCAGCATCTGATTAAAATGTTTCCACCTAAAAATGTTGTGAGTCTTACTAACCTGTGGACCAGGTTACCACATGTTAGACACTAAATAAAGCTTTATTGATTATATGTATCTTTATTAACATACATTTCTAAATAACCTATTTCCTTTTAACATACTTTTAGTCAAGCAGAACATTTTTATAAATTATTTGGTCATATCCTCATCAAGCAATAATGAAACAATTACTAAACGCACAGTAAAACACTTAATGTGTATTATTTGTTACAATGCGTAGAAGGTTGCATGGTTTCAGTAGTACAGATGAGAACACAAACCACCTTTGAACCCAAATACAGGCACAATACAAATATCTCTCTGATATCAGGAAGCAAGGAACAATTCCCTATAACATAGACGATGTGGTCAATTGTCAAATACCATAATTTATTACACAGCTTTTCTACGGCAGTGTTATTATTCAAACACAGGAATTTAGTTTAGTTTTATCTACATGTTAGGTGTGGAGAGCTATAAACATGTATGTGTAAATAATAGCAGTTTGACCTAGACTACACCCTGCATACGCCTCTGCTGCACACATGTACATAATACGATTAGTCTGATATATACTTGACAGACTTTGACAGGTGAGTTAAACAGACATACCAACAAAACAACTGATCATAGTTTATTTAAGTATCAACTATATACGAAAAACCAATGTCACACGGTGGCCTGGGGTTAGAAGGGACATTTATAGTCACAACACATCTGTCTGTCATATAGCCTGTCTCTTATTAACTCACATAATTTGCAGGTTGCTTTACCTCAAAACAGACAAGCATTTCCGCGCCATGTTTAACAGGATGTCACGCCTTTTGTCAAGACTATTTTTTGTCTACCAGGCCAACAGTTTGTTTAAATGAAGGCGTCGCCCATCCATCTAGAAAGATAAACTAACGTTGCAGGATTACAGCTTTATACTGAGAAGCTAATGCATTTTGCAACATTGTAGAGAAAAAAATGGAGTAGCACTAGCCGTGATTTAGGTGGCTCATGAACTGGCTAAATGCTCAGGGATTAAAGCCTTAAAGTGCCCAAACAGGGCACCGCTGATCATCAGACACAGCACGATAGCTCACAGCTAGCTAGCTAACTTGACGCTAGCTTCTGGGTACAATGAATTGTTGGAGGTACTTAACGCTCACCCGGGAATGGCACACACGCACAACACAAGACATAATGAAAGAGACATTGAAAGCAGGGAAACGCATCTACCTTGAATGCCCGTTTGATGTGACATTGTGTCTTTCGTCGGATCAAGAGCTGATACAGCTGTTCAGGCGAAACCAGGGCAGAGAAACAGGAAGAGAACTACATGCACAAGAGCCGCCCCCCGTGTGACGTCATCAAGATCTAAATGACAGGACCTGGTCAAACAATTGTAATATATTTTATAATGACTAAATTATAATATATTTTATAATTAAACAATTATCATATATATGTTCCTTTTTTTATTACCATTTCTTAATAGGATTAATATTATGAAATTATAACGTAAGACCTAAATCTGTTATATGACAATTATTATGTTTAATAGTAAGAGAAATAAACAAAGTATTAATGTTCATTTATTTCCACATTTATTTATTTCAGTTTTTCTTCAAATGTATTTATTCGTGTATTTTTTGTATTCCTGTATGTATTCCTTTATTTATACATGTATTGATGTTGTACTCATGTCATGTTCTGTCCTCCATACCTGTATGCTCGTTGTGTGCACAAAGGTACATATTTTGTCTTTTGCTATGCTGATGTTACATCTGGAGAAATTATCCCCACCACTTTTTCTAACAAAGTGACGCCCATGATAACCCACATCTGCTTTTAATGTCACATGATCAAATTGACAATATGTATTCTTTTATTCTATACAGTGGAATTCAAAAATATTAGATTGGTTCTTTATATATTTACCAATAGGCTCAGGGTTGGAACACGATTAAAGCAAGTCAGTTATTTGTTCACTCTTAAATTCTGATCTTTATTCACGTAGATCTATATGTCCTGCTTTCATGGCAGCAAATCCTATTGGCGTGAAATCCTGCAACATCTGGACGCCACCGGGCTTCCTGCCTCTGCCATATGTCCCTCCCACTCCTCGGTAAAAAAATAAAAATATGGATAGATTTGACAGCAGAACAATTGTCCTCATCCTGTCACCAGAGGGAATCTCAGGAGATGTGTCACAGCTGGAGTCACACCGGAAATAATGTGAACCGGTCTTCAAAATAAGGGTTTTATTTATTGTCCTAAAAAGATTGGTGCTGTAGTTTAAACTGGCATACGCATGCGTAGCACAGTTCAGAGTTCAAATGAATGATTATAATGTTGAACTACCTCAAAGTGAATGCTATTAAGCTACATTTTATTGAGACATTTATGTGTCTTTACATACAGTCTTTGCTTTATGCATTGCTGATATTCACAAGGCATTATGTTAACTGTAGAAATAAAAAGCTTTAATAAAAAAAGAGCCACATTTAAATGTTCTAATGTTTATTTCAATAAAATGGCAAAACAAAGAACCAACACTCGTTTATTAACGGAATGTCAACCTTTAAACAACAATATACAGGCTGTGTGTGTGTGTACCTATAGGCCTACAGCAAACATCATAATATAATCATAATAATAATATCAATAATTAATTGCATTTTATCTTAGTACTAAAATACTAAATTATAACAAGCATATGTGAAACCCAAATAAAATAAAATGCATTAAAATAAGTAAGCACATGCCAATACTGTATGTATCTATGTAGGTTAATTGACAAACTTTTGTTATCACGTTTTACTTTGAAATGTGAAAGCGGAAGTATTATATTTGAACTGTCTCTTAACGCTGGTGAATAATGTGTTGGCTACATTGCGTTGCACAGATGCTATGCGTGCTGTGTGGATCCAGCCATCTCCATCCTCTGTACAGCAGCAGCGTCCCGTTCACAGCCCAGAAACAGCACCGCCCGGCGGGAACCTGCTGACGAAGCACCGCCCGGCTCAGCTAGCCCGCCCGGCGCATGGACGCTCCAGCACAATGGCAGAGGATTTGGGGATGCCTCTGTCGTATACCAACAACAGGTCGCATGGATAATCCCTCCACAAAAACCCTCCCGCATCGTTTCGTTTTTGGGATGATTAGAGCGCCGCTGTCGGCTTGATGTGACAGGAGAGCCGTGCGGGAGCGGGGCGTCTTGTCCCGGCTGTCGACTGAAAGCAACAACGGCGTGGAGCAGGTGCGTTCATGACGCTGATCCACCGCACATGCACACATTATATTACCGAGTTGCAAGCAGGTAAGGTCTGCACGAATTTCGGCCGTCCCAGATGTCTCTTGGAGCACCGATATTAAAGTTGTGTAATCAGATAATTCCAGTCAAGCCTGTGTTATCTGCGAGATGCGTGAGGTCGGCGATGTGACATTTGGCGTCATCGCTGTTGTGACATTAGAGGGGATGTGTGTGGTCACAGACTTATGCTCTTTACACGGTAGTCCATTCAGGAATTGACAGATTTGTCCCGAATTGACGGACCACTCAGTGTATTTCCTGCAGGCAGCACTTAGGTCTATTGGGCCAGTAATTTACATGGTTTAGGAAAAGCCAGGGAGTTTAGAGCATGTACCCTACCATGAGCAAGATCATAATAATGATGATTAGGATATCAAAGTTCTTGCAGATTCTACTGCAATCTCAAATGCATATCCATCATTGTCAGCCCCCAGGTTGATGAGTCCTTTTTGGGTATTATTTGCATGTTTTCTTCCTGTATTCATGGGGGTCCTTTGGGTGCCAGCTGAGTCCCTCTCCATGCATGTTTGGGACTCTGCACTGGCCTCAAACTGGGTACAGGTCCCATGTCACAACTGCCCCTCTTAATGTGTATAATGGGATAAAGGCAGAACATTGATTAAGTGTGTATGGAATCACTGGTTTAGCAAGACCCAAGGTGGCAAGATAAAACAGGATGCTGGTGAAATGTAATAGCCACATGGGGGTTTCACTTTGGCAGCTCTATTTCTGGAGACGTTACATCATCTAATATTCCCACTGTGGGGTATTTTGGGAAGCTGTGTCAAAGCAGGGAACTGGTTTGGGGAATTCAGTCGAGCAAAGTCAGACCAGTCACAAAGGGCTACAGCGAGGGAGTTCAGAGTGAAGTCGATGGGTGTCGTGCTTTAAGAATACAGGGGGGGGGGACTGTTGGGAAGTTACTCCAAGCGTTGCCTCTGCTTGGCAGGTGTTCCCCAACAGAGCATAAGTGTAATGCTGCCACACTTTTTCTGAGGTGAGCACAGAGTAGACAGGCTGAGAGGATAAGCCTTTTCAAGAGCCAGCGCTTTATAGCTAAGCACTTCAAGATTCTACCTTATCCAGGTATGGCACTAAACTTCAACCTGTTTTTCTGACTGAAGAATTTAGTTTAAAAGGCTTAATCTTTGTTCAGCTTTTTGTTAAGTTGTGAGCTCAGCTAACAACCTGTTTTCATGCACCTGATTCTTTGCTGTCATGGCATCCCCATCCAGACGGCTCAAGCCCTCTCTGACATGTTTGTGTGATAATCTTTGCGTTGACGTGAAAGCCTGTCTCTGCACTAAGACATCTCTGTGTAGGTGCATTATTGGCACTGCTGCTGCACAGAGTTGTCTGAATTTAGCATAATCTCACAATCTCTCCCAAACCTCAGTTACACTCAGAACACTAATCTCAATCTGAGGGATGTTTCACTCTAATCTGCCGTGCTGATTTGAGTATAATGTAATCTGACTGAAATGTGACTTTCTCTCTCTCACCCTCTCACCCTCTCTCCCTCTCTGACTCCCAGGTGTAGTGTGGCTGGGGGGCTCAGCAGGATGGAAATAGATGCCCGTTTCCGCTACTATTTCCAGCACCCGTGGTCACGTCTCATCGTGGCCTACCTGGTCACCTTCTTTAACTTCCTCATCTTTGCGGAAGACCCCATCTCTCACAGTCAGACAGAGGCCCATATGATTGTGGTGGGCAACTGCTTCTCCTTCCTGTTCAACAAGTACCCGGGCCTCGAATGGAACGCCCTGAAAGTAATATGCTGGATACTGGCCATTATCACCGGCATGTTAGCTGGGAAGTTTATATTCCACCGCCAGCTCTTTGGTAAGTCATGCACACATTAATGCAGGGGAATGTGCAGAGTAATGGCTTTACTGACGGAGGAAACATTCCTCTTGAATGTTTTTTCTGGCGGGTGTCATCAAGCACCTTACACTCATTTTCCACATTTCTCAAATATTAATGCAATAAAAGGCATTTCTCATGTATTAACAATCGGCTCACATCTTCATAATTATGCTCCTGCACCCATTCCTCTCCCTCATAAAACTCTCTTTGACTCACTTATCATTAGAACTGGGTCAAACTGTATTTTTAAATAGTTTCATTTCTCTCTAATTTGTATAGGGTTGCAACTACCAGTCATTACATATATTAAAATACATTATCACCATTTCTAAATTCCAAGTTGATGCTATTCGCTTAATATGTTGGATCAACACTGTAAAACCTCAAAATAATCAGTCACTGAAGAAGAGAAAACACTCGTAGAAGTCTTACTTGGTTTTATGGTCTATTTGTCCTGCTTTTTATCTGCTCAGTGGCTCTCTACCTTTTTGGCGCTTAACCTTTTGTAACGGTGCACAACCTACTCACACCCACTCTACCCTTTTAAGATGCATATGCAGAGTGAACACCAAGAAAAAACAAACAAAGCACCACTACTTTTATTCAAGTTGTTATGTTTATTTGCGATAGGAAGCTTAGATATGAGAAACCATTCCGGGTCTTTAAATTTAAAGAAGTGAGACAATAATGAAAATTCAGATTTATATAAAGAAAAATAGGGAATGCTACTTTTGAGAAGAAAAACAAGGGGATGTTGAAGTAAAAAATGGGGTGCTCTTTAAGGGTAGGGCAAATAGTCAAGTAAAAACAAAAGAAAAGCATTCATACTATCAGGACTATGATATCATTAAATTGAATGCAACCCATATATGTGTTTGAATACACACACTTTCCTGCTATGAAAGAGCCTCTGAAAAACAACACCTGTCATATTTGAGGTGTTTCAGTCGTTGTGTTGCTCACTTCGTCGACCTATCACACCTCTTTAATGCATTTCCTCTTATTTTTCACCCCTTTGCCATCTTTCTCACTTATTCATACAAGCCCAACCTCCTCTCTCTTCTCACTCTCTTGACAGCCTGACTCTTTCCATTTACTCTCCTCTCATAAGGCCGTGACTCCAATCTCATCAGCCCGTCATTTGTTTTAAACAGCTTCCTATTCAACTCATGCATTTCATTTCCTAGTCACTTCACAACTCACTTAGGTGGGATAATATTGGCCACCCTGGCTTATCTCCTTGGTATGAACCATAATTGGAGGGCAGAGAGAAAGATCGAGAGGGGGGTTAGTTCCCTGAGTGATCATCTTCTATGAGCATAAATAGAAAGCCATGAGTGCATAGTAGGGGTGTAACGGTTCACAAACATTTCGGTTCGGTACGTACCTCGGTTTTTTGGTCACGGTTCGGTTCGGTACGTTTTCGGTACAGCAGAATTTTTTTTTCACAAAACAAAACATATATATATATATTTTCTTTATTATTATTAAACTGTGAATAATGTATTCACTCAAATAAATACAAAATATAATAAAATAAACATTAAGGTGCAGCATTTCGAAGAACTGAAATAATCTGTATTTGAACTTTACTGTAGGCTACTAGTACTCACAAAACATAAACTATTAGTTTTGGGTTTTTAATTATTATTAAACTGTGAATATTCACTTAAATAAATACAAAATATAATAAAATAAAAATTAAGGTGCAGCTTTTCGATGAACTGAAATAATCTGTATTTGAACTGAACTGTACTAGTTCCTAAGCAGCCAGTTTGACATTAGGACTTGCTTGTCATTGTATTTTCATGTTTTTTTTAAAGAAAAATGAACTTGTCCACATTGCTTGCTGAAAGGGCAGATCTGCTGGCACTAACAATGTCTCCTCCTGTGGAGAACACCCTCTCTAGGGACAGAGGTAGCAGATACAGCCAGGTAGCGCTTTGCTAACATGGCAACATAAGGATATTTGGTGTTTGTAATAGCGTTGGCTCGGTCTGAACTCTCTGCGAGTGGTGGAGGCTTAAATGCTAGTGGGAGTTGGGTTTGCACTTCAGTCTTTTTTCTTTTGGTACCGGTGATATTCACGTTCGGGTGATGCCTTTTCAAGAGTGTGCAAGTTTGATGTATTGCCAGCCGCGGAACCAATGTTAGTTGAACAATGCCGACAAACAGCTTTGGTTCGGTCCACCTGTCTTTGTCCTTCATCCTTGTACGTAACTGCGAAACCAAAATGTTCCCAAACCGGAGACTTCAATGATGCTGGAGGATTTTCGAGCTCAACTTTATCTGCGTTCGCCATTAATTTTCGACAGTTCCTCAAATTACTGACTACATTTGAACGCATCCCTCTGACCAGCTCTCATAGTATGCCTCTCATCCAATGAAATGACTTGCTCGCTCTATGACGCGTTGAACCCAATGTGAGAAAATTACTCTGAATGCTGCGACGCAGCACCTGAGATTACTTCCAAAAAATTGTTCACGTTCTCAATTTTTTTACGTTTAACGTTATATTCGTTCGGTACACTTCGGTACACACCTGTACCGAACCGAAGGGCCCGTACCGAATAATTTCGGTACGGGTACGTGTACCGTTACACCCCTAGTGCATAGTGACATGATATTGTGCAAATACAGAAATGGAAAATAGCTTTAAGGACACATGATTTTCCTGCAAATGGTGGACAGTTGCTGGAAGTGATAATCACAGCTGTTCTGTCTCTCCACATAGGGTTATTTGATCCTGTAAACATACAGGGTCTTTGGATTAAGTTAGAGAGGTATATTTGGTATAGTTTTATGTCGAAATATGAGACAGTCACAAGACAAACATCTGAACTGCACCATAAATGTTTTGGTCCTAATAACAGGGTCACCAGTCAGGCAAGGTTGAGAAACACTGATCCATGATGTCAATAAATATAGAAGAAAATGGTAATTTTACCCAAGATACATAAGAATAGTTTTATCTATCTATCCATGCAGATAT